>NC_082722.1:13155603-15555603 GCF_030144855.1 Hypanus sabinus | reverse complement strand
AGATTCTGAAGGACACATCTCTCCAGAAGGTAAAGCGAAATCAGAGCTGCTTGGAACCCTGTCTACGCCAACTGGTGTCCAGCCTGGAAGCCATTGTGGTCAGAGCACTTTGTGTTATATCATTGTTCATTATTGTATGGAAGATAAAATTATTTAATGCTTTGAAATTCGAAGTAGCTGAGTGCAGTTGTGCATGAGACAGTGTCACAGAATGAAAAATCACACAGAATTAGAACAATACAGCATTTGCACCAATCCTACATTATTTCCATTTTTTCCCATATGTTTTCATCAACTTTCCCCAGATTCTTCCACTCACCTTCAAACCTACTATTATCTACACATGTACATCAGTTCTAAAGGGACATCTCTCTGCACTTGTGACAATAGTAAATCAATTTACCAAAATTTGGAGCAACTTAAATTGACCAATCAACCTGTGCCAATCTGCACATATTTGGCCTGCACACACAAAATTAAAGGGTCATGGCCAAAAACATCAACTGTTTATTCCCCTCTGTAGAAGCTGCCTGACTTGCTGAGTTCCTCCAGCACTTTGTGTGTGTTGCACAAAGTTTCCAGCATCTGGGAGGAAACCTGAGCACCCAGATAGACACAGGGAAAATGCGCAAGTGTCACACAGATAAGACACAAAGTCAGGATTGATTGTTGGACTCTGGTGCTGTGAAGATGAGCCACAGTGCTGTTCTAAAATTGAGGGTGAATTGCCCTATTTCAGTTCTGTAGGCTGAGATGTGTTTGTTAAGACATCAGTGGGATCTACATGTTATGCCATATGTGGGTCAGGAGTTAATGGTGGGGGGGGGGGTAAGTAAAGCCCTTCCTACCATTGCACACATCTACATGGAGCACATCAAAAGAAAACAGCATACATCAGGGACCCCCACCATCCAGGTCATGCTTTCTTCTTGCTGTTGCCACTAGGAAGAAGGTATAGGAGCCTCAGGACTCACATTACCAGGTTCAGGAACAGTTATTACCCTTCAACCATCAGGCTCCTGAACCAGAGGCGATAACTTCACTTCCCTGTTACTGAACTGTTCCCCACAACTTAAGAACTCACTTTCAAGGACTCTTTTTGATATTTATTGCTTATTTATATATTATTGTTATTATTTCTTTTTCTTTTTTTATTTGTACAATTTGTTGTCTTTTGCACACTAGTTGTACACCCAGTTGGTGCAGTCTTTCATTGATTCTGTATTGGATAATGGATTTATTGAGTATGCCCACAAAACTGAATCTCAGGTTTGTATATGGTAACCTATATTTACTTTGAACTTTGCTTTGATTGGTGAGAAGTACCTTCTTGCTTCCTCCTTTTGCTCCAATCAAAGAGGTTCAAGGTGCTTAGCATGTTCCTGGATGTTCCTTCTCCATTTTGAGGTGTCCAGGAAATCCCACAATACAATGAGGATAGAACCATAGAACATTACAGCACAGAAACAGGCCTTTTGGCCCTTCTTGGCTGTGCCAAACCATTTTTCTGCCTAGTCCCACTGACCTGCACCTGGGCCATATCCCTCCAAAACCCTTTCATCCATATACCTGTCCAAGTTTTTCTTAAATGTCAAAAGTGAGCCTGCATTCACCACTTCATCTGGCAGCTCATTCCACACTCCCACCACTCTCTGCGTGAAGAAGCCCCCCCCCAATGTTCCCTTTAAACTTTTCCCCCTTCACCGTTAACCCATGACCTGTGGTTTTTTTCTCCCCTGGCCTCAGTGGAAAAAGCCTGCTTGCATTCACTCTATCTATACCCATCATAATTTTATACACCTCTATCAAATCACCCCTCATTCTTCTACGCTCCAGGGAATAAAGTCCTAACCCATTCAACCTTTCTCTGTAACTCAGTTTCTCAAGTCCTGGCAACATCCTTGTAAACCTTCTCTGCACTCTTTCAAGCTTATTTTATATCCTTCCTGTAATTCGGTGACCAAAGCTGCACACAATACTCCCAAATTCGGTCTCATCAATGTCTTATACAACCTCACCATTACATTCCAACTCTTATACTCAGTACTTTGATTTGTAAAGGCCAATGCATCAAAAGCTCTCTTTACAACCCTATCTACTTGTGACGCCACTTTTAGGGAATTATGTATCTGTACTCCTAGATTCCTCTGTTCTACTGCACTCCTCAGTGTCCTACCATTTACCTTGTATGTTCTACCTTGGTTTGACCTTCAGAAGTGCAATACCTCACACATTAAACTCCATCTGCCACTTTTCAGCCCATTCCTCCAACTGGTCCAAATCCCTCTGCAAGCTCTGAAAACCTTCTTCACCGTCCACTACACCTCCAATATTTGTGTCATCAGCAAATTTGCTGATCCAATTTGCCACATTATCATCCAGATCATTGATATTGATGACAAATAACAATGGACCCAGCACTGATCCCTGTGGCACACCACTAGTCACAGGCCTCCACTCAGAGTAGCAATCCTCCACTACCACTCTCTGGCTTCTTCTATTGAGCCAATGTCTAATCCAATTTACTACCTCTCCATGTGTACCTAACAACTGAATCTTCCTAACTAACCTCCCATGCAGGACCTTGTCAAAGGTTTTACTAAAGTCCATGTAGACAACATCCACTGCCTTCCCTTCATCCACTTACCTGGTAACTTCCTCGAAAAACTCTAATAGATTGGTTAAACATGACCTACCATGCACAAAGCCATGCTGGCTTTTTCTAATAAGTCTCTGTCTATCCAAATACTTGTAGATCCTATCTCTTAATATTCCTTCCAATAACTTACCTACTACTGATGTCAAACTTAACTGGCCTATAATTTTCTGGCTTACTTTTTGAGCCTTTTTTAAACAATGGAACTACATGAGCTATCCTCCAATCCTCCGGCACCTGACCCATGGATATCGACATTTTAAATATTTCTGCCAGGGTCCCTGCAATTTCAACACAGTCTCCTTCAAGGTCTGAGGGAATACCCTGTCAGGTCCTGGGGATTTATCTACTCTGATTTGCCTCAAGACAGCAAGCACCTCCTCCTCGTCAATCTGTATAAGTTCCATGACCTCCCTACTTGTTTGCCTTGTTTCCATAGACTCCATTCCTGTTTCCTTAGTAAATACAGATGCAAGAAACCCACTTAATATCTCTCCCATTTCTTTTGGTTCCATACATAGCTGACCACTTTGATCTTCAAGAGGACCAATTTTATCCCTTACTCTTAACATACCTGTAGAAGCTCTTAGGATTATCCTTCACCCTGATGCCAAAGCAACCTCATGTCTTCTTTTAGTCCTTCTGATTTCTTTCTTATCTTCTTACTTTTTTATACTCCTCAAGCATCTTATTTCCTCCCTGTTGCCTATACATGTTATATATCTATCTCTTCTTCTTTATCAGAGTTCCAATATTCCTCAAGAACCAAGGTTCCTTATTCTTATTCATTTTGCCTTTAACCCTGACAGGAACATACAAACTCTGCACTCTCAAAATTTCTCCTTTGAAGGCCTCCCACTTACCAATCACATCCTTGCCAGAGAACCTGTCCCAATCTACGCTTTTTAGATCCTTTCTTATTTCTTCAGATTTGGCCTTTTTCCAGTTTAGAACTTCAACCCGAGGACCAGATCTATCTTTATCCATGATCAAGTTGAAACTAAAGATGTTACGATCACTAGAACCAAAGTGTTCCCCTACACACACTTCTGTCACTTGCCCTAACTCATTTCCTAATAGGAGATCTAATATTGCATCCTCCCTAGTTGGTACATCTATATATTGATTTAGAAAACTTTCTTGAACACATTTCACAAACTCTAACCCATCTAGACCTTTAACAGTATGGGAGCCCCAGTCACAGTGTGGAAAATTAAAATCCCCTACAATCACAACTTTCTGTTTCCTGCAGTTGTCTGTTATCTCTCTGCAGATTTGCTCCTCCAATTCTCGCTGACTATTGGGTGGTCTATAATACAACCCTATTAATGTGGTCGTACCTTTCCTGTTTCTCAGCTCCACCCGTATGCCCTCAGAAGACAAGCCCCCTAATCTGTCTTGCTGAAGCACTGCTGTAATATTTTCCCTGACTAGCAAAGCCACCCCCCCACCCTTCATCCCTCTGCCTCTATCACGTCTGAAACATCGGAACCTTGGAACATTGAGCTGCCAGTCCTGCCCCTCCTGTAGCCAACTTTCAGTAATGACTATGATGTCATAATTCCACGTGTCAATCCAGGCCCTCAGCTCTTCTGCCTTTCCCACAATATTCCTCGCATTGAAATATACACACATCAGAAGATTATTACCACCACACACAACCTTACTATTTGTCATTTATTTTTACCCCTGTTCCACTATCTACTCTGGCACTCTGCTTCCCATCCCCCTGCAAATATAGTTTAAACCCTCCCCAATAACACTAGCAAACCTCCCTGCCAGTATATTGGTCTCCTTGTAGTTCAGGTGTAACCCGTCTCTCTTGTACAGGTCCCATCTACCCCAGAAGAGGTCCCAGTGATCTAGAAATCTGAAATCCTACCCACTTCACCAGTTTCTCAGCCACGTGTCCCATCTGCCAGAGAATCCTACTCTTACCCTCACTTGCACGTGGCACAGGCAGCAATCCGGAGATTACTACCTTGAGGTCCTGTTTTTCAACTTCCTACCAAGCTCTCTGTACTCACTCTTCAGCACCTCCTGACTCTTTCTACCTATGTCATTGGTACCAATGTGTACCATGTCATCTGGCTGATCACTCTCCCATTTCAGAATGCTTTGCACGTGATCAGAGACATCCCTGACCCTGGCACCTGGGAGGCAACAAACCATCCGGGAGGCAACAAACCATCCGGGAGTCTCTGTCACGACCACAGAATCTCCTGTCTGTACCCCTGACAATGGAGTCCCCTATCACTACCGCTTTCCTCTTCTTCCTCCCTCCCTTCTGCACAGCAGAACCAGACTCAGTGCCAGAGATCCAGCTGCCACAGCTTGTCCCAGGTAAGCTATCCCCCCCCCTAACAGTATCCAAATCAGTATACCTGTTCCGGAGGGGAATGGCCACTGGGGAACCCTGCACTACCTGCCCTTTCCCCTTCCCTTGCCTGACAGTAGCCCAATTACCTGTGCCCTGTTCCTTGGGTGTAACTACCTCCTGGAAGCTACTATCTATAAACTGCTCAGTCTCCCGAATGATCCAGAGGTCATCCAGCTCCAGCTCCAGTTCCCTAACACGGTCTGTTAGGAGCTACAGCTGAATGCACTTCTTGCAGGTATCGTTGTCAGGGACACCGGAGGTCTGACGAAGGGTCTCGACCCGAAACATCGACTGCTCCTTTCAACAGATGCTGCCTGACCTGATGAGTTCATCCAGCTTGTTTGTATGTCTTGATTTGACCACAGCATCTGCAATGTACTTTTTACACCGGAGGTCTCCCTGACTTCCCACATCCAGTGCCTGTTTCAGGACTCCAGTGTTAGTTATCCAGATGCGTAGTCCACCTCCAGAGCTGCCAGATGTAATGGAGTTCCAGTGCTGTTTGACTTGGGACAAGACACCTATCCTGCTGATGGATATGAAGAATTTGTGGAGATGGTATTGATCTGACTTTTCCAGTATCTTGAAATATTTGCTTTTGGAAGTCTGTGTTTCTGAAGTGCACAGAAGGATAGGGATCAGTGCTTCCAAGTAGACATGAGTGTAGTGTTAGGTTTGAGGTTTTGATCTTAGGGCATTCAGTGATTGAATTGTTGTATATAGATGATGTCAATGTTTGCGTGCCATTGGATGCTGAGTTCCAAGTTATTGTTGACTTTCTTATTAAACTTATAAGAGAATAGGCTTTGCTTTAAACATCTGTCAACTTGCCTTGTATATACAGCAACATCTTCCAGCAATAATGATCCAAAATGAGATGTTGGAAAATATAGTACTCACTTCAGATCTCAGGGCAACTTCTCATGAAGGTAAACGTATTCATGATGAAATTATTCTGGAACCAGGGTATGAAGATCAGGATATCAAATCTGGCAGTGACAGACCATTGATGCATTACTGTAGGTCAAGTCTTTGTAATATATCCAGTCATATTTCAGGAGCAATACTTCCATGTTCCATCTGGGTCACCTCTAAACTGACGGCATGAACTTTGATTTTTCTAACTTCTGGTAATTACTCTCCTTTTCCCTTCTCTTTTTCCATTCCCCATTCTGGCTTCCCTCTTCCCTTCCTTCTCTTCTCATCTGCCCGTCACTACTCTGGTGCCCTTTCTTCTTCCCTTTCTCCCATGGTCCACGCACCTCTCATATCAGATTCCTTCTTCAGCCTTTTACATTTTGTACCTATCATCTCCCATCTTCTCACTTCATTCCCCATCCCCCACCTTCTTCCTCACTTGGTTTCATCTATCGCTTGCCAGCTTGTACTACTTCTCTTTCTCCCCTCACCTTATTCTGGCTTCTGCCCCCTTCCTTTCCAGTTCAAATGAAGTGTCTGGGCCCAATATGTTGACTGTTTATTTCACTTCATGGATGCTGTCTGATCTGCTGAGTTCCTTCAGCTTAAATCATGGGCCTATTTGCTGCCTTGTGTTGCTGAAAAAGAATCACATTTGTGCCAGAGTACTGAGTTCTCTTAATGTTTTCTCTCAGTGGATAGCATCAAAATTATCTTTGTGAACATTTTGCCGGTGAAACTTAACAATTTGCAGTTTGGTTGTCATATATCAGCAGGAGTACAAAGATATTTCTGAAATGTATCATTTTATCTGTTTCGGTGTTTGTAGAAATAAATATGTTAATTTAACTACAAGAGTAGTGTTTTTATGTTATACAGACATCCCACCCTGCAAATAGAGTAGCTCCTTAGCAGCTAGCCAGCTAGCTTAAATAACGTTAGCTATGCTAATGAACAAATGACACCTGATTTTACTTTGGCAGCTCCCCCCAGAACTCATTAACTGGCAAACTTTTGTAGTTTGGCACCAGTCCTTCAAACTCACCTCAACATGTCTTTTACAGTCATTTAACCCACCACCACCATGGGCAATAGAAAAGACACTGTTGTAAACAGCACAGTGAGCAACACTGTTATTATTTTTGACCCCTGTTAGGCAGGGATACACTTTAGTGTAGTCTGGGGTGAAGTATGTTTTATTGGAACACTCTGCGCTGCAGGACACTAAACTGAACTGATGGACAATGAGAGAGAGGGAAGGGTCGACTGTAAAGCCTGCCCACAGAGAAAACTGATAGGTCTACTTAGCACAAAGAGAGACTGATCAGAATGCTCTCTCTGTCACTTTCTCGCTACATCTGTCACTCACTCTCTGTCTGTCTCTCTTCCTCCCTCCCTCCCCCCCCCCTCACTCGCTCACTCTCAAAAATATCGATTTCCAGGCTATTGTGTATAATTTGCGGGCTTCAGGGAGCCACTATCAATATGCAGGAGACTCCGGAACTTCCGGGTAAGGTGGGATGTGTGTGTTATATGACTGTCATCGTAACTATGTTCTTTAACTCCTAGAATCAGGACACCAATGGCTCTGCTAACTCACAAAATCCATTTGTCATTGGAAACTCTGTGACTCCGCCACTGCCAACTTTCCCACGAGTTACGAACACGTATGGTTCCTATCAAGATGCAAACATTCCTTTTCCTCGCACTTCTGGAGCACGCTTCTGCGGAGCTGGTTAGTGAGGGTTTAAGGGCAGCACTGTGAAATCAAACCCAATAGAGCATGAATTTAAAATGAAAGGAAATTTTAAGTGAGATTTGAAGAGGAAGTTTTATACGCAGAGAATGGTTGGTATTTGGTATTTTCCCCCAGAGAAGGTGCTAGAATTAGGTACAATCACTATATTTAAGAAGCATTTAAATAGATATTTTAAGAATAGGCAAGGCATAGGAGCATTATGGTCCTATTTTGAGCAAATGGGATTACAGTAGGGGTGGGGAAAAAGATCTGCATGGATGTGGTGGGCCAGTGGACCCACTTCTCTGCTGTAACATGTTTCAGATTATCAAAAGGAGTGCCATTTACATTTGTTGTACTTGTAGCTTTACTGTGAGGAGATTGATAGCTTTCAACATCTTGCTATGTACAGCAACTGGTATACCCTGTAAATTCAAGGGTTTACTGTACCTCCTGATACATCAGTTTTTGCATGATAGAGTGTTCTTTGGCAATCTAACCCCTTTATTAGTAAGGGAGACTTGTTTTCACATTTGCAAAGAATAGACTAATGCCTGCCAGTCAAAAATTCCCAAGCTGTCAGATGATTGGTGATTTCTGTGGTACCTCCTAGCAGAACAGGTCAGGGAAAGAGAAGCAAATAAGTCTGGAGAAATTTGTCAAAATAAGGATAAAAATAATGTAATTTCAGTCTGTTGTTGGCTTGCATGTTGGTTCAAATTCAAACCTTGACAAAATTTAAGTGAATTTATGTTGTTTAGGTTACCTTGTATACTTCATGAGACCAATGACTCTTCATCGGACTGTGTCTCCAACAGAACCCACACCCAGGTAAAGAAGAATTAATATCATTACATTTCAGTCATTTATTTCAGTAAATGAAGCGTTGAACTTCTATTGTTGCAGATTAGAATCAGCTAGTTTTAATGATAGGATCTGTTCCAGAGGTGCTGTTTTCCCTAATAGCACTGAACCTCAAAGTGACATGTGTTTGAAAGGTCAGGCACAGCGAGGCCAAACAAGCTGCCCAAACTACACAAACAGTCTGTGGGTGATTAAGACCAGAAATGCTAGAATGAGTCCTAAAAATCATTTTTTTCATGTTCATCAGATTAGAAGTGAATAAACAATGCAGAGGGAAGTACCTTGAGAGGGGAGATGATTATCATGGAAGGAAGTTGACCAGTGAGAAACGAGTGCCCTCTGTGCATTCCTCACTGTTGGGAGCCCTGTAGCTAAATGTCTATTCCAGTTAGAAATTCATAAGCTATTTACAGCAAAAAATGAAATGTTTCCCATTTTGCTATTAGAACTACTCTTGATTTCTGCAATAAGGCACTGAGCAATAAAGTGGCATACATGAGCAGAAGCAGCCTGCAGGGATCCTGAGGTGAGGTTTCTGAGATTGCTTGTGATTTTGATTCCCAATTAGGGAGCAGTCTGGGCTTTTTGGTTTGATTGCAAGAACAAATGCAAGTGCCTGCAATATTTTCTGATAATGTTATATTTGACACTTTGTTAATTGCTGCATTGAAAAGACAAGAATAGCCCTACTGGCAAAAAGATTTTTTTTCTATTTTTGGGTGAATATGACTTCAACATTCCCAGGAAGAGAGACAAAATTCCCAAAGCTACAGTCATTTATGGAGGGTTCTGTTGTCCTTACCCTGGCTTCTTTCTGCAATAGGTTATCTAAGAGTTGTATGTGAATGCATTTACTTTATTCAATATGATGAAACCCATTGATAAAGGCAGAGTAGTGGATGTGGTATATATGGGTTTTAGTAAGGCAGTTGTCAAGGTTCCCGATAGTAGACTCAAGAAGTAAGGAAACGTGGGATCCAGGGAAACTTGACTGTGGATTCAGAATTGGCTTGTCCACAGAAGGCAGAGGGTGGTAGTAGATGGAGGGTATTCTGTCTGGAGGTCAGTGACTTGTGTTCTGGGACCCCTGTTTTTGGGGATTTTTATAAATGATGTGGATGAGGAAGTGGAGGGTGGC
This sequence comes from Hypanus sabinus, assembly GCF_030144855.1. Classification (NCBI taxonomy): domain Eukaryota; kingdom Metazoa; phylum Chordata; class Chondrichthyes; order Myliobatiformes; family Dasyatidae; genus Hypanus; species Hypanus sabinus. The sequence goes on along the minus strand of NC_082722.1, from coordinate 15,545,909 downwards.
TTAATAAGTTTGCAGATGACATGAAGGTTGTTGTAATTTACAATAGGCCGTTGATAGGATGCAGAGCTAGGCTGAGAAGTGCAGATGGAGATCATTCTGGAAAAGTGTGAAGTGATTTATTTTGGAAGGTCAGACTGGTAGCTAGAATGCAGGATTCTTAGCACGTGGAAGAACAGAGAGATCTCGGGGTTCACATACATAGATCCCTCAAAGTGTAGCTTAAGTTGTTAGGGTGGTTAAGAAGGCATATTGTGTGTTGGCCTTCATTTGTTAGGGTTTGAGTTGAATAGCCCTGAGGTACTGTTGCAGCTCTAGTAACTCTGTTTAGACCACACTTGGAATGTTGTGTTCTGCTCTGTTCATTATAAGAAGGACGTGGAAGCTTTAGAGAGAGCACAGAGAAGATTTACCAGGATGCTGCCTGGATTGGATATCATGTCTTATGAAGATAGGTTGAGCGGGCTCAGGCTTTTCTCTTAAGAGAGGAGGAGGATGAGAGGTGACGATAGAGGTATACAAGGTGATAAGGGGCATAAGGGTTAGATTGCAGAGGCAGAAACATTTTCACAGGGCAGAAATGGCTAAACCAAGGGGGCATAAATTTAAGGTGTTTGGGGGAAAGTATCAGGGAGATCTCAGAGGTAGTTTTTTATACACGGAGAGTGGTGGTTTTGTGGAACGTGTTGCCAGGGATGGTGGTAGAGGCAGATACATTGTGGACATTTAAAAGACTCTTAGATAGGCACATGGATGAAAGAGAAATGATGGGCTATATGGGAGGGGTTAGATTGATCTTGGAGTGGGTTAAAGGATCATTAAAGGATCATTCAATAAAACATTGAAGACTGAAGGATCTGTACTGTGCTGTATTCAATGCTCTATGTTCAATAAGGCTGTTGTCTATGCATGGTTCTTCAGAAGCCTGTGCAGGACCCTCTGACCCCCTAGGGGTACTGGGTACTCCATTCTTCTGTCATTTTATTTTTGCATTTGTTTTTTGCCAACACCATCCTATACTGAAAGAGTGTTGGTTGCTTTGTTTGTAATGCATTAAGGACTTCCTTCTGAGGTCAGAACTGCAAGGAAAGTGCTCCACAATTGTGAAACTTGACCTGTTAATGCCTGACCCTGAAAGAGAAAAGCATTACATGTGATTGCTATTGCTGTTCTGGAGTAGATTTCATAGATTTTAAGATTTTTTTTTGTTGTGGAGCTTCTTGAAGTAGTATTGGGGATATTGTTAAGGTAATGCTGGGAGACCAGGGCATTTGTCTTTCTGGGCATTACACTTTTATCAGCTAATCCTATTGCTGTTCTTCAGGCCAAAAATGCTTATTTCTTCAATCTTGTACCTGTGCCGATGGCCAAGATCTCTTTCAAGATGCAGTTTATTGATTTAAATGCTACTCATCATAGAACTTTGTATTTTATGTTTAGGTCACTCTCAGCACTCTCTGCATATCACAGTGGAGGAATCACGCCAATGAAGATCCGTACAGAGTCACAGAGTAACTTGAGATTATATAGTGGGAGTCCAACGCGCAGTGAAAAGGAGCTGGTGTCCATTAGCTCCTTCTATTACAAGGAGCGAGTGAGTAGATAACTATCTGTGACTAGTCACACAATTTATTACCTATTGCCTTTATTTCAGATACCATTCCCTGCTAAGGCCTTGTAGAGCAAGAGTTTCGCACAATGTGGAACTTTATGTGCACTGCGTGATGATACTTCCAGTGTCACATGACTGAGTTATATGCTGCTGTAGCTGGCCATTCTGCTGCTCTGAGTTTTCTTGCTAGACTGGTTTCATAATCATGGCCCAGTTAGTGACTCGTTCTTTTATGTTTGGCTCTCCAGTTCTGAAGTCTCAGCAAGCCAGTTGCTATACTACAAATACATTTTAATGACAAACCAGGTTTAAGAAAAGAAAAGTGATGTAATGTAATTTTATTGATTTAAGACCATTATATATCCAGAAAAGGATAATTAGTCAAAATCAGATAAAAATGGCAAATTGTGTTTTAAAGTTATGCCCTCAGTTAATAACCAGACCATGGTCTATTATTTGATACATGTCAGTGTTCTTTATTTTTAACAGATTGAAGATTAAACTGCTGCTTTGGTCAGTGGCATGCCAGCACAAATGGGGGCTTGTTACTTTTGTGGCTTTTGATTTGAATCAGAGGCACTCTAGACAACTCCCTAAATTAGATGCTCTCTGTGAGAACTTTCTTGTCTTTGATAATTACACTCAGGTCAACTTTGCTTTTCTATACCTCTCTTGTAAGATTAGTGGTACAATTCATGTGTTAACTCTGCATTAATGTTGTGATTGTGAGTTCCTGATCTAACGCTACATCTTGGATGTGACAACAGGAGGGATTATTGATTGCAGATGCATGGTAGTTATAATTTGTTTATATGTGCACAATGTATTGAACAAATATTGTTTCACTTGTTGTGCTGTTATCCATTGCCTGCTGTATGAACTAGGTTGCCTTCCCCTTAACCCTCTTTTAATCCTTAACCTGGATATTCATGCTTGTTTGGATGCTTTCGTTTACAGCTTCACTGCTACTCATTTGGCCTCCACTTCCTGCTTGTGCATATGTTGAATGATTTCTTCAAATTCCGAAGTGCTTACACAGGAAATGTTTTGGTTCTGCGAGCTGACAATTTACAAATCTGACTGGCAGTATCACATGGAGTTTATAAACTAAACTTCCAATATTCCAATGTAGGAAAACAATTAACCATTCAGGGTGCAAAGTGCATAAAGGAGGTGTTTGTATTCATGCATGGGATATGTCTGTCATTGGCAGGACCAGGATTTTATGCCAATTTCTGATTTCCCTAAGGGGTAGCTGTGATCTTCCATCTTGAACAGTTTTGCACCCTGCCCTTTGATTAATTGTGGTGTTGAACTCCAGGATACGGGTGATAGTGAAGAATTAATCTTGTATTTCCAAGTCAAGATGGTGAATGACTTGGAGAGGAACTTAGAATTGGTGGCATTGTCAGACAGTTGCGGTCTTAGGATGGGAGTTTATTTAGAAACTTTGGTTTTATTTAGAAACCTGCAAATTTTTGATCTCCTTGCATTATATCTGAGTAAAATCTGATCACACTTTCTGTGTCTTATGGCTTCAGGTAGTTTGATGATAGCCACGTTATTTATGTTGCTAGCCCAGTTAAGTTTCTGTTCAGATATGATCCCAAAAATATTAATAGTGGGGGATTTGATGTTGACATTTATGAGCTCAAGGTGGAATTCAGTTGCTTCATTATTTCAGAAATTGTGAACAGAATTGAGTAATGCATTCTTCAGTGCTGATCTTGCAATTGAGAGAAGATGGTTGATGATGGTTGGTCCAAGGAGACTGCTCCATCATTAATGTTGTGGGACTAGGATGATTAATCCCCATATATTGCAGCCATCTTGTTTAGAAACAGGAATGCCTTCAGCCAGTGAAGAACTTTCCTTTTGATCTCTCTTGGCTTCTTCATGCCACACTGAGTCAGATTCTGCAGTTGTATGAAGAGCAGTTATTTTTACTTTGTCTCAGGAAATCAGCTTCTTTTCTCTTATTTGGAACAACATTACACAGGTCTGGAGCAAACTAAAGTTCTGTTAGCACTATTGTAGAAATTTTCATGAGTGAAAGCAAACTGATGGGGTTCATGTTTGGAGCATTGATAGCTGACTTTCTACCATCAAGTAAATGTCAGTACTCTGATTTTTGTGGAATGATGTGGCTAGAAGAAAGCCATGGGCATTAGAAATAGGTCGCTGTAAAGGCTCAGAGGTTTTGCTGAATCCTATGCATATAGAGTGAGTGAATCAAGTTTATCAGAGCCTGAAACCTGTGATGTGGGACCTTGGGAAGAGTCACAGATGGACCATCGACTAGGTCCTTTTGGCTTAAGAGTTTTATAAGCACCAGCCTTCTGTGCTCTTTTGCTTGGCCCTGCCATTGTTAAGGATGAGAATGTTTATGCAATTTTCTTAATACATGTCTTTCATAATAGATATAATGGGATCACAGTGCTCTGATCTAAACTGTGTGTAATGAAATCATTTATCTCCGTCTGTAGCTTGCAGCTTCCACCGATTAGCTTCATCAGGTTAGCACTTAATTTTATGTATGTCTGATGCTGCTCCTGGCATACGTTTCTATGCTACACGTTGAATCAATATTGCCCTCTCCCCGCCAGTTTGATCATAGTTGTAGACTGATGGATATACTGGGCCGTGAGATTATAGGGTGTGGTGAAATACTGTTGTTGCTGATAGTTCAATGTCAGTGGATGCCTCGTTTTGAACTGCTGATTCATTTGTCAGTACATTCTGTTTGTTATACTGGTGGTGATATGCTGTGCTCTGGGGAGCGTAGGGTCAATGTTAGACAGTCTCCATAAGGACTGTGAAGCAGTTACATTTGACAGGTATATGGTACATCAATGACTGGTAGATTAGAGTAGATATTTATTCTTTTTGTTCGTTCACTCACTTGTTTGTTGTGAGACCAATCTGGCAATTCTCTCCTTGATGCTGGACATTTTAAAAAAAAACCTCTGGTATATTTTAAGCCCTGGTACTTGCATTATTCTTCCAAGTTGATTACAGTGTAAAGGGACAGTGATTCAACAATTGATAGAGAACAATGGGTGGTAATACGGTAATAACCTGGTTTCCTTTGCTGAAGCTTGAAACGCTGTAGGGTCTGGAGTCCACAAGAAATCCCAACTTGTATCAGATTGTACAATTCTTTGCCACCAATTTGTTAAATCTCTCCCCCGAAGCAAGTCATAGCCAGGTATGATGATGGAAAAACCAAGAAGGTTGGCTGAAAGTAATGATTCTGTGAGTATCTCTGTGTTGCGTAGTTGGTTGAGTGCTCTATACACAGTTATCACAATTTTGGTAGAAGTCCCTCGGTGTAGTTGGGGGGAGTTTGTAAGGTTTGCTAGTCTGAATATGCCTTTGTCTTGACACAATTGATGGTGTGGAGTGGTCCCTTCATTTTTATTCTTGATAACAAGAACATGTAGTGTCTCAGGTGAGTGAAGACTATGTTTGCGGGGTGTGAGCATTTAGTGCAGGTGTCAGCGGTTCATGAATTTCACAGAATATCTTTGAAATCTGGTCTGCTCTAACTTCATCCATCTCTCCTGGGAACATTTTGATGGAAGATAGAGTGTGGCTGCTTTAAACTTGTGCAAGAGAAACTTCAATTCTGGAAACATCAGTTGACTGATGAATTTACCTTCATGCTGCTTTATAGTCTTAGTTGTATAGCTTGGGTCTTAATTTTCTATAGATTAGAAACTGACCTATGTTGTTTTTTATAGCTACCTTTTCCGAGTGACACTTATGAAGTTTATCTTTTCCGTATGTTTCATTTATTGTGTGTGTGTGTGTGTGTGTGTGTGTGTGTGTGTTTTTCTTCCTGTTGAGTTTTTTTTATTTTCTTGGTGTTTCTTCTTTATGTTTTGGCGATGTTCATACTTGCAGATGTCTCCTCTCTCCAACTGGCGGCGCTGGTCCATTCAAGCCACTAATGAGTTCCCGGTACTGTGCACATTACCATCCTGCATTTGCACCTTTGTGACTCTGGGATGGCCAGTTGCCCTCTATCGAGTAACAATTCACCAACAGCCAGCTCTTTCCACAGAAGGACTATGTAGAGATTCCTACATTTGAATGAAACCAGACAGAATGGATCAGTGGACTATCCACTTGTAATAGGTTCCAGAGCTGAGCTGTTACACTTACCTGAGCTCTGCAGTTATGAGTTTCTTAATAACAAGTACATAGGAAGCCTTGGTTGTGATTTTATTTTTTTTCTTTTTCAATCCCAAGGATGTGAAGGACAACTGTAACATTTTAGCTTCTATTCAAGTTAAAGATCACTTATTTCAATATGAGTGAAAATTCTTAGTTGTTCTCCTGATTGAATTGAGATAAGGTGCAGCTGGCCATCCCACTCTTGGGCAGTTCGAAACAACCCCTGCTTTTCACACTAATGTTTTTTCCTTTTGTATGAATTTAATTCCACTAGATAGTTGCTATGAATAAGTAACTGCATGATATGCATGCTGCTGACTGAGAGCTGGACTTTTAATATAAGTACGTTTGTTTAAAGAATACATTGTTCAATGTACTTCAGGAGCATTTCTTAGCTCTGCTGTATCAGAGACCCAGTTTTCTTTTGATACCTGCCAAAATTAAATTTGTATTTGAAATCATTCATTCTTTAAATGTGTAAGTGTTCATATGAGCCTTTTACATGCATTGTAGTGAAATTGAGCAGTGATGGAAGTTCAAGACATTGGTTTGTGTGTGAAACTGCATATTCATCATGTCAGTACTTGGTATCAACTGATGACAAACCAAGACCAATGGAGAAAATTCATCCTCCTTGTTGTGTATATTGTGAAGAGTTCACAAAAGTGTTCCACAAATGCTCATAAAGCTTTGAATCACTAGGAAATTACCTGGCTGTGTTGAATCCAAATCATTTATTGCTATTGCTGTAAAGAAACAAATTCTTAATTTGTTTTTCACTCAAACCCACCACTTTGGTTCTTATGTTCAATTTGATGTCTGAAGAACAAGAAACAAATTGCTGGAAAACTCAGTGGTCAAGCAGCATCTGTGGAGGAAAAAGGATAGTTGATATTTTGGGTCATCACCCTGCATCATGACTGAGGGTGTAGAGGGAAGTTAGCCAATATGTAGAAGTGAGGTGAGGCTGAGGGTAGAGATAGAGGCTGGTAGGTATCAAATGGAAACAAAGAAGGGGTGGGGGTGGTAGAATTAGGCAAGTGGAACTAGGTGAGGGAGAGGGTAGAGACAGAGTCTTGCAGACAAACTCCTATAAGAGAGATACATATAGATCTCTCCAGGGTTGTTTAGATCCTTGGATTGTGGTGAGAGAGGAGGTGAAGGGACAAATGTTGCACCTCTTAAATTTGCACAGGAAAATGACCAGGGTTGATGAAAGGGGAAAGATTGAGCAGACCAGTGAGTCACAGAGTGTGCTCCTTGTGGAAGCGGGTGGGGGTAGGAGGAAGTTGGGACTGATGGTGGGTATCCTGTTGGAGCTGGCAGAAATGGCAAATGATAATACGCTAGGTGTGGAGGCTAGGGATGACTGTTTGAATATCTGTGTATAAGAGGTGCTCACATCTGAAAAAGGTTGTCTAGATAATACTTTATATTCCTGTTGGGACTGACTGGAATTACTGAAGCTGAATAATTAGTATCTTAGTTTGTGGCATGATTCCTGCATTTCATGCAGATTAAGTGTACTAGGCTGGGAATCATTAATAGATCCGTTTCTATGGCTCCAGACCTGAAATGGACTTCAGATACCAGGGGGTAATGTTGTCAGATTTGTTTTAATGTTTTTCAGGGATCCTGCCAATCTCATTTCTTCTGAAGGTATCGGCTCTCCTCTTTCCACACCACAGTCTTTTGAGTTTTCAAATCAGTTTTTAATGATTTTGCAACTACAGCTATTTGACAGGCTGAATAATTAAATAATATAACTGAACATAAAACCTGTACCTGAAATTTCATTTCTTTAAAGATTATACTTAAATATAGTTTTACCTGTTTATATTTAGCTCTACTTTATCCTGATCAGATATTTCCTTTCCAAGATGCACTTCAGACTTTTCTTTCTTTCTCTCTCTCTCGCTCTCTCTCTCTCTCTCCCTCTTCCACCCCTTCCCCCACCTCTCTCCTAACTCTATTATTAATTTACACCTCACTCTAGAACAAGTGTTTACAACCTTTTTATGCCATGGGCCCCTACCATTAACTGAGGGGGTTGGGACCCATATCACTTCCTCATTTTTTCTGCATACAGGCAGTCCCCGGGTTATGAACGAGTTCCGTTCCTGAGTCCGCCTTTAAGTCAGATTTGTACGTAAGTCGGAACAGGTACATCCGGTATAGTATTATTTAGCGTCAGTTAGTCAAACATTTGTCTTGGTATATAGTATATATATTACCTTTCTATGCATATAAAACACTTAAGAAACATGTATTTCAATAATTAAACCACTGCGTTGCTTAGTAATAATTGTTATAATTGTAGCTTTCATCAGGGCAGGGCCTTTCACATGCTCCATTATTCTCACTTTATCCTTTATCCTTTAGAATTGTTCTAATCGTTGACTGACTGTAGCCTAATGCTTTTCCTATGATCAGCGGCATTTTACCTCTTTCTGATTGCTTTATTATTTCCACTTTATTTTCAATCGTGATCGTTTTCCGCTACGGAACAGAAACACTGTGGATTCAGCAACAGTTGTGGGCGGCGGGTCCCTAGCTCCCCCAGGTCCTAAAGTCCACCCGCACTGGGACAGATTAAATGGGACAAGTGGGAGCAATGCTGACTGGAAAAGGGAGATCAGGGTGAATCTTGTTAAGAAAAATTTAAGCCAAGTACAAAGTTATACACTCAATATAGTGTTAACGGCCATGTGATCTGACTTAAAATGGCAGACACCGACTAATTTTTAATATAATAGGCTTTATGGCAGGCCGTTCGTAAGTACGAGATGTTCGTAAGTCGGACGTTCGTAATTCGGGGACTGCCTATATTTCTATAATTTCCTTGCAGATTTTCTCCTCTCTTTATCTGTTCTGGGATATTAAATGCTTAATCTTGCCCATTTTTGATCCATCTTGCATTCTAAATTTATTCCACACATACGTGATAGGGTGAAAATTTGAGATACACTGAAGGCTATTACTGTAGAAGCAAGCAAGTGGTGCCACAATATAATCGTGAAGATGGGTTCAGGAACAGTCAAATGAGGAATTTGGAATGAGACCTTAGAATAATTGGAATTTCAGGCTCAGCTTGCATTGCAAGGCTCATCTGCACTTTTTTTAATGACCACTGAATGATAAAACAACAAATTAGGTACAAGGACCATGATTATAGTCCATGTACACTGATTTACACTGTAGAACTACCACTGTGCAATACATACATAAAACCTCCAAGTTCCTGGCTCTAAGCTAAAATCAGACAATCCCTACTGATGGAAATCAGCATTTTATTTGTGTACATAGCTTCATACATTATTTATCTTATTTTCATTTGGATACAATCGGTTTGAATCACTGGGTTTAAATAACTATCTGGTTCAAATAACTACAAACATTGCACTAATAAAAAGCTTTTAATTGCACTTAAGGCTTCAGCAATTATTTCCTTCTCAAGCTTTGTGAGTAAAAACAAATAAAATATTTCCTTAGTTTGTCATGGACTTTACCTAAATTCTGTCAAGAACGAAGTGATTCCTTTTGGCAGATGGACATTGAACCTGTGAGTCTCAAAAGGAGCATGGTTGACTTCCACGTTTGTTTCGATAATTCTGTGGGGCTCTCATTGTGGACAATTTAGTTCATGGAATTTCCAGCATTCAGTCTGCAGTTGCCAATCCAAGAATGAGTAATGAAAATTCTCGGGGTTTCTCCAGTGGATATTCCATTTAGATTAGAGGCAGGATTACAAACTTTATTAAAGATTTCCCTATAGTCAGCAAAAGAATGTACAGAATAAAACCCGGTATTATACATGAGACTAATTGAGATTCAGAAAATTGTTTAAGCTTTCAGAACTCACAAAGCCCAGAGATTTGTTTAATTTCCAATGACTTTAGCATTAATTTCTCAAAATTTTATTTTAATGAGTGTACTGTGATAATGATGCACCTTCTTTGAACTAATTTTGCAGTTAATGTTGATAAGCTTTTTCTGTTCACAGAAATCACGTCGATGGAAAGGAAAGCGAGAAGGGACTGATACAAACAACCGACCAATTAAGGCTGCAGGGAAAGTTATCATTCAGGACATCTCCTGTCTTCTTCCAGTACACAAGTCATTGGGGGAATTGTACATGTAAGTGTCAAAGACATTTATCATTGCATTAACATATAAACCTTTCGGCTAGAACAACTTGTATGCATTTCTGGATTTTCCATCACTTTCTAGAGCAGCTGGCGATGGCATTAACTGCTGACTTTGCCAGCAATATCTACATCCTGAGATTGAATTTCAAAAAGGAATTGTGAATAGATGTTCCAATTGAGTGGTTCCTCCTTTATGAGACACAGTGTTTACCATCCTAATAATTTCAGCCAATATTTTTCTAACGTCTTTCATGACTCAAACTCTGATTTTGAGGTTGAACATTGCATGTAGTGTTGCAGTATTAATATTGCCTCAGTGACAATATTAATATTTTCCTGTTCTATTTCCTTGGATTTGCTTCCATTAGTCTGTGTCTCAGTGTAATAAAAACTTTGTACTTCACCAGCCCTAGGATACAAATTCTTGGGCTATGATGCAAAGGGGACAGTATTGGATCTGCCACTTGTTATGTACAGTATATTTGAATCTACTGGCTATGGTGGATTTAACTAACTACCATATAAGGTGAATTTCTAGTTTCTAGTCCCTAGTCATACAAATGCTTTTTACAAAGGTTGCCTGAAGATCAAGATTTTCAGTTGCAACCTTCACAGAACAGCTTTGTCAACTTCCTTGTGTAAAGCTAAGCAGATCCTGGCACTGTCAGATCTCAGCAGTTAACTCTCTCAAAAGGTATTATAATACTACAAACAACACTCTTCAACTATAGGGAGCTGATGCTCCTGAATGAATGGATGGAAAGCAAGAAGAGTGTTTCCAGGGGTCAGTAAGCCCCTCTTCAAGAAGATGAAGAACTGTGCCCACAAAAGGCATTTTCCTTGTGTTTGGAAATATGACCATAAGACATAAGAGCAGAATTAGCCACTTGGCCTATTGAGTCTGCCATTTGATCATGACTGATTTATTTTCTATTTCAACCCCATTCTCTTGTCTCATACCTGTAACCTTGATTCCCTTCCTTAATTTTTTAGCAAAAGTGCAGTTGCTGGAGAACAAAATTGAGTACTTCAGGGCAAGATTGCTGTATCATATAGAGAAACGAGGAATTGTTGTGTTCTGCGTTTTACTGAGACATATGCAAGATACAGCAATTGGACCTGTCGTTGGTCGAAATAGAAATGGTGATAAATCGGCATATCAGAGGGAGGTTGAAAATCTGGCTGAGTGGTTCCACAACAACAACCCAATGTCAGCAAGACCAAAAATATGATTATTGATTTCAGGAAGAGGGGACTGGAGGTCCATGAGCCAATCCTCATACGGGGATCAGAGGTGGAGAGGGCGAGCAACTTTAAGTTCTTCAGTATCATTTCAGAGGACTTTTCCTGCGCCTTAAGTGGAATTACAAAAAAAGCATGGCAGTGCCTCTGCTTCCTGAGAAGTTTGCAAAGTTTCGGCATGACATCTAAAGCTTTGACAAACTTCTGTAGATGCGTGGAGGAGAGTATATTGACTGGTTGCATCACAGCCTCATATGGAAACACCAATCCCCCCTGAACAGAAAATTCTATATAAGATAGTGGATATGGCCCAGTCCATCATGGTAAAGCCCTTCCCACCATTGAGCACATCTACACGAAGTGTTGTCCTGGGAAAGAAGCATCCATCTTCAGGGACCTTCACCATTCTTCTCTCTGCTGCCTTAGGAAGAAGGTACAGCACTCTCACCACCAATTTCAGGAACAGTTATTACTCCTCAACCATCAGGCTCTTGAATCAAAGGGGATAACTTCACTCAATTTCACTAGCCCCCATCACTGAACAGTTCTCACAACTTGTGAACTCACTTTCAAGGTCTCTTCATCTCACGTTCTTGATATATATTGTTTATTTATTATTATTATTTTCTTTCTTTGTGTATTTGCACAGTTTGTTGGCTTTTGCACGCTGATTGTCCGCACTGTTGGTGGATCTTTTATTATGGATTTACTGAGTATGTCTACAAGAAAAGGAATTTCAGGGGTGTGTCTGGAAACATATATCTACTTTGATAACACTGGACAACAAAGATTTTGTTTCCTGATGCACCTTGGGTGCATCTTATGAACTTTGGATTGCTGATCTTGAAAATGATTATGAAATTTCCCTATCATGCACCACTTTTTTGAAAGTCAATATTTGTTATTTTTATTCATAATTCAAGTCAATTTAAGTGTTACAATGTAAGCTGAAAGGTTTTCTGTCCAAGTATGCTTAAGCAAGGTGGATGCTGCAAGGCAGAAAAGATTTTAGAAAGGCTATAAATATCCATGAAGGATTTTGATATTTGAGACAAATGAAAAAAGATCTAGTGCTTTCCTGGCGTGTATGACACATAAACGTGGGCTTCTAGCCGGGTACAAGTGTTGATTTAAATCTACTTAATGATTCAGAGTGGCAAACAATGAGGTGAAATTCTTCCCCTTAGAGGTATTTGTCACTTTGAATCATTGCATAGGTTAAAATCGACATCTATACCTGGCCGGAAACCCGAGAAGAGTTTATGAAATAGGACCAATCAAGTGTGACAGTGGAAAAGTGTGTATGGAACCAGAGGAGATAGCAGAGATACTTAATGAATACTTTTCTTCAATATTCACTACAAAAAAGGATCTTGGTGATTGTAGGGATGACTTACAGAGGATTGAAAAGCTTGAGCATATAGACATTAAGAAAGAGGATTTGCTGGAACTTTTGGAAAGCATCAAGTTGGATAAGTGTCCGGGACGAGATGAGATGTACCTCAGGCCACTGTGGGAGGCAGAGGAGGAGATTGCTGAACTTCTTGCAATGATCTTTGCATCATCAATAGGGATAGAAAAGGTTCCGGAGGATTGGAGGGTTGCAGATATTGTTCGCTTATTCAGGAAAGGGAGTAGAAATAGCCCAGGAAATTATAGACCAGTGAGTCTGATTTCAGTGGTTGGTAAGTTGATGGAAAAGATCCTGAGAGGCAGGATATATGAATATTTAGAGAGGCATAATATGATAAGGAATAGTTAGCATGGCTTTGTGAAAGGCAGGTCGTGCCTCACGAGCCTAATTGAATTTTTTGAGGATGTGACTAAACACATTGATGAAGGTTGAGCAGTAGATGTCGTGTATATGGATTTCAGCAAGGCAGTTGATAAGGTACCCCATGCAAGGCTTATTGAGAAAGTAAGGAGGCATGGGATCCAAGGGGACCTTGTTTTGTGGATCCAGAATTGGCATGCTCACAGAAGGCAAAGAGTGGTTGTAGACGGGTTGTAATCTGCATGGAGGTTGGTGACCAGTGGTGTGCCTCATGGATCTGTTTTAGGACCCCTTCTCTTTGTGATTTTTATAAATGACCTGGGTGAGGAGGTGGAGGGATGGGTTAGTAAGTTTGCTGATGACACAAAGGTTGGGGGTGTTGTGGATAGTGTGGAGGGCTGTCAGAGGTTACAGCTGGACATCGATAGGATGCAAAACTGGACCAAGAAGTGGCAGATGGAGTTCAACCCAGATAAGCATGAGGTAGTTTATTTTGGTAGGTCAAATATGATGGCAGAATATAGTATTAGTGGTAAGACTCTTGGCAGTGTGGAGGATCAGAGGGATCTTGGGGTCCGAGTCCATAGGACTCTCAAAGCTGCTGTGCAGGTTGATTGTGTGGTTAAGGAGGCTTATGGCATATTGGCCTTCATCAACCGTGGGATTGAGTTCAAAAGCCAAGAGGTAATGTTACAGCTATATAGGACCTTGGTCAGAACACGCTTGGAGTACTGCGCTCAGGTCTGGTCACCTCACTACAGGGAAGGATGTGAAACCATAGAAAGGGTGCAGAGGAGATTTACAAGGATGTTGCCTGGATTGGGGAGTATGCCTTATGAGAATCGGTGGAGTGAACTCAGCCTTTTCTCCTTGGAGCGTTGGAGGATGAGAGGTGATCTGATAGAGGGTGATGAGAGGCATTCATCGTGTGGCTAGTCAGAGGTTTTTTCCCAGGGCTGAAATAATTAACATGAGAGAGCACAGTTTTAAGGTGCTTGGAAGTAGGTACAGATGAGATGTCAGGGGTGAGTTTTTTGTGCAAAGTGGCGAGTGTGTGGAATGGGCTGCCGATAATGGTGGTGGAGGCAGTTTTGATAGGGTCTTTTAAGAGACTCTTGTATAGGTACATAGAGCTTAGAATAATAGAGGGCTATGGGTAACCCTAGGTAATTTCCAAAGTAAGTACATGTTTGGCACAGCATTGTGGGCCGAAGGGCCTGTATTATGCGGCAGGTTTTCTATGTTTCTATGCTGGGAAAACACTAGATCCCTTTTCATTCACCTCTATGGGGAGGCTGTTCACCACAATATTCGTTGCTTTGAATCATTTCATAGGTTAAAATAGACACTTATCGTCAGCTGGAAGCCCAAGAAGAGTTTATGTGTTTGAGACAGATGACTCCCAGGATAACTCTGCATTTTTGTTGGCCCACAAATCAAACAGGTCATAAATGACAGGCAATTTGAAGAGCTTCTAGTGGGACCAGAGAAAATCGCATGGAAGGCATTCAAGGATGTTCTTTAAAATTGTTTTGGCAACTACAGAGCACCAAACTACATGCAGCTGGTTGACAACATGCTTCAAGCACACAAAACCATGAAATACAACATGTCACTAAAATTCATTTTCTGCATTCTCATTTAGACTTCTTCCCTGAAAACCCTGGTCCTGTCAGTGACAAGCATGGTGAAAGGGACATTGCGGTAATGGAGAAACAGTATCAGGGCAATTGGAATCCAACAATGCTGGCTAATTATTGTTGGACACTTAAATGAGAAGCCATTGAGTACAAATGAAATTCAACAACAAAACATTTTTAGCTTATTGCAAAACATCAGCACCGTTATACAATTAAATTCACTATATTCATTATATTCACTAAAAATTAATTTCTTTTTTCTCAATTTCCCATGTGATACAAGTAGTCTGAAATTATATTTGTGTTTAGCTTCAAGTGGTCTATCATAAACAAAAAATTCTGAGGAAGCAACGCTTCTGAAAAAATTTATTGTTCAGTGTAATAAATTTACTTTGAACTTTGAGTAACTGAAAGTGCATTTCAATTATTCCTCCACCAGGGGTCTTCCCATTTTACTTTGAGATTTTGTGATGACAGAAACTGGGGTAAAGCTCTCACTAATATTTTATAAGCTTCAGACATCTGAAAGCAATTACATTCAAATATCTATTTTGGAAATGTAGTGACATCATAACAAAAGTATAGTTTAAAGCTCTAGGCAGAGTCAAGGTGTTATCAGTTCTGGGTTCCAATTAACAGAGGTGGATGCATTGTAGATACTTGGGCTGTAGTACAATCCATTGTGTGGAACAGATATCCGACTATTTACTGAGGCAAACTTGAATATTATACAAGCCTTTCTACACACTGACTTGGACCTTTTCATTATAACTTGAGATATTAATGGAGCTGGAAAATGAAAACATCAGCAAAGAACTTAAATCATACCATTTCAATGGAGAGAGGATAACTGTTGAATTGACTGGACGAAATGTATTCCAGAGGCTCTCATGTAGTGATGTCCTCTATAATGAATGGCTTTTGATAAGTATTTTCAAACAAGTGTTTTATTTTTCATCTATTTGGATTGTTCTCACATTCTTACCATTCTCTGTAGACTGAACGTGCATGACATCCAAGATACTTGTCAGAAGAACGCTGCTGCAGCTTTGTCAGTTGGGCGCAGAGACCTTGTTCAGGTACTGAGCCTGTAAAACTATTCCACCTAATAAATGTGTTTCTACAAAAGAATTTCAACATAATTTCCATCTATTGATTTTAAGGTGACTTATCTGCCGTTTCCTAGATTCCTTCTATTTTCTTTCCAAAATATAATTGTTAAGGTTGAGATTACAGGTAGTCCCCAAGTTACGAACGTCCGACTTACGGACAACTTGTACTTACGAACCGAGGAAGGAGAATGCCGTCCGCCATTTTAAGTCATTGCTGTTGACACTTGTTGAGTGTTTAACTTTGTATTTGGCTGAAGTTTTTCTGAGTAAGATTCACCCTGACACCCCCCCCCCCCCCCCCCATGCCGGTCAGCTGGCGGCGCAGTGAGATCAGCGCTGGGCTGGAGAATGGAGGTTTCCGAGTTCGATCCAGTGACAGACCGCTCCCGTGCTGGGTTGATGTCGATCCAGTGACTCCCGTACCATCCGTGCTGGGTTGATGCCGAGCTCGCAACTCAACCTCGTAAAAAAAAAACACTGCCACCTCCAGTTTAAATTCCCACATGGAATATTGTGGATGATCAAATACCCAAACCCAGCACAGCCCCCACTTGTCCCATTTAGCCTGTCTCAGTCAGTGGCCCTTAGGACCCAGCGGACCACGGGAGCTGGCAGAGATCGGGACCCGCTGCCCGCAGTGTTTCTGTTCCATTGATGGGAAGCGATTGCGATTGAAAATAAAGTGGAAATAATAAAGCATTTGGAAAGAGGTGAAACGCCATCAGTCATTAGAAAAGTGTTAGGCTACAGTCGGTCAACGATCGGAACAATTTTAAAGGGTAACGGATAAAGTGAGAATAATGGAACATGTGAAAGGCCCTGCCCCGATGAAAGCTACAATTATTACTAAGCAACACACAGTGGTTTAATTATTGGAATACACGTTTCTTAAGTGTTTTATATGCATAGAAAGGGTAAAATATATACTATATACTAAGAGAAACGTTTGACTAACTGACACTAAATAATATCGGATGTACTTGTTCCGACTTACGTACAAATCCGACTTAAAGACGGACTCAGGAACGGAACTCATACGTAACCCGGGGACTGCCTGTATTGTCAAGTGCACATACATGCGCAGGTATAATGAAAACCTTACCTAAAACAGCATCACAGAAACAGATTTCACAGGAAAAATATAGAATCATCATAAATCATGCAAACTTTTTACAAGAAAACTCGATTAGAATAAAAAAAAGGTGTCCTTTTAGTGCAAAGTAGTCATAGTGTTGTAAACTATAGTGATTTGGGTTATGCCAGTTGGTTCAAGAACTAAATGAAGTATCTGTTTTGGAAAGTGGTGTGCTGTGGGATTTGAGGATTCTGTCCCTCTTGTCTGATGGCAGCTGTGGAAAGATAGCATGGTCCTGGTGGTGGGGATCTTGACCACTTTATTAGGTACATCTGTAAACATGATCGTTAATACAAGTATCTAATCAGCCAATCGTGACAGTAACTCACTGCTTAAAAGCATGTAGACATGGTCAAGAGGTTCAGTTGTTCTGACCAAAGAAATGTGATCTAAGTGACTTTGACCATGGAATGATTGTTGGTTCCAGGCAGGGTGGTTTGAGTATCTCAAAAACCATTGATCTCCTGGGATTTTCACAAATAACAATCTCTAGAATTTATAGAAAATGGTGCGAAGAACAAAGAAGCATCCAGTGAATGGCAATTCTGTATGTGAAAATGCCTTGTTAATGAGAGAGATCAGAGGAGAATTGCCAGACAGGTTCAAGCTGACAAGAGGTAATAATTTGGCCACTGGTGTACGTTGCCTTCTTGAGGCAGTGCCTCTTGTAGATAGTAGCATGGATGGAGAGGTATGTGCCCATGATGTATTTGACAGTGTCACTGTCCTTTGTAGCTTCTTACATCCTGTACATTTGAATTGCCATACAGACTATGATGCAACTAGCTAGGATACCTTCAACAGTACGTCTGTAGAAGTCTGTTAGTGTTTGATGAGACATTGAACCTCCTTAATGTCCTAGGAAAGGAGAGATGCTGGTATTCTTTCCTTATGATTGCATCAGGACAGATTATCCATTACGGCATTGCCCAGAAAATATAGCTGCTGGCCCTCTCCACCACTAATCCCTCAATGTAGACTTGAGCATGTTCACTTTCCTCCTTCCTGAAGTCAGCAATCATTTCTTCAGTTTTGCTTGTACTGTTTTTGAGGCACCACTCAATCAGGTGACTGATCTTGCTCCATCTGATATGTTGATTCATCCGAATTTGTCAGCAAATTTGAAGATGTCATTGAAACTGTGCTTAATTGCACAGTCATGTGTATAAGAACATAAGAAATAGGAGCAAGAGTAGGCCATCTGGCCTATCAAGCCATTTCCCCATAACTGTTAATTCCCCTACCATGCAAAAATTTATCCAAGTTTGTCTTAAATATATCTACTGAGTGCTTCATTGGGCAGAGAATTCCACAGATTCACCACCCTCTTGGAAAAGCAGTTCCTCCTGTCCGAATGGTAATACAGTACTTCAGGTGCGGGGGAGGTCAAATCAACTTTCATCAAAATCACCAGAACTGCTTCTGGAGGTTGACAGCAGGATTGCTTTTCCCACCCACAAGACACTTAGATCTGGTTCCTTTCAGAATATCACAACTACTCATTGCAGCAATTAGCATAGTGCTGTTAAAGAGCCAGCGACCCAGGTTCATATGCTGTCACTGTATGTAAGGAGCTTGCATGCGCTCGCCATGACCACGTGGGTTTCCTCCGGGTGCTCTGGTTTCCTCCCACATTACAAAGGTGTGTAGGTCAGTACATCAATTGGCCACATGGGTCCAACTGGGCGGTATGGTTCATATAGAGAATAGAGCAGGGGCTAAGCACACAGCTTTAAGGTGCACATGTGTTGATGGTCAGAAAGTAAGTGAGGTTATTAACACTCCTACTGATTGAAGTCTTCTGATGAGGAAGTTGAGTATCTAATTGCAATAGGAGGTACGGAGAACTAGATCTTGAAGCTTGATGAGCTTGGATGGGATGATTATGTTGGCATGTGGAGGTGCAGTTGATGAACAGCAGTCTGACATACACGTTTCTGTTCTTCAAATAGTGCAGGGAAGAGTGAAGAGCCAGAGAAGTTGCACCTGCTGTTGATTTATTGTGGTGGTAGCAAATGGGAGCAGATCGAGGTCATCTCTGAGGCAGATGATTCATGCTGTAACAAATCCCTCAAGTCATTTCATTATGAGTCGGAGTCAGGGACTCCTCCGGAGTACTGAAGGCAATGTGGCATGGCATCCATGCTGGAGTTGTTGCTGTTCCACAGTGTTCGCTCAGCAGAAGGCAAGCTGTATTGTGCTTGACTGCAGACTGCGGCAACAGTCATGGACTCAGAGACTTGGGCTATGTATTTTTTGTGTGACTGTACTTTACCGTTACCTTATATATACTTGCTATCTTGTATGTCCTATATGTGCCTTGTGCTCTGTAGGACTGTTGGTACTATGTTTTGTAACTTGGCCCTGAAATAATGCTGTTTGGCTGTATTCATGGATGTTTATGTACAAACTTGAATGTGAACTTGATCACGGTTGATGTAAGTGCCACTGGATGATAGTCACTGAGGTAATTCTCACATTTTTGAGCACTGGTACAATGGATGTCTTTTTGAAGCAGGTGGGAAGTGAGAGGTTGAATATGTATAAGCAGCTAGATGCCATGGTCCATGTAGGAACCAATGACGTGGATAGGAAGAAGGAGGAAGTCCTGCAAAGAGAGTTTAGGGAATTAGGTGCAAAGTTGAAGGACAGGATTTCCAGGGTTGCAATCTTAGGATTGCTACCCGTGCCACATGCTAGTGAGGCTAGAAATAGGAAGATAATGCAGCTAAATACATGGCTAAGGAGTTGGTGCAGGAGGGAGGGCTTCATGTTTCTGGACAATTGGGCCTTGTTCCAGGGAAGGTGGGACATGTTCCGACGGGACAGGTTGCACCTGAACTGGAGAGGGACGAACATCCTTGCGGGAAGGCTTGCTAGTGCTGCTGTGGGGGGTTTAAGCTAGATTTGCAGGGAGAGAAGAATCAGAGTGTTAGAGCCGATAGTGAGAGGGAGGAGGATAAAGGTCATGCAAGAACTGCAATTATAGTGCATGGAGTAAAGCCTGATCTAACATATAAAGAGGCTTTGAGGAAAGAGAAGCAGAATAAAGTGTGTAAAGGTAGTAAGGTAGAAGGGCTAAAGTGCATGTACTTTAATGCAAGAAGCATCAGGAACCAAAGTGATGAACTGAGAGCTTGGATACATACATGGAATTATGATGTAGTGGCCATTACAGAGACTTGGCTGTCACCAGGGCAGGAATGGATTCTGAATATTCCTGGATTTCAGTGTTTTAAAAGGGATAGAGAGGGGCAAAAAAGGGGAGGAGGAGTGGCATTACTGGTCAGGGATACTATTACAGCTACAGAAAGGGTGGGTAATGTAGCAGGATCCTCTTTTGAGTCTGTATGGGTGGAAGTCAGGAACAGGAAGGGAACAGTTACTGTATTGGGAGTATTCTATAGGCCCCCTGGTAGCAGCAGAAATACGGAGGAGCAGATTGGGATGCAGATTTTGGAAAGGTGCAAAAATAACAGGGTTGTTATCATGGGTGACCTTAACTTCCCTAATATTGATTGGCACCTGATTAGTTCCAATGGTTTAGATAGGGCAGAGTTTGTTAAGTGTGTCCAGGACAGATTCCTGTCACAGTATGTTGACAGGCCGAGTAGGGGGAATGCCATACTAGATCTAGTATTAGGTAACAAACCAGGTCAGGTCACAGATCTGTCAGTGGGTGAGCTTCTGGGGGACAGTGACCACCGCTCCCTGGCCTTTAGCATTATTATGGAAAAGGATAGAATCAGAGAGGACAGGAATAATTATAATTGGGGAAGGGCAAATTATGAGGCTATAAGGCTACAACTTGCGGGTTGTGAATTGGGATGATGTTTTTGCAGAGAAATGTACTATGGACATGTGGTCGATGTTTAGGGATCTCTTGCAGGATGTTAGGGATAAATTTGTCCCGGTGAGGAAGATAAAGAATGGTATGGTGAAGGAACCATGGATAACAAGTGAGGTGGAAAATCTAGTCAGGTGGAAGAAGGTAGCAAACATGAGATTTAGGAAGCAAAGATCAGATTGGGCTATTGAGGAATATAGGGTAGCAAGAAAGGAGCTTAAGAAGGGGCTGAGGAGAGCAAGAAGGGGGCATGAGAAGGCCTTGGTGAGTAGGGTAAAGGAAAACCCCAAAGCATTCTTCAATTATGTGAAGAACAAAAGGATGACAGGAGTGAAGGTAGGACCAATTAGAGATAAAGGTGGGAAGATGTGCCTGGAGGCTGTGGAAGTGAGCGAGGTCCTCAATGAGTACTTTTCTTCGGTATTCACCAATGAGAAGGAACTTAATGATGATGAGGGCAATATGAGTGAGGTTGAAGTTCTGGAGCATGTTGATATTAAGGGAAAGGAGATGTTGGAGTTGCTAAAATGCAATAGGACGGATAAGTCCCCGGGGCCTGAGGGAATATTCCCCAGGCTGCTCCATGAGACGAGGGAAGAGATTGCTGAGCTTCTGGCTAGGACCTTTATGTCCTCATTGTCCACAGGAATGGTATCAGAGTATTGGAGGGAGGCGAATGTTGTCCCCTTGTTCAAAAAAGGTAGTAAGGATAGACTGGGTAATTATAGACCAGTGAGCCTTATGTCTGTGGTGGGAAAGCTGGTGGAAAAGATTCTTAGAGATAGGATCTATGGGCATTTAGAGAATCATGGTCTGATCAGGGACAGTCAGCATGGTTTTGTGAAGGGCAGAGCGTGTCTAACAAGCCTGTTAGAGTTCTTTGAGGAGGTGACCAGGCATATAGATGAGGGTAGTGCAGTGGATGTGATCTACATGGATTTTAGTAAGGCATTTGATAAGGTTCCAGAAAGGCTTATTCAGAAAGTTAGGGATCCAGGGAAGTTTGGCCAGGTGGATTCAGAATTGGCTTGCCTGCAGAAAGCAGAGGGTCATGGTGGTGGGAGTACATTCGGATTGGAGGGTTGTGAGTAGTGGTGTCCCACAAGAATCTATTCTGGGACCCTTACTTTTCGTGATTTTTATTGACGACCTGGATGTGGGTTAGAAGGATGGGTTGGCAAGTTTGCAGACGACACAAAGGTTGGTGGCGTTTGTGGATCGTGAAGAGGATTGTCGAAGATTGCAGAGAGACATTGATAGGATGCAGAAGTGGGCTGAGAAGTGGCAGATGGAGTTCAACCCGGAGAAGTGTGAGGTGGTACACTTTGGAAGGACAAACTCCAAGGCAGAGTTCAAAGTAAATGGCAGGATACTTGGTAGTGTGGAGGAGCAGAGGGATCTGGGGGTAACTGTCCACAGATCCCTAAAAGTTGCCTCACAGATAGATAGAGTAGTTAAGAAAGCTTATGGGGTGTTAGCTTTCATAAGTCGAGGGATAGTTTTTAAGAGTCATGAGGTAATGATGCAGCACTATAAAACTCTGGTTAGGCCACACTTGGAGTACTGTGTCCAGTTATGGTTGCCTCAGTATAGGAAGGATGTGGAAGCATTGGAAAGGGCACAGAGGAGATTTACCAGGATGTTTCCTGGTTTAGAGAGTATGCATTATGATCAGAGATTAAGGGAGCTAGGGCTTTACTCTTTGGACAGAAGGAGGATGAGAAGAGACATGATAGAGGTATACAAGATATTAAGAGGAATAGATAGAGTGGACAGCCAGCACTTCTTCCCCAGAGCACCACTGCACAAGAGGACATGGCTTTAAGATAAGGGGTGGGAAGTTCAAGAGGGATATTAGAGGAAGATTTTTTACTCAGAGTGGTTGGTGCGTGGAATGCATTAGCTGAGTCTGTGGTGGAGACAGATACACTAGTGAAATTTAAGAGACTACTAGACAGGTATATGGAGGAATTTAAGGTGGGGGGATATATAGGAGGCTAGGTTTAAGGGTTGGCACAACATTGTGGGCCGAGGGGCCTGTATTGTGCTGTACTATTCTATGTATGTAAGTACTTCAGCCAGTTGGTCCACACAAATCTTTAGTACTCAAACAATCTGGACCAGGCACCTTTGGTGGATTAATCCTCTTGAAGGATGCCTCAGAGACTGAAATTAGTATTGGAGTATTTTCATCTTGATATGTGCCAACTTGTGTGGATATGTCACAGTTCTTTCTGTCAAAACGTGCATAAAAGGCATTTTCATCTAGGAGTGATTGGTCATTTGCGCTTATGCTACGCAATCTTGCTTTGAAGGAAATAATATTGTGCGAGCCCTGCACAGCTGTAGAACATTCATTAATATGTAACATTAGTGATCCACCAGCGCACTGACACCTCTCTTAACCAGTAACTAAATATATGCAATGTATCTGCCTTCTCTCTGACGTAGAGTCACTCTGCCATTTCATCGTCACTGCCTGTGATTTTGTACAGCTTGTCACTGAACTATTCTGTTTTTAAACTGGCCATGTTTAAGTGCCTGTAGCTCTGAGACCTTGACCTCAATACCTCTTTGTACAATTGGATTCTGAATTTCCTCACTTGTAGACCCCAGTTAGTTAAAATTGGCAAAAACACCTCCACAATCACCATCAGCACTGGTGCACCACAGTGTTGTGTGCATAGCCCCTTGCTCTACTTATTTTACATCTATGACTGTGTAAGCACAGTACAGCTCCAACACCATATTCAAGTTTGTTGATAACAGAACTGTTGTGGGCATATCAAATGTGATGATGAAACAGCATACGGGAAGGAGATTGAAAACTTGGCTGAGTGGTGTCAGAACAATAACCTCTTACTCAATGCCAGCAAGAAACTGATTGTAGACTTCAGGAGAGAGAAACCAGAGGTCCATGAGTCCGTATTCATCGGAGGATCAGAGCTAGAGAAGGTTAGCAGCTTTAAATTCCTTGGTGTAACTATTACAGAAGACCTGTCCTGGACCCAGCATGTAAATGCAATTGCGAAGAAAGCATGACAGCACCTCTAATTCCTTAGGAGTCTGTGGAGATGTGGTATGTCATCAAAAACTTTTACAAACTTCTATAGATGTGTAGGGAGAGTGTATTGATTGGCTGCATCATGGCTACACCAATGCCTTTGAATGGAAAATCCTACAAAAGAGTGGATTTGCTGTCATAGGAAAGTAGCCTCCATGATCAGAGATCCTCACCACCCACGCCATGCTCTTTTCTCGCTGCCACCATCAGGTGGAAGGTACAAGTGCCTCAAGACTGGCACCACCAGGTTCAGAAACAGTTACTGCCCCTCATCCATCAGGCTCTTGAACAAAAGAGGCTAACTATACTCATTTGCCCATCCATTGAGATGTTCCCACCAATAATCTCACTTTAATAATTCTTCATCTTGTTATTTCATGTTCTCGTTATTTATTGCTATCTATTTATGTTTGCATTTGTACGTTGTTGTCTTCTGGTTGATCTTTCTTTGATCCGACTATATTTAGTACTCTATAGGTTTGCTGAGTCTGCCTGCAGAAAAAAATGAATCAGGGTTGTATGTGGTGACATATATGCACTCTGATAATAAAATGTACTTTGTACTTTGAACTTTGCATTCTTAGGAAATTTGTATAACAATGTAATTTTTCCAGTTTTTTGCGTCATGACCAATTAGGTTCCCATTGAGACCTGAGTCATCAATTCTTTATCCATTTGTTCCTCTTCTTTACTCAAACTAAACCCATTCTAAATTGTTGTATAAACAAGAGAAAATCTGCAGATGCGGGAAATCCAAGCAATGGCCACTAAATGCTGGAGGAACTCGGCAGGCCAGACAGCATCTATGGAAAAGAGTACAGTCAATGTTCCAGATCGAGACCCTTCCGCAATTCCTGCTGGGTTCCTCCGGCATTTTGTGTATGTTGCCTAAATCATTTTATGATGTTTTGACCTCTCTCAGATATTTGGCTCTGCAAATTCAGTGCTCTTCAAGTTTCATACTCTTTTGGTGCCATCCTAGCCTTAATTACTTCTCAGAGAAATTTCTATCCTCCCTGTGCTCTCAGGCATACTTTGAAGGGCCGCTGGAGACAAATGGACTAGATACAGTGTT
This sequence comes from Hypanus sabinus, assembly GCF_030144855.1. NCBI lineage: Eukaryota > Metazoa > Chordata > Chondrichthyes > Myliobatiformes > Dasyatidae > Hypanus > Hypanus sabinus. The sequence continues at coordinate 15,521,084 of NC_082722.1, read as the reverse complement.
AGAGCAATGGGAGATATTCATCAAGGGGATGGTGAGGGTTTAGATTCTGGAAATATGAGGAAAGGAACCTAAAATTCTTAAATTAGCCAAAGGAAAGGAAATTTATTACAGATGCTGAAATCCCAGCTTTGCAGAGAGCCTAGAGGAATTTAGCAGGGGAAAAGAGGGTGCTGGTATGATTAAGGGAAACCTGAAAACTTTTTATAAAAATATAAGTGGAAATGGGGCTGTAATGGAAAGAGTTGGATCCAAAAGGGTAATCATGGTGTAGAGGAGGAGTACAGGTCTACTTCTTATTGAATATATTTTGTCTGACTTTACACACGTGGGGAGCAATAAACATTGTTTTTAAGGATGAAGAGTAATAAATAAGGAAGATATTAAACAGCCTAAAATTTCTAAAAATGGATAAATTGTCAGACTAAGTTGAAATATTTTCCAGGTTCTTGAAAGAGAAGATGCTCTGATTAGTTTTGAATGCTTCTTGGGGGATAGGTATAGTGCTGCAGCACTGGAAGATTACTGACCCCAAATCCTTGTTTTAAAGGAGAGAAAGGCTACATCAAGTAATCACAGACCATGTAATAGTAATGTTTAAATGACTGGAATGATAACTGAGTAATAAAATAAATTCCCATTTAGAAAGGCACAGTTTAATCAAGGACAGTCGTCTTTGATTTCTTAAGGAAGATCTTGGGTTGAAATGTTTGAAGAGATACAATCAATGAAGATTGTATAGTTGATGTCAACTACATGTGTAGCTGTAAATTTCCTGTGCAACACTTCTAGTTCAAACATGCATATTTGTAAACTACCTTATGAGCACTCTCCTCCCCATCTCTAATCTCTCTGCGGTAATTTAAAAATAGAAAATACGGGAGCTGGTTGTTCAGGGAGCACTTAAGACCGTAAAACCATAAGATATAGGAACAAAATTAGGTCATTTGGTCCATCAAATTTGCTCTGTCATTTCACCATGTCTGATCAAATATTCCTCTCTGCCCCAATCTCCTTTCTTCTCCCCATATCCCTTCATGCTCCAACCAGTCAAGAATCTATCAACTTCTGCTCCAAATATACATGAAGGTGTGGCCTCCACAACTGCCTGTGGCAAACAATTCCACAGATGCACTATTGTCTGACTAAAGAAACCTCTCCTCATCTCTGCTCTAAAAGGACGCCCTCTTATTCTGTGGCTGTGTCCTCTGGTCTTAGACTCTTCTACTATAGGAAACATCTTCTCCACATCCACTCTATCAAGGCTTTACACCATTCAATAGGTTTCAATTAGGTCATCTTTCATACGTCTGAATTCTAGTGAATATAGGCCCAGAGCCATCAAACACACTTCATATGACAAGCCACTCAATCCTGGAATTGTTTTCGTGAATCTCCTTTGAACCCTCTCCAGTTTCAACACGTTTTCTAAGATAAGGGGCCGAAAACTGCTCACAATACTCCAATGAGGCCTCACCAATGCTTTATAAATTCTCAACATTACATCCTTGCTTGTATATTCCAGTCCTATTGAAATGAATACTAACATCACATTTGCCTTTCTCACCACAGACTCAACCTGCAAATTAACCTTTAGGGAATCCAACACGGGCAACCCCAAGTCCACTTGTGCCTTAGTTTTTTGTATTTTCTCTCCAGTTAGAAAATAGTCAGCCCTTTCTTCTATCTAAGTGCATGATCATGTACCCAGTCACCATTTTCCATCTGTTATTTCTTTGCCCATTCTCCTAATCTGTCTTAAGTCTTTTTGTAGACTCTCTACTTCCTCAAAATTACCTGCCTCCACCTATCTTCTTATGCTGCAAACTTTGCAACATAGCCAACAATTCCATCATCCGAATCATTGACATATAACATAAAAAGTATCAGTCCCAACGCAGACCACTGTGGAGCACCACTAGTCACTGGCAGCCAACCAGAAAAGGCTCCCTTTATTTCCACTCTTTGCCTCCTGCCAATCAGCCACTGTTTTATCCATGCTAGAATCTTTCCTGTAATATTATGGACTTGTAGTTTGTTAAGCAGCCTCATGTGTGGCACCTTGTCAAAGGCCTTCTGAAAATTCAAGAACATAACATCAACTGATTCTCCTTTGTCTATCCTGTTCGTTATTTCTTCAAATAATTCCAACAGATTTGTCAGGCAAAGGTTTTCCTTGAGGAAACCATGCTGACTACAGCCTGTTTTATCATGTGCCTACAAGTACCCTGAGACTTAATCCTTAATAATCAACTCCAACATTTTTCAAACCACTGAGGTCAGTCTAACTGGCCTATAGTTTCCTTTCTTCTACTTCTCTTCCTTCTTCAAGAGTGGAGTGACATTTGCAATTCTTCAGTCTTCTAGAACCACTTCAGGACCTAGTGATTCTTGAAAGATCATTTCTAATGTCTCACAATATCTTCACCCACTTCTTTCATAACCTTGGGATGTACACCATCTGGTCCAGGTGACTTATCTACCTTCAAGCCTTTCAGTTTCCCAATAACCTTCTCTCTAGTAATGGTAACCACACACTTCATGACCCCTGACACCTGGAACTTCCACCATAATGCTAGTGTCTTACATAGTAAAGACTGATACAAAATAACATTCTAACTGGTGCATCACCATCTGGTATAGGGGTGGCATGGGGCTACTGCACAGGATTGAAGTAAGCTGCAGAGAATTGTAAACTTGGTCAGCTCCATCATGGCACTAGCTTCTGTAGTATTCAGCATGTTCACAGAGCAATACCTCAAAAAGATGGTTTCCACCATTAAGGACCCCCATCACCCAAAACATGCCCTCTTCTCATTGCTACCATCAGGGATTCAGATCATCTTACCATTTCCTTAACCCCATTACTACCTCTCCAGCATCGTTTTCCAGCGAGCTGATAACCACTATCGCCTTTCTTATACATTTTATGTATCTGAAGAAATTTTTGGTATCCTCTTTAATATTATTGACTAACACTTTCGTACTCCACCTTTACCTTCTTGATGACTTTTTTAGTTGCCTTCTGTTGGTTTTTAAAGGCTTCCCAGTCCTCTTAACTTCCCATTATTTTTTGCTGTATTATATGCCTTCTCTTTGGCTTTGACTTCTCTTGTTACCACAGTTGTGTCATCTTTCCTTTAGAATATTTCTTCCTCTTTGGGATGTATATATCCTGTGCCTTCTGAATTGCTTCCAGAGCTTCCAGCCATTGCTTCACTGTCGTCATCCCTGCCAGTGTTCTTTACCTGTAAATTCTGGCCATCTCCTCTCTCATTACTCTGTAATTCCCTTTGTTCCACTGTAATACCGATACATCTGACTTTAGCTTCTCCTTTTCAAACTACAGGGTAGATTTGATCATATTATGATCACTTGCCCTTAAGGGTTCTGGTCCATTGCATAACACCCAGTCCAGAATAGCTGATCCCCTAGTTGGCTCAGCCATGAGCTACTCTAAAAAGCCATCTCATTGGTACACTAGAAGTTCCCCCTGGTGGAATCCAGCAGCAACCTGATTTTCCTAATCTACCTGCATATTGAAATCCTCCATGTCTGTTGTAACATTGTCCTTTTGGCATTCATTTTCAATCTCCTGTTATAATTTGTAGACCACTACTGTTTGGGGGTCTGTATACAAGTTCCATCAGGGTTTTTTTACACTTGTGGAGAAATAGATATATTTCAGGTTCATGGCATTTTCAGTAAAACTGGGAAGAGCTAGCCAACTCCCTGTGGTACAGAGAAGAGGTGAAATAGAGAAAGGAACAGTACAATACCTCTTAATGTTTAATGCATCTGTTTCTAGAATGGGATTTGAACTTGTGATTTTCTGGTGGAAGCAAGCAATGTCAATAGATTGTTGAACATTCACAGAATTAATAGAGTTGGTGTTAGTGAAGGGAATTGGCACTGAGGTAAAAGTTGATCATTCTAATAGTGGAGCAAGCACAGTGTTGAATGGTTAGCATCCATTGCTGTTTCTTATGTTCTTATATTCCAGCTGAGCCAAGGTTGAAGTTTACTCTCTGAAACTAAAATCCGTGGCACAGACTTTGACATATCCTGTTCTGGATTTCAATTTGTAGAGTTGTCTTGAGTTTTCATCCTGCATCCTGTTTTTTTAAATTCAGCTTTGATAGTATCAAACTGTTTGGTAATCTCAGTCTTTGTTTTGATCTCTGATTTTCATTCTAGTTTTTCTTTTTTTTTTGAACTGTAAGCACAACATTGTAAGGTCTATAATCTACAAACCATTGGCACAGGGTTTCTGTCATAGAGAAAATGGTTATTTTTAAATTTCAGTTTAACCAACTGATGAGCCAACTAATCTTGGTTAAACTATGCAGTAGAACCCAGTTCTGTGCTATTTCCTAATCTCTTGCTAACTTACTGATTTCATTCTTCATTTTCTTAAATTCTAGGTATGGTCTTTAGCTGCTGTTGCTACAGACTCCTTCCTTAGTCCACATCCAGATCCTGATGTAGAGACACCATGGGCACGGCATCCATTTGGCAGGCACCTCCTTGAGTCGCTGTGAGAATGAGTTTGGTATCTAATAAAGTAATGGCAAAATTGACAAGTGTTCAGAGACTTAAAATCACCAGAAGCATGATTACATTCAATCACTAAGCAGGAAGGCTATGTGAGAAACCCTTTTGAAACTATAATAAATGCAGGAAAAATCAAAAACTTCATATTTTTCAGGAACATTATGAATGAAGTGTACTGCTTCTGTGTAATTTTTCAACTATTATTCATTTGCATCTGAAAATTATGCGTCTTTGACAAAGCCAGGATTGTTGTCCATCCCTCATTTCTTTCAGGAAGAGATGTAGTTCCAGTGGTGAGGAGTTGCAACTATACAGGAAGACAGCATTCATTCATAAAGCTCTTTGAAAATTAAGTTTTAATTGACCTGCATTTAGTATTGTCTTTTACATACCTCATGCATCCTTACTGTTTAATGAAGCTGGTTTCAGGTAATTTAAGATGTAGTGAATACATAGATCTGAGTGCTTGTGCAGTACTTTTTAGTGTCTTGTCCTGATTCACAGAAAGAAAGCCTATACTTATACAGACCCTTTTGCATTCACAGGAATAAGAAGATTTGTTACTAATTCAGTGCTTTTGCAGCTTTATTGTTATTGTCAATGAGCGAGTATGATCTGTGCATTATCAAGTTGCTTGTTGCAGGGTCTTGCTTGGCACCCATAGTATTATTACAAGCTGGTGAAATAGCTCCCAATAAATTGAAATATATCTGTGTTTTGGTTTTCACTGCACACCTTCCTTCAGAAGCTGGTGACTTGGAATGGGGTGCCATTTCCTCAGATGAAGAAGCTCTGAATCTAGATGATGAGCATTTCTTCAACATGGGTGTGAATCCATTCAGACCGTAACTGACATCTGCATTTCTGCAATGCGCAGAGGGGGCAGTGGATGGTGCCTTTTATTTATTATAGATCCACTGGTGAACCTAGCACCTTAGCATTAAATCTGATACCTCCTGGTATGTTTAGCTTGATGCCATGCAGTGCATTTGCTCCTTGAGCCATTTGGAAAGAGTGGGATGGGGAAAGAAGATGAAATTTTAACTTCCTATTTAAAATCATCCTAATTATTACAATTTTTAATTTGTGCCAGGTCTGGTGATTTAAAACAAACAAATTCAACATGTGTACCTTAGGCTTGGTCAGATAAATGCTTTAATAATGTAAAGTGATTAAATATATCTCAAGTTTTTAATGGTAGAATAAGCTAAATGTGGTAAATGCATGCCCTCATTTGTACTTAATCATAGAACTTATTCAGCCGATCAGGGAAGCATTAAGCAGTGACTGTTTATCAGTACTAAGTAATTTTTAAGTATAGTTCTCCTTCTTGCAGTCATTTATTGATGTGTTGTTTTTTCCACAGCCTGACCCACTACAGCACGATACACGATGTTCAGACTCTAGCAATGCTATGCTGTGTATTTGAGGCCCAGTCCAGGCCTCCAGACTGCTATAGCAGCATGGGCACACAACTGTACCAACGCAATTCTATCTCCACTCCCTTTCTACATTGCGTAAGCCTGTATTTACTGTGTTCTGGTCCGGAATCTGTCCCACTTAAAGCTTTGACTTACAGATATAATTAGGTACAATTGAGGTCAGTCTTGCAGGCTGATCTCTAGTAGTCACTGTACTGTAGGCAAGGATACTTCGAGATGAAATTCTCATGAAAACTGCATGTGCTAATAGCAGGAACAAGATTCTGATGTGTTGTTGTGCATTGTCCTTCCTTTGGTTATTGAACTGTTTTTAATAAAATTGCCTGGAGCCTAATCAATTTCTATAAGCAGACACTTGGCCGTTGAAGTGATAGCAGATTTCTCCATACTGAGCAGTTCCTCCCACACTAAGGATCCTGTTTTTGTGTGATCACCAATCCTGTTTACTAGAGCAGAATTGGGTTGGTGTTAAGTTTGTACCTGCCTGGGGCATGATAGGCATAGAACTCTTTGGGTTAGACTGGGAGAGCACTAAACAACTGATTTTTCCATTAATGATAAAAGGAGCTTAAAGATACAAAATCTGTTTACTTGTAGCATTGAGTAAGTTACTACAACACACACAAAATGCTGGTGGAACACAGCAGGCCAGGCAGCATCTATAAGGAGAAGCACTGTTGACGTTTCGGGCCAAGACTGCACGTCAGGACTGCACGAAGGGTCTCAGCCTGAAACATCAACAGTGCTTCTCCTTATAAATGCTGCCTGGCCTGCTGTGTTCCACCAGCATTTTGTGTGTGTTGTTTGAATTTCCAGCATCTGCAGATTTCCTCGTGGTTGAGTAAGTTACTTCTGTGTTTATCTGCAACAGGTGGTGTTGAACATAATTTCATGTTTCCTGAATATTATCTGTGGCAAATTTAAGCAAATTCTAGTTCTCAATTGCAAGTTTCCAGTGAGCATTTTATAAACTAATAGTGTCAGTGTTTCTTTACCCTGCTCTGTAGACTGTTCTAAGAATCTTTTTTTTTACCTCAGTCAGGCTATGCTTCTTCAGGTTCCTATTCAAGCACATCTGAAACTATTGTTGGGTCCACTGGATGGAACATAGGTAAGATGCTTCTTTAAGGTATTTGAGAAGGAATGGAACAGCAGTTGGCATATTTGTAAAGATTGCCCACCTGAGAGGTTCCTCAGTAATTTGAAAAGGATACTCAGGAAGCCAGTAGGAACAAGATTGAATCAATATTAAGAATTTTCTGCAATGATATTAATAATTAAATGAATTAAAGCACTTCACTCAGTATTTATATCACTGTATATTCTCCAGAAATGCCCCTCTATCCAATTGTATATCACAGTGTAATCTCTACAGATCTATTTCTGTCTTGTAGAGTATCAGTGACATTTTACAACATACTATCCTATATTCTAGCAATTTGTACTACACCCCATTCTAGGTACAGTATATCCATTTAATTTCCCAAAATATCAAATCAAAGTTAATTATACAATCATACATAGATAAAGCCAAATGAAACAACATTCCTCTGGGGCCAAGGTGCAAAACGTACACAGCATGTTCAAAATAACGAGCATAAAAAAACATATTCATGAATAAAACATATATAGGCCAAGACCCTGAGCAACACGTTCCGCAAGTCTCCCACTGGTGCTCAGACTGTCATTCCACTGATTGAACGCTGGAGGGCAGCTCCAGTGGGAGAGACCAGCCCCAACCAAACACGGACACCATGCTGCACTGCCCCCAACGTTTCCTCACCTGAAGTTCAGTGTAGGCAAGCCCATGGTTTGAGGCCTAGACTTTGCTAAAACCAAGGCTACACAGCTTTCATGTCATCTGTCCTACCACCAAGTAGGGCAATCGAGCCTGTGGCATCTTACCATATCAATGCCCAACAAGTTCTTGTCACAGCAGGAGAAATGTTCAAGACGATCACCACGGTTGCATGCTGCCTTCAAAAACCAACTCCAGTGCCTTTGAGCAGCAGGCAACAACATGGTATGCACCCAGGTCAGCTCCTCCAAACCCAATCCGTCTCCTCTGCCATCCTGGCTGGCTCCTTCTCCGACAGGCCAGCCGGCTCCACAATTGGCACTAATCCAGCTACTGCAATCAATGAGCAGCTCACTGATGGGGTAGTTCTAAAGGTGGTGATAACCTGGCCTGAAGGGGCAATATCAGTACTACAGGATTGCTTTGAAAACACAAAGTGGAGAATATTCAGGGTGGCTGCTGCCTATGGCAACCACATTAACATTGAGGAATATGTGGACTCTGTGACCATCTACATAGAGAAGTGTACTGAGGATGTTACCATCATGAAAAAACATGGGTGAGGGCTGCAGAGTTCTGTACTAGGCTGAGAGATCATGATGCTGACTATAGATTGGGGGATGTGACAGCTTTCAGCGAAACAAGAACTAAGCTTTTCCCACTCCATCAGGAAGGCAAAACAGGAGCATTATCAGAGAATGTACTGCCGCTTCTACAATACCAGGGACACGAGGCACATATGGCAGGGAATTCAGAGGATTACACACTACAAGTCTACCCTGCGCATCAGTGACCAGGATGCCACACTCCCCGACAGGCTGTATGTCTTTTATGGCTGGTTTGACACGCAGAACAAAGCGCTGGTGAGGAAGGCATCGTTGCCTGCAGGAGAGCAGACAGTCCATCAGGCTGAAGCCAAGGTGAAGAAGACCCTGGCCAGAGTCAACCCATGCTAAGCTGCGAGGCCTGATAATATACCAGGTCGAGTCCTGAAAGACTGCACAGCCCAGCTAACTGATATGCTGACAGATATACTCAGCATCTCTCTGGGCAGTTCATTGTCTCGTCAGTTTTTCATTATTCCAGTGCCAAAGAAGGTGACAATAAGCTGCCTAAATGACTATCGTACAGTGGCATTAACATCAACCATTATGAAATGCTTTGAGCAGCTGGCCATGGACCACATTAAAGTCTTACTTCCGGCTACATTGGACCCTTTACAGTTTGCTTATTTTCTCAAATTGATCCACTTACGATGCAATAGCCCTTGCCCTCTGCTCTGTCCTGTCCCGCCTGGAAAATGGAGACTTCAGTTCGGTGTTTAACACCATCGTACACCAGAAATAGTGGGGAAACTGTTTTTGCTGGGCCTCAACACCTCCCTTTGCAATAGGATCTTGGATTTCTTAACAGAAAAGCCACAGGCTGAAGGAAATCGTTCCAAGATCAAGCAGAGCCTGTGGGAAACACCGTGGTCCCAGTAGCTAAGGTGGATGTGTCTGACATTATCTGTGGTGATTTTAAAATCACCAACTCAGTACTGAAAGTAGATCAATGCTCTCAGCCAGGATAGAGGATATCTTTACAAACTTTCTGGAGAGAAACACTTCAGCAAAGTGGACTTTGCTGAGGCCTACTTACAGATGGAGATGGAAGAAGAGTTCAAAGTGTTTCACTCACAAAGGGCTTTATTGCCATAATAGGCTTATTTTCAGAGTAGCATCTGCACCTGAGATCTGGCAGAAAGCTATGGACCAGGTGTTGTGAGGCTGCCAAAGCACTCTTGTTACTGCACAGTATCATTGTTACTGGTCAGGATGACAAAGAATATCACCAAAATCTCAAGGCAGTGTTAAGAAGATTAGAAGATTATGGGCTCAGAGCACACTGTGACAAGTGCAAATGGTGGTCACACCATTGAAGCACAAGCATTATACAAGAGTGCTGAAAAATATCAAGCAGGGGTGGATGTCCCAGACCAAAGAATATGTCACACAATTTGCCAATTACTCTAATAGGATCCTGCCAAGCCTGGGTACAGTACTCCATCCCTTAAACTCATTACTGTTGATCAGGAAGAAATGGCAATGGACAAAGCAGTGTGAGCTGGCTTTCCTAAAGACAAAGAAAATGGTGACATCCACACATTATAATCCGTATCGTTCATTGAAGCTTGCTTGTGATGCCTCATCTTATGGTATCCATAGCCTTTGTGTCATATTCCTTTACCACTACAGAGAAAATTTGTCCAGAGATTGACAGAGAAGCCTTAAGTTTGGATTGGCACGTAAAACATTTCAATCAGTACCTGTATGGGAGCGAGTTTACCCTTATTATTGATTATCAACCACTAGTGTCCATTTCCACTCTATAGAAGGGTGTTTCATTACCAGCAGCAGCACAAATCCAGTAATGACTGTTTCTTGGAGGACATAATTACAAGATCAAATTCAAGAGGATACCTAATAATGGAAATGCTGATGGATTGTCCCATTTACCCTTGGAAAAGGAATTCCCTGAAAAATTTACAAAAGAGGACACTCCTTGTAATGTATTCTCCCCAATGCAAATCGAAGTCTTGCTGTTACGGCAGAGATGTGACAATAAAGACCCTACACTATACATGGCAACCCAAAATGGTTGGAACATGCAGCAGCAGGTCCAGCTTGCCCATTTTACCAGTGCTGGGATAAATTTGCCCTTGACAGTGATTGCCTTATATGGGGATTCAAAGTTGTTAAGTTGTTATATCATCCAAGCTGAGAGCTGAAATGTTGGAGGAGCTACATGCCGGTCGTCTAGGTGTGGTCAAAGTGAATGTGTTGGCTTGAAGCTTTGTCTGGTGGCCTCAGATAGATCAGCAGATTGAGCACCTTGCCGTGCACTGTTTAGGATGCCAACACATTCAGAAGATGCCAAGAGCATCCTGGGAGTGGCCTTCATTTGGCAGAGGATTCATGCGAATATCTTGGTAATGGTTGATACTGGTACAAAGTGGCCAGAAAAGGTCTCAATAGCCTCCAATACAGCCTCACACACTGTTGCTGTGTTGAGAAACCTCTTCTCAAGGACGGGTGTTCCAAATCACTTAGTTGGTGACAATGGACCACAGTTTGTTATGGAACAGTTTCAGTTATTCCTGAAAAGGAATGGAACAAGACCTATAACATCTGCACTGTACCACCCAGCTACAAATGGCTTGGCGGAAAGGTTTGTCCAGAGACTAAAGAACACACTAGAGCAATGTTAGTGGAACACACTACACTGAATCAGAAGCTCACCAATTTCCTCCTTGCACATCGCAATGCAGCACACTCCACAACTAACAAATTACCAGCTTTGCTGTTGCTGGGTTGTCCCTTGCTCTCACGCTTGGATCTCCTCAAACATAATGTCAAAAGGAATATTCAGAACAAACAGCTGAGACAAATTCAGGGCTTCTTAAACAAGGAGGTTTGATGTTTCACTACTAGAGAAGTAGTGCTGGCAAGGGACTACAGTGGTGATCATAAGTGGGTACTAGGAAAGATTAAGAACAGAACTGGACCACTCACCAACACAGTGTGGATTGCATGTGATATCACCTGGAGAAAATACATTGATCGATTGAGGAGAGCAGAAACAATTGTTAGAGAAGAAAGGTGTCCAGAGCTGTCAGCACCACTTACTGTCCCAGAGTCAACTCTTACAACCACTACAGAGGAGGCCCCAGAACCTGAAAGTATTTTACAGCCACAAATCTTACCTACCAAGCAGAGTGACCCCCCCTCCATCAGAAAAGATGTTATCCCACAAGAATAAGAAATCCTCCACAGTGATTAAATTTTTAGGCCTGAATGGGATAATTTAACATTTACTAGCTACGGACGTCTATATAGTAATTGTATTATATAGTATACTGTGTCTACAAGATGACCAGAGAGCAATACACTACACATTTGAGTTGAGATTCATTCTTTGTTGAGTTGGAGTTTATAGCTCAGCAGGGAGGAGTGCAGTGTGTTTAATATTTCTTTGTAATTTATTTTTTTTATTGAAGTTCATCAAACAAACATTTCCATAAGATGTATTTCAGACATTGTACATATATATTATATAATCATATATATCACAAATCTCCACAAAGTATTTATCTGAGGTATACACTTACAGAAAAGCGTCAAAATAAAAAACAAGCAAAAGGAAAACTATGTACAAGTAGGGAGTGTTTTTTTTTACAACAGATTCATTGGTTTGTGAGAATGAAATCAGGCCTATGAGGCATTATATAGTTAAACCATTTTTCCCAATATGAATCAAATTGTTCCAGCTTATGATTAACAGATGCTATTATCGTCTCCATTTTGTAAATGTCCATTGTAATTTCCATCCATGTATTTAAAGTTGGGCTCTCCTGTGATAACCATTTCCTAGAAAGAGTTTTTACCAGCCACCAAGAGTATATTCATTAAATATTTATCTCTTTTCAACCATTCTTGAGGTATATATCCAAAATATATATCTTACTCTCTAAGGGTATTTCACATTCAAAGATGTCCTGTAGGGTAGTATATTTCAGTAATATTTGGGTAAATTTAAAAATATATTGTTTGATTAAGCATTTAGTGGGGGATTTTACTTTTCCGCGTATTGATTTGGACTCCCATACTTTTAAAGGTCTAGATGGATTACAGTTTGTAAAATGTGTTCAGAAAAGTTTTCTGAATCAATATATAGAGGTACTGACTAGAGAGGATGCAATATTAGATCTTCTATGAGGAAACGAGTTAGGACAGGTGACGGAAGTGTGTGTAGGGGAACACTTTGGTTCCAGTGATCATAACACCATTAGTTTCAACTTGATCATGGATAAAGATAGATCTGGTCCTCGGGTTGAGGTTCTAATCTAGAAAAAGGCCAAATATGAAGAAATGAGAAAGGATCTGAAAAGCGTGGATTGGACAGGTTGTTGTTGGTAAGTGGAAGGCCTTCAAAGGAGAAATTTCGAGAGTGCAGAGTTTGTCAGGATTAAAGGCAAAGTGAATAAGGATAAGGAACCTTGGTTCTCTAGGGATATTGGAACTTTGATGAAGAAGAGAGAGATGTATGACATGTATAGGAAACGGAGCAAACAAGGTACTTGAGGAGTATAAAAAGTGCAAAAAAAACTTACAGGAGGGCTAAAAGAAGACATGAGGTAGCTTTGGCAGTCAAGGTGAAGGATAATCCAAAGAGCTTCTACAGGTATATTAAGAGCAAAAGGACAGTCAGGGATAAAATTGGTCCTCTTGAAGATCAGAGTGGTCAGCTATGTTTGGAACCAAAAGAAATGGGGGAGATCTTAAATAGGTTTTTTGCATCTGTATTTACTAAGGAAATTGGAATGGAGTCAATGGAAATAAGGCAAACAAGTAGTGAGGTCATGGAACCTATACAGATTGAAGAGGTGGAGGTGCTTGCTATCTTGAGCCAAATCAGAGTACATAAATCCCCAGGACCTGATAGGGTATTCCCTTGGACTTTGAAGGAAACTAGTGTTGAAATTGCAGGGGCCCTGGCAGATATACAACTTTGTATTTAAAATGTCGGTATCTGTGGTTGAGGTGCTGGAGGATTGGAGGATAGCTCATGTTGTTCCGTTGTTTAAAAAAGGCTCTAAAAGTAATCCAGGAAACTATAGGCCAGTAAGTTTGACATTGGTAGTAGGTAAATTATTGGGAGGAGTACTAAGAGATCGGATCTACAAGTATTTAGATAGATAGGTAGATAGTGTAGTAAAGAGAGCTTTTGGTACATTGGCCTTTATAAATCAAAGTATTGAGTACAAGAGTTGGAATGTTATGGTGAGCTTGTATAAGGCATTGGTAAGGCTGAATTTGGAGTATTGTGTGCAGTTTTGGTCACCGAATTACAGGAAGGATATTAAGGTTGAAAGAGTGCAGAGAAGGTTTACAAGGATGTTACTGGGACTTGAGAAATTGAGTTACAGAGAAAGGTTGAATAGGTTAGGACTTTATTCCCTGGAGCGTAGAAGAATGAGGGGAGACTTGATAGAGGTATATAAAATTATGATGAATATAGATAGAATGAATGCAAGCAGGCTTTTTCCACTGAGGCTATGGGAGAAAAAAAAAACAGAGGACATGGGTTAAGGGTGAAGGGGGAAAAGTTTAAAGGGAACACTAGTGGGGGCTTCTTCACACAGAGAGTGGTGGGAGTGTGGAATGAGCTGCCAGATGAAGTGGTAAATGCCGGCTCACTTTTGACATTTAAGAAACACTTGGACAGGTACATGGATGACGGGTGTATGGAGAGATATGGGCCATTTGCAGGTCAGTGGAACTGGGCAAAAAGATGGTTCAGCACGGCCAGGAAGGGCCAGAAGGCCTGTTTCTGTGCTGTAATGTTATATGATTCTATCGTTCATTTACATAATTCGTTATAGGTTAAGTAACAGTTAACATTTCAGGTCGCTGAGGTTTCTTCAGAAGTGGGAAAAGTTAGAAATCAAATAGGTCTTCAGTTGCAGAGAAGGCATGGGGTAGAGGAAATATCCTTTTGGTTTAATATGGCGCGACAAGAGTGCCCTGACTGCTGTGCTTCACGTCTGTGAACTTCGCGACAATTTGCCCCACTAGTACAGCGAACTGAATACCAAGGCTTTGGGTTTACCCTAGGGTGCGCTGGGGTCTTGGATCTAAGGACTCGATTTAGGTTGGAGTGCTGTTGTTGCTGTTCCTGCTTGCTTTAAATGTTTGTGTTATTTGTGTTTTTCCTTTCCCTTTCTGTGCACATTGGGGACTAGTCTTAATTTTTTAAATTGGGTTCTTTCACTTTTCTTGCTTTGCAAGCAGACTAGTTTCAAAGTTGTATAATTTAAACACTTTGATAATAAATGTACTTCGAATAGGATGAAAGCCACGAGGGACTAAGTAGCACAAGTGCTAGTAATGTTGGTTGAGAGAGAGTAATAAAGGCTTGTTAATTACAGCTGATATGTCTGGAGGAGGATGAGAACTATTGAACATCTTGAGGAGGAAGTACAAAAAGCAAAGGCCAACAGCTCAGTGGAAGTGGGACAGAGAATTAAAGATAAAGGCCGTTGGAAGCCCAGGCTATAATTTCACAGTTGCTGGAGTAACAAATCTATCTGACAATTCTTCATTATCTGAATGACTTCAAACTGTTATAAAGCTCATTCTTGTTGTTTGTGAGTTGTCATTTGCAGTCAACACACTATTTTGCAGTTCTTAACTAAAGAATAAACTGCAAAATTTAATTTTGACATAGACAAGCCATTGGGCTATATGGGAAGTGATGTCTGAATGTCATCATATGCTTCAGCAACAATTCAACAGATCTCAAATGCCATTTGTGATTCTGCAGCCTGTTACTCAGTCCATTCCAGCATTTCACATTTGTGTCTTAGGCCAGAGGTTATTCTTTTGACTTTTCATCTTCTTTCTGAGCTGAATCTGAATGTCTAAGCACAACAAAATAGTGTCATGAAAGACCACGGTATGATCCTGAGGACCTTGTTTCTCTACGTCAGATATTCAGGCAATGATATTAGGTGATTTAAAATATTAGCCAGTTAGTGATTGATCTGTTGCCTCCAGTTAATCTATTAATTGTAATACCAGAGTCCATGGTATTATAGGAAAGATACTAACGTGGACAGAAAATTGGATAACTGGCGGGAGGCAAAAAGTGGGAATAAAGGGAGCTTTCTCCAGTGATTAGTGGTGTTTCATAGGGTCAGTATTAAGTCCATTACTTTTCATGTTAATGATCTGGATGACAGAATTGATGGATTTGTGACGAAGTTTGTTGACGGCACAAAGATAGGCAGGTAGTGTTGAGGAAGCAGGTAGTGATTAAGTGATTGGGAAAATGAGTTGCAGATGGAATACATTTAGGGAAGTGGATAGCCATGCATTTTAGTAGAAGGAATAAAGGCCTAGACTATTTTCTAAATGGGACAAATTCAGAAAACAGAGGTGTAAAGGTCTTGACGAAGAGTCTCGACCCTAAACGTTGACTGCTCCTTTCAACGGATGCTGCCCAACCTGCTGAGTTCACCCAGCTTTTTTGTACGTCTTGATTTGACCACAGCATCTGCAGTGCACTTTGTGTGTAAAGGACTTGGTAGTTCTAGTGCAGGATTCCCTCAAGGTTAATTCAAGGGCAGATTGAGTCAGTTGTACGGAAGGCAAATACAGTGTTAGCATTCATTTCAAGACGACTAGAATATTAAAACAAGGATGTAATGCTGAGCCATTCCAAGGCATTGGTGATTGTGAGATGTTTTGAGCCCCATATCTAAAAAAGGATGTTTTAGCATTGGGGAGTGTCGAAAGGAAGTTTATGAGAATGATCCTGGGAATGGAAAGGTTAACATATGAAGAGTGTCTGATGACTCTGGGCCTTTTCTCACTGGATTGTAGAAGAATGAAAGGAGATCTTACTGAAATAACTGAATATTGAAAGGTGCCGATAGATGTGGAGAGAATGTTTCCAATTATGCAAGAGTCTAGGACCAGAGTTCACAGTCTTAATCTAGAACAAAGATGAGGAGGAATTTCTTTAGCCAGAGGGTGGTGAATCTGTGGAATTCATTGGCACAGATGGTTGTGAAGGCCAAATTATTAGGTATATTTATGAAGGGTTTTTGATCAGTAAGGGAGTCCAAGGTTGCCTGGAGAAGGCGGGAGTTGGGATTGAAAGGCAAAATAAATCAGCAAAGATCAAATGGGGCAGCAGTCTTGGTGGGCTGGATGGCCTGATTCTGGTCTTATTTTCAATAATGCTGACACTGTATTTCAGTGGGTCGGGAATCAGAACAGTTCAGCTCTTGGTGCTATGAATCACCGGATGACTACCGTTATGGAAACCACATCTATGCTGATCCAAAAGAGCGGGAGAAGGAGCAACATGAAAAGAACAAAAAGTAAGTTTTCTCTTCACTCCTTAAAACATACATTCACCCCATTGTCAATGTTGGCTCTTAAGCAATTCCATCCCTTCCTACTTCTCTTTTCCTTGTAACCTATTCACTTTAACATCACCATTAACTTCCCCTGTTTATCTTGACACTCACCTACACAGGGTTTAATTTACAGTAGCTAATCTGCCTTCCAACCCAGTTTTAGGGTGTGAGAGGAAACTAAAGCACTGGGAAAATCCATGTGGTATCTAAAAGAATGCATAAACTGCACACAGCTCCAGGCTGAACCTGGGTCTCTGCAGCTGAGGCAACAGCACTACCTGCTCCATGGCCGTGTACGCGTTACCTGTTACAATATAGAAGCAAATCAGGAAAACTGATAACCAATCAATTAAGATTTGTTTCAGACTTTTTTAATTATCAGAATTATTTCAGTTGCACAAGCAGTATCACTCAGTATCGCTTCCAGGTGGTTATCGTTTATATTTCAGTTTTGATTGTAAATTATTTTGCCTTGCAAGACATGCTAGGAATGCCCATTCCCTCCCTCTTAGCTACATTATAGATGTGCTTTCAATAGGAGTTGCTGTGATCCAAGGGAAAATGGTTGAAGTTTTCAAAGCAATATTAGGGCAGGCCAGTGTTTAAAAATGTAGGTCATTAGCTCATGTATATTTAGTTTCTTTTGTTTATTTTGGGCTATGGGCTTAATTGCTGTAGAGCTAGAGCTAGAAGTTTAATAACAAATGAGTATTACATCTACTTAAAAACGGCTGCAAATAAACTTTCAGAACTTTAATAATGTAAAATGAAAATGTATTTTAAGTAATGGGTTTTTTTGCTGGAGCACATGAACATTGCTGGAGGCCAGCTAAATAACAGAGAATCAGCAACTTCAGAAATTCTGTTCAGTTCAAAAAAATTCAGCTCAGAGTTCGTGGGCTGGAGTCTGAGCATCAAATCTTGTATTCCGCCTCGAACCCCTCCCCCCCCATCAAAGTTTCTTTCAGAATCTTTTACTGCAAGAACAATCTCAATATTTCCAAGCTTACAATGTCCACTGAATTCCCTTTATTGTATTTCTTTGATACTTAATCTGAAATTGTAGTTACCTGTGTCAAATACAGTCTGATTTTTACAAACATTCCTTAATTAATGCAGACTTTTAAGTGTTCATTTATTTCAGCGATACCAACATTGTATCCAATCAGTGACTTAGCACAGACCCAACTCTGATGTTAATCTGATCAACTGCAGGACATAGTGTAAATATCCTTGCAACCTTTCTTGAACAAAGATGCCACTTCCCAGTCCTCTAGGAGCTTGCCTAAGAGAATTGGAAGTTTGGGCTTCCTCTGCCCATTGATTGGATACAGTGTTAGTAACATACAAAAATTTGCATTGATTGTATCAACTTAATGATAAGAGTGAACCAGTAGTCTTTGAAAGGGAGTGTCACTTTAGTGCTAGTAAAAACATACTACATTATAGAATGACTATCTACCCAGTTATTCCCCCTCTTGATATTGATTAGGTGTCATCTTGGCTTCCTCTGCTCCAGTGAAAATTAACCCAACTGTCAGTCTTTCCTTTCTTTTCAATATCCTGAGACTTTGGGAGATTTGATTGTAGAGAAAGGAATAACTGAGAGAATCTAACAAAACAGCTTTGCAGATGTAAAGTATGTACATATTTTTTCTACATTGCTTCCATAGTTTCTGAACCAGAGATTCACCCTGCCTTCTCTCAATTTTCAGGCTACTCGATCCAGCCAACATGTTACAATATGATGATTTCAAGAAACGTTATGGCGAGATTCTGTACCGCTGGGGTCTGAGAGAGAAACGAGCAGAGGTCTTAAAGTTTGTCTCTTGCCCTCCAGATTCTCATAAGGGAATTGGTAAGTACAAATCTGAAAAAGCAGTTTAACCATAAGACATAGGAGCAGCATTCGGCCACTTGGCACATTGAATCTGTTAAGCCATTTGATCATGTCTGATTTCAAGATTCAAAAACTTTATTGCCATTCTAACCATACATCAGCTCTGCAGGGCAGAATGAGACAGCGTTTCCCAGGGGCAAGTGCAATCATAACATAACAAGCGCAACACTAAATAATAAACACAACAATAAATAGTAAAACACAACAGCCATATGTCTGTTAAAATCAAGTTATAAGTGTCCAGTGCAAGTTAAAGTGTCCAAAGCAGAGTCAGGTAGAGTAGCTATTTAGCAGTCTGACTGCCTGTGAGAGGAAGCTGTTTAGTAGCCTTGTGGTTTTTGTTTTGATGTTCCTGTAACATTTGCCTGATGGCAGAAGAACAAACAGTTTATGGAGAGGGTGTGAGGGGTCTTTAATGATGTACCGTGTCTTCTAGAGGCATCGACTCTGAAAGAGGTCTTGGATAGAAGGTAGGGAGACCCCAATAACCTTCTCTGCTCCCCTAACCACCCTCTGTAAGGCCTTATTATTTATTATGCCTCTCAATTCTATTCTCCTGCCTTCTCTGTGTAACCTTTGATGCCTTTACTAATCAAGAACTTATCAATCTCTGCTCTAAATATACTCAGTGACTTGGCCTCCACAGTCATCTATGGCAATAATTTCCACAGATTCACCACCCTCTGGCTAAAGAGATTCCTCCTTATTTATGCTCTAAAAGAACATCCTTATATTCTGAGACTGTGTTCTCTGGTCCTACAATGAGGACCATGATGACTCAGCCAAAGATTTTTGTGTGTGCGTATAGAAATGCTCGGTCCATTCAGATCTGCACAAAATGCCTTTGAGCATGGGGCAATTACAGCTTTAACTTTGCACATGGGTTTCCATGAAGCTTGGAATATTCCTGTTTCAGCATGGAATCAAGGTCATCCCCATGTCGGCTTCTGTGATAATATAGACATAGTCCAGCATTTCATGGAAGCTGAAACTTTGGCCTTTTAATCTCAAACTGCTGGTGGGCATTACTGGGTGCATGTTAATATCTGTCATTAAAAATATTGAAGACATGCCTTCTATTTCACTGCAAGCTCACTGGGATTGTTTGGAAAACCTGCTTACCGTGCTTCTCCTGCAGTGTGAATCAAGGTGGCAGTGCAGGCTGTACAAGGATTAACTTCATTCTTCAGCATGGAACCCTACTATTCAACGTCACAAGTTTGCAAGTTTTACATTAATGATGCATCACAAACTGCATTTAGAAGCAGACATACAGTGCCTATATAAAGTATTCCCCTCCCCTTGGAAGTTTTCATGTTTTATTATTTTACAACATTGAATCACAGGGGATTTAATTTGATTTTTTTTGACTCTGATCAACAGAAAAAGACTTTTGTGTCAAAGTGTTAACAGATCTCTACAAAGTGATCTAAATTAATTACAGATATAAAATATTTGATTCCATAAGTATTCACCCCCTTCAAGTTAGTTTTTAATAAATGCACCTTTGGCAGCACCTACAGCCTTGAGTCTGTGCGGATAGGCCTTTATATCAGCTTTGCATATCTGGACACTGCAATTTTTCCCCATTCTTCTTTACCAAACTGCTCAAGCTCTATTAGATTGCATGGTAATTGTGAGTGAACAGCTTTTCCAAGTCCAGCCACAAATTCTCAGTTGAATTGAGGTCTGGACTCTGACTTGGCCACTCCAGGACATTAACTTTGTTGTTTTCAGTCATTCCTGTGTAGCTTTTGGCTTTAAGCTTGGGGTCATTGTCTTAGCGGAAAACAAATCTTCTCCTAAGTCGCAGTTCTCTTGCACATCAGGTTTTCCTCCGGGATTTTTCTGTATTGTGCTGCATTCATTTTATCCTGTACCTTCACGAGCCTGCTGCAATGAAGCATTCCCACAGTATGAGGCAGCCACCACCGTGCTTCACGGTAAGGATGGTGTTTGTGATTATCTGCATAACATTTAGTCTGATGGCCAAGAAACTCAAATTTCATTTAATCAGACCATAGAACCTTCTTCCAGCTGACTTCAGAGTTTCTCACATGCTTCTGGCTAACTAGCTGAGATTTCATGTGGGTTTTTTTTCCAACAGTGGCTTTTTCTTTGCCACTTTCTCATAAAGCTGTGACTGGTGAAGCACCCGGGCAACAGTTGTATGTGCAGTCTCTCTCATCTCAGCCACTGAAGCTTGTAACTCCTCCAATGTTGTAATAGGTTTCTTGGTGGCCTGCTTTAGTCCCCTTCTTACACAGTCACTCAGTTTTTGAGGACAGCCTGCTGTAGGCAAATTTACAGCTGTGCCATATTCTTTCCATTTCTTGATGATTGAATTAACTGTGCTCCAAGGGATATTCAGTGACTTGGAAATTATTTTGTATCCATCTCCTGACTTGTGCTTCTCAATAACTTTTTTGCGGAGTTGCTTGGAGTATTCTTTTGTCTTGATATTGTAGTTTTTGCCAGGATACTGACTCACCAGCAGTTGGATCTTCCAGATACAGGTGCATTTTTACTACAGTCAGTTGAAACACCTTGACTGCACACAGGTCTCCAAAAACAAATCTCAACATTTAACTAATTATGTGACTTCTAAAACCAGTTGGCTGCACCAGTGATGATTTGCTGTGTCCTGTTAAAGGGGGAGGGGAGTGAATACTTATGCAACCAATTATTTTGTGTTTTATATTTGTAATTAATTTAGATCACTTTGTAGAGATGTTTTCACTTTGACACGGATGACTCTTTTTCTGTCGATCAGTGTCAAAAAACCCAAATTAAATCCACTGTGATTCAATGTTGTAAAACAATAAAACATGAAAGCTTACAAGGGGGAGGGTGAATACTGTAAATGGGGACATGACTGCATTAAAATTATGAACTGCATCAACAAATTTCTATTCTAATTTGTTTAATGTCCATGAAATTTATTACACAAAAAAGGTATATAGGTTGCATTTGTCCCTCCTCAATTGTATATGCTAAATGATGGGCATTTGTTCATACTTCAATCAGAAATTTAAACAGGATATGACAGATCTGAGCATGAGAATGAGACTTTTTTTTGAGTCTAAGCATTTGATTTGCTAATTCCTAATTAGCTAGACCTTTAAAGATTAGGGCTCCTCGGGACAGAAAGCAAAGGCTGTTAAGCAGTGCTGGGAACACACACAAAATGCTGGTGGAACACAGCAGATCAGGCAGCATCTATAGGAAGAAGCACTGTCGATGTTTCGGGCTGAGACCCTTCGTCAGGACTAACTGAAAGGAAAGATAGTAAGAGATTTGAAAATAGTGGGGGGAGGGGGAAATGCGAAATGTTAAGAGAAGACCGGAGGGGGTGGGGTGAAGCTGAGAGCTGGAAAGGTGATTGGCGAAAGTGATACTGAGCTGGAGAAGGGAAAGGATCATGGGACAGGAGGCCTCAGGAGAAAGAAAGGGGGAGGGGAGTACCAGATGGAGATGGAGAACAGGCAGAGTGATGGGCAGAGAGAGAGAAAAAGAAGGGGAGGGGAAAAAAAAACTAAATATATCAGGGATGGGGGTAAGAAGTGGAGGAGGGGCATTAATGGAAGTTAGAGAAGTCAACGTTCATGCCATCAGGTTGGAAGCTACCTGGATGGTTTATAAGGTACCTGAGTGTGGCTTCATCTTGACAGTAGAGGAGGCCATGGATAGACATATTAGAATGGGAATGGGACATGGAATTAAAGTGTGTGGCCACTGGGAGATCGTGTTTTCTCTGGCGGACAGAGCATAGGTATTAAGCGAAACGGTCTCCCAGTCTGTGTTGGGTCTCACCAATATATAAAAGGCCACACCAGGAGCACCGGACGCAGTATACCACACCGGCCAACTCACAGGTGAAGTGTCGCCTCACCTGGAAGGACTGTCTGGGGCCCTGAATGGTGGTGAGGGAGGAAGTGTAAGGGCAGTCCTTCCAGGTGAGGTGACACTTCACCTGTGAGTCATCTGTTTGTGGTACCCCCTCCCCTTTTTTCCCTCTCTCTCTGCCCATCACTCTGCCTGTTCTCCATCTCCCTCTGGTGCTCCCTCCCCCTTTCTTTCTCCCTAGGCCTCCTGTCCCATGATCCTTTCCCTTCTCCAGCTCTGTATCCCTTTCGCCAATCACCTTTCCAGCTCTCAACTTCACCCCACCCCCTCCGGTCTTCTCCGATAATTTCGCATTTCCCCCTCCCCCTCCTACTTTCAAATCTCTTACTATCTTTCCTTTCAGTTAGTCCTGACGAAGGGTCTCGGCCCGAAACGTTGACAGTGCTTCTTCCTATAGATGCTGCCTGGCCTGCTGTGTTCCACCAGCATTTTGTGTGTGTTGTTGAATTTCCAGCATCTGCAGATTTCCTCGTGTAAGTAGTACTGGGACACAGATAGCCTCTCAGATGCAGATAGTCATGGAAGGAGCAGTTAAAAACATGAATAAATTACTCCTCCTTACTTGTAAAGTCTGTAAACAAAGTTTTTTTATGTGCTGCATCTCCAGATTATGCAGTGATTTGGAAAGTTGAGTTTAATATGCACCATTTTGGGTAAATGTTCTTTTACTAATAGCATCAAATATGTGAGTTTAATGAGATGAGTTTACAACTTTCTTCAAACATGGAAGATTTAATATCTCACTTTAGAGGTAATAAAAGTAAATTTCCGTAACTAAAATAAAATGGCCAATTGTCACAAAGATGGGGACCACTATACAGAGCTTTCAGTAACAATCTAACAGGTTTAGCTCTCATTGTCACTTCCTATACTCATGAGGGATGTGATTGAACTATGTTTGGTGGCAACGTCAGTCTCTCTCCAACTTGAAACAATGTCAGGGCCTGGAGGGTGAGTGGTAGAGAAAAGGAATCATCTCAAACTTTCTATCTTGAACTTTGAACTATCACTGGAGCTTTCTTCAAAGTGAAATCAAAAATGAATATATCATCAGAGAGCTGGCAGCTCACACATGTTTAAGTGTCAGAAATAATTACATTGCTCAAAGCTTGCAGAAAATACTTGTTCTCTAATATGAGCATTCCTCTTCAACACCTCTTAGAAACTTGGTTCAAAGGTGGTGAAAATAGTAAAGTTCAAGCCTCAGTTTTGTTTTGGGTTTATGTATTGTACATCAATCAATATGTACTTTGTTTTATACTATCTGTGCAATTACAAACCCCATTTCCAGCAAAGTTGGGATAATTTCCAAAATGCAATAAAAACAAAAATCTGTGATATGTTAATTCATGTGAACCTTTATTTAACTGGCAAAAGTACAAAGAAAAGATTTTCAATAGTTTTACTGACCAACTTTATTGTATTTTGTAAATATACACAAATTTAGAATTTGATGGCTGCAACACACTCAACAAAAGTTGGGACAGAGGCACATTTACCATTGTGTTACATCACCTTTCCTTTTAATAACACTTTTTAATGGTTTTGGAACTGAGGATACTAATTGTAGTAGATTTGCAATTGGAAATTTTGTCCATTGTTGCTTGATATAAGACTTCAGCTGCTCAACAGTCCGTGGTCTCCATTGTCTGATTCTCCTCTTCATGATGCGCCATACATTTTCAGTAGGAGATAGATCTGAACCAGCAGTAGGCCAGTCAAGCATACACACACTGTGTCTACAAAGACACGCTGTTATAGCCCGTGCAGAATGTGGTCTGACATTGTCCTGCTGAAATAAGCATGGACATCCCAGGAAGAGACGTCACCTTGACGGCAACATATGTCTCTCTAAAATCCTAATATATGCCTCAGAGTCAATGGTACCTTCACATACATGCAACTCACCCATGCCGTGGGCACTGATGCACCCCCATACCATCAGAGATGCTGGCTTTTGCACCTTCTGCTGATAACAATCAGGATGGTCGTTTTCATCTTTGGCATGGAGAACTCAATGCCCGTTTTTTCTGAAAACTAGCTGAAGTGTGGCTCATCTGACCACAGCACATGGTTCCACAGTCTTTCGGTCCATCTGAGATGAGCTCGGGCCCAGAAAACTTGCCGGCGTTTCTGCATAGAGTTGATGTATGGCTTCTTCCTTGCGTAATACAGGTTCAAATTGCATTTCTGGATGCAGCGACGGACTGTGTTAAGTGACAATGGTTTTCCGAAGTACTTCGAGCCCAGGTGGCTATAATTGTCACAGTAGCATGACGGTTTCTTAGGTAGTGCTGCTTGAGGGCTCAAAGATCACGCGCATTCAACAGTGGTTTCTGACCTTGCCCTTTACGCACTGAGATGTCTCTCTGAATTCTCTGAATCTTTCCACAATGTTATGTACTGTAGATGTTGAAAGACCTAAATTCTCTGCAATCTTGTGTTGGGAAATGTTCCTTTTGAACTGACTAACAATTCTGTCACAAATTTTGGCATAAAGGGGTGAGCCACAACCCATCCTTGCTTGCAAAGACTGAGCCTTTGATGGACGTTACTTTTATACCCAGTCATGATACCTCACCTGCTACCAATTAGCCTGCTTAATGTGGAGTCTTCCAAACCGGTGTTACTTGAATATTCTGTGCACTTTTCAATCTTATTTTAACTCTGCCCCAACTTTTGTTGAGTGTGTTGCAGCCATCAAATTCTAAATTTGTGTATATTTACAAAATACAATTAAGTTGGTCAGTAAAACTATTGAAATCTTTTTTTTGTACTTTTGTCAGTTAAAGATTGATGTGAATTAACATAACACAGATGTTTGTTTTTATTGCATTTTGGAAAATATCCCAACTTTTCTGGAAATGGGGTTTGTGGTATACTTCCAAGCAAGTATGCTAAATCTACAGTTGCAAGAAAAGGTTTGTGAACTTTTTGCAATTACCTGGTTTTCTGTATTAATTACTCATAAAATGTGCTCTGATCTCCATCTAAGGCACAATAATAGACAAACAAAATCTGCCTAAACTAATAACATACAAACAATTGTAGTTTTCATGTCTTCATTAAACACATTGTTTAATCATTTACAGTCCATGCTGGAAAAAGTATGTGAACCCTTGTATTTAAGAACTGCTGCTGTAGCTGCTGATCAGACTTGCACAATAGTGAGGAGAAATTTTAGACCATTTCTCCATAGAAAATTGTTTCAGTTCATCAGTTTCTGGGATACTTTGCATGAACAGCCCTTTTCAGGTCATGCAACAGCATCTCAGTTGGGTTAAGATCTGGACTCTGACTTGGTCATTCCAAAACACAAATTTTCTTCTTTTTAAAACATTCTGTTGTTGATTTATTCTTGTGTTTCAGATCATCGTCTTGTTGCATCATCTAGTTTCTTTTAAGCTTCAGGTGACGGACCGCTACTCTGGCATTCTCCTGTAAAATATCTTGATACAATTTGAACTCATTGTTCCCTCAACGACTGCAAGCTGTCCAGAACTTGAGGCAGCAAAGCAGCCCCATGCCATGCTTCACAGTTGGGATGAAGTTTTGGTGTTGGTATGCAGTGCCTTTTTCCCTCCAAATACAGCAATGTGTATTTCTCCAAAAAGTTCAACTTTTGTCTCATCTGTCCATAGAAGTTTGGTGGAATGTTCAGATGGTCTTTTGCAAACTTGAGATGTGGAGCAATGTTTTGTTTTGGAGAGCACTTATGTCCTTCTATGAACACCTTTCTTATTCAGTGTTTTTTCTTATAGTGGACACATGAATGGAGACTTCAGCAAGTTCTAGGAGTTTCTGCAGATCTTTTGCTATTACCCTAGGATTCTTATTCATCTCCTTCAGCATTGCATGTTGTGCTCTTGGTGTGATCTTTGCAAGACATCCTCTCCTAGGGAGAGTAGCAACAGTACTGAATTTCCTCCATTTGTAGACAGTTTGTCTTACTATGGACTGATGAACACTCAGGTCTTTAGAAATGCTTTTGTAGCCTTTTCCAGCTTCATGCATCTCTACAATTCTTCTCAGGGTCTCTAAAAGTTGTTTTGATCAAGGCTTGGTGCACATAAACAAATCTTTCTTGAAGAGTAGGCTTTGTCAGTAACCTGACTTTGTGTGTCTTTTTATAGGGCAGGGCACCTCTACAATCCAAATCTTCAATCTCATCTCATTGATTGGAACATTAGACTCCAAACAGATTTTGTAGAAGGCATTACCCCTAAGGTTCACATACTTTTTTGAACCTGGACTATGATTGTTTAAATGGTGTACTCAGAATTGACAAGAAGAACAATTGTTTGTGTATTATTAGTTTAGGCAACTTGCATTTGTCTATTATGGTGACTTAGATGAAGATCAGACCACATTTTATGAGTAATTAATGTAGAAAACCAGGTAATTACAAAGGATTCGCAAATTGTTACTTGCAACTGTACTAAGTGTGGGCAGAGAAGAATGGTCTGATCTTCTGATATTTATTGGAAAGGTGGTGGAAGTCCTCGATGGTTCCTGCCTGTTACTGTTGTAATTGAGGACAATTGTTGGTGCTGATGAGAGGGGTGGTTTCCCACTGTGATACACATGGTGGAAGTTGTCAATGTTGTGCTTGGCGCAAAGACATTGGGAAAGTTTGCACAAGGATGTGCCAGGGTAAGGAGGATGCTTCTTAAAATAGAGTGATGCTGGACAAAGAACATTAATCACAGAGATAAAAGAGATACAAAAATTAATTTTAGATATCATGTGTTGTACTTATTGGAAGATGTGGCAAATATAATTGAGCTTAAGACAGAAACATTTGGATATTATTGGACCTTTTTGCACTGCATTAAACACTTTTGATTCAGTTTAACTTTTCCCTACTTTCTCCTTCAGAATTTGGAGTGTACTGCAGTCACTGCCGCAGTGAGGGACGAGGGACACAGTGTGACATTTGCAAAGGCTTCACCTTTCAATGTGCCATCTGCCACGTTGCTGTCCGAGGATCTGCAAACTTCTGTCTCACCTGCGGGCATGGTGGCCATACAAGTCACATGATGGAGTGGTTTCGGACCCAGGAAGTGTGCCCCACAGGCTGTGGCTGCCATTGTTTGCTTGAAAGCACATTTTGAAAATGGTCTGCTGCCACTATTGGTAGTAGATGACCGCGAATGGCATTCCAAAGTATTCCATCTTTCGCTCTTCACTGAAGTTGTGTCAAGCAGTTGAACCAAGATATGAAGACATAAGCCAGTGGGAGACCTAGACTGGAGTTTTCTTGATCAAAGTTTTGAACTTTGAAGATAAAGTCTTCAGCATTTCAAATTAATCTGGTCTGCTTTCAGTGGATGAGGTGCAGAGTCTCGCAACAACAAATGGCCAAATTCAAAAGCAAAACTTATTTATAGAAGCAATATTTTTTAAGAAACCTGAACTAATGTGGGTATTTGTTTCCTTGCTGGTAATGGTTAATGTACAATTAATTATGTACCCTGACCATGAAAAATGTGCAGAACTGAAATTAACACATATGGAGAGACCTGGTCCAACAAAAGTGGCCCATGTAGATAATCTCTCACATCTTTGCTGTTGATCTGTTTTCATGCTGTTGGTGCAGTGTTTGACAATTTTCACAAGTTGAAGAGGCATAATTAAATTGGGCAGAGGTGCTGACTTCATTTCTAGAAGCAAGATAAAAGTCCAGTACAAATTGGCACTCCATCCACTTATTCAGAATATCAGACTAAAGAATGTACAGTGTTGATTGTCCAATGAGCATGAAACTGGGCTACAGCTTCCTTGAAATTGGCACTATTTTGGAAATGTCATTCCATATGTGGGAAATTGGCAAAACAACTTTCTTATGGAAATATTCAGGTATGGAATGTGCCAGGATAGCGGTGGCTCTTTCTAATTGTGCAATACTTGGGTCTGATACTTGATGGACTATTTTCAGCAATTATGAAGTGTAGAAGGGCATTTCTTGAACAGGTTAAATGCTTTGCTGTGTATTACCATCTTTA
Source organism: Hypanus sabinus (assembly GCF_030144855.1). Taxonomy (NCBI): domain Eukaryota; kingdom Metazoa; phylum Chordata; class Chondrichthyes; order Myliobatiformes; family Dasyatidae; genus Hypanus; species Hypanus sabinus. Next base: position 15,492,514 of record NC_082722.1, on the reverse strand, counting down.
CTGTGATCTTGAACTGTCCTAGCAAAGTTGGCTGCTTTTCGTAGAGTTAATGAATTCTCTGGCAACTGGTTGGTACATTAAACAAAGATTTTGGCATAGATGGATCCATAGTACTGGCAGGCAATTAATTGCCATTGTTACTGGGACAGGAGCTGTTGATTTGTGCAAGCAAGGCAGAGCTCCATTGCTACCATTTTCATTTTCACTGGGCACTTTAAGATCAGATGGAAGCATGTTATTGCCAAGAATATGAGACTCCAATCAGAGAACTTTGTCCACAGAAGCAGTGAATCTTGGGAGAGATACAGCACGCACTTTATCCTCAGTTGCAGTTTATTGTGGTCATCCTCTATATAGACTGAAGTTTTTGTATTTCTCGGAAGTGCTGAGCCTTTAACTGAGCAGGTTAACAGATTTTTAGCTGTGTCGAAAGTTTGAGAGATATCAGAACTAAACTCCATTTATTCATTAACAATAAAAGCAATAAGTTTTCTTATAATTTTATTTGCTAAACTATCCCTTTCCCCCCAGCTTCTTCAATAATGCTTAAGTTCAAAGCACAAGTCATCAGCTGAAAACACTGTATATAGTAGCCATTATTACTGCTGCATAGCCATGATGACTTTTTGTTTATGTGGGTCAATTAGTTTGTTTTCTGAACAATTGATGACCTGCTTCCTGTTTTAGTATCTTGTGGTCGAGTCAGCTACAGCCCAGAATTGAAACCCAATGTTGTATTGGTATGAACGGAATTGCATGTTGTGTTGTTACTAAAGTTACCCATTTTAACCATTTAGGATCCAGATGATAAACACTGACCAGGCTGCAGATAGTGCAAGTTCAGAAAAATCCATGACACAGGGAGGATAGTTCTGTTCAAGTGTTAACAATTGTGTCTTTAGGAAGTTGCTTATGCATAATCCTTTAATTGACAACTGAGAAATAAAGGCCATGTTGATTTTGCACTGATTTTATAAAGGGAAGAGCCCTTTGGGAAGAAAAAGGAGGAAGAAATCTGTCTTAGAAGGGAAATATTTAGTATTAAGGATACTTAATTAGTTTGACCTTACAAAGCTTGTTTTTTTTTCCTTATCATTTATCCATCAAGGCAATTCTGATTGCCCACTCTGATTCTAAAGGCTGGTAAAGGAACTGGAGATGAGAACATAGTCGAGAAGGACAGCTTCTTCAATAACCAGTTAATTTGTTCGTCATAAATAAGTTTACAACACTGTTGACTGTTTTAATCCCTAGGAAAGGTGAGTTATCATCAGGCCAGAGTTTTGAGGATGAAGGTTCTAATTTCATCATGTGTTGGTCATTCCGTAATTGTTATAGTTGGCCAGTCTGGGTCTATGTAGCTCGAGAGGTGATGTCACTGACATGATACTCTCCCTCCATGAAGTGGAACCCTGATTTATCCTCTCCCATTTCCCCATCACTAATATTTTGATAGTTAATAAGACTTAAGCAAAATAAAACAATCCATTTTGATATGATTTCCCATTGTACTGCAACTAGATATTAATCTTTTCAGATTCCAGGACAGCTGTGAAGAATTAGAAACCATAAAAGCTATGCAACTTTGATTATTTATCTGCAATGTTTTATTTGTAGACCTGAGTGCACCAGAGGATTACATTCAAGGTTGATTCCCATTCGGTGCACTGGGCTGTGTGTCAGTTAGTGCAAATCCTCATTATGATATCATCATTAAATAGTCTACTGTTTAACTGTTAATATTGCTCCATTTCTGGTGCAAAATTTATGCTGTTACCAAATTTTGTAACTAAGATGTAAATTATATACAAAGTAGACTCTGTAAATAAATTATTGTTGAAAATAAATGACTCTGCTATGATTTGTTGTCAACTGCCCTTCTATCTCCCATCCAGAAAGGTTTCTGCTTCAAAAAAAAAGCTGTGTATTAACTTGGACCTATCAAGAATTATTAATGAAAAATGTGTGATTCATTTAGGTGAGAAAAGAAGAGATAAAATGTAGAATAAATGTCATGATTGAGAAAAGCAGTATTTGGTGATCAAAAACTTAGACCAGCTACAAAATTCGGTTTATAAGGGCTCTCTGCCCTCCGATATGCTTCTGAAATTCAGACTATCCATTGCAAGCCTTCCAAACTGGAAAAATACCAATAATGCTGCCTTCCCCACAACTATTCAAATTCACTGGAAGGATTAATGAATCTAAGTCAGTAGTCTCTCCTTGTCCAACAAGTCTAGTTTTAAGGCTTTAGTTATACTCAGGAAAGCCATACTAGACACCAAACGCGTCATTCTGAGTTCTATATTGGGGACAAATAACAGTTTCTCACAATACTTCATTCTTGGATAATCTGTGGGCATCAACATGTTTAGGAACTTGTAAGTTTCCCACAATTTCAAGGTAGAAGAAGACAGTCAATATACCAGTCATGGGCAGTGGAGTCCAGAGCTAATGCAGTTAATGCAGGGAGAAGCTGTGGATTCATGGTAGAGCATGGGGGTGCTAGGTGAATCTCCAGATCCAACTTGCATGGTGGAATGGAAGGAGGAGTGAAATTAAAAGTGAGGTCAGAGGGTACTACTAGATGGGCAAGAGGTAAGATTTGGTATTGCAGGTAGTGGTGGCAAGGGTGGGATAAAACTGGATCTTGTGCATGAAGGGACGGGGGGGGGGGTGCAGGATGCTCAGGATCCAGCATAAGCAGTGGTTTTTAAATTAATTTGATGGTAAATCACTGGATCTACTGCAAGCAGAGGGCAGGATGTAAGAGGCAACATAAGAATGTAGCAACTCAAAAGCAAGAGTTCCTATTCAGCCTTTTATGTTTGCTCCAGGCTCAGTTAGATCACATATTTTTTAAAATTTTACTAAGCTTAGTATCTAAAATCCAGTTGGCCACTGCCCTAAATATGCTCAAACGGCTGAGCCACTTTGACATTTTTGGGAAAAGAATGTCAACGATTCAGCTTCACAGCTCATTGAGGCAGAGTATTCCAAAGATTTATGACTTTCTGTGATCTGTCCTTCTAATCTGTCTTAAACATGTAGCCACTTATTGTGAAGCTGTGTCCCCTAGTTCCATATACAGTGGATTCCAGTTCATTGGTTAATTGGGGCAGATGCTTATTTGGGACAAGAACTAAAACTTAAAGAACAAAAACTAATCAAGAAAATAGCTGGGTTTCCTTTTGCGTACTTAGGACAATATGCCGCTTATTTGGGACAGGAGACAGTTGTCGAACAGTTTCTAATTAGTGTCAGTCACATGAACTTGTTTGGCCGTTAGACACTATACCAGGCATGGGCAAACTACGGCCCGGGGGCCATAAGCTTTTTAATCTGACCTGCAGAACTTAATGAAATTATATTAATAAACCTTGTTAACGTTTTTTCCCCGCAATTCTGGCGTTTTCCCAATAGATGACGCACTCTATATACATTGACCTTTGTTGAGGTGCAGTGTATTACTCCACATTTGCGCTTTACTCTTTGTTCGGCTCGACCTATTTGTGTGAACAGGCATTCAGTGTCATGAACATCAACAAAGCCAGCCACAGATCCAAGTTAACTGACCAACACCTCAGATCCATCCTGAGAATCACCACAACAAAACTAAATCCAGACTTTGATGCGCTGGCTAAAAAGGGAGACCAACAACACTGTTCCCACTGAAATTAAAAATAAGTTTCTTCGTTGTGTTATGTAAAAAATGCATTTGAAAATATTTTTTTCAATAAGCCTTACATGTTACATGTCATTTCTGTTGAGTGATGGACATGAGTAGTGCGCAGGTGCACGTATGTTCTCAAAATAAAAAATACGCTCCAGATCAAATAATGCGCTCCGCATACTGGCGCGCTGTCACTGTTCTGTCCTTGTGCTGGTCGTTGTTGAGTTTTGGCACAGGGGACAATTGAATAAGAAGGAGCAGGACAAGTAGACCTGCATCTCCTACCGTTTTTGAAATAAAGACAGTCAGGAGGAGAGTGATGATGATAATATCTTGAAGGATAACAGAATTTTCAGTGCTTTAAAATAATAACTGTTACTATTTTAAAAAAGCTGTATTTTATTCATTTAATTTTCAGTGTTTTAAAAGTCATTTCAATAAATAGCTAAATACCATGGGACTTCAAAGACAGATATTTTGTTGTAATGCATTTGTTCATTTTCAATTGAAATTAAAGCACATGTTTTCTACATATCCCATGATATTTTATTTTCTCTTATGAGGTGTATTACCAAAACACTCCGTCCAGCCCCCCTGTCAAATTTTAGAACCCTTTGTGGCCCACGTCAAAAAGTTTGCCCACCCCTGCACTATACTGTACTTAGAGCAAACAGTTTTTAAACAGTGTCAGTTGCATATGTTTGTGTTTAAAAAGGCAGTGACTTTTGTCACCGATAGTTGGTGAGAAATAAGCATTCAGGATTGGAGATGCCAGAAATGCCCAGGAGTGAAAATGAAATGATTTCACTACTTCAACAAGTTTAGGCAATATGAAGAATTTGAAGGTATTGGTAATCATCTTGAATGTTACAATGAAAATAAAGATTTGGAGGATGTAATCATCAAAAGCATTGTATGAAGGCACTTGCTGTCTATGCTAATTTTGTTCATTTACTCAATCAGAAGAACATGACAGCATGTTAGTTTCTATCATAACTGACAATGACAGTGAAATACGTGAGGGGAAGTTTTAAAGTGGACAAGCCATTGCACTGGGACATTACCACTCTCGACCTCAGAAGTCTGGGTCCAGTGGTACAAGTAGTTGTGACAAATTTGATTGCAGTGAATACAATGACTTCTGTCCCTTATCATGCCCTTTGCTCTCCACAGAGCATTGCAGAACCTCCTTCTTTGCTGTTGATCTCATCCACACAGTCCGCTAGAGTTGCCTTCACATGCTCGGACTGGCATGTTCCTATTTCACTGGGTATGAGGCTTGCTGGCTACCTTCACCTGGTTTAGCTGCCTGTCGAAACTGTGTACTGGGTTGTGGCGGCTGTCATATGCAAATAGCTACTTAGAGCAACAAATGAGAACGTAGTGTCCGGTGGGGACCAAAGGTGAGTGAGCTGCCTCAAAGTGGACATGCCAATCTCCTTCACCAGAGTACTACCGTTTTCTGGACACTCCATCCATTGAAATGTATACTGGATAAATTTCTTTGTTGATAACTATTACGAACTAATACATAATTTTATAGTACTGTAGTAGCATTGTTCTAATTTGTTCTGTACAGTATTTCATTTCATAATTTGTTACTGTTAAATTGTAGTTTGTCTTTCTAATACTTCAGGGCATCTGCTTAATTGGGCCAAAATGTACTGATCCCAATCTGTCCCAATTAACCTGAATCAACTGTATCTAGGCAGCATCTCAGCACTTGCCTTGTAAGTACCTTCAGACTTGTATGTTTTAATACAATTTCCACTCATCTGTCCAATCTCGTCACCCTCTCAGAGCCTCCCTTCATAAATCAACTTCTTCTTGCCAAGAATCAACTTAGTGAGCTTTTTCTGCATTCCAGCTTTTCCAGTATGTCCAATCTTTAACACTTAAGACCGGGGCTGTTCTCTCTCAGAGCTCTAGGTGTGGCCCCACCAGTGTCCTGCAGTCTTGACAAAACCTACCCACTTTTATTCTCCATATCTCTTCTAATTAATACCAAAATTCTATTACTTTAACCAGCACGTGAACCTTCTGTGGTTTAGCAATCTTCTCATTACCCCCACCATCTCTTTGAGCAGTAATGTTATGTAGTGTTACGTACTCGTGCCACATGACAGTGGTACCCTTGTCACGTGACTGGGGTTGAAGCTATACTGGACTTGAGGTAATGGTCTTGTGATAGTGGTGACGTCATTTTCCCGCCAGTAGAGATCATGTGACAGGTTTTTTTTCAGGTTATAAAAGGAAGACCCCACCCTGTGAGGAGGGGCAGTTCGTGGCTGGATTTGCCAAGTTGACTTCATGCCACTGTGTGATTTAATGTGATGACACAATTTAGTTGAAAGATGAAGTTTTATCTAATGCCTAAAGTTTAGAAGGTCATTGCCAGCAGGTTCTTTACAATTCTGCTAGTTTGAGAGTGGAGAGTGAAGATCGGAGTTTGGGAGTTAAAGATCGAGGAGAATCGATTTCTATGGTGAAACGGGGTTCGACCTTTGTTTGATCCTTATTCGGAAGGATTTCGTTGACTATTCTCGTGTTAATCCCTGGGAATACCAGAAAGGATTGAGGATAGTGTGGAAGGAAAGGTCAGTGCCTTTAAGCCATTCCGTTTCGTAAATTCTTCGTGGAAAAAGTTCGATGCCAGGGATCGAAGCAAAGCGACGCGAAAGAGAATTTAAATCATCTTATAAAGTCTCTCCTTTTAAATGGACTGTGAGCATATCGAACTTTTGGCAATACCACTTTAAAGAACTGTTTTTGCAATATCGCTTTAAGAACTGTTTGGGCTGCCGCACAGCAGTTGATTTCCGGTTACGTTAGTGTTTGTTTACTTTTGGGGGGTTTGTTTTCTGTGTTTAATAAACGTGTTGTTTGTTATAAAAAACCCTTGCCGAACTCATATATTTATTGTTGCCTGAATACGTAACATAATTATGGGGGCTTGTCCGGGATTGGATCGTTTGAGTTTATATGCTTGCTAACTTTTGAATCGGTGTTTTGGAAAAGGGGGGAATACTCGGTTCTTTTGTGTGATTGGCTTGTGAGTGGTATTCGGCAACAATGAATATTGATGAGTTTCTGGCTTCGCCAGATGCGGAGTTGTTGGCGAAGGCGAAAAAAACTGAGATGTTTGAGATAGCTCGTAGATTGCAACTTAAAGGTATTTTGACGACTACATCTAAGGCTGTTATACAGAGAAAAATCGCGTCACACTATGTCGATTCGGGTGTTTTTGATGATTCGGTTTTAGAGTCATTTCCAATAAGTAATCTGGAGATGCAGTTGCAAATCGAACAAATGAGGTTGGAACAAAGTAAAGCAGAATTGGAGCATTGTAAATTGGAGGCGGATCAAAAGAAGAGAGATTTGAATATGCAATGGAGGAATTAAGGTCTGGGAATCAGTCTTCTGGTTCAAGAAAACCGTTTGTTGCTAGTCAAGAAATTAAATTGGTCCCTCCATTTAGTGAAACAGAAGTGGAAAGATATTTTCAACATTTTGAAACTATTGCTCGGATGTCAGAGTGGCCGAAAGATAAATGGTCAGTGTTGTTACAGAATGTAATTAAAGGTAAAGCACAACAAGTTTACACAGCTTTAACTGCTGCGCAAGCACTTGATTATGATATTGTGAAGATGTATATCCTAAACACATATGAATTAGTCCCAGAAGCTTTTAGGGAAAGATTCAGAAGTTTGAAAAAGTCTGTGGAAAAAACTTAAGTGGAATTTGCCTATGATAAAGCTATGTGTTTTGAGAGATGAGTTTCTTCTAAAAATGTAAATGGGGACTATGATACATTGAGAGAGCTGATTTTAATGGAGGAATTTAAAAGAAGCATTCCTGTTGAAGTAAGGACCTACTTAAATGAGAGGGATACTGATAAATTGCAGGACTGTGCTAGATTAGCTGATGAGTATGTTTTAATCCATAAGAATAAATTTCCTCAGGGCAGAAATTTTAAGAGGAAAAAAACATGGAGACTCAAGGTAAATCAGAAATTAAATCAGAGGTTAATGAGAAAGGTAAGGAGGAAGGAAAGCCTGTGAAGGAAAGACAGTTTGGTCTTATTTGTAACTATTGTAAGAAGCCTGGCCATGTAATAGCTAACTGTTTCAGATTGAAAAAGAATGAGAAGGAAGCAGTTCCAAATGCTTGTGTGCAACATACGGAAGCACCTGTAAAGTTACAGGGTTTGATAAACACAAATGAGGCTTTGTTAGAGTCTGACCAAGTTAGAAAGGGATATGATCATTTTATAACTGAAGGGTTTGTATCCTTGAAAGAAGGATCTACTCTGGTGCCAATAAGAATCCTTAGGGATACTGGTGCTTCTCAATCACTGATGTTAGACAGTGTGTTGAAGTTTAATGAAGAGTCTGATACTGGTGAGGTAAATTACATAAGAGGTGTTGGGAGTGATTTTATGCCTGTACATTTACATAAAGTAAATTTAAAGTCAGGGTTAGTTACTGGATTTGTTAAAGTAGGATTACAGCATAGCTTACCTGTGAAGGGTATTTCTTTATTGTTAGGTAATGACTTGGCAGGTGGACAAGTTTTTCCTGAAGTGCATTTGATAATGGATTCAGAGGAACCAGAGTTGAATTCTAACACAGATTCTTCCTGTGTTGTGACTAGAGCTATGGCTAAAAAGATTGATGTGCAGAATGAGGTTGTTACTCAGGACTATTCAACTCAGGATTCAAGTTTTGAGGATGTGTCAGAGACTTTCTTATCTTCGTTGTTTGATCAAGATTCTTGGAGTAAGTCTGACTATAAAGATTTATCTCTGTCTCGGAAGGAGATGATAGCAGAGCAGAATAGAGACTCTGAGTTATAAAATTAAGAGAGCAGGCTTTACTAGATAGTGAAATTGAGAAGGTGCCAGTAGGATATTGCTTGGAAAAAGGAGTGTTGATGAGGAAGTGGAGATCGCCTACGAGTCCTGCAAGTGAGGATTAGAATGTTGTTTACCAGGTAGTTGTCCCTAAAGTTTATCGAAATGAGATTTTGACTTTAGCTCATAGTGTGCCTTTAGGTGGACATCAAGGGGTAAGGAAAACTGTGGACAAGATTTTAAAACGTTTTTATTGGCCTGGTCTAAGAAAAGATGTGGCAATGTTTTGTAAAACGTGCCATACTTGTCAAATTGTGGGTAAACCAAATCAGGTTACACCAGTAGCTCCATTACAACCTATCCCAGCATTTGGTGAACCATTTTCTAAAGTTATTGTAGATTGTGTTGGTCCATTACCAAAGACAAAAACTGGTTATTAGTATTTGTTGACTATCATGTGTACTTCATCTAGGTTTCCAGAGGCAGTACCACTTAGGAATATAAAAGCTAAAACTGTGACAAAGGCCCTTATAAATTTTTTTACTTATTTTGGATTACCTAAGGAGATACAAACTGATCAAGGCAGTAATTTTATGTCTGGATTGTTTCAACAGATAGTTTATAAATTAGGAGCTAAGCAAATCACTTCGTCTGCATACCATCCAGAATCGCAAGGTGCCTTGGAGAGGTTTCATTCTACCCTCAAGAATAAGATTAGGACATTTTGTGTGGAAAATGAAAGTGACTGGGATGAGGGTATAAACTTACTTTTATTTGCAGTAAGGGAATCGGTACAGGAATCTTTAGGTTTTAGTCCATTTGAACTTGTGTTGGGCATAGAGTTAGAGGACCTTTAGCTTTATTGAAAGAACAGTGGATTAGTAAGGAAGTACACACTAATTTGTTGGACTATGTTTTGAAATTTAAGGACAGGTTACATAAAGCTTGTAGCTTAGCTAAGGAAAATTTAAAGTTGGCTCAGGAGAAAATGAAGACTTGGTATGATAAAGAAGCTAGGATGAGGATGTTTAAGCCTGGAGATAAGGTGTTGGTTCTTTTCCCAGTGCAGACAAATCCTTTACAAGCTAGATTTTATGGTCCTTATGAAATTGTGTCTAAAATCAATGATGTGGATTACGTGATAAAAACTCCAGATCGTAGAAGGTGAACACAACTTTGCGATATAAATATGATAAAACCATATTTTAAGAAACAATCTGATACTGTGACGGTTGTGGTTAGTGAGAATGAGTTTGATTTAACTAGGAACATGATAGACGATTCGTCTGACTTTCATTCTAAATCCAACATTGTTTCTGTTAGGTTACCAAATTCAACCATTCTGGAAAATATTGATGAGAAATTAGCACATTTACAGCTAGAACAGAAACAACAGATGAAGGAGTTAATTTTTAAATATAAGGAGTTGTTTCCAGATTTTCCGAGAAGGACTACTATAGCTTCACATGATGTAGATGTTGGAGATGCCAAACCTATTAAACAACATCTTTATAGGATGAACATAGAAAAATGTGAACTTGCTGAGAAAGAAATTGAATATATGTTAGAGAATAATATCATTAGACATTCTAACTCGAATTGGAGTTCGCCATGTGTTATGGCGCCAAAACCAGAAGGTAGTATTAGCTTTTGTACGGATTATAGGAAGGTGAATGCTGTAACGAAAACAGATGCATATCCAATTCCTAGAGTAGATGATTGTGTAGATAAAGTTGGAAAAGAAAAGTTCCTTACAAAGATTGATTTATTGAAAGGGTATTGGTGTGTTCCATTAACGGACAGAGGTAGAGAGATTTCTGCATTTGTAACTCCATCTGGGTTATATGAGTATAATGTTCTTCCATTTGGGATGAAGAATGCCCCAGGTACTTTCCAGAGAATGATTAATTCTGTGATTCAGGGATTGAAAGATACTGATGCTTATATTGACGATTTAGTGACAGGAAATGATACTTGGGAAGCACACATTATTGCGATGGAGAAATTGTTTGAAAGGCTTTCAAAAGCTAACTTAATTATTAATTTAGCTAAGAGTGAATTTGGACATGCCACTGTGACTTACCTTGGTTATGTTGTGGGTCAAGGTAAGATAGCTCCTGTTCAGGCAAAAGTTCAGGCAATTTTAGAGATTACGACTCCAACGGGGGAAAAAAGCTCTCAGAAGATTTTTGGGAATGGTAGGATATTATCTAAAATTTTGTAAGAATTTTGCTAATGTTGCCCTTCCATTAATTAACCTTCTGCAGAAGAATGAGAAGTTTGTGTGGACAGTGCCTTGTCAAGAAGCATTTGAAAAATTGAAAACAATGATATGTCAACAACCTGTGCTTAAGGCACCTGACTTTGAAAAACCTTTTTCATTGGCTGTGGATGCTAGTGATGAGGCTGCAGGAGCAGTATTAATGCAAAGGAATGAGGGTGATGAGGTTGATCATCCAGTAGCTTACTTTTCAAAGAAATTTAATAAGCATCAAAGAAACTATTCAACAATAGAGAAAGAATTGTTATCTCTTGTTTTAGCTTTGGAATATTTTGAGGTATATGTTGGTACAACTCAAAAACCACTTATTGTTTACACTGATCATAATCCATTAGTTTTTCTGAGTAAGATGAAAAACAAAAACAGCAGATTATTAAATTGGAGTTTGATGTTACAAGAGTACAATATTGTGATAACTCTTAAAGGTAAAGATAATGTGGTTGCTGATTGTCTATCTCGATGTTGAATGTACAATGCAATTTTTTTATGGTGTGGTTTTTTTTCATTTGCAACACTCCTACTGTATTGTATGTTGTAAGCTGTTATACGATGATATTATATATTGTGTATGTTATAAAATTTATACCTTTGTTTTTCTTGTAAGCAATTGTTAATAATTTTTGTTCTTGTCAGACCAAAAATGTTTTTTTTGGAGGGAGGTGCTACGTACTCGTGACGCATGACAATGGTACCCTTGTCACGTGACTGGGGTTGAAACTATACTGGACTTGAGGCAATGGTCTTGTGATGGTGGAGTGACATCATTTTCCCGCCAGTAGAGATCATGTGACAGGTTTTTTTTTCAGGTTATAAAAGGAAGACCCCACCCTGTGAGGAGGGGCAGTTCGTGGCTGGATTTGCCAAGTTGACTTCATGCCACTGCGTGATTTAATGTGATGACGCAGTTTAGTTGAAAGATGAAGTTTTATCTAATGCCTAAAGTTTAGAAGGACATTGCCAGCAGGTTCTTTACAATTCTGCTGGTTTGAGAATCAGTGGAGAGAGAAGATCGGAGTTCGGGAGTTAAAGATTGAGGAGAATCGATTTCTACGGTGAAACGGGGTTCCACCTTTGTTTGATCCTTATTCGGAAGGATTTCGTTGACTATTCTCGTGTTAATCCCTGGGAATACCAGAAAGGATTGAGGATAGTGTGGAAGGAAAGGTCAGTGCCTTTAAGCCATTCCGTTTCGTAAATTTTTCGTGGGAAAAGTTCGACGCCGGGGATCAAAGCAAAGCCACGTGAAAGAGAATTTAAATCGTCTTATAAAGTCTCTCCTTTTAAATGGACTATGAGCATATCGAACTTTTGGCAATACCACTTTAAAGAACTGTTTTTGCAATATCGCTTTGAGAACTGTTTGAGCTGCCGCACAGCAGCTGATTTCCGGTTACGTTAGTGTTTGTTTACTTTTGGGGGGGTTTGTTTTCTGTGTTTAATAAACGTGTTGTTTGTTATAAAAAACCCTTGCTGAACTCATATATGTATTGTTGCCTGAATACGTAGGCTCAAGGCATTAGAGAAATGTCTTCCTTTTCATTCTTCCTTCCAAAGTGGATGACTTCATATTTTCCCTTATTACTCTCCATCTGCCATTTAACCTACCTGTATCCCTTTGCAGGCTCTTTATGTGCTCCTAGCAAAATGTTAGGAGCATAAGGTGTGCTCTTTATGATACTCTAGTTCGGTGCAAATGGTGCGTACGTTGGGGGTGGGGGGAGGGGAGAGGAGTATGCTTTGAGTGTAGTGCTTACTTCGGTGCAAAGCCTGGAACCAATATAAACCAATATTCAGGGAGTAAAATGGAAGTAAATTGATGCTGTGGATCGTGTGTATGTTTAATGCAGTTTAGATTCAGTGCGGTAGATGGAGTACAAGGTGCAGGTGAGGGGTTGGGGTGCAGTTGATGTTATGGATCCGGTGCCGGGAGTGGGAGAGTGCTCAGCGTCCGATATAACACGTAGGAGAGGTTGAAACGGTATATTTCGAATTGCGGGGCGGGGGTTGAGTGAAAGGGAGGCGTTATCCGGCAACTGATGCTCAGGATTCGCTGTGTGGGAGGGACAAGGATCGAGTCCATTTAACGGGAGCAAGGAAGGCCGGCTCCGGGCTGCCTGTCAGCAGGGGCGTGGAAGGGGTTGCTGTTGTCGAGTCGTGCTGCAGTCGGCGCGCCTCCCCGGCCATGGCGGCCGCCGTGCTCCGGGTGAAGCGGAAGCGCGGCGCCGACGCTGCGGAGGCCCTGCTTCTGGCCTGTAAACGACCCCGGGCTGGTGGTGAGCCCACCGCAGGAGAGCACGTCGTGCGGACCCTCTTCAGGCTCGCGGCTACTGTCGGCTCCCAGGTAAGAGTCGTGCGCTGGAGCCGGGCCCCTGCCAGCGTCCCGAACCCTCGGCCTGTGCCCGCATCTCACCCTTGTTCACCAGCCCAACTGCCCCTAGCCGTTCTGCCTACCCCTCACCCCTCCTCTCCCATGTCAAGCGCACCGGACTTTGTGCCCATAATGACTTCTTGGGACCGTCTACCTGCCTGAGTCCCCAAGCCCAAGCCCACCTCTCCCAGTGTCCACCTAAGCCAAATTTCCCTGGTGGCCTCTTCCTTCCTGCCTACCTGCCACTGTTGTTCGTTCCTTGTTTATCGATCACATCGGTTCTCATCTAAGGATTGTGCATCCCACTTCCATTACCCCATTCATTCTCCAGCCCCCCCCCCCACCACACAAACACACAGTGTTTGCCTCAAATTGTTGCCCAGATAATAGACACAGTAATCTTGAGGTGACCCAAAAACTATTCAGGTTTTTTTCATCCAATAACTGGACCTGCAACAAAATTGATGACATGAATTTCTTTGTGTTGTTTCTCAGCTAAGAAAGCTTTGTGTCAGCTTTGGAGCAAGTCTGACTAGAAAACAATCTGCATTATAATACGTATTTTCTGCACTATTTTAATCAATGAAAATATTGCAGCATAATGTTTTTTTTCATTAATGTGAAATCAACGTTCTTGATGTTCTGACTGAAAAGTGGGAAGAGGGGTCTGTTAAGAATAGTTAACTTACCCTTACAAAGTGAATACTGTACATGCAAGCAAATTGACAAATTGTACACGGTTACCATGGAAATTTACTGTGGCACTGTCTGTGTAGGATGACACTGTACAGAGGCATTTCAAAGAAGCTATCGCCAAGGACAAGGCACTGTTGGCTTTTCACCCCACTAACACGAGTGCCCAGCGTGTCCAGCACAGCATGCGAGCCTCTTGCCAGGCGGCCAGCCAAGTGGGCCGCTATAAAGTTGTTGCAAGCCATAGAAGAAATATTTTGAAATCTCATGTGGGCGATGAGACTGATCATGAGTCCGGAACAGAAACCTTTGGAGCTCAGGTTGAAGAAAGAGATAACCAGAAGGTAACTGACTGCCTCTGATAAAGATTCACCTGTTTTAAGTTTTGGTTATTTGCTTGGGTGATGTAAAGACCTGTGCTGAAGGCAAATTACTGTTAAACATTGATATTTCTCAAGTGAGGTTTTGAGGGAGTGATGTGGACCTGGTGATCGTAGCTCATTACAGGACAGGATTTATTTATTGATGTTCAAAGTAGGTTTATTATCAAAGTATATATATCATCAACAACCATGAGATTTGTCTTCTTGCAGGCAACCAGAAAACAATAGAATCCACAGAAATATACCCACACAACAAAGAACGTCAAAAATGAGTGAAAAAGAAAATATCGTGCAAATTTTAAAAAAGTAAACAAATAACACACAGACATGAACTGCTGAGTCCTGAAAGTGAGTTCACAGCCATGAAGCGAGTTCAGCTTTGCAGCTAGTCCGGGAGCCTGATAGCTGCACGCTGTAACAATGGCATCGGTCCAGGAGCCCGATAGCTGCAGTCACTATGATTACACCAGTCCACACTTAAAGCTGCAGGAGCAGATTTCTTTATGAGAGTGACTAGCTTTTTGCACCTTGCACAAACAGGCATTTTCCATTCCTAATTCTGAATAATGAGCATTTTTTCACTTGTCAGTGAAGATATTTAGAGATCTGAGGAAGCCTTTCATAACAGAAGAGTAACTCTGAACCCAAGAATAGGAAATGCACATTATTTTTATGTTCATATTCCTAGCCTTGATTAAACCTGTTGTGTCCCTACCATCTTCTTACTAAGATCAGGAACGGTGTTCACCCCCCACCACGAAAATTCTTATGTTTTATTGTTTTACAACACTGAATCACAGTGGATTTAATTTGGTGCTTTTTTTTACATGATCAACAAAAAAAGACTCCCATCAAAATGAAAACAGATCTCTACAAAGTGATCTAAATTAATTACAAATATAAAACACAAAATAATTGATTGCTTAAGTATTCATCCCCTTCAAGTCAGTATTTAGCAGATGCACTTTTGGTAGCAATTACAGCTTGAGTCTGGTTGGATAGGTCGCTATCAGCTTTGCACATCTGGACACTGCATTTTTTCCCCATTCTTCTTTACAAAACTGCTGAAGCTCTGTCAGATTACATGGGGATTGTGAGTGAACAGCCCTTTTCAAGTCCAGCCACAAATTCTCAATTGGACTGAGGTCTGGACTCTGTCTTGGTCACATGAGGAAAATACCTTTGTTGTTTTTAAGCAATTCCTGTGTTGCTTTGGCTTTATGCTTGGGGTCATTGTCTTGCTGGAAAACAAATCTTCTCCCAAGTCGCAGTTCTCTTGCGGACTGCATCAGGATTTCCCTGTGATTTGCTGTATTAATTTTACCCTTCACAAGCCTTCCAGGGCCTGCGGCAGTGAAGCATTCCCACAGCATGATGCTGCCACCACCATGCTTCACGGTAGCATGGTATGTTTTTGATGATGTGCGATGTTTGGTATACACCAAACATAGCATTTAGTCTGAAGGCCAAAAAGCACAATTGAGATTTAATCAGAGTTCTGGCAAACTCTAGCCGAGATTTCATGGGATTATTTTTTCAACGGGTTTTCTCTTTGCCACTCTGCCATAAAGGTGAGGCACCCAGATGACAGTTGTATGCACAGTCTCCCCATCTCAGCCACTGAAGCTTGCAACTCCTCCAGAGTTGTCATAGGTCTCTTGGTGGCCTCTGTCACTAGTCCTTGCACAGTCGCTCCGTTTTTGTGGATAGTCTGCTCTAGGCAGATTTTCAGCTGTGCCATGTTCTTTCCATTTCTGAATCGTGCTTTTCAGTAACCTTTTCGCAGAGATGCTTGGAGTGTTCTTTTGTCTTTATGGTGTAGTTTTTACCAGGATACTGACTCAACAGCAGTTGGACCTTCCAGATACAGGTGTACTTTTATAACAATCAATTGAAACACTTTGACTGCACACGGTGATCTCCATTTATGTGACTTCTAAAACCAATTGGCTGCACCAGTGATGATTTGTTGTGTCATATTAAAGGGGATGAATACTTATGCAATCAATTATTTTGTGTTGTACATTTGTAATTAATTTAGATCACTTTGTAGAGATCTGTTTTCACCTTGACACGAAGAAGTCTTTTTCTGTTGATTTTTTTTTAAAAAAGCGCCAAACTGCATCTACTGAGAGTTAACATTGAAAAACAATAAAACATGGAAACTTCTGGTGGGGTGGGGGTGTGTGAATACTTCTTATAGCACTGTAACTACTGAAAGTAGGGCTCAAACTACACTATGCCGCCTAGCCAAACTATAATCCATGGGAAAATGTCTCTAACACAGTTGTAGCTGCAGCAGTGTGGATTTTTAATAGACGTCATTTTTATTCGGGATTTAATTGAACAAGCAAAATAACTATGGCAATAGATCCTTTTTTTAAGCACTATATCACTTTTCAACTGTGGCAATAGTTTACTATTTCTGCTGTTGGTCCTAGAATGTCTTCACTGACATTGAGCTTTATTCCCCAAAACGTCAGGAGTCTCGACCAAGGCTACAGCAGGTCATGTAACATAATTGAGCAATGTGGGTGTTACAGTGAATGGACACAGGGCTTTTAACCTGTGTATGATTGTGTGGCATCAGGTCTTCACCTTTGGGGAGAGATCACTGAGAGGGGATCATGTGAAAATAGAAAGAGTGATGAGGGATTATTTTTAAAATTTGCCAATAAACTTGAACCAGATTAAAATTTGTGATTTTAGTAAAATGAGAGAAAGATCTTGGGAAAGTCATCTTACAAGAGTTTCCTGTCTGTAAAATACCCTTCTGGATAAAGTAGAAATGAGAGGGTCCTTATGATTGTACTCATCAGAGGGAAGAGTTTGCTTGTTAGGAATGAATGAAGTCTGATATCCAGATACTGGGATAAGTGTTGTGGTGCTGAGTGTTTCGGGACTGTATGCAAGGAGTAGTTAGAGACTGAACTTCCTGATTCAGATAGCATTTGTTTTTAAATATGCTTCAAGACTTTGTGTAGCTTAGTTTCTACATCCTGAGAAGGATAAACTTGTTTTGGAGTCACTGTAACACAGATTTAATAAACTCTTTCGTGGTTTGAGGGGGTTGTCCATTAAAGAGAAAATTAAGAAGATTGGCCTAATTTAGGAGAATTCTGGGGGGTGGGGAGAGATAATATAATGTGCTGAACAAAACTGAGCTATTGATAAGGAGGCCTTAAGAGCTAATTACTGCGTATAGAGAGCCTAAAGTAGGGCCATTTTGTCATTTAGGACTGAGACAATATATTTATGCAGAGCGTAAATCTTCTTATCATAGATCAGAGACCTGTGGTTGCCCCATTGTTGAGTATACTTGGAACTGAGGTTAATAGGTTTCAGGAAATTAAGAAAATCAGAATAAATGACTTGAGGCACAGACAAGATATAACCTCTTTAACTGATTGGGTAGTATTTACAGGCCACATAACGTACTATTGCTTTTTACAATGTTCTGAGTTTTTCTGAATAATATATTGCTGGTGACTTCTTTTTTAAGAAAAGCAATACAGCTTCTGGAAGTAGCCAAGATAGCAATGGGTCTTCAGAGGAAATTGAAGTGTTTGACATTGTCCAGCATGAAGAGGACAAAACTGACTCAAAGCACAGACATTGTGAGGTAAGGTCAGGATTCAAAGTTCATATATGTCACCATATATAACACTAAAATTCATTTTCTTGCAGGCATATATACTCAATAAATCGAGTAACCATAATAGAATCAATGAAAGACTGCACCAATCTGCGTGCAAAAGTGAACAAACTCTGCAAATACAAAAAGAAATAGAAAACGTATGTGGCCCACGTGGCAAGCAAACTGGCTCCAGCAGTCGTGGGCGAGTCCGTAGCCAACGGCAACCGAGAGGGCACTGAGTGCGGGGCAGACCTCGGTCCGGAAGCCAACGTCACTTCTGCCCCGCAAAGAGCGGAGATGCTGGGAGCGGGGACTTAAGTGTGCGCTGATTGAAACAGTAAACAGTTCAACCAGACCCTGCTCGACTCATTGTGTTGCTTTCACTTGTTGTGTATCAGCGTGACCACATAGGTGACCCCGACGGTCCAACGGCATTCGGACCCAGCATGAACAACTCGGCTCTGCAGAATGCAGTTTCCCTTAAACTGCCAACCTTCTGGACCACTCAACCCCTGGTCTGGTTCGAGCAAGCAGAGGCCCAGTTCCAATTCAGGCAAATTGTCTCAGACGCCACTACATGGTGGGCGCCCTTGATCAGGAGACAGCAGGCCACGTTATTGACTTTCTGCATCAGCCCCTGACAACAGACAAGGCCCTATTAATCCACACATTTGGCCTCTCCTGCCGCAAATGGGCTGCGCGGTTACTGCATATGGACGGCCTGGGTGACCGCACGCCATCAACCCTGATGAGCAACGTGCCAGCACTGGCAGACGGCCATAAGCCTTGCCTCCTTTTTGAACAGATCTTCTTGAAGCAAATGCCAGAAGACATCTGCCTACTGCTAGCAGATGAAGACTTCGAAGACCTGCGCAGGGTCGCTGCCCGTGCAGATGTGCTTTGGTGCGCCAAACAAAATGGCGGAACCACCATCGAAATTAGTGCTGCAGCCCTCCCACACCCCAGCAGCAGAGCACATAACACCCACACCAAGGGGCGGCACCACTTCTGAGTTTTGGTGTTTTTATCATCAAAGGTGGGGTTCCAGGGCCCGCCGCTGCCGACTGCCATGCTCCTTTCAGGGAAACGCCAGGACCAGCTCTTGCTGATGGCTACAGCGGCTGATCACCATGATAGTCTCCACTATGTTTGGAGCAGGCACTCCAGGCGTAGATTCCTGGTGGACACGGGGCCAAAATCAGTGTCCTACCACCCTCAAGCCACGATACCCGAACTAGAAGAACAGGACCAGAACTTACGGCAGCCAACAGCAGCACCATCCGCATCTACGGCACAAGAACCATCCCCTTGTGGTTCGGTTCCGGACGCTTTACATGGACATTTACGCTGGCCGCAGTATCACAGCCATTGCTGGGTGCGGACTTCCTCTTAGCGCACTGCCTGCTCGTGGATTTGAAGGGATGACGATTGGTCAATGCGAAGACGTTCCAGACTTTCTTGTTTGCCAGAGTGTTATCGGAGTTCCCATCTATCATCATGTCGCAGTTTTCCTCAACAGACCCCAAGCACGGCGTGATGCACCACATCCCCACACAGGGACCTCCCCTTCATGCCCGGGCCCGCAGGCTACCACCCGACAAGCTCTGCCTCACGAAAGAGGAATTCAAGAAGATGGAGGAGATGGGGATTGTGTGGCATTCTGACAGCCCGTGGGCCTCCCCACTCCATATAGTGCCCAAGTCCGCGGGAGGGTGGAGACCGGGCGGCAACTATAGGAGGCTGAACAACACCACCACGTCTGATCGCTAACCAGTACCACACACCCAGGACTTTACGGCCAAACTACATGCATCTTTTCAAAGATTGACCTGGTTGGAGGGTATCATCAGATCCCAGTCCACTCGGATGTACCCAAGACAGCCCTCATTACCCCCTTTGGCCTGTTTGAGTTCCTCAGGATGCATTTTGGGCTCAAAAACACAGCGCAGACGTTCCAGCACCTAATGGATGCAGTAGGATGAGATGTGGACTTTCTGTTCATCTATCTGGATGGCATACTTATCGCCAGCCACTCCCACCAGGAACATCTAGCACACTTACACCTGCTCTGCCACCGCCTAAGCGACTACGGCCTGGCTATTAACCCCACCAAGTGCCAGTTTGGCCTACCTGTCATCGACTTCTTGGGACACCGGATCTACCGCCATGGAGCTGTGCCCCTGCCAGCAAAAATTTAACTCATCTGCCAATTCGCCAACACTATTAAAGGCCTGCAGGAATTTGTTGGGATGGTTAACTTTTACCACCATTTCCTGCCCTCAGTGGCTTGGATCATGCGGCCCCTTTTCAGCTTTGTGTCCAGCAAGGTCAAAGAGGTCACCTGGACAGAGGAGGCGACGACGGCTTTTGAACAAGCCAAGAACATACTAGCAAATGCCACGCTCCTCATCCACCCCCGGGTCGACATCCCCATTGCCCTCACTGTGGATGCCTCCGACACGGCAGTTGGCAGCGTGCTCCAGCAGCTCATTGAAGGCCAGTGGAAGCTGCTCGCTTTTGTCAGCCGGCACCTACGACCCCCGGAACTGAAGTACAGCGTTTTCGACAGGGAGCTGCTGGCCCTGCACCTTGCCATCTGGCACTTCAGGTATTTCCTGGAAGGGAGGGAGTTCACAGTCTTCACTGACCACAAGGCCATCACTTTCACGTTTGCCAGAGTGTCGGACCCGTGGTCAGGCCGCCAGCAATGCCACCTGTCATACATCTCGGAGTTTACCACCATGATCAAGCACATCTCCTGGAAGAACAACGTGGTAGCTGACACACTGTCACACACCTCCATCCAATCAGGGCACTCTCTGTCTCCGGGGGTGGATTATGTGGCGCTAGCTACGGCGCAACGACTGGACAGTGAGATGCCGGCGTACCGAACTACAGTCTCAGAACTCCGCCTTGAAGACATACCCATTGGGCCAGAAGGTCAGGAACTCCTTTGCGATGTGTCCACCGGGCAACCCCAGTCCATTGTCCCGACCGCTTGGAGGTGCTGCATTTTTGACGACTTGCACGGTTTAGCCCACCCTTCCATCCGGGCGACCATTCGGCTGATCGCAGACAGGTTTGTGTGGCACGGCCTATGCAAGCAGGTCGGACATGCACGCACTGTCAAACCTCTAAAATCCAGAGGCACGTGAGGCACTGCAACCCTTCCAGCCGACTCATAGGAGGTTTGCATTGAGAGAAGAAATCGCGAGAGCATTAGCTTTGATCTTTGAATCCTCTTTGGCTACAGGGGAAGTGCTGGAGGACTGGGGAATGGCAAATCTAGTTCCTTGTTTAAAAAAGGTAATAGGGAGAAACCTGGGAACTATAGACTGGTGAGTCTTAGAACATAGAATAGTACAGCACATTACAGGCCCTTCAGCCCACAATGTTGTGCCGACCCTCAAACCCTGCCTCCCATATAACCCCCCACCTTAAATTCCTCCATATACCTGTCTAGTAGTCTCTTAAACTTCACTAGTGTATCTGCCTCCATCACTGACTCAGGCAGTGCATTCCATGTGCCAACCACTCTGAGTGAAAAACCTTCCTCTAATATTCCCCTTGAACTTCCCTCCCCTTACCTTAAAGCCATGTCCTCTTGTACTGAGCAGTGGTGCCCTGGGGAAGAGGCGCTGGCTGTCCACTCTGTCTATTCCTCTTAATATCTTGTACACCTCTATCATGTGTCCTCTCATCCTCCTTCTGTCCCAAGAGTAAAGCCCGAACTCCCTAAATCTCTGATCATAATCCATACTCTCTCAACCAGGCAGCATCCTGGTAAATCTCCTCTGTACCCTTTCCAATGCGTCCACATCCTTCCTATAGTGAGGTGACCAGAACTGGACACAGTACTCCAAGTATGGCCCAACTAGAGTTTTATAGAGCTGCATCATTACATTGCGTCTCTTAAACTCTATCCCTCAACTTAAGAAAGCTAACACCTATAAGCTTTCTTAACTACCCTATCTACCTGTGAGGCAACTTTCAGGGATCTGTAGACATGTACGCCCAGATCCCTCTGCTCCTCCACACTACCAAGTATCCTGCCATTTACTTTGTACTCTGCCTTAGAGTTTGTCCTTCTAAAGTCTACCACCTCACACTTCTCCGGGTTGAACTCCATCTGCCACTTCTCAGCCCACTTCTGCATCTAATCAATGTCTCTCTGCAACCTTCGACAATCCTCTACACTATCTACAACACCACCAATCTTTGTGTCATCTGCAAACTTGCCAAGCCACCCTTCTATCCCCACATCCAGGTAATTAATAAAAATCACAAAAAGTAGAGGTCCCAGAACAGATCCTTGTGGAATACCACTAGTCATAACCCTCCAATCTGAATATACTCCCTCCACCACAATCCTCTGCCTTGTGCAGGCAAGCCAATTCTGAATCCACCTGGCCAAACTTCCTTGGATCCCATGCCTTCTGACTTCTGAATAAGCCTACCGTATGGAACCTTGTCAAATGCCTTACTAAAATCCATGTAGATCACATCCACTGCACTACCCTCATCTATATGCCTGGTCACCTCCTCAAAGAACTCTACCAGGCTTGTTAGGCACGATCTGCCCTTCACAAAGCTATGTTGACTGTCCCCGATCAGTCAATGATTCTCTAAATGTACATAGATCCTATCTCTAAGAATCTTTTCCAACAGCTTTCCCACCACAGACATAAGGCTCACTGGTCTATAATTACCCGGACTATCCCTACTACCTTTTTTGAACAAGGGGACAACATTCGTCTCCCTCCAATCCTCTGGTACCATTCCCATGGATGACAACGACATAAAGATCCTAGCCAGAGGTTCAGCAATCTTTTCCCTCGCCTCGTGGGGCAGCCTAGGGAATATTCCCTCAGGCCCCGGGGACTTATACATTCCAATGTATTTTAACAACTCCAACACCTCTTCTTCCTTAATATCAACATGCTCCAGAACATCAACCTCACTCATATTGTCCTCACTGTCATCGAATTCCCTCTCATTGGTGAATACCAAAGAGAAGTATTCATTGAGGAGCACACTCACTTCACAGCCTCCAGGCACATCTTCCCACTTTTATCTCTAATTGGTCCTACTCCTGTCATCCTTTTGTTCTTCACAAAATTGAAGAATGTCTTGGGGTTTTCCTTTCTCCTACTCGCCAAGGCCTTCTCATGCCCCCTTCTTGTTCTCCTCAGCCCCTTTTTAAGCTCCTTTCTTGCTACCCTATATTCCTCAATAGACCCATCTGATCCTTGCTTCCTAAACCTCATGTATGCTACCTTCTTCCACCTGACTAGATTTTCCAATTCACTTGTCACCCATGGTTCCTTCACCCTACCATCCTTTATCTTCCTCACTGGGATAAATTTATCCCTAACATCCTACAAGATATCCTTAAACATCAACCATATGTCCATAGTACATTTCTCTGCAAACACGTCATCAGAATTCACACCCATAAGTTCTAGCCTTATAGCCTCATAATTTGCCCTTCCCCAATTAAAAATTTTCCTGTCCTCTCGATTCTATCCATGATAATGCTAAAGGCCACTGTCACCCAGATGCTCACCACTGACAGATCTGTGACCTGACCCAGTTTGTTACCTAATACTAGATCTAGCATGGCATTCCCCCAGTTGGCCTGTCAACATACTGTGACAGGAATCCATCCTGGACACACTTAACAAACTCTGCCCCATCTAAACCCTTGGAACTAATCAGGTGCTAATCAATATTAGGGAAGTTAAAGTCACCCATGATAACAACCCTGTTATTTTTGCACCTTTCCAAAATCTGCATCCCGATCTGCTCCTCGGTATCTCTGCTGCTACCAGGGGGCCTATAGAATACCCCCAGTAGAGTAATTGCTCCCTTCCTGTTCCTGACTTCCACCCATACTGACTCAAAAGAGGATCCTGCTACATTACCCACCCTTTCTGCAGCTGTAATAGTATCCCTGACCAGTAATGCCACCCCTCCTCCCCTTTTTCACCCCTCTCTATCTCTTTTAAAGCACTGAAATCCAGAAATATTGAGAATCCATTCCTGCCCTGGTGCCAGCCAAGTCTCTGTAATGGCCACTACATCATAATTCCATGTATGTATCCAAACTCTCAGTTCATCACCTTTGTTCCTGATGCTTCTTGCATTGAAGTACACACACTTTAGCCCTTCTACCTTACTACCTTTACACCCTTTATTCTGCTGCTCTTTCCTCAAAGCCTCTCTGGCTTTACTCCATGCACTTCTATCGCTCCGGGTCCCATCCCCCTTGTAAATTAGTTTAAACCCTCCTGAACCATGCTAGCAAACCTACCAGCAAGGATATTGCTCCCCCTCAAGTTCAGGTGCAACCCATCCAATCTGTACAGGTCCCACCTTCCCCAGAAGAGATCCCAATGATCCAAAAATCTAAAACCCTGCCCCCTGCACCAACTCCTCAGCCACACTTTCAACTGCCATCTCCTCCAATTCTTTACCATCACTATCACGTAGCACTGGCAGCAATCCTGAGAACGCCACCCTTGAGGTCCTGTTCTTCAGCCTTCTGCTTCGTTCCCGAAAATCTCACTTCAGGACCTCATCCCTCTTCCTGCCTATGTCATTGGTCCCAACATATATCACGACTTCTGGTTGCTTTCCCTCTCATACCAGAATGTTATGCATCCGGTCAGAGACATTCCGGACCCTGGCTGCCGGGAGGCAACAAACCATGCGGGTGTCCTTCTCACATCCACAAAATCTCCTGTCTGCTTCCCTGACTATAGAGTCTTCAATGACGACAGCTCTCCTCTTCTCCATCCCATCCTTCTGCACCACAGGGTCAGACTCAGTGCCAGAGACCCTGCCACTGTAGCCCACACCTGGTCAGTCATCCTCACCAACAGCATCCAAGACAGTAAACTTATTATTCAGGGGAATGGCTAAGGGGTGCTCTGCACTACCTGTCTACTCTCCTTCACTCCCCCCCCCCCCCCCCCGGACTGTCACCCAACGACCTGCTTCCGGCAGCTTAGGTGTGACTACCTCTCTGTAGCTCTCATCTATGACTCATTCTCCCTTATGAGTCGAAGGTCATCCAGCTGCTGCTCCAGATTCCTCACATGGTCTTCCAGATGGCCCAGCCACAAGCACTTCTGGCAGATGTGAGCTCCCCCAAGACTGCCACATCTCACATCTCATCATCATCTCAGGAGGCATTGTAAAGACTAACTGGGAATAAGTTCATCCTCCGCCTCTTCTTGTCAAAGCCTCTCGAGCCTCTTGAGTCAAGGCCTCAAATCTCCACTCCTTCACTGGCCCACTCACTCACTGGCCACTTTCCACGAGTCTTACGTTGGTGGTATGCAAACTACTGGAAAGGATTCTTAAGGATAGGATCTACGAACATTTGGAGGAATGCAGTCTACTTGTGGATAGTCAACATGGCTTTGTGAAGGGAAGATAATGCCTCACAAGTCTGATTGAGTTTTTTGAAGAGGTAATAAAAGAAATTGATGAGGGTAGGGCAGTAGATGTGGTCTACATGGACTTTAGCAAAGCATTTGACAAGGTCCCTCATGAGAGACTCATCCAGAAAGTCAAGAGGCATGGGATAAGTGACTTGGCTGTCTGGATAAAACATTGGCTTAAAGGAACAAAGCAGATGGTAGTTGTGGAAGGAACATATTCTGCCTGGAGGTCGGTGACTAGTGGAGTGCTGCAGGGATCTGTCCTGGGACCCCTGCTATTTGTGATTTTTATAGATGACCTGGATGTAGAGGCGTAAGGATGGGTGAGTAAGTTTGCAGATGACACGAAGGTTGGAGGAGTTGTGGATGGAGCTGTGGATTGTCAAAAGTTACAAGAGGATATAGACAGGCTGCAGAGTTGGGCAGAAAAATGGCAGATGGAGTTCAATCTGGGTAAGTGTGAGGTGATGCATTTTGGAAGGACAAAACAGAAGACTGAGTACAGGATTAATGGTCACTTAAGAGTGTGGATGAACAAAGGGACCTTGGGGTTCAAATCCATACATCTCTCAAGGTTGCCGCACAGGTTGATAGGGTAGTTAAGATCGCCTGTAGGATGCTAGGCTTCATTAACAGGGGATTGAGTTCAAGAGTAGACAGCTCATATTGCAACTCTACAAATCTCTGGTGAGACTGCACTTAAAGAGAATTGTGTTCAATTCTGGTCACCTCATTATAGGAAGGAAGTGGAAGCTATGGAGAGGGTGCAGAGGAGATTTACCAGGATGTTGCCTGGTTTGGAGAACAAGTCATATGAAGCAAGGTTAGCAGAGCTGGGACTTTTCTCTTTGGAGCATAGAAGAATGAGAGGGGACTTGATAAAGGTCTACAAGATTATGAGAGGCATAGATAGGGTGGATAGTCAGTTGTTTCCCAGGGCAACAGAGGGCATATGTACAACTTAAGGGAGGGAAGTTTAGGGGAGACATCAGGGGTAAGTTTTTTCACACAGAGTTGTGAGTGCATGGAGTGACATGTCAGGGATGGTGGTGGAGGCTAGGGTATTTAAGAGCCTCTTGGACAGGCACATGGATGAAAGAAAAATGGAGGGTTATGGGGTAGTGTGGGTTTAGTACTTTTTTTAAGGATTATATAGGTCGGCACAACATGGAGGGCTGAAGGGCCTGTACTGTGCTGTAGTGTTCTATGGTTCTATGTCCACGTGGACATCATCGCCCACTGCCAGTTTTGAGAGGAGCGATATACCTGTTCACCATGGTGGACTGGTTCACGAGGTGGCTGGAAGCTATCCCACTCGCTGATACAGCCACGAAGACATGCGCCAGAGCCCTGATTACCACCTGGGTGGCACGGTTTGGACTCCCAGGCCACGTCACTTCAGAAGGGTGTACAGTTCACATTGGCTTTGTGATCTGCACTGGCACAACTCCTTGGAACCCAGCTCCACCGAATGACTGCTTACCACCCGCAGTCCAACGGCCTGGTGGAATGTTTCCACAGGCAGTTGAAATGATGGCAGGCCTCCGAGGGCCAGACTGGGTTGCTTGGCATCCGCACGGCACCCAAGGAGAACCTGGCCACATCATCGGCCAAACTTGTTTACGGTGCCCTGCTCACAGTTCCTGGTGAGTTTGTGCCAGCACCCCGTGGCCAGGAGGACACACCTACGGCGGTCTTAACTAAACTCTGGGAGCAGCTTGGAACACTTGCTCCAGTCCCGATGTCCCATCAAGGAACAGCACCCTCTTTTGTGCCCAAGGACCTACAACAGAGCAAGTATGTTTTCATTTGCCGAGGTGCGCACAGACCACCCCTGCAGCGACCATACGAAGGACCCTACAAAGCAGTTCACCATAATGGGACGACCTGCATTCTCGACATTGGCGGTTGTCAAGAGACTTTTACCATTGACCATCTCAAACCAGCACATCTAGACCTTGAATGCCCGGTTGCGGTGCCACCCCACGATGATGAGGCCGGCCACCTAAAAGAACTGACAGTGTGCAGGCTGTGGACTCTGCACCTCCTAGTGCCGGTTCTGGGGGGGTGGGGGTGTCGGGGGTCATATGGCAGCTTGCCCACGCGGCAAGTGAGCCGGCACCAGCAGTCGTGGTCAAGTCCACAGCCAGCAGCAGCCGAGCGGGCTGACCTCGGCCCGGAAGCCAATGTCACTTATGCCCTGCAAAGAGCGGGGGATGCTGGGAGTGGGCACTGAAGCGTGAGCTGACTGAAACAGTAAACAATTCAACCAAACCCTGCTCGACTCAGTGTGTTGATTTCACTCGCTGTGTATCAGCGCGATTACATGTAATAAATATTGTGAACATGAGATGAGTTCTTGAAAGCGAGTCAATAGGTTGTGGGAACAGTTGAGTGATGGGGCAAGTTATAACTTTTCTGGAACCTGATGCTGTGAGTCCTGAGGCTCCAGTAGCATCTTCTTGATAGCAGCAGTAAGAAGAGAGCATGCTTTGGGGGGTGGGGGGGAATTTCTGATGACTATATATAGATGTGCTCAGTGATAAGGAGGGCTTCACTCATGATGGACTAGGTCATAGTCACTATTTTCTGCAAAATTTTTGGTTTAAGAGCATTTACTTTTCTATACCAGGCTGTGATGCCAATGAAATTGACCAGTGTATACACAAAATTGTTGAATGGCACATCACAGATAGAGGCCTTGAAATTCATCCTGACTGTACTCACTCACTGAAGAGCTATCCCCTCTGGTCTTTCTTCCATTTATGGAAAGTAACTTGCCATCAAATTAAAATGAAATCTCTTCCCCTTTGGTTATTAGGACAATTTCTTTCATTCAGTGCCCTTTTGTAACTTCCTGTCATTGGCACGATCTAATGCTATTTACTCTTCCCAAAACCCTCATGAATTTTCCAGTCGTAGCGTTGAAAGGCTCTTAAGACACGAGTATGTGGAGAATTGGGGGGATATGGATCATGTACGGGCACAAAGTATTAGTTACTTTTTCAAGTAACAGGCTTGGCAGAGACATCATGGGCTAAAGGGCCTGTACCTGTGCTGTATTCTTCTATGTTCTACATTTTGTTTTCCAGTTTTGAGAGTTTTCAATCTGAAACTTGTTTTTTCTACCCAGAAATGCTGCCTGACGTGGTTTCAACAATTTCTGTTTTGATTTACATAAAAATATCCTACAGGCATTTAAATAAAGGCAATTTAATAACAGGATAGTTCAGCGATAGGCAGTACAATATCACTGGCAGAATTACTGAATATTAATTTTATTTTCAAATGTAGCAGGCAGAATGATTAGGCAGCTCTGATTGGTTTGATGTACCTTCATTTAAATAAAACTGAAGCAAAGCAAGAAGGGAGGTATGTATATTGCATACATTTAGTAATTGGTTAAAAGAGGTGGGAATGTCAGAAAGCTGCTACAATTGTACTTAGGAAGGAAAACAGAAGTAATCCTGGAACTTGTGTAGTCATCTTAAAATTCATGGGAGGCAAAATTGTGGAATCACTTGAGAAAATATAAAAACTTGACTAGATACCAAAGTATAAAATTCAAATTAGGGAATGTTATGTAACGAACTTCATCAAATTCTTTGTAAATTAATTTCAGTGTGAAAATGTATGAAGTATAACATATTAGTTCCCAAGTCACAGAATCTTTCCTCCAAGACAACCACTTTAAAACAAGTCGCCGAGGCTCTGGCAGAGTATAGCACACACAAAAAAAAATAACATATTAGTAAGAAAAGTAAGAACATCACAATCTGGAAAGTAAGAATCTAATTGGGGTAGGGAAGCAAAGAGTCCTGAAAGTACAAATATGTAAGTCATGAGAAGTGAATATATTAACTAGGCATACATTTAAAAATAACTGCAATATGTACTTCTAGAAGGAATAAATATGGAAAGCAGAGTAGTCACTAAATGAGTTTGCACCACTCGATCATTTAAATGTGATGTAGGGTCAATGGCAAGGAAGCAAGAGTAGAATTTAAGAGTGATGCCAGAACCATGGGTTTTGTCCCAGATTGATAAAGGGAGGGGATCTCATTTTTGAGGGATAAGGTTAACGGGAAGGAAACATAGACCACCTGTAACTGTAACACTGACTCATTTGGTCATTTCTCTGCCAAAGATTACATTCTTGATTTCTTTCCCACCTTCTTTGCAATTGAAAACCTTTCTCTCTTTCCCAAAAATGGTGTCTAATCTGAAATTTTCTTCCCAGAGATGCTCCTCAACTTGCTGACATTTTCCAGCATTCTTAGTTTTTATTTCACTATCTTATCTGTTGGGTGTTCACTATTTAGGATTCTGGTCCAGGAGAGGATGATCCACAGACAATTCTGTGTAATTCTGTTAAGATGATCCGGGAGAAACTTGCTGTGTCAGATTGTGGACTTGGGGCAGAGCACCGAGAGAATATGGAGGAATATGTTTATGACATATATTATACTGACGGCTACATTAGCGGAGGTGGAATCCAAGACATTCTCTCAGTGGTACCATATAATGAAGAGAATGAACTGGTGAGTTAGCAATTTGTTGCATGTTGAGTTCTTAATAGGTGCCTTTAGTAAAATTTAATTCTTTGTTTAGTAAAGTAGCATATTTATTTCAAAGCGAGGCCGGATTGTAAGTTGTCACACTTGACTACAGATACCAGAATCAGTGACTGTGAAGTTACTGGTGGTGTGATTTCTGGTTGCCCATTACAGTTGATAGCCCTTGGACAAGTTATACTGGCTGTGGTCTGTGGTCAGTCTTTAGCCATATCCTCTATAGAACTCAGTCTTGTTGAGTCTCCTCAGCCAAGCCAGAGCTAGCATAGAATGGCCAGCCATAATCGATGGGATTTGTACGTGTGGAATAGTAGTTTTCTGTTAAATTTACTTTAATATTTTCCTTGTTAATTTTAGAAGTACATCACTTTAGATTTTTTTTCCCTAATAGTCTCTTAAAAGCAAGATTCCAACAAAATTCCATCCACGTATCTGTACCAGGTAAACATGGATTGGAAATTTGTATGATAGCCTACCAGGTGTTGCGGGGTAAAGAACATCTTCAGCAGAAAATGATAAAACAATGTGAGACTGAGAATTTTGGCAGTGCTATGTTGGCACAAACCCACAGCTGGTTCCTGGTACTCAGTGTGATACTGTTCCTATTAGATTAGTGATGAGGTGACTATGGATGAAACATATGAGGATGAAGATGATGAGAATGAAGAAAATAATTGGCGGAATGATTATCCTGATGAGGATGACTGGAATCGAGAAGAGAATACAGATGGAGAATATGGTAAAGTTTGGCAACACATATAACTATTTTAGCTGTCTCGTAATACAGCTGACATAAAGCTACATTTGGTTCAATTACTTGTGTTTTTCAAGTGGAAAATGGTTCTAAAGCAATTGTATGCTTTTTCATATATATCTTTTGAAAGAGAAAGTGTTGTGAACAACTATACAAGTGGGCAGGGGAAGTGGAAGGTGGCACCCTGTTTATATTCTATAGCTGTCTTCTTGGAGCTTGGTTAGAAGTTGAGTGAACCTAGCCCACAGAAACAATGATTATGGTTGCTGAAGGATTCCTTGTAAGTGTACTGTGAGAATACTAAATATTTTTGTCCTCAATGGAAGTATTAACGATTACTGGGATACATTATTAGGGATGCAGACAGCCCTTCTGTATTTTGTCCATGTAGTAACTCCTTACACATTGAAAAGTAATGAACCTAATAGTGATATTTTATTGCTGCACACACTCTTTTTACCATCAAGTTACTGGTGTCCACCTTCCATGTGACATTCTCTCATCATTGTAGGTAGCTTGAACTACTGGCTTCTGTCAATATCATGATTACATTTTATTTGTACTAATTTGCAGTGTCACATTAGGAATTAACTTTATGACTTGAAGTATTTAAAAATATTGAAAATACATTGTTCAACCAATTGCTAAATTATGTTAAAACTACGTTTATAATAATATTCCAGGCCACTTCTCCAGTGAAGAAGAGGATTCATTTAATTTCTGAAATCAGTTCTCTCTCAATGAAAAATGGATATTGGATCAAAATTGGAAGGCAGTTTCTATAAATATTACTTTTGGATTCATAATAATAAAAATCAAAATTTGTTTGAATTGAAGACTGTTGAATAAAGTTAGTAGTTATTACATCTGCATCATCTCCTTTATAGTAAATTCAGAACATTTTACATTGAGCTGTAAGCAATTTCAGATGTTCAGCTCTTCATTATAAATCCAGAGAACACTTGGGGTTTTTTTAAACCAGTTTCTTCTTTAACGGAATTGTTTGATCCATTTGATCTATGGACTTTGAGTGCATACTTTCCAAGAAGCGTTTTCCCAATTATACAATATTCTGTTTTGAAAATAAAGGTCCATAAAGAAATTTTTTAAAACATGAATTACTTCCCGCATCTTCAGAGCTACCTCTGAAGGCAGGCACAAATCTCACCGTTGCCTTCATTATACTAGGCTCATGATCTACAAGGCAGCAGTGATCCCTGCTATTTGTATCTCGAAGAGTACCACCAACACGACTTGCAGATTCTTTGGCAGGATAAATGAGCCATCATGAGCATTTGTTTCCAGAATAACACTCACAGCATTGACATCTTAATTATTTGCACGTCCTGCATAGATTCGATTCCAAGTGCTGCGACAGCAAGAAATTACAAGGAAAAACAGAGGAAAACATGTTCTTAAAGCCTCTTTCAAAAAAATGTAATAACCCTGATTATGGGATTCCTGGACCATGGCTGGTGAAATTGGAAGAAAATTTGGGATGTTACTGACCATTTCATCTGTTCACTGTAAGGCCTAAATGATTGAAGAAGCGTGAGCTCGCAGCTATCAATATGCTCACCCAACAAGCGTTTGTAGGGCTCAAAAATCTCCTTAGCTTTCATAGAACTCGAGTTACAATACATCATCCTATGAAGTAAACTATGGTTTGGATCACATTATGGGAAAGGTATGATCACAGTGAGAGGATGTGTCTAGCATAGGAGAACAAGAACTATGAGGAATTGTATCCACTGGATTTGAAGGGGAATGAGACTTAAATGAGAAAGTAGGAAGGACACACTTCTCTTAAAGGGGACAAAAGCCAGAGAACATAGATTGGCAGAAGGGTCTGGAACTCTGCCTGAAAGAGTGATAGAGGCAAAATCTTCATTGAGTTTACTTGAACTATGACCTGGATGGTTAAAAATAAATGGCTGAACAATTTTTTCCGGTGAGGTAGATCTTTCTGGAGTAGCACTGAAATGTTGGATTAAATGACCACCTTATGATAAAGTTTTCTGTTACTTCTAATCTAGGTGTAAGAAACAACTTCTCAGCACCTACGTTGACAATTTCTCTTGGACAATCGGATTTTTAATGAGGGTTATCTTGGAAAGTATTTATTGCACAATTTAATAAACTTAGTCAAGCAACAGATGTATTTAGAAACACATCTGTACTTCTGATTTAGCTGGAAAACCAAAGAATAAATATGGAATTTTAATTTTGTTTGCTTCTCTATTGCAGAAGAAAACAGTTTTAGAAAGAAATGCAGACACAATTCTAAAATTAACATGCAATGAAAAGAGCATTACAAATATTCCTTGCTAAACTTGTAATGTACTATTTGCTTGAATTAATTTATCTGGTATTAAATGTGAGTAAGGGGAATTACACCTTTATTCGGTCAACTGTGCCATACAATTTGAAAGAGTCTGGAAGTGTAAATTTAATGTATTTCTAAAGTAACAAACATACCAAAATACTCATTTGAGTAGCTGACTTGTACCAAGGTATTTCTGCCTGGAATAAATTCTTCATGTTAATAAGTGCTTGTAGCATCCAGGCTGAATAGATTATATGAAAACGTGTATACTCACCTCACCTGAAAAGTACAGCCCCATGGTTAATGTCCTGTTTAATATTAAGAATCATTTCATTGAAGACGTTATACTACTAGCGATGTTTTAAAATCTCAACAGTGAGGCTTCATTTTTTAGGATCTACGTTTTCACGAATTACTCGGAAAGACCTAACTTGACTAGCAAGCAAAAAATCAATTCTTTGGAATTTCAGGGTAAAAAAATATTTCAGCAATAGTTTCTTTATTGCACTAGCACTTACACAGCAGGATACCATTGTCAGTTGTAAACATTACTGAGCAAAGAGAACCCAGAAAAATTACTGTATATACAAATAATGAAAGAATAAAATTTGGAGTAGGGCAATTACAATAAAACTGGAGAGGAAAATAACTTAATCCAAATTTCAGTTTATAGGGCTGAATAATATCCTCTGCTGGAGGCAGTTTTTTTAGAATTAACTCATTCCTCTATGGGTGTTTTGGATAATACCACCATCCATTGTCTACATTGCTCTCTACCTCCCCAATTAATCCTGCAGCAGATAAGCCTCACAAACTTTAACATTAAGTTTTACAAAATACTGAATTCTTGTTTTTACAAAGTTAAATAAGTTACTTAAAATTAAGATTTAACTTGAAGACTATTTAGCAGAGTAGAAATTCATTCAGTTTGACATTATTGAGCTCTGGTGTTTTATTGATTGTCAGTCAGTCATTTGTTTATTAGTTTCATTTTCCTGTTCTGTGATATCTTTCTCAATCAGCACACTGAAAAAGAGCAGCTGGGTACATCTAATGAATTTAGCTGTGGAGAAAAATAGAGTGATTTAGGACTCAGAAATGGGAAAAAACAAAAATGACTTACTAAAATTTAAAAATTCTCTCACAAAGAAGCTGTTTGTGAACTACAGGAGAAATGGAGTCAGGCTAGCCCCTATTGATATCAATGGATCTGAGGTCGAGAGGGTGAACATCTTTAAGTCCCTCGGCATACACATCACCAAGGATCTCAAGTGGTCTGTACATACCGTCTGTGTGTGAAAAGGGCATAACAGCACCTCTTTCACCTTATATGGTTTAAGTAGTTTGGTGTGGGCCCCCAAATCCCAAGAACTTTCTATAGGGGCACAATTGGGAGCATCCTGACTGGCTGCATCACTGCCTGGGATGGGAACCGTACTTCCCTCAAAATTACAGAGAGAGGATGAGTAGGTGAACTGAATTTGTTCTGGTAAAGAGCCGTTGTAGATGCACTGTGATTCTTTTTGAGTTGAATCCATTCTTTGATAACATCAGGTCCGCTATTGTAAATTTCTTAAGTAATGTACATTTCAGAGCATAAAATGGGCTGTTCAACCTCCTTGTCCTGCTCTGCAGAGAGTAGATGTAGATGTGAACATCCCACTATTCAGGATATTTACAAAGTCAAGTGTATAAAAAGGGCCTGAAGAATCATAGGGGACCCAAGTCACCCCAACCACAAACTGTTCCAGCTGTTACCATCCAGAATATGGTACAGCAACATATAAGCCAAGACCAACAGGCTCTGGGACAGCTTCTGTCACCACACCATCAGACTACTTAACTCATACTGATGAAACTGTATTTCTATGTTATATTGACTATCCTGTTGTACATAATATTTATTATAAATTACTATAAATTGTACATAGCACATTTAGATGGAGACAGAACGTAAAGATTTTTACTCCTCATGTATATGAAGGATGTAAGTAATACAGTCAATTCAATTCATAGCTTCACTTCCCCCAATCTTTCATCTCCATTTTAAATATTCTTTTTCTCCTCCATCACCTGCCATTAGTGACCTTTAGATAATCTAGCCCATGAATTGAAATTTACTTCCTGCAGGTCTTGTCTTCTGATTTTGCTTAGGATCACCTAATATTTCTTCTCTTTTTTTCCATACATAACCATCTTAACGAGGTTACTTTAAACCATTCTATATGGATACAAGTTGTTATACTTCCATGCACAGCAAAAACAGAACAAAGCTTTCTGTTGCAGTGATCTTGATTGACACCAGGAGTGTATATGATTCTTGTGAAATTCTAGCCCAGTACAGAGCAAATGCCTTAAAATAAACGGGAAATATAAAATAATGGCAGATGCTAAGTTAGCATTTGCAGAATTTGCATAGATTGATACTAAACCTCTCTTTATTCAGGAAATACACCCTTTCTGTTTTTAAAAAACAAAACTCTATTTCAAGCAGTAGTGAATTAGTTAAGGATTTCATTGCAATTACACTTCTTTTGTTTTGGTTCAATTGATGAGCTACATTTCACTCAAAGACATATTTACCACCATATCAACTGACAATGTTTAATCTTTTTTGTTTGATAATTTGCCCTTTATGTTTAGAAAAAAACATTGTCTCATTAAGTTGGCATGGATCTTTGGGCAGGAAGAGGACAGCAGTATAAGACCATAAGACAAAGGAGCAGAAGTCGGCCATTTGGCCCATTGAGTCTGCTCCGCCATTTCATCATGAGCTGATCCATTCTCCCATTTATTTCCACTCCTCCACCTTCTCACCATAACCATTGATGCCCTGGCTACTCAGATATCAATCAATCTCTGCCTTAAATACACCCAATGGCTTGAACTCCACTGCCACCCGTGGCAACAAATTCCACAGATTCACCACCCTCTGGCTAAAAAAATTTCTTCGCATCTCTGTTCTGAATGGGTGCCCTTCAATCCTTAAGTCATGCTCTCTTGTATTAGACTCCCCCACCATGGGAAACAACCTTGCCACATCCACTCTGTCAACATTCAAAATATTTCTATGAGGTCCCCCCTCTTTCTTCTAAACTCCAAGCAGTACAGTCCAACAGCGGTCAAGTGTTCCTCATATGTTAACCCTCCAGTTCCCGGAATCATTCTAGTGAATCTTCTCTGAACCTTCTCCAACGTCAGCACATCCTTTCTTAAATAAGGAGCCTAAAACTGCACACAGTGCTCCAAGAGAGGTCTTAACAGTGCCCTATAGAGCCTCAACATCACATCCCTGCTCCTATACTCTGTTCCTCTAGAAATGAATGCCAACATTGCATTCACCTTCTTCACCACCGACTCAACCTGGAGGTTAACCTTAAGGGTATCCTGCACGAGGACTCCCAAGACCCATTGCATTTCAGAACTTTGACTTCTCTCTCCATTTAAATAATAGTCTGCCCGTTTATTTCTTCTACCGAAGTGCATGACCATACACTTTCCAACATTGTATTTCATTTGCCACTTCTTTGCCCATTCTCCCAATCTATCCAAGTCTCTCTGCAGACTCTCTGTTTCCTCAGCACTACCGGCCCCTCCACCTATCTTTGTATCATCAGCAAACTTAGCCACAAAGCCATCTATTCCATAACCCAAATCGTTGATGTACAATGTGAAACAAAGCAGCCCCAACATGGACCCCTGTGGAACACCTCTGGTAACCGGCAGCCAACCAGAATGGGATCCCTTCACTCCCACTCTATTTCCTGCCATTCAGCCAATGCTCAATCCACGTATCTAACTTTCCCATAATTCCATGGGCTCTTATCTTGTTTAGCGGCCTCATGTGCGGCACCTTGTCAAAGGCCTTCTGAAACTCCAAATACACAACATACTTTGCATCTCCCTTGTCTAGCCTACTTGTATGGCAGGGTTGTGGATAAGGGAACTGCTCTTCAGTTCATCACCTAATTACTTTTCTCATGGCAGAAATAAGAGACTAGTCACAAAACTAGAATGCAACTTCTGTTTCACTTCAAATTCACTATTCCAGAAATATTTAATATATTTTAATAGTATGGAGGTAGCAAATTTTATGTTGTGCACAAATTTAAAGAAACAAATATAATGAGGCTTTTATGTACTCATTATTTATTAATCATCTTACCTGAAATTATCTGTAAGAATATAGGGTATCTCAACTTTGATGCCATTCGTCCTACAATATACACGGGGATTCCTATCAGTCCAATTCCAACCCCAATTAGAGAATTGATAGTGTCGGTGTACGCAGGCACTGCTATTAAGCCTAAAATGCATACACAGAAGAAGACTGGAAAAATCACGTGGACCTGAAATTAAGAACGAGAAAATGATCAAATTCCTAAACAAAGATAAATCAAGGCAATTTCAAGCTGCTGGTAAAGAGCATCAAGTTCTAGGCTGCATACCCCAGAAGGATTGGTTGGCCATAGATCACCCAGACAGAAGAATCTACATATTTAAAGTTTAAATATGAATCAAAGAACTCATTTCCTGTAGAAAATTAAGGATCATCTGTTTGAAGAGCTTAAGAATAAAGGATATGCCATTCACTGCCGGTGGGGAGAGTCCGACAGAGGAGAAATAACCTCAATATTAAAAACAATCATTCAGGGGCTGTTAGGAAGCATTTTGTACAAAAGTATAGCAAAAATCTGGAATTCCTACTTCAAAAATAATTGATGTTTGGACATCTAATATGCAATCTTTTTGTTAGGCAAGGATATTAAAGCACATGAAACCAAAGTGAGGAAAAGTTGTTAATATACAGCCTACTAGAATGGCAGAGCAGGACAAGGAGGTTGAACAGCCCATTTTACTACTCTCAAATATACATTACTTCAGAAATTTACATTCGCAGACCTGATGTTATTAAATGGATTCAACTCAAAAAAAAAGGCACACTGTATCTACAATAGCTCTCTACCAGAACAAATTCAGTTCACCTACTCATCCTCTCTCTGTAGTTTTGAAAACTTCTGCCTGCCGTACAAGTGGATTCCAGTTAATTGATTCAAATTGGGACCAATACATTTTGACCCAATTAAATGGCTGTTCCAATTAGCTGAAGTTTCATGGAAATGGTTAAAAGGGTTATAAAAAAAGACAAGCTAACATTTAATTGAGTAACAAATGTGGTATCTAAATAAAATACAAAACTAATTATAACACTTCCAATAAGATGGTTGTCCATCTTATCTGATGATGACATGTGCAGGAGAGTTTTTAAAGTGGAAACAACATTGCACTGGGGCAGTTCCACTCTCTCAGCTTTAAAAGTCTGTGTCTAGTGGTACCACTCTCTGGTTTCAGTGGATGATTAGGACCTCGTCGTGCCCTTCACTCTTCACGTAATGTTGCAGAATTGCTGTTGGATCTGACTGTAGATCTCATCTGCCCAGACTGCCACAGAGCCTACTTCATATGTTAGGAGAGACATATATCTCCTATCTCACCAGGATATGAGACCTGATGGCTATCTTCACTGGGCTTAGCCTGCCTGTTGAAGTGGTGTACTAGGGTATGGCCACTGTCACATGCAAACAGCTACTTGGAGCCAGAGGTGAGAGCTGAGTGTCTGGCGAGGAACCAAAGGTAACATTCAAGATGATTGTCAATATCTTCAAAATCTTCGTAGTTCCTAACTTGTTGAAGTCGTGAGATTGTTTCATTTTCATTCTGTGCTGTTTCTAACATTTCCAAATCTGAATGCTTGAAACTGCAGTGAGGAACACAGTTCTGAATGGTCTTACTACTAATTTGTCAGGATCTATCAGTGACAAAAATCACTTTTTTGAACACACATGCAACTGACAGTGTTTAAAAACTTTGCTGTAAGCACGTTGTGTCTAAGCGAACACGAATGACTCTAGTTAGAAACTGTTTGACAACAATCTCCTGTCCAATTAAGCAGCATAGTGTCCCAAATAAACGAAGAGAATCCTGGCTGTTTTTTACAATTAGATATTGTTCTTTTAGAGTTGTCCCAAATAAGCAGCTGCCCATTAACCAATGACCCACTTAACCAGAATCCGCTGTATTTATTCAATTCACACTTTATCGCACAATGAAATCTGCTTCCTATATATTTGCAGGTAGTGTGTTCTGTATTCCGGCTATTTTTTCGTCAAGTTTCTCCTGTTTCTCTTGCCCAATATTTTATACTTCTGTCCTTCAGTCTTTGATCCCTGCATCAAATACAACAGCTTGCCATGATCCATCTTATAATTTTACATAATAATATAAAAATTCATCTCAGACTTCTCTGTTCTAAAGTAAACAGCTCCAGCCTCACTACCTTGTAACTGTAGTCAAGAATTCCAGGAACTATTCTTACTAATCTTTTCTAGATTCAAAACCCTTACATTTTTACTATCACATCCAGCTATCAAAGGGACAGTTGATGTTTCAGGTTGAAACCCTGCATAAAGGTTTTTGACAATTCATTTCCTCCCACAGATGCTACTTGGTCTTCTGTGTTCTTCCAGCAAATTATTGAAGCTATAAAATGTGTCTTTCGTATTAAGCACTTTTTCAATCTACCCAGCCAATTTCAATAATTTATGCATTACAACATCTGCACACTCTCTAAAGGACCCTGGGGGACAGACTAGATGGAATTAGTTGGAGAAGTTACAGTATGTTCGTAAATTATTCACAATGAAATATTCTGAGCTCTGACATGCAAAAGTAAATAAGATCAGGTTACAAAAAGAGTTTGCCCTATGTTCATAGTTCATTGCCCACATTTCAGAAAGGTTATGGTAGAACTGGGAATTCATATTTTCCTATCTATAAATGCCTTGACTTCTCTAGTGCAGATTACTTAATCTGGAGTGGAAGGCTTTATTTAGAAGGAGAGATTGGATAAATTGGGATTGTGCTCATTGGAGTGCAGGAGACTGAGAAGGCGAGTCTAAAACCAGAGGACATAAGTTTAAGCTAAGAAGGAAAATATTTAAAGGAGATCTGAGGGGGCAAGCTTTTCCATACAGGTGGTGCTGTGTTATAGAACAAGCTGTCAAAAGAGATGGTAGAGGTGGGCACATTTAAACATTTCAAAAGCACTTGGACAGGTAGGTAGATAGGAAAGGAATACAGGATTGTGGGCCAGATGCAGGAAGATGGGATTAGCACAGACTCTATGACTACGTGTACCAACTAATAGTCAGAAAAAGTTCTGAGCTTGGGAGGTGGGACCAAAGGTCAAGCAAGTTGTGTTACCTTTTGTAATGGCATAAACTACAAACAGATTATTTTTAAATGTCCCCTGAATGAAATGGTATTCCAGAAGGCAGTGAGGAGTCAATAAGGTGAATAGATCAAATTGGGTACGAAAGACTAATTTCTTGAAAACATTAATACACCAAATGAGTTATTGGGATATTCTGATAGCTTTTATGATCACCATTAAGTTAACCATTTATTTCAGATTTACTGTATGTTATTAACTGAATCACCTGCAATCTAGGATTTTAACTTGTATCTCTGGTTTGTGGCCTATGGACACAGGACCATTTAAACATAAACCCTGTTTGAAAAAGGATCTTGTGCTTTCATGACATATACAGTGCCTATAAAAAGTATTCCCCCCCAACCCCCAGAAGTTTTCATGTTTTATTATTTTGCAACATTGCATCAAAGTGGATTTAATTTGGCTTTGTTAACACTGATCAACAGAAAAAAGTAAAAAACATCTCTACAAAGTGATCAAAATTAATTACAAATATTAAACACAAAATAATTGATTGCTTAAGTATTCACCCTCCTTTAATATGATGTATCAGTTCATCACTGGTGCAGCCAATTGGTTTTAGAAGTCACAGAATTAGTTAAGTGGAGATCTGTTTTTGGAGATACACCCATATCTGGAAGATTGAATTGTTGGCGAGTCAGTATCCTTACAAAAACTACACCATGAAGACAAAAGAATACTCCAAGCAACTCTGCGAAGAGGTTATTGAAAAGCACAAGTCAGGAGATGGATACAAGAAAATTTCTAACTCACTGAATATCCCTTGGAGTACAGTTAAGTCAATCATCAAGAAGTGGAAGGAATATGGCACAGATGTAAATCTGCCTAGAGTAGGCCATCCTCAAAAACTGAGTGACCATGCAAGAAGGGGACTAGGGAGGGAGAGACTGCGCATACAATTGTTGCCCAGATGCTTCCCCAGTCATAGCCTAATGGGAGAGTGGCAAA
Organism: Hypanus sabinus; assembly: GCF_030144855.1. Classification (NCBI taxonomy): domain Eukaryota; kingdom Metazoa; phylum Chordata; class Chondrichthyes; order Myliobatiformes; family Dasyatidae; genus Hypanus; species Hypanus sabinus. The sequence goes on along the minus strand of NC_082722.1, from coordinate 15,451,283 downwards.
GAAAAAGCCACTGTTGAAAAAAACTCACATTAAATCTTGGCTAGAGTTTGCCAGAAGGCATGTGGGAGATTCTGAAGTCAACTGGAAGAAGGTTATATGGTCTGATGAAACCAAAATTGAGATTTTTGGCCATCAGACTAAATGCTATCTTCGGTGTAAACCAAACACCACACATCATCAAAATTACACCATCCCTACTGTGAAACATGGTAGTGGCAGCATCATGCTGTGGGAATGCTACACTGCAGCAGGCCCTGGAAGGCTTATGAGAGGGTAAAATGAATGCAGCACAATACAGGGAAATCCTGGAAGAAAATCTGATGTAGTCTGCAAGAGAACTGTGACTTAGGAGAAGATTTGTTTTCCAGCAAGACAATGACCCCAAGCCAAAGCTACACAGGAATAGCCTTAAAACAACAAAGTTCATGTCTTAGAATTGGCAAATCAGAGTCCAGACTTCAATCCAATTGAGAATTTGTGGCTGATTTGAAAAGGGCTGTTCACTCACTATCCCCAATTGAACAGAGCTTGATCAGTTTTGTAAAGAAGAGTGGGGAAAATTGCAGTGTCCAGATATGCAAAGCTGATAGAGACCTATCCACAACACTCAAGACTGTAATTGCTACCAAATGTGCATTTACTAAATGCTGACTTGAAGGGGGTGAATACTTATGCAATCAATTATTTTGTGTTTTATATTTGTAATTAATTTAGGTTACTTTGTAGAGATCTGTTTTCACTTTAACATGAAAGAGTCCTATTTTGTTGATCAGTGTAAAAAAAAGCCAAATTAAATCCAATATGATTCAATGCTGTAAAACAATAAAACATGAAAAATTCCAAGGGGGGACTTTTTATAGGCACTGTATGACGAATAAAATCTTGGGCTTCTAGCCGAGTACAGATGTTGATTTTAATCAACGCTTCAATGACAAATTCTGTCATATGCTTTAGGGATAACACCTAGGCATGTCTAGTTTAGTGTTATACGTACCCCTGAATTCCAGTTCTTACTTAGAGCCTCATTGTTAAAATTCTTTTTCTCTAGATTTATTTCAATTGCTTCCTTAACCAGGTGGTCCCAAAAGCCATTGATGTGGCACAGTAGTTTTGTGCCATCAAAGTCAATCCTATAGCCATTGCGAATGCAATGTTCTGCTACTGCCAATTTCTCTAGGTAACCCAAATGGATATACCTCTTGTGCTTCTTGATGCAAGTTTCCCCATCTGGCTGATATGCTCTGCTTTGCATTCGCAGGGAATCCTGTAAACACCAGCCATCCCAAGTCCCAGGTCATCTTTGACCTGCATAGACTGTGATTTGAGCCTCCTTAAAGGTTTGTGAATGGTTTTGATTCAGTATTTCTTCAGGATCCTGGTGATTCTTTCAGAAAGCATGGAAGTATAGGAGAGACAGGCGGTATCAATGGGTTTCTCTTCATTGTAGGTTTCCTGGTTTTTCTATTGGCCCTTTTAAGGGCCCCAATTGATTTCCTTCACCTTGTAGTCATTCTGTAGGAATGTGTATAATCGTCTTATTTCCTTGGGGAGACTCTCCAGGTCCAAGATAGTTTTTGTATGGTTAACCAAAGTAGAAAGAACTGTTCTATGTTTGGCGGTGTAGTGACTGTGATTGTTGAGCTACAGGTCCATATGAATGGGTTTCCAATAGACGTCATGACTGAGGCTACTGTCCAGTTTCTGTTGTATCCGAACGTCCAGGAATGGGAGGCAATCCTTCTTCATCCCCCTTGTGAATTTAATATTTAGATGTATGCTGTTCAGATGGTCATGGATTTGTTGGAGTGCCAGGAGTTCATGAGGCCACACCAGAAAGGTGTCATCAACATATCTTAAGAAGCATTTGGGGTGTAAGCATTCGAAGCATTTGACTTTGATGGCACAAAACTGCTGTGCCATGCTAGCGGCTTTTGGGACTGCCTGGTGAAAGAAGCCATTGGAATAAAACTAGAGAAAAAGAATTTTAAGAAGGATGAAGGTCTCGCTGAAGCATGAATTGGCATTTGATTGTAAACAAAGACTAATCATTCAGGAGGGACGGATTACAGAGGTATTTACACCATCAGACTGGACATGCCCAGGCATTATCCATGATGGTAGAGTTTGTCATTGAAATGTCATTTAAAATTGATAATAGTACATGGCTAGAAGCTTGAGATGAGTTTAATCATGAACTCTTTTTCTATTTTCCACATATTTTATCTGACCTGAGGTTTTTTTTTCTTTTTTTGTTTCATATTTCCAGCATCTGTATTTCTTTTGCTGCAGATATTGTGAAACTGACTGGGAATGTGAACTTGGTATTGAGGATCCATGTGTGCTACCACCAGGTCATTATGGTCATGGCTGATGCTGTTCTCATCTCATATTTACACATGAACTTTGCAGCAGATCTTAATAGGTTAGACTTATGTCAGGAACACCAGCTGACTTCTTTCCTCCTTTAATCCAAGAAAATAAATGCATTTGCTGTGATTGTGGCAGACAACATTTCAAGAACATTGTCTGCCTGCCTTAAAATGTTGAACTCTTGGTTTTTTACTTAAGCCTTTAGTACTAGGTCTTACCTTGAAAGGCCTGTGTCGATTTGGCTCCTTCCAGCGTAGGTATAATTGCCCAATAATGGTAAGTCCAATAAAGAGCCAATAACTGAAGCTGAAGTAGTAAATGAGTCCGTATATGTCCTCGGCACTTAGATAGATAATCGATAATAGACCCTGTCAACATTGAATATCAATTATAGAAATCAGAATATTACATTATTAAAAAGGATGGAAGGAGTTTTCTTTTGATCCTGCACTGTAAGTGGATGGTATTAAAATTATGCTTATGCTCTGCTTCATAAAGACGTGGATCACCCCTAGCATTCTGGACAGAATACTTCAGTCTGAAGGTTTCACCATCCCCACATTGACCTGATGGTGGTGGCATCAGGTGAAGGCACAGCTATTTGCTTTATTATTAACTCTTCATGTTGCACAGACGGAGTGTTTCTGTCTCAGTTCTGTTCTCTCGATCTGGAACATCATACTGTCTATTCCACCCATCAAGGTACTTGTCTGCCATCATCCTGTTTGTAGTAGAATTCCACCCTGGCAGACATAAAGCTGGCACTGGAGGAGCTGAGCACCACGATCAAGAGTCACAAAACAATACACCTTAATGCCTTCCTAATCATCATGGGGGCACTTCAGGTTTGCTAGCTTGAAGTCGTCTCTGATCAACTACCACCAAAACATCAGCCACAGAATCAGAGGAGTGAAAAAACTTGATCACTGTTACACCATCAAGAACACTTACCATGCCATCCCATGCCTATACTTTGGCAAATCTAATTACCTGGCTGTATGTCAAATTTCTGTGGAGAGCATTCTGCTGGTTGTATCATAGCCTGATATGGAACCTCCAATGCATAAGATTGCAAGAGGCTGCAAAATGTTGTAGACCCAGCAGGTCCATTAGTGCATAATCCATCCCATCATCAAGGCTATCTTCGAGAGGCAGCGCCTCAAAAAGGCAGCATCCATCATTAAAGACCCTCACCATTTGGAATATGCTCTCTTCTCACTAATACCAATAGGAGGGACGTACAAGAGCCTGAATTATTACTCAACAATTAGGAACAGCTTCCCCCACCCACCATCAGATTTCTGAATTGTCCACGAATGCTTCCTTGTTAATCCCTTTTTTTGCACTATTTATTATAATTTATTACTTTTCCCTGCTTTTTCACTGTACTGCTACCCTAAAACAACAAAATGTAAGTCATATATCAATAATCTGATTACAAAAAAATTGCAGTTCAAATTTGCTTCAAGTGAAAGGAATGGTGGCTGAGGTTCTGCACTACCACAGAAGTTGATCCAGATAAAGACAGCTACAATAGATCATAACTCTGACTAATGTACAATACAATCTAATCAAGTTGTATCTGTAAAAAAAAACACTAGTGTGTGAGGAGACAGTGAGGAAAGTAAGCAGTGGATGCTTATGCATTCTGCAGCTATTAAGAATGAGAGAAAGGGGGGTTAAGAATAATATAATTAAGGGATAACATAATCTTCAAAAACTTCTATCCCACCAATGGCCACAGCCCCAATTATATTTGATTAATTTATGGACAGTATGGTCACCTCAGAGGGAGATAATAGTGGAGACATGGCTGTCCCTTGCTGGTTTGTTAATACTGTCACAATAAAATGCAAATTTGACCAGCAAGATTTTGGATGTGAGCATTCCACAATGAGTTTGAATAATGTGCCTAAGTTGATTGAATACTTAGGTAAGTAAGCTAGCTGTGAAATGTACCTGATGTCTTGTAGCCTTGAAAGTGAATGAGGAACAGTAGCATATGAACATTAGAGATAGAAATTGTTGGCAGATAAAGTAATGGGAGGGAGTGTGTGCATTGTGCAGAGTTGGAGGCATATGCTGCTGATGCTGCTGTGCCAGTGATGTGGTTTTTCACTAACCGCAACTGTATATGTAATGTCATTGACATTTTGTACATCTTTGCATAATACTCTTCAATGTTTGACTATGGAAGTTCATTTGAGCACTCTCCTCCCATTGCCTCTTGCCTATTGACTCTTTGCCTAGGGGACATAATTTCCACTTCCTTGACCAATATCTTTGAAAAGCATTGGAAAAGCATAGATATCATACTCAAGTTTGTTGTACCATATCTGCTTCAACAAGTCACATTCATCATTATACTTAGACCCAACAGTTCATAAGCCACAAAGCATTAACCTTTTAAGAGATCCCCATTTCCTTTAAGGCTAAGGTCCACTGAATTAGCTGCTCCTAAACTTTAGACTCCCTTGTGAAGACCTAATTAACTTAACTAAACACTGGCTAAACATTTAATTATATTAATGAGCCAGTAGCATAAAGTTTGAATGGTGCCTGCATTCTATTTTAAAGTACTATCTAATGTACTGATGTCTCTAAAAGGAAGATCTACTTTTTATTTGGCACCTTTCATGACATCAGAATACCTGACAAAAGAAATTATTTTGAAATACCATTACCATGTAATGTTTGGCCTAACAAAAAATTCAGGGCATTTAATAGTTCTTTTTAGTTTATAATAATATTAAATTAAAGTTATCCTTCTCTTTCCTGGCATGTTTTAACCTGATTTCCCAAACAAAAATACCTATTTTACAAATTTGCATATTTTTACTGTGAAGTAATCATGATAAGTGTGTTGATTAATTTATAATCTACATACAGAGCAAGTTTATACCAAGTGTCATTGATGGGGAATCAGATTAAAAGGTATGACAACCTACAGTACAAACAATGGTATACATTCAAAATAATATTTCATATTTTTGAATAAATAGACAAGGCTTTGAGAAATATAATTGCTAGTCAAAATGTTCTTTCTGAAATCTGATGGCTGAGGGGAAGAAGTTGTTACCGAGTGTGTGTTTTCAGACTTCTGTACCTCCAGCAATGAGAAAAAGGCATGTCTTTTCTTAAAGGGGTCCTTAATGATGGATGCTGCCTTTTTAAAATTTTAAATAATTCATTATGTAGAAGCATGTGAATGGCCTATATCATCATGCCACTATATCATACATGGATGCCTCACTTCAAATAAAAACAAAATTAATGTACATGAGTTAACCCAGTTCTGTAACTTCATCCAATTAGTTTTATGTTTTGGAGTTACAAAACATAACAATAGTGAGGAGTAAGTTTTAAATGAACCTGAGTCCACTCCCTACCTGTTGAAGTGCAGCAAGACGTTCGAGTTATAAAAAAAATTGCAGTGAGAAGTCCAAGTTTTAAAAAAGTAGCAAAGCAAGTGCTTCTTTATAAGGGGACAGAAATGTCAAGTTGAAAAAGGCAGAAATTTAAAAAAACAGAAATACCTGGCTACCTCAGAAAGATAGATGTGTTCACTGCACTGGATTTTTATCTAGTGAAATTTAAGGGATTATTAGACAGGTATATGGAGGAATTTATGGTGGGGGGATATATGGGAGGCAGGGTTTAAGGGTCAGCACAACATTGTGGGCCAAAGGGCCTTACTGTGCTGTACTATTCTATGTTCTATGGATTTTGTATACTGAATGGATTGAACAGTATTTTAAAGCCAATGCAATTGCCGATGAGAAATGATGCCAATTTTGCGGAGTGTATTGGGTTTAAAGTCATACAGTTTGCTTAGAAGTCCAGCTGCTCTAACAAAACTAGCCAAAATGATCTTTGCTAATATTATGAAAGTAACGCAGGAACATTTAAAACTGAACCCACTGATGATGGCAGAACACTTTAGGTTTCATAAGTGGACTCAAAAGGAAGGGACGTCCATTTCAGTGTATGTGGCATTCTCAGTTTGGAAATGGGCTTAACGATGCATTGTGAGATTGTTCAGTTTGTGGAATCTGACAAGAAAGCATTCAAAAACAGCACTTAAATGAAGCACTACTTAACAGTGCCTATAAAGAATATACACCCCCCTTGGAAGTTTTCAATAGACAATAGGTGAAGGATTAGGCCATTTGGCCCTTCTAGCCAGCACCGCCATTCACTGTGATTGTGGATGATCATACACAATCAGTATCCCGTTCCTGCCCTCTCCCCATATCCCTTGACCCCGCTATCTGTAAGAGCTCTATCTAATTCTCTCTTGAATGCATCCAGAGACTGGCCTCCACTGCCTTCTGGGGCAGAGCATTCCACATATCCACCACTCTGGGTGAAAAAGTTTTACCGCATCTCTGTTCTAAATGGCCTACACCTTATTCTTGAACTGTGGCATCTAGTTCTGGACTTACCCATCAGCGGGAACATGCTTCCTGCCTCCAGTGTGTCCGATCCCTTAATAATCTTACATGTTTCAATCAGATCCCCTCTCATCCTTCTAAATTCCAGTGTATACAAGCCCAGTTGCTCCAATCTTTCAACATATGACAGTCCCGCCATTCTGGGAATTAACCTTGTGAACCTACGCTGCACTCCCTCAATAGCAAGTATGTCCTTCCTCAAATTTGGAGACCAAAACTGCACACAATACTCCAGGTGTGGTCTCACCAGGGCCCTGTACAGCTGCAGAAGGACCTCTTTACTCCTATACTCAATTCCTCTTGTTATAAAAGCCAGCATGCCATTAGCTTTCTTCACTGCCTGCTGTACCTGCATGCCTGCTTTCATTGACTGATGTACAAGAACACCTAGATCTCATTGTACTTCTCCTTTTCCTAACTTGACTCCATTTAGATAGTAATCTGCCTTCCTGTTCTTGCTACCAAAGTGGATAACCTCACATTTATCCACATTAAACTGCATCTGCCATACATTTGCCCACTCACCCAACCTGTCCAAGTCACCCTGCATTCTCATTACATCTTCCTGACATTTCACACTGCCACCCAGTTTTGTGTCATCAGCAAATTTGCTAATGTTACTTTTAATCCCTTCATCTAAATCATTAATGTATATTGTAAACAGCTGCAGTCCCAGCACCGAACCTCGCGGTACCCCACTGGTCACAGCCTGCCATTCCGAAAGGGACCCGTTAATCACAACTCTTTGTTTCCTGTCAGCCAGCCAATTTTCAATCCATGTCAGTACTCTGCCCCCAATACCATGTGTCCTAATTTTGCCCACTAATCTCCTATGTGGGACTTTATCAAAAGCTTTCTGGAAGTCCAGGTACACTACATCCACTGGCTCTCCCTTGTCCATTTTCATAGTTACATCCTCAAAAAATTCCAGAAGATTAGTCAAGCATGATTTTCCCTTCATAAATCCATGCTGACTCGGACTGATCCTTCTACTGCTATCCAAATATGTCGTAATTTCCTCTTTTATAATTGACTCCAGCATCTTTCCCACCACTGACGTCAGGCTAACTGGTTTATAATTCCGTTTTCTCTCTCCCTCTTTTCTTGAAAAGTGGGACATTAGCCACCCTCCAATCAGCAGGAACTGTTCCTGAATCTATAGAACATTGGAAAATGATTACCAATGCATCCACGATTTCTAGAGCCACCTCTTTAAATACCCTGGGATGCAGACCATCAGGTCCTGGGGACTTACCAGCTTTCAGACTCAACAGTCTATCCAACACAGTTTCTTGCCTAATATAAATTTCCTTCAGTTCATCCTTTACCCTGTTTTTCATGTTTTATTGTTTTACAATATTGATCACAATGGATTTAATTCGGCTTTTTTGATACTGATCAGCAGAAAAAAAAAACTCTTCCTTGTCAAGGTGAAAACAGATCTCTACAAAGTGATCTAAATTAATTACAAATATAAAACAAAATAACTGATTGCATAAGTATTCTCCCCCTTCAAGTCAGTATTTAGTAGATGCCCCTTTGGCAGCAGTTACAGCCTTGAGTCTGTGTGGATAGGACTCATCAGTTTTGTACAACTGGACACAGAATTTTTTCCCATTCTTTACAAGACCGCTCAAGCTCTGTCACATTGCCTGGGGAATCATGGGTGAACAACCCTTTTCAAGTCCAGACACAAATTCTCAATTGGATTGAGGTCTGGACTCAGACTTGCCCACTCCAGGACATTAAGTTTGTTGTTTTTAAGTTATTTCTGTGTAGCATTAACTTTATGCTTGGGGTCATTGTCTTGCTGGAAAACAAATCTTCTCCCAAGTTGCAGTTCTCTTGCAGACTGCATCAAGTTTTCCTCCAGGATTTCCTTGTATTTTCCTGCATTCATGTTATGTCTACCTTCACAAGCCTTCCCGAGCCTGCTGCAGTGAAGCATCCCCACAGTATGATGCAGTCACCACCATGCTTCACGGTAGGGATGGTGTGTTTTTGATGATGTGCAGTGTTTTGCTTATGCCAACCATATTGTTTAGTCTGATGGCCAAAAAGCTTAATTTTGGTTTCATTAGACCATAAAACCTTCTTCCAGCTAACTTCAAAGTCTCCCACATGCCTTCTGGCAAACGCTAGCAGAAATTTAATGTGAGCTTCTTTCAACAGTGGCTTTTTCTTTGCCACTTTCCCATAAAACTGCAACTGGTGAAGCACCTGGGCAAGAGTTGTATGTGCAGTCTCTCCCATCTCAGCCACTGTATCTCCTCCAGAGTTGTCATAGGTCTCTAGTGGCCTCCCTCACTAGTCCCCTTCTTGCACAGTCACTCAGTTCTTGCAGATGCCCTGCTCTAGGCAGATTTACAGCTGTGCCATATTCTTTTCATTTCTGGTTGATTGACCACTACTCCAAAGGATATTCAGTGACTAGTAAGTTTTCTTGTATCCATCTCCCGACTTGTGCTTTTCAATAACCTTTTTGCAGAGTTGCTTGGAGTATTTTTTCTTCATGGATCAGTTTTTGCCAGGTTACTGACTCACCAGCAGTTGGACCTTACAGATACAGGTGTAATTTTACTAAAATCAATTGAAATACCTTGACTGCACACAGGTCTCCAAAAACAGATCTCCATTTAACCAAATGACTTCTAAAACCAGTGATGTTTCGATGATGTGCCATATTAAAGGGGGGGGGGGGGGAGAATACTTATGCAATCAATTATTTTGTGTTTTATATTTGTAATTAATTTAAATCGGTTGAGGAGATCTGTCTTCTCTTTTAGAAAAAAGTCTTTTTCTATTAATCAGTGTCAAAAAAGCCAAATTAGATCCACGGTGATTCAATATTATAAAACAATACAACATTAAAAACTTCCAAGGGGAGTGAACACTTTTTATAGGCACTGTACATTTAGCATGTAAAAACTAACAATAGACAAACATTATGGCTTACACCAGAAGTGAATGGCAAATTAATTAAGATGGAATTGGACGCTGGCTCAACTGTTTCAATCATTCCACGAAATGAGTTTGAACTACATTTCAAAGGTACTGAACTGAAGCCTGAAGGTCTCCGGCTAAGAGCTTACACTGGAAAAAAGATATTTCCTGTGGAATAACATCTGTAACAGTGAAATACAACAACCAACAAGCCACATTTAGCTTCAGTGTGGTAAAAACAGATGAGCCAGCATTGTGGGGTTGTGATTGGCAGAGACTACAATTTGATTGGCGATCCATCCACCACTTGCATGCCACAACCTGCTACAATAGGGTCAACTGAAAGCAAATTAAGCAAGATACTGGATGAAGCCACAGCAGTATTCAAGGATTGAATTGGAAAACTGAAACATATAAAGGATAAAATCATGTAAATGAAAATGCCATAGCCAAGATTTACAAAACATGTCTAGTTCCTTATACTATTGGTGATAAAATTATCAGTGAACTAGATCACATTGAGGCTGAAGGAATTCTTTCCAATGTTGAGTGGAACCCATGGTCTCAGTAGCCAAGAAGAATGGGTCTATCAGGATCTGTGATGGTTTTAAGGTCACCATCAACCCAGTACTGAAAGTAGATCAATACCCTCTGCCCAGGATAGAGGATATCTTTGCAAACATTTCTGGACAAAAACACTTAAGCAATGTGGAAGAGTCCAAAGTGTTTCTCATCATAAATACTAATAAAAGGCTTTATCATTATTATAGGGTTATTTTTAGAGTAGTATCTACACCCACACTCCAGCAGTAAACTATGGACCAGGTGCTGCACTGCTGTCCCAGGCACTCAGTGTTACCTGGATGACACCATTGTAACCAGTAAGGATGACAAGGAATATCTCCAAAATCTCAAGACTGTTAAAAAGGTTAGAAGATCAGAACACAACGTAACAACTGTGAACTTGTTAAACCAAGCATCACTTACTGTGGTCCCACCATCAATGCACAAGGATTACACAAGTGTGCTGAGAATATTCAAGCAGTGGTGATTACCCTGAGACCTAAAAACATGTCACAGCTGTAGTCCTTTTTAGGATCAGTGAACTACTATAGCAGATTCCTGCTAAATCTGGCTACTGTGCTCCACTCCTTGAACTCATTACTATAGATCGGGAAGAAATGGCAATGGACAAAGCAGTGAGAAGTGGCTTTCAAAAAGGTAAAAGAAATAGTGACTTCAGACTCTGTACTCTCATATTATGAAATACATTGTCCAGTGAAGCTCTCTGTTAGGGATGCCAACATGTCCAGAAGAAGGTATCCAGAGCTGACAGAACCACTTCCTGCAGTACCAGATTCAACTCCTACAATTACCATGGAGGAGGCCCCAGAACCCAAAATTGTTTCACAGCCACAAGTCTCAACTGCCAAGCAGAGTGACATCACCCCCACACCCCTGTCAGGAAAGATGTTAACCCACAAGAGTAAGAATTCCTCCACAGTGATTAGATCTTTATCAGAAACAGGTTTATTATTATCGGCATGGGACGTAAAATTTGTTAACTTAGCAGCAGCAGTTCAATGCAATATATAATATAGAATCTTATTGAAATTTTTGAAGAGGTTACTAGGAAAGTTGATGAGGGTAAAGCAGTGGATGTTGTCTATGTGGACTTCAGTAAGGCCTTTGACAAGGTTCCACACGGAAGGTTAGTTAGGAGGGTTCAATCGTTAGGTACTAATATTGAAGTAGTAAAATGGATTCAACAGTGGCTGGATGGGAAATGCCAGAGAGTAGTGGTGGATAACTGTTTGTCAGGTTAAGGGCCGGTGACTAGTGGTGTGCCTCAGGGATCTGTACTGGGTCCAATGTTGTTTGTCATATACATTAATGATCTGGATGATGGGATAGTAAATTGGATTAGTAACTATGCAGATGATACGAAGATAAGTGGCGCTGTGGATAATGAAGTAGGTTTTCAAAGCTGGCAGAGAGATTTAGGCCAGTTAGAAGAGTGGGCTGAAAGATGGCAGATGGAGTTTAATGCTGATAAGTGTGAGGTGCTACATTTTGGTAGGAATAATCAAAATAGGACATACATGGTAAATGGTAGGACATTGAAGAATGCAGTAGAACAGAGTGATCTAGGAATAATGGTGCATAGTTCCCTGAAGGTGAAATCTCCTGTGGATAGGGTGGTGAAGAAAGCTTTTGGTATGCTGGCCTTTATAAATCAGAGCATTTAGTATAGGAGTTGGGATGTAATGTTAAAATTGTATAAGGCATTGGTGAGGCCAAATTTGGAGTATTGTGTACAGTTCTGGTCACTGAATTATAGGAAAAATGTCAACAATATAGAGAGAGTACAGAGGAGATTTACTAGAATGTTACCTGGGTTTCAGCACCTAAGTTACAGAGAAAGGTTGAACAAGTTAGGTCTTTATTCTTTCGAGCATAGAAGGTTGAGGGGGGACTTGATAGAAGTATTTAAAATTATGAGGGGGATAGATAGAGTTGATGTGGATATACTTTTTCCGTTGAGAGTAGGGGAGATTCAAACAAGAGGACGTGAGTTGAGAGTTAAGTCAAGTAAAGTCAAGTCAAGTTTTATTGTCATTTCGACCATAACTGTTGGTACAGTGCATAGTAAAAATGAGACAACGTTTTTCAGGACCATGGTTTACATGACACAGTACAAAAACTAAACTGAACTACGTAATAAGAAAAAACAGAGAAAGCTATACTAGACTACAGACCTACACTGGACTGCATAAAGTGCACAAAAACAGTACCGGCATTACAATAAATAATAAACAGGACAGTAGGGCAAGGTGTCAGTCCAGGCGTCAGGTATTGAGGAGTCCGATAGCTTGGGGGAAGTAACTGTTATGTAGTCAGTTCGTAAGAGCCCGAATGCTTTGGAGCCTTTTCCCAGACGGCAGGAGGGAGAAGAGATTTTATGACGGGTGCATGGGGTCCTTCATAATGCTGTTTCCTTTGCAAATGCAGCGTGTAGTGTAAATGTCTGTGATGGCGGGAAGAGAGACCCATGATCTTCTCAGCTGACCTCATTATCCGCTGCAGGGTCTTGCGATCCGAGATGGTACAATTTCCGAACCAGGCAGTGATGCAATTGCTCAGGACGCTCTCAATACAACCCCTGTAGAATGTGATGAGGATGGCAGGTGGGTGATGGACTTTCCTCTGCCTTCGCAAAAAGTAGAGACGCTGCGGGGCTTTCTTTCCTCTGGAGCTGGTGTTGAGGGACCAGGTGAGATTCTTCGTCAGGTGAACACCAAGGAATTTGGTGCTCTTTACGATCTCTACCGAGGAGCCGTCGATGTTCAGCGGGGAGTGGTCACTCCGTGCCCTCTTGAAGTCAACAACCATCTCTTTTGTTTTGTTCACATTAAGACAGGATGTTGGCTCTGCACCTGTCCATTAGCCGCTGCACCTCCTCTCTGTAAGCTGACTTGTCGTTCTTGCTGATGAGTCCCACCACAGTCATGTCATCGGCGAACTTGATGATATGGTTCGAGCTGTGTGTTGCAGCACAGTCGTGAGTCAGCAGAGTGAACAGCAGTTGACTGAGCATGCAACCCTGGGGAGCTCCTGTGCTCAGTGTGATGGTGTTGGAGATGCTGCTCCCGATCCGGACTGACTGAGATCTCCAAGTCAGGAAGTCTACAACCCAGTTGCAGAGGGAGGTGTTCAGGCCCAATAGGCTCAGCTTTCCAATCAGTTTCTGAGGGATGATTGTGTTGAATGCTGAACTAAAGTCTATGAACAGCATCCGAACGTATGTGCCTTTTTTGTCCAGGTGGGTTAGGGCCAGGTGGAGGGTGGTGGAATGGCGTCATCTGTTGAACGGTTGGGATGGTACGCAAACTGCAGGGGGTCCAGTGAGGGGGGCAGCAGGGTCTTGATATGCCTCATGACGAGCCTCTCGAAACACTTCAAGATGATGGATGTAAGTGCAACAGGACGGTAGTCATTCAGTCACTTAAGACTTCTTCGGCACGGGGATGATGGTGGCGGTCTTGAAGCACGTTGGAATGGTGGCGCTGCTTAGGGAAATGTTGAAGCTGTCAGTGAGAACATCTGCTAGCTGGTCTGCACATCCTCTGAGCACTCTACCAGGGATGTTGTCTGGTCCAGCAACCTTCCGTGGGTTGACCCTGCATAGGGTTCTTCTCACGTTGGCCACGGAGAGACACAGCTCCTGGTCATTCGCAGGAGGGGTGGACTTCCTTGCCGCCACGTCATTTTCCGCCTCAAACTGGGCGTAGAAGTTATTCAGCGCATTTGGGAGGGAGGCATCACTTGCACAGTCAGATGTTGTTTTGTAATTGGTGATGTCCTGGATGCCCTTCCACATGCACCGCATGTCACCGCTGCTGTTGTTAAAGCTGCCTTGTCACCTGCTCTGAAGGCGGAGTCGCGGGACCTCAGCAGCGCACGCACCTCTGCAGTCATCCATGGCTTCTGGTTGGCACGTATAGTGATGGTCTTGGACAGAGTAACATCATCAATGCACTTGCTGATGTAGCTGGTTACTGATGCCGTGTGCTCCTCTAAGTTGGTAGAGTCACCATCGGTTGCAGCCTCCTTGAACATGTTCCAGTCAGTGTTCTCAAAGCAATCTTGAAGAGATGGCTCCTGCTGGCCAAGTTTTCACCTGCTTCTGAACTGGTCTGGAGCGCCTGACGAGCGGTCTGTATGCTGGGATTAGCATAACAGAGATGTGGTCTGAGTATCTGAGGTGGGGGCGGGGCTCTGCCCGGTACACGTCGGAAATGTTTGTGTAAACCAGGTCCAATGCGTTCTCCCCCTCATTGCAAAGTCCACATACTGATGGAATTTGGGGAGCACTGACTTAAGGTTCGCGTGGTTAAAAATCACCGGTGACAATAAACAGACCATCAGGGTGTGCGTTCTGCATTTTGCTAATAGCCCCGTACAGCTCACAGAGCGCCTCCTTAGCATTAGCGCTGGTGGGAATGTAGACACCGAATATAAGGACAGAAGTGAATTCCTGTGGCAAATAAAATGGTCTGCATCAAACTGCCACAAACTCCACTAACGATGAGCAGTGTCTGGAAGCCAGCACAGAGTTCTGACACCATTCTGCGTCGATATAAACACAGACACCGCTACCGGGGACCTTACCGGAGACAGCTGCATCTCTGTCCGAATGAAACAAAGCTAGTCCGTCTAGCTGGGTGGCAGCGTCCGAAATCCCATCAGTGAGCCATGTCTCTGTGAAGACGTACGCGGAGCAAACTCTGTACTCCCGCTGAGTATTATGTTGCAGTCAGATGTAGTCCATTTTATTGTCCAGGGAGCGGACATTGGAGAGCAGAATGGACGGGAGAGCCGGCTGGCTAGGGTTTGCTTTTAGCCTGGCATGGACCCCTGCCCGTTTTCCTCGCTCCTGCTTCCTCACACATCACTTTCGATGTCTCCATCTCCAGCTCCCAACATCAGGCAAGTCTGAGGATTGTAGGCCCGTTCCCCTCAGCAAGCCGACATCGCGTAATTCAGCCAGCAGATCGTTATGGACGTTTGTTTTTGGGCGATCTCTATATTGTAGTAGTATCTGTATAAGGGCAAAAGTTTAGGGGTAACACAAGGGGGAACTTCTTTACTCAGAGAGTGGTAGCTGTGTGGAACAAGCTTCCAGTAGAAGTGGTAGAGGCAGGTTTAATTTTGTCATTTAAAATAAAATTGGATAGGTATACGGACAGGAAAGGAATGGAGGGTTATGGGCTGAGTGCAGGTAGGTGGGACTCGGTGAGAGTAAGCGCTCGGCACGGACTAGAAGGGCCAATATGGCCTGCTTCCGTGCTGTAATTGTTATATATGTTATATGGTTATATAGAAGAAAAAAATTAATAATATGTAAATCTTACTCAGTACACTTTATACAGTATACGCATATTAAATAGATTAAAAATAGTGCAAAAAATAGAAATACATTTAAATAAAGTGAGGTAGTGTCCAAGGCTTCAATGTCCATTTAGGAATCAGATGGCAGAGAAGAAGAAGCTGTTCCTGAATCGCTGAGTGTGTGCCTTCAGGCTTCAGTACCTTGTACCTGATGAAAAGGGCATTCCCTGGGTGCTGTAGGTCCCTAATAATGGATGCTGCCTTTCTGAGACACCACTCCTCGAAGATGTCCTGGGTACTTTGTAGGCTAGTACCCAAGATGCAGCTCACTAAATTTACAACCCTCTGCAGCTTTTGGTCCTGTCTAGTAGCACCCCACCCCCCCAACACACCAGACGGTGATGCAGCCTGTCAGAAAGCTCTCCATGGTACATCTATAGAAGTTTTTGAGTATATTTGTTGACATACCAAATCTCTTCAAACTTCTAATAAGGTATAGCTGCTGTCTTGCCTTCTTTATAACTGCATTGATATGTTGGGACTAGATGAGATCCTCGGAGGTCTTGACACCCGGAAACTCTCCACTTCTGATACCTCTATGAGGATTGGTATGTGTTCCTTTGCCTTACCCTTCCGGAAGTCCAGAATCAGCTCTTTTGTCTTCCTTGACGTTGAGTGCCAGGTTGTTACTGCGGCACCAATCCACTAGTTGCAATATCTCACACCTGTACGCCCTCTCGTCACCACCTGAGGTTCTACCAACAATGGTTGTGTTGTCAGTAGATTTATAGATGGTATTTGAACTATGCCTAGCCACAGAGTCATGGGTATATAGAGAGTAGAGCAGTGGGCTAAGCACACATCCCTGCGGTGCACCAGTATTGATCATCAGTGAGGAGGAGATGTTATCACCAATCCATACAGACTGTGGTCTTCCGATTAGGAAATCGAGGATCCAATTGCAGAGGGAGTTACAGTGGCCCAGATTTTACAACTTCTCAATCAGGATTGCGAGAATGATATTAAATGCTGAGTGAAAGTCGAACAGCATCCTGACTTAGATGTTTGTGTTGTCCAGGTGGTCTAAAGCTGTGTGGAGAGCCATTGAGATTGTATCTGCCATTGACCTATTGTGGCGATAGGCAAATTGCAACAGGCCCAGGTCCTTGCTGAGGCAGGTGTTCAGTCTAGTCATGACCAACCTCTCAAAGCATTTCATCACTGAAGATGTGAGTGCTACCGGGCAATAGTCATTAAGGCAGCTCTCATTATTCCTCTTAGGCACTAGTGTCATTGTTGCCTTTTTGGAGAAAGTGGGAACTTCCACCTGTAGCAGTGAGAGGTTGAAAATGTCCTTGAATACTCCCGCCAGTTAGTTGGCACAGGTTTTCAGAGCCTTACCATCAGGACCTTCCACCTTGTGAGGGTTCACACTCTTTAAAGACAGCCTAAATTTGGCCTCTCAGACAGAGATCACAGTGTTATCAGATGCAGCAGGGATCTTCACAGCTGTTGTTGTATTCTCCCTTTCAAAGCGGGCATAAAAGGCATTGAGTTCATCTGGTAGTGAAGCATTGCTGCCATTCAAGCTATTGGGTTTCGCTTTGTAGGAAGTAATGTCTTGCAGACCCTGCCAGAGTTCTAATGCATCCGATGTCACCGCCAATCTTGTTTGAAATTGTCTCTTTGCCCTTGAAATAGCCCTCTGCAAATCATACCTGGTTTTCTGGTACATGGCTGGGTCACCAGACTTGAATGCCACATATCTAGCCTTCAACAGACAACGTACCTCCTGGTTCATCCACAGCCTTTAGTTTGGGAATGAGCAGTAAGTCTTTGTAGGCACATACTCATTCACACAGGTGTAGGGTTCTCAGAACCAGTAACAATGGTGTTAACGGTTCAGGCTAACGAAATGGCTTCTCTGTAATGCTGTAATGGAATCCTGCATTTCATATGTTTGGGTTATGGGTATTGATAAGGGGAAAACTAACCAATGGAGAATTGTTACGCTATCTTGTCTGTGTAAGCTGAGCGGGAGTTTGCGGTCTTTTTCGGGAGGAAAGCAAGGAGAACGGACATGTGTGGAGCGGGCAGTGGTTCCAGAGCAACGGATACTCGACGTTGGCGGTTCTGACGGTGGCTGAAGGCTTGGGAGGTTGTTATGGAAGGGAACTGGAGGCGTGAGCTCCAACATGTTAAAATACATGCACAAACTGACAAACTGATTATTACTTTGGCATCTTTAGGTTATCTGTTTCTACTAACCCATCACTAAGAAATCACTATAAAGTTGCAATTATTTACTCACTTTTGGATATTGTCTGGTATTTGTCTTGTGAGCGTGTACTGGGGTGGGCATTAAACCGTATTTGCACAGAAATATTGCACTACTGGCGGGGTGACGGCAGTTTACCCTAGGCTAACTGGGGTCAATTGGGGGCACGGAGGCTACATTGTGGGGGCTCGTCCGGGATCGAATTTGTCACATACGGGGTAATTCGCCCTAATTTAAACAAGGGGAGATGGATTCGGATAAGGTTGAACTTTGGTGTGAGATCGACGACATACCAGTTAATCATGCCTGCGTATTAAGTGGGGTGGACATGCGTACCTCGGACGAAGTGTTAATTCGATGTTTGAATTGTATGGTCAGAGCTATTGGTAGGGTCGAAATCATAGGCAGAAAGATTGGCAAAATGTGGGATTAAGGCTATGTGTTAGCGCAGATTGGTGCTGATGTCTTGGTGGTGGGACTGCCACCATCTATTGGTGACCTCAGTGACGTGGGGCCATGGGGCGTGCACATTGTCACACAGGAAAGGTTTGACAGGTCTGTTGGGACACCAGAGGAGTTGCCAGCAGCTGGGGGCAGAGATTTTCGAGAGCAGGTCCTATCATTTTTGAAGTATGAAGGAAGGGAGTGGTTAATTTGGAAAATCTCATTGGTCCCCCTCTCCCACAGAAGGGGGAGGGTTTGGAGTTGGCATTAGCCATTAACTCCTTGGTGAACAAGTCCTCATCAGAAGTAAAGAATTTACTCAGGGTGCATCCCTACCCCGGATGGGGAAGAAGATTATGAGTCTTGGGTAGAGCATGTCTCTCGGCTGCTGGGTGAGTGGCAGTGTTCTGAGAAAGAGAAGCAGTAGAGATTGGTTGACAGTTTGCGAGGGGTGCTAGCTGAGGTAGTGAAAGGTGTGAAGGGCAGCAACCCCTTAGCTACCTGGAGGGAGTATCTGGAAGCATTGGAGGAGGCTTTTGGTCTGACGGGGGACACGGTGGCGCTTTTAGGGGGGCTTCGGGGCTTACGTCAGGAGAAAGGGGAAAAGCTCTCTGAGTATCTTTTCTGGGTAGAGTGAAGGATAAATTGTTTGAGACGACAGGAGGTCATTTTGGAATGGGAGGTGAATCCGATTAGAATAACCAGGTAGCCCGGGACGTCCAGAGGCATGATGTGATTGCTACGAGTCTCCAGCACTCCCGTAGATCGCGGGGCCCCCATCTTTTGCTTAGCTGCTCAGAGAGGTGAGGGAGGAGGAGGATGCATTGGAGTCGGAAGAGGGCTCCATCAGTACAGTGCAATCCTCTGTGTTAGCTCCTTGTAGTGAAGTGACTGGGGCCAGCTCCAATCGGTAAATAGTGAGGGAAATAGCAGTCCCTTCGCGTGAGGGGACTGGCAGAGGTGGCTTCTCCCTAAAGTGACGGACTGCACAGAGGCCCCTCGGGGGGAGACTCCACAGGCATCCAAGCAAGAAGTGGGGTCGGGGAACTTAGAGGAGATCCAGTGAGGGAACGGCCTGGAGTCTCAGGGAAAACACATTCCCAGCAATGTGCCACAGGACCCCTGAGAGGAGGGGACCCTATCCCCGAAGGATTGGTGGGACCCCGATCCAGCGTGCCAATCCGGATAGAGGGAATAGATGCAAAAGCTATACTCGACATGGGGTCACAGGTCATTCTACGATCAGCATTTGTTGCATTTACCCTTGACGCCCTTCAGTGCCCTGGAAATTTGGGGTATTAGTGCTGGTGATTACCCATATGATGGGTATTTGTCCGTGAGGCTGGAGTTCCTCGAGGCCAAGGTGGGAGTGTCTGAGACTCATAAGGCCTTGGTACTGGTTTGCCTAGACCCCGTTGCGACTACAGGTGTGTCGATTCTGGTAGGGACCAACACCCCTACTCCTGGGGGCCTGCAAGGAGAAGGCGGGTGAGGACTTTTTGCAGACTCTTTCGGTACAACCCATGTTTCAAGCTGCCTTTAAGGAAGTACGTGGTCACACCGGGTGGGACACAGCATTGGAAAGAGGAACTGTATGGTGTGCCCAGTTGAAGCCCAGGGTGGTATGGCCTGGTGAAGTAGTGAGAGTGATGGGGATTCCCAGACACTCCGGAGTGCCTGAGGGTGAAGCCTTTTTAGTGGACACCCCGGAGGATCTCGAGGAGCAATCGAGCTTCCCAGCTGGGGTGCTGGTGAGGCCTGAGCTACAGAAGTTCTCGATGGTGCAGGCAAGCTGTGTGGTAGTGAACATCAGCAACACCACGCAACGGGAGATCACTTTTAAACGAGGGATGCCCCTGGTGCATTTGTCCCTGGTGACGGTGGTGCATAGTGCCCCCGTGAAGCTCGCTGGGAGAGTACCATTGGAAAACGGGGATAAGTTGACCGCTGGGGCGTTTTAACTTTGGGGCCTTGATTATGCCGGAGAGTTGGAAGCGGAGGGTGGTGGAGAAGATGTTGACGTTGAAAGATGTTTTTTCCCTAGATGAGTTTGATGTGGGCTGTTCCAGGAGCACTCGCCATACCATCCGGGTAACTGAAGACACCCGGTTTCGAGAAAGGTTGCAGTGACTGGCCCCTGCAAGTGGACGGTGTGCGGCAGCATTTGAGTAAGCTGAAGGAAGCTGGGATAATTTCGGAGTCCCGCAGCAACTTATGTGTCCCCAATAGTTGTGGCCAGGAAGGAAAATGTGAAGATTCGTATGTGTGTGGACTATAGGACCCTGAATAGGTGCACCATCCCTGACCAGTATATGGTCCCCAGGGTCGAAGATGCATTGGCCTGTCTGAGTGGGGTGAAGTGGTTCAGTATGTTGGATTTGAGGAGTGGATATTACCAGATCCCAATGACTGAGGCAGATAAGGAGAAGGCAGCCTTAATATGCCCTCTGGGGTTTTACCAGTTCGAAAGGATGCCCCAGGGCATATCGGGGGCTCCTGCCACCTTCCAGAGGGTCATGGAGAAGACCGTGGGGTCATGAACCTGGAAGTGCTGGTATGTTTGAACAACCTAATAGAATTTAGATCCACCTCGGAAGAACACAAAGCGAGGCTAATGAAGGTGCTCAACCGGCCGAAGGATGAAGGGTTAAAACTTTCCTTGGACAAGTGCCAGTTTTGCCAGACGTCTGTTAGCTATTTTGGACATATAATCTCGCGGAATGGGGTAGCTACAGACCCGAGTAAAATCGAAGCTGTGACCACCTGGCCGAGACCCCAGACTGTGAGTACTCTGCGCTCATTTTTGGTGTTCTATGGATATTACTGGAGATGCGTGAAGGGCTACACCAAGGTGAGCCATCCCTTGAACCAGCTTCTGCGTGGCTACCCCACTCTGGGACTGAAAGGGAAAGTGAGAAGAGGAAGGGAGGCTGGAGAATATTTGAACCCGGCAGAGCCCTTCGAACAGAGATGGAGTGACCAATGTGAAGTGGCTTTTCAGTCCCTGAAGGAGATGCTGACTCAGGCGCCAGTGCTGGCTCTTGTGGACCCCCGACTGCCCTATGTGCTACACACTGATGCCAGTCGAGAGAGGTTAGGGACCATCTTGTATCAGGATCAGGGCACCGGACTGAGGCCAGTAGCATTTGTCAGCCAGAGTTTGTCACCATCCGAAAGGAACTACCCCACCCACAAGTTGGAGTTTCTGGCGTTGAAATGGGTGGTGGTGGATAAGCTGAGTGACTATCTCTACTGGGCCAAGTTTGAGGTACAGACGGACAACAACCCGCTTACCAAAATCCTGACCTCGGCAAAACTGGACGTCAACCGTTCATTGTTTGTTAGCCGCCCTGTCTGCATATGATTTTAGCCTGAAGTACTGGCTGGGGAGTCGGAATGTTGATGCAGATGCTCTGTCTTGACGGAAGCATGAGGACGAGGAATGGGAGAGCGTTCCGCATCCGGGATGAAGGTCATGTGTCAGTTTGCTATCACCGCGCAGGCCAAGGAAAAGGAGAGGCCAGAGCATGCGGTGGACCGATTGGGGGCGTCCAATGACGTCCTACCCCTAGTTTACTGTGACATGACTGCTCTGAAAACCCTGCAGCTCCCAGAGTTGAGTCCTGGGGAAATTACAGCTGCTCAGCGAGATGACCCTGACATTGGCACTATTTGGGACGCAGTGGAGAAGGGGGAAGTGGCCTGGGTGGAGAAGACACAACACGGCTCAATGTCTCTGTTACTGAGAGAATGGCCTCAGTTGAGGCTGAAGAACCAAATGTTATACCGGGTAACATCACCCCCGGACCGACCCCAGCGTTGGCAGCTGGTCCTGACTGAGAAGTATCAGAGGGTTGTGATGAAGTCACTGCATGATGATTCTGGGCACTTGGGGGTGGAGAAGACCTATGGGTTGCTCAAGGACCGGTTTTATTGGCCCCGAATGAGGTCAGAGGTCGACAAGTATTGCAAGTCCGGCATATGTTGCATATGCCAGAAGACGCTGCCTGTGCAGGCTGCTCTGTTGTCGCACTTGCAGAGGGTGGGGCCTTTGGACCTGGTATGTATGGATTTCCTCTGTTTCAGGATGGCTGCGGGTGAAGTATCGCTGAAATATTACTTGAAGTCTGTGGCTGATATGAAGAAGGAGCTGCAAAGGGCTTATGAGTTGGCTGGGGAGGTGGCCGCCAAGCAGAATCGGAGAAATAAGAAGAGGTATGACCAGAAGGTGAAGTTCTCCCAGCTCTTGCTGGGAGACCGAGTCCTCATAAGGAATCTGGGATTGCCTAGGAAGCACAAGCTGGCTGGTCGCTGGTCGGGCACACCCTATATGGTGGAGAGTCAGTTGCCCAACTTACCGGTCTTCCAAGTGCAGCCCGAGGATGGGAAGGGGCCCGTCAAGATTCTCCAACGGAATCATCTGTTGCCTCTGGGGCGAGACGTACAAGTAGAGTGGGAGCCCGAGGTGCCAGCTGCACCTCGTACCAGGACTTTGCATCCAAGCAGGGTGGGGGAAGAGCCCAGACCAGGAGAGGTGGGCCCGGGCCCAGCCCCCGTAAGGGATACTGACTGGGAGGAAGATGACTCGGATGATTGATACATGCTGCCGTTTGCTGATGCCCCCATGGGAAGGAGACTCCTGGTCCTTGCCCCATTTGGGTTAGACTGCGCAGGCGCATGACGTAGCGCACCAAAGGTTTAAAAAGGATAAGTTTCCAACAGTCTTTTAAATTGAAGCAAGAGGCGGAGAGGGAAGAGGTAAAAAAAAGCTCGGAGAGAAGCCATTTTGTTTTTTAACTGATCGGGGCAAAGAGGCTAGACCGCAGGTGCGTAATGCAGCGCGCCAAATGTTTAAAAGAGAGACCGCCATATACAACGGCCATCATTGGAGTGGACTGAGGCAGAGTGGGACGGCTTTGACTCAAACAGATTTCAGCAAGAACAGGCAGAGGTAAGGTTTGAACAGGGCACGACTGCATAAGCGCGTGAAAGTCAGCCTCTGAGATCAGCGGGAGAATTTAAAAAGCGAGCAGAGGCTGAGTATGAGCTTCACTCCAGGTGAAGTAAGGCCGGGTAAGCTCCTTTAATTAATTTAATTAGCTTAGGAGTAGGTAATGGAGGCAGCAGTTAGGGCAGTTGAGTGCTCCGTTTGCAGTATGTGGGAAGTCAGGGCAAGCACAATTGTCCCTGATGACTACATCTGCAAAAAGTGCATCCAGCTGCAGCTCCTGACAAACCATGTGAGGGAACTGCAGCTGGAGCTGGATGAACTTCAGACCATTTGGGAGGCAGAGGCAGAAATAGACAGGAGTTTCAGGGAGATAGTCACCCCTAAGAGTCAGGAGACAGGTAGCTGAGTGACTGTCAGGAGAGGGAAGGGGAATAGACAGGAAGAGCAGAGCACCCCTGTGGCCGTTCCCATCAACAATAAGTATACCATTTTGGATACTGTTGGTGGGGATAATCTACCAGGAACCAGTTACAGTAGTTGCATCTCTGGCACCGAGACTGGACCCTCAGCTCAGAAGGGAAGGAGGGAAAAGAGGAGAGCAGTAGTGATAGGGGATTCAATAGTTAGGGGGGCAGATAGGAGGTTCTGTGGAAGAGATCAAGAATCCCAGATGGTCTGTTGTCTTGTAGGGACCAATGACGTGGGTAGGAAGAGAGGAGGTCCTGAAAGGTGAGTTTAGGGAGCTAGGCACCAAGTTAAAAGACAGGACCTCCAGGATAGCAATCTCAGGATTGCTACAGTGCCACGTGCAGGTGGATTCAGAAATAGTAAGATAGCGCAGAGCAACACATGGCTGAAGACATGGTGCAGGAGGGAGAGCTTCAGATTTATAGATAATTGGGCAATTTTCCAGGGAAGGTGGGACCTGTTCCGGCAGGACGGCTTACATCTAAACTGGAGGGGGACAAATATTCTTGCAGGTAGGTTTGCTAGGGAGGCTCCCGTGAATTTAAACGAGATATGAGGGGGGACGGGAACTAGAGTGTAGAAACAGATGTATGGGAGAAGAAAGAAAAAGAAGACAGCAAAGTTCTTTGTACCATTAGAGATAAACAAAGAGGAAGAGGTGGAGAATTTCTTAAATGCATTTATTTTAATGCTAGGGGCATTGTAAGAAAGATGGATGAGTTTAGAGCATGGATTGATACCTGGAAATATGGTGGTGTAGCTATTAGTGAAACATGGCTGCAGGAGGGGTGTGATTGGCAATTAAATATTCCTGGATTTCATTGCTTCAGGTGTGATAGAATTGGAGGGACAAGAGGGGGAGGTGTTGCATTGCTTGTCAGAGAAAATATTACAGCGGTGCTCTGGCAGGATAAATTAGAGGGCTCGTCTAGGGATACTATTTGGGTGGAATTGAGGAATGGGAGAGGTGTAGTAACACTTATATTGGTGTATTATAGACCACCTAATGGGGAGCGAGAATTGGAGAATTTACAAGGAGATAGCAGATATTTGTAGTAAGCACAGGGTTGTTATTGTGGGAGGTTTTAATTTTCCACACATAGACTGGGAAGCCCATACTGTAAAAGGGATGGATGGTCTGGAGTTTGAAAAATATGTGCAGGATAGTTTTTGCAGCAATACACAGAGGTACCGACTAGAGAAGGGGCAGTGTTGGATCTCCTGTTAGGGAATGAAATAGGTCAGGTGATGGAGTTATGTGTTGGGGAGCACTTTGGGTCCAGTGATCACAATGCTATTAGTTTCAATATAATTATGGAGAAGGATAGGACTGGACCCAGGGTTGAGATTTTTGATTGGAGAAAGGCTAACTTTGAGGAGATGCAAAAGGATTTAGAAGGAGTGAATTGGGACAATTTGTTTTATGGGATGGATGTAATAGAGAAATGGAGGTCATTTAAAGCTAAAATTTTGAGGGTACAGAATCTTTATGTTCCTGTTAGTTTGAAAGGAAAGGTTAAAAGTTTGAAAGAGCGATGATTTTCAAGGGATACCGGAAACTTGGTTCGGAAAAAGAGAGATCTACAATAAACACAGGCAGCTTGGAGTAAATGAGGTGCTCGAGGAATATAAAGAATGTAAGAAGAATCTTAAGAAAGAAATTAGAAAAGCTAAAAGAAGATATGAGGTTGCTTTGGCAAGTAAGGTGAAAATAAATCCAAAGTGTTTCTACAGTTATATTAATAGCAAAAGGATAGTGAGGGATAAAATTGGTCCCTTAGAGAATCAGAGTGAACAGCTATGTGCGGAGCCGAAAGAGATTGGGGAGATTTTGAACAATTTATTTTCTTCGGTATTCACTAAGGAGAAGGATGTTGAATTGTGTAAGGTAAGGGAAACAAGTAGGGAAGTTATAGAAACTAT
This sequence comes from Hypanus sabinus, assembly GCF_030144855.1. NCBI lineage: Eukaryota > Metazoa > Chordata > Chondrichthyes > Myliobatiformes > Dasyatidae > Hypanus > Hypanus sabinus. The sequence continues at coordinate 15,425,560 of NC_082722.1, read as the reverse complement.
GACGATTAAAGAGGAGGAAGTACTGGCGTTTTTAAAGACTATAAAAGTGGATAAATCTCCAGGTCCTGACAGGATCTTCCCTAGGACCTTGAGGGAAGTTAGTGTAGTGTAGAGCTCTGACAGAAATATTTCAAATGTCATTAGAAACGGGGATGATGCTGGAGGATTGGCGTATTGCTCATATTGTTCCGTTGTTTAAAAAGGGTTCTAAGAGTAAACCTAGCAATTACAGGCCTGTCAGTTTGACATCAATTAAATTAATGGAAAGTATTCTTAGAGATGGAATATATAATTACCTGGATAGACAGAGTCTGATTAGGAACAATCAACATGGATTTGTGCGTGGAAGGTCATGTTTGACAAATCTTATTTGAATTTTTTGAAGAGGTTACGAGGAAAGTCAACGAGGGTAAAGCCATGGATGTTGTCTACATGGACTTCAATAAGGCCTTTGACAAGGTTCCGCATGGAAGGTTAGTTAGGAAGGTTCAATCATTGGGTATTAATACTGAAGTAGTAAAATGGATTCAACAGTGGCTGGATGGGAGATGCCAGATAGTCGTGGTGGATAACTTTTTGTCAGGTTGGAGGCCGGTGACTAGAGGTGTTGCTCAAGGAACTGTACTGGGTCCAATGTTGTTTGACATATACATTAAGGATCTGGATGATGGGGTGGTAAATTGGATTAGTAAGTATGCAGATGATACTAAGCTAGGTGGCATTGTGGATAATGAAGTAGGTTTTCAGAGCTTACAGAGAGATTTAGGCCAGTCAGAAGAGTGGGCTAAATGATGGCAGATGGAGTTTAATGCTGTTAAGTGTGAGGTGCTACATTTTGGTAGGAATAATCCAAATAGGATATACATGGTAAATGGTAGGGCATTGAAGAATGCAGTAGAACAGAGTGATCTAGGAATAATGGTGCATAGTTCCCTGAAGGTGGAATCTCATGTGGATAGGTTGGTGAAGAAAGCTTTTGGTATGCTGGCCTTTATAAATCAGAGCATTGAGTGTAGGAATTGGGATGTAATGTTAAAATTGTACAAGGCATTGGTGAGGCTGAATTCAGAGTAGTGTGTACAGTTCTGGTCAACGAATTATAGGAAAGATGTCAACAAAATAGAGAGAGTACAGAGGAGATTTACTAGAATGTTACCTGGGTTTCAGCACCTAAGTTACAGGGAAAGGTTGAACAAAGTAGGTCTTTATTCCTTGGAGCACAGAAGGTTGAGGGGGGACTTGATAGAGGTATTTAAAATTATGAGGGGGATAGATAGAGTTGACGTGGATAGGCTTTTTCCATTGAGAATAGGGGATATTCAAACAAGAGGACATGCGTTGAGAGTTAGGGGGCAAAAGTTTAGGGGTAACACGAGGGGGAATTTCTTTACTCAGAGAGTGGTAGTTGTGTGGAATGAGCTTCCAGTAGAAGTAGTAGAGGCAGGTTCGGTATTGTCATTTAAAGTAAAATTGGATAGGTATCTGGACAGGAAAGGAATGGAGGGTTATGGGCTGAATACGGGTCAGTGGGACTAAGTGAGAGTAAGTGTTCGGCACGTACTAGAAAGGCCGAGATGGCCTGTTTCCGTGCTGTAATTGTTATATGGTTATAGACAGGGGGGTTGCTAGTGATGGGCTGTCAGGAGTGCCAAAGGGCATTGGCGAGGAGGATGTGGGGCCTGAGCAGGAGATGGAGGGTTCCGAGGTGCAGAGAGGTTTGGGTGACCGCTTGCAGGAGGGTTCGCCTCCTAGTTTCCATGAGCCTTCTGTGGTGTCTGAAGTGGAGGAGTTAGAAGAGGGTTGCAGAGAAGTAGGCACCCTCCCAACAGGTTGGCCTATGTTGCACCCGTTGAACAGTGTGTGATCTCCACTGTTTTGGGGAGTTATGTTACTGCTTTCTGCACTTGGGTTGGGTTTTGTGTTTTGCAGAAAAGGTTGGCAAATTATCTGAGCATCATGAGGGCATGACTAAATTTGGTAGGGGGAGAATGTAGGGTTCTCAGTACCAGTAACAGTGGTGTTAACTGTTCAGGCTAACAAAATGGCTTCTCTGTATTTTATAATGAAATGGCTTCTCTGTAATGCTGTAATGGGATCCTGTGTCTCATATGTTTGGGTTATGGATATTGATAAGGGGAAAACTAACCAATGGAGAATTGTTATGCTATCTTGTCTGTGTAAGCTGAGCGGGAGCTCACGGTCATTTTCCGGAGGAAAACGAGGAGGATGGACGTGTGTGGAGTGGGCAGTGGTTCTAGAGCAACAGATACTGGAGGTCGGCAGTTCGCACGGTGGCCGAAGGCTCGGGAGGTCATTGTGGAAAGGAACCGGAGGCGTGAACTCCAACGTATTAAAATATGTGCACAAACTGACAAATTGATTATTACTTTGGTGCCTTTAGGTTATCTGTTTCTACTAACCCATCACTAAGAAATCACTATAAAGTTGCAATTATTTACTCGATTTTGAGTATTGTCTGGTATTTATCTTGTGAGCGTGTACTGGGGGGGGACATTACACTGTATTTGCACAGAAGTATTGCACTACTGGTGGGGTGACGGCGGTTTACCCTTGGCGAATGGGGGTCAACTGGGGGCACGGAGGCTACACAGGTTTTTAATGAGGTCGGTAATAACTGCAGTACAATCGGCCCTCCTTATCCACGGATTACATATGCACGGATTCAACCAACCATGGATTGGGAAAACCTGGAAGTGCTCTCACCAGCACTCATTGCTTGAGCATGTACAGATATTTTTTCTTGTCATTATTCCCTAAACAATACAGTATAACAACTATTTACATAGCATTTACATTGCAGTCCCGGGGTTATGAATGAGTTCCATTCCTGAGTCCGTCTTTAAGTCGGATTTGAAGTCGGAACAGGTACGTCTGGTATTATTTAGCGTCAGTTATTCAAACATTTTTTTTAGTATATAGTACATATTTTACCTTTCTATGCATATAAAACACTTAAGAGACATACATGTTTCAATAATTTAACCATTGCGTTGCCTGGTAATAATTGTAGCTTTCATCGGGGCAGGGCCTTTCACATGCTCCATTAAAATTGTTCCAATCATTGACCGACTGTAGCCTAACGCTTTTCCAATGACCAATGGTGTTTCACCTCTTTCCAATCGCTTTATTACTTACACCTTATTTTCAATCGTGATCATGATTATTTTCGTGAACAGAAACACTGTGGATTCAGAGCTGCATGCCAGGTCCGAATGTCCACTGCACTGATACATGTTAAATAAGGGACTTGAGCAACCACGAATTTTGGTATCCGCAGGTGGTATACTCATCCAAATTTGAAGACAAAATTATTCTATTTAGGCCTAAATAGAACAATTTAAAATTTATTGTGTTGTGGACATGTATATAGTTGTATTATATACTATACTGTTAATATGGATTCTATATTGAGTTGGAGTATGTAGCTAAGCAGGAAGAGTGTCATGTATTTAATACTTAAGTAATATTTGAATAATATTGTAAATATATTGTTTAATTAAGCATTTTTAAATAATGAAAATGAACATGAATGGTATACGTCAACATACCACTACATCTTACATATGTGCCTCGCTCTGCACTTCCATCCAGTTAGTTTTATGTTTTGGAATTAGCAAACATACTAGTGACTTCTTTGTAATTGCATCAATATGTCGGGCCCAGGATAGATCTCCAGAGACATTGGCACCCAGGAACTTGAAACTGCTCATCCTTTCCATTGCTGATCCCTCAATGAGGACTGGTGTGTGTTCCTTCAACTTCCCCTTCCTGAAGTCCACAGTTAGTTCCTTGGTCTTACTGATATTGAGTGCAAGGTTGTTGTTGGAACCTCCCTCAACCAGCTGATCTATCTTACTCTTGTATACTTCCTTGTTATCATTTGAAATTCTGCCAACAATAGTTGTGTTGTTGGCAATTTTATAGATCGCATTTTAGCTGTGCCTTGCCACACAATCGAGGGTGTAGAGAGAGTAGTGCAGTGCGCTAAGCATGCATCCTTGAGAATGCCAGTGTTGTCAACAAGGAGGAGATGTTATCACCAATCCACACAGACCGTGGTCCCCCAGTGAGGATGTCAAGGATCAAGTTACAGAGGGATGTACAGAGGCCAAGGTTTTGAGCTAAGGGTATAATTGCATTGAACGCTGAGGTGTAATCAATAAATAGCAGCCTGATGTACGTAATACTATTGTGATCCAAGGCCAAGTGGAGAGCCAGTGAGATTGCATTAACTGTAGACCTTTTGTGACAATAGGCAAATGCAATAGGTTCAGGTCCTTGCTTAGGCGGGAGTTTATTTTGGCCATGACCAACCTCTAAGAGTACTTCATCACTATATATGTGAGTGCCACTAGATGATAGCCATTGAAGCAGATCACCTGGCGCTTCTTGGACACTAATATATTTGTTGCCCTTTTGAATCAGGTGGGAGTCAACTACAGCAGTGAGAGATTGAAGATGTCTGTGAACCAATTGTTTGGCACAGGTTTTCAGAGCCCTACCAAGTACACCATCAGGATCTGATGTCTCGTGAGGGTTCACCCTCTTGAAAAATGTTCTGATGTCAGCCTATGATAGAGATCACGAGGTCATGAGATGCTGCAGGGATTTGCACAAGTGGAGTTTTAGTATGCATAAAAGGTGTTGGGCTGATCTGGGAGTGAAGCATCACAGCCATTAATGATACTAGTTTTCACTTTGTAGGAAGTAATGGTCTGCAAACCCTGCCAGAGCTGACATGCATCCAATTCCATCTCTAACCTCAATCAGAATTGTTTTTTCGCTCTTAAGATAGCCTTCTGTAGATCATACCTGGTCGTCTTGTATAGTTCCAGATCACTGGTCTTAATTGCCACTGATCTGGCCCTCAGCAGAATTTGAATCTCCTGTTTCATCTATGGCTTTTGGTTTGGGTAAATTTGGCACGTTCTCAAAGGTACACATTCATCCGTACAGGTTTTGATGAAGTTGATGTCAACTGTGGCTTATTCATTCAGATTCGAAGATGAGTCCCTGAATATTATCTAATCCACCAACTCAAAGCAGTCCTGTAAGCATTCTTCTGCCTCCCTTGAGCATAATTTTTTGGTCCTCACAACTGGTGCTGTGGTCTTTAGTCTCTGCCTCTACACTGGGATTAAAAGTACAGCCAAGTGATTGGACTTGATACAGGTGCGGGATGGCATGGTTAAGTGCTTTTGATGCTGGTTTAACAGTTCTCAAGTGTGTTGGCTCCTCTGGTTCCATAGGTGATATGTTCATGTAGTTGTTCAGAGACTTCTTAAAGCTGGCTTGCTTGAATTCCTCCACAATGACAGAGAAGGCATCAGGGTGCACTGTTTTGTGTCTGTTGATTACAGTGCTCAGCAACTTCAGTGCCTGCCTGACATTGGCCTGAGGTGGAATGTACACCGCTGCCAGGATGATGGGGAAAAACTCTCTCAGTAAATAAAGTAAATGACACTTGACCACTAGGTGTTCCAGGTTGCATAAGCAGGACTGAGACAGAACCGTCAAGCCAGTGCCCCATGGTAAGTTAATCATGAAGAATACACTCCTTCTCTCCCTTTAAAAGACCCAACTGATCTGCCTTTGCAGTCCAATCCTACACAGTAATGCTTCCAAACCCTTTATCAGCTACACTACCCAATGCATTGGTGGTGCTTCATGGATCTCATCAATTATATCAACTTTGTTACCAACTTCCACCCTTCCCTCAGATTTATTTAATTAATCTCTGACATCTCTCTTTTCTTTCTTGATCTCTCCCTCTCCACCAGTACTGTGTTACATATTGACTGTTAATTTTCCAACATACATGCTGCCTGACCTGTCATCTTCCTCTAGCACTTTTTGTGTCTTGTTCCATTCCAGCATATGCAGTCTTTCTTGAATCTGATTAAAGAATGTACATAATTTTGGAGTGTATCTGTGGAAGAATGTATTTAGAGGGATTACAAGAAGTAGTTTCTATATTGAACTCTGGTATTGAGCAAGGTTATTGTGTCAGGATTGATTATAATGGTTCAGTGGTATATGGAGTGTAGAAAGAAAGGTAAACTCACTGAAATTTATGAGATACATAATAATGAGGAATTTTTTCTAGCCAGAGAGTCAAGAATGAAGGATAAGTGTATGATCATCAGAATCAGAATCAGGTTTAATATCAACAGCATATGTCCTGAAATTTGTTAACTTTGTGGCAGCAGGACAATGTAATATGAGATAAATAAAAAATTTGAATTACATTAAATATATATATGTATATTAAATAGTTTTATTAAGATAAGTTGAGCAAAAAAAGGAAATTAAAAAAAGTAGTGAGGTAGTGTTCATGGTTTCAATGCCCATTTAGAAATCAGATGGCAGAAGGGAAGAAGCTGTTCCTGAATCACTGAGTGTGTGCCTTCAGGCTCCTGTAAGTCCTTCCTGATGCTAACATGGAGAAGAGAGCATGTCTTGGGTGACTGAGATGAAGAGATCATTTCTACTCAGAGGATTGTGAATTTTTAGAATGTTAGAGTGCTGTGGATGTTCGGTAACAGAGTATATTCAAAGGACTTTAAGATTCTATGTTGGAATCTGGTAGAAAAGTGAAAATGAGTTTGTGAATCAGGCAGGATCTTACTGAAAATTAAACAGGTTTGATATTCCATATGACCTTCTTCTACTACTTATTTTCAATACTTTCTTCTTTTAAACAATACTTTACATCACAACATAACTAAACTCCAAAAGTATTTTGCCAGGTACTAAGGGTCATGAAGACTGTCTAAATTGTTCAGTATTCAGTGAAAATTAAACACCGTGGAGAATAGCTTTTACTTTCAGAGAATACTTTCAGGCATGTGAAATCACAAAAAAAAACTTCTTCAGTCATCACTTCTACTTTATAGTTATACCATTCTCATATTTTGTCCAAGACTTCAAACAAATATATCCAAATTTGACTGTTCAGGTCAACTTTTCATGCCACTCACAAATTTCACTCCTTTACATGAAGAAATTTTCCTCCGGCATTGTCAGGGTTATGACTGACATAATTTTATGTTGCCCAGCCATAATGGAATTAAATTTATGCCCTGTGTTATTATACATAAAATAGATATTTGCCATCAGAATTATACATTAAATTGCCCTGTATGGATTTACATTCTGTAACTACCTAAATATCCACAATTTTATTACAATTGTAGTTGGAGAAAAAGGAAATGTGATGACAACAGCAAAAATAATTCTTACATTTATGAGTAGAGCTGGGATTGGCGTGAATCGTGTTACATGGATCATTGCCAGTATTTGAGGGATATATCCTTCACGGGCTGCAACAAAGTATAACCTGCCATACGAAACAGAAAACATAGTTAAGCTAAAGAATCTACTAGGGTAATGACATTCCCTCAATAAGAGACTTACCGATAGAGTTGATGCCACACTAAGTAACTGGAATCATCAAATGAATTTAATTAAGCAAACCTTATTGGAGGGAATTTCATATCGAAAGTCAACTACAGTACAAGATTATTTATCTTTGATATGTGAATAAATTACATTAATTTCACATAATATATACAACAGTCCAAAACTTCATGAGGTCTGTGAGCTGCTACTTGTAAGATAAATCTACTTTTACTTTAAGTTGATACCCAGTGAGGCAAAGACACTTTTGACCTTCATGAGGAATTCACAACAGACTACAATGGGTAAATTGGCAGCAAAGAACCTTTGGGAGTTTTGGAACTTTCATATTTGTACAAAAGAGGAGAGGAGGGGGAGGGGAGGGGAAGGAGAATTCAGATATATCATTTTACAGTGGAGCTAAAGGGCATGATAGAGGCACGACAGAGGAGCTGACTGAAAGTTGATTGGACAAGAATACCAGCAGGAATGACGGCAGGACAGCAATGACTGGAGTTTTGGGGAGCAATTCAGAAAGCACAGGATAAATGCATCCCAAAGATGAATAGGTATGCTAAAGGGAGAATGAGGCAACCATGGCTGACAATCTGTTAAGAGTCTTTTGTGGAAGTAACAAACAGGGTGGACAAAGGAGAGGCAGTGAATGTTGTTTACTTAGATTTTCAGAAGGCATTGGATAAAGTGTCACGCACGAGGCTGCTTAACAAGATAAAATCCTATGGGTTTACAGGAAAGATACTGGCATGGATAGAGGAATAGCTGACAGCCAGGAGGCACTGAGTGGGAATAAAGGGAACCTTTTCTGATTGGCTCCTAATAACTGGTGGTGTTCCTCAGGGCTCAGTATTGGGACTACTACTTTTCACATTGTTAGTCAATGATCTGGATAATGGGATTTATGTCTTTGTAGCAAAGAAAGGTGGAGTGGAAGGTAGTGCTGAGGAAGCAATGCCATTACAGCAGGACTTAAGATTAGTTGGAAGAATATGCAAAAATGTGGCAGATGGAATAAAACGTTGGGCAATAATATGATGATGTATTTTGGTAAAAGGAACAATAATGTGGACTGTTATCTAAATGGAGAGAATGTTCAAACATCAGAAGTACAGAGAGACAGGAGTCTTCATGCAAGACTCCTAGAAAATTAATTTACAGGTTGAGTCTGTGGTGAAGAAGGCAAATGCAATATTGGCATTTATTTCAAGGAGAATAGAATATAAAAGCAAAGAGATAATGTTGAGGCTTTATAAGACACTAGTCAGGTCGCACATGGAGTATTGTCAACTGACTTGCGCCCCACATCTCAGAAAGGATATGTTGTCATTGGAGAGAGTCCAGGAGTGAAGGGGTTGACATATGAGGATATGAGGAGCGTTTGGCAGCTTTGGGCCTGTACTCTATGGAATTTAGAAGAAGGTGTGGGGGGGGGGGATCTCATTGAAACCTATTGAATGTTGAAAGGATAGGATGGATGTGGAGAGGATGTTTCCTACGGTGAGGGTATCCAGAACTAGAGGGTACAGCCTCAAAACTGAGGGGCAATCTTTTAGAAGGAAGAATTTGTTAAGCCAGTGGGTAGTGAATCAGTGCCACAGTCTACAGTGGAGGCCAAGTCCATGGGTATATTTAAGTTGGAAGTTGATAGTTTCCTGATCGGTCAGGGCATCAAAGGATATGGTAAAAATGCAGGTGAATGGGGTTGAGTGAGATCCAGGATCAGCCATGATGGAATGGCAGAGCAGACTCGATGAGATAAATGGCCCAATTCTGCACCTATGTCTCATGGTCTTATAAAAACAACAATATACTGCTAAGGCTTTATATAGTATTGGTCAGGCCACACTTGGAATATTGTGAACACTTTTGGGCCTCTAATCCAAAAAGGATGCACCGGCATTGGAGTGGGTCCAGAGTAACTTAATGAGAATAATCTTGGGAATGAAAGCGTTAATGTATGTGGAATTTTTGATGGCTCTGGGTCTGTATTTGCTGGAGTTCAGAAGAATAGGGGTGTGGGGTGGGTGTTGAATCTCACTGAAACTTGCCAAATATTGAAAGATAGTGTGGATGTGGAGAGAATGTTTCCTATTGTGTGAAGACCAGAATGCAGTGCCTCGGAATAGAAGGATGTCCCTTTAGAACAGAGATGAGGAGGAAATTCAATAGCCAGAGGGTGGTGAATCTGTAGAATTCATCGCCACTGAAGGTTGTCAAGGCCATGTCAGAGTATCTTTGAAGCAGAGGTTGATACGTTCCTGATTAGAAAGGATGTCAAAGGTTACAGGAGGAAGGCAGGAAAATGGGATTGTGTGGTCAGAAATGATTAGGGCATAGAGGCATGGTTACTAGTACTGGTTTTAAATATTTATTGCAGTTTATTTGACTGCTGTCTTGAAAAAAACTGCAGGATGTAGAAAGTCAAAAAAGAAACTATTAAAAATATATACGGATATGTTAAAAAAGTAGTTTTTGTGTAGAGTAATCCTGTAGAACTGTAAGATGAAGCAAAGCTATGCAAATGTATACATCATATGAAGTAAAATAATTTCAATACCACAGTAATCTTACAAATTGTTAAATTAAGAACTAAGTAAAGTACATCATCATAGTTGAAAGTTGCCAATTGCTTCAAAGGCAAATAGGTTTTAATAGATAACAATAAATATAACAAGACCAATGAATATTATTTTAGCATGAAATGAGTCTTTGGCTAAAAACTTACCTTGAGCTTAATATAATTGATGCATTAAGGGTGCTATAACAAGACAGAGCTACTAATATTGAGATAGCCCACTTCATTATTCTTAGTGTATCTTCTGCAAATGTCTGAAAGGGATATAAATATTATATTTCACACTGTATATTTAGAGTAGCAAACTGATTCAGTGATTTTCTTTTTATAAAGTCTAATTAATAACAAGAAATTTTAATGTGTGAAAGAAATTTGACTCTACTTGACTGTCCACTGTCAGTTTTTGCTTGGGTCTCATTTCTAGAGATATACCATTTTAAAAGATGTATTGAAAAATCTTCTTAAATCTGCTACCTTCATGTTGCCTGATAGTTATTATTCTGGAATCCTTACATTGATCTTTGAGTTATATGTACTCTACTTTTTTTATTTCTCCATTTCTGTCATTCTACTCAAACTGGTTGATTCACATCACTGCTAAAATTTGTTTTAAGACAGAGGAAATCAGGAGCAGAGGTCAGGATGCATGGTAGTATGTAAAACCAAAGGCAGAAAGATAGAACAAACAAAAAAGCAATAAAGGTATATTTTAATTACTGCAATAATCCATTCCCATAGTTGTTAGTTAAGATTCAGTTTTTAAGGCTGATCTCTTAAAGTACAGAAAATGTGCAGTTTGTAGACAAGATCATGAAGAGATAGATTATGAAGTTAAGAGTGCATTTTATCATACTAGGGAACTATTCAATAGTCTTATAACAGCTGGATAAAAGTTGCCATTGAGCATGATAGTAATTGTACTCAGGCCTTTGTATCTTCTGCCTGATGGGAGGGGAGAAAAGAGAGATTGTTAGGGTGAGAGGGGTCTTTGATTATGCTGGCTGCTTTACCACAGCTGTGAGAAGTGTAGACAAGAATCCATGGTGGAGAAGCTGGTTTCCATGATGTGCTGAGCTGTGTCCACAACCCTCTGTAGTTATACAAATTTTTATCCAAATTGTGATGGATAAAATTGGTGAGTAAATTTATTTTGCGTTCTGAGGAAGTAGAAGCACTGGTGCGCTTTCTTGGCGATGGTGTCAATGTTGTTGGACAGGACAGCTGTTAGTGATGTTTACTCTTAGGAACTTGAAGCTCACAACCTTTGTATGTTGATGTAAACAGGGACATGTGCATCATCTCCTTCCTTAAGTCAATGACCAGCTCGTTAGTTTCGCTGACATTGTGAGAAAGAATGTTGTCATGACACCATGTCATTAGGCTATCTATATTCTTCATATACTCTGACTTATTATCATTGTCCCTACTTCCATTAGGTGGCACAGTATTGTAGTGGCTGGTCCCAGCTGTAAGATCAGAGTTCAGTTCCCGCGTTTGTCTGTAGGGATTTTGTACTTTCTCCCCATGGCCGCGTGTACTTCCGGTGCTCCAGTTTCCTCTCACCACATTTCAAAGACATACAACTTAGGGTTAGTAAGTTGTGGGAATGCTATGTTAGTACTGGAAGCACATCGACACCTGCTGGCTGTCTCCAACACAACTCAGACTGTGTTGGCCATTGATGCAAACCACGCATTTCACTGTATATTTGAATGTATATGTGACAAATAAAGCTAATCTAATTTAATTACATTAAATACCAACAATATTTGTTAACCATTCACACTTTAGATTTTATCATCCTAACCCAGCAAAAAATACTTTTCTATGCAGCCATCTTAATTTGAAATTCAACAACCACATTCAACTCAAGTAACCAAAGTATATACAGTCTGAAAAAAATACTTAAAGCAGCTCACAGCATTATGATGAATGTACTTACCATAACTACAGCATTGCTAGAGATGATGGTATTTGGTTCTAACACTATGTAATAACTCAGAATTGTCAATATATATAAGGTGGTGACCAGTGTCACTGAAATAAGAATGGCTAGGGGTAGATTCCTGAAGAACAAGGAAAGATAACAGTGAGGAGTGATCATTCCCTCAATACAATTCAGTGTTCAATTAATTTTGTTAAAATATGTCAGCAAATCTATACATGAATCAATCATTTGTAAATTGTGTTTAACACCTGCCACAAGTGTAAATAAAGCATGTTTGTGCTGTGATTGTTTTCATAAATATCTATTTACTATGAAATGTATCAGTGCAATAGCTCATTATCTTCACACAGGTAGAACAGCTGATATGGCATGATGCAAAATAAATGCTGTTTACTCAACACATCAGCAAATGACTGTATCAGAAAAGTATAATTGTTATAATATTTTATATTGCATATTGGCCATTCATTATTTCCTGCTTTAGGACAGATTTAATTTGATCGTGCATAAGAAATGTATGAAACCAATGTAAATAGAAATTACCAAAAGCAGGCTGGTAAATCCCTGTTCCTTTTCAATCACAATCACACAAAGTCAATGCTAATTTTATGATGTAAGATATGTAATGAAAAGAAACAATTAAGAAAATGCAAGGAAAACACCACTAATGATTAAATTAAAATAGATATTTACCTGAAATTATGTTATTTACCTGAAATACTGTACCTCAGGTGATTTTACACTGGTTCTTTCCATAACCGTGATTGTTCTTGGCAAATTTTTCTAAAGAACTGATTTGCCATTGCCTTTCTCTGGGGAGTGTCTTTACAAAACAGGTGACCAAGTCATTATCAACACACTTTAGAGATTGTCTGTCTGGCATCAGTGGTCGCATAACAGGACTTATGATATGCACCAATTGCTCATACAACCATACACCACCTGCTCACCTTGCTTCAGCTGCAGGGGAAGGGAGGTGCTAAGCAGGTGCTACACCTTGCCCAAGGGTGACCTGCAGGCAAGTGGAGGGAAGAAGTGTCTTACACCTCCCTTGATAGAGTCATATCTCCACACACCACCCTGAAGTACTCATGATAAGAGTTTGAATCTTGAATGCCAAAGCAGACTTGAAAGACCACTTGGCTTACTCCTGATCCTGTTTCTTAGCATTGTCAATATTTCATTTTTAAATGTGGAAAAGCATTGATGAGTCATTACATTTGTGTAAAATAGCTATTAGGAGGCTGATTTAACTCTCACCATTGGGAATGTAATATCAATTAATTATATAGATTTCACATAAAGGGCTAGCATCACTGAAGGTAACCTTGACATAATTGGTTTGGTGTAAAGGCCATCCAGTTCATTAATATCCTGTAGGTACAGAAAGCTGCCAAATTTATCCATATTGGTACAAACCTGGTTCTTTATCCACAGCAAAATGGTTGATCTGATCATGCTTTATGTTCTAGGTTATAGATTTTGATAAAAATAATCAGCAAAACATAACATTCTCTGGCTAAAGAAATCCCTCTTCATCTAAAAGGACACGCCTCTATTCTGAATGTGTGTCCTCTGGTCTTAGACTCTCCCATCAAAGGAAACATTCTCTCCACATCCACCCCATCAAAGCTTTTAGCCATGTAGTTAAGGGTAAGCAAAAATCTCAAAGAATCTTACCACGCTGTAAATAATATCCTTGAATCTTTAACATTCTCTATATTGGAACCACCAGAACACATGTAAGGGCTTTAATTTCATTGCTTTATGACAAAAGAGCATGTTTAACAATAGTCACACATAAAATGCTGGTGGAACATAGCAGGCCAGGCAGCATCTATAGGAAGAAGCACTGTTGACGTTTCGGGCCGAGACCCTTTGTCGGGTCTCAGATTCAAAGGGGGGAAAGGGGCCACAGTGGTTGACAAAGGAAGTCAGAGATTGCATAGCATTAAAAAAAAAGGAAATATGACAGAGCTAAGGTGAGTGGGAGGACAGGTGATTGGGAAATTTTTAAGGAACAACAGAACTTAACTAAAAAGGCAATACAGGGAGAGAAAATGAGGTACAAGCGCAAGCTAGCCAGGAATATAAAGGAGGAAAGCAAAAGCTTTTTTAGGTATGTGAAGAGAAAGAAGATAGTTAAGAACAATGTTGGGCCCTTGAAGAATGAATTGGGTGAAATTGTTATGGGAAACAGAGAAATGGCAGAAGAATTTACTAAGTACTTTAGATCTGTTTTCACTAGAGAAGACACAAGCAATTTCCCAGATGTATGGATGGGCCAAGGACATGGGGTAACAGAGGAAATGAAGCAGATTGACATTAGGAAGGAAACGGTGATGAGTAGACTGATAGGACTGAAGGCTGACAAATCCCCAGGTCCAGATGGTCTGCATCCTAGGTACTAAAGGAGGTGGCCCTGGAAATTGTGGATGCATTGGTAATCATTTTCCAATGTTCCTTAGATTCAGGATCAGTTCCTAAGGATTGGAGAATGGCTAATGTTATCCCACTTTTTAAGAAAGGAGGGAGGGAGAAAACAGAGAACTATCGTCCTGTCAGCCTAACATCAGTAGTGGGGAAGATGCTAGAGTCCATTATTAAAGATGAAATAGTAGCATAGTGGCTATTGTCTATTGTCTAAATGCTTACCAAAATTAGTACATATGGATCAAACAGGATTTATTAAAAATAGACAATCGGCAGATAATGTAACTCGGTTATTTAGTATAATTCATTTAGCACAAAAGAGGGAGGAAATGAGCGTGGCAGTTGCTTTAGATGCAGAAAAAGCATTTGATAGATTGGAATGGGATTTTTTATTTAAGGTATTGGAAAAATATGGATTAGGAGTATCTTTTATAAAATGGATTAAAACCTTAAATACTAATCCTAAAGCTAAAGTAGTGACAAATGATCAAATTTCAACACCATTTCAGTTAACAAGGTCAACTAGGCAAGGTTGTCCATTATCACCTGCTTTATTTGTGTTGGCGACAGAGCCATTAGCTGAATTAATTAGAATGGACCCAGATATTAAGGGTTTTAGAGTTAATCAGGAAGAATACAAGATTAACTTATTTGCTGATGATGTTCTGCTTTATCTAACAAACCCATTACACTCATTGCGTAAATTATCCTATAGATTAGAAGAATATGGGAAAATATCAGGTTATAAAATAAATTGGGATAAAAGTGAAATTTTACCTCTTACTAAAGGAGATTATAGTCAATGTCGATTAATAACCCAATTTAGATGGCCGGCAAATGGTATAAAATATTTAGGTATAAGAGTTGATAATGATATAAAGAATTTATATAAATTAAATTACTTACCACTATTGAAAAAAATTCAAGAAGATCTTGATAAATGGATGGTATTACTAATAACATTAGTAGGTAGAGTAAATACCATAAAAATGAATATATTCCCCAGATTACAATACTTATTTCAATCACTACCAATACAAATACCCCAGAAGTTTTTTCAAGAGTTAAATAAATATGTGAGGAAGTTTCTTTGTAAGATGTCAAGAATATCGTTGGAAAAATTGACATGGAAATTTGATCTAGGAGGGTTACAACTTCCAAATTTTAAAAATTATTATAAAGCAAATCAACTTAGATTTATTGCATCTTTTTTCAACTATACCTGTTTGTTGGTTATTTGGAATAGTCTATGTTCCAAGCCTACACTGGTGACCACACTTTTCCGATACTACATTGACAACTGCATTGTTGCTGCTTCCTGCACCTGCTGAACTCGTCGACTTCATCCACTTTGCCTCCAACTTCTACTCTGCCCTCAAATTCACCTGGTCCATTTCCGACACCTCCCTCCCCTTTCTCAATCTCATTGTCTCTATCTCCAGAGACAGCTTATCCACCAATGTCTATTACAATTCCATGGACTCTCACAGCTACCTAGACTACACCTTGCCCTATTCTGTTACTTGTAAAGATGCCATCCCCTTCTCTCAATTCCTCTGTCTCCACCACACTTACTCTCAGGATGAGGCTTTTCATTCTAGAATGCAGGAGATGCCCTTTTTCAAAGAAAGAAGCTTCCCTTCCTATACCATCAACGGTGTCCGCAACCGCATCTGCTCTTACTCCATCCTCCCACCACCCTACGATGGATAGGGTTCCTCATCCTCACCCACCACCCCACCAGCTTCCGCGTCCAGCACATAATTCTCTGAAACTTCCGCCACCTCCAACAGAATCCCACCACCAAGCCCGAAACGTCGACTGTACTTTTTTCCATAGACGCTGCCTGGCCTGCTGAGTTTCTCCTGCATTTTGAGTGTGTTGCCCTAAACAGTCCTGCCAGGTGAGGCAGCACTTTGCCTGTGAGTCTGTTGGGGTCATTTACTGTTTTCAGTGGTCCCATTGTGGCATCCCGTTCATCAATGAAACCTGAAGTAGATTGGAAGACCACTTTGCTGAGCATTTACACTTCATCCACCAGAACAAGTGGGATTTCCCAATGGCCACCCATTTTAATTCCACTTCCCATTTTGATATGTCCATCCATGGCCTCCTCCACTGTCATGACGAGGCCACACTTAGGTTGGAGAACACCACCTTGTTTTCCACATGTTTAGCCTCCAACCTGATGGTATTACCATCAATTTCTTAAACTTTGGATAATCCCCCCCCCCAACCGCACCCCCCACTCTCCATTTCCCATCCTCTTTTCCCTCTCTTACCTCATCTCCTTGCCTGCCCATTGCCTCTCTCTGATGTTCCTTCCCCTTTTTTCTTTCTTCCATGGCCTTCCACCTCTTTCACCAATCAACTCTTTATTTCACCCCTCCAGGTTTCACCTATGACTTGGTGGTTCTCTCTCTCCTTCTTCACCTTTTAAATCTACTCCTCAGTTTTTTTTTTCTCCAGTTCAGCTGAAGGGTTTCGGCCTGAAATGGCGACTGTCCTTTTTACCATCGATGCTGCCTGGCCTACTGAGTCCCTCCAGCATTTTGTGTGTGTTGCTTGGATTTCCAGCAAATGTAGATTTTCCCTTGTTAAGAGCATCTGTATCTACTTGTTTTTTTTTCTATTCCACTTTTCAGGAACCTTTTCCTTTTTTGGTTTAGCAACATACACGAAATGTGTGTTTTGCTTTGGATTTCTAGTATCTGCAGATTTTCTCATGTTTGTGTTTTTTTGGTTTAGCCTGTTTATAGTTTTTCTTGTTCTCTTACAGATGCTTAATTACTACATCTAGTAACTGTTCAGCATAATTCATAGCTTCAAAGTATAAACTACTGTGAGGCAAGAAACAGAAAGATTATAAAGATTAATACGTGGCTGAGAGGATGGTGCAGGAGGGAGGGCTTCAGGTTTGTAGATAATTGGGCTTTGTTCCAGGGAAGGTGGGATCTGTTCCGAAGGGACGGTTTACATCTGAACTGGAGCGGTACCAATATTCTTGCAGGGAAGTTTGCTAGTGCTTCTTGGGGTGGGGGGGGGGGTTAAACTAAATTTGCAGGGGGGGGATCCAGAATGTGAGGGAGGATAGCGAGAGGAAGAATAAAGGACAGGTGGGGACTACATGGTTCTGGAATATTAAGTGTGTAGTAGAGGAAGGTGAGGCGGAACAAGTGATAAGGAGGACACACGTACAGAGGGATGGTCTGTTGGAACATGGAGTTAAATGTGTTGAAAGAATAAGTAAATTTAGGAAGGACAACAAAATTCTAGGGGCGTATAGCCCGATGGGAGTTCGGGGAGCTGGGTTAAGCACAATAGGCAGCGATTCAAACAGAGAGAGGAGAAATGGGTTAAAAATTCTATATCTGAATGCACGAAGTGTCAGAAATAAGGCGGATGAGCTTGAAGCCCAGGTGCGAATGAGTTAACTATGATGTTGTTGGGATAACGGAGACATGGAGACAGGGAGATCAGACCTGGGAAATGAATGTACAAGGGTATACGTGCTATCGTAGGGACAGAAATGTGGGCAGAGGGGGTGGGGTGGCCCTGTTGGTGAGGAATGAGATTCAGTTCTTTGCAAGGGGGGACATAGGGTCAGGAGAAGTAGAGTCTGTGTGGATAGAACTGAGGAACAGTAGGGGCAAAAGGACCCAAATGGATGTTGTCTACAGGCCACCAAACAGTAGCATGGATATTGGGTGCAAGTTGAATACGGAGTTAACATTGGCATGTGGCAAAGGTAATGTCGCAGTAGTTATGGGGGATTGCAACATGCAGGTGAACTGGGAGAATCAGGTTGGTGCTGGACCACAGGATAGGGAGTTTGTAGAGTGCCTACGGGATGCATTCTTGGAACAGCTTGTATGAGAGCCGACCAGGGACAAGACTATTCTGGATTTAGTGTTATGTAATGAACAGGATTTGATAAGTGATCTCGCAGTAAAGGAGCCATTAGGAGGTAGTGATCACAATATGATAAGCTTTTATCTGCAATTTGAGGATAAGGGCAGCTCGGAGGTGTCAGTGTTGCAGATGAACAGGGGAAACTATGGAACCATGAGGGAGGAGCTGGCCAAAGTTGACTGGATGGATAACCTAGCAGAAAAGACAGTGGAACAGCAATGGCAGGTATTCTTGGGAATAATGCACAAGGTGCAAAATCAGTTCATCCCCCAGAGAAGGAAGGATTCAAAGGGAGAAAGGGGGCCACAGTGGTTGACAAAGGAAGTCAAAGATTGCATAGCATTAAAAAAAAGGAAATATGACAGAGCTAAGGTGAGTGGGAGGACAGATGATTGGGAAGTTTTTAAGTAACAACAGAACTTAACTAAAAAGACAATACGGGGAGAAAAAATGAGGTACAAACGCAAGCTAGCCAGGAATATAAAGGAAGATAGCAAAAGCTTTTTTAGGTATGTGAAGAGAAAGAAGATAGTTAAGAACAATGTTGGGTCTTTGAAGAATGAATTGGGTGAAATGGTTATGGGAAACAGAGAAATGGCAGAAGAATTTAATGAGTACTTTAGATCTGTTTTCACTAAGGAAGACACAAGCAATCTCCCAGATGTATGGATGGGCCAAGGACATAGGGTAACAGAGGAAATGAAACAGATTAACATTTGGAAGGAAACAGTGATGAGAAGACTGAAGGCTGACAAATCCCCAGGTCCAGATAGTCTGCACCCTAGAATACTAAAGGAGGTGGCCCTGGAAATTGTGGATGCATTGGTAATCATTTTCCAATGTTTTTTGGATTCAGGGTCAGTTCCTGAGGATTGGAGAATGGCTAATGTTATCCCACTTTTTAAGAAAGGAGAGAGGGAGAAAACAGAGAACTATCGACCTGTCAGCCTGATATCGGTGGTGGGAAAGATGCTAGAGTCCATTATTAAGGATGAAATACTGGCATATCTAGATAGCAGTGATAGGATTGGGCCTAGCCAGCATGGATTTACCAAGGGTAAATCATGCTTGACTAATCTGTTGGAGTTTTTCGAGGATGTAACCAGGAAGTTAGACGGGGGAGATCCAGTGGATGTAGTGTACCTCGATTTCCAGAAGGCATTTGATAAGGTCCCACATAGAAGATTGGTGGGTAAAATCAAAGCTCAGGGCATTGGGGGGAAGGCATTGACATGGATAGAAAACTGGTTGGCAGATAGAAAGCAAAGGGTAGCGGTGAATGGGTGTTTCTCGGAATGGCAGGTAGTGACTAGTGGGGTGCCACAGGGCTCGGTATTGGGACCACAGCTGTTTACCATTTACGTTAACAATTTGGATGAAGGCATAAAAAATAACGTCAGCAAATTTGCTGACAATACTAAGCTGGGTGGCAGTGTGACATGTGATGAGGATGTTAGGAGAATTCAGGGTGACTTGGATAGACTGGGTGAGTGGGCAGATACTTGGCAGATGGTGTTTAATGTGAATAAGTGAGGTTATCCACTTTGGGAGTAAGAACAGGAAGGCAGGTTATTATCTGAACGGTGTAGAGTTGAGTAAGGGAGAAATACAAAGAGATCTCGGAGTCCTTGTTCATCAGTCACTGAAGGTGAATGAGCAAGTGCAGCAGGCAGTGAAGAAGGCTAATGGAATGTTGGCCTTTATTACAAAGGGAATTGAGTACAAGAGCAAGGAAATCCTCTTGCATTTGTACAGAGCCCTGGTGAGACCACACCTGGAGTATTGTGTACAGTTTTGGTCTCCAGGGTTAAGGAAGGACATCCTGGCTGTACAGGAAGTGCAGCGTAGATTCACGAGGTTAATTCCTGGGATGTCTGGACTGTCTTAAGCAGAAAGGTTAGAGAGACTGGGCTTGTACACACTGGAATTAAGGAGATTGAGAGGGGATCTGATTGCAACATATAAGATCATTAAGGGATTGGACAAGATAGAGGCAGGAAATATGTTCCAGATGCTGGGAGAGTCCAGTTCCAGAGGGCATGGTTTGAGAATAAGGGGTAGGTCATTTAGGACAGAGTTAAGGAAAAGCTTCTTCTCCCACAGAGTTGTGGGGGTCTGGAATGCACTGCCTTGGAAAGCAGTGGAGGCCAGTTCTCTGGATGCTTTCAAGAAGGAGCTAGATAGGTATCTTATGATCTTATGGATAGGGGAATCAAGGGATATGGGGACAAGGCAGGAACTGGGTATTAATAGTAGATGATAAGCCATGATCTCAGAATGGCAGTGCAAGCTCGAAGGACCGAATGGTCTACTTCTGCGCTTATTGTCTACTGTCTATTTAATAGGTGAAAGAAAACTCAGAATTCTTGAGTTAGTTTTTGTAGAATGCTAGCAAGACTGTCAAATCTGTGACACTGGAAATAACCCTGCATTTTATACAAATGCCATGTTAATTTGGTATAGGTAGCTTAGTATTGCAACATTTTAAACAGGTATGTTCAAGACTAGTGAATAACCTGTCAAAGTCACAGTATAAACAATAGACAATAGACAAAAGCAACTTTTTTTGAGAAAGATAAACTGGCATGGATTAGAATATAACTAGATAAAATAGGAGAAAATATACCAGAAGATTGTATATATAAATGGGAATCTAAATGGATATGGGCAAAGAAAGAATCTCCTATATTAAAACATTTTATTGACTTATGGAATAAGATAACTGTTGACGATGAGATAAGGAAATCCTTATTAGCAAAGAGATTTTTAATTCAAAATAGACTTATTCCTTTTACAATGAATAATCAACTTTTATATAATTGGTTTCAAAAAGGGATTAGATATATAGGTGATTGTTTTGAAGGAGGTATACTAATGTCATTTGATCAATTAAAGAATAAATATAAAGTATCAAAGAACACTCTTTTTTGTTACTTTCAACTAAGGGCTTATTTAAGAGAAAAATTAGGTCAAACAATGTTATTGCCGAAGTCTAATGAAATAGAAACTTTAATTCAAAAAGGAAAGATTAAAAAATTCATTTCTTGTATGTATAATTTGATTCAAAAACAGGCAATTAAACAAGGAGTCCATAAGTCAAGACAAAAATGGAAAAGTGACTTGAATATTAAAATTGAAGAAAAAAATTGGTCAAGACTATGTCTTGAGAGTCTTGAGAGTATGACAAATACAATAAATGTCCAGTTAAGATTAGTGCAATATAACTTTTTACATCAAATATATATTACACCACAAAAATAGATAAATTAAACCCAAATTTATCCAATCAATGTTTCCGATGTAACCAAGAAATTGGTACTTTTTTACATTCTACTTGGTCTTGTTCTAAAATTCAACCTTTTTGGACAAATTTAAGAGTTTTATTGGAACAAATTATTGGAATACAACTTCCACATAATCCAATATTATTTTTACTAGGTGATATTGAAGGGATAAAACCAATACCCAAATTGAATAAATATCAGAAAATTTATAAAAATTGCATTGGCAGTAGCCAAAAAGGCTATTGCAGTTACTTGGAAATCGGATACATATTTAAGTATAGATCGTTGGAAGAAAGAAATTTATAGCTGTATTCCACTTGAAAAAATTACTTATAATTTAAGAGATAAATATGAAACATTTTTGAAAATTTGGCGCCCTTATTTACAAAAGACAGGATTAAATATATAGGTGCTCCGAAGATGAAATAATTGGTTATTTGGGGAAAGAAATAAATATATATACTAAAGTTACTACGAACTCCATGGAGCATGTGGGGATCTTCCAATATCCAGGCACTCTTCCTTTCTTTTTTTTTCTTTTTCTTTTTTCTTTTTTTTTCTATAGGGATGCTAGGGGGCAGGGGTTGAGGGGAGGGGGGGGATGGGTAATATACATTTTTTTTCATACTTTCATTTTGTAACTACTTGAAATACAATGAAATTTTTTTTTAAAAAACAGGTATAGCTGGGGGCCCATATGAGTGCCCATTGCTAGCCCTTTTGTTTAAAGGAAGTAGGAAGAGCCAATGGAGAAATTATTGAGAGAACAAGTTCCACTAGGCAGAGGAGAGTGGTGGTGGAGGGGAACTGGTTAGGTCTGGTGTCTAGAAATAAAAATGGAAAGCTTTGAGGCCTTCCTATGGAGGTGTTTCCAAACTGAACATCCATAGTAAAGAAGAGATGATGGGGGCCAGGGAATCTGAAATCCTTGAAAAGATCAAGAGCATGTGAGGTGTCATGGATGTAAATAGGAAGGGACTGAACTGGGGAGATAAACAATCGGGATAAGCCGATATGAATTCAGTGGGGCTGAATGTTTCAAGCTGAAACAATGGGTCTATCTGGACAAGCACGTTTGTAGATCTTGAGTAGGAGGTAGAAACAGGACATGGGGGCTGCAGGAACAATAAGGTTGGTGGCAGTGGATGGGAGATCCCCAGAGTCCATAAGATTGGTGATGGTGTGCAAGATGATGGCCTGGTGTTCCTTAGTGGGGCCCTGCTCAAAGGGTAAGTAAGAGGAGGTGTCTGACATTTGGCACTTGGCCTCAGCAAGGTAGAGGTCAGTACGCCAGACTGCTACAGCACCACCAACCTTATCTGCGGGGTTTGATGGTGAGGTTAAGATTAGTGCAGAGGAAATGGAGAGCAGAGCGTTCAGAAGGTGTGAGATTGGAATTAGAGAGGAGTATTGCTCTAGACAGTTAATGTACCGTCAGCAGTTGGCAACAAGAAGGTCCAAGATGCGGTGTCCAGGAAGAGGAGGAGGTTTGAAGACGGAGAAGGGGTCTTCGGTGCAGGTTGGAGAACCCTTGCCAAGAAATAGGCTTGGAGACGGAGGCAGCAGAAGAAGAGCTCAGTGTCATGGCAGGTGCGGAACTCACTGAGGTGTGGGTGCCAAGGGGCAAAGGTGAGACCCTTAGTGAACCTTCTGCCTCAGAGAGGGGAAGGTCGGAGGGAATGGTGAAGACCCGGCATGGATGAGAGCTGGGATCGGAGGGAGGAAGGGAGTTGGTAGTGTCTGAGGGGAAAGGAGGTTTGGAGTGCTCAGGGATGGTGGGGTGAGAGGAAGATGGAGTATCCAAGTGCCCAAGGACCTGAGAGAGAAGGGATTGTGGAGTGGTGGTGGGGGAAGGGGAGACAGGGGTTCCTGTGGCTGTGCGTGAAGACCAGTTTGTAGGTCAAGGTTGGAGTTGGAGGTTGTGCAGTCGGCACTCCGGTTGTGAGTCAGGTCAGGATCGTTAGAGCTGTTGAGGTCAACAGCAGGGATCACAGTCTGGAGACATCGAGTCCTGCCGGCTTTGGAATCAGCAGGTTCGGTGGTCTGTAGACGGGTGATCTTCCAGTTCTTGCAAGACATGAGACAGTCAAAGAACCGGTGATTAAAAGTGTGGATCCGGCAGTGGATAAAGAAGCATACAGGCCCATTACAGGGGGTGGAGAGGGAAACCTGGAGTTGTGGAAGTGACAGATGGTTACATATTTTATAACTAGATTGTCAAAAACATGGCAATATGTGTGGTACAGAGGGATCTATTGAATATAATGAGAAAAAGGCACAACATTAATATTCTCCCAATAAGCTGATGTAGAAATATGCTTTAAAATTTGTTGTTTCATAGATCATCACAGATAATTCAGTCTACAGGGTGTGGTCAATCATTATGGTTCAACAATATGCATAACAATGCAGTTCCACACATAAAATAGATACAGTATATACAGTCCTACCTTTCAGAATTTCTAACTTCCTCTGAAACAAAGTTAAGTGTGTCCCAACCAGTGTAGGCGAATAGTACAAAATAAAATGATAGAATGATCTTCCCAGGATCCCACAATGAGCCACTGAATGCAGAACTGAAATGAGTTCTATCTGAAAGAAAGGAAGAATGAACATGGGAGAAAAAAAATCACGTTTCTTTTAACACATCGTGAAAGAATATAGAAAAATCTAATATTTTTGTAACATTAAGTATGTATTCCACTTGAAGCCTACTTGACTAATAAGTATATTTCTGATTTGTTAAGGCATAAAAAGGTGTTTGCCCAATTGATAGCTTGTTTTAGAATTTCTGCTCAAACAGACAATGCAATACTTAACAACAAAGTAAATGGTAATATTTGTGGATTCTCTTTATTCATAATCAAGTATTTTCAAGGATAATGTGTGACTTTGAGAACACATTGCAGGTGTTACAGTACCCCTGTTGAATCATTTCTAGCCCTTCCATGTTGTAAAACTTGAAACTTTGCATCTACTGCCAATGAACGCTTAATTAGTTTCTTGAATCTAATAGGTAGTACACACTGTGGTCAGTCTTTCAAAGGGAACAGCAACAAACTTTGATAGAAACATAGAAAACCTACAGCACAATACAGGCCCTTCAGCCCACAAAGTTGTGCCAAACATGTCCCTACCTTAGAAATTACTAGGCTAACCCATAGCCCTCTATTTTTCTAAGCTCCATGTACCTACCCAAAAGTCTTTTAAAAGACCCTATCGTATCCGCCTCCACCACCACTGCCAGTAGACCATTCCACGCACTCACCACTCTCTGTGTAAAAAACTTACCCCTGACATCTCCTCTGTACCTACTCCCCAGCACCTTAAACCTGTGTTCTCTTGTGGCAACCATTTCAGCCCTGGGAAAAAGTCTCTGACTATTCACATGATCAATGCCTCTCATCATCTTATAGACCTCTATCAAGTCACCTCCCATCCTCCGTTGCTCCAAGGAGAAAAGGCCGAGTTCACTCAACCTGTTTTCATAAGGCATGCTCCCCAATCCGGGCAACATCCTTGTAAATCTCCATAGAAATCTACCCTTTCTATGGCTTCCACATCCTTCCTGTAGTGAGGTGACCGGAACTGAGCACAGTACTCCAAGTGGGGTCTGACCAGGGTCCTATATAGCTTCAACATTACCTCTCAGCTCCTAAATTCAATTCCACGATTAACGAAGGCCAATACACCGTATGTCTTCTTCACCACAGATCCAACCCATGCAGCTGCTTTGAGCGTCCTATGGACTCGGACCCCAAGATCGCTCTGATCCTCCACACTGCCAAGAGTCTTACCATTAATACTATATTCTGCCATCATATTTGACCTACCAAAATGAACCACTTCACACTAAAATGGGTTTGCGAGATTAGACTGGCACTGGGGATTATTATACCACTCTGAATGAATTCAATTTTCTTTAACATCCTTGGACTGCAAGTACAGTCTTCATGCCTTTGGACCAGCAGTCACTGGGGTCAGCATTATATTCACAAAGAAAAAGAGAGGGCATATCATACAGTGAAAATTAGAAGAATGTGACGTTTTTAAAAACCAACAGAAGGAAACAAAAATAAAGGCCATAAGGAGAAAAAAAATGAACTATGACAGTAAACTAGCCATAATACAAAACAGTATACCAAAAGTATTTTTTCCTGATATATAAAGAGTAAAAAGAGAAGTGAGAGTGGATATCATAACTCTGGAGAGGTAGGAATAAGGGACGAAGAAATAGCAATGAACTTAATAAGTATCTTGCATTAGTCTTCATTGTGGAAGACATAAGCAGTATGCCAAAATTTCAAGAGTGTCAGGGGACAGAAGTGAGTGTTGTTGCTATTACTAAAGAGAAGATGCTTAGAAAGCTGAAAGGTCTGAAGGTAGTTAAGTCCCTGGGTACACCAGTACACCAGATCATGTACACCCATAGTTCTGCCAGGTAGCTGAAGAGATTGTGGAGGCATTAGTAATGATCTTTCAAGAATCATTAGATTCTTGGTTAACTGTTACAAACCAGAAGACTGTAAAATTGTAAATGACACCCACTCTTTAAAGGAAGGAGGCAGAAGAAAGCAAATTATAGGTCAGCTCGCTGGACTTCAGTGGTTGGGAAGATGTTGGGAGTACTTTTATTAAGGATGATTTTTGGGGATACAATACTTGGAGGCACATAATAAAAATAGACCAAAGTCAGCATGTTTTCCTTAAAGGGAAATTTTGCCTGACAGATCTGTTATAATTCTTTGAGGGAATAACTGACAGGATAAACAAATGAAAGTCAGTGGATATTGTTTACCTGGATTTCCGGAAGGCCTTTGACAAGATACCACTCATATGCTTAACAAGATGAGAGCCCATGGAAAGAAACTAGCGTGGATAGAAGATTGGCTGACTGACAGGAAGCAACGAGTGGGAATAAAGGGAACCTTCTTTGGTTGGCTATTGGTGACTAGTGGTGTCCACATAGGTCGGTATTGGGACCACTCCTTTTCATGTTATTTGTCGAGGATTTGAATGACGGAATTGATGGCTAAGTTTGCAAGTGATACATAGATAAATGAAGTAGTAGTAGTACTGAGGAAGCAGGGAGTATGCAGAAGGAATTAGACAGATTGGGAGAATGGGCAAAGAAATGGTTGATGGAATATAGTGTAGGTAAGTGTATGGTGATGCATTTTGTAGAAGGAATAAAGGTGTGGACTATTTTCCAAATGGAGAGAAAATTCAAAAATCAGAGGTGCAAAGGGACTTGAGAGTCCTTATGTAGGATTTCTTAAAGGTTAACATACAGGTTAAATCAGTAGTAAGGAATATTAGTATTCATTTCAAGAGGACTAGCAAGGATAAACGCTGAGGCTTTATAAGACATTGGTCTGGGTCCCTTATCTAAGAAAAGATGTGCTACCATTGGAGCGGATCCAGAGGAGGTTCGTGAGAATGATTCTTAGAATGAAAGGGTCAGCATATGAGGAGAATTTGACGGCTTTCGGCCTGTATTCACTGGAGTTTATAAGAATGAGTTCAGGACAATCCATACTGCCACACTGTCAACAAATTAGTCTTCAAAGAGTCAAACTTCCCTCTTGAGAGGAAAGTGTCTGTCATATTATATACACGCGTTGTAAACTGCAAAACCGGTCGGGATTTTTTTGCCTTAGAATACTTAAACTTTGCAGACATTTTGTACCCTACTGAGTATTCCCAGCACTTCGTTTTCATTGATGGCAGAATAAATGATAGTTCATAACAGTCAACCAAGATACCTATCTTCAACATCGTAGGCTTAAAATAAATAACAGGGAAAACTGCACTCACTAGCTGGGTGGTCTGCAGTCCAGAGCCTGTCAATTTTGAAGACGGCTAGTTCCTTAAATATCTTTAAACTATGTTGCTTACTGAAGCACCTATGGCTGTCACTGTAGATTTCAGCTGTAGTAAAACTAAATGGGAAGTTAACTAATTACAGTGGATTCCACGTAATTGGTCCATTTAATTGGAGAGCTGCTTATTTGGAACAACTCTTAATGAACAAAACTGATCAAGAAAATAGCTGGGATTCCCTTTATTTATTTGGGACACCATGCATGCTGCTTAATTGGGATAGAAGACTGTTGCCGAACAGTTTCTAACTAGCATCAGTTCAGATTCAGATTCAGTTTATTGTCATTTAGAAACCACAAATGCAATGCAGTTAAAAAATGAGACAACATTCCTCCAGAATGATATCACAAAAGCATATGACAAAACAGACTACACCAGAAAATCCACATAACGTTTGGCAATCCCCAATCCAGAGTCCGGAGAGGCTGCTGCATATTAATATCGCTCTACCGTCTTAGCGTGTTCCCTAGAAAGGAGCTCCAAATCCACCAAACAAGACCAAAAACTAAAGCTACAAGACCACATAGTTACAACATATAGTTACAACAGTGCAAACAATAGCATAATTGATTAAAAAAAACAGACCATGGGCACAGTAAAAATAGTCCAAAGATGTTAAAGGACTATAAGTTCAAAAGAAATCACCACACAGTTTCCATAAGTCCCCAGGGTCCTCCCGGAGATTTCCAGATGTTCCTCCATGCTCCCACGTCCATTTTCAATCGATTATGATTGCGCATGGCACCCCACTTCACAAATAACAGATAATCAGCTCTGGAGTGGCCACTGCAAGCTGCGTTGCGCTGCCATCTTGGAAATAGAATCATTTGCATGCGTTTGTGTTCAAAAGGCAGTGATTTTTGTCACTGATAGTTGGCGAGAAATAAGTATTTAGAATTACTTTGCTCACAGTGGTTTCAAGGATTGAGGCTTGGAGATGCCAGAAAAGGCCGGGAGTGAAAATGAAATAATTTTATGACTTCACAAGTTAAAAACTATGAAAAATTTGAAGGTATCGACAATCATCTTAAAAATTACAATGAAAATGAAGATTTGGAGGATGTAAAGCATTGTGTGAAGACGCGCGGTGTCAGTGCTATTTTATTTCATTTACAGGCTACACGGCAGTGTGTTGGTTGTCCATTATATCTGACAAAACAGTGAAATCTGTGAGCGAGAGCTTCTGAAGTGGAATGGCCATTGCTCTGGGGCAGCTCCACTTTCTCGAACTTGGAAGTCCGGGTCCAGTGGTTTGAGTAGTGGTCACAAACTGAGGTCTTCCTTGGTTGCAGTGAATAACCATGACTTCTATGCCTTGTCATGGCCTTTGCTCTCCATGAAGAATGCGTTCTTCGGCATTGAATCTCACTGTTGATCTCATCCGCCCAGTCTGCTGGAGTTGACTTTACATGCTAGGACAGACATGTCCCAATTTCACCAGGATATGAGGCCTGCTGGATACCCTCACTTGGTTTAGCCCCCATATGTTTGCTGCTGTCTCATGCAAACAGCTACTTTGAGCCACAGGTGAGAGGTGAGTGTCCAGTGGGGGGCCAAAAGTGAGTGAGCTGCACCAGATGGTCACAAACCCTTCACCAGAGGTGCTACCCCTCCACAGACACCCCAAAAACAATAGTGTACAATGGATGAATTCCTCTGTGGTAGAAATGGTAAGATAGGATACTTGACCATTCTGGAGCAGCTGGACTTAAGACAATTGATGCAAATCGAGAAAAACGTTGAATGATAAGTGCAGCTCCAGGAATTCAAATAAACAGGATATTAAGCCCTTGGGACCAGGAGGGTGGATGTGTCTGGAAGTAAATCTTTTTAACAATTAGTCATAAACTGACTGCGATGCTAAACAAATTATGTGAAAGTTGTTTGTCTTTCTTTATAAATTTGAGCGCTGTACAACCAAAAAAATCAGAATTCTGGTGGCGATGGAGACTGCTACATATTCTCCATGATATCGTGTTAATGAACTCGAAGTCACTCTGGTTTTCTTAGTTAGTGTTTCCACAACAGAATCTGGCGATGAGGATGGGATCTCCAATAAGCGAGATCCGAAGAAAAACTAAGGAGGCCAGATAAAAATAAGGGACTGCCCTAGCTAAAAGAGGGTAGTTGCCAAAGACCTTCCTGGGAGAAGGGACAACAGTCGGCCAGTGACTCAGAGTAAGCCAAGGCACCTGCACAGCTGAGGCTGGAAGAAGACCTTAGAAGAAAACAAGCTAGGGCTACTAAAAGAAAAATATGGAGAGAAAAAGGTAGGAGGAGATTTCGAGGTTCATAGATGGAGATTCAGTAAGCGTTCATTGTGTACATAGTGTGTATAAAGAAACTTTGTGCTGTCTTAACTGAAATTAAAATCCTAAACAGGAAAAAATGACAAGTGACTGTAGTCGATCGGCTGGCGTTGATCCTGCCAATAAACCAAAGAGGTCCGGAGGTAAGACGAAGGCTTTGAACTCTCAACTGCAGTTAGGAGAAAAGAATTACAAAAAAGATGAAAAAGTAAAACGGCACCGCCAGCAAATAGGAGACTCTTAGTCCTGCCTGGATCCCCGGCAGATATGGTCATCCGAGAAACTGGAGATGATCGTTATGCCGTAACATTTAGTAGTGATTTGTATGGGTGGTCACATGGAGTTTGGCTGTACAGAGGAAGTTTTAATTTGAGACTAATCCGAAACTGGGAGGACGCCACACGAAATGGGGACGACGACCCAAATTGGGATGTAGATTACATATTAAGATGCTTTAAAATGGAAGAAGGTGCCAAAAAGACACCAACCTCGAAAGAAAAAGGAGAGTAAGCAGCTTGCAACAGAAAAGGCTCAGGCTGAAAAGAAACCTGCCGCGGGAATTTATCCCCAGATCCCCATACCGGTCGGTCAGTGCCCCATTGGCACTCAATAATGAAACAGACAATTTAATAATGATGACGGCTGCCTTGGTATGACCAGCACTCCCTCCATATAACCCTCCTATGTCAGAAGTTCAAGTACCTGACAACCCCAGGGGAGCAGACATCACTGTAACAAGAGAAGGGGCTGAGGGAAGAGGACTTGAAGCTGAGAGAGCTGAAGGAAGTGTTAGCAGTACTAATGATAACTAAAAAAATGTCTGAGAAGGCAGAGACAAAAATGACTGGAAAAGATGAACTGTTAGAGGCATTGCAGGTTCCGCATATGATAGGCGTTAAACCATGGACACCCGCAGAGGCAAGAGCTATGGTAGTGGAGGCCAGGATCTGTTAAAGAAACCCAATCCGTTCCATAATTGGCTTGTGCAAATGTGTACTATCTATCCGCTTTTGCCCGGGGATGTGCAAATACTCTTAAAATGTGCATATGGAAATAAATCTCTGGACCATTGGCTGAAAAATTGGGGAAAGGAAACTATAATAGGGCCACCGGGCCAGAGATTGTAAATCAGTGAATTATCCAAAACACAGCTGGGAAGCTAATCCCCAAGGGGAAAGCTTATTTTCAGAACAGGCCCTGATGCCCAGAGAGATCCCAGCTCCGATTACAGGGACAGCATCTTTTTCTTTTAGCCACCCTACCACATCAGCCTAGGGATGCCACAAAGTGTTACAGATGGTGGTAATCAGATTATCCATAAACATGAAAGAAGAACCCAGAACCACTGTAAGAATAGGGAATAGTTATTTGGATTGTCTGATTAATACCGGTGCCACCATGTCCTCTGTACCCACCCCCACCGCGGACATCCCCGTGAGTGGTACAGATGTTGAAACCATTGAAATTGCCGGTAGACAGAGCCTGTCTCCACACCAACCTCTATACAGGTGAAGGATAAACTTTTAACAGACACCTTCATTATATCTAAAGCAGTCCCACTTCCCCTGCTGGATCGACAGACCCTTTGTAAATTAGATGCAATACTGCTCTGTACGGCTGGAGATACACTTATGGAGCTTTCTCATATTAGGCTCCCTCAAATGCTAAAATTGATCAATGGGCCAGAAAAGGACAAAAAAAAAACCATATTATACTGTCGGCAGCTGGATAGCAATTCCCATTCTTGGCAAGCAGAGACTGTATGACACCTTGATAGGACAAGCCAACCTCTACATACAAAATCTGTAATGTTTGATTAATGGCAGCTGAGAAAAGAAGCAGCTCCACTGCACGACCTATCACATTCTGCAGAGTGACCCGCTCTATGATCAAGCTGTACACCCTTATTTGAATGAGAACAAAAATGCTGAAGGCAACACCGTATGCGTATTTCGATCCTGATGGATTGCGGTTCCTGATAGACAGTGGAAGATCAGGAAGAAAAATACCAACTGGAGGACTCCTCAATGTCCCATTTGACAGTGGCCGTAAAACCACCAGCAAAACATAAAGATAGCGGGACGATGTAAAACGATTGATGAAAGACACTGAGGCTGTTTGTACTATAACTCTGCCTGTATTGGGACAAGAAGTATGAATAGAATTGTTTAATGAAAAGGAGGGGAGGATTATATTAAAGTCAGAGATCTAAGAAGCAACCTTTGAAAAGCAACAGCTACCGGCAGAAGACCTTCTACTTCTCCCTAGAGCAGGGGTGGGCAAACTTTTTGACTTGTGGGCCACAAAAGGTTCTAAAATTTGACAGGGGGGCCAGACCAAGAGCAGATGGATGGAGTGTTTTGGTAATACACCTCATAAGAGAAAATAAAATTTCATGGGATATGTAGAAAACATGTGCTTTAATTTCAATTGAAAATGAACAAATGCATTACAACAAAATATCTGTCTTTGAAGTCCCATGGTATTTAGCTATTTATTGAAATGACTTTTAAAACACTGAAAATTAAATGAATAAAATACAGCTTTTTTTAATAGTAACAGTTATTATTTTAAAGCACTGAAAATTCTGTTATCCTTCAAGATATTATCATATCATCACTCTCCTCCTGACTGTCTTTATTTCAAAAACGGTAGGAGATGCAGGTCTACTTGTCCTGCTCCTTCTTATTCAATATCCCCTGTGCCAAAAGTCAACAACGACCAGCACAAGGACAGAACAGTGACAGCGCGCCAGTATGCAGAGCACGTTATTTGATCTGGAGCGCATTTTTTATTTTGAGAACGTACATGCACCTGCGCACTACTCATGTCCATCACTTAACAGAAATGACATGTAACATGTAAGGCTTATTGAAAAAAATATTTTCAAATGCATTTTTTACATAACACAACAAAGAAACTTATTTTTAATTTCAGTGGGAAGTGTTGTTGGTCTCCCTTTTTAGCCAGCGCATCAAAGCCTGGATTTAGTTTTGTTGTGGCGATTCTCAGGATGGATCTGAGGTGTTGGTCAGTTAACTTGGATCTGTGGCTGGCTTTGTTGATGTTCATGACGCTGAACGCCTGTTCACACAAATAGGTCGAGCCGAACAAAGAGTAAAGCGCAAATGTGGAGTAATATGCTGCACCTCAACAAAGGTCAATGTGTAGTGGTGTGCTACATGCAGCGCTAAAATTATGACATGGAGTCAGTAACTGCAGTCGAAGAAAAAAAGTTTATTCGAAACCCCCAGCCTCACTTTTAAGCCTCCCTCAACCCCCCCCCCCCCCCCCCCCGTGGCACAGAGGCTCCAAAGCTCTGTGCTCGCAAACCCCCGTAGGCTATCTCCCTTAGCCGGAAAGCTGGCTAATTGTGAGCCGGTTCGGATGTGCCAGGAAATGGGTCGCCACAAATGTATATAGAGTGTGTCATCTATTGGGAAAACTCCAGAATTACAGGGAAAAAACGTTAACAAGGTTTATTAATATAATTTCATCAAGTTCTGCAGGCCGGATTAAAAAGCTTAATGGGCCGGATATGGCCCCCGGGCCGTAGTTTGCCCATGCCTGCCCTAGAGCCTTAGCACGGGTACCAGTGAATCTATGGGTCCAACATAAAAATCAGGTGGCTAACAGCTCTGGAGCATGGTTACTCCAAAAAAAAAGAATGTGCCACTGCCCTGTATTAAACAGTGCCATATAGCTACTGAAGCTGAAGGTATTGCTCCAGTAATTGACTCATCATTGCAGCAAGGGATGCTGGTGAAGACACAAAGACCATGTAATATCCCTATATTACTTATCCCAAAAGTGGGCAGAAGAAATGAGTGGTGTTTTGTGCAGGACCTAAGAGCCATTAACATGATAGTCATCCCTATTGCCCCGCTGGTGCCTGACACCAACATTATACCTACCTAAGCTAGTACCTTTACTGTAGTCAGCATTTTTCTCCATACCTTTGCATAAGGATAGCCAGTATTTACTTATAAGAATCAGCAATATAAGTGGACACGTCTGCCCCAGGGGTATACTGAGAGCCCCGCAGTTTATGCCGCAGCAGTTAAAAATGATTTGGCTGAATGTCAGCTGTCCAAATATTCCACTTTAATTCAGTATTGAATTGAATTGACTTTATTTCTTACATCCTTCACATACGCGACGAGTAAAAAATTTAAAGTTACGTCTCCATTTAAATGTGCCATGTGCAATCATGGTAATTCATAATAAATAGAACAGTCAATGTAATATACAGTACATTCAAATCAGCGTGAGTTCATCAGTCTGATGGTCTGGTGCAAGAGCCTGTTGGTCCTGGCTTTTATGCTGTGGTACCACTTCCCAGATGGTAGCTGGAATAGATTGTGGTTGGCATGACTTGGGTCCCCAATGATCCTACACACCTGTCCTTATAAATGTCCTGAATCATGGAAAGTTCACAACTAAAGATGTGCTGGGCTGTCTGCACCACTCTCTGCAGAGTCCAGCGATTAAGGGAGGTACAGTTCCAATATTAGGTAATGATGCAGCCAGTCAGGATGCTCTCAATTGTGTCCCTGTCGAGAGCTCTTAGGATTTGGGGGCCCATACCAAACTTCCTCAAATGTCTGAGGTGAAAGAGGCACTGTTGTGCCTTTTTCACCACACAGCTGGTGTGTGCAGACTATGTGAGGTCCTCGGTGATGAGGACACCAAGAAACTTGAAGGTGTTTACTCTTTCAACACTCTTTCCATTCCTCCTTTAATCCCCAACCAACTCCTTTGATTTTGCCACATTGAGGGGGAGGTTGTCTTCTTGACACCAATGTGTCAGAGAGATGACTTCTTCCCTGTAAGCCACCTTGTTATTGTTTGAGATAAGACCAATCAATGTAGCATCGTTGGCAAATTTAATTAGCAGATTTGAGCTGTGGGTGGCGATACAGACATGGGTATACAGGGAGTAAAGGAGGGGACTCAGTACACAGCCTTGAGGGGCTCCTGTATTGAGAGTCAGAGGGTTGAAGGTGAGGGAGCCCACTCTTACAATCTGTTGGCGATCTGACAGGAAGTCCAGGATCCAGCTGCACAAGGCAGGGTCAAGGCCAAGGTCTCTGAAAGTATGTATTGAATGCTTAACTGTAGTCCAAGAACAGCATTCTCACATAAGCATCCGTCTTTTCCAGATGTGTAAGGACGGTACATAGAGCCGTGGCTATTGCATCATCTGTCGATCAGTTGTGTTGGTAGGCAAATTGTAGGGGGTCCAGTTTGGGTGGACCCCTCGAAGCATTTGCTTATTATTGAGGTGAGTGCAACAGGATGCCAGTTGTTCAGCATGTTACTTTGATCATTTTTAGTACAGGGACAATGGTGGATAATTTGAAGCAAGAGGGAGAGGGAGAGATTAAAAATATCAGTAAACACACCTGCTAGTTGTGCTGTGCACATCTTGAGCACTCGCCCTGGTATGCCATCCGGTCCCTTAGCCTTGCGACTGTCCATTCGTTGGAAACATCTGCATACCTCAGTGTCAGAGATGATCAGGTTGCAGGTTGTAATGGTGGCTTTCCTCAGAGGCTCAGAGTTAGTGACATTGAACCCAGCATAAGAGCGAATAAGCTCATCTGGGAGAGAAGCCATGAGGTTGGCAGCATCACAACATTTGGCTTTGAAGTCTGCAATGGTATGCAGCTCTCACCGTAAGTCACGTGTGCTATTCGTTGTGAATCTTGACTCAGTCTTCTCCCTATATTGTTGTTTCGCAGCCGTGATCGCTTTGCGCAGATCATAGCTACTTTTCTTGAGCTCTAGTTGACTGCCAGCGAGGTAAGCTCGATGATGGTCTGTAAATGCTGCTCGCACAGAACTACTGATCCGGGGTTTCTGGTTCGAGAAGACCCTTACCGACTTCTGGGGGACATCGTCGATGCACTTCCAGATGAAGCATGTGACTCCATCAGTGAACTTGGAGACATACTCATCATGGAAGACATTCCAGTCGACATCATCGAAGCAGTCCTGCAGCATGGAGGCCAACTGGTCAGACCAACAGTGGATGGTTTTAACTACGTAGACGGTTTTAAATCTTGTTTCAGCTTCTGCCTGTACGTCCGCAAAAGCAGGATTTTAGAGTGATCTGATTTTCCAAAAGCTGGGTGAAGGAGAGCTTTGTATGCAGAAAACATCCTGATAGCTTCCACTACATTGTCTAAATCCTTGAACATTTGGCAAGAAGAGGGCACTGGGTGTCTTTGGAGAAAATACAGTGTTACCAAGAGACTGTCCCATACCTTGGATTCTAGCTCAGTAATGTTTGGGAAGGGATAGAATAAAAGCAGAAAGCGGGCCCCAGTCCCCAAAATGAAAAGGGACATCTTTCTTTCCTGGGTATGGTATCCACTGCCGACAATGGATTCCTGAATATCGGGAGAGGGATGTAGTATTACATTCTGCTACTGTTAAGCCCGTGGCCCCCTCCTTTTTGAGAATCGCAAGATCACTATTAAGTCAGGTCAGGAGACCCAGGAAATGAGAGAAAGACATGCAGAATCCACAAAGAGTTTGGAATGTGTCCTGGCCACCGAAAGGCGGAACCATTGATAACGGCTATTGTCTCTTGGAGACGGAATTGTGTATTGAATACTGTACGATTCATCGAAGCCCCCAGGCAATGAACCGAGGGAGGGATTGCATCATCCCAACCTGATTGACATCTGAGACCCTGTGAGTCAGGATAAAAGAGGGTCTGGGGAACAGCCCCTTCAGACGCACCAGGAGAAATGCTAGAATTCCTGTAACAGCTTAATAGCGAAAGCCGGTGGAAAAGCCCACGTGCGTCCTTTTCCATTTGCCTCGGAACTCGTGGGCCTTTACCACAGAAGCACGGCTTTAGCTAACCACAAAGGGGAAATCAGCCCCCAACGACTCTCGAAGGATTGACATCATAAAAGGAATGGGTAAGTTAAACCTCCGTCTTTCTCTCCAACCAAAAAGCTGCAGCTTGAATGAACTTGAGTGACTTTTATATTTCCATCGGACAATACATTATCCCCTCGGCAATGATAGAGCTATTTCTTATTGATTATTATTATACCCGCACTTTTAGATTTAATATTGACGACGTATATTATCTGTATGTTTGCATTGATCTTAATTTTGTGTATTTTTATACTGTAAAAAATAGTACCATCAGACTTCAACGGACCTCTCTATCTTTGCTGGTAAGTGACCCAGTTACAGGGTACGTAACAATTGGGGTTCTCGTCTTGGGATTTGACACCAAATCGGGAGGCCAGTGAATCAGGCTTGTAAGTCCAAACTTGGATCTGGTTACACGGGTAGCTAGACGGGAAACCAGCAAAGATGGATGTGGATGAATTTATAGAAAACCCGACTCTAGAGGCGCTAGAGGCGGCTACCAAATCGGACTTGATAAATCTGGCAAAAGGGCTAAACCTCACAGAGGTGAGGTTGTCCATGAAAAAGCAGGAGGTGTGAAGGGCAGTATTATATTGGGAAGAATGTGTTTGCAGCTGAGGTATTGGAAAATATCCCTGAACATGCAATTAAGTTAAAGCAGCTGGAAGCAGCTGAGAAGGAGAAAGAAAGGGGGGGGGGGGGAGAAAAAAGAGAGAGAGAGAGAGAGAGGGAGAGACACAGAAGGAGCAGGAAAGAGCTGAGAAACAAAGAGAGCATGAAATTCAATTAAAACAGCTGGAAGCAGCTGAGAAAGAGAAGAGAGTATGGGGAGGCAGAGAATCAGAGGAAACATGATTTGGAGATGGAGAAGTAGAGGCAAGAGCGAAGAGATCAAGGGTCAGACCGAGAGGAGCGGTTTAATGTTAGTCGGGAGTTGAGGTTAGTACCTCCGTTCGAGGAGACGGATGTTGATAAGTTATTTCTTGCTTTTTGAGAAGGTGGCAGTGAATCAGAAGTGGCCCAAAGAGCAGTGGGTGGCGTTGTTACAAAGTGTGTTAAAAGGGAAGGCACAATGAGCATATACGGTGTTGTCCATGGAGGAGGAAGAGGAGGAGAGTTATGACAAAGTAAAGGCGGCCATTCTCCGGAGTTATGAGTTAGTACCTGAAGCGTATAGACAAAAGTTCAGAAATTTAAAGAAAGGGGGGGAATCAGACGTATACCGAGTTTGCCTATGAGAAGAATATGCTCTTGGACCGTTGGTGCACAGCAGAGATAGTGGAAGAGGATTTTTGGCATCTCAGGGAGTTAATCCTGATTGAGGAATTTAAAAGTTGTGTTTCGGAGGATATCCAGATGTGTTTGAATGAGAAGCTGAATAAGTCCATCTCAGACTTTGCTAGGTTCGCAGATGAATATGCCCTAACCCACAAGACAAAGTTTTCCTCGAATAAAAGTTACCAGAGAAACCATGGGAACGATAGAGAAAGCCCGCCAGCTGAGGCAGAGGTCCCGCCGGGAGCTAGTGGTAAGATTGAGGGGGAAAGGCAAGATGGCCAGAGATTTCCAGGCTTGACCTGTTTTAATTGTGGAAGGGGGGGCATATTGCATCTAGGTGCTTTGCTTCGAGGAAGGAGACAGGAAAAGGGAAAGCCGCGGTCCCTAGCGGATGTGCCGTGGTAATCAGTAAATCGACAAGAGAGCCCCAGGTAGACAGAGTACTAGAAGGGTCTGAGACTTGTATGTCAAACGGAACCATGTCTGTGAGGGAGGGAGACACACCAGTTCCAGTACGAATCTGGAGAGACATGGGGGCTGAACTATCATTGATCAGCAGTAAGGTACTAGATTTTGGTCGCAAGACGGGAATGGCAGCTGTGAAAGGAATAGGAAAAGGGACAGAAATGGTGCCCTTGCATAGGGTCATTATGAATTGTGAGCTAGTCTCTGGACCAGTTGAAATGGGGGTGCGATCAGAATTCCCGAGAACTGACACGGACATCCTTCTGGGTAATGATTTAGCCGGTGGTAAGGTTTGGACAGCAATGACGTTGACAAGACAGCCTGTGAGTGTTGAGGCTCGGCCCCTAGATTCCAAGATCTACCCCGCATGCGTGGTCACTCTCAGCATGTCGAGAAAGGCAGCTGAGACAGAGAGCCGTTTAAATCAGGCCAGTATTGATTTGGCCGAGACGTTTTTACTGACCCTGTACCAGGAGGGTGGGAAAACAGAGAATAGGAAAGTGAAAGAGAGTAAGGGAGAGGGAGTAGACCTACCCTTAGCGAGGAGAAAAGTTCTGGAGGCACGAAATAAAGATGAGAAACAGATAGAGCTGTTAAAAGGTCCAGAGTTGGACATGGATGATCTGTCTGGTTTGGCAGAACTGTTTGAAGAAGTTGAAAATTCTAAAGGTGTTCCCAATAATGAAATGAGGGCAGTCCTAAATGAAAAAGATGCCATTACCTTGAAGAAGTCGGCTGAGTTGGCAGATGAGGTTGTTTCAGCCCGTGGGGTTGAGTTTACTCCAGAAGGGAGTTGCCCAGAGAGTAGCTAGGAGAATCAGGGGAATTTAGAATTTGGACCGGGTACGGGTATTGAAGGCCTGGGAGAGGCAAATGTCCCGTTTGAGTGTGTCCAAGATGTGGATGCACATGGTACTGAACCTAGTAATGGAGCTCAGAAAAAGTCTGAGGTATTTGATTCAGTTGAAAAGGAATGCAGTCCTTGTGGGTCAGATAGACTTGGTTCAGTGAAGAAAGGGTTAACCTTGGTAATAGTGGGAAGTGAGAGTTCCCAGGTGTTTGTGCTCGAAGGTGTGTTAAAAGTTAGTGGGGAGATGAATATTATTATTGAAGGAAAAGGGAAATATGTAGTTCCCAAATTGAATGAAGAAAATTTAAAGGCTGGATTGATATCAAAGGCAGCAACCAGGCTATAGAGACAATGGTGTGGTACCACAAAGCCTGTGAATCAATTACAGGTTGAGTTGGAAGGTAACGGGCCTCCACACACTATTGTTATTCCAGAGTGTGGTGTGAAAAGGCAGAATTTGAAATGCTGGTTGAACAAAGAGTTCGAACTAAAAACTAATAGCCTGAAGGGCCCTGAAGAGAAAACTAGCAACTTGCGTAAAATTAAAGAATTGGGTGGAAATTCAGAAGATGGTCTAAGTTTGGGACACATTGTTGATAAAATAACTCCTATGGAAGGAGCGGACGAAAGCCTATTTCACCAGGGTGCCCAAGCTCCCCATGTGGGAATTAACCGGAAAAGAGGCGAGTGTTAATGGGGACGCTATTTTTAAATAGCAAAAGCCGGTTTTACGGGATTTTGACAAAGCATGTGAATAATAAAGACAACCCCATGGAAGTCTGCCTGTTAAGTTTGAAAGCAACATAAAGATTAGTATTTGCATGAACATTTGTAGTATACCCGTAAGCTAAGATCACAACCCTTTAGTTTTTGTTTGCTAAAGAAAAATAAGACCTACAAATAGTTGGTTACTAAATTGGAGTCTGATGCTACAAGACTTCAGTAAGGTACAAGATGTTAAGGTATTAAAGGAAGTGACAATGCAATCGGTAACCATCTAGATACTGAATTGAATGTATAACTGTATTACTCCGTAGAAAAAAAACTTTGGTATTATGTTAATTCTAAAATCCTGTAATCCGATGGTAAAAAACGCGTTGAAGAAAAGGGGGTGTTACGCCCATGGCCCCCTCCTTTTTGAGAATCGCAAGATCACTATTAAGTCAGGTCAGGAGACCCAGGAAATGAGAGAAAGACATGCAGAATCCACAAAGAGTTTGGAATGTGTCCTGGCCACCGAAAGGCGGAACCATTGATAACTGCTTTTGTCTCTTGGAGACGGAATTGTGTATTGAATACTGTACGATTCATCGAAGCCCCCAGGCAATGAACCGAGGGGGGGTTGGTGGAGGGATTGAATCATCCTAACCTGATTGACATCTGAGACCCTGTGAGTCAGGATAAAAGAGGGTCTGGGGAACGGCCCCTTCAGTCGCACCAGAAGAAATGCTAGAACTCCTGTAACAGCGTAATAGCGAAAGCCGGTGGAAAAGCCCACGTGCGTCCTTTTCCATTTGCCTCAGAATTGGCGGGCCTTTACCACAGAAGCATGGCTTTAGCTAACCACAAAGGGGAAATCAGCCCCCAATGGCTCTCGAAGGATTGACATCATAAAAGGAATGGGCAAGTTAAACCTCCGTCTTTCTCTCCAACCAAAAAGCTGCAGCTTGAATGAACTTGAGTGACTTTTATATTTCCATCGGACAATACATTATCCCCTAGACAACGATAGAGCTATTTCTTATTATTATTATACCTGCGTTTTTAGATTTAGTATTGACGACATATATTATCTGTATGTTTGCATTGATCTTAATTTTGTGTATTTTTATCAATAAATACTGTTAAAAATAGTACCATCAGACTTCAATGGACCTCTCTATCTTTGCTGGTAAGTGACCCAGTTACGGGGTACGTAACACTACGTTGCAAACTGAGCCCCCCCCCATTGTAGAATGGACACCTGAAAGGGAGAAAGCTTTCCATGATCTAAAGCAGGTTTTAGTCATGGCAGCTATGCTAGGATTACCTAACTATAGCAAGCCGTTTCAACTATATGTGAATGGATTGCGAGGGTTTGCTACGGGCATTCTATGTAAGAGTATGGAGGAGGAAAGAGACCAGTAGCTTATTATTCTGCAGCATTACCAGCCATTGTTAAGGGAATGCCTGCCATAGCCGCCACCACTGTAATGGTGGAAAAGTCTATTCCTGTTGTATTGGATCATCCATGTAATATGATAGTACCCCATGCCGTAATGCTACTGTTGAATTCCGCTGCTATTCAGCATTTTACCAATGCCATAAGGACAGGCTGTGAGATGATTCTCCTCAACTATTCGTATGAGAGATCTCTGGCTATTAATCCAACTACTTTATTCCATTACCATTTGTGTTAGCCGTGGAGATCATTGTGAAGGCTGCAGAATCAGTGGGACCAGGTGTTGCACTTGATGGTGGAGGGGAGTTACCACCAATACGAATGTTCATGGATGATCTCACCCTTTTGGGTCCTAGTACGGAGGCAGTGGAAAGTGTACTATCTAGACTCGAGCTAGTGGACTGGGTGATGCACCATCAATAACTCACACTGAGACGTAGGCGAGATATCGGCTTTTATTGACTGGAAGAAGGAACCAGGAGTGAGTGTCTATCATACAAGGTCCTGGAGACTGAGGCCGATCTTCAGGCCGCAGGTCTCCTTTATACAGGGGCCTGTGGGAGGAGC
This sequence comes from Hypanus sabinus, assembly GCF_030144855.1. NCBI lineage: Eukaryota > Metazoa > Chordata > Chondrichthyes > Myliobatiformes > Dasyatidae > Hypanus > Hypanus sabinus. Next base: position 15,383,561 of record NC_082722.1, on the reverse strand, counting down.
CACAGGAGCAGTCAGCAGGGGTGTGTCCCGACAGGCACATAGTTCACCACACTGGGGAAGAATGAAGTGCAAGATCAAGAAGTCAAGGAGCATTGTTCTTAGAGGAAAGCTGGTTGACTTTCATTTCACTCTTTGTGGAGAGGAGATTCCATCCATTCAGGACCAACTAGTTAAGAGTCTCGGGCGATGGTACACAGAGGAGCTGAGAAACACCAAGAGGGTTCAAGAGACAGGAGAACAGATCGGCAGAAGTCTGATGTCTGTCGACAAGTGTGGCTTGCCTGGCAAGTTGAAGTTGTGGTGCTTGCAGTACGGACTGATGCCACAGATAATGTGGCCACTAACTGTCTATGAAGTGGCAATGCCCCACGTTGAGGCAATGGAATGGAAGATAAACAAGTATGTGAAGAAGGGGCTTGGAGTACTGAGCAGCCTCACCAATGTTGCAATCCGCAGTAGCCAGACAAAGCTTACCAACTCAGTGCAATCCCTTGTTGAAGGGGTCAAAGTAGCCAAGGTAAGATCATTTTTGATGCTTCGAGACTCAAAAGACCCTGTAATCAAGAACATCCAGCCGGATGTGAGATCAGGCAGGAAGTGGTCAGCCCGGGCAGCAGCTGATGTGGCAGAATCTAGATTGAAGCACAAGGAGACAGGGCTACCCAGCTAGGCCGCCAGGGACTTGGATGGACAACCCACAAGTGGTGGTCATCTTCTACAGGTAAGGAGTGCTGTGAGCTTGTATCGCAAGAAATACGAGAGGTAGAAGAGGAGAAGAGGTTAGCTACAACAGCTGGCCTGGCCAAACAAGGGGCTTGGAGCTAGTGGGAAAATATTGAACAACAACATCATCTATCTTGGAATGTTCTGTGGCAGATGGAACTGCTCCACATCTCTTTTCTATGCAGAGCAGTGTATGACCTGCTCCCAACACCTGCCAACCTCAGCACCTGGTATGAAGATAAGACAGACAGGTATGCTGCTTGTGGCAAGAAGGGAACAGTTCAACATATTTTGAGTCTATGCAGAGTCAATCTTTCCAGCGGCATGTACATTTTGAGACATAACAATGTAATCAAAGTTGTAAAAGAAGCGGTTGAGCAGAAAGTACTGTAGCACAGCTTATCTCATTCCCCATGCTGCACAGAACATTGCATATCATTTGTGAAAGAAGGCTCCAAATCAAGGGTGTACAGCACAAGCCCACAAGCATACTTTCTTCAACCAATGACTGGTGTGTCAAGACCGACCTGGACAGGAAAGCCAGTTTCCCAGAGCAAATAGCTTTCACCACATTGCGTCCAGATATAATCATCTGGTCTGACACCAGTAGAGAAGTAGTTATTGGTGAACTCACAGTCCCCTGGGAAGACAACATTGATGAAGCCCATGAGCACAAGTTAACCAAGTATACACAATTAAGATCAGAATGCAGAGACTGAGGGTGGAAGGTCTCATGCTATCTATTTAAAGTAGGTTGCCATGACTTTATTGTGTTCACTTTCCAGAAGTGGCTGCGTGACCTTGACTTCACTAGTAGAAAGATCAAGTCAACAGCAATCCTGTAGCTGAGACAGCAGAAACAGGATCATGATGGGTGTGGACCAAGTACGTCCAGAGGGGCAGATAGTCAGACAGTGTATCCATCTTTTGCAAACCCTTCAGTAGTTGCATAGGCACCTGTAGACTAGTAGACTATCTGTTGGATGTAAGTGACCAACAACTCTGATAAAGGGAGATGCCAGGTTGTTGAGGTCACCTGTGGGAGGTGGTGCTTTAGCACTGCAGGCCCACAACCTTGAGGGAGTCTTGGTGGCAGATCAACTGATGATCCCACTGGTGATAGTACAGGATAAGACAGCTCAGAAGGGAAGGAGGGAAAAGAGGAGAGCAGTAGTGATAGGGGATTCGATAGTTAGGTGGACAGATAAGAGGTTCTGTGGAAGAGATCAAGAATCCTGGATGATCAGTTGCCTCCCTGGTGCCAGGGTCCGCAATATCTCGGATCGAGTTCTCAGTATTCTCAAGAGGGAGGGTGAGCAGCCGGATGTCATGGTCCATGTAGGGACCAATGACGTGGGTAGGAAGAGTGAGGAGGTCCTGAAAGGTGAGTTTAGGGAGTTAGGCACCAAGTTAAAGGCCAGGACCTCCAGGATAGCAATCTCAGGATTGCTACCAGTGCCACTTGCAAGCTGGTTTCGAAATAGTAAGATAGCGCAGATCAACACGTGGCTGAAGACATGGTGCAGGAGAGAGAGCTTCAGATTTATAGATAATTGGACAGTTTTCCCAGGGAAGGTGGGACCTGTTCCAGTGGAACATCTGAACTGGAGGGGAACAAATATTCTTGCAGGTAGGTTTGCTAGAGAGGCTGCAGTGGATTTAAACTAGATACAAGGGGGGAGGGGAACCAGAGTGTAGGAACAAATGTGTGGGAGAAGGAAAAGAAGATAGTAAAGTTGTTTGCACCGTTAGAGATAAACAGAGAGTAAGAGGTGGAGAATTTCTTAAATGCATTTATTTTAATGCTAGGAGCATTGTAAGAAAGGTGGATGAGTTTAGAGCAAGGATTGATACCTGGAAACATGATGTTGTAGCTATTAGTGAAACATGGCCGCAGGAGGGGTGTGATTGGCAACTCAATATTCCTGGATTCCATTGCTTTAGGTGTGACTGAATCGGAGGGACAAGAGGGGGAGGTGTTGCTTTGTTTGACAGAGAAAATATTATAGCAGTGCTCTGGCAGGATAGATTAGAGGGTTTGTCTATTTGGGTGGAATTGAGGAATGGGAAAGGTGTAGTAACACTTATAGGGCAGTATTATAGACCACCTAATGGGGAGCGAGAATTGGAGGAGCAAATTTGCAAGGAAATAGCAGATATTTGTAGTAAGCACAGGATTGTGATTGTTGGAGATTTTGATTTTCCACACATAAACTGGGAAGCCCATACTGTAAAAGGGCTTGATGGTTTGGAGTTTGTAAAATGTGTGCAGGATAGTTTTTTGCAGCAATATATAGAGGTACCAACTAGAGATGGGGCAGTATTGGATCTCCTGTTAGGGAATGAGATAGGTCAGGTGACGGAGGTATGCACTGGGGTACACTTCAGTTCCAGTGATCACAATGCCATTAGTTTCAATATAATTATGGAAAAGGATAGGACTGGACCCAGGGTTGAGATTTTTGATTGGAGAAAGGCTAACTTTGAGGAGATGCGAAAGGATTTAGGAGGAGCGGATTGGGACAATTTGTTTTATGGGAAGGATGTAATAGAGAAATGGAGGTCAATTAAAGGTGAAACTTTGAGGGTACAGAATCTTTATGTTCCTGTTAGGTTGAAAGGAAAGGTTAAAAGTTTGAGACAGCGATGATTTTCAAGGGATATTGGAAACTTGGTTCTGAAAAAGAGAGAGATCTACAATAAATAGAAGCAGCATCGAGTAAATGAGGTGCTCGAGGAATATAAAGAATGTAAGAAGAATCTTAAAAAAGAAATTAGAAAAGCTAAAATAAGATACGAGGTTGCTTTGGAAAGTAAGGTGAAAATAAATCCAAGGTTTTCTACAGTTATATATTAATAGCAAAAGGATAGTGAGGGATAAAATTGGTCCCTTAGAGAATCAGAGTGGACAATTATGTGTGGAGCCAAGAGAGATGGGGGAGATTTTGAACAATTTCTTTTCTTTGGTATTCACTAAGGAGAAGGATATTGAATTGTGTAAGGTAAGGGAAACAAGTAGGGAAGTTATGGAAACAATGATGATTTAAGAGGAGGAAGTACTGGCGCTTTTAAGGAATATAAAAGTGGATAAATCTCCAAGTCCTGACAGGATATTCCTTAGGACATTGAGGGAAGTTAGCGTAGAAATAGCAGGGGCTCTGAAAGAAATATTTCAGATGTCATTAGAAATGGGGATGTACTACCTTTAGTTTTAATAATTGACAATACTTAGTCAGCTGAAATTTATAAGCTGGAATGTAAAGGGATTGAACCATCCTGTCAAAAGAAGGAAGGTGTTTACCATCTTAAGCAACTTAAAGCTGACATTGCCTTCCTGCAAGAAATTCATATTCAAAGTTTCAACAATTCTCGGCTTATGTCAAGATGGGTGAGTCAGCACTTCCATTTTTCCTTCCCAGCCAAAGCCAGGGGGGGGGGGGGGGGTTCTATCATTAATTAAAGTGTTCCTTTTGAGTTCCACAGTAAGATATCTGATACAAATGGTCGTTTTATTATTGTTTCTGGCAAATTATATAATACTAAGGTAATATTAGCTAATTTGTATGCTCCTAATTCGGATGATGTGAACTTTTTTGAATGTTCTTTTCCTTATTACCTGATCTGAACTCAGGTAATTCAAATCAGAGTGACTTTATTTGTTGGTTAGATCCAGCTTTGGATCGATTGTCCTCTGCTCCTAGATTACCTACTAAATCTGCTTTAGCTATTCATTCTTTCCCTTCTAACTATGGTATCTCCGATGTGTGCTTTTTTCATCTTACTGAGATTATTCCTTTTTTTCTCATTACCACCATACTTTTACTAGAATTATTTTTAATTGATAATCAGCTGATTTCATTTGTTCACTTGTGATTATCAGAGTATATTGATCTCAGATCATGCTCCAGTTACTTCATCTTTAAATTTCCCCAGTCTCCCTCAAATGAATAAACATTGGCGACTTTTTTTTTTAAATCGGATGATGATTTTGTAAAATTTATGAAGGATCAGATAACTTTTTTCCTAAACACCAATACTTCATCTGAAATTTCATCCCAGATTGTTGGGGATGCTATCTGAGGGGGGTCAAATAATTTCATATACAGTGAATCTCAAAAGAAAGACCCATTTAGAGCCATTAGATTTGATCAGTCAGATTAAAGTACTAGACCAACTATATGCTCAGACTAAAAATCCTGAATTGTACAAGAAGCGAGTAGAACTTCAAACTAAATTTGACTTTATCTCCACTCAACCAGTTGAACATCAATTTATTGAAAGCAAGAGCCGCTTCTATATTCATGGTGATAAATCTGGCAAGTTTCTAGTCAATCAATTGAGACGCTCTAAAGCCAAGCAATATTACAAAGATTTGAATAGAGAATGGGAATATTACATTGAATCATTCTGAAATTAATGACTCATTCAAGATCTTTTATTCTCGACTTTACACCTTTGAATCTTTACATAATAATATATCTGTTGACCTTTTTTAAATAGATTGAATATTCCTTCGCTCTCCTCTGACTTTAAAGCAAAACATAATGAGCCAATATCACAAGAAGTATCTTCTGCCATTTCTGCACTGTTGTCGGGCAAATCACCGGGACCTGATGGGTTCTCTGCAGAATTTTATAAATCATTTTCCTCACTTCTTTCATCTCCATTATTTTTAGTTCTATTTGATATGTTTAAACATGATAATTTGCCACTATCATTTAATGAGGCATGTATTATTCTTTTACCTAAAAAAGGTAAAGATCCAACAGAGTGTTCCTCTTATAGGCCGATTTCTTTGTTAAATGTTGATGTTAAAATTTTGGCCAAAGTTTTGGCCCACAGATTGGAAAATTTATACTTTCTATTATTTCTGATGATCAAACCGGTTTTATTAAAAATTGTCTTCCCTTTTTTAATATACGATGTTTATTTAAAATTTTATATTCACCCTCATTTGGGACTCCTGAATGTGTTACTTCTCTTGATGAGGAGAAAGCGTTTGATCGTGTAGAGTGGAATTGCCTTTTTGCAGCTTTAGAAAAATTTGATCTTGGTCAAAGTTTTATTTCTTGGATTAAATTGTTATACCTATGTCCTACCGCTTCTGTTCTGACTAACTCGCAGCAATCCCAGTCGTTTAGCCTTAAACGTAGCACCCATCAAGGATGCCCTTTAAGTCCCTTCCTTTTTGATTTGGCTATAGAGCCGCTGGCGATTGCATTTCGAAGTTGCCCTGAACTGACGGGGATTTGGAGGGGGGTGTTGAGAATAAAGTTTCTCTTTATTTATTACTTTTTCTATCAAATCCATCCACTTCCTTACTCCCAATGTTTTTACTTCTTGATCAATTCAGCCAGCTTTCTGGCTATAAACTCAATCTACACAAGAGTGAACTCTTTCCAATTAATAAAGAAGCACAAACATTAGTATTTTGTGACCTCCCTTTTAAAGTAGTTAATAATCGATTTACTTACCTTGGCATTACAGTTACAAGGAATTTCAAGGATCTTTTTTGTGAAAATTTTGCTTATCTTTTGAACTCCACAAAACAGAGTTTGTCACAATGGTCACCCTTATCTATGTCTCTGGTAGGTTGTATTAATGTTATTAAGGTGTATATCCTTCCTAAATTTTTATACTTATTTCAATCTATTCCAATTTTTATTTCTAAAGCTTTTTTTGATTCCTTAGATTCTATTATTTTGTCCTATCTATGGAAGGGTAAATATTCTAGACTTAATAAAGCTTACCTGCAAAGATCTAAAAAAGGTGGTATGGCTTTACCTAACTTCCATTTATACTATTGGGCAGCTAATATTTTCTGTCTTACTTTTTGGTCCTTTTTTCATAATCAGTCTGATTGTCCTAAATGGGTGGCAATGGAGTTGAATTCCACTAAGGATCTCCCTATTTCTGCACTTCTTGGATCTGCACTCCCTTGTCGCTAGCCTAGACTAATTGCTAATCCTCTTATTAGACATACTCCGAGAATTTGGGCCCAGTTTAGAAAATTTAATGGTCTTCATGGTTTCTCTCTTTCTAGTCCTATCTTACATAATCACCTTTTCTTACCTTCTATGCAAGATTCAACATTTCATGATGGCTATAGAATGGGCATTAGACACTTTGAAGATCTTTTCATTGATAATCGTTTTACAACTTTCCAGCAATTTTCTTCAAAATTCCATCTACCTAATGCCCACTTCTTTAGATACCTTCAAATTAGACATTTCATTAATTCTTTATTATCCAATTTTCCTGTGATGCCTGAGAAAAAACATTGTGGACCTGTTTCTTTCTATTAATCCATTGGGCAAAGGCTTAATATCTTTTATTCATGATAAATTAGTGACCCTAAGACATGCCCCCTTTGATAAAATTAGAACGGCTTGGGAGCATGACTTAAATATTTCTTTATCTGATGCAGTTTGGGACTCAATTCTCAAGTCAGTTAATTCAACCTCTCTTTGTGCTCGCCATTGTCTTTTACAGTTTAAGGTTGTACGTGGGGCTCACATGTCCAAATCTAAATTGTCCTGATTTTACCCTAACATTAGTCCTGTTGGCGAGGCTTCTGTTCTCCATGTGTACTGGGCCTGTCCCAGTCTGGAGAAATTTTGGAGAGAAGTTTTCTTAACTTTATTCTATATATTCTTAATTGCCACTTAGAACATAATCCTCTGATTGCTCTTTATGGTACCTTGGGTGAGCAAAATACATTTGAGTCTGACTAAACATTGAACATTATCTTTCAGCTAGACACTTAATTCTTCTTAGGTGGAGAGATGTTGCCCCCCCCCCACCCTTGCTCAATGGCTTAATGATATTATGTCCTGTTTAGACCTTGAAAAAAATTCACTACTCACTTCTCAACTCGGTCATAACACTTCACAAGATGTGGGGAGCTTTTCTTGAATATTTTCATAACTCCTCTTTAGATTGTCTTTTTTTTTTTACAACCCCTTACTTTCAGCTTTTTTTTCTTTCTTTCTTAGGTAGTAGGCATTACTATTCCTTGTTTTTATTTTCATTTACAGTTTTGGGGGTTTGAATGCTCCGATTAATATTTTTTACATCTTGCAATCATTGGCCTGGAGCTTTTTTTCTGTGGGAGGTGGGGAGGATACTAACTTTATATAATTTTATTTTGGGTGCTCTTACATCATTGTTTTGAAATATATTATTGTTATGTTTACTTTGCACTGTATTAATCATTTTGCTGTTGGGTTTTTGCTGTAGTAATTGTAGAAATGCATAAAAAAGATCAATTAAAAAAAAGAAACGGGGATGGTGCCGGAGGATTGGCGTATTGCTCATGTTGTTCTATTGTTTAAAAGGGTTCTAAAAGTAAACCTAGCAATTATAGGCCTGTAAGTTTGACGTCAGTGGTGGGTAAATTAATGGAAAGTATTCTTAGAGATGGTATATATAATTATCTGGATAGAGGGTCTGATTAGGAACAGTCAACATGGATTTGTGCGTGCAAGGTCATGTTTGACAAATCTTACTGAATTTTTGAAGAGGAAAATTGACAAGGGTAAAGCAGTGGATATTGTCTATATGGACTTCAGTAAGGCCTTTGACATGGTTCCGCATGGAAGATTAGTTAGGAAGGTTCAATCTTTAGGTATTAATATTGATGTAGTAAAATGGATTCAGCAGTGGCTGGATGGGAGATGCCAGATAGTAGTGGTGGATAACTGTTTGTCAGGTTGGAGGCCGGTGACTAGAGGTGTGCCTCAGGGTACTGGGTCCAATGTTGTTTATCATATACATTAATGATCTGAATGATGGGGTGGTAAATTGGATTAGTAAGTATGCAGATGATACTGAGATAGGTGGCATTGTGGATAATGAAGTAGGTTTTCAAAGCTTGCAGAGAGATTTAGGCCAGTTAGAAGAGTGGGCTGAAAGATGGCAGATAGAATTTAATGCTGATAAGTATCAGGTACTACGTTTTGTTAGGACTAATCAAACTAGGACATACATGGTAGGGCATTGAGGAATGCAGTAGAACAGAGGGATCTAGGAATAATTGTGCATAGTTCCCTGAAGGTAGAATCTCATGTGGATAGGGTGGTGAAGAAAGCTTTTGGTATGCTGGCCTTTATAAATCAGAGCATTTAGTATAGGAGTTGGGATGTAATGTTAAAATTGTACAATGCATTGGTGAGGCCAAATTTGGAGTATTGTGTACAGTTCTGGTCACCGAATTACAGGAAAGATGTCAACAAAATAGAGAGAGTACAGAGGAGATTTACTAGAATGTTACCTGGGTTTCAGCACCTAAGTTACAGAGAAAGGTTGAACAAGTTAGGACTTTATTCTTTGGAGCGTAGAAGGTTGAGGGGGGACTTGACAGAGGTAGTTAAAATTATGACGGGGATAGATAGAGTTGATGTGGATAGGTTTTTCCCATTGAGAGTAGGGGAGATTCAAACAAGAGGACATGAGTTGAGAGTTAGGAGGCAAAAGTTTAGGGGAAACATGAGGGGGAACTTCTTTACTCAGAGAGTGGTAGCTGTGTGGAACAAGCCTCCAGTAAAAGTGGTAGAGGCAGGTTCGATATTGTCATTTAATGTAAAATTGGATAGGAATATGGACAGGAAAGGAACGGAGGGTTATGGGCTGAGTGCAGGTCAATGGGACTAGGTGAGCAGCACAGACTAGAAGGGCCGAGATGGCCTGTTTCCATGCTGTAGTTGTTATATGGTTATATATGGTTAACATCTTAGTCCAAGTGTATTTTCATTTCATTTGCACAGCAGAATGAGGATGACTATGACTTGTCAGTGGAAGCCACTACTATTCCCCAACCAGATCTGAGAAACAAACCTATTGATAACCCTGATTTTATTATTTTCTTAGATGGCTCTTTGCACCGTCCAAAAGGTGGTCTGTTGCTGGTAGGGTATGTTATAGTAACTCCCTATGAGGTAATAGAAGCTTATGCCTTGCCAATAGGAACACCAGCGCAGGCAGCAAAACTTTATGCAGTGACCCGTGCTTGCATTTTGGCGGAAGTAAATACTGTCAATATTTATACTGACTCACGTTATGTGTTTGGGGTAGCACATGACCTTGGACAATTGTGCACAAAAAATAGAAGATTTACCTCCTCATCGCGAAAAGTGATTAAACATGCCTCCCTAGTGCTTAACCTTTTAGAAGCCATACAGCTGCCACAGGAGTTAGCAATAATTAACTGCAAGGCACACACCTCAGCCAAGGATGAGGTCTCCAAGGGAAATCAGTTTGCAGACAAAGTGGCAAGACAGGTGGCTCTTCAGCAACAGCCTGTGCTACAAGCCCCTCAGGTTGAATTGGAAGGGAAGGAGCTCCCTGAGTCAACTGATGTCCAGCAGTTGCAGGAAGCCCAAAATCTTGCCTCCAGCAAAAGAAATATACCTGGAGCAAATCTGGATGCTACCAGGACACCAGTTTATGGCGTCACCCAACAGCAGAGTAGTGTGCCCATAGTTTAATTTTGCCCCTGGCTCACCTGGCACATGGCTAGGCTCACATGGGCAAAGGAGGGATGCAGCGATTCAACAATGGTGTGCCCCAGGGATTACATCACTATCGAGAAGGTAGCATGAACTTGCTTAGCTTGCCAGCAAAACAACAGAGGAAAAAGGGGGTTTAAGTATATATTAGTAATAGCAGACATGTTTTCCAGAAGGGTGGAGGCCTATCCAACTAGGAGGGATGATACAATAACTGTGGTGAACGTTATGTGTTTGGGGTGAACGTATTGATGAAAGAAATTATACCTAAGTTTGGAATTCCCAGAAGGATAAATAGCGACCGGGGAATCCATTTTACAAAGTTAATGCAGGGACTGAAGGAAGCCTTGGGGTTCCACTGGAAATTCCATATCCCCTATCAGCCCCAGTCCTCAGGTATGGTGGAAAGAGTGAATGGAGAAATAAAAGCAGCATTGACAAAAGTTTGTCAGCGAAACGGCCTCAGATTGCCAGAAGCATTACCCTTAGTAATGAACACTTGCAAAACCAGACTAGAAATCCAGGACTTACCCCTCATGAAATTTTGATGGGGCAACCTATAACAACAGGAACTAAACCTCTCACGACCCCAGGAAAGGTAGCATTAATATGGAATGATGAGAAGACTCTGAAATATGCACAGCATTATGTCAGGAGGCAGGAAATTGTATGAGAGGGTCCAGCAAGTGCAGCTACCTTTAACCGAAGGTAACATGCATCCATATAAGCCGGAGATAGAATATATGTGAGATCAATGAATAGAGATTCTTTCTCTCCCAGGTGGAAAGGCCCCTACCTAGTGCTACTGATGACCTGTACAACTGTTAAGGTGAAAGAGAAACCTGATTGGACACACACCACCAGGTGCAAGTTGCACTACAATGGAGGAGAAATAAATGCTGAAAAAGTGACATCTTCCCCGAGAAAGGAACGACGCTGAGAACTAAGAACCAAGTGTTATTAAAAGACTGAAGAAAAAAATATAATCTAACCTGTAGCTCATGTAACATGTATTTAGTGACTGTAATTATTAACAAAATATATACTCCATAAAGGACTGACAAGAGAGAAGTAGTGTTAATAACCATATTGGGGGTACGATTGACTCAGTGTAACAGCGTCAGGATAAATACGGAGAAGTGGAGAAAAAGTTTTGAGCCTCTGAAGGAAGGACACGGTCATGGTGGAAATTAGCTAATTATATGGCCTACTGCACAAATTTAACCAACTGTTATGTTTGCATGGCAGTTCCCCATTCAGCGCACAGTCTGGTAAATCTTAAACCCTTGTCAGTGGGAAAAGAGCCCTTGTTATGTATATTGGTAGAATTACAGGTACTATTTCAGGCAGCGATTCTGCTCAAAATTGTCTCAACTCTGTAAAGTAGCTGGACTTGAATAATCTTAAATTATGGGGAAACACCACCAATATATTGACAACCAAGAGAAAGTCTGCAGATGCTGGAAATCTGAGCAACACTCACAAAATGCTGGAGGAACTCGGCAGGCCAGGCAGCATCTATGGTAAAAAGTAGAGTCGACGTTTTGGGCCAAAACCCTTCGGCAGGACTGGAGAAAAAAACAGCCGAGGAGTAGATTGTAAAGGTGGGGGGAGAGGAGAGAGAAATGCCAGGCGATAGGTGAAACTTGGAGGGGGAGGGATGAAGCAAAGAGCTAGGAAGTTGATTGGTGAAAGAGACAGAAGGCTATGAAAGAAAGAAGGGTCAGGGTGGGGGGGGGGGAGCACCAGAGAGAGGCGATGGATGGGCAAGGAGATAACACAAGAGAGAGAGACAATGGATGGGATATGGTGGGGGGGGGGGGGGGTCAGTGGAGGCATGGAAGCATTACTGGAAGTTTCATTAATCAAATTTTCATGTCATCAGGTTGGAGGCTGCCCCAAACAACTTCCACAGGATGTGCTCCCTCTATTGTCTCTTTAAGTTCAGGCCTTAGACAATAGCTTCAACACCACCGCCACACCACTGCCAAGAGGGATGTATGTAAAAACCCATGTAGCCTCAGTCGGTACCAGTTGAGAGACCAATGAGAGGACAGATCAAGGGGTGGGGGAGGGGAAGCAGGGAGGGGATAGGCAGGAAAGGTGAAGGAAGGAAGGTAAGGGGAAAGCATTATGTGTAGTAGAAGAAGGCAGCATCATGAGAGAGGTGATAGGCAGCTGGAATGGGGGAAAGGGAGAGGGAGGGAATTACCAGAAGTTGGAGAATTCAATGTTCATGCCAAAGGGCTGGAGACTATCCCCTCCATGCTTCCCCTCCCCCATCCTTTGATCTTCTTACTCGTCTCTCAACTGGCGCCTACCAATTTTCTCCTTCCCACCCTCCCCCTACCTTCTTTATAGGGCCCCTGCCCCATCCCTCTTCAGTCCTGACGAAAGGTCTCAGCCCGAAACGTTGACTGCTCATTTCCACGGATGCTGCCTGACCTGCTGAGTTCCATTAAGTCCTAGGAACCAGGAGGGAGGATATGTTTGGAAGTAAATTGTGAGTCCTGATAACAGAAAATAAAGAGGACTAGTAGACTCGTGCTGATAGACAATTGACATATCTTCTCAACAATTGATCATATACTGACTGTGGGATTCGAAACAAAGTTTTGCAAAAGTTGTTTGTCTTACTACAGTATATAAATATGAGAACTGTATAACCAAAAAATCAGAGTTCTGGTGGCAGTGGAGGCCACTGCAGACTCTCCACAATATTATGTTAATAAACTCTGGTGTACTTAGTTAGTGTTTCCACAACATCCTCTATCAATACCGATAATGAACTAATACAGTTTTATAATACTGTATTGGTGTGTTCTAATTTGTTTTGTATTTCATTTAAATACATAATTGTTAATCAGTTCAACAGCAGTTTGTCTTTTGAATACCTTTTTAACTATTGCTATGAAACTGCTAATTGGCCAAAAGGTACTGAGCACGATGTGTCACAATCAACCAGAATTCACTGTATACCAAGAAGAAAGGAATAACAGTTATATACCAATACGGTTAAATAAAGAGTGATGGGAAGAGATTTGCAGAACATTAGCTGACATGGAGAAACTGGATAAATGGCTTGGATATCTACATTATAGCACACAGTTCTCTTACCTTTGGCTAGTCTAACCATCCCTGTAATAATAATAATGACTAGACCGCAAACTTTGGCAAATGAGAGCACATCCTGGATTCTGGTTCCCCATTTTACGCTGGCGCAGTTTATAAAAGTAAGCGTGCCTATATATGAAAAAGTACAAGCAGATTTCAATAGAACAACTGTTTTTTTAATATACATTTTTATCTCCTCATTTGAATTGCATTCTGGCTCAATGGTTATTACATTAAGCATTGACTACACAGTCATGGTATAATAATTCAATTAACCATTCATTGGGTTAGTCTAAAACATAGCATGTTTTAATCCATTTCATCCATTGTTCTTGTGCCAGCTCTTTGAACAAACTACCCAGTTTAAATGGATGCACTTCATCTTTGATTTTGTTAATTCTTTTGAATTTTGGCTCTCTGGTTGCCAAACTTAATAATGAAAACAGCTTATTATTTTCAAACCCTATTAAAATCTCCACGATTTTGAACATTTCTGTCTAAACTGCCCTAAATTTTCTCTGCATTGAGGAGCAGAATCCCAGTTTCTGCGCAGTCTTTTTCCATAACTAAAATCTTACATCTCTGGTACCATTCCAGTAAATTTACTCCAAGCCACGAGCTTTGACTTACTTGGAGAAATGTAGTATCCAGAATTTCAATATTCAAACCAAATTATCTACCTGGGTTCAAAGCTGGTTTACAAAGAATTAACATATTTGATGTCCATCCTATCATTTTCAAAGACTTATGTATGCACATTCACAAGTCAATGTTCCTGAACTCCTTAAAAAATTGTACAGTATTCCTCCTACCGGCATTTTGCACTTCTGAATGTAAATCTAATCTGCCCTTTATTCAATCATATTGTCCTGAAAACACACACACAAAATACTGGAGGATCTCAGCAGGTTAGGAGGCATCTCTAGAAATGAATTATCTGTTGATGTTACAGGCCGAGATCCTTCTTCAAGACTGGAAAGGAAGAGGAAGGTGTCAGAATAAAAAGGTGGAGGGAAGATTAGCTAGGTGAGAGGTGAAGCCAGGTGTGTAGGAAAGGTAGAGGGCTGGACAAGAAGGAGCCTGATAGGAAAGGAGTGTGGACAATGGGAGAATGGGAAGGGGGAGGAGAATCAGGGACGTGTGAGGAGAAGTAAGAGGCCAGAGAGAAGAATAGAAAAAGAGGGAAGGGGAAGGGAAAATAAAATTACCTGAAGGAGAAATCAATGTTTATGCCTTCAGGTTGAAGTTTACCTGGATGGAATATAAGATGTTGCTCCTCCATCCATGGCAAAAGAGGAGGACATGGACCAAACACGAGGAAATCTGCAGATGCTGGAAGTTCAAACAACAACACACACAAAATGCTGGTAGAACACAGCAGGCTAGGCAGCATCTATAGGGAGAAGCAATGTCGACGTTTCAGGCCGAGACGTCAATATCGCTTCTCCCTATAGATGCTGCCTAGCCTGCTGTGTTCTACCAGCATTTTGTGGACATGGACCAATATGTTAAAACGGGAATGGGAAAATGAATAAAAACGGTTGGATATTGGGAAATTCCACATTTGGTAGCAGATAGACCAGAAGTGCTCGACAAAACAATCCCCCAATATATATAAGGTCTCACCAATGTAGAGGAGGCCACATTGAGAACATCTGATACAAAAGATGGCCCCAGCAGATTCACAGTTTTAGTGCTGCCTCACCTGCAAGGACAGATTGGAATCCAGAATGGAGGTAATCATTCTGTTGCTTGCAGGGATATTTGCCAGGAGGGGGATTAGTGAGGAGGGATGAATAAACAAGAAAATCACAGAGGGAGTGATCCCTGTGGAAAGCGAAGTTAAAGATGTGTTTGGTGACAGGATCCCATTGAAGCTGGCAGAAGTTGCAGAGAATGATGATGTCTTGGATGCAGAGGCTCATGGGATGGTAAGTGAGGACAAGAGGAACTCTACCCCTGTTAAGGCTGCAGGGAGATGCTGTGAATGTGGATATCAGGGAAATGGTGGTACAGGAAGGGGAACCCTATTCTTTGAAGGAAGAGGTATCTCTGAAGTCTTGGAAAGGAAAGCCTCATCCTCAGAACAGATATCGTGGAGATGAAGGAAATGAGAAAAAGGAATAGTAAGGAGATATGGCGTGGTGGGAAGAAATATAGTGAAGATAGCTGTGGGAATTGGTAGGTTTATAAAAGACATCGGTAGACAGTTTGTCTTCAGAAATGGAGGCAGAGATTGAGAAAGAGAGAGTGGTAACAAATAGACCTAATGAATTTAAAATCAAGGTAGAAGTTGGAGGCAAAGTTGATAAATTTGCTGAACTGTAGTCGTCAATGTAGCATAGGAAGAATTGAGGATCATTGCCAGGGATAGCTCAGAACATGAACTATTGTATGCAGCCAACAAAAAGGCAGGCATAGCTGGGGCATATGGCTGTCCCTTGAGTTTGGAGAATATGGGAGGAGCCGAGAAGGAATTGTTGATGGTGAGGACAGGTTCTGTCAGATGAAGGAAGGTGGTAGTAAAGGGGCACTGGTTGGGTTTTTTGTTGAGAAAGAAGCGGAGAGCTTTAAGGCCTTCTTGATAGGGAGACACAAGTGTATAGGGATTAGAAAATGGGGCAGTCAGGGCCAGGGAATTGAAAGTTGTTGGAGAGATCGAGAGCATGTGAAGTGTTGCAGATGTAGATGGGAAGGTACTGAACCTGAGGGGGGTGGGGGGGGGGTAAGACAAGGTATGTGGACATGAGTTCAGAGGGCAAGGAACAGGCAGTGACAGTGGGCCTACTCAGACAGTCAGGTTTGTGGATCTTGGATAGAGGGTAAAAATGAGCAGTGTGGGACAAGGGAACTATGAGTTTGGTGGCAGTGGATGAGAGTTCTCCAAAGTTAATGAGATTACTGATGGTGTTGGAAACAATTTTCTGATGGTTAGGAGTGGGATCCTTTGTAAGTAGAGGTGTCTGAGAATGGCTGCTTGGCCTCAGCCAGGTAGAGGTCAGTTCACCACACTACAATAGCAGCAATTCTCATGAAATCCATTAGCATCTTTGTAAAGTTTATTTAAAGGTTTGTGTCATTGGTAAAGGGTCTGGATACCTAAGCTCAGATCATACCAATAAATTAACACCACTGTTCAATGTTCATGCCTTCACCACTGTATTGACCTCAGGCAAACATTTGCTCTCTCTCATCAGGAAAACAATTACTCATTACTAATATACTATATTCATACTACCATATCTATAATGCAGTATATTGCCAGCACCTTCTAAAAGTCCAAAAAGTGCACCCTACTTTCATCAATCCTCTTCATTCTAGCAAATAACATACACCAGATTATCTTTTTTTTAATCCATGCTAGCTCTATTTAAACTGATGGATTTTCAAGTGAAAATTATTTTTGTTGAATATTGTCCTTAAATGTTCTCCATGATTCACAGTACTTTGGCAGAACCACAATCAAAATTTACCTCTATTTATTTTTATGACCAGAGATTTAAAAATATGCTGTCTTCCAGTCTTTTGGCATTATTGTCAAACCCAAAGAAGTTTGGAAGATTGTGACTAAAGCATTTTTACCTGCATATTTACTTTCTTCAATAATCTATGATGCATCATATCTGAACTGGTGACATTTCTGCTGAATATAATCCATATTTTAAACATATTACTGTAAGTACATTTTTAATCCAATTTCCAATTATCCTACCAATTTTTTGTTGCTCAAAATTAAATTAATTTAATTTTAATTAAAGTTGATAACAACAAACATTCTTGGTGTATTATTTAAATTGCTATTGATCTAAGTACAAAATGGTCAATGGATAATACATCATGACACTTACTGATGCAAGCAGCTCCAAGTAGTTGTTGTGCTAAGTATGGTGTAGGACAGTTTCCAAAGATAGGCTGCACCAGGTAGTTGCCAAATGTTAAGGCAACAACAGCTTGTGCAGAGGGCCTAATAATAAGTATTGACATCCAGAGTTTAAGAAAAGCAATAAATCCTCCATATACTTCCAAAATATATGCATAGTTTGCACCAGATTTTCTAATGGTTGTACCCAATTCAGCATAGCAGAGGCCTCCAATAATTGAAAAAATACCCCCTAAAGCCCAAATAATCAGGGACAGACCATAGGAGCCACTTTGCTCTAAGACTTCACCTGGAGAAATAAAAATCCCTGATCCAATCATGGCTCCAACTATAAGAGAGACACCATTCCTTAAGGATATCTCTGCTTTTAGTTTTACTAACACATCATTGACGTGGTCAGTTTTTACTCTAAGCTTGGGATTGGGAGTGTGAGGTGAATCAGAGCCTGGGATAAAACTGTTGTCTGTAACTGGCTGAAAACCAACACGTTGCTTGTCCATATTGAAGTATGAATTGTTACTTGGGAAGCAGCTACCTAGAAAGACAGAAAAAAAACAAATGGAGTATTTTTGATTATTATATATTTTTATTTTTAGATTTTCATAGATTTTCAACTATGACGATATATGGATCAAAACAGTCTTGAGTTGATGTGTATTGAAATCAGCTACACAGTTAAAATGCTAGGTTATGTGAGATCCCAGATGATAGAATGTTGGACTAGAGTCTGCACTTGATTCCCAAATTGGCCTGAATTTTAGTGCTCATGACTACTTGTCACTTTGAAAAGTGGTTGGTTGTTACTCATAAGTACAGCAAAGAGTAATTTTCCTCTCAAGAATTAGTGGGTGTATCTTCTACCCTGACACAGAATCTTTGATATATGGGTAAAATTCAGACCATTTGAGTATCATAGAGAGATACAGTACAGAAACAGGCCATTCAACCCCAGAGTCTTGCCGACTCATTTAAACTAATCCCACTATAACCCATTTATTTCTCATTGCATGTAACTGTGTTCTTAACATGATCTTCCAAGGTAACCACTCACAGTCAATGAAGTCATGACAGTATGAGAATGCGATAAATATGACACAATGAATGGATATAATGAACTGAGTCATGAAAGGCACCAAATAAGTCAAAGACTCATTGATAGATACAGAGCAGAAATTGGTTCTTTGGCCAGCTATGGCCAAACTGGACATCAATCATTTCCACTAATCCCACACCTAATCCATTTTATTCTCCCAATATTCCCATCAACTCTCCTACAGATTCCACATTCACCTATCTACAAGGAGCAATTCACAGCTGTCTTGTGGCAGCACTTCTTTTTGATATGTTCAGTGGTGGGGAGGGCTTTTCCCGTGATGGAATGGGCAGTATCCCCTACATTTAAGTTACAGATCTTTGGACTGTGTCTGGAAACTGGAGTACCCAGGAAAACGGGAGCAATAGTAGATTGATAAAAGAGTGGTATATTTCTGACTTCATTATGTTTTAGCTGAAGACTGGCTAGTTTCATGTTCTTTCATATCTGTAATCCATTTTAAATTTAAAGTAAATCTGAATTGTGTAAAAACAAAGTTCTTTCTGCTGATTATTTTCCAATCATTCAAAGGCAAATACAATTTCAAATGAAGGGACAGTGAAATCTAGGGAAAGAAACGTCAAAAAAACCTTATAAATATTTTCCAAAACTTTACACTATCCCAATTGTTTGGAATACAGAGGAATTCTTTGTCCCACCATAATAGTGTGTCATACCTGAGCACTGGTCAAACACAGACCAGAAAATATCCTTGGTCAATATGTGTTGTATTAGCTGAATCTCACTTGATTAAGATGGTTCAATTGGCCAACATCTTAAGGCTAAGGAGGTAACTGGGGATTGCTCTCCAAAATGACAATGCTCAATACATATGATACATTATGTTAAGAGTTTTTTTTGGGGGGTTAGCACACACAGCAAATAACTTCAGCAACTGACTTCAACCACCAGTCTTCAGGCTTGAATATGAACTATAGAATAAATGCAGCTCTGAACAATGGGCCGTGAACCACAAGACTAGACAATGCTGATTAAATTTGTTATTTGGGTGCTATTTGGGTGTTTGTCATGTGGGTGCAACGAGGGAGGTGTGAGAGTGGTGTGTAGTTCAAAGGAAGCATTGTAAATATGGAATTGTCCTTTGATCTTTAGCACATAAAATGTTGTGCATAGTTGGGGTAGGCAGGCCTTTTTCCTCTGAAAGGTGTCTCAATATGAAACCTGCTCTGTCTCATTTTGTCAAATAAAGAAACTGGTTCATATCTACCAATACTTCTCTCCAGTAACTTTGTTCATGTGACAACATTTGGGGGTTCATCTGGGATGCCTTTGTGACCTATTTTGTGGCCAGAGATCTCAGCAGTCTAAATGGGTGCATATTTTCAAAATCAGCACTCACACTTGGATCTGTTTGGGTCAGTGGCCATAGAAAATCGCTAGGTATCACAAATTTGTGAAGGGTGGATACTGAAGGTTCAAGGAACCAGTGTAAATTTAATCCTGCAAACACTTTTGTGAGTGTGTTTGCCTTGGTGTAACAGTCGTATGCAAAGGAATACACCAGTCATCATGTGCTTAGACACACATAAATAGCATACATACTCTGCGGTTTTAAGTACGTACTGTTTAACTGGCCCCCATCATTTATATTTTGCATAGGGTGTGGATATTTCAGGGAGTGGCTTTACCCAGATACATCTGTCAGGATGGCACCTGTTTAAG
The DNA here is from genome assembly GCF_030144855.1 of Hypanus sabinus. Taxonomy (NCBI): domain Eukaryota; kingdom Metazoa; phylum Chordata; class Chondrichthyes; order Myliobatiformes; family Dasyatidae; genus Hypanus; species Hypanus sabinus. Next base: position 15,363,562 of record NC_082722.1, on the reverse strand, counting down.
TCAGGCACTGTCAGAATGATAACCCTGAAGACCCAAGTCAGCCCTTGACCCTGACTGCAACCATTCATAAGCCCTGGGGAAAAACAGCACATTTTGTCGGAATTGCCCTCACTTAAAGTTGTACGTGGTAATTCAGAATTCCGGCGAAAGCTTGAGGAAATGGTTGAAATTCACCAGATGCACCTTAAAGATATACACATGTTAGTAAAGTGCCCAAGGAACATGTGGGATAGTATGGTCCATGGGGTGCAGGATGGTACATGGGCAAACAACTACTGGGAATGCCAGCAATGAAGAGAGATATCACTTCTTTAAAGGGGAAGTGAGGTAGTGAGATGAGAGCAATTGGGGGATGTCAGTGATTCAAAGAGCCAGTAAGCTAGAAATGTAATATGCAGAATGTAAATATCAAACATATGATGAGTAAACAGGTTGGATAATCCAGGAAAGGACAACCCAGTCTTCCTGAAAATACTGAAGGAAGGCCTGAGCTTAGCCCACTAGGAAGTTTTAGATTTGGGAACAGTGGTGGGATCGACCTACTCTGCTATAGTTTCATGGGCTGGTGAGATAGACCAGAGGAAAGGTAAGAGAAGTTGTAAAGTGGCTGTAGTGAATGTAGCTGCTATGATGTTACAGAGAACTTGCTTTGTGTGCTGGCAGCTGGGGCACAAAGCAAGGAAATGCTGGAATAGACATGGGAGTGGAAAGATGATTTGTTATAGCTGTGGCTTCTCAGGTGATGTTTGGAGGTAGTGCTCTGAAAAACAAGCAAAATGTAAATATGTAAAATGTAAATATCATCTACCAAAGCAAGCAGAACTCACAGGAGCACTTTCTCTTTCCAGTTTGGCTACTGACCAAATTATAGAGTTGGCGAGGTTGGACAAACGACAAATAGCAGCCCCTGTTGCCAGTGGTGGTCATCCACAGATGTACACAAGAAGTTTATTAGGGAGCTAGCAATGCAAAATATTCATGGACACAGGATCATCAGTAACGATAACTGATCTACCCTTGCCCATGACTAGAGAGGTGATTTACATTACCAGAGCAGGAGGTGAAACAATGAGGGCATAGAGAAGACAACCCCAGGTACTTCAGACTGAGGGAGTACAGCTTTCTGTTGATTTCTGGGTGTGCCCAAACAACGAAGAAACTATCTGGGAAATAGACACACTAATTAAGTGAGGCAAGACTGAGACTCCGGAAAAGGAGAAATAACAAGGACTATACATGGACAGTGGTCATATGTGACCCACAAAGCAGCTAACATGGCCCACAGAGAGACAGTAACCCCAAGCAGTGAGAAGAGACAGGGTGATGTGCAGGAGTCAAGTCAGGTGGTCCCAAGGGGAGGGGCCAAGCATAGTCTGGAGCTGCTAGTAGTGCAGCTGCCTGAGGTGATTACAGTAAAAGCTCACCAGAAAGGGGCAGAAAGGGAATGAGTGGGCAGACATCAGTGTGGGAAGGGCAGCAGAAGAACAAAAAGCAACAGAAATTACAAGTGTACAGAAAGAAACTACAACTGCCAATTTAACAAGATAACATGGAGATGTGAGGGACCACTGTAACCAGGGTAAAGGATTGAGCAAAACGTCAACAGCATATTGCTAATCTGAGAGAGCTGGAGGGAAAGGAGATAGTTGTCCCAGGCCAGATGACCAAGTCATGGTGAGGGTTCTGCCTGAAAGGGCAGGGCTTGCCCCCAGATGGATAGGGTCACAGATAGTATTTTTAACAAATGAACTCATAACTGTGTGCAGACTTGGCAAGGCAGCCAGTGGAAACACTGGACTCAGATAAACTGTACAACTCACCTTCTTGTTGCCCCCCACAGACAAAGCAGGAGATCAAGTGTGCCCAGTAACTGTATAATTACAGAGAACCCAAGAGAGGAACACCAGCAGGCCACACCAGACCTGACCACAGGTGATGGAAGCAGACCCACAGCAAATGTGAAGGCAGAGGATATCCAGAGAATGAAACAGAAAGCTGAGAATAAAATGTTAAAGCGCAATGGTAATGGTACTCTGTAATGAAGGCAGATTGCTGAAGGTACCTGATTAGTTGTATAGCATAGAATAGAAAAGATACTGAGGAAATAGATAGGAAGGGATTTAAGCTATAGCAGAGACATCAGGTTCCGTAACTTCAATGGCATGGCAGACTGAGAAAGAGAAGAAATTGCACACGGCATCTGAAGTCAGTCACCACAGCCTGAATGTGGAGCAAATACAAATGAGCTGGGCCCTTTCAGCAGTTGGGCCAGTGCTTGACTGGTCGTTTCAGAACGGGGTGCCTCTGGGGAGAGATCCTTGCAGTTATTCAAATAGAGACTACCCCCACCCCTTTCTGTACATCGATGAGAGGGCTTGTGAGCCCAATACTTTTACCTTGCTGATACCTCTGGAAAGCAAAAGTTTTAGCTTTCAGAGAATGAAGGGCTGAAGACAAGGAATGTGATTAAACTGCCTTGGGCCATCAAGAAAGACATATGAACGAAGCTGCATTTTTAAAAGACTGTTAATCAAATCTCTAGAACAATCTCTCTGCCTGGTGTTTTGTGGGTAGCCTTTAGGGATGACAGGGTAGATGTAGGTGCACATTAAGTAATTGGGGGGCTCTCTGAGGCAGGGCATTTTTGCTGTCTTATTTTAGATCCTCTTCAAGTTTGGCCTTTCCTGGTACAAATATATTTTTGTCCAGGAGGGCCAAGAGGAGGGACTGTTAGAGCGCCTTTGAAAATAACTTCAACTTCAAATAATTTCAGCCACAAGTCTTCAGATAAAATGCAGCTCTGAACAATGGGTTTCTAAGACTGTGAACCACAGAATTGGAAGACCAGACAATGCTGATTAAATTTGTTATTTGGGTATCTGTTGTGTCGGTGCAAAGAGAGAGGTGTGAGGGTGATGGTTAGTTCAAAGGAAGTATTGTAAATATGGAATTGTACTTTGATTTTTAGCCTGAATTGTCCTCTGGTCTGTAGCATATATAATGTCCTGTAGCCTTGGGTTAGGCAGGCTATCTTCCTCCAAAAGGCCTGCTTTGTCTCATTTTGTTGAATAAAGAGAATGTTTCATTACTACCAGTACTTCTCTCCCCTGACTTCATTCATGCGACAACACATTATACCGTGATATTTAAAGTGGAATAATGCACCAACACTCACAAAATGCTATTTGTGCATACTGAATGCTGCAACAGCTGTGTACTGTATCATAATCAATCCATAACTTTTAAGGAAAAAAATTGATCATTGATCAGTTGTATGCTATCCACAACTGATAATTCTACAAAACACAAACATATAAATTTAGATGGAAATAACCAACTTACTCTTGAAAAATGTTACACCATTTAGAAAAATCACAGCTGATCCGATTGTTACACTAATTCTGCATCAATGTCAGATAATCTCTCACCCACTTGTCTATCAGGTACCTATTTATTTCCTTACTTAAAAATATTCAAAGACTCAGGTTTTATTTTGAGGGAGATCTGGAAAGTCACAACACTCTTAGAGCAAGGTTTCTCAAGCTGTGACTTTGAACCCCACAGGAGTCCATGGCAATAAAAGAAGGATAAGAACCCCTGCTCTAGAGCAAAGAGCTTCATCTCATGCTTAAATAGGCAATTATTTTTAAACCATAACCCCAAGTTCTACATTCTTCCATAAAAGGAAACATTCTTTCCATCAACCCTGTCAAGGCACCAGTTATCAGCAAACCTTTCTTCATAACACTCCATTCTAGGTATTGGTCTAGCAAACCTAATCTGACAACTTCCAAAGCATTTACGTCCTTCCCGGAAGGAGGAGACCAATTTACACATGGTACTCTAGATGGGGCCTCACAAATCCCATATAAAACTGAAGCATAATCTGCCTACTTTTGCATTTAATTCTCCAGCACTAAATTATAACATTCTATTAGCCTTCTTAATTACCTGCTGTATCTGAATACAAGCCATTTGCAATGCATGAGGGTCTGTAATCTCTACTATATAGTTAACCTACATTGTTTAAAGAAATCCTGCCAAAGTGTCAATTTTCACATTTCTCTATGTTTAACTTTATTTGTACATTTTTGCCATATAACATTTGATGTGCCTCTCTTTCAAAAGCTTTCTGGAGATCTATTTATAATACATCAGCTGGTTCCCCAGTTGATGGCATTTCTCATGTAAATACAATGAATTGGTCAAACAGATCAGACATGACTTCTCTTTCAGAATGCAATGTTGACCTTACATGATTTCATTGCATTTTATGCACCCTACTGTAATATTTTAAATAGAATTTCTAATATTTCCAGTAATTTCTTCTGTCTCCCTCCATTTTTGAACAATGAAGTTACCCCTGCTATTTGGCAATCAAATGCAATCTTCCCTAAATCCAGACAGTTTTGGAAACCATAAGACAATTCACCAACCGGCCACTTACCTATGAGACTCTGAAATTATGTCCATTAGCACCTAGTTCCAACAATTGGACCATAAATACTTTTTCTGCAATTCTTTCTTTGAAATCCTGCAGTAAAGCATATTACCAATATCCTCTAAAGCAAGAGTTCCCAACCTTTTTTTGCCATTACCAATGCCATTAAGCAAGAAGTCAGTGGACCCCAAGTTGGGAACTTCTGCTCTAAAGTGAAGACTGGATTTTTATCGTCAGTCCCCCAGTTTCACACTTTTATAGGACCAACACTCATTTCCTTAAAATATCGACAGAAATTTTATTCATTTTAAGAAGTTATTGCCAAAATAATGTAAACAAAATAAATACTAAATGGTAATTTTTTTCAATCCTAATTGTTCCAAATTAGGTTAAATAGACAATTTGAAATACAATGGTAATAGCCCTGAATAATGAATAGGCAAGTTGAAGTAGTTCCTCCTCAGAAGAAACGCCCACATCTCTCATCCACTCATTTGAAACATCTTCGGGTGTTAAAGGCCAGTTGGACAATTTCTTCTTGTTGAAGGGTATAGCGTACAGTACCTATAACTGAAGCATGTAATTCACTGCATCTGGTGACTTGAAACAATCCCCAAATCCCCAATCATGGACATAGTCTGTAGAATAAAACTTGCCAGAGATTGAAAGATCAGAACCATCCGTCCTTTTCGAACACTATTCTCTCTTTACAGGGCTTTCGACTACAAATTTAATCTTAACAGCTCGCTAATTTAACGGCTGAGGAGAAAGAAACCGAAAAGAAACTTCTTAAGCCGAAAATTTCAATTAATAACTCATTTCTATCTGTAGGTCCGGCGACCGAACCCGCTCCTCACCTGAAAATCCGCCGCAACCTTCACCGCGCACGCGCAGTGCCAAACCGCCAACTCCGGCCTCGAGCGCCGGCGGGAGCGCGACGAAGCGTCCGGTGAGGGAGAGAAGCTGCGAGAATGAGGGGAAGGGGGTCGGAAACACAACGCGGTTAATATTAGAATTGGGAAAGAGAGAAAAAAAAAACGGTTTGAAGTTATAGGAGCGGAAGGTCAGGAATGCGATGGGTATAAATTTAGGGGTCATCAATTAACGGGGACAGTTGGAGAATAGGAATAAAGTTATGAAACTAAGTAATAAAAGACCATCCTTCAACTCAACTATCCTTTAGAATACAACAATAAACATAAACAGCCTTAATTTAGGTTTAATAAAATACTCAAGCCTTCTGAAGCTTAACAACTCACCTCCGACTCAATCCACAACAAGCCTGCATATTGGTTCAAAGACCGTTCAGAAATCTGATGGCAGAGGGGAAGAAACTGTTCCTCTCTTCCCTTCTTCATTTACCTGAAAAACTTACCAATAACTTCCTAAAAACACAAAATGCTGGCAGAACTCAGCAGGCCAGACAGCATCTATGGGAGGAGGTAGTGATGACGTTTTGGGCCAAAACCCTTCATCAGAACTTTTGACATATTTATTTCCAGCATCTTCAGATTCACTCGTGTTGCCCAATAACTTCCTCATCACTTCGATCATTACCTGTGGTAGTGAGTTCTGTATCATTACTATTCCACGAGTAAAGACAAATTTTGAATTCTAATTTTTGGAAGATTCTTAATGCATCATCCTTAAGCCATTTTTAAAGAGAAGAATGTGCATTCTGTTATCTTTTCATGATACAGGTATATTGTTGAGGCCATCTATTGGTCAACCATGGATGTTGTATCCTACCTGTCTACAAGCCAGGGCACAGAACAAAATGGATAGAAAGTTGTCACCTATGTAGCAGGCTCACCCACTCCATGCAGCTGGTGAATCCAAAGGAATGGCAGAGACCGAGGCAGTGTGGCACCAGCAGCATAGCAGGAGTTGCCAGTGTTACAAATGTGCCGCAACACTGAGGGGCCGAAGGGTACAAAGTCTTCTTGAGAATCGCAAGATCGCTATTAATTCAGGTCTGGGACCCAGGAAATAAGAGAGAGACACGCAGAATCCACAAGGTTTGGAATGTGTCCTGGCCTCAGCGAAACAAAGCCACTGATAATGGCCATTGTCTCTTGGAGACGGAATTATGTATTGAGTACTGTACTATTCATTGAGGCCCCTCAGGGGACAACCAGAGTGGGCTGGTTGAGGGATAGCATCATCCCAACCTGAGTGACATCTGGGACCCCATGAGTAAGGATAAAAGAGGGTCTGGGGAACAACCCCTTTAGACGCACCAGGAGAAACGCTAGAAATCCCGTGACAACATTTAATAGCGCCAGCCAGTGGGGGCTCGTGTGCGTCCTTCCCTTGCCTGGGATTGGCGGGCTCATCACGGAAGAGTGGCTTAGCTAAAGAAAAGGCCATAAGTGAACGGCCATACCAACGAGACTCCAACGGATCGAAATCATAAAAGGAAAGCCGGCAAGGTTTTCTCCCAAAACTCCCTCTCTCTCTCTCTCTCTCTCTCTCTCTCTCTCTCTCTCTCTCTCTCTCTCTCTCTCTCTCTCTCTCTCTCTCTCTCTCTCTCTCTCTCTCCATCCATTGCAACCCAGCGGTCCCTAAAGGCTGCAGCCTGCATGAACTGAGTGAACTTTATATTTCCATCAGACAATACATTATCCCCGAGACAACGATAGAGCTTATTTCTTATTGATTATTATTATACCCGCACTTTTAGAGTTAGTATTGACGACATATATTAACTGTATATTTGCATTGATATTATTTTTGTGTATTTTTACTAATAAATACTGTTAAAAATAGTATCATCAGACTTCAACAGACCTCTCTATCTTTGCTGGTAAGTGACCAAGTTATGGGGTTCATAACAAAGTGGGGGCCTCGTCTCGAGATTTGATACCAAATTGGAGGGCCAGCGAATCAGGCTTTTAAGTCCAAACGTGGGTCTGGTTGCGTGGGTAATCAGACGGGAAACCAACAAAGATGGACGTTGATGAATTCATAGAAAACCCGACTCTGGAGGCGCTAGAGGCCGCCACAAAGTCGGACTTGATAAATATTGCGAAAGGACTAAGTCTCGCAGAGGTGAGGTTGTCGATGAAAAAGCGGGAGGTGCAGAGGGCCATAACTCAGTATTATATTGTGAAGAATGTGTTTTCGGCTGAGGTATTGGAAAATATCCCTGAAAAGGCACCAGCTAGTGGGACGGCTCAGTTAGAGTTGGAGAAATTAAGGTTGGAACATGAAATTAAGTTAAAACATCTGGAAGCAGCCGAAAAAGAGCAGGAAAGAGCTGAGAAGCAGAGGGAGCATGAAATTAAGTTGAAACAGTTGGAAGCAGCTGAAAAGGAGAAGAAAAGAGCTGAAAAAGAGAGGGAAAGAGCTGAGAACCAAAGGGAGAAGGAGAAACAGAGGCAACATGACTAGGACATGGAGAAGTTAAGGCAAGAGCGAAGAGCTCAAGGGTCAGACTGAGAGGAGCGGTTTAATGTTAGTAGGGAGTTTAGGTTAATACCTCCGTTTGAGGAGACGGATGTTGATAGTTATTTCTTGCATTTTGAAAAGGTGGCAGTGAGTCAGAAGTGGCCCAAAGATCGGCGGGTGGCATTACAAAGTGTGTTAAAAGGGAAGGCACAACGGGCATATGCGGTGTTGTCCATGGAGGAGGAGGAGTCTGAGAATTATGAGAAAATAAAGGAGGCCATTCTTCGGACCAACGAATTGGTACCTGAAGCGTATAGACAAAAGTTCAGAAACTTAAAGAAAGGGTGGAATCAGACATATGCAGAGTTTGCCTATGAGAAGGGTGTGCTCTTGGATTGTTGGTGTGCAGCAGAAATGGTGGAAGAAGGTTTTTGGCGTCTCAGGGAGTTAATTCTGATTGAGGAATTTAAAGGTTGTGTTTCGGATGGTATCTAGATGTATTTGAATGAGAAGCCGAATAAGTCCATATCTGAATATGCTAGGTTCGCAGATGAATATGCCCTAACCCACAAAACAAAGTTTTCCTCGAGTAAAAGTTACCAGAGAGACCGTGGGAATGGTAGAGAAAGCCCGCCGGCTGAGGCAGAGATTCAGCCGGGACCTAGCGGTAAAATTAAAGAGGAGGAAAGGCAAGACGGCAGGAGAGGTCCTGGCTTGACTTGTTTTAATTGTGGAAAGGTGGGTCATATTGCATTTAAGTGCCTTGCTCCGAGGAAGGAGACAGGAAAATGGAAAGCAGCAGTCCCTACAGGATGTATTGTGGTGATCAGTAAATCAACAAGAAAGCCCTAGGTTGACAGAATACGAGAGGGGCCTGAGAAATTTATTGCAGAAGGAACCGTGTCTGTGAAAGAGGGAGACACACCAGTTCCAGTGCGGATCTGGAGAGACACGGGAGCTGAACTGTCATTGATTCGCAGTACAGTGCTAGATTTTGGTCCTCGGACTGGAGAGGTAGCTTTGAAAGGCATAGGAAAAGGGACAGAAGTGGTGCCTTTGCATAGGATCGTTATAAATTGTGAGCTGGTATCTGGACCAGTTGAAATAGGGGTGCAATCAGAATTCCCGAGAACTGACATAGACGTTCTTCTGGGTAATGGGTGGTGACGTTTGGTCAGCCATGGAGCTGATGAGCCAGCCTGTAAGTGTTGAGGACCCGCCCCTAGATTCCAAGATCTATCCCACATGCGCGACCACTCGCAGCATGTCGAGAAAGGCAGCTGAGAACGAGACCAGTTTAAATCCGGCCAGTATCGATTTGGCCGAGACGTTTTTACTGACCCTGTACCAAGAGGAGTTAGAGGGTGGTAAAACGAAGAATAGGAAAGTGAAAGAGAGTAAGGGAGAGGAGGTAGACCTGCCCTTAGCCGGGAGGAAATTTATGAAGGCACGGAGTAAAGATGAGAAACAGATAGAGCTGTTAGAAGGTCCAGGGCTGGACATGGAGGATCTGTCTGGTTTGGCAGAACTGTTTGAAGAATTTGAAAATTTAAAATGTGTTCCCGATAATGAAATGAGGGCAGTCCTAGATGAAAAGGATGCCATTACCTTGAAGAAGTCTGCTGGGTTGACAGATGAAGTTGTTTCAGCCCACGGGGTTGAGTTTACTCTGGAAGGGAGTTGCCCAGAGAGTAACTGGGAGGATCAGGGGAAATTAGAATTTGAAAAGGGTACAGGTATTGAAAGCCTGGAAGAGGCAGATGTCCTGTTTGAGTGTGTTCAAGATGTGGATGCACGTGGTACTGAACCTAGTAATGAAACTCAGGAAAAGTCTGAGGTATTTGATTTAGTTGAAAAGGAATGCAGTCCTTGTGGGTCAGATGGACTTGGTTCAGTGAAGAAAGGGTTAAACTTGGTACTAGTGGGAAATGAGAATTCCCAGTTGTTTGTGTTCAAAGGTGTGTTAAAAGTTAGTAAGGAGATAAAAGGTGGTGAGGTGAATATTGTTCTTGAAGGAAAACGGAAAAGTGTAGTTCCTAAATTGAATGAAGAAAATTTAAAGTCTAGATTGATGTCAGAAGCAGCAACCAGGCTACACAGACAATGGCTTGGTAACATGGTGCCTGCAAATCAATTACAGGTTGATTTGGAATGTAAAGGTGCCCCGCATGCTATTGTTATTCAAGAGAGTGCTGTGAAGAGGCAGAATTTGAAATGCTGTTTGGACAAAGAGGGATTGCATGCAGAGTTTAAACTGAAAACTAATAGCATGAAGGGTCCTGAAGATAAAACTAACAATTTGCTTAAAATTAAAGAATTGTGTGGAAATTCGGACAATGGTCTAAGTTTGGAACACATTGTTGATAAAATAACTCCTATGAAAGGAGCATGAAAAAGCCTATTCCACACTAGTATACAAGTTAACAACGTGGGAGTTGACTGGAAACAGGGCGAGGTTTGACGGGATGCCATTTTAAATAACAGGATCCGGTTTTAAGGAATTTCAACAAAGCATGTGAATAATAAAGACAACCCCATGGAAGATTGACTGTTAAGTTTGAAAGTAACATAAAGATTAGTATTTGCATGAACTTTTGTAATATACATGTAAGCTAAGATCACAACTCTTTAGTTTTTGTTTGCTGAAGAAAAGGGAATAAAAATAGGTGGTTATTAAATTGGAGTCTGATGCTACAAGAATTTATTAAGGTACAAGATGTTAAGATATTAAAGGAAGTGACAATGTAATCGCTAACTGTTTAGATGCTGAATTGAATGTATAACTGTATTACTCTGTAGTGAAAAAAAAACTCTTTTGTATTGTGTTAGATTCTGAAATCCTGTAAGACTCTGTATTAATTCATTTTTACCGATGGTAAAAATATTTCAAGGAAGGGGGTGTTAAGAATGTGCTGCAACTCTGAGGGACCGAAGGGTACAAAGTCGCCCCCTCCTTTTTGAGAATCGCAAGATCACTATTAATTCGGGTCTGGGACCCAGGAAATGAGAGAGACAGGCAGAATCCACAAGGTTAGGAATGTGTCCTGGCCTCAGCGAAACAAAGCCGCTGATAATGGCCATTGTCTCTTGGAGACAGAATTGTGTATTGAGTACTGTACTATTCATTGAGGCCCCTCAGGGGACGACCAGAGTGGGCTGGTTGAGGGATTGCATCATCCCAACCTGATTGACATCTGAGACCCCGTGAGTAAGGATTAAAGAGGGTCTGGGAACAACCCCTTTAGATGCACCAGGAGAAATGCTAGAAATCCCGTGACAGCATTTAATAGCGCCAGCCAGTGGGGGCTCATGTGCATCCTCCCCTTGCCTGGGATTGGCGGGCTCATCACGGAAGAACGGTTTAGCTAAAGAAGAGGCCATAAGTGAACGGCCATACTAACGAGACTCCAACAGATCGAAATCATAAAAGGAAAGCCGGCAAGTTTTTCTCCCAAAACTCCCTCTCTCTCTCTCTCTCTCCCCAACCATTGCAAACCCAGCGGTCCCCAAAGGCTGCAGCCTGCATGAACTGAGTGAACTTTATATTTCCATCGGACAATACATTATCCCCAGACAATGATAGAGCTTATTTCTTATTGATTATTATTATACCCGCACTTTTAGAGTTAGTATTGACGACGTATATTAACTGTATATTTGCATTGATATTATTTTTGTGTATTTTTACTAATAAATACTGTTAAAAATAGTATCATCAGACTTCAACGGACCTCTCTATCTTTGCTGGTAAGTGGCCCAGTTACAGGGTTCGTAACACTAGTCAGTGTTAATCTCAGCCTCAGGGTTTTCAGCTGCAGGATTTTCCTCAGGGTTGATTCCCAAAGCCTTCCCAAAGAGTGGGTATAGCCGCAAGGCAGAAGAGGTTTGAGATCAGAGTTTTCCTTCTAGATCAGCAGCCAACCACAGCTGACAAGCCCCATCTGCCAAAAGTAATTGATTTTAAGGTGCTAGTGCCCCTTTGCCACTTCTCCTGTCCGTAGAAATGGTTCTGCTGGGCTTAGTAGCTAAACTACACATAAAAGCTAATGGAGCTTATCCCCACTACCACCCCTGGCTGTAACAACCTTACGGAACCGCATGATATATATACCCACCTATTTATGATGGCAGCCTTTTAGATCTTTAGCATATTCTGCTGTGCTTCTCAATCTTTATAATATGACAACTTGAACTGTATACAGTACGAAAGGTTGTTCTGACTATAGAGAACTTGCTAAAAGGAATGGTATGGCAGAAATTAAGATTGTATCTTGGATCTCTAATCATCAGCCAAACTATAGCTCTTAAATACTTGGTTAAAAGATGCTGGAGAAAGGAGAACAGTTATCACCAGATGGATCAATACACAAAGAATTTTCCAGGAATAGTTTTCCTCTGTGCACCCTAATAAGGAATTATACTTGAGGAGATTTAGAAGAATGCATGGGGATCTCATTGAAATGTTGAAAGGACTAGGTAAGGTGGATGTGGAGAGGATGTTTCATCTGGTGGGAGTATCTAGAACTAACGGGCACAGCCTCAAAACTGAGGGGTGACCTTTTAGAACAGAAGTAAGGTGGAATTTTTTTTTATCCAAAGAGTGGTGCATCTGTGGAATGCTCTGCCACAGACTGTGGTGGAGGCCAGATCCATGGGTATCTTTAAGTCGGACGTTGATAGATTCCTGTTTGGTCGGGGCATCACGGGATATGGTGAGAGGGTAGGTGAATGGGGTTGAGTGGGATCCGAGATCAGCCGTGATGAAATGGCAGAGTGGACTTAATGGGCTGAAAGGCCTAATTCTGCTTCTATGTCTTATGGGATTGCAGAGATCCTGGCAAGAAAATGCAAATGCACCAGCTACAACTAATGACGAGGTGTGGGAAAGGATTGTATTTGTCAGTATCCGTGAAGGTGATAGGCATCAATTTTTACACTTATGTATGTCCAGGACTGTTTAAGAAACATACAAAATATTTACATTCTCTGTTGTCCATGATTACTGACTTTTCTCTTTCTCCCTTGAAAGTGCAGCATGTAGTAGGAAAATGTAGATTTTGGGGAATCTCTTACTGTCATGACAGAATCCTGATAAGCTCTGCAATTCCAAGAGAGTTTAGTCTTTGAATATTCCAACTGGTCTTCAAGTGTCAAGAGGCCTACTCTTTTCCTATTTTCTATGCTTGCCTTATACACGGATGATCGCGTTTGCCAATGGCAATTATTTAAGAGACAACAATGACTTCTTCCATTTTGTGACAGTCTGCTACATTCATCACCTTTGAAAAGCAAATTTGATCAAAGGGTGATTATACTATGACCATCTGACTCCATTCTAAACACTTTGCACAAGAGGATGCTCATATAACATCTATTCATTGCAATGTTTAGGAGTCATAATAGTTTGGCAACAATAATTCATCAACTACAATTACAAGATAACTTCACCCGACTGTGCAGGTGATGCCTCCCTTCCAAATGCGCTGAATAACTTCTACGCCTGGTTTCAGGCGGAAAATTACATGGCGGTGAGGAAGTCCACCCCTCCTACAAATGACCAGGTGCTGTGTCTCTCCGTGGTCAACGTGAGAAGAACCCTGTGCAGGGTCAACCCACGGAAGGCTGCTGGACCAGACAACATCCTTGGTAGAGTGCTCAGAGGATGTGCAGACCAGCTGGCAGATGTTCTCACTGACATCTTCAACATCTGCCTGTGCAGCGCCACCATTCCAATGTGCTTCAGGGCCACCACAATGTTCCTGTGCCAAAGAAGTCTTCAGTGCCTAAATGACTACTGTCCCATTGCACTTACATCCATTATCATGAAGTGTTTCGAGAGGCTCGTCATGAGGTATATCAAGACCCTGCTGCCCCCCTCACTGGACCCCCTGCAGTTTGCGTACCGTCCCAACCATTCAACAGATGACGCCATTGCCACCACCCTCCACCTGGCCCTAACCCACCTGGACAAAAAAGACACATATGTTCGGATGCTGTTCATAGACTTCAGTTCAGCATTCAACACAATCATCCTTCAGAAACTGATTGGAAAGCTGAGCCTATTGGGCCTGAACACCTCCCTCTGCAACTGGATCCTAAAGTCTGGAACAGGAGCAGCATCTCCAACACCAACACACTGAGCATGGGGGCTCCCCAGGGTTGCATGCTCAGTCCACTGCTTTTCACTCTGCTGACCCACGACTGTTGCTGCAACACACAGCTCGAACCATATCATCAAGTTCGCTGATGACAGGACCATGGTGGGTCTCATCAGCAAGAATGGCAAGTCAGCTTACAGAGAGGAGGTGCAGCGGCTAACGGACTGGTGCATAGCCAACAACCTGTCTCTTAATGTGAACAAAACAAAAGAAATGGTTGTTGACTTCAGGAGGGCACGGAGCCACCACTCCCCGCTGAACATCGATGGCTCCTTGGTAGAGATCGTAAACAGCACCAAACTTCTTGGTGTTCACCTGACGGAGAACCTCACCTGGTCCCTCAACACCAGCTCCATAGCAAAGAAAGCCCAGCAGAGTCTCTACTTCTTGCGAAGGCTGAGGAAAGTCCATCTCCCACCCGCCATCCTCATCACATTCTACAGGGGTTGTATTGAGAGCATCCTGAGCAACTGCATCACTGCCTGGTTCAGAAATTGCACCATCTAGGATCGCAAGACCCTGCAGCGGATAGTGAGGTCAGCTGAGAAGATCATCAGGGTCTCTCTTCCTGCCATCACAGACATTTACACTACATGCCGCATCCACAAAGGAAACAGCATTATGAAAGACTCCATGCACCCCTCATACAATCTCTTCTCCCTCCTGTCGTCTGGGAAAAGGCTCCGAAGCATTTGGGCTCTCACAACCAGACTATGTAACAGTTTCTTCCCCCAAGCTATCAGACTCTTCAATACCCGAAGCCTGGACTGACACCTTGCCCTACTGTCCTGTTTATTATTTATTGTAATGCCTGCACTGTTTTTGTGCACTTTATGCAGTCTGTAGTCTAGTATAGCTTTCTCTGTGTTTTTTTTTTAATATGTAGTTCAGTCTAGTTTTTTGTACTGTGTCATGTAATACCATGGTCCTGAAAAACATCTTATTTTTACTATGCACTGTACCAGCAGTTATGGTCGAAATTACAATAAAAGTTGGCTTGACTTGAACTATACATACTCAGCCTAATAAGTAAATAGATATGAAGGTTTATGAACACAAAGTACACTGCAGATGCTGTGGTTAAATCAACACGTACAAACAAGCTGGAGGAACTCAGCAGGTCGGGCAGCATCTGTTGACTGCTCGTTTCTCCAGCTTGTTTGTACGTGTTGAAGGTTCCTGAGATGGTGGAAGTGAGAAGGCTTCACTAAGAGCCTTCTGGATAGGCAGCCAATGAATATTTATAAGATGGGGAAGTATTGAAAAAAATTCATTCCAGAGGATTTTCTGAAGTAGTTTCTGATGTGAGATTACAGGATACCTAACAGTCACTCTGAAGCTCTACTTAGGAGGCAGCTGTTCTTGACCTTATCTTAAGAAATGAGGACGACCAAGTGATTACATAGAGGTAATAACTAGAGACGGGGCAGTGTTGGATCTCCTGTTAGGGAATGAAATAGGTCAGGTGATGGAGTTATGTGTTGGGGAGCACTTTGGGTCCAGTGATCACAATGCCATTATTTTCAATATAATTATGGAGAAGGATAGGACTAGATATAGGGTTGAGATTTTTGATTGGAGAAAGGCTAACTTTGAGGAGATGCAAAAAGTTTTAGAAGGAGTGGATTGGGACAGTTTGTTTTATGGGAAGGATGTAATAGAGAAATGGAGGTCATTTAAAGGTGAAATTTTGAGGGTACAAAATCTTTATGTTCTTGTTAGGTTGAAAGGAAAGGTTAAGGGTTTGAGTGAGCCATGGTTTTCAAGGGATATTGGAAACTTGGTTAGGAAAAAGAGAGATATCTACAATAAAAAAAAGCAGCATGGAGTAAATGAGATGATCGAGGAATATAAAGAATGTAAGAAGAATCTTAAGAAAGAAATTAGAAAAGCTAAAAGAAGATATGAGGTTGCTTTGGCAAGTAAGGTGAAAATAAATCCGAAGGGTTTCTACAGTTATATTAATAGCAAAAGGATTGTGAGGGATAAAATTGGTCCCTTAAAGAATCAGAGTGGACAGCTATGTGTGGAGCCGAAAGAGATAGGGGAGATTTTGAACAATTTCTTTTCTTTGGTATTCACTAAGGAGAAGGATATTGAATTGTATAAGTTAAGGAAACAAGTAGGGAAGTTCTGGAAACTATGAAGATTAAAGAGGAGGAAGTACTGGAGGTTTTAAGGAATATAAAAGTGGATAAATCTCCAGGTCCTGACAGGATATTCCCTAGGACCTTGAGGGAAGTTAGTGTAGAAATAGCAGGGGCTCTGACAGAACTATTTCAAAAGTCATTAGAAACGGGGATGGTGCCGGAGGATTGGCGTATTGCTCATGTAGTTCCATTGTTTAAAAAGGGTTCTAAGAGTAAACCTAGCAATTATAGGCCTGTCAGTTTGACGTCAGTGCTGGGTAAATTAATGGAGAGTATTCTTAGGGATAGTATATATAATTATCTGGATAGACAGGGTCTGATTAGGAACAGTCAACATGGATTTGTGCGTGGAAGGTCATGTTTGACAAATCTTATTGTATTTTTTGAAGAGGTTACGAGGAAAGTTGACATGGGTAAAGCAGTGAATGTTGTCTATATGGACTTCAGTAAGGCCTTTGACAAGGTTCTGCATGGAAGGTTAGTTAAGCAAGTTCAATCTTTAGGTAGTAATATTGAAGTAGTAAAATGGATTCAACAGTGGCTGGATGGGAGATGCCAGAGAGTAGTGGTGGATAACTGTTTATCAGGTTGGAGACCGGTGACTAGAGGTGTGCCTCAGGGATCTGTACTGGGTCCAATGTTGTTTGTCATATACATTAATGATCTGGATGATGGGGTGGTAAATTGGATTAGTAATTATGCAGATGTTGTGGTGGTGTTGTGGGTAACGAAGTAGGTTTTCAAAGCTTGCAGAGAGATTTAAGCCAGTTAGAAGAGTGGGCTGAAAGATGGCAGATGGAGTTTAATGCTGATAAGTGTGAGGTGCTACATTTTGGTAGGAATAATCCAAATACGACATACATGGTAAATGGTAGGGCATTGAAGAATGCAATAGAACAGAGTGATCTAGGAATCACTCCTAGATCATTCCTATGAACTAGTGCATAGTTCCCTTAAGGTGGAATCTCATGTGGATAGTGTGGTGAAGAAAGCTTTTGGTATGTTGGTCTTTATAAATCAGAGCATTGAGTATAGGAGTTGGGATGTAATGTTAAAATTGTACAAGGCATTGGTAAGGCCAAATTTGGAGTATTGTGTACAGTTCTGGTCACCAAATTATAGGAAAGATGTCAACAAAATAGAGAGAGCACAGAGAAGATTTACTAGAATGTTACCTGGGTTTCAGCACCTAAATTACAGGGAAAGGTTGAACAAGTTAGGTCTTTATTCTTTGGAGTGTAGAAGGTTTAGGGGGGACTTGATAGAGGTATTTACAATTATGAGGGGGATAGATAGAGTTGACGTGGGTAGGCTTTTCTCCATTGAGAGTAGCGGAGATTCAAACAAGAGGACATGAGTTGAGAGTTAGGGGGCAAAAGTTTAGGGGTAACATGAGGGGGAATTTCTTTACTCAAAGAGTGGTAGCTGTGTGGAATGAGCTTCCAGTAGAAGTGGTAGAGGCAGGTTCAGTATTGTCATTTAAAGTAAAATTGGACAGGTATATGGACAGGAAAGGAATGGAGAGTTATTGGCTGAGTGTGGGTCAGTGGGACTAGGTGAGAGTAAGCGTTTGGCATGGACTAGAAGGGTCGAGATGGCCTGTTTCCGTGTTGTAATTGTTATATGGTAAAATGATTCAAGTGTCCGTGTAGAAGCCCTTTGGGAAAACAGTGACCATAGCTCAATAAGCTTCAAGGAAGACAAGAAAAATATAAGGTTGGTCCTCAAGTTAGAGTCCTAAACTGGGGTAAGCAGATATTAATAGTGTAAGGCAGGTCTTGGTGGAAGTAGGTTGGGAAGAGCAACACATACAAAGTGCCGGAGGATCTCAGCAGGTCAGTGAGCATATATGGAAATATATAAACAATTTGGGCTAAGACCCTTCATCATTGCTTGAAGTAACGAGTAAGAGAGTGACATCTTGTAGGGTGGAAGCCATGTAAAAACAGCAAGTCTAATAAGGTTTAAGCAGACTGGCCATCATGGGAGTGGACATTATGTGAGTGGGCCGCTGTTAGAGCTGTCAGGCTTCACCAAGAGCAAGCATAGGCTAAAGTTACAGAGTATTTTTGAGTCATTTAGTTGATTGTAGAACTTAAGCTTAAGAAGTTAGAGGTAAAGGTATAACAAGTGTAGGGAGTGATAACAAGTGTAAGGCAGTAAAATGGTCCTCCTATAAGATGTGAGATTGCAGGGTACCTAACAGTCTCCCTGACAACGACGTCTGCAGGAAATACACACAAATTCAGTTCCTGTCTGACAAGGAATTGAGGCATTGATTGTGTGGATAGTCAGAGGCTTTTTCCCAGGGCTGAAATGGCTATCACGAGAGGGCACAGTTTTAAGGTACCTGCAAGTAGGTACAGAGGAGATGTCAGGGGTAAGTTGTTTTTTTTTTACGCAGGGAGTGCTGAGTGTGTGGAATGGGTTGCTGGCAATGGTGGTGGAGGCAGATATAATAGGGTCTTTTAAGAGATGCCTGGATAGGTACATGGAGCTTAGAAAAATAGAGGGCTATGGGTAACCCTAGGTCATTTCTAAAGTAAGTACTTGTTCGGCACAGCATTGTGGGATAAAGGGCCTGTATTGTGCTGTAGGTTTTCTATGTTTCTAAGCTCAAAGACCTGGAACTGAAAACTGGGAGACTGAAAACTTCAACAATGACTTTTACAGAGGTGGTCTGACCCAGAGTGAAGGCTTCGGAGAGTAGATGGGTGACCACCAGAAGTAAAGGGAGCAAAGAGTAAGTGCAGGGTTCTCCTGTGGCCAGGTAGTGGGAAGGAATGAGTGGACAAGGGATTTGCGTAGGGAGTGATCCTTGCAGAAAGAGGAAAGTGGGGGGGGGGGCGTTAGGAAGGATGTGCTTGGTGGTGGGATGATCTTCTAGCACAGTTAGAGATTGACAGACAGAAAATTGTGGGCATCACTGAGTTGTGGCTGAAAGAAGATCATAGTTGAGAGCTTAACCTCCAAGTATACACATTCAATCAAAAGACCAGGTAGGTAGGAAGACAGTGAGAGAGGGATAGCTCCATTGAAAAAAAGTAAAATCAGATCCTTAGAAAGAAATGACATAGGATCGGAAAATGGAGAATCCTTTTGGATAGTGTTAAGAAACTGCAAAGGTAAAATGACCCTGGTGAAAATTATATAGAGATATCCAAAAGGGAGATAAAAAAAGGCATATGTTATGATAATCATGGGTGATTTCAATACGCAGGTAGATTAGGAAAATCAGGGTACTAGATCCCAAGATAGGGAATTTAGAGTGCCTACGAAGTGGTTTTTGGAACAGCCCATGAAGGAAAATGCAATTCTGGATTGGGTGCCATATAATGAACCAGATTTAATTACGGAGCTTAAGGTAAAAGGACCCAAAGGAGACCATGATCTTAATATCTCAGAATTTACCATGGATTTTGAGAGGAAAAGATAAAATCGGATATATTAGTATTATAGAGGAGTAAAAGGAATTATGGAGGCATGTGAGAGGTGCTGACCAAAGTTGATGGAAGTGGTCATTAGCAAGGATGATGGCAGAACAGTAATGGCTGGTATTTCTAGCAGAAAGTCAGAAGACACAGGATAGATATATCCCAAAGATGAGAATGTATTGTAAAGGGAGGATGACACAGCTGTGGCTGACAGGGGGAGTCAAAGCCAACATAAAAGCAAAAGAGTGGGCATATAATATAGCAAAAATTTGTAGGAAGTTAGAGGCTTTTAAAAACCAGCAGAAGGCAACTAAAATGCTGTGAGGAGAGAAAAGATGAAATATAATTGGCAGAATTTCAGATGGTGATGAAAGGGCATACAGGAACGAGATGTGGATTAAACCAAGGGGTGTGTTCAACAGACTGGAGAAACATGGATAAAATGAAAGAAAAAAGTGTGGATAAAGTAAAAGCAAAAGTTAAAAAAGAGAAAAGTAAAGGTGGAATACAGAAAAGTCAAGTGCATAAGAGACAAAGATCACTAGATTTTAAAGGCACAATGAGTGTAAGCGCACCTTATCTGAATGCCCATATTATTTGTAGCAAGGTCAGTGAACTTGTGGCACAAATCAGTGTAAAAGGGTATGATTTAGTGGCCATTATAGAAACGTGGTTGCAAGGTGGAGAGAACTGGGAATTAAATATCCAAGGATATCAGTAATATGGAGGGATGGGTAGGAAGGTAAGGGCGGTGGGGTAACACTCTTAATTAAGAATGAGATCAGGGCAATAGTGAGAGATGATATAAGATCTAAGGAGCAGAATGTTGAATCTATCTGGGTAGAGATTAGGAATAGTAAAGGGAAAAAAATCATTGGTGGGGATTGTCTATAGGACACCAAATAATATTACACTGGCACAGACAATAAACCAAGAAACATCTAAGGCTTGTAAGAATGGAACAGCAGTTATCATGGGGTCTTCAACTTGCGCAAAGATTGGTTGAATCCAGTTGGTTGAGGCAGTCTTGAGGAGGACTGCATCAAATGCATCCATGATGGCTTTCTTGAATAGCATGTTACTGAACCTTCAAGGGAACGTGCTATCTTGGATGTGGTCCTGTACAATCAGACAGGTAAAATTAGCAATCTTGTAGTTAGGGATACTCTTGGAAAGAGGTATCACAGTATGATTGAGTTTCTCATACAGATGGAGGGTTCAATCTAAAACCAGTGTATTATGCTTAAACAAGGGAAACTACAATGGGATGAGGGAGGAGTTGGATAGGGTTTACTGGGAACACAGGCTATTTGGTGGGTCAGTTGAGGAACAGTGGAAGGCTCTCAAAGAGATTTTTCATGGTGCTCAACAAAAGTATATTCTAGTTAAAAGTGACTGCAGTAAGGGTGGGGAGAGCTAGCTATGGATAATTAAGGAAATAAAGGAAGACATCAAACTAAAAGCTCATGCTTACGAAGTCACCAAAAGTAGTGGGAAACTGAAGTCTGGTAAAATTTTACAAAACAATAAACAGCCACTAAGCAAGGCATAAAGAAAGGAAGATAAATTATGAAAATGTACTAGCACAAAATATAAAAACAGATAGTAAAAGTTTTTATAATTGTAAAAAGTGGAAAAGGGAGACCAAAGTGAACATAGGTCTCTTGGAGGACAAGAAGGAGCAATTGATATTGGGTAATCAGGAAATGGCCAAGGCTTTGAATGACTATTTTGTGTCAGCCTTCACAGTGGAGGACACATCTAACATGGCGAAGATAGATGTTATGGATATGACAGGAGGTGAGAACCTCAATACAATACCTATCACTCAAGAGTTTGTGCTGAGTGCTGACTTGTGGGCCTAAAAATAGATAAGTCCCCTGGTCCTGATGGAATGCATCCCAGGGTATTGAAAGAAATGGCAGAGGTTATAGTTATGTGGTGGTTCAGTCTGAAGTCTGTGGTCCGGTCCACTGACTCCGGGTTTTCTGGAGGTCCCTTGCTGCGGTTGGACTTAACTAGAAACACTGGAGGCTCATATTGGAACTGGGAATATAAATGACCCTGCTATTGAGTGTGGTTGGGGGGGGTTGTCTTGTCAAGATACTCATGGCACAGATGGCTGGTGGAACGCTAGAATGGACTCTTGCCATCCTTGGGGCTGTGTTGGAGAACCATGGCTTCTGGGAGCCTTGCTGGTAGTAGTCATTGCAGTATGGATTCAGCTGTTTCCCAGACCAGCTGGGTGGCTGTCAGCCACTCTGAGCCAGGTAGAGATCTGGTTGCTTCTGTAGCCAGCCAAGGCTGCTGGCCGTAATGGCTACTTGGATCTACCCCGATGCAGAGGTGGAACTGTTGTTCCTTGGTGTTTGTCTCTTCCTGTCCTCACCCCTGTGGGGTAAGTCTGGCTGTTCTGCTGTTGCCTTGTGGGGGGATCTGTCTTGTCTTTGCCACTGTCGGGTAGGTCAGGCTGTTCTGCTGTTACCTGATGGGTGGTCCTGCCCCACCTTGATGTGGAGTTATAGATGAGTCCTGGCTTGTCGGTGGATAAGCCCCAGCTCTATGTTTGTGTATTGTCCCATTTCATGTCAGTGTCCTGTTAAAGATGAGTCCCGGCTTGTCGGAGGATAAGTCCCGGCTCCATGTTGATGTACAGTTCCTAGTCTGCCTCTAGCTCCAGCCTCCGAGTTCCCCAAGCTCCAAACTTGCAGCCTGCAGCCTCAAGCCTCGACCCAAGCCTCAAGACCCCAAGTCCCTAGCCAAGCCTCAACATGTCCTTGCCTGGGTTTGGGGGTCCGAGCCTGAGGCAAGACCCAGATTCTGGGTCCTTGTCCAGTCTCGGGCTCAGAGTCCACCCCAGGCTCCTTGTTCCCAGTCTCTTGTCCTGGTCCTGCTTCCCCTGCCTAGACTGCATCCTGTCCCGTCCTTGGGTTCTGTCTTGTCCTGTTTCTGGGACTCCAGTGTCTGTGTCCTGCAGTTGGGTCCAGATTCAACACCCAACTTATGACAAGTTAAGGCTTTGGTGATGATTTACCAAAATTCTCTGGACTCCAGGGAGGGGCAGGGCCCAGTGGATTGGAAGAAGACAAATGTCACACCACTATTCGAAAAAGAATGTAGACAAAATGCAGGTAACTATAGGCCAATTAGTTTAACATCTGTAGATGGGAAATGCTTGAAGCTATCATTGAAGAAGAAATAGTGAGGAATCTGGAAAGAAGTGAATCCATCAGGCAGATGCAGCATGGATTCAACAAAGGCAGTCCCTGGATGACAAACTTACTGGAGTTCTTTGAGGATATAACAAACACAGTTGTAGAGGGGAACAGATGGACATTGTATATTTGGATTTCCAGAAGGCATTTGATAATGTGCCACATAAATCACTGATCCATAAGATAAGGATGCATAGTTATGGGGGTGATGTAATAGCATGGATAGAGAATTGGTTAACCAAAAGAAAGCAGAGTGTTTGTGATATGTGGGTGCTTCTCTGGTTGGCAATCAGTGGTGAATGGTGTGCTGCAGGGGTCAGTGCTGGGCCCGCAACTGTTCACAATATACATTAACGATCTGGAAGAGGGGATCAAGTGTGGTGTATCTAAGTTTGCTGATGACATTAAATTGAGTGGAAAAGCAAATTGTGCAGAGGATACAGAGAGTCCACAAAGCGATATAGATAGGTTAAGTGAGTGGGCAAGGATTTGGCAGATGGAGCAATATGTTGGTAATTTGAGGTCATCCACTTCGGAAGGAAAAATGGAAGATCAGATTATTATTTAAATAGTAAAAGATTGCAACATACTACTGTGCAGAAGGTCTTGGGAGTCGTGTGCATGAATTGCAAAATGTTGGTCTGCAGGTGCAGTAGGCTATCAAGAAGGCAAATGGGACATTAGCCTTCATTGCTAGAGGGATTGAAGGAGGTTATGCTGCAACTGTGTAAGGTACTGGTGAGGCCACATCTAGAGTACTGTGTGCAGTTCTGGTCTCCTGACTTGAGGAAGAATATACTGGTTTTGGAGGTGGTGCAGAGGAGGCTCACCAGGTTGATTCCAGAGATGAGGAGGTTAGACTATGAGGAGAGATTGAATCGCCTGGGACTGTACCTGCTGAAATTCAGAAGAATGAGGGGAGATCTTATAGAAACATAAAATTATGAAAGGGATAGAAAAAATAGAAGCAGGGAAGTTGTTTCTACTGGTAGGTGAGACTAGAACTAAGGAACATAGCCTCAAGGTTCAAAGGAGCAAATTTTAGGATGGAGATGAGGAGGACCTGCTTTCCCACAGATTGGTGGATCTGTGGAATTCTCTGCCCATTGAAGTAGTGGAGGCTACCTCAGTAAGTATTTTTAAGACAAGGTTGGATAGATTTTTGCATGGTAGGGGGCTTACAGGTTTTGGGAAAAAGGCAGGTAGGTGGAAATGAGTCAGATCAGATCAGCCATGATCTTATTGAATGGTGGCGCAGGCTCCTGCTCCTATTTCTTATGTTCTTATATCAGTTAATTGAGTGGTGTTGCAGCAACAACCTTGCACTCAATGTCAGCAAGACGAAAGAGCTGACTGTGGACTTCAGGAAAGGTAAGACCAATGAACACAATCTAATCCTCATAGAAGGATCAGAAATGGAGAGAATGAGCAGCTTTATGTTTCTGGTTGTCAATATCTCTGAGGACCTAATCTGGATACAACATATTGCAGCTATAAAGAAGGCAAGACATAGCAGTTTGAGGAGATTTGGGTTGTCAACTAAAACACAGTTAAAACACAGTTTTAAAAATGTACCGTGGAGATCATTCTGACTGGGTGTATCACCGTCTGGTATTGGGGGTGGGGTGTGCTACTACACAAGATCAAAAATAGTAGCAGAAACTTGTAAAATCAGTCAGCTCTATCCTGGGCACTAGCCTCCGTCTTATCCATGACATCTTCAAAGAGTGGTGCTTTAAGAAGGTGGTGTCTATCATTAAGGATCTCCACCACCCAGACATGTCCTCTTCACACTGTTACTACGGGGTAGGAGATTCAGAAGTCTGAAGGCACACACTGAGTGATTGAGGAACCAGTTCTTCCCCTCTATCATATGATTTCTAAATGGACATTGAACCCATGAACCTACCTCACAACCTTTTTATTTCTGTTATTTTGCACTACTTATTTTAACTTAACTATTTAATAGACATGTATGTATATTTATTGTAACTCAGTTTTTTCTCTGTATTTAGTTATCATGTACTTAAGAGGATGCCAAAGTTTTTTTTTTCGGATATAAAGTGTAAAAGAGAGGCAAGAATGGACATCAGACTGCTAGAAAAGGATGTTGGAGAGGTAGTAATAAGGGACAAAGAAAGACAGGTGAACTTAATAAGCATTTTGTACCAGTCTTCACAGTGGAAGACAATAACAGTATGGCAGAAATCTGAGTGTCAGGGAATAGAGAACTAAATGTAGTTGCTGTTACTAAGGAAGAAGTGCTTGGGAAGCTGAAAAGACTGAATAAATCAACTGGACCAGATGGGCTGCACCCCAGGGTTCTGAAAGAGGTAGTTGAAGAGATTATGGAGGCATTAGTAATGAACTTTCAAGAATCGCTAGATTTTGGAATGGTTCTGGAGGACAGGATAATTGCAAAATTCACTCACTCTTTAAGAAGGGAAGGAGATAGAAGAAAATAAATTATACTATTCTTAGTTTGACTTCTGTAGTTTGGAAGATGTTGGAACCATTTTTAAGGATGAGGTTTCGGGGTACTTGGAAGTACATGATAAAATAGGCCAAAGTCAGCATGGTTTCCTCAAGAAGAAATCTTGCCTGACAAATCTGTTGGAATTCTTTGAGGAAATAACAGGTGGGATAGACAAAGGAGAGTCAGTCAATGCTGTTTACTTGGATTTTCAGAAGGCCTTTGATAAGGTGCCACACATTGCACTGCTTAACAAGATAAGAGACCAGGGTATTACAGAAAAGATACTAGCATAGATAGAAGATAGGCTGACTGGAAGGAGGCAAAGAGTAGGAATAAAGGGGGCCTTTTCTGGTTGGCTGCTGGTGACTAGTGGTTTTCTGCTGGGGTCAGTATGAGGACTGCTTCTTTTCACATTGTATGTCAATGATTTGGTTAATGGAATTGATGGCTTTATGGCCAGGTTTGCAGATTATATAAAGATTGATGGAGAGGTAGTTAGTGTTGAGGAAGCAGGGAGTCTGCAGAAGGACTCGGACAGATTGGGAAAATGGGTAAAGAAGTAGCAGGTGAAAATAGTGTCGGGAGATATTTGGTCATGTACTTTGGTTAGAAGGAATAAAGGCACAGACTATTTTCTAAATGGGGAGAAAGTTCAAAAATCAGAGGTGTAAAGGAACTTGAGAGTCCTTGTGCAACATTCCCTAAAGGTTAACTTGCAGGCTGAGTTGGTATAAGGAAGGCAAATGCAATGTTAGCATTCATTTTGAAATGACTAGAATATAAAAACAAGGATGCAATACTTTATAAAGCATTGGCTAGACTGCATTTGGAGTATTATGAGCAGTTGTGGAACCCTTATCTAAGAAAAGGTGCTGGCATTGGAGAGAGTCCAGAGGAGGTTTATGAGATTGATTCCGGGAATGAAAGGATTAACACATGAGGGAGGCTTTAATGATTTGGAAGTGTACTCACTGCAGTTTAGAAGAATAAGGGGCAATCTCATTGAAACTTATCGAATGCTGGAAGACTTGGATAGAGTATGTGAAGAGGATGTTTCCTATAGTGGGTGAGACTAGGACCAGAGGACACAGCCTCAGAATAGAGGGAGGTCTACTTAGAACAGATGGGAATAGGGATTTCTTTAGCCAGAGGGTGGTGAAAGCACGAGAATGGGTTTGAGAAGGATAATAAATCAGCCATGATGGAATGACAGAGCAGAATGATGGCCACATGTCCTAATTCTGCTCTGATGTCTTATGATCTTATGGTCTTATCAGGAGTGAAAGGGAAGGGGGAAGAAGCCAGAACTAGAAGTTGGGAAGAGGGAAATGAGTCCAAGTTAGAAGGTGATAGGTAAAGCCAGGTAGGTGGGGAGGGGAGATGAAGTAAGAAACTGGGATATGACACATGGAAAAGGTAAAGGGCTATAATAAAAGGAATCTGATAGAAGAGCAGAGTGGACCATGGGAGAAAGGCTAGTAGGAGGGGTGCTGGAGGAGGTGAGAGGCAAGTGGGAAGGGGTAGCCAGAGTGGGGAATTAAAGATGAGGGAAGGGTAAGGAGGAAAATTTCCTGGAAGTTGGAAGAATCAATGCTCATGCCATCAGGTTGGAGACTATCCAGATGGAGTATTATTCTCCAACGTGAGAGTAGTCTCCTCATGGCAGCAGAGTAGGAATGGGGATTGAAATTAAAATGGTCGGCCACCTGGAAATCCTACTTTTTGTGGATGGAGTGAGGGTGTTTGACAAAGCGGACCCCTAATCTGCATAGAGAAAGCGGCATCCAGAGCACTGAATACAGTAGACAACCCCAACAGATTTTCAGGTGAATTTTTGCCTCACCTGGAAGAACTGTTTGGAGCCCTGAATGGAGGTGAGGGAGGAGGTGAATGGGTAGGTGAATGAGCTTCTGCTTGCAGGGATAAGTGCCTGGAAGAAAATGAGTGGGGAGGGACAAGGGAATTAAGGAAGGAGCAATTCCTATGGAAAGCAGAGAGTGTGGGGAGGAGGTTGAGGAAAATGTGTATTTTGTGGTAGGTCTTGTTGAAAATGACAGAATTGTGGAGAATGCTATGCTGGATGCAGAGGCTCCTGTAGTAACAGGTAAGGCCAAGAGGAACTATTCCTGTTAAGGTGGCAGGAAGATAGAATGAGGGTGGATGTTCAGTAAATGGAGTAGATGCAGATGATGGCATCATCAATGGTGGAGGAAGGAAACCCTGTTCTTTGAAGGAAGATATTGCTGATATCCTGGAAAGGCTTGGTTCATCCTGGGAATAGATGCAGTGGAGACAAAGGAAATGAGAAAAGGGAATAGTAATTTTACAGGAGACAGGGTGGCATAGTTAAGATAGCCATGGGAAAAGATAGTTAAAACAGCAGTGGGAATCTGTAGGTTTATAAAAGATATTAGTAAACTGTTTGTCCCAGAGGTAGAGGCAGAGAGATAGGGAAGGTGGAGAGAGGTGTCAGAAATGGACCGAGTGAATTTAAGGGCAAGGTGGGAGGCAAAGTTGATGAAATTGACAAGATCAGCATGGGTTCTTGAAGCAGTCATCAATGTAGCACAGAAAGATTTGGGGAAAAGTACTAGGGAAGCCTGGAATATGGACTGTTCCACATAGTAAACAAAAAGGCAGGAATAACTGGGACCCACTTGGGTGCTCATGACCAGACACTGAGTTAGGAGAAAGTGGAGGAGTGAAAAGAGTAACTGAGTGTAAGGACCAGTTCTGCCAGATGGAGGAGGGTAGTGGTCAGGTTCAGGTCTGTTGTCGAGAAAGAAGCAGAGAGCTTTAAGGCCTACTTGAAGGGTGATAGAGGTGTATAGGGAATGGACATGAATGGTGAAAATGAGGCGATCAGAGCCAGAGAATTAAAAATCTTTGAGTTTAATAGTTGGTGAAGTGTCTCAGGGAAGGGACTGAACCAAGGGGGATAAAATGCAATAAATGTGTGTGGATATACATTCAGTGGAACAGGAATGGGCAGAGAGATGGGGTCTACCTAGACAATCAGCTTTGTTCTTTTTGGGTAGGAGGTAGAAAAAAGCATGGTGGGATAAGGTAACTAAGAGGGTGATGCCAGTGGTTGGGAGAGCTCAAGAGTTGATGAGGTTGGTGTTGGTGTTGAGGGTTAAGAAAGAGGGGTTGTCTGAGAGTTGCCACCTGGCCTCAACAGGGTAGATGTCAGTCCACCAAGGAAGAGGTCAGTCACCTGTTACCTCTTCTCCTCACCTACCTATCACCTCCCCGGTAACCCTCCTCCTTCCCTTTATACATTGGTCCATTTTCCTCTCCTATTAAATTCATTCTTCTCCAGCTCTTGATCTTTTCCACCAATCACTTCTTACTTTATTTCCCCCCACCACCTGGCATTACCTTTAACCTTCTTGCTTGTACTCCTTGTCCTTACTCAATCTTCTTATTCTGGTTTCTTTCCCATAAGACCATAAGATATAGGAGCAGAAGTAGGCCATTTGGCCCATTAAGTCTGCTCTGCTAATCCAATTCTTCCAGTCATCCCCACTCCCCTGCCTTCCCCATACCCTTTGAATGCCCTGGTTAATCAAGAACCTATCTCTGCCTTAAACACACCCAATGATTTGGCCTCCACAACCACTCATGACAACAAATTCCACAGATTTACCACCCTCTGACTAAAGTAATTTCTCCACATCTCCTTTAATCCTGAATTCATGCCCCCTAGACTCCCCTACCATGGGAAATAACTTTGCCATATCTAATCTGTTCAGGCCTTTTAATATTCCGAATGTTTCTATGAGATTCCCCCATTCTCCTGAACTCTGGGGAAAACAGACCAAGAGCTGCCAGACATTCCTCATATAGTAACACTTCCATTCCTGGAATCATTCTTGTGAATCTTCTCTGAACCCTCTCCAGTGTCAGTATAAACCTTTTTTTAAAAAAAAGCCCAAAACTGTATACAATACAAAACTGTACAGTGTGGTCTCACAAGTACCTTATAGAGCCTCAGCATCACATCCCTGCTCTTATATGCTATACCTGTTGCCCAGAGCAATTGAGGAGAACCCAACTGCAGGACACAGGTACAGAGATTGAACATTGAACAGCAAACAGGAGGAATCTTGACACAGAGCTCCGATATGGAGTCTTGACACAGAGACACGGTTTTCATGGAATATCTTGAAACTAGAGTTGAACTTAGAACACACAGTTCTAAGTAGTCGAGAAATGAAGTTATCACATGGGAATAGGCCAACAAACTGGCAACCTGTGATAGTGACGCCATCGTACTTATTTCACAGTCTCCAATGAGAACCAGGTGTACTGTAATTGAGTAAACTAGCAGCAGTTGGAGATCTAATGACTGAAATTAGGGCATAATCAGGGAGAAAGGAGCGTTAAAGGGGAACAGCCAACCGGAACCATGATAATACCTCTAGAAATGAATGTCAACATTGCATTCGCCTTCTTCACCAACAACTCAATCTGGAGGTTAACTGTTGGGGTAAGATGAGTGGGAATACAGATGATTGGGAAAGTTTTAAGGAACAGCAGATCTTAACTAAAAAAGCAATACGGAGAGAAAAAATCAGGTATAAGCTCAGTCTAGCCAGGAATATAAAAGGGGATGGCAAAAGCTTTTTTAGTTATGTGAAGAGAAAGAAGATAGTTAAGAACAATATTGGCCCCTTGAAGAATGAATTGGGAGAAATTGTTATGGGAAACAGGGAAATGGCAACAGAATTTAATGCGTACTTTAGATCTGTCTTCACCAGGGAGGACACAAGCAATCTCCCAGATGTATGGATGGGCCAGGGTCATAAGATATCAGAGGAATTGAAACAGATTGACATTAGGAAAGAAACTGTGATGAGTAGACTGATAGGACTGAAGGCTAATAAATCCCCAGGTCCAGATGGTCTGCATCCGAGGGTTCTAAAAGAGGTGGCTCAGGAAATTGCGGATGCATTGGTAATCATTTTCCAATGTTCCTTAGATTCAGGATCAGTTCCTGATGATTGGAGAGTGGCTAACGTTATCCCACTTTTCAAGAAGGGAGGGAAGGAGAAAAATAGAGAACTATCTATTAGCCTAACGTCAGTCGTGGGGAAGATGCCTGAGTCCATTATTAAGGACGAAAGAGTGGCACATCTTGATGGCAGTAATAGGATTAGGCCGAGCCAGCATGGATTTACCAAGGGCAAATCATGCTTGACTAATCTGTTGGAGTTTTTTGAGGGTGTAACAAGGATGTTAGACGAGGGTAAGCCAGTGGATGTAGTGTACCTAGATTTTCAGAAGGCATTCGGTAAGGTGCCACATAGGAGATTGGTGAGTAAAATCAGAGCTCATGGCATTGGGGGCAGGGTTTCAACATGGATAGAAAACTGGTTGGCAGATAGAAAGCAAAGGGTAGCAGTGAATGAGTGTTTCTCGGACTGGCTGGAGGTGACTAGTGGGGTACCACAGGGCTCTGTATTGGGACCACAGCTCTTTACGATTTATGTCAACGATTTATATGAGGGCATTGAAAACTATATCAGCAAGTTTGCTGACAATACTAAACTGGGTGGCAGCGTGACATGCGAAGAGGACGTTAGGAGAATACAGGGAGACGGATAGGCTGGGTGAGTGGGCAGATACTTGGCAGATGTCATTCAATGTGAATATATGTGAAGTTATTCACTTTGGAAGCAGGAACAAGAGGGCAGAGTATTGTCTGAATGGTGTAGAGTTAGGTAAGGGAGAAATGCAAAGAGACCTAGGAGCCCTAGTTCATCGGTCAATGAAGGTGAATGAGCAAGTGCAACAGGCAGTGAAGAGGGCAAATGGAATGTTGGCCTTTATTACAAGGGGACTTGAGTACAAGAGCAAGGATGTCCTTTTGCATTTGTACAGGGCCCTGGTGAGACCACACCTGGAATATTGTGTACAGTTTTGGTCTCCAGGTTTAAGGAAGGACATTCTGGCAATTGAGGAAGTGCAGCGTAGATTCACTAGGTTGATTCCTGGGATGGCAGGGCTGTCTTACGCAGAGAGATTGGAGAGATTGGGCTTGTACACACTGGAATTGAGGAGATTGAGAGGGGATCTGATTGAAATGTTTAAGATGATTAAAGGATTTGATAGGATTGAGGCAGGAAATATGTTCCAGATGTTGGGAGAGTCCAGTACTAGAGGGCATGGATTGAGAATAAGAGGTCAGCTATTTAAAACAGAGTTGAGGAAAAACTTCTTCTCCCAGAGAGTTGTGGAGGTGTGGAATGCACTGCCTCGGAAGACGGTGGAGGCCAATTCTCTGGATGCTTTCAAGAAGGAGCTAGATAGATATCTGATGGATAGGGGAATCAAGGGATATGGGGACAAGGCAGGGACTGGGTATTGATAGTGAATGATCAGCCATGATCTCAGAATGGCGGTGCAGACTCAAGGGGCCGAATGGTCTACTTCTGCACCTATTCTGCAAAAGGACTCGCAAATTCTTTTTTATCTCTGCATTTTGAATTCTCTCCCCATTTAAATAATAGTCTACCTGTTTATTTCTTCCACCAAAGTGCATGACGATACACTTTCCAACATTGTATTTCATTTGTCACTTCTCTGCCAATTCCCCTAAGCTATCCAAGTCTCTCTGCAGGCTCTCTGTTTCCTCAACACTACCTGCTCCTCCACCTATCTTTGTATCATCGGAAAATTTCACCACAAATCCATTAATCCCATAGTCTAAATCATTGACATACATCGCAAAAGCAGCAGTCTCAACATCGACCCCTGTAGATCTCCACTGGTAACCGGCAGCCAGCCAGAATAGGATCCCTTTATTCCCACTTTCTGTTTTCTGCAGGCCAGCCAATGCTTCACCCATGCTAGCAACTTCCCTGTAATTCCATGGGCTCTTATCTTGCTGAGCAGCCTAATGCGTGGCACTTTGTCAAAGACCTTCTGAAAATCCGAGTACACCACATCCACTGCATCTCCTTTGTCTACCCTGCTCGTAATTTCCTCAAATTCCAGTAAGTTAGTCAGGCAGGATTTTCCTTTCAGGAAACCATGCTGATTTTGGCCTATCTTGTCATGTGCCTCCAGGTACTCCGTAATCTCATCCCTAACAATTGATTCCAATAATTTCCCAACCATTGACATCAGGCTAACAGGTCTGTAGTTTCCTTTCTGCTGCCTCCCACCCTTCTTAAATAGCGGAGTAACATTTGCAATTTTCCAGTCATCCAGTACAATGCCAGAATCTATCGATTCTTGAAAGATCATTGTCAATGCCTCTGCAGTCTCTCCAGCTATTTCCTTCAGAACCCGAGGGTGTATTCCATCAGGTCTGGGAGATTTATCCACCCTCAGACCATTAAGCTTCCTGAGCACCTTCTCAATCGCGCATACTTCACTTCCCTGACACTCTTGAATATCTGGTATACTGTAGATGCCTTCCACAGTGAAGATTGATGCAAAATACGCATTCAGTTCCTCTGCCATCTCTGTGACTCTCATTACAATATCTCCGGTGTCATTTTCTATTGGTCCTAAATCTACCCTCAACACTCTTTTATCCTTTATATACTTAAAGAAGCTTTTAGCATCTTCTTTGATATTAGTCGTCAGCTTCCTTTCATAATTCATCTTTTCCTTCCTGATGATCTTAGTTTCCTTTCTGCAAGTTTTTAAAAGCTTCCCAATCCTCTATCTTCTCAATAGCTTTGGCTTCCTTATATGTCCTCTTTTTTTGCTTTTACTTTGGTTCTGACTTCACTTGTCAGCCACAGTAGTGTCCTTCTTCCATTCAAAAAATTTCTTCTTATTTGGAATATATCTGTCTTGCACGTCCCACATTTTTTGCAGAAATTCCAGCCATCACTGCTCTGCTGTTCTTCCTGGTAGTGTCCCTTTCCAGTCAATTTTGGCCAGTTCCCATCTCATGCTATTGTAAGTTCCTTTATTCCACTGACATACCAATATATTGGAATTTAGTTTCCCCTTCTCAAATTTCAAAGAGAACTCGATCATATTGTAATCACTGTTCCCTTAGGGTTCCTTAACCTTAAGCTCTCTTATCTCCTCTGGATAATTGAACAACACCCAATCCATCACAGCTGATCCCCTAGTGGACTCAACAACAAGCTGTTCTAAAAAGCCATCCCTTAGATATTCTACAAGTTCTGTCTCTTGAGGTCCAGTGCTGACCTGTTTTTCCCAATCCACTTTCATGTTAAAATCCCCAACGATTATCATGATATTGCCTTTCTGACACACCTTTTCTATCTCCTGCTGTAAGTTGTAATTGACATCCCGACTGCTGTTTGGAGGCCTGTATACAACTGCCATTAGGGTCCTTTTACCCATGCCATTTCTTAACTCAACCCTTCTGATCCTATGTCACCCCTTTCTAATAATTTCATATTATTTCTTATACACAGGGCCACATCACCCCCATTGCCTACTAACCTATCTTTCTGGTATACTGTATATCCTTGGACGTTCAGCTCCCAATGGCAGCCATCCTTTAGCCAAATTTCAGAGATGGCCACAACTCCATACTTGTTGATTTTAGCTGAATTTCAAGTTCGTCCATTTTATTTCTTATGCTGTGTGCATTCAGATATAACACTTTCAGTCCAGTATTTGTTGCTTTCTGTGTTAACTGCACCATGGCTCTAATGCCCTGGCTGTGATAATCATCCCACTGGCTGTGATTATACCCCATCTCCTACTCGTCCTTTCTACCATCTCTGTTGCACGCTATCTTTGATTTATTTCTGTTTTCCCCTTCCCCAGCCCTATCACTCCGGTTCCCATCTTCCTGCCAAATTAGTTTAAACCCTCCCAGCAGCTCTATTAAACCTGCCTGCTAGGATATTGGACCCCTTTGGGTTCAGGTGTAACCCATCCTTTTTGTACAGATCGTAGCTCTGCCAGAAGAGGCACCAATGATCCAGGAATCTGAAGCCCTGCCCCTACACCAGTCTCTCAGCCATGCATTAATATGCCTGATCATGCTGTTCTTGCAAGTCAAATTAAGAAGAACCCTAAAATATTTTACGAGTATGTTAAAAGCAAGAGAGTAGCTAAGAAAGGAATAGGTCTCCTGAAAGACCAAAGAGTAATTTATGTCTGGAGCCAGAAGGTATAATTGATGTCCTATATAAGCACTTCTCATCGGTATTCCCCAGGGAGAAGGACATACAGGCTGGAGAGAAATACGTTGATGTTCTGGACCATCTCTGAATCAGGAAGTAGGAACTGATAGAAATGTACTATACTACGGTGGATAGATCCCCCAATGCTTAATAGTATCAACCTCAGGATGTTAAGGGAAGCAACAGAGGACTTTGATGGAGATTTTTGCATCTTTCAAAATTCAAAGTAAATTTATTATCAAAGTGCATATACCTGTTTGAAGCAGGTGAGTACCTCAGACTGCTGAAGCGAGAGGTTAAAGATATCGGTGAATACTCAGGAGAAGGTGAGGTCCCTGAAGACTGGAGGATGGGTAATGTTGTTCCCTTGTTCAAAATGATGAGCTTTTCAACAGTGGTAGGGAAGCTGTGAACGAAAATTCTAAGAAGCAGGATTTATGCTAACTTGGAAAGTTAAGGATTGAACTGGGGGAGTCAGCATGATTTTGTGTAGGGGCACCCATGTCTAACAAATCTGACAAGTATAATAAGGTAACTAAGAAAATTGATGAAGGCAGACTTGTAGCTATGGTTTACATCATTTAGTAAAGCTTGCTAGGTTGATCTAGAAGTTAAAGAACACAGGATTCATTAGCAAACTCGATCCAAAATTGGCTTGGTGATAAGAGGCAGAGATAATAATGATGGGTATTTCTCTGACTGGAAATCTGCAATGAGTGGTGTACTGAAGGGATTATCACCACATTGTTTTGAATATATATAAATAATCTGGATGAGAATGTAGGTGGTATGATATTTAAGGTGAGAGGGAAAAAAACTTAAAGGACATCAGTCCACACAGAGAGTGATGAATGTCAGAAATGAGTTGTCAGAGGGAGAAGGATTGGATACAATGTTAACATTTAAAAGGTATTTGGACAGGTACTTGGCTGGAAAGGACATAGAACCATATGGGCCTGATGCAAACAAATATGATCAGCGTGGATTAGTATCCCAGTTAGCATGGATGAGATGGGTCGAATAGACCAGTTTTTGTACAGTATGATTCCATAAAATTCCAGATTATTGTGGTAAATAGTTGAATGCCTGCAATGCCATTATAGTATTGTCCTTTACTTTTTTTGTGATAAGATAGAATGGAAAGCCTACAGTACAATACAGGCCCTTCGGCCCTCAATGCTGTGCCAATAGTCCAAATTGGCTGTGCCAATAGTAGAATAGTACGAACTTATCAGTGAAGTTAGTTAAAACAAGTGAAAACAGCGAGCATTTCAATAAGTGGATTATTATTGAGATTTGTATAAAATGAAACCTTTATTTGAGTGCAGATCATTCCAAACACAAGAACACAAACTGAAAACGTAACAGAATCCGCATATATTGTTACAGTTACAAGAAAGCTGCGTTTGCAAGTAGACAAATAAGGTGAAACGGCCACGACGAGGTAGATCAAGAAGTTTGTTCAAGAGTCTTGTAACTGCGGGGTAGAAGCTGTCTTTGAGCCTGGTTATAAGTTGGGTAGGTGTTGTCTTTGAGGCTGACAATGTAATTATGTTTTACCATCAAGGAAAGGCATGTCGGGCGCGGTACGATCTCTGAACAGCTGAAGTCAGTTAGAAGTTCTCCTGCAGGGGGCGCTGCAGGATATTCTTACGGAGACGCTCTTCTAATTTACACCAAATGGTAATATTGATTGCCGGCGGATTCCTGGAGACTTCACGCAGCCCGATTCTATATGGCAGCTGCTTATTTTTATTAGTAATGATCATAGTCAGTAATTCTGTTGTAATCTACGAATATACTGTATGAACATTTTGACCACCCATTTTGACCCATTTAGTGGGTCGCTTGCGAATGGAACCTACCACCTTCAATTTTGGACTGGCAATCTAGTATGTGCATGAAATATGCCAGAAGTTCCAGGCACTTTAGTTTTATTTTCAGTAGAATGTGTTGGATACGAGCTATTACAGCAGTTCTGGTGAAACAACCCATTAGCAGCTTACACACGCATCGTTTTTGCAAGAGGAAATTCTCCAACCAAGCAGGTTGAGAACAAAGAACGAAAGATGGAGAAAACAATAAAGGAAATGATAATGAGAGAACATCAGTGTAATTTTGTCTGGCGTGCACCCGTGTAACAAAAGCAGATTTCCTTAATTATGTTTATCTTTGCTGATGTTAGCTGAGGGTTTCCGGTGGTATGGTTGGTATTCACAAATTTTCACATGTTTAAGACACGCTTTTTTTTATGGCTGTAGGTGGACACGTATTTGAAAGGGTTATGTAAATTAAAATCTGAGAACGACTTCCATGTTAATAATGTTAAACATACATAAGTGGTCTGTATATAGGACTGCACGTATGTGTATGAATTTTTGTGATGCGTGGTTAAGTGCAGCTTTCCAAAACTGCACTAGACAAAACTATTACTGAAAGACTTCACCACCCCTTGCTCCAATTCCAACCTTAACCGCTCTGAACGCTCTGCTCTCCATTCCCTCCGCAACAATCCCAACCTTACCATCAAACCCGCTGACAAGGGGGGTGCTGTTGTCGTCTGGCGCACCGACCTGTACATAGCGGAGGCACGACGACAACTCGCTGACACCTCCTCTTATCTACCCCTGGACAATGACCCCACTAGGGAGCACCAGTCCACTGTCTCCCAAACCATTAAAAAAGATGCTGTCTGGCCTGCTGAGATCTGCCAGCATCTTGTGTTTTTATTTATTTCCAGCATCTGCAGATTCACTCATATTACTGAAAGATTTGGTTGTGATGTAAGAGTATTAAAAAGGCAAAGAGAAAGCAGGAACACAGAGCGAGTAGAAATTCCGTTTGTAGAGAAGTCTGCAGAAAAACGGCTTTGCAGGGAAAGTACAGATATGGCATAATTATAATAGGACCGGGAACTGGGAAGATGAAAACAAATAATTCGATTCAGGAAAGCGAGGCAATTTTGAGACAGTCCCTGGGCTGGAAGTAATAATGGTCTCCCGATTGTTAAGCTGTAGAGGGCGCTGATTTCTTCGGTCAGTACATGATTATCGAACGGATGAGAAAGCGAGAGAGGGAGAGAGGGGGAGAAAGAGAGAGAGAGAGAGAGCGAGCGAACGCTGAAGGGTAACCCGGGCTCGGGCGGTAGAACCAAAGTGCATCGCTTGGAAATGGCCGGTGAGGCGTGCTGGTGCCGCGACTGGAAAGTACCCACTCTCATTCTTGGGTTTTGCGCCATGCTTAGCCGGGCTGAGCAGGACAACTTTAACGCAGAGGTAAAGAAGACATCTAGATTCCAGATGGAGTCAGTCGCAAATCGAGTCGATGCATGCACAGCTGCTACAGTACTTGCACCATCATGGGAACTGTTGCTGATCTAACTACACTGTGTTAACGCGCACCGGGAAATTCAATATTGATACGCACGGTTAATCTTTATTTAATATTAATATGCATAGATTGAATGGTTAATACTGACGAATGTTTGCATTGCATGGTGGCGAATATTAATATACATGCTTTGGTTTATTGTCTAGTCTTAGTGTGTAAATAGTGCTGGATCGTATTAATACGCATGGTTCACTCAATATCATGAATGGATTAACATATATATAGTTAAAATACATATCTAGACTGACTATGTTAGCCTAATAATGTGTTTTGTGTGGATATGTATGAATTTATTCATTCCATATCACGTATATGCAGCAAATAATTCTTGGCCATTTTTGATATGAATGACATCCCTACTACACTTTAATATACATGGATTGCTTCTTTATACAGTGTTAATGTTTCGTAGTAAATAAACAGTAATGCATGCACATGCTTTCAAGCTAGATGTATTTATATATTTTTATAACACAAAGATGCATGAAAGGTTCATTATCCAGTGTAACATTAACTGATTAATTTTCAGTATTAAGTTGCATGTATTAAAGTTTGCTGATAACTTTTATTAAAATGCATGGATTGATTTCACATTAATATGCATGAAAGGAATGAGCATGAGAATGTAAAACTCTGGAAGAGAAAAGGTCATCTTACTGATTAATATTCTTTATTATAACTGTGTACATGTATTATAGGCATATTTAAACCTTAATAAAAAAACAGAAAATGCTGGAAATACTTGGTAGGCCAGGCTGTATCTGTGGAGAGAAAAACAGACAATGTTTCACATTGATGAAATGTCATTAACCTGAAATGTTAATTCCTTTTTTCACTGCTGCCTGACTTGCTGAATATTCCCAACATCATCTGTTTTATTTCAGATTTCCAGCATCTGCCGTTATTTGCTTTCCAAAAATCAGACTGCACCTTATTATCAGAATCTGAATCAGAATTATGTTCTGAAGATTACTATAAGCCACTTCCATTCTGGTCTGACCTAAACACAAGTACTGACTTCATTTGACCTTTTACCTTGACTATAATATGTAACTACTGGGTGATTATTGTGAAATGATGGACACTTGAAAACATTAACTATATACTCTCCAAATATTGACAACACAAAACTATCATACTACATAAATAAGCACATTAACTACCATTATTGTAGGTAGTTATTGCAAGAAGAGTCATTCAGTAGTCCACCCAAAACTATATGATCATTAAGGATTTTGTTGGTGCTTTTGCGGGGTATTAGACTACTATGATGCTAGGTCTACTGTTGTTAACAGTTTGTGTTAATGATTTATACTTTGGAATTGAGAAGACAGTTTCTATATCTGTTGATGAATATGGTAGAGAAGGTCTGCAGCAAATTACAAAACATTAATAAACTTTCAGAATGGGCATATAATGTAGTTGGTAAATGGATTTTCATGTAAACAAGTGTGAAGCATTGCATTTTACTAGGAAGTATAATGAGGCCAGCATAGCCTTACAAGATTAAAATGAACTAGCAGAATCTAGAGTTAACGATAATATGTCACTAATTATAATGAGCTATATAAAAACAAATAAAGCACTGAGGTTTATTGCTATTGGGATAGAATTGAAAAGTTAAAGGGAAATGTGTGTAGTCTTGATTAGATATTTTTCAGAGAACAGTGTTTAATTTTGACCCACATACTATAAAAATGTTATAGAAGCATGGGAGAAACTGAACAAAAATTACAAGGATTATACCAAAATTGTGAATGGACTTTTTTTGTCAAGTCATTGGGATTATTGGATGGTGTTAGAAGAATTGAGTAAGAACTGGGGATCATGATAGGCACTTCCAAGTATAATTAAAAAATCAGGAGAAACTCTTTGTTCAAGGAATGTAGATCTTGCAAAGCCCAAAATAGTAATTGCATAAGTGTTAAGAAATTAGATGAACTCTTATTGCAAAACTACATTTATATTTCAACTGCTTCTCCTTAAACTTACACTGCTGGGATTTAAAAAGATGAAGTATATGTTTTATTGAAGGTCACTTAGTTATTGGTGTAAAATACAATGGTCACTGCAGACTCAGGGCAAAGAGAAATCTGCATTGTTAGTATTTGTGGAGATAACTGACTGAGCTTTTATATCTTGGGCTCCTTCCAGTGTTGAAGTCTGCTGTCTGCTGTTGCACAAAGAAGGTCAATTGACTGGATTTCATTCTCACTTGCTGGACACCTACAGACAGGACAAGCACACTGCTTTGCAAAAATTGTATGGCTTCCCATTGTCCATTGACAAAATGCATGTTGCTTTGCAGGACCTGCACATTAACTCTGCCTTATTTTGGAACAAAAAGTGAGTCCACTCCCTCAAGGTATAGCTGATGAATAGACAAAGGTAATGAATTATTTAGGTTACTGTCTCATATCCTGACTGCTAACTTCCTAAATAAGACATGCTAACTTAATTCTGCAGCAACCTGTTAAGGCAACAATTGGAACCACCACAACAAATGTAAACAGGGCTGATGGGCAATCAAAATCCTTTCAATGGCATGGCACATGGCCCTAATGAATAACTCATACAAATCTGCACTCGCACGAACAATGCCATATTTTTTATATCTCTCTGTTTTAGAATTGCTTGGTGTCAAGGTTGTACATGAAAACGTTAAATCAATCAGTAGGTTATTTTTTGTTTTGTGTCATGTAATTTCTGAGATTATATTTGTGGTCAGCATATTTATGCACTGACGTTTGCTAATAAACTTTTGTCTGTGTGACTAAATTTATAGGTGTTCATTACAAAATAGCTAACTTATTGTGATATTTATTAGTAGAAATCTGTTTAAATTTCCTGAATTTTGCCACCTACTGATCATAATATAAGACTACACAACAGGAACTGGATAGACACACAGCTGTTATATCGGATATCCATTTAGGTAGGGCACCAGAGTTTGGACATGTGACTAATCCACATCAGTTGATCCCAATGCAGGTAGTAGCTTTGCTTAAAAACTAGCTTTCATTTCTTAAAATAGTACTGTGGCTACAGAAGATGCTGGTGACAGATTAGAACTCAATGAAATCAAAGGGACATTGAAAGATTAGCATAACACATAAAAGGGCTTCAAACTTTCCATCAGCGTATTGGAAGTTGGTGAAGTTGAAAAGTATAAGAAATATAATCTATATGCAAGGAACCAAGAAGCCCTTTTTAAAAAAAAGCAAAGTCATTGGGAGATGTTAATAGCGGCAATTGTATCCAGTGATGGTGGGGCTCTTTGATAATAGATGTTGCCTTCAGTAATAGATGTAGTTACTACAGTTGGTGAGGTGGGATGTGCCCATGATGTATTGGGCGAGTCCACTACTCTGTGCAGCTTTTTGCATTGTTGCCCATTCAAATTGCTGTATTGGCCCACGTTGCAATCAGTTAGAATACTTTCAATGTGCATCTAGAGAACTTCTTGAGTTTTCAGCAACATGCCAAATCTCCTTGTGCTTGCAGTTATGTGGTAGGCCCCGGACAGATTATCTGATATATAAAGGCTCAAGAATTTAAAGCTATTGACTGTCTCCATCAGCATAGACTGGCATATGTTTGCCCTCCTTCCCCTTCCTGAAATCAACAATCAGCTGTTTAGTTTTAATGATGTTGAATAAGAGGTACAGTTCACTGCAGCTCACTCAACAGATGTCCTACCTCACTCCTGTATTCTGTCTCATCATCACCCATTATTCATCCAACAGCAGTATTGTTACTGGCAAGTTACCACTGAGGTACTGCTCAGAGGAAAACAAATTTAGTGTCTGTTCGATTATATTCATGATCCAACTATGAACGCAAACACTTTTCTTCCTGCAACCTATTGGCCACCCTGGACTCTGTTCCTAATTTCAAGATGGTGTTTTCCAGAGCGAAGGCTGTCTAGCTGCAGAAGTGTCAGTTTTCTGGGCCCAGGTACTATATCCTCCACTATAATGCAGAAAGTACCAGCCTCTCATTAGCCATGCTGTGGCCACTAGACAAGGCATACTGAATAGAGGCACCAAGCAAACACACGTGTGACCTAACCAATTCCCTTCCACCCCGCAGAACTCATCCAGGTCTAACCAGTTCCCCTCCTCCAGCACTCTTCTCCGCCTAGCAGAACTTGTCCTTACTCTCAATAATTTCTCTTTGGTTCCTCCCACTTCATTCAAACAAAAGAGGTAGCCATGGGCACTTGCATGGGTCCCAGCTATGCCTGCCTACTTGTTGGCTGTGTAGAACAGTCTATGTTCCAAGCCTACACTGGTGACCATCCTGCACTTTTCCTATGGTACGTCAATAACTGCATTGGTACTGATTCCTGCACCCGTGCTGAACTGGCTGACTTCATCCATTTTGCCTCCAACTTCCTCCCTGCCCTCAAATTCACCTGGTCCATTGCTTACTCCTCCATCCCCCTTCTTGCTTTCACTGCCTCTGTCTCTGGAGGCAGCTTATCCACCGAAGTCTATTACAAACCCACAGACTCTCCCGGCTACCTAGACTACATCTCGTCCTATCCTACTACTTGTAAAAATGATGTCCCCTTTCCTGAATTTCTCCATCACGTCGGCTCTCAGGATGAGGCTTTTCATTCTAGAATGATGGAGATGTCCTCCTTTTTCAAAGAAAGGGGCTTCCCGTCCTCCACCATCAATGTTGCCTTCAACTGTATCTCTTCCATTTCACACACATCTGCTCTTACCCCATCCTCCTGCCACTATGCCAGAGGTAGGGTTCCTCTTGTCCTCATCTACCACCCCACCAACCTCCATGTCCAGTACATAATTCTTCAAAACTTCTGCCACCTCCAACTGGATCCCACCACCAAGCACATCTTTCCCTCCCCCCCAACTTTCCGATTTCCATAGGGATCGCTCCCTACATGACTCCCTTGTCCATTTGACCCCCACCACTGATCTCCCTCCTGGCACTTATCCTTGCAAGCAGAACAAATGCTACACCTACCCCTACACCTCCCTCACTACAATTCAGGGCCCTAAACAGATGAGGCAATACCTCACCAGTGAGTCTGTTGGGGTCATTTACTGCATTCGGTGCTCCCGGTGTGGCGTCCTGTACATCGGTGAGACCTGACGTAGATTGGGAGACCGCTTCACTGAGCATCTGCGCTCCATCCGCTAGAGCAGACAGGATTTCCCAGTGGCCACCCATTTTAATTCCACTTCCCTTGCCGATTCTGATATGTCCATCCACAGCCTCCTCCACTGTTGTGATGAGGCTGCACTCAGGTTGGAGGAACCCCACCTTATATTCTGTCTGGGTAGCCTCCAACCTGGACTTCTAGTAATGCCCCTCAACTGTCCCCCCCTTCTCCATTTCCCACCCCCTTTTCCCTCTCCTACCTCAACTCACCAATCAACTTCCCAGCTGTTTACTTCATCCTTCCCCCTCAGGTTTCACCTATCACCTGGTGGTTCTCTCTCCCCTCCTCCATCTTTTTAATCTACTTCTCAGCTTTTTTTCTCCAGTCCTGCCGAAGGGTTTTGGCCCAAAACATCGACTGTACTTTTTTCCATAGATGCTGCCTGGCCTGCAGAGTTCCTCCAGCATTTTGTGTGTGCTACTCAAGTGTGAATAATGTTTCACTGAGAAAAGGCATTCTTGAGTCATAAATTTGACTTTGTATGCCCTGTGTTGGCTTCCAATTTTGCATTATGGTTTAAAGGATATTTCATAGTGACACGAGGATGAATAGGATTTGTGCTTGTGCATATTGAAATTTCAGTTGGATGTCTAAAGTCAGTTCCAGGCTGACTGTTAGCTGTAGCAGGGATTACATACTATAATGAGCTGCAGAATGAAGTCAGACAGCATTGCCAACAGCAGCATATCCTTTCCCGGTGAGTTTAAGGAATTCTCCGCATATTTTGAACAGAAGGGAATTGTTATGTCACCACGCACCCCAACATCTCTCGGTGCACCTGAAACCACCGTCACCGCTGTGGATGTAAATCAGTTTTCCAGAGAGAGAACCCATGGAGAGTATCTGGCCTAGATGGTATATCTGGCGGTGTCCTTAGATTCTGTGCAGATCAGCTGGCAGGGTTATTTGTAGACATTTTTAACCTCTTCTTGCTTCAATCTGTGGATCCCACATGGCTCTATATCTACCATCTTGTAGTGCTTCAAGAGTTTAGTCATGGCACAGTAACTCCAGCCTCCCAGACAACATCAATGCACTGTAATTCTCCTATTGCCGAAATAAGTCTATGGCAGACGCCATCTTGCTGGCTTATCTCTGGAACATCTTGACACTAAAGACATCTATGTCAGACTATTGTTTATTGATGATAGCTCTGCCCTGAATACTATTACTCCAAGCAAACTCATCACC
Source organism: Hypanus sabinus (assembly GCF_030144855.1). Lineage (NCBI taxonomy): Eukaryota > Metazoa > Chordata > Chondrichthyes > Myliobatiformes > Dasyatidae > Hypanus > Hypanus sabinus. The sequence goes on along the minus strand of NC_082722.1, from coordinate 15,319,392 downwards.
AAACTCTGCACCCTGGTAATTAATGCCTCCCTTTGCAAATGGGTCCTTGACTTTCTGATCAGCAGACCACTGCCAGTAAGGATGAGCAACTACATCTCTACCACAATTATTCTAAACACTGACGATCCACAAGGTTATGTCCTCAGTCCCTTATTCTCCACTTGGTACACCCATGTCTGTATGGTCAAAATCTGCTCTAATTCCATCTACAAGTTTGCAAATGATGTCAGTGTAATGGGCTGCATCTCAAATAACAATCAGTTTACAGGAAGGTGATAGCTTAGTAATGTGGTGGTGTGACAATAATCTTTCTCTCAATGTCAACAAAACAAGAGAGCTGGTTATTGACTTAAGACAGGATGGGGTGGTGGTCTTCATCAGTGGTGCTGAGGTTGAGGTCTTCAAGTTCTTAGGAGTGAACATCACCGATAACGTGTCCGGATCCAACTCTATCAAGAAAGGTCATGACTTCCCCAGGAGACTAAAGGAACTTGGCAAGTCCCCATCAATCCTTTTCATTTTTATTGATGCACCACAGAATGCATCTTATCCCATTAGCATGTTAACTGCCCTGCCCTTGACCGTAAGAAACTGCAGAGAGTTGTGGAGTTGTCTCAGCACATCTGTGGAACCAGCCGCTCCTCCTTCTGTAAAGTTCTGTAAAGCAACAAGCAAAATCGAAGACTGCACCCACCCTGGACAGTCTCTTTTTCTACTGAGCAGAAGATACAAAAACTTAAAAGCACATAACCCCCAAGCTCAAGGTTAGCTTCTACCCTGCTGTTATAAGACTATTGAATGGTCCCCTAGTTCAATAAAATGAACTTTTGACTTCACAATCTACCTCCTACCACCCTGCAGCTTATTGTTTACATGCACTGCATGTTATCTGTAGATGTTACACTTTATTCTGTTGCTGCATTTTACTTTGCTCTACCTCAATGTAATGTGTATCAATTTTATCTGAACAAACTTTTCACTGATTCTCGGTATATGTGACAATAATAAACCAATTCCACTTCTGATGAATTATTCACAGTCAAGTGATAAAAGCTATTTCAATGGCTTCCACTTCTGTTCTTCATTCACATTTGCCTTCTGCTCTTCTTGTGACTTCTACTGTTCTTTCGCTGACTGCTCTGTAGCCGCTGACACATTATGCACTCATGACAGCATGTTTTTCAGCAGAAAGTAAGATCACCAAGATTCTTGACAGCTGCCTTGGAGGAGAAATTATGAGACAAAAGCTTGTGAATGTCAGTAGCCTGTTCAATCATTTTTCATTCACTGACCTTGATTTCATAATTTGCATACTGCTTAGTTATGTATGATTTGCAAATTGGAGTCATGACATAGTACACCAGACTTTGCAGAGTGAATACAACATAACAACTTGGAAAACTGCCAGTGACCTGCACGATCCACTAAGCATTCAGTGACCAGAATTGCCTTGAGCAACAATATATCTCATTGCTGATATTACAATGCCCACAAAGCAGAGTAATTGGCATCCTTAACATAAGTAAACATGCAAACTCCACCTGTTGTTCTCAGGCAAGACAATGAAGTATAGTGAGTTCTCTTTCACTCGAGAGCATCTGTGAACTGCTTTATCTAACTGTATGAATTATTATACATTACTAAGTCAGCCTAGAAGGAGTCCAAGATGAGACTCTGTGGCAGGCAATTTCCCTGCTCTGATAGTGGAATTATAACTGAAATGCATGGCAGATTTTAATGATGATATCCTTACTGAAATGTAAACGTTTCACATACCGAAGATCAATTAGGCAATTTAACTCAGAAGACGCTGGCAGAGGTAGCCTCTTGTTGGGATCCCTTCATTTCTAACATTTCTTCCAATTCTTAGCAAATTGTACTTTGCAGGCCCTCTACTCATCATCTCTGTCATATTATATGCAGAATAAACCCAAGGGAAATCCCCCTAATGCACTTGGCTACAGGGAGCTACATGTTTACTTAGGAAGTCTGAAGGCAGAATCAATCTTCTCAGAGTGTACCACATCACATTCAGTAAGCTTTAGGGACACTTACAGTCTAAAATTATACCATGGTGTGCAATCATTGAAACAGCCAGTAAAAATCATTCAGCAGTCCATTTGCAAACTAAATAATGAACCTTTCAAATTGCACAGTCTGATGTCTTCCCTGCTGCTGAATGAGAGGGTATTTGTTTTAAAATGGTAGCACCAACATTAAATGAGCATATAGGCATCACAAGAAGCTATCCACAAACTTCTGAGTGACAGCCACTAATTTCCTTACCAGTATGTCATCTGGTACATCTTGTGGCACAAAGCACACCAGATAGCATTTAGATGACATTTTAGAATCAATTTGTTACCCCTCGCTTCCAAAAAACACATGAAAAGGATCTGATTATTGTGATAAAGGTGTTAATATCATTGGCAGCTTCTTCATGCTGTTGTTCATGGTAAATTAGGGAAGATGCTATCTTATAACAGTAAATGTACTAATTGACATTTATTATTAAGTCCTCTTACTTACAATGACTGAATAAGTTATAGTTAGTTACATTTGGAAAGTGCTCCTGAGATTTTAGTCAAAATTTTACAACTTTGTTGTATATACCACTACTCTTCTTATTAGTCAATCTTCTATCTTTTTTAAAATCTAATAAATTGAAAACTTCATTGTAGCTCATGTTTCATTCCATTTGTTCATGTCCTAGCCTGCATGTTCTTCAAAATACTAAATTCACAATTCCTATTTTAAATTTCAAAATGATTCACATTTTCTATCTCCTTATATATGCAATCTCTTCCAAATCATTAAAATTGGTGGAACTTGATTTTGATACTTTCTTTAACCATTGCTTTTCACACCAGTTTCCACATATTATTAACCATTCTAACATGCAGACATTTATGTCTTAATTCTCAGACATGGATATGAAGCCTTTTACTTCAGACCAATGAAGCAGTTTGTGACCTTTTCTGTGTTAAAAGTGCTACCAAGCTAGAAATAACTGCAAATGAGTGGTCTGGATTAAAACTGCATAGCATTTATTTTAATTTGGTTGACTATAACCCAACAATTTTTTTAAACACCAATATGCACATCATTTTCAATTGTGGAATCTGGAAAATCCAAAGTGAGCACTAAAGTTTATCAGTAGTGGAAAGGGGCGGTGATGAAAATTCTTGTGGGATAATTTTCTCTGATAGCTTTAAAGACTTGAACACTGGTGAACTGAATATCATTTCATTTGATGGGGAAATAGAAATTGGAAGGAAAACAATTTTAAAAAAATAGTGAGGCCAATGATGTGCAGATTGGGTTGCACACCATGGATGTAAGAAATGAACAGGCTGTGAGAGGTAATTGCCTGCATGCTCAGTTGAAGGCAGATCTGCAAACTGAGGTATGAGTCTCATTTTTTATATTCAAATTTATGCAATTTACAAAAGTATGTAAAATGATTCATGAATGACACAGCACAAAGTTGAACTGAATTAAACTGAATACTCCTAGACTGCAACACACACAAATTGCTGGAGGGACTCAGCATTTTGTGTGTGTTGCTTTGGATTTCCAGCTTCAGCAGATTTTCTCGTGTTTATATTCTGGACTGTTTCAATGACTCTTTCATTTGATGTTGTATATTCTGTGGTTTTTGCTAGTTTTTAGCCGTTAGTGTGATTTGTTGTTCTTTGCATGTTGGGGGTTTGATGTTTTTCTTTGAATGGGTTAAATGATTTTTCTTTATTTTGTAGTTGTCTGTGGGAAGACGAATCTCAGAGTTATATAGTACATATATACTGTACTTTGATAATAAATCTACTTTGAATCTTGTGAATCTTTTGAAGAAGATTTTACAAGAGGATTGAATTTCCCTCTACAATTCAATGCTTCTGAGAAATGTTGAAGCTTCCAAGGGAAAACCACATTTATACATGTTCAGAGCGGTGGGCATTTGGACCTGGTGTAGCTCTGAATCCGCAGTGTTTCTGTTCATGAAAATAATCATGATTGCAATTGAAAATAAGGTGGAAGTAAAAAAGCGATCGGAAAGAGGTGAAATGCCATCAGTCATTGGAAAAGTGTTAGGCTATAGTCGGTCAACGATCGGAACAATTTTAATGGAGCATATGAAAGGCCCTGCTCCGATGAAAGCTACAATTATTACTAAGCAATGCAGTGGTTTAATTATTGGGTTTTGGGTTTTTGATCCTCCACATCAACCCGACTCGGTGGAGAGTGCATTCAATAGCGATCTGTCACTAGATCGAACTCGGGAACTTCCCGAGCCCGGCACTGAAACATACGTTCTTAAGTGTTTTATATGCATAGAAAGGTAAAATATATACTATATACGAATGCAAACATTTGACTAACAGATGCTAAATAATACTGGATGTACCTGTTCTGACTTACTTAGTAAGAGAACTAAGATTTTTTTCGATCCCAATCCACGATAACTCACGTACATCCTCCCATATACTTTGTCATCTCTAGATTACTTATAACAGCTAATACAATGTAAATGCTATGTAAAATAGTTGTAATGCTGCATTGTTTAGGGAATAATTACAAGAAAAAAAGTCTGTACATGCTCGAACATCAAGTGCTGGAAGAGCATTTCCGGGTTTTCGCGATTCGTGGTTGGTTGAATTCGCGGATGAGGAGAGCCGACTGTATTCCTCCTTGTTATGTAAAATAGGAATTAGCTTTTCTTAATGCTGGTTTATTAAATAAACCAGTCAAGTCAGTGGATGCAACGGACTTGAATTTTCAGAAGGCATTTGATGAGGTGCCACACAAGAGATTATCAAACAAAATAAAAAGCTTGTGGTTTCAGGAAATTCTGAGATAGGATGGTGAACAGCCAAAGGTTATGCTCCATATTGATACTATTGAAGTTGGCAGGAAGGTAGAAAATTTAAAGCTGTGGTACAAGGAATTTTTTTTATATATACAGTGCTAGATGCCTAGACCATACTGCCAGGGTAAGTAGTGAAATGAGCTTTTAGATCATCATTTAAATAAGCAGGAATGAATCATGTTCATGATGAAGATGTTAAGTTAATTTGGAAATGTGTTTGGGACAGATATTGTGTGGTGAAGGGCCTGTTCCTATGCTATTCTGTGTTCTAAGATTCCATGATTTTGCAATGGTATATTGAAGAGGATTGGGGACTTCTTAATGGGCAGAAAACAGACCTTGGGAATGAATGGGTCATATTCAGCTTTGACTGCTTCCGTGCGGTTGGGATTGGTGCTGTGACCCTGACTCTTTATAAAGTGTATCAGTAATAAAGGGATCACATTTAGTATAACTGAGTTTGCTGATGATACAAAGCAAGGGCGTAGTCCAGGCATGTGAGAAGGGTGCAGAGAGAATTTGGGATATACACTCAGTGGTCACTTTATTAGGTAGCTTCTGTACCTAATGATGTGGCCACACTGTATGATCGTGGTGTGCTGCTATAGCCCATCCACTTCAAGGTTTGACATGTTGTGTATTCAGAGATGCTCGCCTGCACACCACTGTTGTACCGCGTGGTTACCTGAGTTACTGTCGCCTTCCTGCCAGCATTCTCCTTTGACCTCTCTCATTAAAAAGCAGTTTTCACCCACAGAGCTGCCACTCACTGGATTTTTTTTTTGTTTTTCACACAATTCTCTGTAAATCCTAGAGACCTCTGTGTGTGAAAAATACTGGAGATCAGCAAATTCTGAAATAATCAAACCACCCCATCTGGCACCTACTATCATTCCACAGTCAGAATCACTTGGATCACATATCTTCCCCATTCTGATGTTTGATCTGAGCCTCTTGACCATGTCTGTATTCTTTCATGTATTGGATTGCTACCACATGATTGGCTGATTAGATATTTGCATTAATGAGCAGGTGTATAGGTGTTACAAGTAAAGTGGCCACTGAGCGTAGAGACTTAGGCAAGGGTATGACAGAAGGAATATAATGTGATAAGATGTGAAGTCTTCACTATGAATGAAAATAGTAAAAGGGTAGAGTATTTTCTTAAACATGAAGTCTGCAGATGCTGGAAATCCAAAGCAACACACACACAATGCTGGAGGAACTCAGCAGATCAGGCAGAATCTAAGGAAATGAATGAATGGTGAACATTTTGGGTCGAGACCCTTCTTCAGGACTATTTTCTAAGTGGTGAGAAATTGAAAGTTGTTGGTGTTCAGAAGTATCTGGGTTCCTTAGTTCTCAAGGTTTCAGAAAATTAAAATATTGATACTGCAAACAATTAAGAAGGCAAATGGTATTCTTCCTTTTATAGCAAGATGGTGTGTTCCATTGTATACAGCCCTGGTGAGGTTGCAATGGAATATTTAATGCTATTGTCTCTCTACCTAAGGAAGGATATACTTATGGACTGCTGCAAGGGTTCACCAGATTAACTCATAGGATGGTAGGTTTGCTGTATGAGCAGACATTAAACAGGCTGAGTCCATGTAGAAAAATGGGAGGAAATCTCATTAATGTGATAAAGATTCATATGGTGCTTGATAGGCTAGGTATGGAGTTGGTGTTTCTTGGCAAGGTGCTAATAATCAGACACCATTATCTTATGATGGTGAATACTTGACCAAAAGACTGAAGATCTATTGGCTTTTAGGCATTAAGGATATAAAGTTGGTGCAAGAAAATAGCATTGAGGATAAGCCTCGGTCTTATAGAGTGGCAGACCAGCCACAAGGGGAAATGACCTCTTCCTACTTCTGTAACTTATGCAAATAGATACCAATTCTCTTAAGACATGATGCTTTAATAAAGAGGAAACCATTATCTTATGAAATAAACATCTAACAATACCAATGGAGGACATACCTCCATCATATTTCCACTTGCCCAGTGAAATTTCTGTGATCTATGTTCTGGTTGTAACACACTTTTTCACATGAATGGTAGTTTCATTTATCAAAGAATGTGGTCAAATTTAGATTTGCTTCAGGTGAGCAATGGGCCTTCGAGCTCGTCTTCGGAAGCCTTTCCTGCTCAGTTTCTCAGGAGCTTTGCACAGACTTTTTTTACAACTCTCATTGCCCGCTCTAATTTTTTGTCTTTATTCGTTTTTGGCATCTGCATGTCATTGGCAAGTTCAGCAGTCATTGCTCAAACCAATTTTCTCTTGATAAGATAATGGTGAGCTATCTTTTCCTGTGCAGTTATACAAAGAATTCCAACTAAATTGGTTCTTAGAGTGTTGCAGTTTCTGGTGTAACTGTGGTTACTTCTTCGGCCATTTCAGAAGGCATTTAAGAGTCAACCACATGGTGACTCTGAAGCCACACATATCCAGGCAAGTATAGTTGACTGAATAAGGAAAGAAGATTTCATCCCCTGAAATGCATTAGTGATTCATTTAGGTTATCATGACAATCTGATGGTTTTAATGTAATCATTTCTAGTAACTAGTTACTGATTTTTGTTTTAAAATTCCAGATTATTAACTGAATTCAAATTACCAGCTGCCCTTGTTGTATTTAAATTTGGGTCTTTGGTTTGCTAGTCAAGGTCTGGATTCTTACTCTGGTATTTTAAATGCTGTACCAACTTTTGGAATTCTAGGAGCAGGATGGGAGAATTGAACACTGTTTAATGAGTAAGTAGAGCTGTTCTGGTTGGTGGTATAGTGGCATCAGCACTGGACTTCAAGGCAGATGGTAAATCCAGCCAGGTCCCAACTGGACAGCAGCAGTGTCTGCAAAGAGTAAAGGCCTGGCTATCTACTTCTGTGTCTTGCCATGAAAACACTAGCAACCATTTTGAAAATAACCATTACGAGGTCATGAAGAGTTAGACTTGACTAAACAACTGAACAACAAAGAGCAGTTCCTATCTTTATTGTACATAACTACACATGACAGGTATATTTTAGACTTTGAGATCTGCAGTCTGGGAAATGGCAAGTTTTAGTCTTCTCTGACCACATCAGAACTACAGGAAAGCAATTAGAGTGGATAACAAATCCAGATGACTGTGTGTTAACTTCAGCTGATGTGTGTTTATATATTTAGGTATAAATTTTTTTGCAAAGAATGTTACAAAGAAATACTAGGATTATTTCATTCAGAGAGCAATTGCTGTTCAAATAGGAGTTATAAGCCCAGTTCTACTTGTCTGAAGATGAATAAAGATGTGAAGAAATTATGGTTCAGGTGACCCCAAATTCAGTGCAACTACAACATTAGTGATGTGCGTCATACATTTGACCACTTACCAATCAGTTATTCATAAAGTTATGCCAAAATTTGGTGCATAGCAGCAAATACAAATGGGAAAGTAACTGTCAAATTTGCAACTTAACTTCCAGAATGGTATTGGCTATACAGATCTTTCATACAAGTAAAACCAGTTCTTATATTTTCAAATTCTTTAACTGTTGTTTATAAATAGTTGCAAGCAGACAAGTGCCACATCTGCCCCTACACCTCCTCCCTCACGACCATTCAGGGCCCCAAGCAGGCCTTCCAGGTGAGGTGACACTTCACCTGCCAGTCTGTTGGGGTCATCTACTTTGTCGTGCTCTCGGCTGGCCTCCTGTATATTGGTGAAACTTGATGAAGACTGACGGGCCACTTTGCTGAGCACCTACATTCTATCTGTCAGAAAAAGCAGGATCTCCCAGTAGTCAACCATTTTAATTCTATTTTCCATTCCCATTCCGACATGTCAGTCCGTGGCCTCCTCTACTGCCACAATGAGGCCACTCTCAGGTTGGAGGAGCAACACCTGATGGCATGAACATCGATTTCTCGAATTTCCAGTAATTGCTGCCCTTCCTCCTTTGTCATTCCACATCCCCACTTCCCTCTCTCACCTCATCTCCTTACCTGACCATCACCTTCCTCTGGTGCTCCTTTCTTCTACCCTCTCCTATCAGATTCCCCCTCCTCCATCTTTACCTCTTTCACCAATCAACTTGCAGCTCTTTACTTCACACCCTCCCTCCTCTGCCAGTTTCACCTATCACCTATCACCTTGTACTTTTTCTCCACCCCCCCCCCCCACCTTCATACTCTGACTTATCCCCTTTCTTTCCAGTCCTGATGAAGGATCTTGGCCCAAATCCTCGACTGTTCAACTCTTCTCCACAGATGCTGCCTGGCCTGCTGAGCTCCCCCATCATTTTGTGTGTGTGTTGCTTTGCATTTCCAGCATCTGCAGATTTTCTTGTGTTTGTGATTATAAATAGTGGTAGATTTTCTTACATTGAAATTAATTTGATTGCTAAGAATTGTCAGAATACATATCACAAGGGCCACATATTTCTCTTATCCATGTGAGATGATATTTATCTCCCATCTGTTCTTTCTCTTGAAACGGTGACAATGGACTGACTCCTATTTAAACTGCTGCAGCCTGTGGGGGTGAAAGTACTCCTACAGTGCTGAGATAAGGAGTCAATAAGTCTTTTATCAATGGTTAGTGAAGGAATAGCAAAACAGCAAAACGGTGGTTAATTTCACTTCTGACAAAATGTTTTAACTGGCAGCTCTTTTTGACAAAGTCCTTGATACATGAGCTTCTAATAAATCCAACACATGTACAACAGAAAGGCACTCTGTATGTTGAGTGGATTTCTAGAGTGAGCTTCATGCAGGATAAAAAAACAGTACCCTAAAATTAAACAACTATTTTTAGTCTGATTTGTTATTCCTTCATTGTTTCCAGATAAGGTTCTTTTCTCAGCGCTGTTAAAGGGATTATCTTTACCACACTGTCTTGGGTATCTTGTTCCACAATACTATTTCATTTTTGGAGATCAACAGCTAAAGTGATATGGTAAATGTACGACATTGTTGATTTCTGTGATATTACAGAAAACTAAAATGAAAACAGGCTAATATGTGATTTTCTAATGATAAATGCAGATTTATGAAACACAATTAACTGAGTTCAAGAACATCAATTTCTCGTGAACAGATATGTGTGCATGTTGTTTAATATATTTAATATAGAGTATTGTGCATGTATAGCTAGGGTGCCTAAGACTTTTGCATAGTACGGTAGTAACTTTATGTATTGCACTGTACTGCTGCAGCAAAAAAAAAACAAATTTCATGTCATATATGAGTGGTAATAAACTTGATTCTAATACCGGTCTCTATTGTGGACTGAAAGTGGGAAGGGGACAGGGAGAGTGGAATCATGGTTGGGAAAAGTGGAAGGGAGAGGGGAAGGAGCGGGAAGCACCAGGGAGTCATTACGTAATGATCAATAAACCATTTGTCTGGAATCAAATTACCTTGCCTGGTGTCTGAGGGCTGTGTGTGTTTGCACTGCACCAACCCACCTGCCCCCTGCCCCTGGCACTGCTCTGCCACCTGCCCCATGGTGCTCTATCCTCACCATTCCCAATATCCTTTGTTGTTGCCTGATTTACTTTCTTTTTTCTTTTTCCAATATTTTTATTAAGTTTCATATACATAAATACAGAATTCATAAGGATACCTATTATAAATCAAAATAAAATAGCATGAAATGCACTATATATAAATCACACTGATACAGTCACGGTATCCCATAATGATGATCAATCAAATAAAATAAATTGAATCTAGAGAAGATCCGTTGTTCGATCTCTGAATCTAACCAAGATTTTCAAATGTTATGGGGACCCTTTCTGAACTACTTTAATCTTTGAATTAAAATACAGATCTGAGCTATTGTTATTATAAAACACTATATGGTAAAGTGCTCTTTTTTTCTCGTGTTTTTTTTTAACCAACCAGCTTTGTCTTGGTAGGGGGTATAGATTTTATGAATGATTTAAACATGACATAACATCACATAACCATTGAGCATGTGTGGGGGGGAGGGGGAACAACTTCCTTCCATTTAAGCAAGGTCGCCTTCCTAGCCATAAGAGAAATAAAACCCGCAAATGAGAAGGCTCCAAAATTATAACTCTTTCCTCAACAATACCAAATAAGGTAGTCAAAGGATTGGGCTTAAAACTAACTTTAAAAAGTACAGAAAAAGTTTGGAATACATCTTTCCAATATTTTTCAAGCTCAAACATGACCAAAACATGTGAATTAATGAAGCCTCTCCACTATTACATCTGTCACAGTAAGGAGATATATCTGCAATATAACAAGAGAGCTTGTCTTTAGACATATGAGCCCTATGTGCTACTTTAAACTGTAGAAGGGAATGACGAGCATATAATGATGAAGAATTAACCATTTTGAAAATAACCCTCCCGGTCTCATCAGATAATGAAGCTAGATTTATGAACTCGCTTTCCACTCTATGTTGATGAATACAGTACTGTGTGAAAGTGTTAGGCACCCTGCTTTTATATATATATGCACTTCAGACTTCTATACAGTACTGTAGCTTCATAGAAATTGCAGGTTGGAGCTGTACCTCATCATTCATGTGTTAGTGTCAGGTCTTTTGAGACTAGCTCGAACATTAAATTATTTACTTACCTCTTAATTACATTCTTATATAATAATGTAAATGTCTTGATTGCGTATCATATTAAACTTTCTAAATTGATAAATTGGTTAATTATTGTCACATTTTCTGAACTACTGTGAAATCTTTGTTTTGCATGCCATCCATACAGGTCATTTCATAGCAACAGTGCATTGAGATAAAGTGTTACAGTTAGAGAGAAAGGACAGCACAGGCAAGATGAAAGGAATTAATGAGGTAGATTGTGATATAAGCAAGTGGAAATGCTAATTTTGATGGTTTAAGAAAGGATCTGGCATGTATGCATTGGGACAAGCTGTTTCTTGGCAATGGTGTACTTGGTAAGTGCAAGGCATTCAAAAGTGAAATTTTGAGAGTACAAAGCTTGTTGTGTGCCTGTCAGTTTTTTAGGAACCTTGGTTTTCAAGAGATATTGAGGCCCTGGTTAAGGAAATAAAGGCAGTGCTTAGCAGGTATAGGCAGGTAGGAACAAGTGAGGTACTTATGGAGTTTAAGAAATGCAAGAGAACATTTAAAAAAGACCAGGAAGTCTGAAAGAAGGCTTAAAGTTGCTCTAGCAGACAAGGTGAAAGAAAATCCTAAGGGATTCTACAGATATGTTGGAAGCAAAAGGATTGTAAGGGACAAAATTGGTCCTCTGGAAAATCAGAACAGTAATCCATGTTTGGAGCTAAAAGAGATGGGGGAGATCTTAAATGGATTTTTTGCATCTGTATTTATTCAGGAATTGGACGCAGAGTCTGTAGAAGTAAGGCAAAGCAGCATCAACTTCATGGACCCTGTACAGATTACAGAGGAGGAGGTGTCAGCTGTCTTGAAATATACTAGGGTGGATAAAACCCCAGGGCTTGATTAGGTGTTCCCTTGAACCCTAAGGGAGGCAAGTGCAGCAATTGCAGGGGCCATAGCAGAGATATTTATAACATCCTTAGTGACAGGAGAGGTACCAGAGGATTGGATGATAGCTAATGTTGTTCTGATATTTAAGGAAGACTCTAAAATGAAAAAAGTACAAAGTAAATATTATTATCAGAATACATATATGTCACCACATACAACCCTGAGATTCATTTTCCTGCAGGCATACTCAGCAAATCTATAGAATAGTAAGTATATCAAGGTCAACCAGAAGACAACTGACTGTGCAAATGCAAATATAAGTAAACAGTAGTAACTAATGGGAACATGAAATAACTGGATAAAGAGTTAAAATGAGATCGTTGGTTGTGAGAACATATCAATGGATGGGCAAATGAGTGTTGTTATCCCCTTTTGTTCCATAGCCTATTGGTTGAGGAGTAGTATCTGTTCCTGAACCTGGGGGTTTGAGGCCTTAGCTCTTGTACCATCTACCTGATGGCAGCAGAAGGAAAAGAGCATGGCCTGGGTGATGAGGATCTCTGATGGATGATGCTTTTCTAAGACAGTGTTTCATGTCGATGTGCTCAGTGATTGGAGGGCTTTAAAAACAAACCAGGAAATTATAGACCATTGAGCCTGACGTCAGTAACGAGAAAGTTATTGGAAGGTATTTTAAAGGGCCATATATTTGGATAGACATTGACTGATTAGGGATAGTCAGAATGGCTTCATGTGTGCTGGTTGTGTCTAACCAATCTTATAGAGCTTTTCAAGGAAGTTACCAGGAATATTGAAGAAGGCAAACCACTGGGCTGTTGTCTACATGGACTTTAGCAAGGCATTTGACAAGGTCCTGCATGGGAGGTTGATCAAGAAGATTCGGTTGCTCGGTATTCAAGGTGAGGTAGTATATTGGTTTAGACCATACAACCATAGAACCATAGAACATTACAGCACAGAAACAAGCCTCTTGGCCCTTCTTGGCTGTGCCGAACCATTTTTCTGCCTAGTCCCACTGACCTGCACCTGGGCCATATCCCTCCAAACCCCTTTCATCCATATACCTGTCCACGTTTTTCTTAAATGTCAAAAGTGAGCCGGCATTCACCACTTCATCTGGCAGCTCATTCCACACTCCCACCACTCTCTGTGTGCAGAAGGCCCCCCCCCCCAATGTTCCCTTTAAACTTTTCTCCTTTTACCCTTAACCCATGCCCTTTGGTTTTTTCCTCCCCTAGCCTGCTTGCATTCACTCTATCTATACCCATCATAATTTTATACACCTCTATCAAATCACCTCTCATTCTCCTACACTCCAGGGAATAAAGTCCTAATCTATTCAACCTTTCTCTGTAACTCAGTTTCTCAAGTCCCAGCAACATCCTTGTAAACCTTCTCTGCACTCTTTCAACCTTATTAATATCCTTCCCGTAATTAGGTGACCAAAACTGCACACAATACTCCAAGTTCAGCCTCACCAATGTCTTATACAACCTCACCATTACATTCCAACTCTTATACTCAATACTTTGATTTATAAAGGCCAATGTACCAAAAGCTCTCTTTACTACCCTATCTACTTGTGATGCCACTTTTAGACATTGACTTTGTGAGAGAAGCCAGAGAGTGGTAGTAGCTGATTGTCTGTCTGAGGAGGCCTGTGACGAGTGAAGTGCCACAGAGATTGGTGCTGGATCCATTGTTGTTTGTCATCAATATCAATGAACTGGATGATGGTATGGTTAACTGGATCAGCAAATTTGTGGATGACAACAAGACTGGGGGTGTAGTGGACAGTGAGGAAGATTATACTAAGATTGGTGGAGGGGCAGGTAGTGTTGAGGAAACAGGTAGGATGCGGAAGGACTTAGACAGGCTAAGAGAATGGGCAAGAAAGTGGCAAATGAAGTATAATGTTGGAAAATGCATGATCATGCACTTTGGTAGTAGAAATAAATGTGTGGACTACTTTCTAAATGTGGAGAAAATTCAAAACTCTGAGATGCAAAGGGACTTGGGAGTCCTTGTGCAGAACACCCTGAAGGTTAACTTCCAGTTTGAGATGGTGGTGAGGAAGGCAAATGCCATGTTAGCATTCATTCCAAGAGGTCTAGAATACAAGAGCAGGGATGTGATGCTAAGGCTTTATAAGGCACTGGTGAGACCTCACCTTGAGTATTGTGAACAGGTTTGGGCTCCTCATCTTAGAAAAGACGTGCTGGAATTGGAGAGGGTCCAGAGGAGGTTCACAAGGATGATTCCAGGAATGAAAGGGTTATCATACGAGGAACGATTGATGGCTCTGGGTCTGTACTTGCTGGAATTTAGAAGGATGAGGGGGGGGGGATCTGATTTGAAACCTTTTGAATTTTGAAAGGCCTAGACAGAGCAGATGTGGAAAGGATGTTTCCCATGGTGGGAGAGTCCAGGGCAAGAGGGTATAGCCTTAGGATAGAGGGGCACCCTTTGAAAACAGAGATGTGGGGAAATTTCTTTAGCCTGAGGGTGGTGAGTTTATAGAATTTGTTGCCACATACAACTGTGGAGGCCAGGTTGTTGGATGTATTTAAGGCAGAGATTGATAGGTTCTTAATTGGACATTGCATCAAAGGTTATGGGGAGAAGGCCGGGAAATGGGGTTGAGGAGGAGTAAAAAAGGGATCAGCCATGAATGAATGACGGAGCAGACTAGATGGGCCAAATGGCCTAATTCTGCTTCTATGTCTTATAGTCTTATGGTCTTATTATCAGAGCTCGCAGTACAATCTAGACCAGCTGGAAAAATGGGCTGAAAAATGGCAGATGGAATTTAATGCAGACAAGTGTGAGGTATAGAGGGCTTTAGGTAATCCTAGTAATTTCTGATGTAGGTACATATTCGGCACAACTTTGTGGGCCAAAGGGCCTGTATTGTGCTGTAGATTTTCTACGTTTCTATGTATTGCACTTTGGTAAGACCAATAAGGGTAGGTCTTACACAGTGAATGGTCAGGCACTAAGGAGTGCGGTAGAACAAAGGGATCTGGAAATACAGGTCCATAATTCAATGAAAGTGGCATAGCAGGTAGTTAATGTTATAACAAGAGCTTTTGGCACATTGGCCTTCATAAATTGAAGTATTGGTGGGAGATGGGATGTTGTGTTGAAGTTGTATAATGTGTTGGTGAGGCTGAATTTGGAGTATTGTGTGCAGTTTTGGTCACCTACCTACAGGATGTTGCCGGGTCTGGAGGACCTGAGTTATAAGGAATGATTGAATGGATTAGAACGTGGAAGAATGAGTGGGATTTGATAGGGGTATACAAAATTCTGAGGGGTATCGATAGGGTAAATGCAAGCAGGCTTTTTCTGTTGAGTTTGGGTGAGAATCCAAGTAGAGTTTAAGGTGAAAGGTGAAAAGTTTAAGGGGAGTATAAGGGGAAACTTCTTCACTCAGAGGGTCATGAGAGTGTATAATGAGCTGCCAGCGCAAGTGGTGCATGTGAACTCGATTTCAACGTTTAAGAGAACTTTGGATAGGTACATGGATGGTAGGGATATGCAGGGCTATGGTCCTAGTGCAGGTTGATGGGAGTAGGCAGTTTAATTGGTTGAGCGCAGACTACATGGGCCAATTTGCTTGTTTCTGTGCTGAACTTTTTTCTGTCTCGGAATTTCTGTCCGTCTTTTTATTACAGTGAACCAATGCCGTTGGGGAGGGTTTGGAGATTAGATTCATTTCTCTTGCCTCCCCACTCATAATAGCCAGATGTCAAATCTTCAACTTCATGGGGCAAGCAGGTTCCAGAGATGCACATTAAACTGGATGGATACTGGTGTTATAAAGATTAGTCATGCTGGAATTGAAGCCTATTGATCTTTGTTGGAATAGTGACAAATACCATATACCATGCAGGGTGTGACTTTTACAATGATTGCCAAGAAGTATACTCTTGTGCAAACTTGTTTTCAGTTTTACTTTTGCAGAGGCTCTTAACGTTGAAATATGTGAAATTCAAGACTTCAGAATTTTCTCTCCAGTGTAAGTCTCGGATATAGCTTTTCTATTTATCTGAGCAAGTATTGTTTTAAAACCTCGCCATTTAGAGATGGGGCAATTAAGTCACAAAAAGTGAGTTTGCCTGTGAGGGGTGTGCTGGGACAGTTCCAGACATGGGAATGACCAGTAGAAATACCCAGAAATAAATGGCAGCCCAAAGAAAAAAGTAGAAATGGCCAAAGATAGATTTTAAGGATGGGTTTAAAGCAAAGGAAAGGGTTTAGAGCAGTGGTTCCCAACCTTTTTTTGTCCATGCCCCACCTAATCACCTCTAAAATCCTGATGCCCCCTGTGGTAATATATAATTCTTATTATTCAAAAAGTGAACTCCTATTCACCTGGAGGAAGCCTAAAAGACCATTAACTTGGTTTAAACAAGCTTCCAAAGAACATGGCATTCATGAAAGAGAAAAATAAAAGAAGCAAAGGACTGTTAAAGTTCTGAGGAAGAAATTACTAAGAAATTGTAAAAAAAAAGAACATTAAGTGATATTAAAATAATAATAATAAATAAATAAAACAATGCCGATTCGTTTCTACAGCATACAAAGACATATACACGTTTAAAAGAGATGACGCAATGTAAACACCTTCACACCACCAAGAACCGAAAGCTACTGCAAAAAGCAGCATTGGCGCGACCTCATACGAGTTTCTTACGCGTTTGGACTTGTTCATTCCTTCCTTCCTACATCAGTCAATTCATTAATTTAATTATGAAAGCCATTTGATGGTTGTAATGATGGTGATACACTATATATACAGTACATATGCAATTACACATGTACATACACATTTTTATGTATGCATACTGTATATACACATATGTATTAACTCGCACACACACTCATACTCACACAGACTTACTAGAAAAAATTCACTGTTAATAACTCATTCTCGAATTGCCCCCCTTAAAAATCAAATTACCCCCCTGTGGGGCGTACGCCCCACGTTGGGAACCACTGGTTTAGAGAAAGGATTCTAGAGATTGAAACTCAGATGGCTGAAAGTGTGATTGCAAATTGTAAAATGAAGAAGTAGGAGAATATTAGAAATGGCTCAGTTGAATGACAAATTTTGGAGTTGGTTGTTGTTGGATTAGAGATGTAGAAGGGTCAAGTCTATAGAGGGACTTAAATCGGAATTGTAGCTGAGAATCGGCTGATGGGCAAATAGGACTTGATAGAGAATGGGATAAATCATCAAGGCTTGCTGTAAATTGACATTTATGAAGTGTGAAAAGGAGATCAGTTGACCAGTGAACTAAATTAAATAAAAGGAGAAAACAATGGAGATACTCGGCACCTGACCAGGTGGGGTGGTATCACTGGAGAGAAAAACAAGTTGAAAGGACATTAGTCTAAAATACTAACCTTTTCTAAAGGAATTACCTGACCTCAAGTTTTATGAGCATTTTTTTAGAACTCACAATATAGAACCGTACAGCAGTGGAACAGGCCCTTTTGCACACAATATCTGCGCTGAATCTGATGCTGAGATAAACTACAATCTCTTCTGAATCTCCATAAATCTTCATTTCTTGCATATTCATATGTCTATCTAGCAACCTCTTAATGCCATTTTTGTATCAGCTTCCATCACTAAATATGGCATCCTGTTCCAGACACTGACCACACTCTGTAAAAACAAATGTATTTGGCATTTCTACCCAGGCAAAAAGGTGCTGACTGTCCACTTTATCAATGTCTGTCATAGTTTCATCAACTTTTATCAGGTCTTCTCTCAGCCCATGCTGAGTTCCTCCAGTGTGTTGTACGTGTTGCTTTGATCACAGCATCTGCAGTGTACTTTGTGTCTTTGCTGCTAAACTTCATCTTTAACTTTTGCCCAATTAGTTTTCTCCAGGAGAAGAACAAATTCCTTCAGTCACCATCTCAAACTCAATTGACTTTAACTTTTAATTGGCATATGTGCCACACTGAGCAATCCTACAAACATGACCTCCACGTGGACCCCAGGTTAAACTTTCAACCTTCTATTCTGTTCATCTTCTTTTCCCCATTTTCTCACCCTTTCTCCTCATGAAACTCTCACTCAGACACCTCTTACGCCTTCAGACGCAGTTATTCTAATAAACAAATGTGAGGTTTTGCACTTTGGGAGGTCAAGTGCAAGAGGAAAGTTTGCATATAAATACAACATTGACACACAGAGGGATCTTCACCATGGAATTACAACATTGTCTTGTCCATGAGTGGGATAGTACTTGCCAAGGTGAAAGCTAAATAGGACTGAAATGTAATGTTTATTAATCAAAATTTTAAAATATTGTTGAGTTTTTGATCTTACTTTAAAAATGTTACTTGTTTTATGAAGTATTATTTGCTTTGAATTTCAGAGAATGACAACTTTGTTGGCCAATTAACGTAGGGCCAAGGTGTCAAAAATTTTTTCATTGGTTTTGTGGGCAGGTCTTGGTCCATCATCACGGTGTGTCAGTTCTGGCACCCTTAAGGGATTGTTGTATAGGACTTGGACAGGTCGGGAGGCAAATCAACATTGAAAACAATAAGCTTGAATATAAAATGTATGTCAGCAGCACAAATGAACTGGCAGCAAATAGCTTTTGTTTTGCTTGCCTAGTGAGGTGCATAACATTACCTCACTAGTTAAGAGAAAATCTGTCAAGCGCACAAAAGTCTTCCAAATGACAAGCAGTTTCAGAAAGAATGAATGTACAGGTTCATCAAGAAGTAGCTTCTAATGTGCCTAGAAGCTGGTGGCATACTGATACCAGTTATTATTTTATGAGGAGTTTTGTAGGTGAGCATAAATGATGATTATATCCAGTTTCAATCACTTTATCTGCAAGTTTCCCTTCAATTGTTATGTAGTCAGAGATATGCTTATGATATTGGAATTCAGGAACAGAATGGAGAGAACTCAACTTCTGAGCTGTGAATTAAATGCTAAGACTAAATAATTGAAGTAGAACACTGCTTCTTTTATTAAGTGTTACATCTTCATCTTGATAAATCCAAAACTGTATCAAAAGCATGCCAGGTTTTGCAAGAGTAGACCTTCAGAACCTGGTAGTTGAAAATGGAGCATGATTAATCTCAGAATTGTCTAAATTCTCTGGTATTATGTTAATGCCAGCATTTATTTGTTTAAAATGGTTAACATTAACATGATAAGACAACGTAGGTTTAATATTGTGTAGGCACAGCAGATTACTGTCTCACATTTGTGTTAGAGAGTCATAAGAGTACTGCAGCATAAAAACAGTTCCTTCAGCCCATCCAGTCCATGCCCGACTGATCTGCCTAGTATCACCTACCTGCAACTGGATCATATCTCTCCATCCATATACCTATCCAAACTTGCCTTAAATGTTACAATTGAACCCACAGAAGCCACTTCTGCTGGCAACTCATTCCACACTCACACCACCCTCTGAGCGAAGATGTTTCCCCTCAGATTCCCCTTAAATATCTCACCTTTCACCTAAACTATGACCTCTAGTTCTAGTCTCATCGAACCAGAGGGGAAAATTCTTCATGCAATCACCCTCATAATTTTTATGCCTGTATGAGATCTCCCCTCATTCATCTGCACTCCAGGGAATAAAGTCCTGACCAATTCAACCTTTCCCTATAACTCAGATCCTTAAGTCCTTGCAACATCCTTGTAAATTTTCTCTGCACTCCTTCAAGCTTATTGATATTTCTTTCTGTCAGTAGGTGCACACAATACTCTAAATTCAGCCTCACCAATGTCTTGTACAACTTCAACATAACATCTTAACTCCAGTCCACGTATCCTGATTTATCTGAATCAGGTTTATTTTCACCGGCATGTGTTGTGAAATTTGTTAACTCAGCAGCAGCGGTTCAATGCATTACATGATAATGATAATGATGATAATAATAATAATAATAATAAATAAGTAAATCATTTACAGTATACATATATTGAATAGATTAAAAATAGTGCAGAAAATAGAAATAATATATATTAAAAAAGTGAGGTAGTGTTCATTGGTTTAATGTCCATTTAGGAATTGGATGGCAGAGGGGAAGAAGCTGTTCCTGAATCACTGAGTGTGTGCCTTCAGGCTTCTGTACCTCCTACCTGATGGTAACAGTGAGAAAAAGGCCTGTCCTGGGTGGTGGAGGTCCTTAATAATAAACGCTGCCTTTCTGAGACACCACTCCTTGAAGATGTCCTGGGTACTTTGTAGGCTACTACCCAAAATGGAGCTCACTAAATTTACAATCCTCTGCAGCATCTTCCGGTCCTGTGCAGTAGCCCCCCCCCCCCCCCCCCCCCATACCAGACAGTGATGCAGCCTGTCAGAATGCTCTCCACGGTACATCTATAGAAGTTTTTGAGTGTATTTGTTGACATACCAAATCTCTTCAAACTCCTAATGAAGTATAGTTGCTGTCTTGCCTTCTTTATAACTGCATCGATATGTTGGGACTAGATTTAGGTCTTCAGAGATCTTGACACCCAGGAACTTGAAACTGCTTACTCTTTCCACTTCTGATCCCTCTATGAGGATTGGTTTGTGTTCCTTTGTCTTACCCTTCATGAAGTCCACAATCAGCTTTTTCATCTTACTGACATTGAATGCAAGGTTGTTGCTGTGACACCACTCCACTGGTTGGCATATCTCGCTCCTGTACGCCCTCTCGTCCCCACCTAAGATTCTACCAACAATATTTGTATTAACAACAAACTTATTGATGGTATTTGAGCTATGCCTAGCCACACAGTCATGGGTTTAGAGAGAGTGGAGCAGTGGGCTAAGCACACATCCCCTAGGTGCACCAGTGCTGATCGTCAGCGAAGAGGATATGTTATCACCAATCCACACAGATTGTGGTCTTCTGGCTGGGAAGTCGAGGATCCAATTGCAGAGGGAAGTACAGAGGCCAATGTACAACCCTATCCATCTGTGATACCACTTTGAATGAGAGCTCTACCATTCACTGTGTAAGCCTTACCATGGTCTGTCCTTCCCAAATGCAGCACTTCACATTTATCTGCATTAAATTTGATCATTTCCAGCTCATCTTCCCGTCTGGCCAAGATCATACCTCAAGCTTTGATAGCCTTCTTCATTGTCACTGCACCCCCAAACTTTGTGGCATCCACACATTTGCTGATCCAGTTTACCACGTTATCAGCTAAATCCCTAATAAAGATGAAAAGCAACAACAGACACGGCACTGATCCCTGTGGCACACCTCGAGTCATAGGCTTGACATCAGAAAGGCAACCATCTTCTCACACTAGGTGCAGAAGTAAGCTCTGTCTTTTTAACTCATAATCTGTTTGGCAGTGGCAAGTGCAGTACAGAACTAAGGACTGCTTTGTTCAAATGAATTTACAGCAGTTCTTGTGAATGAGCATTTACTGACAAAGCTTAATGCTTCATTTCCTGTCAAGTGGCTTATCTTTCCAAGACCTTGCAGTGCTTTGTGAATGCTCTCCAGAGGGAATATCTTTGAAGTGGAAATTTCATGGGAAATTGCCACTCAGAATATTGGGTGCTGGTTTCAGGTCCACATACAAAAGGTGTTTGTAAAAAGATCTTCAATTTTAACCATATGAAATAATAGAATTCTGAATTGTGCACAAGATGATGACATCTGTAAACAGGAAATATATTTCCCATTCAAGGCAGTAGAAAGTCCTGAATAATCAAGTCATAATGATGTGGTAACCTTTATCACTTGTCACCTCTTGTTTTCTCATGGGTTGGGGGCACAGATTGTTGATCTGATCTTGAGCTCTCCCAAAATTCAAAGACTGACGTTTTTTCCAGATTGCTTTTAGCTACATTAAAAAGTGTGATAGGACATTTTTTTATGTTCAAGGAAATATTACAGAAATTCAAAGTTCACAGTTAATTTTATTATCTAAGTACATACACGACACCAAATACTACCCTGGGATTCGTTTTCTTACAGGCATTCACAGTAGAACAAGATAGTACAATAGAATCAATGAAATAACTCACACAAGAGCTAAGTGTGCAAACACAAAATGAAATAATAAATAAATAGAACTGAGAACATGAGTTGCAGAGTCCTTGAAAGTGACTCCAAATATTGTGTTCAATGACAGTGTTCTGTATTGTGATGAGTGAAGAAATGTTGCCAAATACCTCTGTGTTATCAATAGTATTTAGTTTAAGCCGAACAGACAGATAGTTCGAAGCAATTCTGCAAGCCAATGCATGGAAAGGACTTTTGTGTGATAGTTCAACATGGATGACACTAAACAATCGGCAACATTAAGGGCAACATAAAACAGGTTTCTGATTTACTGTCACTAGTTTTATTCTGTGCACAACAGTGGCACAGCAGTGTAGTGGTTAGGGCAATGCTATTACAACTCTGGGCCTCGGAGTTCGGTTTTCAATTCCAATTTAAGTTGCAGCCCTACTTCTGACACAGGTTTCATGCAAGGAGTACAGACTACTCCATAGTTTCTACATGGAGAGAAAATTCAAAAATTTGAGATGCAAAGTGACTTTGAAGTCCTTGTGCAGGATTTCCTAAAAGTTAATTTGTAGGTTGAGTCGGTGGTGAGGAAGGCAAATGCAATGTTAGTATTCATTTTGAGAGGGCTAGAATATAAAAGCAAGGATGTAATGTTGAGGCTTTATAAGGCACTGGTGTGTCCTCACTTAAGAGTATTCTGAGCCCCTTACCTAAGAAAGGATGTGCTGACATTGGAGATTGTTCAAAGGAGCTCGTTGCCATATGAGGAATGTTTAAACTAAATAGCAGGGGGTGAGTTCAACCGAATGGAGAAGTAAAGTAAAAAAGAAAAGTGTGGATAAAGAAAAAGCAAAAGAAAAGTAAGAGTGAAGTGAAGAAAAGTCAAGTACAAAAGATTACAAGATTTTAAAAGCACAATGAGTGTAAGGGCACTTTATTTGAAAGTCCATAGTATTCAAAACAAGGTCAGTGAACTTGTGGCACAAATCAGTACAGGGGGGTATGACTCAGAGGCCATACGGAGACGTGGTTGCAGCATGGGAATTAATTATCAAAGGATATCAGGTAATACAGAAGGATAGGCTGGAAGGTAAGGGAAGTGGAGTAGTGCTCTTAATTAAAGATGAGATCAGGGCGATAGTGAGAGACTATATAAGATCTAAGGAGCAGACTGTTGAATCCAACTGGGCAGAGATTAATAATAGTAGAGGGAAAAAAAATCACTATTGGGAGTTGTCTATCAGCTACCAATTAATAACATTACAGTGGGACAGGCAATTAACAGAGAAATATCTGAGGCATGAAAGAATGGAACAGCAGTTATCATGGGAGACTTTAACTTGCACGTAGACTGGGTGAATCAAGTTAGTTGAGGCAATCTTGAGGAGGACTTCATAGAACGCATCTGTGATAGCTTTCTTGAACAGCATGTTACTGCACAAGGTGCGTCGAGCTGCAGCTCCTTAGCGTTAGCATTAGGGAACTGGAGCTGCAGCTGGATGACTTCTGTCTGGTCAGGGAGAGTGAGGAGGTGATAGAGAGGAGCCATAGGCAAGTAGTCACACTGGGGCCTGGGGAGACAGATAAGTGGGTAACAGTCAGGAGAGGGAAGGGAAAGGGTCAGATACTAGAGAGTACCCAAGTAGCTGTCTCCTTTAACAATAAGTACTCCTGTATGAGTACTGTTGGGGTGACGGCCTACCTGGGGGAAGTAACAGTGCCTCTGGCACAGAGTCTGGTCTTGTGGCTCAGAAGGGTAGGGAAAGGAAGAGGATGGCAGCAGTGATAGGGGACTCTATAGTTAGGGGGTCAGACAGGCGATTTTGTGTATGTAGGAAAGAAATGCGGATGGTAGTTTGCCTCCCAGGTGCCAGGGTCTGGGATGTTTCTGATTGCGTCCACGATATCCTGAAGTGGGAAGGTGAACAGCCAGCGAGGGGTCCAATATCCTGTCAAGGACATTGCTATTGGAGAGAGTTTAACCTAGTTTAACTGGAGGGTGGGAACTGAACTGAGGAGATGGAGGAAGGGGCTGTTGGCTCACAAATAGAAAAAGCTTGGAGACAGTGCAAGAGGGAGGATAGGCAGGTGATAGAGAAGGGATACACTCAGACTGATAGTTTGAGATGCGTCTATTTTAATGCAAGAAGCATTATGAACAAAGCAGATGAGCTTAGAGTGTGGATCAGTACTTGGAGGTATGATGTTGTGGCCATTACAGAGACTTGGATGGCTCAGGGGCAGGAATGGTTACTTAGAATGCCAGGCTATAGATGTTTCAGAAAGGGCAGGGAGCGAGGCAAAAGAGGTGGGGGCGTGGCACTGCTAATCAGAGATAGTGTCAAGGCTGCCGAAAATGAGGGAGTTAAGGAGGAATTGTCTACTGAGTCTCTGGGTGGAAGTTAGAAACAGGAAGGGGTCAATAACTCTACTGGGTGTCACCCAATAGTAACAGGGACATCAAGGAGCAGATAGGGAGACAGATTCTGTAATAATAACAGGGTTATCATGGTGGGAGATTTTAATTTCCTAAATATCGACTGGCATCTCCCTAGAGCAAGGGGTTTAGATGGGGTGCAGTTTGTTAGATGTGTTCAGGAAGGTTTCCTGACACAATATGTAGATAAGCCTACAAGAGGATAGGCTGTACTGGGATCTGGTATTGGGAAATGAATCTGGTCAGTTGTCAGGTCTCTCAGTGGAAGAGCATTTTGGAGATAGTGATCACAATTCTATCTCTTTTACCATTACATTGGAGAGGGATAGGAACAGACAAGTTAGGAAAGCGTTTAAGTGGAGTAAGGGGAAATATGAAGCTGTCAGGCAGGAACTTGGAAGCATAAATTGAGAACAGATGTTCTCAGGGAAATGTATGGCAGAAATATGGCAAATGTTCAGGGGATATTTGCGTGGTGTTCTGATTATGTACGTTCCAATGAGACAGGGAAAGGAGGGTAGGGTACAGGAACCTTGGTGTACAAAGGCTGTTGAAAATCTAGTCAGGAAGAAAAGAAATACTTATGAAAGGTTCAAAAACTGGGTAATGATAGAGATCTAGAAGATTATAAGGCTAGCAGGAAGAAGCTTAAGAATGAAATTAGGTGAACCAGAAATGGGCCTTGAGAAGGCCTAGGTGAGAAGGATTAAGGCATTCTACAAATGTGAAACAAGCAAGAGGATAAGATGTGAGAGAATAGGACCAATCAAGTGTGACAGTGGAAAAGTCTGTATGGAACCAGAGGCGATAGCAAAGATATTTAATGAATACTTTGCTTCAGTATTCACTATGGAAAAGGATTTTGACAATTGTAGGGATGACTTACAGTAGATTGAAAAGCTTGAGCATATAGACATTAAGAAAGAGGATGTGAGGAGCTTTTGGAAAGTATCAAGTTGGATAAGTCTCTGGGACCAGATGAGATGTACCCCAGACTACTGTGAGAGGTGAGAGAGGAAATTGCTGAGCCTCTGGCAATGATCTTTGCATCATCAATGTGGATGGGAGAGGTTCCAGAGGATTGGAGAGTTGCAGATGTTGTTCCGTTATTCAAGAAAGGGGTTAGAGATAGCCCAGGAAATTATAGACCAATGAGTCTTACTTCAGTGGTTGGTAAATTGATGGAGAAGATCCTGAGAATCAGGATTTATGAACATTTGGAGAGGTATAATATGATTAGGAGTAGTCAGCATGGCTTTGTCAAAGGCAGGTCGTGCCTTATGAGCCTGATAAAATTTTTTGAGGATATGACTCAATGCAATGATGAAGGTAGAGCAGTAGATGTAGTGTATTTGGATTTCAGCAAGGCATTTGATAAGATACCCTATGAAGGCATATTAAGAAAGTAAGGAGGCATGGGATCCAAGGGGACATTGCTTTGTGGATCCAGAACTGGCTTGCCCACAGAAGGCAAAGAGTTGTTGTAGATCATAATCGATTGAAAACGGATGTGGGAGCACGGAGGAATATCGGGAAATCTCCAGTAAGACCTTCTTCGTTGCTGCTGCTGCTGTGAGGTCCGGGACTCTGCTGGGAAGAACAGGCCCCCAGTCCTTGGGGTCGCGTTGCCGATGGCCGTTGGCGGGGCCATCTTAATACGCTTGGCAGAAGATGGTGCTCGGAGAAGCTGTGCCAGAGCGGATGATCATCGGCTTGGAGGTTTGACGGACTCGGAGTCCGCTGCGGTCAGGTCACTTTCGGTGTGCACTGCGTCTGTGAGGCTGAATTGGGCGGCGCCTTGGAAGTCCATAGCGGGGGTATTCCCTTCTGCCGCCGGCGTGGGATGGCGAGTCTGTCGGGACCCTGGGGACTTGTGGAAACTGTGTGGTGATTTCTTTTGAACTTATAGTCCTTTAACATCTTTGGACTATTTTTACTGTGCCCATGGTCTGTTTTTTTTTATCAATTATGCTATTGTTTGCACTGTTGTAACTATATGTTGTAACTATGTGGTTTTGTGCAGGTCTTGTAGCTTTAGTTTTTGGTCTTGTTTTGTCTGGTGGATTTTGGAACTCCTTTCCGGAGAACATGCTAAGACGGTAGAGCAATATTAATATGCAGCAGCCTCTCCGGACTCTGGATTGGGGATTGCCAAACGTTATGTGGATTTTCTGGTGTAGTCTGTTTTGTCATATGCTTTTGTGATATCATTCTGGAGGAACGTTGTCTCATTTTTTTTCTGCATTGCATTTGTGGTTTCTAAATGACAATAAACTGAATTTGAATCTGAGATGGGTCTTATGGAGGTTGGTGACCAGTGGTGTGCCTCAGGGATCTGTTCTGGGACCCATACTCTTTGTGATTTTTATAAATGACCTGGATGAGGAAGTGGAGGGATGGGTTAGTAAACTTGCTGATGACACAAAGATTGGAGGTGTTGTGGGTAGTGTCAGAGGTTACAGTAGGACATTGATAAGATGCAAAACTGGGCTCAGAAGTGTGAGGTGAGTTATTTTGGTAGGTCAAATATGATGGCAGAATATAGTATTAATAGTAAGACTCTTGGCAGTGTGGAGGATCAGAGGGATCTTGGGGTCTGAGTCCATAGGACACTCAAAGCTGCTGCACAGGTTGACTATATGGTTAAGAAAGGGATACAATGCCCTTCATCAACCGTGGGATTGAGTTTAAGAGCCAAGGGGTAATGTTTACAGCTATATAAGACCCTGGTCAGGCCCCACTTGGAGTACTGTGCTCAGTTCTGGTCACATCACTACAGGAAAGGTGTGGAAACTATAGAAAAGGTGCAGAGGAGATTTACAAAGATGTTGCCTGGATTGGGGAGTATGCTTTATGAGAATAGGTTGAGTGAACTCGGACTTTTTTCCTTGGAGCAACGGAGGATGAGAGGAGACCTGATAGAGGTGTATAAGATGATGAGAAGCATTGATTGTGTGGATAGTCAAAGACTTTTTCCCAGGACTGAAATGGCTAGCATGAGAGGGCACAGTTTTAAGGTAGTTGGAAGTAGGTACAGAGGAGATGTCAGGGTAAGTTTTTTATGCATTGCGGTGAGTGCGTGGAATGGGCTGCCAGCAACAGTGGTGGAGGCGGATACGATAGGAACTTTTAAGAGACTTTTAGATAGGTACATGGAGCTTAGAAAAATAGAGGGCTATGGGTAACCTTAGGTAATTTTTAATTAAGTACATGAAGGACCTGTATTGTGCTGTAGGTTTTCTATGTTTCAATGTTAACCTACAAAGGAACATGCTATCTTGGATCTGGTTCTGTGCAATGAGACAGGTGAAATTAATGATCTTGTAGTTAGGGATCCTCTTGGAAAGAGTGATCACAGTATGACTGAGTTTCTCACACAAATGGAGGGTGCAATAGTTCGATCTAAACCCACTGTATTACGCCTAAACAATGGAGACTACAATGGGTTGAGGGAGGATTTGGCTCGTGTAGATTGGTAATACAGGCTATATGGCGGGACAGTTGAGGAACAGTGGAAAACTTTCAATGAGATTTTTCTCAGTGCTCAACAGAAGTATATTCCAGTTAAAAGCAAGGACAGTAAGGGTGGCGAGAGCCAATCTGGATAATTCAGGAAATAAAAGAAAGCATCAAACTAAAAGCTTGTGCGTACAAAGTCACTAAAAGTAGTAGGAAACTTGAAAATTGGGAAAACTTCAAAAAGCATCAAAGAACTACTAAGCAAACAATAAAGAAAGGGAAGATAGATTATGAAAGTAAACTAGTAGAAAATATAAAAATGGATAGTAAAAGCTTTTATAATTATATAAAGCAGAAAAGTGCGGCTAAATTGAACAGCTCCCTTGGAGGATGAGAAGGGGGAATTGATATTAGTTAATGAGGAAATGGCAGAGGCTTTAAATGACTATTTTTTTCAGTCTTCACAGTGGAGGATGCATCTAACATGCCAAACAGAGATGTTATGGATGTGACGGGAGGTGAGGACCTCGATTCAATAGCAATCACTTGAGGTGGTGCTGAGCAAACTTGTGGGCCTAAAGATAGACAAGTCCCCTGGTCTTATTGGAATGCATCCCAAGGTACTGAAGGAAAATGCAGAAGCTATAATAGAGGGTTTGGTGATAATTTACCAAATTTCTCAGGGCTCTGGGTAGGCCCTGCTGGATTGGAAGACGGTGAATGTCACACCACTGTTCAAAAAAGGATGTAGGCAGAAGGCAAGTTGTTTAACATTTGTAATTGGGAAAATGCTTGAAGCCATCATTAAAGAAATAGTGAGGCATCTGGAAAGAAATGGATCCATCAGGCATGGATTCAGCAAAGGCAGGTCCTGTTTGCAAACTTACTGGAGTTCTTTGAGGATATAATGAGCGTAGTGGATAGAGGGGATCAGATGGATGTTATTTACTTCGATTTCCAAAAGGTGTTTGATAAGATGCTGAATAAAAGACTTATCCATGAGATTAAGATCCTTGGAGTTGGGGTGATGATATAGCATGGATAGAGGATTGGTTAACTAATAGAAAGCAGAGAGTTGGGATACATGGGTGTTTCTCTGGGTGGCAGTGGTGAGTGGTGGAGCTGGGCCTACAAATGTTCACGATATACATTAACGAGCTGGAAGAGGGGACTGAGTGTAGTATATCAAAGTTTGCTGATGATACTAAATTGAGTGGAAAGGCAAATTGTGCAGAAGATATGGAGAGTTTGCAGAGAGATATAGATAGATTAAGCGGGTAGGCAAGGGTCTGGCAGATGGAGTACAATGTTTGTAAAGTGAGGTCATCCACTTCAGAAGGAAAAATGAAAGATCAGATTATTATTTAAATGGTAAAAAATTGCAGCGTGCTGCTGTGCAGAGGGACTTGGGAGTGCTTGTGCATGAATCGCAAAAGGTTGGTTTGCAGGTGCAACAGGCTATCAAGAAGGCAAATGGAATGTTGGCCTTCATTGCTAAAGAGATTGAATTTAAGAGCAGGGAGGTTACGCTGCAACTATACAGGGTACTGGTGAGGCCGCACTTGGAGTACTGTGTGCAGTTCTGGTCTCCTTACTTGAGGAAGGATTTCTGGCTTTGGAGGTGATACAGAGGAGGTTCACCAGGTTGATTCCAGAGATGATTGGGTTAGATTATGAGGAGAGATTGAGTCACCCGGGACTGTATTCATTGAAATTCAGAAGAATGAGAAAGGATCTGATAGAAACATGCAAAATTATAAAAGGGATAGATAAGATAGAGGCAGGAAAGTTGTTTCCATTAGTAGGTGAGACTAGAACTCGGGGACATAGCCTCAAGATTCGGTGGAGTAATTTAGGACGGAGATGAGGAGGAACTGCTTTTCCCAGAGAGTGGTGAATCTGTGGAATTCTCTGCCCAATGAAGCAGTGGAGGCTATCTTAGTAAATATATTTAAGACAAGGTTGGATAGATTTTTGCATAGTAGGGGATTTAAAGGTTATGGGGAAAAGGCAGGTAGGTGGAGATGAGTCTCTGGCCTGGTCAGCCATGATCTAATTGAATGGCAGAGCAAGCTTGATGGGCTGGATGGCCGACTCCTGCTCCTGTTTCTTATGATGATGGCTCTGGGCCTCTACTCACTGAAATTGAGACAAATGAAGAGGGATCTTATTGAAACATGTTAAATGTTGAAAGGCCTCAATAGAGTGGATGTGGAGAGTATGTTTCCGATGGTGGGGGAGTCTAAGACCAGAGGACACAGCCTTAGAATGGAGGGATGTCCATTTAGAACAGAGATGAGGAGGAATTCCTTTAGCCAGACGGTGGTGAATCTGTGGTATTCGTTACCACAGGGGGCCGTGGAGGCCAAGTCACTGGCTATATTTAAAGGAAAGGTTGATAGATTCTTTATTAGTCAGGGCATGAGGGATCTTGGGAGAAGGCAGGAGAGGGAAAAGGATCAGCCATGATGAAATGACTGACCTGATTGGATGGGCCAAATGGCCTAATTCTGCTCCATTATCTTATGGTCTTGTATCAGGTTCCAGCATTGAGGTGCTGAAGGTGTCTCCTGTGCAGGAGATCAGCAAGTGAGCATTTAAATTACTTTTTTTTTAATTGAATATCCCCTTTATTACTTTATTACTTATTATTTTATTACTTGCAATGAACATTTAGGAAAATGTAATAAACTTTTAAAATTCATTTATGAGCTATATACATCTCTGACAAAGCCAGCTTTATTGTTCATCCCTAATTTTCTTGGCACTGAGGAGCAGTTAAGAGCAAACTGTATTAAAGAGTTTGGAGCACAGGATAAGAATAAATATGGAAGTCATCTTTCCTGGATATCATTAGTAAATCAGATGGGTAATCATCAACAAATATGCCCATTTCTTACTTCATAATGGAAGGAAGGTCATTGATAAGGCAGGTGAGGGCAGGACACTGGCCTAAGGAACTCTGGCAGTGATGCAGATAATTGATTTCCAACAACCACAACCATCTTTCCTGGTGAACTATATGATTCCAACCATTTGCTTAATTTTCCGGTCAGCATTGCACGAATGACAGTCAGGTGTCTGTGGTCAGTCCTCCAATCTAGCATGGCAAGCTGATTTTTTTTTTGAAGGAGTAGGTATGCAATAACAATGACTAACCGTCTCTTTTTCTGTGTGTTTATCTTTCAGTCCTGGCTTCAGTTATATGGATACCTCCCTCAAGGTGGCTTGCGAATGTCCACAATGAGATCAGCACAGACCCTGTCCAACGCTATCGCTAAAATGCAGAGATTCTATGGAATTGAAGTAACTGGGGAACTTGATGAAAACACAAAAATGTAAGAAATTACTTCAAAAGGGGGAGAAAAGGAAGTGTGCAGATATACACATCTGGGATCGAGGAAGTCATTTGTGAAATCTAGAGCATATCAGGGAAACTAGGAGAACAAAAAGGGGCCATGAAAACCCTTTAGCAAGGAGAATCTCAAGATATTTAGCAAGTATATCAGGAGGGAATCTGTAGCAGGGAAAGAGATGTCCCCTAGGAGAGTACAGAGGTAATTGTGTGTGGAGTCAGGCAACGTGAATGAGGTGCAAAATGAATATTTCTCAGCTGTATTTGCCAAGAAGAACATAAAAGATAGTTCAGATGGGAAAACCGGGATAATCTGAATCAGATCAGTATTATGAAAGGGGACACTTTGGATGTCATGGGGACTATAAGGGCTGAAGAATCCCCAGCGGAGTTGCAGTCTGTCCCTTGATAGGAGAAGAGAGTTGGAACATGGAAGATAGGGAAGGAGGGGGATAACCAGAGGGATGGGCAGGTGAGAGGAAGACGAAGGGTGAATGTATTAGGGCAGTTAAGAGTGTTGAAGAATGGGCACTCACTACACTGGAAATGATCGAAGCAAAGGAGGAAGAGAAAACTGATGGAGTGAAGAAAAGAAACGGGATCTTTCCGGGAGGGTTGAAGGCAGAAGCAATTTAAAAGTGTTCAGTGTGAATGCACATATCAGTAGAGGACAGTGCTGACCAGGATCTCCTGGGGGCTCTCCATTTCAATTCAGCTTCTCATTTCCATTGTGACATGTCTGTCCAAGGCCTCCGCTGACATGATGAGGCCAAACTCAGGCTGGGGGAGCAACACCTCATATTCCATTGGGATAGGCTCCAACTTGAAGGCATGAATATCGATTTCATCCCCCCTCTTTCCTCTCTTTTTCCATTCCCCATTCTTGTTATCTTCTCTCCCCTTCTCTTCCCCTTTGCCCATCACATCCCTTTGATTCGCCTTTTCTCATGGTCGTCTGATCTCTCCTATAGGATCCTTCTTCTTCAGCCCTTTATCTCTTCCACCTAACCCCTCCCAGTCTTACTTCATCCTCTCCCCTCACCCACCCACCTTCCCCTCACCTAGTCTTACCTATCACCTGCCAACTTGTATACCTTCCCCTTCCTCACCTTCTTATACTGGCTTCTGCCTCCTTTCTTTCCGGTCCCCGATGAAGAGTCTTGGCTGGAAATGTAAACTGCTTATTCCCCTCTGTGGATGCAGCTTGGCTTGATGGGTTAATTCTGCATTTTGTGTGTGTCAAAAGGACATTGCCCGGATTGCAGGATTTTAGTTATGGGGAAAGATTGGAAAGGCTAGGATTGTTGTGTAGGAAACTCAGGGGTAAGCAGAGATAGAAATTGGGAGACATGGACTG
Organism: Hypanus sabinus; assembly: GCF_030144855.1. NCBI lineage: Eukaryota > Metazoa > Chordata > Chondrichthyes > Myliobatiformes > Dasyatidae > Hypanus > Hypanus sabinus. Next base: position 15,286,430 of record NC_082722.1, on the reverse strand, counting down.
GGTAGGTGGTTAGAAATCATGTTCCCTTGGTAGGGGTATCACAAACAAGAGAGCATAAGTTTAAGATGAGAGGAAGGAGATTTGAGGGGACAGTTTTTTTTAAACAGAGTAGTTGACATCACTCCCAGAAGAGGTGGTAGAGTCAGATAAATGTAGCAATTATAAAAGTTGTTTAGATTTTCTTAAATAAGCAAAGCATTGAGTGATATGAACCTTAATACAGGCAAACAGGTTTTGTGAAGATGAGCAAAAAATTTAGGCGTGGTGAGTCAAAGGACCCTTCTATCAGCTGAGTAGTTTTCTGACTCTGAAATGACATTTTCTTAGTGCTGTCTCACGACAATATCCAGATTGCCTCAAAAAAACCCCCACAATTATACCAGAAATTGAATGAGTGGTAAAGATTTGGCAAGTATCTCAGTGTAAAGCCCTCAGCATAATGTACCACACTGGTCATTCTCCATTGGCGATGCGCATCATTCTCCAAAAGCTATGTACAGTATAATGCATTCTAACAGTTTCATCAAGGAAATTCCCGATGTACATCTTCAATTTCAGGGCACAGCTTTTCTTGGCTGTAAAATAGTGTGTTGATGCAAGGTCTGGAAAATTCTACTTTCCACTTTCCCATTTTTAAGCCAGATGTTCATTATCCATAGGACTTTTGTATGAGCTACTTAAAAGCCCAAAGTCTTTGGTAGTATAAGCCAATTGATTCCAGTGACCATTGATTGCATTTGTCCACTGGATCTGAGAAGAAGAAGCAATTTTACCGTGGCAGATTGTGCTGGACTGTGCTTGCTGATGTAGCCTGAATTCACAAATGGATTTTTTGGCAACCCTGTGCCCAACATCCTGCAGAAAAGCTGGGAATTTTCTTCCAATATTACTTTAGTTATTTTAAACTTGTGTCTTTTAGTTCTGATCTGAACTTGTTGATCAAATAGATTACTTTCATTCACTTTACTAATGCCTCATTACATTTTTAAAGTCTTGGTTTGTTCTCTCAAATCTTTCTCAATAAATGATAAAATTTTGTCTGTCACTTTATTTAAAGCCTAAAACACTGAAATTAGCCCTATCACTCTTTTAACTTGGCACAGACTAGAAGAGCCGAGATGACCTGTTTCCGTGCTGTAATATGTTATATGGTTAACCCTTTCCAACCCTTTCCAGTGACCTGAATATTCAATGTATTTCTCTGATTCAGCATTTCCACTCAGTCTTTAAATTAGTTTGACAATCAGCGCCCTCTGCTTTTGCTGCCTTAATGTAAAATTTTGTTATTGTTAATAGCTGATTGAAGATTAAAGATTTGGCATGTCAACAAGTACACTCTCAAACTTCTATAGATGTACCGTCGAGAGCATCTTGACAGGCCGCATCACTGTCCGGTATGGCAAGCGGGCCTGGGGGGTGGGGGAGGAGGTGGGCTACTGCACAGGACCGAAAGAAGCTGCAGAGGGTTGTAAATTAGGTGAGCTCCATCTTGGGTACCCAGGACATCTTCAAGGAGCAGTGTCTCAGAAAGGCAGGGTCCATTATTATGAACCTCCAGCACCCAGGGCATGTTCTTTTCTCACTGTTACCATCAGGTGGGAGGTACAGAAGCCTAAGGGCACATACTCAGTGATTCAGGAACAGCTTCTTCCTGTCTGCCATCCGATTCCTAAATGGACGTTGAACCTGTGAACACTATCTTACTTTTTAATATATCTTATTTCTGTTTTCTGCACAATTTTTAATCTATTCAATATACGTAAATTGTAATTGATTTATTTATTTATTTTCCTTTCTTCTATATTATGTATTGCATTGAACTGCTGCTGCTAAGTTAAAAAATTTCACGGCACTTGCCGGTGATAATAAACGATTCTGATTCTGATTCCATGTGCGTATGATTTTTGGATAATCTTATTGCAGTTTAGCTGATTTGGTATTAGTTGCATTTATTTCATACTGATTTCAGTGGATTATGTCAAAAGAAATGAACTGATTTGTCATGATACTATATATAGTGGTAATACAGAGAGCACTTGAATGAAATGTCAGTGCAAAGGACTAATTGCTACACAAGAATATATAGGCCTGAAGATTATTCAGGATACCTAAGGGTTGAATTCTCAGCACTTTCCAGTAATCATTTTCTCTAAGCAGGCTCTGAAATATTTTGAATGATCCTATATTTGTGCATGGATATATCCAAAATGCATTGCCTAAGAAATTTAATGTTGAAGTGTCTGCTTTGGCCTTGAATATTTAGCAAAGATGTAATACAATTATAAACTTCATAATTTGGATAATGATGATCCTTGCTGACCCTTACCCTATCTGACCATATCTGTGGTTTAGTCTGTATTCCATCTATGTTAGAGATGCTGCTGAATTTCATCATTAATTTCTGCCTTCACAGAGAGGAAGTTCTGAAGGTAGGGATTTTCTGTGGTCTCAATATGGAATTTTATTGTCATAGGCAATATTGTGCAGCAGAGGATATTTTGTTCTGGCCTATTAAATGTAAGATCCAGTCTCTCTTACACCTCAGTAATGAGTCAACAATGGCTCAGAGTGAACATTCACATTTGTCATTTAGCTCAATGACTAAAATTGGTGTGACCTTGGTCCTGAAGAACAGACATTGTAGTTTGAAGAGTTTTCCATTTGTCCTGTAGTATTAGGTCCTTCTCAGTAGGATGCTGGTTCAAGATAATATAAAAAGAGAAAAGTATCGGAGAGATTACACAACATTGCTTAACCCAAGTGTACACTGGAATTCATTCTCTGATGGAGTCATCAGTTAGAATCATGGCTTTCATTGCATCAGGCATCAGTCCTATCTTAATCATTTCCCGCAACAAATTTAGCTAATCAGGAAATCCAACTAAATGTGCTCAAAGCACAAATGAGGAGAGAACTAACAGTTGTTTTTCTATCACTCAGAAAACATTATCCAAACAAATCCAAATCCAGATTTTGCAGAGGGAAGGAAGTAAAGTTCAGCATGATCTGACCAGTCATCAGCATGGATTATGAGAGGAGAGTGCAGGTTCAACTTCTTTATTTTATGTGTTAATCTCTGACAGGTGGATGAAGAAACCTCGTTGTGGAGTTCCTGACAACTTTGGTACAGAAATCAAGACAAATTTACGGCGTAAGCGGTACGCCCTCACAGGGCAAAAGTGGAATTCAAAACATATCACATTCAGGTACTGACTCAAGTCTCATGGAAATGTTACAGTAGGCTATGTGGTTGCAAACTGCAGCGTCTGTATTTGCTTAAATATTTCCTTGTCTAAGATCTTGTGATCATCCTCAGCAAAGGATATATCACATTATAATCAAGACGTACAAACAAGCTGGGTGAACTCAGCAGGTCGGGCAGCATCAATTGAAAGAAGCAGTCAACGTTTTGGGTCGAGACCCTTCGTCAGGACTGAAGAAGGAGGGGGCAGGGGCCCTATAAAGAAGGTGGGGGAGGGGGAAGGTGCCAGGTGAAAAACCAATCAGATGAAAGATCAAGGGGTGGGGGAGGGGATAGGCAGGAAAGCTGAAGAAGGAATGTAAGGGGAAAAGCACTATGGGTAGTAGAAGAAGGCAGAATCATGAGAGAGGTGACAGGCAGCTGGAAGAGGAGGCAGAGTGAAGGTGGGATGGGGGAAGGGAGATGGGGGGAAATTACCGGAAGCTGGAGAATTCAATGTTCATACCAAGGGACTGGAAACTACCCAGATGGTATATGAGGTGTTGCTCCTTCAACCTGAGTTTGGCCTCATCATGGCAGTAGAGGAGGCCATGTATAGACTTATCCAACTGGGAATGTGAAGCCGAGTTGAAGTGGGTGGAAACCAGGAGATCCTGTCTGTTGTTGCGGATGGAGCGGAGGTGCTCGACGAAGCGGTCCCCCAATCTGTGTCGGGTCTCGCCGATGTAGAGGAGGCTGCACCAGGAACACCGGATGCAATAGATGACCCCAACAGACTCACAAGTGAAGTATTGCCTCACCTTGAAGGACTGTTTGGGGCTCTGAATGGTGGTAAGAGATGAGGTGTGGGGACAGGTGTAGCACTTACGCTTGCAGGGATAAGTACCAGGTGGGAGATCTGTGGGGAGGGATGTGTGGACAGGCAGTTGCAGAGGGAACGATCCCTGCGAAAAGCAGAAAGGGGTAGAGAGGGAAAGATGTGCTTAGTCCCTCTCCAGCCCCTTGGTATTCTCCAACTTCCGGTAATCCCCCCCCCCCACCCCCCCCCCGTCTCCCTTCCCCCATCCCACTTTCACTCTGCCTCCTCTTCCAGCTGCCTGTCACCTCTCTCATGATTCTGCCTTCTTCTACTACCCATAGTGCTTTCCCCTTACATTCCTTCTTCACCTCTCCTGCCTATCCCCTCCCTGCTTCCCCTCCCCACCCCTTGATCTTTCCTCTGATTGGTTTTTCACCCTCTCCCCACCTTCTTTATAGGGCCCCTGCCCCCTCCTTCTTCAGTCCTGACGAAGGGTCTCGGCCCGAAATGGGACCACTCGTTTCAACGGATGCTGCCGACCTGCTGAGTTCATCCAGCTTGTTTGTACGTCTTGATTTGACCACAGCATCTGCAGTGTACTTTGTGTGTACTATCACATTATAATGATTGGCCTTTGAGTTCAAAATATTGCGAAGTTTATGGTGATGCAGTGTTCTTAAAGTAATATACTTTATCTTCTTGCAGTATCAATAACTATACACCCAAATTGGGAAAACATAAGTCGCTCCAGGCTATCCGCCAGGCTTTTGCCATCTGGCAGAAAGCTACACCGTTAACCTTTGAAGAGATTTCGTATTTCGATATCCGATATGGCCGCAGGAAGAATGCAGACATCGTAGTCTTCTTTGCCTCTGGTTTCCATGGTGACAGTTCCCCATTTGATGGGGAGGGTGGTTTCCTGGCTCACGCCTATTTCCCTGGCATTGGAATGGGTGGTGATACACATTTTGATTCAGATGAGCCATGGACACTGGGAAACACGAACCTTCAAGGTAAGAGCAGAATTTTTGTTCCTCTCTAAGGAGTGAAGGGAAAAAGTAAAGAGCAAATTTGGGTTTATGTTATATTTTCTTCATTGTACTGACTGATAGATTGTGATTGTAATCTCAATTTTGCATTCTCTGACTTTCTCTGCTATGAATTATCTGCCCTATTTGACTCCCACCCTGCCCCACATCTTTCGTTCTTTACAAAATCACATACTTATATTCACGGTCAACCTTTTGAGCCTGAAATCTTGCATTATCTCTCTGCCTCTATGGATTTTATCAGGGACATGACCATCACTAAAACCACTTGTTTTCATTTCCAGCCTGGATTTCCAATTTCTGTTTTTACATTTTGCCATAAGTATGGTTATATTTAGGACATCAAATTAAATGTTAAGAGGTATCTTCCCTTTTTGTAGGAAGACCAGTGTTCCCTCTGTCTGGGAGGGTCAGCACTGTAGCAATTTTGATTTAATTTTTGTAATTTTTGCATGTGTTTGTAAGAATGTTGATAGGCTATGGAATACTCCATGCCTGGCAGAAAATCTACAGGTAGCCTATATAGCATCTATTGGATGCCTCATTGTTCACCTGATGATGTCACCTTAATATCTGAAGGAACATTGGTGCAAGTCCATATCTCATCAGTACAATGAACAACATACTTTATGGCTAAAATGTTCCATGTTTAATTCCGATGACAGGATTGGAAACCTCTATTTTAAAACACTGAAGTTCTGAGAGATAGACTATATTTTAATTTTACATTTGTTAGCTTTTCTTTGGCTATGCCTTGCTGAGGTGTTTAACCTTGGGAACTAATAAAATAAACCATATGTTTCTGAATAAAACTCAGAAGCCAATTAGTGTTGGATCTAGAGGATCTTCACCAGACATCAGGAATGAGACATTACGTTTAGTGGTTATGGCCATTTTACTATGTGTCCCAACAACAAATAAAATGAACACAGAGCCAAAGATAAAGAAGCTGAGCTCTTCTCAGAGTCAGACTGGGGATCTGACTCTAGATCCCTGTGAAATAGTCAGATTCAAGTGGTGTGACACCTGCTGCAGAGGTACCTGAGGCGCTTCTAGAAAATACAGAATCAATTACTGGAAAATAATTTACTGAGGTTAAATAGATGATTATATAAAAATTATAAGCAAACACTCTAATCCAACATTAGCAAATGAAATTGTTACCATTGATGTATGTGTACACCAGGATAAATCACAAAGCAAAACAGGTACAGGCTCTAAATCTGAATCAGAGGAAATAAAATGTGGCGTTGCCAATTTCAGTTGACAGTCCCCGTCTACTTCGACTACAGCCATTTAAAGGAGAGTGATTTTATCAGAGATTATTGTTAATTAGATTCATCTGAAGTAGTTTGTGAATGGGAAATAAATCATTTATCATTGACAAATGAGCACTTCTTATATTTGTATAATGTTTCTCTGGTTTCCTGTCACAGCTGGCAATTCTCTGAATTATCAGTTATGTTTATTTTGCTGGATCTTTAGAAGAGGCGAGCCATATGAGTGCATTGTTCCAACTGCACCTTCCCTGATTCCAATGCTGTATTAATACTGAGTGACTTTATATAAAATCCTATTACTCTTACATTTTTTGTTATTCACTCAGGAGCTTGTATCTGATATGAAATATTTTTCTTGGCTTTTGGAGTTGACTGGTTACCAAAGCCTGATCATTATGTTTTGTCTAAAGGGAATGACCTGTTCCTTGTGGCAGTCCATGAGCTAGGCCATTCTTTGGGCCTAGAACATTCCAGCAATCCAAATGCCATCATGGCCCCTTTTTACCAGTGGATGGATACAGAGAAGTTTGAGCTTCCAGAAGATGATCTAAGAGGAATCCAACAAATTTATGGTAGGTCAGAGAGTATGAGAGTTGAATAATGTGTGCCAGGACGTATTCATTTTGTGACTTATAAATGGTAGAAATGCTTTAAAGAATCAGCTAGTTAATCATTCACCACAGTTACCCAGCTTCTGACCTGTTCTTGAAGACACAATATTTATATGGACTGGTCCAGATAGATTCCTTGGTGACTCGGAGGTGTGGGTGTTTATGATATTGAGTGACAGAGAATAAATTTCAGCAGAATTGGCTATACTCTTTCTTTGTTACTTGATACTAATCCCACCAGGGATAGTCAGCCTGGCTTTGTGTGGGGTAGGTCACAACTTAAAAATTTGATGGAATTTCTATTGAGGAGATGGCCAAAGATGACTGATGGTAGGGCAGTCGATGTGTGCATAGACTTCAGTAAAACTTTCAATGACATTCCTCACGGTAGGCTGATCGAGAAAATTAAAGTACATGGGACGCATGAAGGCTTTGTTGATTGGATGCAGAATTGGCGGGGCTACAGAAGAAAGGGGGTGGTTGTGGAGAAGAGTTTTTCTGACTACAAGTCTATGGCATTTAGTGTTCCACAAAAATCAGTGCGGGGACCACTGTTGCTTGTGATGTACATGCCGAACCATTCAAGCTGCCTAGTTCCATCGAGCTGCACTGAGACCATAGCCCTCCGTATCCCTACCATACGTATACCTATCCAAACTTCTCTTAAACATTGAAATTGAGCTTGCATGCACCACTTGTGCTGGCAGCTCATTCCACACTCTGACAACCCTGAGTTTCCCATGTCCCCTTTAAACTTTTCACCTTTAACCCTTAAGCCATGACTTCTGGTTGTAGTCCCAAATCAATATATAAATGATTTGGATAAAAATTGTAGGTAGGCTGAGCAGTAATTTTGCAGATACTGCAAAAATTGGCAGAGTTCTAGCAAGTGAGAAAGATTTTGAAGGATTCAATAGGCTATAGATCAGTTAAAATATGGGCAGAGAAATAGCAGATGGAGTTTAACCTGGACAAGTGTAAGGTGCTGCATTTTGGAAGGTCAAATTTAAGAAGCACCCCAGAAGTCAGTGTTGGGTCCTCTGCTCATTATTTATGTATATGATTTGGACGTGAATGTACATGGAATGATTGGAAAGTGTGCTGATGATAGTAAGTTTAGGGAGTCAGGTTGTAATGAATTACAAAGAGATCTAGATTAGTTAGGGAGGTGACCCAAGGAACGATACATGGATTTTGTGCATGGCAACTGTGTGAGGTGATGCTTTTTAACTTATCATTTACACAGTGAATGGAAGAGCATGGACACATGTTGTGGAACAGAAAGATCTGAGAATACAAGTGCTTAGTTAGCTGAAAGTGGATACACAAGTAGACAGTGTAGTGAAGAAGCCAGGACATCAGCCAGGACATTATGTTTAGAAGTAGGGATGTTACATTGCAGTTATATCATTCGTTGGTGAAACTGCATTTGGAATATTGTGTATAGTTTGGTTACCCTGTTACAAGCAAGCTGGAGATGGTGCAGGAGATATCTATGAGACTGCTGACTGGGTTCGTCGTCTGAACCCTTAGTGCCTAGGTGGCACATGGGGCCTCTGTTGACTGGGTTAGAGGGCCTTTATTATAAGGAGAGATTGGCCACATTGGTTCTTTATTCTTGAGAGCATAGGACAATGAGGGGTGACCTTAAAGAAGTTTATAAAATCACGAGGGGTGTGGATTGTCATAGGCTTTTCTGCAAGGTTGAGGCTTCCAAAACTAGAGGGCACAGATAGAGGAGAGAAGTAATATCTTTAGACAGAGAGCAGTTAGTACTTCAAATGACGTGCTCAAGGTTGATACAACGGCAACATTTAAGAGCAATTTGGATAAGTACATGGAGGGGGAGGGATCTGGAGAGTTACAGGCAGGGAGGAAGCTGTGGTCAGGACCACTGGTCCAAAGGGCCTGTTTGTGTGCTGTATTAGTCTTTGACTCTATAAATGGCAGGGCTCTTGGAAACATTGATGTACAGAGGGATCTTGGGGATCTTAGGTCCATAGCTCCCTGAAAGTGGCAAGAGGTGTAGAAAGGGTGGGAAAGAAGGCACATTGCATACTTGCTTTATTTGGTCAGGGCCCTGAGTATTAAAATAGGGAAGTCATGTTGCAGCTGTATAAAACTTCAGTTTGGCCAGTTTTAGAGTACTGCGTGCAGTTCTGATCACTGCATTTCAGGAAGGATGTGGAGGCTTTGGAAAAGGTACAGAAGAGGTTCTCACCTGCAAGTATTAACTATAGAGGGAGTTTGAGTGCTTGGATTGTTTTATCTGAAGATTCAGAGGCTGAAGGATGATCTAATTGATGACTGTAAAATTATGAGGGACATCAATAGGGATGAAAATGCCAAATACCAGATGGCATAGCTATAGGTGAAAGTGGGAACATTTATGTGATAAGTTTTATTGCTGAGAGGGTGGTAGGTGCCTGGAATGTGCTTCCAAAGAAGGTCATGAAGTTAGACAGGATGGCAAAGTTTCAGACAGATGCAAGATTAGGTAGGGAATTGAGGGATATAGACCTCATGCAATCAAAAGTGCAGCTTATCATGACTGGAGGGCCTGTTCCTCAGCTGTACTGTTCAATACGTAGACATGGAATGTGCACCAGGAATAGAGCTGAACACCGCATCGTTAATAAACAACCTCACTTTTCATGTTTGACAAAGCAACAGGAATGAGTTACACCTCATTCAGTGATGTCCTTGGAAAAGGATGAATGACCTTTGAGAACAAGAAATATCTTCTCTGTGAGCTATGACTCTAGCCAGTAGAGTCCTCGATGCTATTGACTTCTGTTTGCCAGGGATCCTTGAGGAATGTTTCTTTTTCCATATTTGGACCAACATTGTCATGAGGTCTGAATGTAATTAGCTTTTATGGGACCAAAATGAGCAAGTTAATAATGACTAAGTGCTGCTTAACTGTGATCAAGGGCATATCCCATATATGTACATAAAGATGGGAGAAGGGTCATGGAACAGAAATTAAGCAGGTTAGTTTGCTTTTTGTGGACCAGATACACTGTATCTGTGTAAATTTTCTCATTGTGTTGTGCACAATAAACTTTATGTTGTCTGTTGTGTGGTGTTGTTCATATTAAACGACAGTTGGTGTTGCTCCGGTTGTGTTTATTTATACTCATTTATGTTGCTAATTTGAATTTCTTTGTCAATGTATCCATCTCTTCTCAATTCATCACAATTTTGTAAATGGTTGACATCTGCAAATTTTTGACTGATATTTTCATTGTTTCAAGGGCCACCAGATAGCAACCCAAGTCCCACAAATTCACTGCCAACTCTGACACCACGAAGACCAAAACAACCTGAGCGTGTGCCTCCCAAAACACCTGACAGAAAGCCAACACCAAGAGACCCTGATCCAGGCAACCCGGACTCCACAGACGGCACCACACAATACGGTCCAAATATATGTGATGGCAACTTTGATAGCATAGCAATGTTGCGGGGAGAGATGTTTGTGTTTAAGGTAAAGATGATTGAAAGTTGAATTACTGGCCTTCTGTTGTTTCCTTTCTGGTCAGCTATTTCTCAGTATCAATGACATAAACAGCATTAAAAAGCTTGCACACAGCTTGGCACCACCCTTGTTGCAGTACACTATTAGTAGAAGCAAAATAATTGAATATATGTCTGCAGGCTGTCTTTCATTCTTTCTTCAGGTTATGCTAATGTAGATTGGAATAATTACAAAGCTGCTTTTCCTTTAAAAAAAAGGAGTTGGCAATGAAGTTGAAATTGTTTTTTTTTCAATCCAAGCCCCAGTGCCAGCAACTAAACAGCAATAATGCCCTTGTTAATTCAGAGCACATAGCGTCTGCAACGTTAGTGGATTAGCAAGGATGAACTTGTGAACATCAGTCAACTATCTTAAAGGGCAACAGAAATACTATTTCACGCTAACCCAATGTATTATTACACTTGCTGCACAGCAACCTTTAGGATTGTTAGATCCTGATAAGCAAAGATGGTTTTGATGAGTAGATTTGCTGAGTGAGTCTGGAGGAAGATGAATCTCAGCATTGTACATGGTGACATATATGTACACTGATAATAAAATTTACTTTGATCTTTGAACTTTGGATCAAATAGAATCACATAAAGTTTAAAATGTTAAGATTCTGCAGATCCCAAAATTCTCTGTGAAGGTGTGATGTGAGTTTGCTTTCCTGCCCAAACAGGGACTTTGGTTTTGGAGAGTTCGAAATAACCGAGTTTTGGACAACTACCCAATGCCTATTAACCATTTCTGGAGAGGATTACCACCCAACATTGATGCAGCATATGAACGACATGATGGAAAATTTGTGTTTTTTAAAGGTAGGTTAGGAATGAGTTTTCCATTTCAGTCTGGGGAAGTGAAATAGTGCACAGCTGGATGCCGCTGAACATTGAATGGAGGTGTAAAAGGATGCGATGCAGTATGTTTAACATGACAGGGTGAAAGATGTTTAGAGGATAATAAGACCTTTTCTGGCCTGAATAAACAACTAAGCTTCTTGTTGTGACATGGGTACGTACCACTGCTGCCGTCCTCCTCACAATTTCTCCATGAAAGCAGCCAGTTGCTTCCTACACTAGTTGAGTTGTGTGCCTCTTTCTCCTTCAAACTGCATTTAGCAGTGGTTCCTACAAGGTGTTATTAATCTAGGATATTACCCTTGCTTGCTAAATGCACCCAAATCCCATTTGTGGATTGTCCTTTCCCATCATGTGGACACCCCCAATTAAGCATTGCAGACTATGGAGGTCAAAATGACTTGATTCCCTTGAGGTTAGATCAAAATCAGAATCAGATTCGTTATCACTGACATATGTCATGACAGTGCATTACATAAAATATACCATAAATTACAGCGAGAAATGATATTAAAACAATTAAGTAAGTAGTGATTGAGGCTCGACTCTGTTTCCTTCCAGGTTTCCTCCTTATCTGCATCCTCATCCCCTTCTCCCTACCAGCAACACAAGATTATTATAATTCTGCAGCCAGGTTTATCGTCAGTGCTGGAACTCCGAGCACAGACTTCAAATCGTCCTACGTCTATTGTTTCCCTTGATACAGACTCAACCTTTCCTGTGAAGTACATAGGGTTATGATGATAATGCATTGGTTAAACTACTGGAAAACAACTCCTGAGGCCTTGATGAACAATCAGAGGTGTCACAACAGCTGTGAAAGTAAAATTCATAAAATAGATGTTAATGACCACAAAATTACTAAATGATTGTAAAACCCAGCTTAGTTCCTAAATGCTTTTCAGGAGAGGAACTCACCTAATCTTACCTGGTTTAGCTGACAGTATATGATTCTGAAATGCCCTACTGAAGTGGCTGATTAAGGAACTCAGTTCTAGGAATCATGAGATGGGCTATCAATGCTGACCTTGACATTAACAGCCAGATTCCAACAAGGAAAATATAGATAATAAAGAGGATCTGTCAATCATTACGGGAACTTACCATGCCCAGTTAAATTCTGTTAAGCCTCAAACAGATAAAACGCTTTAGATTCAACACTGAGTCATGTCATCGGCAGGAATTCTGTGATGACTCAGCGATAGTTGAGTGTATAAAAGGAGGATGGAAGGATGAATATAGGACTCTGGTGGAGGACTTTGTCAAATGGTGCAAGCTGAATCATCAACAGCTCAACATCAATAAGACAAAGGAGAAGGTGATGGACATATTGATGATAAAGACGTGGATATGGTGAGGACCTACAAGTACCTGGGGGTGCACTTGGATGACAAACCTGAGTGGAGCATAACATAGATGCTGTGTACAAGAAGGGCCAGAGTCACTTATACTTCCTGAGGAGACTGAGGTCCTTTGGAGTGTGCAGGCCTCTCCTTCACATGTTCGACCAGTCTGTTGTCACCAGTACAATCTTCTATGTAGTGGTGTGCTGGGGCAATGGTATCAACATGGGTAATGCCAACAGGCTCAACCGATTAGAAAGGCTGGCTCTGTTGTAAGAGTCAAACTGGACACACTGGAGACTGTGGTAGAACAAAGGTCCCTCCAGAAAATCCTGGCAATTCTGGACAATGTTTCTTACCCTCTGCATGCCACCTTGGCTGAACAGAGGAGCACCTCATATGTTAACACCTGTGTTCCCAGAATCATCCTCGTGAACCTCCTCTGGACTCTGTCCAATGATAACACATCCTTTCTGAGATATGGGGCCTAAAACTGTTAACAAGTGTGGCCTGACCAGTGTCTTATAAAGCCTCAGCATTATCTCCTTGCTTTTATATTCTATTCCCCTTGAAATAAATGCCAACATTTTATTTGCCTTCTTTACCACAGACTCAACTTGTATATTAACCTTCTGGGAGTCTTGCATGAAGACTCCTAAGTCCCCCTGCCTGTCTGATGTTTGAATTTTCTCCCCATTTAGATAATAGTCTACACTATTGTTCCTTTTACCAAAATGTATTACCATACATTTCCCAACACTGTATTCCATCTGCCACATTTTTGTCCAATCTTTGTCTAAGGCCCGCTGCATTCCATTGCTCCCTCAACACTACCTACCCCTACACCTATTTTTGTATCATCCACAAATTTTGCCACAAAGTCATCAATTCCGTTATCTAAATCATTGACAAACAATGTGAAAAGTAGTGGTCCCAATACTGACCCCTGAGGAACACCACTAGTCAACGGCAGCAATCCAGAAAAGGCTCCCTTTATTCCCACTCACTATTACTATTACTTCTATTACTTCTGTGGGACATATCTATCCTGCGCCTTGTAAACTATTCCCAGAAACCATCACACTATCCTCATATATCTTCAGCCATCTACACTATCCTTATGTACACTAAATGCATTTCTCTGTGGCTCTTTGTGAAATATTTTCAATGCTAAGCTATTAGCAATTGGTGAGGCCTAATTTGGAGAACTGTGTGTACTTATGGTCACCTACCTACAGAAAAGATAGAAAAAGTACAGCAAAACTTTACAAGGGTGCTGCTGGGACTTGAGGACTTGAGTTATAGGGAAAGGTTGAATAGGTTAGCACTTTATTCATGAGCGTAAGAAAATGAGGGGAGATTTGATAAAGATATACATTATTATGAGGAGTATAGATTAGGTAAATTCAAGCCAGCTTTTCCCACTGAGGTTAAGTGAGACTAAAACTAGAGGTCAAAGGTTAAGGGTGAAAGGAGAAACGTTTAAGGGGAACTTCTTTGCTCAGAAGGTGGTGAGACTGTGGAACAGCTGACAGCAGAAGTGTTGGAGGCAGGTTCAATTTCAACACTAAATAGAAATTTGGCTAAGTGCTTGGATGGAATGGGTAAGAAGGGCTAACGTCCAGCTGCAAGTCGATGGAACTAGGCAGAATAATAGTTTGGCATGGACTTGATGGGCTCAAGCATCTGTTTCTGTTTGTAGTGCTCCATAATTCTATCAGTGCTTAAGTTTTCAGCTGCCGAGGCCTCTGGAAATCCTTCCTTAAACTGTTCTGCTCTCTTTTTTTCCCTCTCCTGCTTAAAAACATTTCCTAAAATGTATTTCTGTATGGTCTAATAGATCTTCATCATCCAGGGCATGCCTTCTTCTCATTGAATCTGAAGAGCTACTGATCTATCTATCTATCCATCTATTCATCTATCTATCTGAACCTATAGTAATTGTTCTGTCTTGCTCTGTATTGCTGCCACAAAACAACAAATTTCACAACTGATGTCAATGATAATAAACCTGATTTTGATTCTGCAGTGGCTCTTTGCCAGATTTTCTTTTATAACTCTCTTGTGAGCAGTTTGCACAATATTCAAACCATTGTTTGATTTTCTCTGTTGCAACTTTAACTCCATGTTCTCCAACCAAGGAGGGAAATTAAATTCCGCTCACTAGCTTTATATCCTCTTGCATCTCAAAGTTCAAAGTAAATGTATTACCAAAGTACATATATGTCACCATATGCAACCCTGAGATCCATTTTGTTGTGGGCAATTACAGAAAGTACATGAAACACAGTAGAATCAATGAAAAACCACACCCCGCAGGATGGACAACAACCAGTGTGCAAAAAAAACCAACAAACTGTGCAAATACAAAAAGAAAGAGAGAAAATAAACAAATAAACAAACAAACAATAACTATTGAGAACACAAGATGAAGAATCCTTGAAAATGAGTTCAGTTCAGTGAAGGGATGAGTGTAGTTGAGTGACTCTCATCTAGTTCAGGAGCCTAATGGTTGAGGGGCAGTAAATGTTCCTCAACGTGGTGGTGTGGATCCTGAGGCTCCTGTACCTTTTTCTTGATGACAGCAGTGAGAAGAGCACAAAGGCTAGATAATGGATCTTGCTTTCCCATGACAATGCTCCATGTAGATGTGCTCAATGGTGGGGTATGGTCAACCCATGATGGACTGGGCTGTATCCAGTACTTTTTGTAGTGTTTTCCATATAAGGGCATTGATGTTTTTATGTCAATCAATATACTCTCCACCACACATCTATAGAAGTCTGTCAAAGTTTTAGATGACATGCCGAACCTTCGTAAACTTCTGAGAAAGTAGAGGCGTTGTGGTGCTTTTTTCGTAATGCTACTTACATATAGGACCCAGGAGAGATCCTCTGAAATGATAACACCAAGGAAATTAAGGACTGCCTCATAGACCTCCAGTTTCCTCCTCCCAATGTCAATAATCATCTCCATGGTTTTGCTGACATTGAGCGTGGTTGTGGCACCACTCAGCCGGATTTTCGATCTTCCTCCTATATGCTGATCTCTGCATCAAACTGAACAGCTAAGAGAATAGTGATGAAAGTAACCAATAGTAAAAACAATTAAAAAAAATTAACAACCTTTTAATCTTTGACCTTGAACTTCTTCCTGTATTTTTATTTGCCAACAACAAATTTCTCCACTGGAAAGAAGAGCAAGGTATCATCATCTATTATATTGGTGTAAAATCCAGTGTATGCCTGTTGTACAATTTGCTTTTGTTTCCAGAGCAGCTGTGTTCAATGTAGCTTGAACATCACATGAACATTCCCAGAAGGCTGTTTACAAATTCCATTTCCTTACAAGCACACATATTGTGTGTGGAACTACACAGCATATGGATGGAGCTATTGCCTTTTGCCAAAGCCAAAATTGGACATAGGCAAGCTGCAGAAATTAAACAAGGCTTAGCAAATTCAAAGATCCAGAATTAATTGTTTAGGAGCATCTCTCCTACTGGAAATAATAATCAGTAAACTATTTTTACTTTAAGCATAGAAGAGATATAAATTAGTGATTGCATACAATCTCAACAAACTATAATGTGCATCTTCATTTGGAAACGTTTTACATAACCTCCTTTCTGGATGGGATTCAATTTCTTTTCATGCCAGTTAACGAGCTCACATTGCATATGACAAATGCACAGAAGTATTTTGCCTGTATATCTGTGCCTGTTCTCCAAAAGTTAATTTTAAAATCCACTAAATGAACATTATGGGCCTGATATTATTGGTATCCTGCTCTAGTGACAGACATTTGGCAGGGCAGAGGTTTTGGCTACCATTCTGCTTTGGACCTATCCCAAGTCATTAAGCCACCTGGTTTATCCAGCCAGCAGAAGACAGGACTTACACTACCGTATGCATCGAATCTTTTTGGTAGTTTATTCTGTGTTCAAACTAAAAAAGATGGTGTTCCCTTACTTGGGTAATATTCATCACAGAGAAACATAACATGAACCTTAGGCAGAATGAACAGTAACCTAGTTTGATATTCTTTTCTGATATAGTCTATTTGTGAATTGGTTTGGCTCAGTACAAAATGTAACATCATTTTGTGGGATGGATATTACAGTGCAGGAAACAGGATTCAAACTGGCTCCAAGGATTTTAAACATTGGTGCCTTGAAATTAGAAATCCTTGTTTGTTGCATTAAATATGTGCTGCATATTTAATGTCTAATTGGATCACCTGCAAAGTATCATGAAAAGTCAGATACTTAACAGCATATTGGCAATTTGCACCAAAACCTGTACACTGAAACCCGGCCAAGAGAGCTGTGTGAAAATCTTACTGCTGCTACGTCATTGCTACAGTCATTTCTGGCAAGAACATGAGACCTCGAAGGAATTCTCTCCATGATTGCCACAACACTGCTGCACATGAGGATACTATAACAGCATGGAGGAGAGATCGCTGTGTGTGGGCAACCTACCCCAGCACATGGTTATCCGTCCTATGCTGTGATCCTGTACCAATGAAATGTGTAGGATCGTCAAGGGTGTTGTGACGCATTCAAACTGTTTACAGAGTTACGGAGCAACTATTAATGAGATCTCCATGATTCTTGCCATTGTTGTGTGCAAGACATCCATGCCACAATATCACAACCCTTTAACTAGTGTTGCATTTTCCATCACTTTGTGACATGCTGCTAATTTTCTTTAGTAAGTGTTCAGTGAACAACATAGGTTGCAACCAAAGGCTCCAATTTGTTCCATTTGAGGGAAGAAGCACTTTCTAAGGTGAACTGTGCACATGAATGCAAGGGCCACTTCACTAATGGGCTTTTAGGCACAACTTGTGCTTGAGAAATGGGTCCGTTTTCTAGTTCGGTATATCTCTGAACTGCTCTCTGGAATGAAAAGAGAACATGCAGAACAGTCACATTGGTGAAATGTTTGTGCAGTGATTGGTTATTAACTAAATATAGATCAGTACTTATTATCTGGTTCTAAAATAGCCTGATTGCTTGTATGTAGTAAAAGATATTGTTTCCAAAAACTGCCCCAAACAAACATTTCAGATATGAACTGATTGGTTTGGACTGAAGAAATGATGAACGTTAAAATACTCAATGAAAGCTACTCTGCATTTGTTAAATGCTTGTTTCATTTTAGTACTTGCACATTTTACCATTTCACAACTGCTACCGGATTGCCCACCAAGCACTAGCAGCTAGTACTAGTCCTCCTGGGAGACGGTGACTTTTGAGGACAAAGGCTAATTCCTCTACTCACACCACCTCACCTGGTCTAGCCAAAGAATGTATTTATAACTGCAGCCAATGAACCATGATAAACTTGTGCTTACATTAGAATCCATCAGATGCGATTCCAGTGCTTGGCCATTGCCTAACCATTTTGTGACAGAGTAACTTTTTGCCACTTATCAGACCATTGATGGATTTTCTTTCAGCATACAAGCATGGATTGTTTCATTTTCTGAGGAGCTACAAATAGACTTGAACATCAGTGAACATTACTGATATGAAAAAGGAAGGCCATTGGATGCTTCCATGAGGAATTCTTGTGGCGATGTTCTCAGGCTGAATTAATCTTAATAAAGTCCTTTGCAGCAGAACTGGATCTTCTGCTCTGATAAGTTGATAGAAGAGCCACCCTTTCTTTCAGATTGTCTGCGGTCCATTCGGTGCAAGGTGACTTGTCATATGTCCCTTCCACTTCCACAAAATGCCAGGCTCCTTGATTGTGGCTTTGGAATTGCCAAGCTCACAATTGACTTCTCCGCACAGCCGGGCCCAATGGCACAGTAAGGTCTCCAAGCATGTTGTTGCAGGCTTTGTTTAATGCCCTCATTCCTGTAAGAAGTTAGTAAGTGTGTTGTAAGTGCCTGACATGGCTGACCAGCTGGAAGAGTAGAAATTGTGAGGTGCATTTCTGAGCATAGAAGTGGCAGCAACACACACAAGGTGCTGGAGGAACTCAGCATGAGATGAATAAGTAGTCAGCGTTTCGGGCTGAGACCCTTCTTTAGATCTAAGAAGGAGGGGGGAAAATGCCAGAATAAAGAGGTGGGCAAAGAGGAAAGAGACTAGCTGGAAGGTGGAAGGTGAATAATATTTGCTTTAAACACGCACTTTAGTGCATTTTAGTATATGTCTTCTTTCATAATTGAATTTCTAGGCCTACTGTATGCACTCAGATTTTAAAGGGGACAAGAATTTGCATTGATTTCAAAAGTATAATGAACTTTTCCTCCCTTTCTAGGTGACAAATTTTGGCTGTTCCATGAAGCAATGTTGGAGCCAGGTTACCCCCGTTATCTGATGGACCTTGGTGCTGGAATGCCTCGTGATGGGATTGATGCAGCCATTTGGTGGGAAATTACTGGTCAGACTTATTTCTTCAAAGGAGACAGGTTTGCTTTGGGTTACTTTGCCACTTTCCTTTTACTATACGATAACTTGGGGTTGGTTATAATCTATGCACCTGTGAAAGCTCGAGATCCTTTCTGCTTTGATAGAGTCCATACTGGATCATTCCTTGAAAGATGTAGTCAATGCTATTTAGATCACTGCATGAAGTCTAGATAAAAGTTGTGAAGTTAGGTACTGTAGAAGGTTCCAATCGACCCTGCCTAGACAATCTTTTAGGTAATAAGACAAGAGAACAGCCAGGGAAAGGTGAAAAGTTCCCATTTTCCTACATTGGAAATGTTGCTACAGTATTAGGGGAATTTCAAGGGCCCATTGAAGGAACCTATGACTTTACTGGACTGTCAAGTGTAGGAAAGGCCAATAAGCAAGGTGGACGGACCCGAGACCACTTCCTCTGCTCCACACATCAGTTCGCATGTGACAGAAAATACAATTGTACCTTTTGTAGGTGTTGGTATGTGGTTGAGCAAAGCACTGCTGCAAAGAATATTGAGTCTGGCTGTAGGATTCACCACATGAATCTTCCCTCGTTCTCTGGATTGATCCATAAAACTTCAGTAGAATCATCAATTAGTGTCCCCTCCAGAGCTTCAAGACTGCACAATAATAATAAATTCATTTCTTTGTGACCACAGTGTAAGAGCTTATAATCATTCTAAAGCTGTAACTTAGGGTAACATCACAAGCAGATGCACAACCCTTTAGAGCTTATGGGCCATGAGATATTCAACTATTTCACCCAGCCTAAAACACTTCAATTCATGTTTTGTAAAGAATTCTTACTCATGATTCATTTGTCTTGTTTGATGCTCTTTTATAGTGGATTTTCTGATCTGTTTTTATTTTCCTTGTGTGTCGTTTGATGTGCATTCAGTTACAGAGAAGCGATTCCCCTTGGAGTGGGAGGTTGGGACAGAGTGATTTGCAAAGCCCTTGTAATGAATGCTGCAGTAACATTGAATGTTTAAAAGACTTTCTGATTATTTCAGCTACTGGCGTTTCAGTGAGGAGAGACGAGCAGTAGATAATGGCTATCCAAAGTCAATAAGTATTTGGAAAGGAATTCCGTCATCGCCAAAGGGAGCTTTCCTCACGGATGATGGAGGTAAGAAAGAGTTCATATAGTGAATTATGACAAAATAACAAGTCACCTTTGGTACACCTTGATGAGAGCAGTCTGTTACATGTTGCATGTTAAGAAGTGGAATCAAACTCAAGGTAATGATGATATCATTATATGATGTACATATTAATGCATCATATTTTAAAGAAACACATACAAAGCTCAGTAAGATGCTTCCTGACCTGCTGAATTCCTCCAATATATTTTAAAGCAATTCAACTTCTACAATAACATCATGAGATTAATGTTTTACAATTCATAGTCAAATGTATGCCCATCTATTGACAGGGCCTTTATACTGCAGTGAGTAAATGTTCGCAGGAATCAGTTGATCCCCAATGACCAAATAACTTTGAGAAGTAAAATGAGAAAGGTATGGCCATGCTAAAGCTGCTATATTACAGACCACCCAACAGTCCGAGGGATTTAGAGGAACAAATTTATAGAGAGATTGCAGACGGTTGCAAAAACATAAGGTTGTTATAGTAATCCAATCTAAACAAAGGAAAATCTACAGATGCTGGAAATCCAAACAAGAAAAAATCTTATAGTGGGGGATTTTAACTTCCCACATATTGCCTGGGACTCCCGTACTGTAGATAGGATAGAAACTGTCAAATGTGTTCAGGGGAGTTTCCTTACGCAGTCCCAATGGGAGATTATGTGATACTTGATCTGCTGTCAGGGAATGAGACAGGGCCGGTGACAGATGTTGTAGGGGAACACTTTGCATCCAGTGACCACAATGCCATTAGTTTCAAAGTAAATATGCAAAAGGATAGCTCTGGACCGTGAGTTGAGATTCTAAATTGGAGAAAGGCCAATTTTGATTACATCAAGTGTGGATTGGGACAAGATGTTTTCTGGCAAAAGTATACTTGGAAAGTGGGAGGCCTTCAAAAGTGAAATTTTGAGAATACAAAGCTTGTATGTACTTGTCAGAATAAAAGGTAAAGATAAAAAGTGTAAGGAACCTTGGTTTTCAAGAGATATTGAGGCCTTGGTTAAGAAATTAAAAGGAGGTGCATAGCCAGGTCTACGCAGGTAGGAACAAATGAGGTGCTTATGGAGTATAAGAAGTGCAAGAGAACACTTAAGGAAGAAATCAGGAGGGCTAAAAGAAGGCATGAGATTGCCTTGGCAGACAAGGTGAAGGAGAATCCTAAGGGATTCTACAGATATGTTAAGAGCAAAAGGATTGTAAGGGACAAAATTTGTCCTCTGTAAGATCAGACTGATAATCCATATGTACAGCCGAAAGAGCTGGAGGCACCTTAATTGAATTTTTTTGCATCTGTATTTACTCAGGAGATGGACACATTGTCTATAGAAGTGCGGCAAAGTGGCATCATCTTGATGGACCCTCTACAGATTACGGGGGGTGGGGGGGTGTTTTCCGTCCTGAGGCAAACTAGGGTGGCTAAATACCCAGGGCCTGACAAGGTGTTCTCCCAGACACTGCGGGATGCAAGTGCAGAAGCTGCCAGGCCCCTAGCAAAGATATTTAAATCACCCTTAGTAACAGGTGAAGTACCAAAGGATTGGAGGGTAATCAATGTTGTTGCTCTGTCTAAGAAAGGCTCTAAAAATAAGCCAGGAAATTATAGGCCACTGAGCCTGACATCAGTAGTGGGAAAGTTATTGGAAAGTATTCTGAGGGTCTGGTTATATAAGTATTTGGATAGACGTGGATTGATTAAGGATTGTCAGCATGGCTTTGTGCATGGTAGGTCATATCTAACCAATCTTGGAGATTTTGCAAGGAAGTTAGCAGGAAAGTTGTTGAAGGCAAGGCAGTGGATGTTGTCCACATGGACTTTAGCAATGCATTTGACGAGGTCCCACATGGGAGGTTAGTCAAGAAGGTTCAGCCTCTCAGCATTGATGATAAAATTGGATTAGACATTAACTTTGTGGGAGAAGGTAGAGAGTGGTAGTAGATGGTTGCCTCTCTGACTGGAAGTCTGTGACTAGTACAGTGCCACAAGGATCAGTGCTGGGTCCTTTGTTGTTTGTCATCTATATCAATGATCTGGATGATAATATGGCTAACTGGATCAGCAAATTTGCAGATGAGATCAAGATTGGGGCTGTGGCAAGGAAGGCTATCGTGGCTTGCAGCAGAATCTGGACCAGCTGGAAAAATGGACTGGAAAATGGCAGGTGGAATTTAATGCAGACAAGTGCAAGGTGTTGAGTACAGAAGCTGGGATGTAACTTTGAAGTTGTATAAGACCATAAGACATAGGAGCAGAAATGGCCTATTTGGCCCATTGAGTCTACTCCGCCATTCAGTCATGGCTGATTCTTTTCCCCTCTCCTCAGCCCCAGTTCCCAGCCTTCTCCTTGTAACCTTTGATGCCATGTCCAATCAAGAACCTGTCAATCTCTGCCTTAAAGTGGGCTGAACGATGGCAGATGGAGTTTAATGCTGATAAGTGTGAGGTGCTACATTTTGGTAGGAATAATCCAAATAGGACATACATGGTAAATGGTAAGGCATTGAAGAATGCAGTAGAACAGAGTGATCTAGGAATAATGGTGCATAGTTCCCTGAAGGTGGAATCTCATGTGGATATGGTGGTGAAGAAGGCTTTTGGTATGCTGGCCTTTATAAATCAGAGCATTGAGTATAGTTGGGATGTAATGTTAAAATTGTACAAGGCATTGGTAAGGCCAAATTTGGAGTATTGTGTACAGTTCTGGTCACCAAATTACAGGAAAGATGTTAACAAAATAGAGAGAGTACAGAGAAGATTTACTAGAATGTTACCTGGGTTTCAGCACCTAAGTTACAGGGAAAGGTCGAACAAGTTAGGTCTTTATTCTTTGGAGCGTAGAAGATTGAGGGGGGACTTGATAGAGGTATTTAAAATTATGAGACGGATAGATAGAGTTGACATGGATTGGCTTTTTCCATTGAGAGTAAGGGAGATCCAAACAAGAGGACATGAGTTGAGAGTTAGAGGGCAAAAGTTTAAGGGTAACACGAGGGGGAATTTCTTTACTCAGAGAGTAGTAGCTGTGTGGAACGAGCTTCCAGTAGAAGTGGTAGAGGCAGGTTCGGTATTGTCATTTAACGTAAAATTGGAAAGGTATATGGACAAGAAAGGAATGGAGGGTTATGGGCTGAGAGCGGGTCGGTGGGACTAGGTGAGAGTAAGCGTTTGGCATGAACTAGAAGGGCCGAGATGGCCTGTTTCCATGCTGTAATTGTCATAGGTTTATATGGTTAAATACACCCAGCAGCCTGGCCTCCACAGCTGTCTGCAGTAATAAATTCCTCAAGTTCACCACCCAGGTATAAGACATTGGCGTGGCCTAATTTTGGAGTATTGTGTGAAGTTTTGGTCACCTGCCTACAGGAAAGATGTAAATAAGGTTGAAAGAGTGCAGAGAAAATTTACAAGGATGTTGCCAGGTCTGGAGGACCCGAGTTATAAGGAATGATTGAATAGGTTAGGACTGTATTCTTTAGAATGCAGAAGATTGAGAGGAGATTTGATAGAGGTATACAAAATTATAAGGGGTATAGAGAGGGTAAAAGCAAGTAGGTTTTTTTCACTGAGGTTGGATGGGACTACAAATAGAGGTCGTGGGTTAAGGATGAAAGGTGAAAAGTTTAAGGGGAACATGAGGGGAAATTTCTTCACTCGCAGGGTCATGAGAGTGTGGAGTGAGCTGCCAGCACAAGTAGTGCATGTAAGCTCAATTTCAACGTTTAAGAGAATCTGGATAGGCACATGGATGGGTAGGAGTATGGAGGGCTATGGTCCAGGAACTGGTCGATGTGAGTAGGCAGGTTAAATGGTTCAGCATGTGTTCACTATGATTCCATAATTCTATGCTGAAGGAATTTACTGTGTGGCATTTCTTTCAACCATTGCATTACATTTAAATGTATTTAAATGTTGCCACGTTTAAACTGATTCTCTTTGATTGGCAGCTTACACACATTTTTACAAAGGTACCAAATACTGGAAATTTAACAACCAGCTGCTGAGAACAGAGCCTGGTTATCCAAAATCCATCCTACGTGACTGGATGGGATGCCGGGTGGATGTTGAACCGGATTTTACTGAGAATGAGCCTAATATGGATGTTGATGATGATAATGTTGATGATGATGAAGAAGAAGATCGAACAAAAGAAGATAAGGAGAAAGAGAGGGACGAAGAGGTGGACATTCATATTAATATCCCTGTGGATGACTATACCAGAGCCATGAATATAGTGATTGTCATAGTCCCACTTATTCTGCTGCTCTGCATTCTGGGATTGATCTATGCAATCCTCCAACTGCAGAAGAAGGGGACACCGAGACTCCTGCTGTACTATAAACGTTCCATGCAAGAATGGGTTTGACATTCATCCTGGTGCTTTTGCAAGGTGGCTCACCAATGTGCACCACAGACATTGAGTACAGTTGACACTGCTTCTCAGTTGTATTTGTTTTGCTTTAAACGGCCCTGCTCAATGGTGTTAAATGAAGCATTGGCCGTAGGAACCATAAGGAACTTGGAGTATTTTGACATGGTCCCAATGAAATCGGGCTGAAAGAATTTGTGATGTGGTTTTAAGGTTTCATACCCCTTTGCCTCCCTCCCCTTAACTATGCTAAGTGGGATGGTACAAAGTGAAGTCTGAAATGAGGAATGACTCCTTTTAATGCTTCTGAAAGAGCTTTATTGGCTATAAATGCACCATACAGAACACTTGAAATTATTGATATTGTTTGAGCACATTATTCATTAAGGTTAATTCATGAATAATTTCTAACTGCTACACTGACTTTAATATACTAAAAATTTCTGCTCCCAAGTTGAGGATTTTCTGAATATTGTCAAGGATTAGCATGTAATGAAGGCAGAGAAACTGGTGATAGTTACAAGTGATGAAAAAAATTGCAGCAGCCACAAAAGTTGTGTTTCTTTATACCCTTAGAATTATTGCATTTAGACAAATTACCCCCAGAGAATTTTAATAAAATTACCATATCATTGGGAGAAAGTTGCTATTCCACAGTATCACTAAGGGATAAATACCATAAATTATTATAAATGTGAGAAGCTTTTCATTGGCTGTCTTATAATTGAGTTTGGTGATTCTGTGAGAAGTCCTAATCGGTATTCTGATTCTGTTGTGATTTGACCTATTAAAAGAAAAAAAACTTTACACTTTACTAGATTTTAGTAGAGGACCAAAGAAATCTGTTTGTTGACTTTTGATATCTTGCTCAAAGCTTTGCATATGTGCCTTTCCTATTGATTAGGTTATTGCTCCTATAAACCACCACCATAGTCTAACAAGAGTCCTGACTTAACCCCTCAGATTCAAAGCTGAGATTCTTTAACTGTCACCCAATTTCACTCTGCAAGGAGGAGGCAAATCCAATTAGCTGCATATTTGTCTCTCTCACCTTCTGACTGATGAGTCTCTTTAATTAAAATAGAGCAAAGGTTTTAATTGGTAAGAGTGGAACAAGCAATTGCCTTTGATCGGTAATTGTGAAAAAAACAATTGCCTTTGTGGATAGTTTGGTCCTCAGATGAATATTGTATGTATAAGTAGTAAAAATGTCCTTGTCAGTACTGTAACGTTATAGACCTGTGTCCATATTGGATGCAGAAGTGTACCTGACTAGTGATAATTACTTACTGGAGTTTTTAATGGGGAGCTATCAAAATTAAACTAATAATTTTAACCTTGAATGGGCATTGGACATATATAAAAATAAGATGTAGCAGGAATAGGGTTGTCACTTTCTGCTGTTAAGAACTCAATCCTGGCAGAATTTGCAATTGCAGTTTTAACATGCTTCAAAGAGATTATCAGATCTGAATGAAATGCAGTAAATAGCAAATTTTACCTTGTAGTTTTTTCTATTAATTGTAGAAAATTCCTATAATGTGTAGCTTCATCATCATTAGTACACAATCCTCTCAATCATATTATGCAGAACCATAGGGTTCAGGTTCCACCAACGACATTGAATTGTATATCTTCACCTCTAAAGAAAATTGGGACTCTTTGCAACAGCTAAATGAACATCAATACCTGGAAGACCCAAAACTTATTACGTTTATTTTGAAAATGTGATTAATTTTGGGCCTTCCAGGTACTTCTCAGCTGCACATCATCATTAGCCTCTCCAAGTAAATTTCAGGTTAAGTCAGGCTATATAACTATGCAGTGTATAGACCTACAGTATTTTGAGCTTCCAATTGAACAAGTTCTGCATCAGCAACATCTCTACCTCTTTTGACCTTCCCTGAAATCCTAAGCATAATTTTATTACCTTACTGCTCATCAAGCCTGTCTCCTTCTATCTTCTACAGAGTATCTCATTCAGAACAAGGCTTACATTCTTAGTCATACAGAATTCTGAATTCTCTGTACTGTACCACAGCCTTTTTAAGCTCCATTTGGATTGCCAGCTCGAAGAAAACTGATTTTGCAGTTGTCTCATCCCACATTTCCCCCAGTCATTATCTCGTAGGATGCAGTCTATTTCCCCAATATTGAGTATAGCTCATTCTCTACTTTGTTACCATGTTGCTTTCCTTGTGTGGTTGAAACCTCTCATCGGCCATGAAGATACCCACAATGGTTGTTTATATTCATTCATCATTTGTGTTTCCAATATAAGTGCCTTCGGGACAACTTCCTGTTCATGAGTCGTGTAAAGGAAAAGGAAATCTACAATAAACATTTTCAGAAATCCTTTGACAAAATAGGACACAACAAATTGGGTAGAAAACTAACAAAAATTCAATGCAAAACCTGGAAACATAAGAATTTGGTTGATGTTCCTGTTGGGTAAAGACCAGATAAGATAAATATTAGAATCCATTGTCCTTCAACTACACTAGAACATCTTAGTTCAAATATTAAATGTTTTTTTTTAAATCTTTAAAAAATATGATATTGGTTAATGCAATTATAATCATTAGAGCACCTAGGAAGCAATTGAAGAGGTTGATAAAATCTGTGATAAAAGCAAACTGCCAGAAATGCTTTGCGAGTAAGTCAGCAACTAAAGGGCAGAGAACATTTCAGATTGCTGATCTTTCATCAGACCTCTTAGGTAAAATGACAGTCAATATTGTGTATAGATATTTATGAAATTTGCATTTGGATGATATATTCTTAATGGTGTTGACATACCCAAGTGTGCAGATGGAAAGAGAGATAAGATTTTAGACAGTACACAATGAGACCCATTATAAGAAAAAAATGGTGAACTTTATAACCAATTAGTGAATTATGTTAGAAAGTAAAAGTAAAGTTGGAACTTCATTGGCCAAAAGACATTGAGATTTCACAGGTGGTCCTCAGAAGAACCATACCTGATGCAAGAAAATGCAGATTTAACAAAGGTATGGAGACAATGGTCTCCACTTCATCGATGAAGCTTGAATCTCTTACCTTGATAGAAAAAGACTGAAAGGTGAGCTATATAATGGAAAAAGATAAATTTCAAACAGATCTTTGTTAAACACAAATAGAAGAAAGTTCTGTCTGGTAAAATATAATTTAGGTCCAATTTTCATATAGGGTAATTATCTTTGGATCGAATACAGGGCAGGCAAAATCATTAGCAGACATTTGAAAGCTGAAAATAAAACTTTTTTCCTCTAGGTGGATGAGCTAGATCAAGCAAGTAGCCCTCAACCATAAAGTTCTTGTAAACTTAAAAGTTCTCAGATGTCAATTCTGAAGCAGCCAGTCAAATATTCAAACAACCTCTATGATAAAGTGATAAAAAGGAACTCTACTTTCTTCTGGAAGAAGATCAGATATTGCCACGAAAGTTACATCAGTTAAGATAAAAAAGCTAATTTTAAGATTAACAAATAGCGTTTTCATATTCAGTTAATATTTTAGAATTACCTAGGGCTGTCCACTTATTGGATAGTCTGATCCAAAGCAGTAAGTGTATATTCTGATTGGAATTCTGCACTGGTCACTAAGAGAGGACACTGATTCCATATCATACACTCCATGTGCCTTTACATTGAGCAGTTATCAAAATTTGGAGCTTTTCTAGTAGGGCTCTTCATTCTAACCTAAATGTTGCAGGGTATCGAAGCAGCCCAAAATT
The DNA here is from genome assembly GCF_030144855.1 of Hypanus sabinus. Classification (NCBI taxonomy): domain Eukaryota; kingdom Metazoa; phylum Chordata; class Chondrichthyes; order Myliobatiformes; family Dasyatidae; genus Hypanus; species Hypanus sabinus. The sequence continues at coordinate 15,258,091 of NC_082722.1, read as the reverse complement.
TCAAAATTTGCATTAACTGATGGTCAGTTAATTTCTTTTGCCTCTCTGTAGCACATTGCTGTCATCAGTCCACAGTGATGTGGTGATTTATAGGTACCTTTTGAATTTGGTGCTAACTTGGACGAAGAGGGCAGCATTTAACAGTGACCTCACCAGTTTATTATAGCATGATCTGGGCAAATTGTAGTTTTACATTTTTAGGAAGGAGATCATATATGCTGGATTTGTGTGGTGAATCTTTTCAAAATAAAATCAAATAACTAAATTTGAGAGCAATGCTGTCTGAAACTGGTTCCCATGACCTCTTGTCCAAACCACCCACTACAATACTGGTCACCAAATATTGCTAAGGTGCTTAAATCGTGTCATTCAATGTATCTAGAAATGATGCAATTTAGAAAAAAAAGTTAGAAGTATGTTTTTATTTTTAAAATAAATATGTTGTGTATTTAGATTTTCTGAAGTTCTTTTTTTAATTGGTTCATGCTGGGCGTGTGTTGCAATTAAATACCACATATGAAACTCCTTGTGTCTGCAGTGACTGTGAGTGGCTTTTTTGATACAACATTTATCTACACATTCGTAACACCAGGGTAAGAAATCATTGATTCCAAAATACATTGCAGGATTTACAGTATATCCCAATCGTGGTCCACAAACTCAGTAAGAAGAACTATTTCTCCTCTGACCTAGAAATTAAAAACTTAAGTGTATCAAAGAATTTGTATTTTCTTCCCAAGGCTGTGAGTCTCTGTGCCTGTTTCCTCCCACATCCCAAAGGTATGTGTTAGGTTAGTTGTCTGCAATAAATTAGCCCATAGTATAGTTAAATTGTACAAAGAAACAAAAGGGAGGTGATGAGCAAAGTGAAAGAGATTAGACTGCTGGAAACTATCATGGATCCAATGACTGAAAGAATCTTCCTGCACTGTAGTAAGTCTGTGGGCAGGCATGCTATGGGCAAACAGTTACTATTTCACCAAGATATTAAATATTTGGAATTCACAAAGCTTGCACTTAACTCACTCTTGCCTGCACTGATGGGGATTCTGTAGTTCAGGCTAAAATTAAAACAAAGAGTCTATAGCTTAAAGGAAAGGAAAGTACCGCACTGTTTTTTCCATCATAATCCAACAGCACGCTAGTCTCTTTAAGTAGTAGATACTTGTTACAGAGTTAAACTATACTTATATATGTAGCAGTAAGTTCCTAAGAAACGAGACAGCAAATAGTGATTTCCATGGAAATGTAAGTGTCCTGTTTCCAAGTATCTAATTGAGCTTTATGCAGATGTTTTCAATCATTTATAGTTTTACTCTGTGGTTTCCATCACTCTGCCACAAAGTTAAATGAAAGGTCTTTGGCAGTTTTATAAACTTCAGAATCATATGCAACAATCTGGCAGAACATTACTTCTTAATCTCCACCCCACCACCACCTCTCCCTCAAACCCTTGTCCTTTCCCACAAGATTATCGTTTATATTTCTGGTACAGCATAGAAGGAATTAATTTGATCCATCGAGTCTGTTCTGGCTCTCAGTGAAATCCCGTTTCTCTATTAATCCCTGCAAACTTCATTCTAACCTAACTTTCCCTTTAATCTGTCTTCCCCCATCCACCAATGTTAAGGACAGTTCACAATCGCCTATAATTTAGGATGTCTTGGCAACGTAGAGGAAACTTAAGCAATGGAGGCAAAACCCACTCAGTTACAGGGAGGACATGGCAGCACCAAAGACCAATATTGACACCTGGGTTGTCGGAGCTTCCAGGCGGCAGTGCTACCTGTTGAGCCACCATTGCCAGAAATACGTTGTTTACCTGAAACCACTTAGGTGCGAGTCGCTCAGGTGAACTGTTCCGAGAGAAGTTCAATGGCCATGCCAATGTGGAAGAGAGTCATTGACAGCAAAAGTGGGGATGGAGTTGTGTGAGTTAACCAGCTGAACCACAGTAAGTGCCAAACCTTGAAGGACGTGTGAGAAGTAAGTGTTCTCTGTCTTGTTGTATGCTAAAAAAAATCACTGAAATAAAACAACGAGAATCTAAAAATATGAGAAAGGAGCAATGGTAGCGGTGTTATCATCTATTAAAAAGATAGCTTAATGTTTCAGAGGAGCTAAAACGTTCACCTGTTTTCTCCCTTATTGTTCAGTAACTGTGTACAGTATGTCATGTAGACTCTACATTTATTTCTTACTTGTCATATATATATAATTATATATGTAATGTGATGTTTATAAATCAGAACAATATACGACCTGATAACTTCACAAGACATGATGAGAACACAATGGGCCTGAGCACAGGCTCTTTGTAGCAGAATACCACTTAAATGGAAAGGGACTGGACCAGGAAATGTACTAATTTCCTGTGTGTGTTACCTATCTTTAGCACTTGAATGAAGTTGGGAGGGAACACCCTGAATGGTACGTGCTTTTCTCATACATTACCCCAGGAAATGTCTGTTAATGTATTTTATCTCTTGTTTAAGCAAGGAAATGAGATACCAGTTACATTTTTAATATTTAAAATGCTGAGAAAAAGAAATTTTCCTATAATATCTGACAAGACATTCAAAGCAACGAAGATACCAGGCCTCTGAAGACAGGACACGATGAGCTATAGATAAGCCTGGTGTATAACCCACAGGCGTTGAGAGGCTGGCCAGGAGGCGGATCTTACCCAGCTTCCCAGATAACTTCAAACCACTGCCAATTGCCTACTGCTGAAACAGGTCTATGACAGACACCATCTCTCTGGCCCTACTCTCATCTCTGGACCATCAGGGCAGTGAAGACATCTACATCAGAACTTGTTTATTGTTTGCCTTCAATCCTATTATTACAAGCAAACTCATCACCAAACTCTGCAACCTTTGCAGTTAATGCTTCCCACTGCAAATGGATTCTTGACTTTCTGACCATCAGTAAGAATAGGCAGCAACACTTTGCCACAATTATTCCAAACACAGATGCTCCACAAGACTGTACCCTCAGTCCCCCTACTCTACCCCCTGTACACTCATGACTGCGTGGCCAGGTCCTGCTCTGAAAGTTTGTAGATGATACCAGTTTGGTGGGCCACATCTCAAATAATTAGTAAAATGGTGTCACGACAGTAATCTTTCCCTCAATGTCAACAAGACAAATGAGCTGATTGTTGACTTCAAAAAAGGCGTCTGAGCACAAGCTCCTATCCAGATCAAAGGTGTTGAGGTTGAGAGCTTCAAAGGTTCCTTGCTATGAATATCGTCAGTTGCCTCTCCTAGTCCAACTACATTGATAACATGGTCAAGAAAGTCTAGCAATGCCTCTCCTTCATCAGGAGGCTAAAGAATTTTGGCACAAGCCCATTGATCAATGTGCCATGTAAAGCAGGCAGTCTGAATGCTTAATGGCAATTGTTCTGCGTGTGACTGTAAGAAGATACAGAGTTGTGGACACAGCTCAGGAAATCACCAAAACCAGCCTCTCCTCTTTGCACTCTCTCTCTCTCCATCTTGTTTTACGGCAGTTGGCACCCAATCTGTACTTCTTGTTGCCTGAGCAAAGCAGCCGGCATAATGAAAGACACAATTCCCCCCTAGACATTCACTCTTCTCCACCCTCTCATCAGGCAGAAGACAGAAACACCTGAAAGCACATACACTAAGCTCAAGGACAGGTTCTATGCAGCCGTTACCAGAATCTTGAACAGAGCCCTTGTATACTAAGGCAGACTCTTGGCCTCACAATCTACCTCGTTATGATCTTGCACTTTAACATTCACCTGCTCTGCACATTTTGGTAGCTTTTACACTCTATTCTGCATTGTTATTGTTTTACCTTATTCTAGCTCACTGCTCTGTACAGTCTGATCTGTAAGAACAGTATGCAAGACAGTCGATATACGTGACAATAATAAACCATTACCAATACCATTACTGACATAGTTTCAGACATTTCTTTGCCAACCCATATCAGCTTACATTCATCTCTGTTTCTATTCTCCAAATTTTCTCATCAGGGAATCAGCATACACTTGTTTCATACTGTTCATGTTTACATCATTTTTTTCTGGTCAGATTTATTGGTGCATTCCAATGGGAGTGCTCTCTGAAAGTCTATTGGTGTTCTATTTTTTCTGCCACAAGCAGGACCTCTCAGTGGCCAAACATTTTAATTCCCATTCTCATTCCAACATGTTAGTCCATGGCCTCCTCTTGTGCCAGGATGAGGCCACCCTCAGGGTAGAGGAGCAACTACAGCAACTATATTCCAACTACATAGACTCCAACCTGATGGCATGAACATCAATTTTTCTTTCCAGTAAACAAATTCACCCACCCCCACCTTCCTCTCCCCCATGCTGACCTTTTACCTCTTCTCACTTGCCTATTACTTCCCCATGCATCCCTTTCTGCCTATCACCTTCCAGCTAGCCTTGTACCCCTTCCCCTTCCTTTTTATTCTGGCATCTTCTTCCTTCTTTCTCAGCCTGAAACATTGACTGTTTATTGATTTCCATAGATGCTGTCTGGCCTGTTGAGTTCCTCCAGCATTTTGTGCGTTTAGCCTTTTTATTGTTTCCTCATTGTCCATTGATTAATATACGATTAGCAGCTTTGTTTCTTGGGTCTTCTACACGGCGTTATTTATGTAATATTGATATTTAGCACAGAAGATGAATCTCAAATGCTGGTCGTGTGGTCGTATCCCTACATCCCCACTCTTTCCTACAGTCCTCATATTGATTTTTCAAGCACTGGATTCCAGATCATAAAATCTTTATGTGTGAAAAAAACCTCACCTCCTGTTTACTTTTCTATCAATTATTTAAGCCTGCCATCTGGTGACTGTCCTTCCTGTCTGTAGGAATAGTTTCCTCCTTTTCATGTTGTCAAAAGCCATGACAATTTCATGCAGTTCCAGTTAACTGCAGTTAGGAAAACAAATTCTAGTCTCCCAAAATTAGCTGAAATTTTTCAACACTATCACTATGTCAGCACACTTCTTTTGTACAATGCTTTGTTACGTAGAATTAGACACTGTAAAGTAATGAGAAACTTAATTTATTAAATTTCAATGTAACTTACTTGATTTTGTGCCCTTTTGTCCATTTGCATAATTTAATTATGGGTTTTTAATCCAATTGCATGGAGTTCTGGGAATATTGTAAATACTAAGAAATGTGGAGAAGTGTGCAGCTTCTTCAGCTACACTGCCTAGATGCAGGAGCATCGTACACAGTTCACACACTTCCATACTGTCTCCCTAAATCCTGAAAATAATAATCCACCTTATTCACAGACCTCATCTCCTTTGGGCTTTCTGAGTGTCTGATCACAGTGGTGTTATTTATGTAATCCTTGCTGTTGTATTTATTTCTTGATTTGAAGAAGAATCACTCCTGACTTAGTTCACCAGATTGGAAAAGCAACAGATTATAAATTCTGTAAGTCTGAGCAAAGTAAAGCATTCAGGAAGTAGTCGAGTGGTATTTGTAAGAGAAGAGTGGCATTTTTGAGGAAAAGGTACTGAGTATTTCTACAGAATGCTTTGTGGCAGTACATAACCATGAGCTCGTGTTTCACTCCAAGCTGTTTCAAGTGACCATGAGAAATTAAAAGTTATCAGTCTCTTCCTCAAAATAATCAATAATCTAGAAAGGTATTTAGCCATTTCCAATTCTGTGAAGTTTGGCTCTGTAATCTTTACAGTTTTCTTGTTCATTGGCTTTTAAATAACTTTATCTAAATTGGGGCAATGAATAAAACTTCCAGCAATGCCTTGATTTGTTTGTGTGTAGTTTTTCATTGATTCTACTGTATTTCCTTGATCTACTGTGAATACCAGAAAGAAAGTGAACCTTGGGGATATATATGCACATTGATAACAAATTTACTTTGAACTTTGATGCTCACTATACCATAATATTCGAAATGAAGCTCTCATGATAGTTCTGTGTCACCATTCCATGCAACCTTGTTCTGTTAACTTATATTGTCAATTGTAATATGGTCTCATCTTCATCGGGGCATTAACGGTTCAGTGTCCATCTTTTTTTAAAAGTCCATCATATGCTCATTTGAGGGTGCCACCTTTTGAGGTGTTCTTAGCTACCTCTATGGTCTTTATCTATTTTAAATGGAAAGACCAAAGGTTCTCACCATCTGTCTGACAACATTGACAATGAATCTGTGATTACAATTTGATAAGAATGTTTCACTGGCAGTTAACAAGGTTTGCCGGTTAGCATTGACAGATCTGTGGTGGATAGTTCTCATTGCATCAGCGGCAGGATCCCACTAACATGCTTATATCTTACTTGGGAACTCCAGCCTTCACCGATTGTAAACTGTCTATCATAGTTCTATCATGCATTAGATCAAGTTCTTTAGAATACCTTGATGTTGTTTCTATAGATGTGCAACTTTCTACACAATATCAATGTGAGATTCTGTGCATTTATTACATTTTATTGAATCTACATTAAACCAAAAACAAACTTGCTATGTAATGTGTGCTCTAAGAATTACCAAGGCTGCAGGGAACAAGCAGGTCACTTTAAATGATAAATTTGCCACTGATTGTCTCTCCTGAGTTCGGTTTCCTGCTTCCACTTTTGCAGCTCTCCTCTTCCTCTATTTTTGATTAAACAGATCCTGTAAATTTATACTGCTTCACTAATCAAAATGTCATTTGCTTTTTGTGGTGCTGGAATATTTACTGAAATACAGTCACCATTTCAATGAACACAATGGTTTTCTTGGGCTCCAGGGTAACATTGCTTTTGAGCTGGGACATCCTCTTCATCACCATGACTTTTCATTATGTAAGTTGCTCTGAAGACAATTTTCACTCATTCTATTTATGAACTGAAATGCCAATGTTACTGAGATTAATGCTCTAGATAACTCTGGAGAAAGGAACTTCTCTGTAATGAATAATTTATAACCATTATTGTTATTATTACCAAAGATCAAAGTAATAGTAACAAATTCATAGAATAATAGCATCATAGGAAAGTTACAAGACAGAGTTCAACTTAATTCGACATTCTAGCCCTTGATCTTGGAGGTCTTGAACCCCGTAGGCCTCAGCTGAATAAGTGCTTTTACAAGTACTTTTATACAAAAATCATGAGTTTCAGTCTCCAGCTCCCCGCTGACTCTTTCACCAAACACTTTAAACTTCTATCAACACACACAAAATGCTGGTGGAACACTGCAGGCCAGGCAGCATCTATAGGAAGAAGCACTGTCAACGTTTTGAGCCGAGACCCTTCATCAGGACTAACTGAAAGGGTCCTGATGAGGGGTCTCGGCCCAAAACGTCGACAGTGCTTCTCCCTATAGATGCTGCCTGGCCTGCTGTGTTCCACCAGCATTTTGTGTGTGTTGCTTGAATTTCCAACATCTGCAGATTTCCTCCTGTTTAAACTTTTATCACCTGTTTTTGACACTCAGTTAAGGAAAATTCCTAATTCTTCTATCCAACCACTTCATAATTTTATTTATTTCATTATTTTTGTTTGTTGAGATACAATGCGGAGTAAGCCCATCAAGCCACACCACCCAGTAATCCCCCAATTCCCTGCTACCCTAATCACGGGACAATTTATAATAGCCAATTAACTTTATTCTCCTCATATAAGAATCCCCAACCTTGTCTGTTCCAAACAACTTCAAACTTGTCCAATGTACTTGATAGCCATCATGATAACGCCGCCTAGTAAGATACTCATAAGGCCCTACTACACTCTGTGGGGATATAAGGCTTCAAGATGTGGCCTAACACTCATTTCTGCTCTTCCAGCAAAACCTCCGAGTCCTATTTTTAGCGTCTTGGTTAACAAAAATACACCTTGCTGCCTACCTTATCCACAGACTCCAACATCTCTCTGCTACTCCACAACACTCAGCCTCTCCTTATTCTTTTAGTATACTCTTGCCTGGCCACACCTCTGTAATTATATTGCCTCAAACTTCTCAGTATCAACGTCTATTCGCCGTGTTTTCTGTGCAGTTAACCAGATCATCAATGTCTTCTTATAGCATTGAGTTTTCCTGTCCACTATCAGCCATGTGGCCAGTTGTGGCATCATCTACAAGCTTAGTTATTATGGTCCCTTAATTGATTGCTATCCGAGGGAGGAATATGATTCAAATATCCTACCTGAGTTGAGAAAGAGCCAGTAAATGCATATCTGGATTCGGGTCCTTCTTCCTTATTTGCTTCCTTGTTCAAAGCAACTCAACAGGGCTGAAGAATGGGAATGGGCCCAGATCCAATTTCATGACCTTGCTTAATATAAAATATGCATTCAGTCTCTGTGATATTCAGAGGCAGGTAATAAACTTGTAATACATATTGAGGTGATTTTTTTTTACTTTTACTAATTGTGAGTAATGGATTAGCTGTCCATTTACACCCTAGAAGTGACAACTGAGGTTTTGTATAAAATCTCAATATTTTGCCTGATTCAATATGATCAGTTTTAAACTTAATGACTAACAGCAAAAAAATTAGAACAAAACCTAACTAGGCTGGAAATCAAAGTAATTTAAATGGCAGATTTAATGGATTTACCTATTCAGCAGAAACCCAAGTATTAAAATTATTCATGAAAATACTTAATTTTACATCTTTCTTTTACCAAAACACAGAATGTTTTACATCTGCCTCACAGTATGAAGGCCTGGTTATGGTTTTCAGGGTAGAATTATCCACCCTCTCCAACAAGAAGTTGTAATTACATCCTCTTTCATGCTGCAAAGGAAACTTCATTGGAACTGAACAATGGATTTTTTTTTCCACTTTGGGCATAAGGATGACTGATGTGAGATATTCAAAGGCCTTACTGGTGAATACTGTGGCTCACTGACACTGCTGAAGCAGAACAAAAGAATTTTTATCCAGTATCTGATCGTGACAAAAGAAAACATTATTCAGTTCTTTAGCTTATATTGCTGACTGAGCAGAATCCCAGTGAATGTTCCTTGGTGGGGGTTGGGCAAATGGCTCAGGAGTAAACAATATATTCTTTACCCTTGATATACCTATAAAATCCTTTGCAATGTAATTTTCTTTAACATTACCTGTCAGAACCATCTTGTATCCTACCTTTGCCCTCCTGATTTCTCTCTTAAGATCTTTTTATAGTATCAAGGGGTTTGCTTGATCCCAACTTCCTAAACCTTTTTCCATTTTCTTGACCAGAGCTTCAGTATATCTCGTCACACAAGGTTCCATTTCTCAGATGTCATGCAGTCTGCATAGCAAGATGTGGAACTGCATAATATCTCAAAAACATGCCTCAAATTCTGGCCTTGTGCACAACCCCAGTTTTCTTTAGGATTGAATCTCTTCCCTAAACTTCTAGACTTGGCCAAACGTTGCGTCTCCTCATGTACACTGCTATCAAATTGAGTCTGATAACCCTCCTTTGAACCATCTTTGGTCATCTTACAATGTTCAAAATGCCATTATTGTTGAAATAACTTCGATAACCATTTTGAGAAGCAAATGCCGATGCCTCTCACAGTTTATAGTCTGTAGTAAGACCTTACAGAATCAGAATCAGGTTTATTATCACCGGTATTAGGTACGAAATTTGTTAACTTAGCAGCAGCAGTTCAACGCAATACATAATCTAGCAGAGAGTGAAAAAATAATAATAAATAAACAAGTAAATCAATTCCATATATTGAATAGATTTAAAAGAATGTGCAAAAACAGAAATTATAATATACAGTATTTCTGTTTTTGCACGTTCTTTTAAATCTATTCAACTTTATAATATAAAGTTAGTGTTCAAAGCTTCAATGTCCATTTAGGAAACGGATGGCAGAGGGGAAGAAGCTGTTCCTGAATCACTGAGTGTGTGCCTTCAGGCTTCTGTACCTCCTACCTGATGGTAACATTGAGAAAAGGGCCTGTCCTGGGTGCTGGAGGTCCTTAATAAGAATGCTACCTTTCTGAGACACTGCTTCCTAAAGATGTCCTGGGTACTTTGTAGGCTAGTGCCCAAGATGAAGCCGACTAGATTCAATGATGCTGGTAGTTCAAAATCAAAGGTGAGTTTACTGTCATTTACATACATACCTGTACACACAGGTGCAACGAGAAAGTTCCCCGCAACAGCATCATCAAAAAGAATATTCACATGAAAAGCATAAATTATGCAAGCACTTTACAATAAAAAGTAATTAGAGCAAATAAAAAAACAAAACCTGATTTAGTGTTAAGGTGTCAAAGTGATCATGGTGTTGCTAAACTGTTGAGATTAGGGTTTTGCCAGTTGATTCCAGAAACTGAAGTAGCTGTTCCTGAAACTAGTGGTGTAGGGTTTCAGATTTCTGTCCCTCTGCTTAATGATAATTGCAAAAAGATTACGCGGCCCAGGTAGTGGAGATCTTTGATATTGCCTTCTTGAGGCAGTGCCTCCTGTCGATGGTGAGGAGGGATGTTCAGTGCAGCTGTATTCAGCAACCAATGAGTCATTCTCATCAGACAGTAGCTGTGCTAGTTGTGGTGCCACCCCTCTTCCCCTCAAACCATTCCTGCCATTTCATTTCAATTCCAAGTTTTCCCAAATTCCTGACAGTTTGTTGATTTAAGTTTAGTGGTGCATCCTCCAGGTGGCTTATTCCAAATCTTGAGGCGGTGTTCCAAACCCTGTGGTCAAGGTGGTGGAATTAGTGAGATTCTAAAATTTCTTCAAGGATGCATTGGTGTAGCCTTCTTGATATCCGTATCAGAGGATTCGTCTACCCCTGCCAGGGAGTTCCAAAGTACCTCTGGAATGCACATGAATCAATGTTTGGACCATTCTGAAGTGGTTTTAGGGAAGGTATGAAACTTAGCAAAGCAATAATGGACAAAATTCCTGAAAAAAAATCAATAAAGAGGAATGATTAATTTCTAAGCTCTAGCAACATATTTAGAATCTTACCAAAGCCAGAGCCTGCCTCTCATGTCTGTCACTCCAAAATCACAATATTGCCAATTTTGGATTAAGCGGTTAGAAAATCTAAGTTACATGTTTGCTGTTGTTAATAATTTGAAGACCATAAAAATGTATTTCTATTGGCCACTGTTTATCTTAGAATGTGCTGACCCAAGACTTGACAAAACTCTATTAGGAGCTTATAAGGATTTAAGGAGATCATAACAAGACCATAAGGGGAGGTTGGAAAAACTTAGATTGATTTCTCTGGAGCTTTGGAGACTGAAGAACAACCTGACAGAAATTATGAGAGGCATAGATAAGACAGATAAAGTGTTTTTCCTAGAATAGAATTGACAAATACTAGAGAGGGGAAGTTTAAATGAGGTTTATGAGTTACATATTTTACACTGAGTAGTGGCTTCCAGAGAAGTGGTAGAAGCAGGCAACAGCAATGTTTGAGAGGCATATAGATAGGCGCATGAACAGGCAGGAAATTGTCCGTCGAAGCAGTAGGACCAGGTTCAATTCCAATGTACAAGAGAAGTTCATAGATGGAGAGGTATGGGGGTGGGGGGGAGCTAGGCATAAAAACAGGTTGACATGGACTGGATAGGCCAAAGGGTCTGTTTCTGTGCTGTAGTACTCTATTTTCATCACTGGCAGGCAGATGTGCAATTTAAATTGGCTTTGTGCTTGGCACAGACGTTCTGGATTGTACAATCTATTCCTATCCAGCTCTTACTATTCTCTGTTCTACAAGTTTTCCCTCCCAATCATCCTACGGCTGGCGATGTTCTTTCATTATCTGATATAAAATAGATTTGTTGATGAATGGGTGTAATTGGCTGGCAGGGGCTCAGTGGACCTAAGGGGCTCATCACCAATAAATAAATAAACAAATAAGTGAACAAAGGCACTTTAATTTCAATACAGCAAAGTTAATCAACTCCACTGGTCATCATAGTGACATTCCTTTAAAGGCATCACGGAATCCCTTGATCTGAGAATACAAGTTGTGTCTGTCTCTTAACGTTCTATCTCATCACATCTAACTTGCCTCTTTTTATCTGATACTCAGAAATGGCACTTCTGAGGAACAAGTGCATAATCTTGCTTTTAATTACTGAATCTAATAAGTAACAGGCATGCAATTATTTTTAAAGGTTTATGTTCTCATATTAATGTGAAGTTGAAATCATAAAGAAGTAGTAAAGTAGAACTTCTAATCATGCAAAGCATGATTACAAGTACGGCTGCACAAAATTAGCATTACTGCTGAAGCACAACTAAATCTGACTGGCAAAAGTTCAAATCAGTGTGTCTGATTCAGAGTGCCTGACCAGCCCAGAAGAATTTAATAACCCATCCAGTGCAATGTAGACACACCTTGCATGATCTAGCTGCCAAATGTTTAAGCAGTCCAAAATGGTCTACAGGCTAGTCCAAGTACAAAAGCTTCTTAAGAGTTAACACTGAGTCTGAAAGATCATGACATAATTAATTAGATTTGTTACATTCTGAGAGCAGAGGAAATCTCAGAGCTGAAACAGTTAACGGTGTTTGAAAGGTGGCTGCTGTCCAAGTCAAGATCTCTTTGTTAAGTTTGTGAATCCACAGAATGAATTGCATCATGGGATGTTTATTATCACAAGTGCTTATGGAGCAAGCAGCAGATTGGGATGTGATGATCTGCCAAGAGCTGACCTGCTTTAAATGGCTAACAGCATCCTCTAGGCACAAGGACACTATTGCATTGTACTGAAGGAACCACTGTTTGGAATTTTAAATAAGGATCTTTTGTGGTTTGTTACACTGGGAGTCTTTGTGCTTACAGATATTATTCCAGATGCCCTGAGCAATCATTAACCATTCAAGGTCACAACTGAATGGTAATGCTGAAAACTCCTACCACATCACAGCATCTGTCAAGAAAAGGCTATTAGTACAAGTATTGCAAGTATTTGTTGCTGAAATTTAAGGCAGTGTCCGTGCTCTGCATTTAACTTTGCTAGACTGCAGTACAGAAAATGCTCTCGTTACAAGTGCAACTGAAGAGTAACAGTTCAACAATGCAGCATTGGAGTTTTGTGCAAAATTACACCAATTTTCAGATTCCAGGGATGATAAATGCCCTGAGGAAACACAAGGTGTTTTGACAAGGTACCACACGGTAGACTTATTCAGAAAGTCAGAAGGCATGGGATCCAGGGAAATTTCGCCAGGTGGATTCAGAATTGGCTTGCCTGCAGAAGGCAGAGGGTTGTGGTGGAGGGAGTACATTCAGATTGGAGGGTTGTGACTAGTGGTGTCCCACAAGGATCTGTTCTGGGACCTCTACTTTTTGTGATTTTTATTAACGACCTGGATGTGGGGGTAGAAGGGTGGGTTGGCAAGTTTGCAGACGACACAAAGGTTGGTGGTGTTGTAGATAGTGTTGAGGATTGTCGAAGATTGCAGAGAGACATTGATAGGATGCAGAAGTGGGCTGAGAAGTGGCAGATGGAGTTCAACCCGGAGAAGTGTGAGGTGGTACACTTTGGAAGGACAAACTCCAAGGCAGAGTACAAAGTAAATGGCAGGATACTTGGTAGTGTGGAGGAGCAGAGGGATCTGGGGGTACATGTCCACAGATCCCTGAAAGTTGCCTCACAGGTGGATAGGGGAGTTAAGAAAGCTTATGGGGTGTTCGCTTTCATAAGTCAAGGGATAGAGTTTAAGAGACGTGATGTAATGATGCAGCTCTATAAAACTCTAGTTAGGCCACACTTGTAGTACTGTGTCCAGTTATGGTCACCTTACTCTAGGAAGGACTTGGAAGCATTGGAAAGAGTACAGAGGAGATTTACCAGGATGCTGTCTGATTTAGAGAATATGGATTATGATCAGAGATTAAGGGAGCTAGGGCTTTACTCTTTGGAAAGAAGGAGGATGAGAGAAGACATGATAGAGGTGTACAAGATATTAAGAGGAATAGACAGAGTGGACAGCCAGCGCCTCTTCCCCAGGGCACCACTGCTCAGTACAAGAGGACATGGCTTTAAGGTAAGGGGAGGGAAGTTCAAGAGGGATATTAGAGGAAGGTTTTTCACTGAGAGAGTGGTTGGCACGTGGAATGCGCTGCCTGAGTCAGTGGTGGAGGCAGATACACTAGTGAAGTTTAAGAGACTACTCAACAGGTATATGGAGGAATTTAAGGAGGGGTTATTTGGGAGGCAGGGTTTGAGGTTCAGCACAATATTGTGGGCCGAAGGGCCTGTAATGTGCTGTACTATTTTATGTTTTATGTTCTACAACCAAGGTTCATCCACATTAAACTAGGTTTTCTTGGATTTCACCAGCAACTCCGCTATAAAGTCCCACTGTTTACACAGATCCCTGCCAGCAGATCTGTCACTTTGCTCCACTGCTGAGGTTGTGTAATGGAGAATGAACTTGCTAGGATTTATTGGGGAAGTGGGCTCATAAATCCCTGTCAGGTCAGACCTTCCACAGGATTCCATTTGCCTGCATGGAAGAAAGGACTGAACAGGCTGTTACATTTTGTAAAAAAATGTTTGTGTTAGCAATAATATTTTACAATACTTATACTTGTTTAAATATTTTAGATTATTTTAAGAATTTCTAGATCTTTTAAAACTAAAGTATTTCATTTTCAATATTTTTGAAACACTTCTGAATGTCAGAGATATCTTTGACAAGCTGCAAAGCGAAGCCACACATTGAGCTTTAGGGTGTGGCCCAGACGGGATACCTGGTCAAGTACTAAAGAACTGTACTGAGCATCTGCCTGGAGTGTTCACTGAGATTTTTAACCTCTCACTTCAGCAGTGTGCTTCCAGCAGGCTTCAGTTATACCAGTGCCCAGAAGAGAGTGGTGTCCTGCCTCAATGACTATTCCCAGTAGCACTTACATCCGTAGTGATGAAGTGTCTTGAGAGGTTGGTGATGAAACCTATCAACTCCTACATGAGAAGGGATTTAGATCTGCTTCAATTTGCCTACTGAAGCAACAGGTCCACAGCAGATGCCATCTCATCGGCTCTTTCCTTGACCTTAGAACATCTGGATAGCAAAGGTGCAAACATCGAGATACTTTTTATTGATTACAGCTCAAAATTCAATATCATCATCCCCTCAAAACTAATCAATAAGCTCCAAGGTCTTGGATTTAATATCTCCTCGTGCAATTGGATCTTCGATTTCCTCACTTGCAGACCTTAGTCAGTTCAGATTGGCAACAGCATCTCCTCCATGATCTCCATCAGTACAGGTGCACCACAAGGCTGTGCGCTTAGCCCCCTGCTCCAAGCACTTTACACTGGTAAAGTTGCTAAGTGCAGCTCAAATACCTTATTCAAGTTTGCTGATGACACCACTGTCATAGGGCAAATCAAGGGTGGTGATAAATTAGCACATAGGAGGGAGATTGAAAATCTGCTGAGTGGTTCTGTAACAACAACCTCTTACTCAATGTCAGCAAGACCAAGGAGCTGAGTATTAACTTCAGAAGAAGAAAACAAGAGGTCCATGAGCCAATTTTCATCCAAGGATCAGAGGTGGAGAGGGTAAGCAACTTTAAATTCCTTGGTGTTATTATTTTGGAGGATCTGTCCTGGGCCCAGGACGTAAGTGCAATTATTAAAGAAGCACGGCAGCACCTCTACTTCCTTAGGAGTTTATGGAGATTCGGAATGACATCTAAAACTTCAACAAACTTCTATAAATGTGAAGTGGAGAGTATATTGACAGGCTGCATCACAGTCTGGAATGGAAACATCAATGCCCTTGAACTGAAAATCCTACAGAAAGTAGTAGATATGACCCAGACTATCACAGATAGAGCCTTCCCCACCATTGAGCACAAATACATGAAACATTGTCACTGGAAATCAGCATCCATCATCAGGGACCCACACCACACGTGCTCTCTTCTCAGAGCTGTCATCAGGAAGTAGGTACAGGAGTCTCAGGATTTACACCAGTAGGTGAAAAACAGTTATTACTCTTCAACCATCAGCCTCTTGAACCAAAGAGGATAACTTCACTCAATTGCACTTGCCCAATCATTGAAATGCTCCCACAACCAATGGACTCAATTTCAGTGGCTCTTCATCTCATGTTCTCAATATTTATTGTTTATTTATTTATTATTATTATTGTTTCTTTTTGTACTTGTACAGTTTGTTGTCTTCTGCACTCTGGTTGAATGCCCAAGTTGGGCTATATTTCACTGATTCTGATTCTGTTATGGTTATCAGTCTATAGACTTATTGAGTATGCCTGCAAGAATATGCATCTTCAGAGTTGTATTTGTGATATATATGTACTTTGATAATAAATTTACTTTGAACTTTTGAATTTGGAAGGTAAAAATGGAAGCATCTTGTATCTGAGCAGAACGATGAGCTGCGTCATTGGGCTGCTGCTGACCACATAGTGAAGTGATCCTTATAATCCTTTTTGCCGGGTGTTCCAGTGATTTGGTCCAGTGCCTGGAAGGAGATGGTGAAATGTTTCCAAATCAGGATGATGTGTAACATGGTGAGATCTGCGGAAACCGGAAGCCCTTATACGCCGTTGCTCTTGTTCTTGTTAGGTGATGGAGGTTTGAGAAGTATGCTGGTGGAAAGTTGTGAAGGTGCATGTTGCACACCGCAGCCTCCGTGCACAGTGGTGGGAAGATGCAGTGGTTAAAGTGGTGGATGAGGTACATACCAAGTGGTTGCATTGTGATAGATGGCGTGAGTGCTGTGGGAGCTATAATTGTCCAGACAAGCATTGCAATGAACTCATTAATGATTGAATGAGAGGAGCAACTTAAAATAATTCATATTGTTAGTAGTGGGGAAAACAAAAGGTCTAAAAGCCAACCAAGTCACAGTCCAGATATCCAATATCCCTGATTTCTGAAAGAGTCTAGAGACCACATATGAACATATATACAGATATTAGAAGCAGGGATCAATCCACTTGGTCCCTTGAGCCTGCTCACCTATAGACTTTCCTAACTACTCACTGCCCGAGGAGACAAAAGGAGATACATTGTTGGCATTTTGTGCACTTAGAAACCCAAATGCCCCTGCATTCTTTGCTACACAATCTCTTACCATTTTAATGATATGTTCCTATTTATAATTTTAATGGCAAAATAGAAAGTTATTGTTGATCTCTCCAAACTCCCTAATTTCTGGAACAGTGCCAGCAGATTTAATGTTACTCAGCTAGTCAAAGAAAGAGGGTGTATGATAATTAGAGAACAATTAACTTGAGTTGTCAGAATCTATTATTAGATAATTAAGCATTAGAAAATCACATATGAGGCAGAATCAATGTGGTTTATTGAAAAAGAAAAGCTATTTGATTTAAGCATTAGTGATTCTGATGATATAACTAGTGATATGAAAAATGGGGAGAAAGGTTTTAAAACGCATCTCACTGGATTTCTCAAAAATTAAGGTCTCTCTGGATTAACGGAAATATTTTAGCATAGATATTGCTTAAAGGGGGACAAAGGTACAGAGTGTGTAATGTTGTTACTAATAGGTTGCACTTGGATTTCATCCATTCACAATCTACGTTTATGCCTGAAATGAAAATGTAGACAGTAACTTTTCTAATTTTGTCAAAAGCTAGGTGAGAATATTAACTGTGAGGCACAAGGTCTGTGCAAAGCGATAGGCTAAGCAAGTGAGCATATGAAGACAACAAGTAAATATGAAGGTTCTGCAACAAATTATTCAGGCAAGTGACACATATGTGGCCTTCTTGGTTAAAGAGCTTAAGTAGAAAACAGAGCCAGAATTTCAGGTTGTATTCTCTGATATTAGATTGAACCATCGAACCATTGAAAGAGGTCCTGCTGCAAGGAAACAAGACTTTGGTAAGGCAACAGTTCTGTGAGTGCTTTGCATACATAGTTTTTGTCTGTAAAGGATGAACTTGCTTTGAGTTGGTGCAAATCTGATTCATTAGATTGATTACTGGAATGTAGAGACTGAGGGAAGTTGACCTCAACTCTCCGGTATTAGATGATTTAATTGAGACAAGCAAGGCTCTGTATAGAATTGAAAGAATGGATGGATTCCTCAGCTTGTAGAATCCAAAGTCAAGGGCTTAGTCACAAAGCAAGAAGCCAGCTTTACAGGATAAGGATTAGACAACCCTCCTTTTATTGGGTTCTTGAAGCTCTTTGGGGTTCTCTGCCATGGAGAACAATTAGAGTTCATTAGGTATTATGTAGATTGATATTGATATTAATATTGATTTTATAGAATGGTGATGGTGCTGCCTTCCCTACTGTTTCTATTTTCCATGTTGTGATGTATTCAATATTTCAGTAATATTTGAGTAGTATTGTAAATATATTATTTGATTAAGCATTCTTTGTTTGTTTACACAATTCGTTATGAGTTATATGTAAGAAGTACGTGCATGGCATACGTCATCATGTCACCACATCATATGTGAACAACTTACAAAAGAAAAACTATGTAGACAAGTTATCCCAGGCTCCGTTGTTTTTCTCTTGATTAGTTCCTGGAGTTACAAAACATAACACAGGTCCTTAAGTTAATTTCTTTGTCTTATGATCTCCTTTGTTATTTCATCTCTCATACCCTCCACTGCAACACAGCTTTTCCCTTCTGATCCTATTTCCCACCTCTGCCCTTTTATCTGAGCCCTGTACTGGTCTCTAAATTTAAGTTAAGTAAGAAATGCAAAATAATTAAGAAGTTTATTGGAAATTTTATACTGTCCAGACAGCTTTATTACTGCAAGTTGGGGTATTTTCAAATGGTTCAAGAAAACCTCAAGAAATGGGATACCTATTGTTCTTAAAGACTGCAGTGCTGAAAAGTCAGTCTGGAACTAAAATTCTGACCAGCATCCAGCTGCTGAACACAGAGTCACTGTACGTCCTCTGCTACAGCACTGTTATTGTGGACCTATCCATCAAATGATCTATTAAATTTCTTCTTTCATTGGTTCCAGTAAATTTGTACTTGATGTCTCAACAGTTGCATTTCCTGCCAGGATGCTGTCCTCTCAATGATGAACAATGTCAAAACCTGAACTAATAGCTGTCATTGTGAAACGAGCAATAGTGTCTTCAACTGCATTCTTTCCTTCGTGGTTGCTCTATATTTCTTTGGTTGTGACGAGAATATTGATCAGTGTTTTTACTGTTCACAGCATTTCAGGGAGAAAGAAATGAAAGAAAATGGAATTAAGGTGCAAGATACCCCTGTTTTCAATGTCTGCAGTGTGCTTATTTAGAGGTGGGGGCCAGGATGTAGGATGTGGATACTCTGATTTTCAATGACTTTAGTCCTGCTGGTTGTCCTGGTCTCATGGCCTCCCTCAACTGGGGAGGTTAAGACAAGAAGATCACATTAATTTCCATTGCTTCTTGTTACATCAGATAGAGGCTTGCCAGTGAGTGTTTTGCGATGTTTTTAATCAATTTGATTATCTTAATTGAAAGATACAAGGCTTGCAATAGTGCTAAATGTGTGATGGTGAAAATAACAAATGGCTATTCAGCGTGATTCCTGATTAATGGAAATTATGGGTAGAAGAGAAATGGGGGGGGGGGGCAGTGAGAACTGCAGTAGATGACCTTTCTTACTCTTACTAATATGAGATCTTTAATCTTCTCTCTACATCATGTACAGTTCCATGGAGGATTACAATATCCTTGCGGCACGTTTGCTGGAGCTATTGGGGAGGGTTTAAACTAATTAGGCAGGAGAATGGGAACCAGAGTGCGAGGGCTGAAGATGGAGCAGTTGATGTACAAGATGATGCATTGTGTAGTGAGACTGTGAGGAAAGACATACAAATGACAGGGCATAACTGCAATCAGAGGGATGAGTTAAAGTGTAAAAAGTGGGTAAAATTAAAGAGGACGATGAAAACAGGACTGAGGGTGTTATATTTGAATGCATGCAATTTACAGAATAAGGTAGATGATCTTGTAGCACAGTTAGAGATTGGCAGACATGATGTTGTAGGCATCTCTGAGTCATGGCATGGCTGAAAGAAGATCAGAACTGGGAGCTTAACATCCAAAGATACACATTGTATCAAAAGCACAGGCAGATAGGCAGGGGGTTGGGGTGAGTAGTTGGTTAAAAAATAAAGTTAAGTCAAATCCTTCAAAAAAGGTGACATAGAATCCTTCTCATTGGAGTTAAAAACTAGTTTTTAACGCAGGAGATAGAAAAAGCATGTCAAAAGGGCAATATTATGATAGCCATGGGGGATTTCAATATTCAGGTAAATTGGGAAAATCAGATTGGTGCTGGATACCAAGAAAGGGAATTTGTAGAATGCCTACAAGATAGCTTTTTAAAGCAGCTCATTGTTGAGCTCGCTAGAGGAAAGGCATTTCTGGATTGGGTGTTGTGCTGTGCAATGAACCAGATTTGATTCGGGAGCTTAAGGTAAAGAACCCCCTAGGAGGCAGTGATCATGATATGATAGAATTCACCCTGGGTCTGTGAAGGAAGTAATGTTGGACAGGGAATTTGCAGAAGCACGTAGACAATTGAGAAATTGGGCAAAGAAGTGGCAGATGGAATACAGTGTAAGGAAGTGTATGGTTATTCACTTTGGTAGAAAAAATAAAGATGTAGACTGTTTTTACACAGGGAGAAAATTCAAAATCAGACTCGCAAAGGGACAGGAGTCCTAATGCAGGATTCTCTGAAAGTTAACTTGTAGGTTGAATCAGTGGTAAGGAAGGCAAATGCAAAGTTAACATTCTTTTTGAGAGGAGTAACATATAAGAGCAAAGTTGTAATTTTGAGGCTTTACAAGACATTAGTCAGATCACACTTGAAGAGCTGTGAGCAGCTTTGTGCCCCTTGTCTAAGAAAGAATGTGTTGGGTCCAGAGCAGGTTCATGAGAATGATTCCGGGAATGAAAGGGCTAATGTATGGGTTGCATTTGATGGCTCTGGGCCTGTACTCACTGAAATTTTGAAGAATGATGCAGTGGAGGTCTCGTTGAAACTTATCAAATATTGAAGGGCTAGATAAAGTGGATGTGGAGAGGATATCTCCTATAGTGAGTGATTCTAGGACCAAAGGCACAGCTTCAGAATGGAGGGACGTCTATTTAGAACAGAAATGAGGAGGAATTTCTTTACCCCGAGGGTGTGGAATCTGTGGACTCCATTGCCACAGATAGCTTTGGAGGCCAAATCATTGAGGTTGATAGGTTCTCGGTTAGTAAAGGTGTCCAAGGTTACATGGAGAAGGAAGGAAAATGAGACTGAGAGGGATAATAAATCAGCCATGATGGGCCAAGTAGTCGAATTCAGCTCCTATGCCTTATGGTCTTACCTTTAATACCTTTTCTGTTCTGAACCTTCATACAGGATTATATTCCAAACCTGTTGCCTTCAGACCTCCTACTGATCATGATGATACAAGTCATATCTCCTTTTTATCACCTCCTCCAAGATTGTTGCCATCACTGACAATTTTCATCTTACTGTGCATTGTATTCAGAATTATTTCGGTACTAACATGTGTACCATCCACTGAAATGTCATTGGCTAACTCTAAGCAATACTTGCTACCAGCAATTTTGGGCCCCCCTGCTAATGCCTATAGTCAACTGTTAGTTCAGACTCTGAAGACAGAAATCCAATTTTTTGTGTATGTCATTAACCAAAGTGTATAGTTTTTAACTTCTTACATACACTGAAATATTTATTGTTTCCTGATCTTGCTCATGCTTCACATATCCTAAACCTTTGCAGACAGGAATGAAAAGTGTTATTGCTTTCCCTAAGGGAAGGCTTTCACATTAGCTGTATCTGCAGGACAGAATTGTGGCCCAAGATTTTCCAACAGTGATCCTACTTGCTTATCATCAGAATTTAGTTATTGTAGGATTCATAGCAACTGGGAATCAAAGCAATGAAAGCAATGATTTAATACAAATTAACTTTAGAACAGAAATGAGGAGAAATTTCTTTACCCTGAGGGCAGGGAATCAAAGCTTGCAGAGAGATTTAGGCCAGTTAGAAGAGTGGGCTGAATGATGGCAGATGGAGTTTAATGCTGATAAGTGTGAGGTGCTACATCTTGGTAGGAATAATCCAAATAGGACATACATGGTAAATGGTAGGGTATTGAAGAATGCAGTAGATCAGAGTGATCTAGGAATAATGGTGCATAGTTCCCTGAAGGTGGAATCCCATGTGGATAGGGTGGTGAAGAAACCTTTTGGTATGCTGGCCTTTATAAATCAGAGCATTGAGTATAGGAGTTGGGATGTAATGTTAAAATTGTACAAGGCATGGTAAGGCCAAATTTGGAATATTGTGTACAGTTCTGGTCACCAAATTATAGGAAAGATATCAACAAAATAGAGAGAGTACAGAGAAGATTTACTAGAATGTTAACGCAGGGAAATCTGCAAATGCTGGAATTTCAAACAACACACACAAAATGCTGGTGGAACACAGCAGGCCAGGCAGCATCTATAGGGAGAAGCGCTATTGACGTTTTGGGCCGAGACCTTTTGTCAGGACTACGTCAGCCTGACAAAGGGTCTCGGCCCGAAACGTTGACAGCGCTTCTCCCTATAGATGCTGCCTGGCCTGCTGTGCTCTACAAGCATTTTGTGTGTGTTACTAGAATGTTACCTGTGTTTCAGCACCTAAGTTACAGGGAAAGGTTGAACAAGTTAGGTCTTTATTCTTTGTAGTGTAGAAAGTTGAGGGGGGACTTGATAGAGGTATTTAAAATTATGAGGGGGATAGATAGAGTTGACGTGGATAGGCTTTTTTCATTGAGAGTGGGGAGATTCAAACAAGAGGACATGAGTTGAGAGTTAGAGGGCAAAAGTTTAAGGGTAACACGAGGGGGAATTTCTTTACTCAGAGAGTGGTAGCTGTGTGGAACGAAATTCCAGTAGAAGTGGTAGAGGCAGTTTCAGTATTGTCACTTAAAGTAAAATTGGATAGGTATATGGACAGGAAAGGAATGGAGGGTTATGGGCTGAGTGCAGGCCAGTGGGACTAGGTGAGATTAAGGGTTCAGCACGGACTAGAAGGGCCGAGATGGCCTGTTTCCATGTGTAATTGTTATATGGCTATAACTTAATGTAACAAAACGTTTTGTATTACCTGTCAAAATAGTAATAAAGTAACTCGCACAAAATGCTGCATGAACTCAACAGGTCAGGCAGCATCTATGGAAATGAATAGATAGTCAATGTTTTGGGTTGAGAGGGAAGGGGGGAAAGATGCCAGAATAAAAAGGGGGGGGGAGGGGACAGAGGCTAGCTAGAAGGTGATAGGTGAAGCCAGGTGGTTGGGAAAAGTAAAGGCCTGGAGAGGAAGGAATCTGATAGGACATGAGAGTAGACCATGAGAGAGGGGAGGAGGAGGGATGTGATAAGCAGGTGCGAAGAGGTAAGAGGTCAGAGTGGGGAATAGAGGAAGGGGAGGGGGATATATTTACTAGAAAGTGAAACTGCTATTCATGTAATCAAGTTGAAGGCTACCCAGAAGGAATATGTGTTGCTCCTCTACTCTCTGAGTGGCCTATCTTGGCACAAGAGGAGGCCATGGACCAAAATGTCAGAATGGGAATGGGAATTAAAATGTTTGACCACCGGGAGTAGGGGTGCTTGACAAAATGGTCCCCAATTCATGAATTGCCTCACCAATGGAGACCTTCTCAAATTCATATATACCTTTTACAAAGTTTTGGCATTGTTGGTCAGATGGTACTGAGTAAGCCTCATTTGTGAAGTAGCTTTTCCATGGTTAGTGCCAATGATGGATAAATATTTCATTTAACTGCGGTGGTGCAAAACGATGTAGTATTCAGATCCAGCATACTCCTGGCAGATTTAACAAAAGGGGTAAAGCCTCTAATAAAAAAATTCTTGGAAGGCTTGGCTAGATACTGAGGGAATCAATGAATACGGAGTTACTGCAAGAAAGTCACAGAAAGATAAAGCTCAGCTATGATCTTATTGAACATAGGAATAGGCATAAGAACACAAATAGCTGTTTCCTGCTTCAATTCCACAATATTCTTATTTTATCTACTTTTTCATCTGTCTTGATCGAGTAACAGAAGATGTTACTTTGGGCTTTGGTCTCTCTAACATGGAGTTATAGATTATGACAAAAGGAGGAATTAGGTAACAATATTAAACATTATACAATGTTACAATGGAATGGTTACAGTTCAGCAACGATAGTCGGGCAAAGTGTCGTGGGGGCAACAGGCCAAAATGTCATTGGGTAATGTGGAATGTACTACTTAAAAATAGAGCATAGGTCCGAGATGGTTTATGTCACTGTGAACATTCAGTTCTCAGATTCTACTTCATAGTATAAGGTAGGCCATTTTGTATTCCAACACGGAATTAGATCTGTTTAATGTGAATATAGGGCAGGGAATCAGCTTTGGGTGACTGGATACTCCTCTTGTACCTGATTCAGAAGATTATGGGTTCAAAACCCATCTCAGGGATTTCAACTGCAGAAACATGGGTTGCCATCCAAAACGAAGGAGTGCTGCACTGTTGGAAGGAATGCTTGTGGGATGAAAGATTATACATCTCCTCCCTTAGGTAGGTGGATATTCCACGGAAGATCTGTGGAGTTAACCCTGATTTCCTGATTAATATTTTCCCACTCGTTATCAGTAAAAAGACAGATGATCTGATCATAGTCATGCTGTTGTTTGTGGGAGCTGGCTGCTTCGTTTCTGACACCCCATCAGAGAAGACACTTTGGGATTTCCTGAAAATGACGAGAAAGGCACCATATAAAAACAAGTCATTCTTTCTCCAACTATAAAAGGATGGTATAAAATAATGCACTTCAAAGCCAATGTGTTCACTCAGTGATAGTGGTATAACGTGAACAACGTCACTGGAGAGACACTGAAGCTAGTGGGTAGAGTGTTTTATTCAGCAAAATGAGACACGCTCAGAAGAAGAGGCCTGTTCGACCAAATATTACATGACATTTTATATGCTAAAGGTCAAAGTAACAGAAGGACAATTCTATAGTTGCTTCCTTTGAATTACATATATTTTTCACACACCTCCCTCTTTGCACCCACACTCCAGACACCCAAAATGAATGCTAATCAGCTTTGTCCGGTTTTTCATCGACTGGCATCCACAGCTTTGGGAAAACT
This sequence comes from Hypanus sabinus, assembly GCF_030144855.1. Taxonomy (NCBI): domain Eukaryota; kingdom Metazoa; phylum Chordata; class Chondrichthyes; order Myliobatiformes; family Dasyatidae; genus Hypanus; species Hypanus sabinus. The sequence goes on along the minus strand of NC_082722.1, from coordinate 15,232,971 downwards.
GTTGATCAGGCTGCATCTTAAATTTAATCTACAATCTGTGTTCAAGTATGAAGAATGGATGCTGTTAAACTTAATATTTTTAATATACCCTAACTGCAGAACACACTCCTAACAGTACTAAAGAGGTTACTGAGCAATTTCATAGCTTTTCCATAGCTTTAATGAGGAGCACAACAGCTTTAGTGCCTAAGCCTCTGCTTGTTGCTCTCAAAAGTCCTCTGGCCTGTTTATGTTATAGCCATGCTGTATGCATACAGCTGTACCTCCTGCCAGCTCAGAGTTAAAACTTCCAAAGATGTTTTATCTGCAACTTCAATCTCTCATGTCAGAGAAGAAAAAATAATCACCAATAAGTAAAAAAAAATATGTGAAATAAAATCAGATGAACTACTGCACAGAGCACCAATCCTGATATTGCTAATGCTGAAATAAATCTGCTTTTCTAAGCAAAAGCCAAAATGTGTTTGGTCCCAGGGGAAATTTGGTGTGGCCATGGAATTCAATCACAGATATTCTGAAATGAGGGAAAAAGTGAGATCAGGGATCAAGCCCAAACGTTTTGACATAAGCATGCTTGTTTTGGATTGTGTCTCAGTTGTGACTTTATAAAAAGTTGTAAAGCGTATCTTGATATTTTAATTGTGTTAGTCTTTCATCAAAGGTTGGCAATGCTACAGTATATAATCAATTCGTATATTCAAAGAAACTAAAAGTTAGAAATTCCATAAGACCATAAGACATAGGAACAGAATTAGGCCATTCAGCCCATTGAGTCTGCTCCACCATGGCTGATATATTATCCCTCTCAATCCCATTGTCCTGCTTTCTCCCATGACCTTTGATGCCCTGACTAAGCAAGAGCCTATCAGCCTCCCCTTTGACTTACCTAATGACTTGACCTCTGAAATTCAACTACTCAGCCACAAAGAGCAGTGTTGTACTGATGAATGTCACATTAATGTGGAGTGAAGTAATTTTGGGCATTCTCTGGATGTCTTAGCCCTCTCCTGGATAAAGAGAGCTCATTTTTTGATTTGATTTTCCTGTTTTATAGCATTTTTTCCACTCTGCTGACATCAGTTGAGTGAAGCTATTTTAAAACTACTGGAATTATGACCATCAGACCCAAAGTGCTCACTAAAAGACTCTTCTGCCAGGTGTTTAACTTCACTTCCCAGGAAGAGGTCCAATGAGTACCATCTCTAGGATTTCACCCCCCTCTCTGTCCCAGTAGGGGTCTTGGGCTGGACCCCTCATGCTTATGCTGCATCTGGCCACAAAAACCTCTGGGTGAGAGTGACAAGAACAAGAAGAGTCATGCTGGCTTGGACATCGCCCGGATTAACAATGTCCGTGACAATAGTCTGGTGAGAAATTGACTTTCGGAATAAATCGTAACAGGCGAGACTGGGCAACATGGAATTAATGGAACGCTACTTTAACAGCCACCCACATGAAAGAGGATACATCAAGCACATGTGGGGATTTCAACAACAACGAGACTGTCATCCACATTCACCGAAAAACAATTGGTTGTTCAGCGATCAAACATTGTCAACAGAGAATTGCTATCACAGCTTGAATTGGAAGACATACAATCACAACGCACATCAACAACATCGCTGCAGAACCAAGCTAATCAGGAAATATGAGTTCAAACCCCATCTCCACAACTCACAGTGGCGCAAACGTAATAGCATGGGAAATGCAAGTTCGAATCTTATCTCAGGGCTCATCGACGCTGGCTGCTGCAATCAGAGAGAAGATCATAGATGACTGTCAGTCAATGAGCTAGTCACCCCAGACTTGGTGATAAAATTCCAGCAGGTCGCATGCTGGAAGCAGCCAATGAAGCACTACTCACAATTGCAACCTCCAACGTAACTGAGACCAATAACCTGATATGTGCATCGCCAGCAGCAGTCCTAGAAATGTTGGGCTACAAAATGCAATGCAGTGGAGAGTACTATCATAACACCCCCTGGAGATGATGATTGGAAGCCAAGATAAAATCCACAAGGTCAGAAGTCAGCAGACTAACTGAGCTGCAGAAAGGTGGGAAGATCAAAGACTCATCTCAACTTCTAAGGAAGTACAGAGGAATGTCCATAGCTAAAGCCCTGGAAGCTGCCAAGCAATGGTTAACAGCTCAGGCTACTAGACTACAGAGGAACACTAAGGATGCAGAGGCCAAGTGGCTGTGCGCACTGTTCTCTGACGAACCAAGAAAAGTATTCGCACAGTTCCGGAGCAACAACATGCCAGTATCTGAACCAACCAAAACAGCAACTGAGGAGTACTGGAAGAGCTTTTGGGAGAAAGAAGCATTACATAACATCAGTACCCAATGGCTAAAAGACCTACAAGCAAGCCTGTGCAACCTTCCGGAGGAAGGACCAGTCATGATCATGACAGTAAGTGTCCAGCAATGAAGAATTGGACATCACCAGGGCCTGACATGATATACACCTATTGGCTGAAGAAAGTAACAGCATTACATACACAGCTGGTAGCTCAAATAAACCAGCTGCTTGAAGCAGGCTCCCACCCTGAATGGCTAACTCAAGGAAGGACAGTACTGATAATGAATGATCCTCACAAAGGAATGACATTATAAAAATACTGGTCTATAACCTGCCTGTCAACAACATGGAAATTCCTGTCAGGCATCATAGCCACCAAGCTGAAGGACCATGTGTGTAAATTACTGACCCCTGCTCAGAGGGGGATTGGTAATGGAACCAGGGGCTTTAAGCGCCAACTACTGGTAGACAAAGCAGTCATGCGAGACTCTAAGACCTGGCAAACCGACCAAAGCACAGCTGGGCTTGACTCAATGCTCTACACATAGGTCCTGGAATGCCTGTCTCTGTACAAGGTCAACAAGACACTAAGGACCTTCATCAAGAACTCATGGGCCATTGTAGGACCATGCTAGAAGTTAACTATAAGTCATGCATGCTATTAGTCACCCAGACCAGATGAACTGCACCCTAGGGTTCTGAAATAGGTAGCTGGTAGAGATTGTGGAAACATTAGTAATGATCTTTCAAAAATCATTGGACTCTGGTGTAGTGCCAAATGACTGGACAATTGCAAATGTCACTTCACTCTTTCAGAAGGGAGGAAGGCAGCAGAAAGGAAATTATAGACCAGTTAGCCTGACCTCAGTGGTTGGGAAGATGTTGGAGTCATTATTAAGGTTGATGTTATGGAGTATTTGGTGACATAGGAGAAGGTAGGACAAAGTCAGCATGGTTTCCTTAAAGGAAAATCTTACCTGATGAACCTGTTGGAATTCTTTGAGGAGATTCCATGTAGGATAGATAAAAGGGGTGTAGTAGATGTTACATATTTGGACTTTCAAATAACCTTTGACAGGATGCCACCAATAGTATTACAGGAAAGTTACAGGAGGCCATGTAATTACAGGAAAGTTACTGGCATGGTTAGACTATTGCCTGATTGGTAGGCAGCGAGTGAGAATAAAAAGATCTTTTTCTGATTGGCTGGCAGTGATTAGTGGTGTTCCACTGGGGTCAGTGTTGGGACCATTTCTTTTTATGTTGTACATTAATGATTTAGATGATGGAATAAGTGGGTTTGTTGCCAGGTTTGCAGATGATATGAAAATTGGTGTTAAGGAAACAGGTAAGCTGCAGAAGGACTTAGATTAGGAGAATGGGCAAGAGAGTGGCAAATGAAATACAATGTTGGAAAAGGCATGGTCATACACTTTGGTAGTAGAAATAAAAGCGCAGACTATTTTCTAAATTGGGTGAAAATCCAAAAATCTGAGATGCAGAGGGATTTGGGAGCTCTTGTGCAGAATACCCTAAAGATTAACTTGCAGGTAGAGTTGGTGGTGAGGAAGGCAGATGCAATGTTAGCATTCACTTCAAGAGATCTAAAATACAAGAGCAGGGACGTGATGCTGAGGCTTTATAAGGCTCTGGTGAAGTCTCATCTTGAGTATTCTGAACAGTTTTGGATTCTTCATCTAAGAAAAGATTGGAAAGGGTTCAGAGGAGGTTCACAAGGATAATTCTGGGAATGAAGGGGTTATCATACGAGGAACATTTGATAGTTCTGGGTCTGTACTTGCTGGAATTTAGAAGGATGGTGGGGGGGGGGGGATCTCATTGAAAGGCCTAGACAAAATAGATGTAGAAAGGATGTTCTCCATGGTGGAGGAGTCAAGGACAAGAGGCCATAGCCTCAGAATTAGGAGCATCCATTTAAAACAGAGATGCAGAGAAATTTCTTTAGCCAGAGGGTGGTGAATTTGCCACAGGCCGCTATGGAGGCCAGGTCATTAGGGAAGCTTGATAGGTTCATGATTGGACATGGCTGCCAGCGGCGGTGGTGGAAGTGAAAATGATAGGGTCTTTTAAGAGACTTCTGGATGGCTACGTGGAGCTTAAGGCTATGGGTAAAGCCTAGGTAGTTCTAAGGTAGGGACATGTTCGGCACATCTTTGTGGGCTGAAGGGCCTGTATTGTGCCGTATGTTTTCTATATTTCTATGGCATCCTGATTGGAGAAAAGACGGTGGAGTGGGGATGAGGAGGAGAAGAAAGGATCAGCCATGATTAAATGGGGGAACAGTCTCGATGGGCGCGATGGCCTAATTCTGCTCCTATACCTTATTGTCTTATCATCTTTACTCAAAGACAGTAGCACAAGAGACCATCAAATATGGAGTATTCCAGGGTAGTGCACTATCCCCACTGTTGTTCTGCATAAGCTTGAACCCCCTCAGCCAGATCATCTCAAAGAGTGGATGTGGGTCCTGATTCAAGACTGGAGTGACAATCAGCCACCTCCTGTACATAGGTGACATCAAGCCGTTTGCCAGAAATGAAAGAGACATTGACTCACTAATCCACCTGACAAGGGGTGTCAATTTGACTGGAAAACTGGAAAGGTAGTGAAAAGAGGCAAATTCATCAAGGCTGAAGGAGTCGAGTTATCTGAAGGCCACAATCTAGATGTACAGAGCAGCTGCAAATTCCTGGGAATCCAGCAGCAACATGGGAGCTGCCACGATGAGGGTGCAAGGCAGGCTGCAACACCCAAGTGCCTCCAAAGAGTGAGACAGGTTCTCAAAAGCCAGCTGAATAGGAAGAACAAGATCAGAGCCATCAACACATTCACCTACCAGTCGTCAGATACCCAGCCGCAGTAGTGTGCTGGCCAAGGTATGAGCTGGAAGCCACTGATATCAGGACCCAGAAACTCCTAACAATACATGGAGGATTCCATCCAAAGTCCAACATCAGGTGACTGTAAACTCACTGGAATAAAGAGGAATGGGACTTGGAAATGTCAAGGTCACAGTCCTGGAAGAAATGTGTAACATCCATGAGCATGTCAGGAAGACGGTCCTAAGGATGACCTACTAGGAGAATCCCTCAGACAGCAGGCAGAGGACATGGAAATGGAAGCAGAGCCAGAGGACCAGAGGCCATGACAAGACAACTCACTGCACGAGATGTACCATTGCCAGATATCAGAGGTGGCTGACATAAGAAAGTCCTACCAATGGCTGGAAATGGCAGGGCTGAGGGACAGCACAGAGGCGCTGCTCATGACTACACAAGAACAGGCACTGAGCACAAGTGCAATGGAAGCAGGGGTCTCTCACACCAGACAAAACCCACGATGCAGACAGTACAAGGAATCCACTGAAACCATCCAGCACATAGTAGCAAGGTGCAAGATGCAGGCAGGGGCAGCATACACTGAACGGCCCAACCAAGTTGCTGGAATTGTGCACAGGAACATCTGTGCTGAATATGGATTGGACACTCCCAAATCCAAATGGGAAACACCCGAGAAGGTAACGGAGAGTGACAGATCTTAGATCCTGTGGGGCTTCCAAATACAGACCGATAGGCAGGTACTGGCCAACCAACCAGACATAGTGATACTGGTCAAGGAAGAGAAGAAAGCAACAGTAATAGATGTGGCCATCCTGAATGACAGTAACATCAGGGAGAAAGAACATGAGAAGCTGGAGAAATACCAGGGCTTGAAAGAGCAGATAGAAAGGATGTGGAAGGTTAACCCCAGTAGTGATAGGAACACTTAGAGCTGTGACACCAGGATTGGGAGAGTGACTCCAACAAATCCCGGGAACAACATCTGAGATCTCGGTCCAGAAGAGCACACTGATAGGAACAGCGAGAATACTGCACCGTGCCCTCAAGCTCCCAGGCCTCTGCTAGACAATCCGAGATTGAGGCAAAATACACATACATACACCCATAAAGGGTGAGAAAAACAAATAAACAAATAAACCCACACATGCACACCACACACATCTATATATATATATATAGAGAGCTTTCTTGGAATTCCTCCACAAATTGCACTCTATCCACTCTTAAAGGGAACGCTGTGGAGAAAGTATGGAGGCCTTCTGACCTCCTGAAGATAGATAAAGGACATGTCCACCTCCTTTTCGTCTCATACACCGGTCTCAGGTGCAAAATATAAAATCTCTGGAACCGACTCACTCCCGCATGACATTGGTCCTTACAGCTTCGCAGACACATGCACTTTATGTTTAGAAGCTGATTCTCTCTGAGTACATGCAGACCAGTTGTAACTGCCAGCCTTTTTTGGGGTTGGTCCCTGAAGAAGCTCCCAGCCACTGACAATGTTGCTCGCATGACTAGTTGTTACATTCATTATAATATAGCTGACAGTATGGTTCCTGTGTTACACTGAATGGGGTCAGGCTAACCTTGGAATTCAGTTCCCAGATGCATTTTACAGTGTCCTGGAACTTATTCCTCACAGTGTCCTTGGTTGTCCGTCATAAGGTTGTGCCTGCACACCATTTTCAATGAATAGGCTGCCAGAGCAGAGATTACCAGTGGCTGGAGCTTTCTGACTGAAAATACAGTGCATTTCTGGAGCAATGGTCAACGGACTCCAGCGTTTGAGAATTTGAAGGCTAATTGGGCAATGATTCTTTGAGACAGATGTTACAGCACAGGGCATTCTGAAGCTGAGAATAGATAGCTCAAATCAGAAGTGCAGCTCTAAAGAGATTAAGTAACATTTAATAGCCTGCAGGTGTGGGCCAGTGTTCTTTTTGAGTCAGGCCATATCCTACATCAGGGTAGAGGGATTCCCAGAGTTATATTAATAAAAAGAATTAGATGGCATATTAGAAACAAGCACATTTGAGTTGTGAGAATGAATTTTCCTTCTTTCCTCAAACAAGAACTAGCACTGATCTACACTTTGCATTACTACTTACTAGTTGCCTTTTTAGGCAACCTCTTCAATGCTAGCGTGGTATGCTGACTGTCAGGATATATGACATAATCCCCATCCTCTCTTTGATCATGAATTAAAACCGGGACTGCTAATGGCCTGCATGATATGACTCTGAGCGTCAGAATGCATAGAACAAAGAGTAAATTGACAGAGAGTGAGTCAGCAGCCTGCTCTTTATCACTCTTGACCTATTTCCATTTAAGCCAGTTCTCTTGGACTGAACCACAAGGATGTATGATTCTTCTTCAAATTCAGAATCTGATTCATTTACTTATCAAGACATACAATGAGATGCATTATTTGCATTAGCAACCTAATAATGTGCTGGAGGAGCCCACAAGTGTCGCCACACATTCCGGCTTCGGCAAAGCACGCCCACCATTTTTGCAGAGCACACAAATAACAGCAACAGAACAACAGCAGGACAGGCCTCTTACTTCCCTTCCAGCCATTGCACACACACGGGTGGTACTCTAACCCCAGAACAGGCCAGTGCACTTCAGCTTTCCCGATGGACCCGCGGAAGCAGGGCTTCGACTGCTGGGCCTCGACTTCTGATCAACTTTCAGGCTTCAAACTCGAGTATCACACACAAATCTGAGCAACACACACCAAATGCTGGAGGAACTCTGCAGACCAGACAGCATCTATGGAAAAAAAGTACAGTCGACGTTTCAGGCCAAGACTCTTCTGCCCCCTAATTCCTCTCTTTGTGCGCAACATCATCCGAATGAACCTAGAAAACAATTAGGTCTAGGCCACAAACTTGATGGAATGCCAACTTGATCCATAGAATCAAAGTTATCTCCAGGTGTGATCTTAGTCCATGCTAGATCGTAGTTGAAGAGAACATGACATTTGGGCTTTCTACCTCAGAGAGAAGATAAAACCAGTGCCCATAGCTAGAGCTCTTAAGGAAAGTTGTTTTTTTTTAACTCCCGGAGTTTGCAGTCCTGCCCAGTGCTGTACAGGTTAATTTTCAGCTCAAGTGCTAGAGGGCAGGAAGAGTACACTAATTAAGCTGCATGCAAGGCACGCATATGAATTATCTGCTTGTTCAAATAATCCTCAATTTGCAAACAGGCTGGTTAACCATTGAGGTAAGCAGGATGTTGGTAAGTAGTACAACAGGCCAGTGGGAGGGGACAAGTGGTCAGTGTATTGGTGGAGGGGTACAGAGGCAGGGACTACAAATACTAAGGTGCAGGAGGCCAGCATGTGGGAGCTGTTAATCTCATTGAATGAACAGGAGGGACGTTCAAGGGAGCAAATGTGTAAGGGTGCAAAGGGCTAGTGATGTCACTGCAGTAGACTGAGGAGTAAACAAGTTCCTGCCAATCTCACTGTCCCATTGTTCCAGCCTCAGCCGTAATAATCTTGTCCTAGTGATGAATTTGCAATGTCACATTCATAATAAATCTCATTATTTTAGTATCACTCTGATTAATTCTGTGTCGGTTTGCAACCTTGTCACTGTCTCAGTCACAAAGCCTGTCACATCATCACTGACCCCTTGCCTCAGCCTAGAACATTCTCTTTGTCTCAGCCCCAGTGTCTGCAACATTCTCAGTGTTCCAATTGCTGTCTCTGTATCTGCAACAATCTCGCTCTCAGTCGCTGAGTCTGTACCAAATGCACTGCCTTGGAGCTAGTGCCTGTGATGTTCTCAGTGTCAGTCTTGGTGTGGGTAACATTTTTGTTTTCCCAATCTCAGAATATGTAACATTCTCACTTCCCCAGTTACTTTGCAATGTCCTCTCTATTCCAGTCTCAGTGTCTACATTATGCTCTTTGTCTCAGTCCAAGTAACAGTTGTAATATTTGTTTCTCTGTCAGTAAGGTTCCCATCGTCCCAGTCTCAGATTCTGTAAAGCTCTTGTGTATCCTGCTGTCAGGGTCTATAACTATCCCATTAAACCATTCCCAGTCTACAGCAATGGTCTCAGCCTGCAGCGTCCTCACTGCACTGCATTCAGTGCCCAGGATTTGATCTCCTCTCCATGACGGGCACCAAATACAGATCGAGGAACCACTTAACACTTTGTTTGTAATGATGAATCTTCTTCTCCGTTCCCACTCTGATTTTTCAGTTTTCTGCATCTTATACTGTTTAAGACAAAAGACAATTGATCTTCCATTGATCGTTCAGGATTCATTGAATTCAGCACTTTCAGATAGCCAAGCTTTCCAGTTTGTTTCAAAACAGGCTAAATCTAGTGATAGCTTAGGTTAATCCAGAGCAATTTTCTTTCCAAATAAGAGAAAATTTGCAGATGCTGGAAATCCGAACAGCACACACAAAATGCTGGAGGAACTCAGCAGGCCAGGCAGCATCTATGCATCTATGGAAAAAAGTACAGTTGACATTTCGGGCTGAAACCCTTTGTCGGGACTGGAGGAAAAAAAGCCAAGGAGTAGATTTGAAAGGTGGGGTGGGGGGAAGGGAGAGAGAAACACCAGGCAATAGGTGAAACTTAGAATACGTACACAACGCTGGAAGAACTCAGCAGGTCAGGCAGCATCCGTGAGGAAAGAGTAGCCAATGTTTTGGGCCGAGACCCTTCATCAGGAATGGGGGGATGAATAGGGGGAAGCTCAGTAATAGAGATGGGGGGTGGGGTGGTAGGGCCTAGAGGCGCCAGGTGGAAAACCAATCAGAGGAAAGATAAGGGGGGGGAGAGGATAAGCATGAAAGAACTGTAGAGATAAAGAAGCAGAAAGTTGAAAGGGGAGAGAGGCAGAGAGGGACCTGGGATAGGGGAAGGTGGAGGGGGAGGGAATTACTGGAAATTGGAGAATTCAACATTCATACCACCAGGCTGGAGGCTACCCAGATGGCAGATGAGGTGTTGCTCCTCCAACCTGAGTTTGGCCTCATCATGCCAGTAGAGGAGGCCATGTATGGACATATCTAGATGGAAATGAGAGGCAGAGTTGAAGTGTTGCCTCACCTGGAAGGAATGTCTGGGGCCCAGAATGGGGGTAAGGGGGGAGCTGTGGGGACAGGTATAGTATTTGCGCTTGCAGGGATAAGTGTCAGGTGGGAGTTCTGTGGGGAGGGACGTGTGGACCAGGTAGTCGCGGAGGGAACGATCCCTGTGAAAAGCTGAGAGGGGTAGGGAGGGAAAGATGCGCTTGGTGGTGGGGTCCTGTTGAAGGTTGCGGAAGTTGCGGAGGATAATATGCTGGATCCAGAGGCTGGTGGGGTGGTAGGTGAGGACAAGGGGAACCCTCTCCCTGTTGTGGTGACGGGAGGACGGGTTAAGGGCTGAAGTGCGGGAAGTGGAGGAGATTAGGGTGAGGGCGTCTTTGATGACGCCAGAAGGGAAACCATGATCCTGAAAGAAAGAGGACATTTGAGAAGTCCTGGAACGGAAAGCCTCATCCTGGGAGCAGGTGCGGTGGAGACGGAGGAACTGGGAATAGGGAATGGCATTTTTGCATTTGGCAGGGTGGGAAGAGGTATAGTCAAGATAGTTATGGGAGTCAGTGGGTTTGTAGAAGATGTCAGTGGATAGTCTCTCCAGAGATGGAGACCGAGAGATCAAGAAAGGGGAGAGAAGTGTCCGAGATGGACCAAGTGAATTTAAGGGCTGGGTGAAAATTAGAAGCAAAGTTGATGAAATTGACAAGCTCAGCATGGGTGCAGGAAGCAGCACCAATGTAGTCGTCAGTGTAGCGGAGGAAAAGTTGGGGAGTGGTGCCTGTATAGATTTGGAGCATAGACTGTTCCACATAACCCACAAAGAGGCAGGCATAGCTGGGGCCCATGAGAGTGCCCATGGCTATGCCCTTGATCTGGAGGAAGTGGGAAGAACCAAAGGAGAAGTTATTGAGAGTTAGAACAAGCTCCGCCAGCCGGAGGAGTGTGGTGGTGCTGGGGAACTGGTGGGGTCTGTTATCCAAAAAGTAGCGGAGGGCTTTGAGGCCTTCTTGATGCAGGATGGAGGTGTATAAGGATTGAACATCCATGGTAAAAATGAAACGGTCGGGACCGGGGAATTGGAAGTTAATGAAGAGATGAAGGGCATGGGATGTATCCTGGATGTAGGTGGGAAGAGACTGAACTATGGGGAATAAAATGGAGTCCAGGTAGGCAGGCACAAGTTCGGTGGGGCAGGAGCAGTCTGAAACTATGGGTCTGCCGGGACATTCAGGCTTGTGGATCTTGGGGAGGAGGTAAAACCGCGCTGTGCGGGGTGTGGGAATTTTGAGTTTTTTGGCTGAGGGAGGAAGGTGTCTGGAGTTGATGAGGGTGGAGATGGTGCGGGAGACAGTGGATTGATGTTTTTTGGTGGGGTCCTGTGGCAGGGCTAAGTACGAGGAGGTGTCGGAAAGCTGCCATTTTGCCACAATGGTCCACAGCATCTGCAGTTGTATTTTTGTGTTTTGATAGGTGAAACTTGGAGGGGGAAGAATGAAACAAAAAGCTAAGAAGTTGATTGGTGAAAGAGACAGAAGGCCATGAAGAAAGAAGAAAGGGGGGGGAGGAGCACCAGAGGGAGGCGATGGGCGGGCAAGGACATAACATAAGAAAGGGGCAAAGGGATGGGAAATAGTGAGGGGGGGGGGAATAGAGGCATTACTGGAGGTTTGAGAAATCGATGTTCATGCCATCAGGTTGGAGGCTACCCAAACTGAATATAAGGAGTTGTTCCTCCAGCCCAAGCGTGGCCTTATCCCAACAGTGGATGGAGACCATGGATGGACATATCGGAATGGGAATGAGAAGTAGAATCAGAATAAGTGGCCACAGGGAGATCCCGCTTGTTCTGGTGGATGCAGCGTAAATGCTCGGCAAAGTGGTCTCCCACTCTATGTTGGGCCTTACGGATATACAAGAGGCCACACCGGGAGCACCGGGAGTATATGACCCCAACAGCCTTACAGGTGAAGTGTCATCTCACTTGGAAGGACTGTTTGGGACCCTGAATGGTAGTGAAGGAGGAGGTGAAGCACTTGTTCTGCTTGCAAGGATAAGTGCCAGGCGGAAGATCAGTGGAGAGGGATGAATGGACAAGGGAGTCATGTATTGAGCGATCCGTACAGAAAGCAGAAGGTGGGGGAGTGAGTCCACTTGCAAGGAATCTTTCCACATATGTTGCCTGTCCTTTGCTATTTCTAGCATTTTACTTCACATTTTCAGGGTCTGCTGTGTTTTCTATTTCAGAGGATCAGCATTGTTTCTTTTTCTCTTTGCTCTGCAGAGGAAAGCTATGGAGACCATTATTGAGGCAGAGGCTGATAGATTCTTGATTAGTCAGGGCATGAAGGGATATGAAGGAAGGGAGGAGATAGGGGCTGAGAGAGAAAATGGATCAGCCATGATGAAATGGTAGAGCAGATTCGATGGGCCAAATGGGCTAATTCTGCTCCAATATCTTATGGTCTTATGGTCTCTATCCTTATTAATCTCCTGGTTAAACCCCTTGAGACAGATTTCACTTTTAATTGGTAAACCTTTACTTTCTTCTCTCATCCAGCATTTGTGTTTCTGTCTTGATCTCTGCCCAGTTACAAGTATTTGCTTTGTTTTCTTCACATCTCCAAAATTAAAATATCTTCATTTTCTACTTTTTTTCTGGTTCTTACACAATGTTTTGGAGCCGAAACATTAATTTTCTTTCTCTCTACAAATAGTTCCTGACTTACAGAGTACTTTCAGTACTTTTCCTCTTTTTATTTTAGATTTCCAGAACCTGCAGTTTTTTTTTATTTTCCTGCTTTTTTTCAGCTCTTGATCTTATGCCAGCTTTGTATTTTGTTTTATTCTTAAAAATAGTAATTCTGGTGGGTGCAATGGCATTATAATGCAGTAGTGTGTGATCGGAAATTGCATTCTCCAAGGTAATAATATGGAAAGTATTGTTCCAAACCGAAATGAGAGTCTGGTTATATCATGGAAAATATCACAGCTCAATGTTTGAACAGGACTGGGCCAGTGGGAAGCACACCACTAAGGGGACTCTTTACCAGTAGGAAGTTAATGGTTCAGAAAATCTCATTTTCCCACAGCAAGCTGATGGGAATCTCGTTCTCTATTCCTATATTCAATTACACTATCATATTCAGCAAACACCCAGCTGGAACACTGCCATTTCTACTAATTGTACCCTTGGTAACCATTTTCAACGTTTCTTTATTGCCTTTAGACATGTGACTTAGCTGATTTTCAAATCCGAGAAGGAAACAAGATATATTTAAATGTTTCAGTTTTAGTTGTGTTATTAGCTCTTCCAGTGTTGACATACCATTTTTAAATTCGTACCTCAACCAAGTCCTAAGATCAGATCAGAAAGTAACGGTTATCCAGATCAAAAAAGACAAGAGTCAGAAGATTTGTATTTGAACTAGCTAATTTTGAGGGAGCTCATCCATCTTATAGCTAGACGCGAGACTCCAGGCTCCAGGTGCTGGAATCTAGAGCACAAAACACTGGAGACTTGAAGGCTGTCACGGTAGCGTAATGGTTAGCACAACGCTTTACAGTACAGGCGACCTGGGTTCAATTCCCGCCACTGAGTTTGTACATTCTCTCTGTGACCATTTGGGTTTCCTCCGGGTGATACAGTGATGGTAGGTTAATTGGTCATTGTAAATTGTCCTGTGATTAGGCTAGGGGTAAATCTGGGAAATGCTGGGAGGTGTGGTTCGAAGGACTGGAAGGGCTTGTTCTGTGCTGTATAAATAAAGATTCAGGTGGAACATACAAGGTAAATGGTAGGGCACTGAGGAGTGCAGTTGAACAGAGGGATCAAGGAATACAGATACAAAATTCCCTAAAAGTGGCATCACAGGGTAAGGTAGTAAAGAGGTTATAGTGAGGTTGTCTAAGGCATTGGTAAGGCCGAATTTGGAGTATTGTGTGCAGTTTTGGTCACTGAATTACAGGAAGGATATTAATAAGGTTGAAAAATTGCAGAGAAGGTTTACAAGGATGTTGCTGGGACTTGAGAAACTGAGTTACAGAGAAAGACTGAATAGGTTTATTCCCTAGAGCGTAGAAGAATGAGGGGAGACTTGATAGAGGTATATAAAATTATGATGGGTCTAGATAGAGTGAATGCAAGCAGGCTTTTTCCACTGAAGCTAAGGGAGAAAAAAACCGGAGGACGTGGGTTAAGGATGAAGGGAAAAAGTTTCAAGGGAACATGGTGGGGGGGGGCTTCTGCACACAGAGAGTGGTGGGAGTGTGGAATGAGCTGCCAGATGAAGTGGTAAATGCAGGCTCACTTTTAACATTTAAGAAAAACTTGGATAGGTACATGGATGAGAGGGGTTTGGAGGGATATGGGCCAGGTGCAGGTCAGTGGGACTAGGCAGAAAAATGGTTCGACACAGCCAAGAAGGGCCAAAAAGCCTGTTTCTGTGCTGTAATGTTCTATGGTTTTATGGTTCTATGGACCATTCAGGTTCTGTGTGAAGTGAGTCATTTTCATTAACACCCAACACAGCTGAGTCTCACCAAATAGCACTCCTGTCCCACTCAGGTAGTCTTGGATTTGGGCTTCAACATCCCCTGTAGACTCATCTCCGACCAATGGGCCTTGACTTCCGGATTTCTGATTCAACCTCAATCCTCAACATCGATCCCAATCACTGAACACTACACCTCAAACTCTGGACTGATGATAATGAGACCTCAAACTCCAGTCTTACTAAATCGCAAACCCGAGGGTCTGTGGAACTCTGACTCTGGAACCTGCTGACCTGGGGTGGTGGGGGAGGCACTCAAGGACTTTCTGACAGTCTGATATCCAACATCTAAACATGGATGTCCCACATCTGCATTACCGGTCTTCAGAACGCAGAGTGGAGATGTAGACTACATCCGTAACATACATCCCTGTCCTTGAACCCTAACATGACTCCTAACTCCCCTCTCTGTCCCCCAAATATCCTTACAAACCTAAAAAACAATTCTAAAAACACTGAAGCTGAGGTGCGACTCAATGCAGGTCACAGTTCATGCCATCTTGAGGACCTCAGTAGGCCAAGCAGCATCTGCGGGAGGAAGGGAGCTGATGGTGTTTTAAATCAAAACTTTGCATCGGGCCTTGCAGGAACAATGTAGCAGTCCTGATGCAGGGTTTCAACTTGAACCATTGATAATTCCCTTACCCCACAGGTAACAAGCTGAGCTCCTCCAGTAGATATTTTGTTGCTTAATATTGGCTCAGTTCTTCTCTCTCCACAGCCTGATATGCTGGGCTTGTCTGGTGTCTTAGCTTTTACGTTACTTTCTTTGTTTTCTCTCTGTTTAATCAATCAGCCAGATACATTCGTCAACAACAGGAGTCCCGGACAAGGAGGAGTACAGATTGACTTCCTCGAAATTATTGTGTGTATTGCTCCAGATTGAGCGTTGTTATTTCAACAACCTTGCACTCAACGTTAGCAAAACCAAAGAATTATTATAGACTTCAGGGGAAATCAGGGGAACTCATTGATGGTTATGCAGTGGGAAGGGAAAACAGCTTTATGTTCCTGGGTGTTAACGTCTCAGAAAATCTATCCTGGGCCCAGCATGTTGATACATACCTCTGCTGCACACTGCCAACAGCTGAGAACCTACTGCATCAATAAAAGATGTTTAGTTGGTAGCTCCATCTTCACTATTTGCCTCAATAAAGAGCAATAGAGAATACTCCCATTATACAACCCCACTAAAACCAAGTATGTTTGTGTCAAGTGTTCCTATACAGATCAATTTTATGCTTCATTGAAGTATAGAAACTGAAGGTATTCCAGCATCTCTGCTTGACATTGCATGTCATTGAAGACTCTGACAAGCTTCTACAGATGAATAGTGGAAACCATTCTGACTGGTTGCATCACAGCCTGGTATGAAGCTCCAATGCACAGGAGTGCGTGAGGCTACAGAGATTGTGGATTCAGCCACTTCCATGATGGGTACAGCTCTCTCCACATCAAGAACATCACAAAATATGATGTCTCAAGAAAGCAGCATCCATCATTAACGAACCCAGCCATCACGTCCATGTCCCCTCTCAATGCTGGCATCAGACAAGAGGTATTGGAGTCTTAAGAGCCAAAGCTCAAGGTTCTGTAACAGTTTCTACCCCTGTCATCAGGTTCTTGAACTGAACTGAAAATCCTTTACACCACCTTGGACTCTGTTTCTTTTTCTCTCTCCCAATTTGCACTAATACAGTTATGCTTATTTTGTTTGCTTTGTCTTTTAAGTTACATATAACTTTGGTAATTTAAGTTTATGTCAGTTTAGGTTTGTCTCATGTGTAACGTACTGGGCTGCTGTTGTAAGACCTGTTTCATGGGTATTTATTCCAATGACAACAAACTTGGACTAAATATTAAACTCCCTATCAGAGGAATTCCCTTTGTCCTATTGATTCCCTTCCCACCCTCTCTGCATCTTAAAACTAACCTGTTTTCTCTCTTTCATGGCTCTAACAAAAAGAGTTCAACTGGAAGAGTTTTTTTATTTCACAGATGCCTCAGGACATGCTGAGATTTCTCAATATTTTCCATTTCAATATCGAAATGGTAAGGTGCTCAAGAATGAGTGTTTGTTTTATCCTTTCATACTACTGGAAGATCAAGCAAATGTATCTCAAAGTTTATAAATGTACGTATCAAATAACCCCTTATATTAATAAATGTAATAAATGCAAGTTTTCTTCAATAGATCCTTTATGCATGAAAACATATGTATTCACAGCTGTCAATGTGATTTTCCTGTAACGCATAGGTTGAATTTTAAACCAATCACCTGTAATGCATATGTGTTGTCATTGTCATCATCATCATCATCATCATCATAATCATCATCATCATCATCATCGTTATCATAATGTGCCGTATTATATGACGCGGTCAGTCATGGTCTCATGACTGTGACTGTTCTTGGCAAATTTTTCCACAGACGTGGTTTGCCATTACCTTCTTCTGGGCAGTGCCTTTACAAGATGGGTGATGCAAGCCATTATCAATACTCTTCAGAGATTGTCTGCCTGGCATCAGTGGTTGCATAACCAGTACTTGTGATACCAACTGCTCATACAGCCATCCACCATCTGATTGAGAAGTTACAGAACCTGGAAAGCTGGATATTCGACTTCCTAACCGGAAGACCACAATCTGTGCAAATTGGTGATAATAGCTCCTCCTCGCTGATGATCAACACTGGTGCACCTCAGGGGTGTGTGCTTAGCCCACTGCTCTACTCTCTCTATACCCATGACTGTGTGGCTAGGTATAGCTCAAATACCATCTATAAATTTGCTGATGATACAACCATTGTTGGTAGAATCTCAAATGGTGACGAGAGGGCGTACAGAAGTGAGATATGCCAATTGGTGGAGTGGTGTCACAGCAACAACCTTGCACTCAACGTCAGTAAGACGGAAGAGCTGATTGTGGACTTCCGGAAAGGTAAGACAAAGGAACACATACCAATCCTCATACAGGGATCAGAAGTGGAGAGAGTGAGCAGTTTCAAGTTCCTAGGTGTCAAGATCTCTAAGGACCTAACCTGGTCCCAACATATCGATGCAGTTATAAAGAAGGCAAGACAGAGACTATACTTCATTAGGAGTTTGAAGAGATTTGGTATGTCAACAAATACATTCAAAAACTTTTATAGTTGTTCAGTGGAGAGCATTCTGCCTGGCTGCATCACAGTCTGGAATGGGAGGGCTACTGCATAAGACTGAAAGAAGCTGCAGAAGGTTGTAAATTTAGTCGGTTCTATTTAGGGTACTAACTGACAAGGCACCCAGGACATCTTCAGGGAGCGGTGTCTCAGAAAGGCAGCATCTATTATTAAGGACCTCCAGCACCCAGGGAATACCCTTTTCTCACTGTTACCATCAGGTAGGAGGTACAGAAGCCTGAAGGCACACACTCAGTGATTCAGGAACAGCTTCTTCCCTTCTGCCATCCAATTCCTAAATGGACATTGAACCTGTGAAAACTACCTCACTTTTTAATATATATTATTTATGTTTTTGCACTATTCTTAATCTATTCACTATATGTATACTGTAATTGATTGATTTATTTGTTTTTCTTTCTTCTTCTATATTATGTATTGCATTGAACTGCTGCTGCTAAGTTAATAAATTTCATGACATATGCTGGTGATAATAAACTGGATTCTGATCTGCTTCCATGGCTTCACGTGACCCTGATTGGGGTTGAGGGGGGGCTAAGCAGGTGCTACACCTTGCCCAAGGGTGACCTACAGGCTAGCGGGAGGGAGTGGTGAGAAAGGAGCGCCTTACACCTCCTTTGGTAGAGATGTATCTCCACCCTGTCACCCGCGCAAATGAGGGTAAGAGTGCTTTTAAAGACTGATTGCCTCTAATACTTGTAATACATTGCTGTATTGGACACAGTCTTCAACTGAGAGCTCACTGCATCAGTAGAAGATGTTTAGTTAGTACCTCCACCTTTGCTATATTGCTCAGTAAATATCAACATTAAAGAGGCTCCTCTCATTATACAACCCCACTGAAACCAAGCATGTTTGTTTAAGGTGCTTTTATTATACACAGTTCAATTTTATGCTTCAATTAGTGTATGAGATGGGTAGAGAAACGGAGTTTTACCATTTAATTAGCGGCTTAGTCCATGACCTTCTTCCAGTAGCCACAACGGTCACTGCCAGTGTTGGGTAAGAAAGATGGAAGAAGTCACAATTACTCAGTGTCTCAGCATCTTATAAGTGCGTTACAGTCCATGTGTAAGTGGAAGACAAGCCTGGCCTGACCCTTTTCCCACCTAGACATCTGCTTTACATTCCACACTCCTCCTTTCTTCTGCTGACTTCTCTTGTTTATCTTCTCAATCTCTAGCTGCTTCCATTCATTCACTGATTAGATAAACCCTTTACAGTTTATGCCAATGTCACCCCAGCTTTACCCTGTCCGACAGATACATTGTCAACTCCCTCATCCTCCCTCAGTTTAACAAGCTTCTTCAGACTGATGAAGGGTCTCTAATCTGAAACATTCATCCCATTTCTCTTTCCACAGATGCGGTCTGACCTGCAGAGTATTTGCAGCAATTCTTTTAACCACTTCCTTTGCACTGTAATGCTATAAATTACAATCCCAACATTAAAGTAACATTTAAACCTACCTCCCGTGAAACAGAGGACAGAGGGATGTCAGTGCCTTTGATGTATTCACTGAGCAAGTTCATCCAAGATTTTCTGAGTCATGCTATTAATATTCAATGTGCATATTTTAACCAGATAACAGATTTTACGTGTTAAAATGTATCGCTGACTTAGCTATAATGGCATTATCTTAGTTAATCAAAGACTCAGTCATTAATGTGCATCTTTGTACTGGGAATTTTTACATTGTCAACTGTTCTGAAGATTTCAAATGTAGCCCACGTCGTTACTGTACTCATTACATCACCATCCATTCAACTTGGCATTATCCGCCTGCTTTATTTCAGAGGTCACTTGTCTTTACACACCATGAAAGAAAGTCTGGCAATAGCATCGACGTTAATCATTAACTATGCCTCTAACAAGAAGGCAGTTAGGTAGCATAAATTCTTTCATGAAACTGCTTAAACTGGCTGCCACTGTGTGCAACACAGAGCCTACAGGCGCTTGGGGGCAGTTTCCAATCCAATCAGATCAGATCAGGCCCCCTCTGGGCATATGACATCAGACACTTTTTATCCCATGTGACAAAACAGAGACTATTCGTTCTCGTCTATAGAACTCAATTGTATAAAGCATGTGTTCAGTAGAAGCTCTATGCTAAATTGGGGAATAGGGGCTCTTGCTGCAAGTTGCACCGCATAGAAAATGCCTTCAGACCCTGGAGGAAAGCAAGCCAATGGCAAGCAGGTCCAGTGAATGGTCAAACTTCGGTATTACAAAGTAATGCACTTCAAAGAACTGGAGATTCATTTTATCTGTGGATGTGTGAAGATGTATATTCTATGCCCTGCCCCTTTGCAGATTCTTGCCATGAGTTAGCCAATCTCACTCATTGTATAGACAATCTCTTGAGCTTGCCATTTGTCTCATGCATGATTCAATTCAACATTGTCCCACCCACCAAACCTTCCCTGTGATCCATGGATTCAAGAATTTATTGAATTGTTTCATTTAATGATAAAGTGGAAGAAGATGGCACCAGCGCACAATGTAGCCGAGGGCGACATCCTCCAGATGGTTCACTCTTTTACGTCTTCTTTTTCTTTCAAGTGTGGTTCTGCTACTGTTGGAGTCTGTGATTTATGTCTTGGTAGTGTGTTTTCGGGCCAATTGAGCAAAGTGTGTGACTCGAAGCCATGAAATCTGTGAGTCCATGATTGACTCCATTTCTCTCTGATTAAAGCATTGTGGAAGTAACAGAATAGATGCCATTGAACCTAAGGACTTCTGCAGGGAATAACTGCTCCAAATTTGTTATAAAATGTGAAATTTGATGTAATTTAAAATAGATAGAGAAGTGGATGGTTGTATCCAGGTCAGAGGTTGAACTGTAAGTGGAAGGCAGTGGAATCTGATTTTAATATGATTACAATGAGGTAGATTTGGGGTGAGAAAAAAAACTTACATTTTGCTTTTTTATTTTGGAGACAGTTGCAAATTTGCTGTTTGGCATGAGAGTGAAGTTGTTGAGAAATACATTTGTGCTGGTGGAAACATGTCCGCCAGGTTCTTGACCTTATCTATTTGTTTTCCTCGCGAGGGTTTCAATGACACAAAGATGAACCCAAGTGATCCTTATTGTAACAGTTACTGGTGATGCTGGGTTAATTAGTCTAAACGGCTGGACAGGAAACACTTATAACGGCAATAAAAAGTAATGGGCAGGAAATAAGTAAGGATGTCAAAATGGTAAAATAAAGGAAATTATTGGAAAAAGGAGTGGATGAACAGATGATAATTCAATTGGCGGAAGTGATGTTTAAATCTGAGGGATAAAAAATTGCAGAGGAGCTGTCTATCGGCTAGAAATTAAACCCAGGTGTAACAGTCTATTAAAGTTTTGAATTACAGGTGAAAAGAGCAGTAAGATGTTTGGCATGAACTCTATTTTGTAGTTTGGAAATTAAAATCTTCTGTCCTTGAGCATTTCAGTGAAAGTGCAGCTGTACCTTCCTTCAATAAATCCTCAAGCAACTTTGAACTGCTTAAAAAATAAAGTTACACACGCACTGGAGCAAAACCAACTCGTCTCCTACAACTAAACCTATTTCTACTACTAAACCATATGGTTACTTTACCCTTTATTCCTAAAGAAAATAATGTTGCTATGGCAACATGCTGTATACAAGAACAGATGAGACTGGTAGAGTAACACTTGCAAATCAATTTATTCACCGCAAGGCTGATGAACACCACAAAGACATAAATGCAGCCAATTTGTACTGGAATGTCATTTAGGTCTTACTTCATTTGCAGAGGAGATGTGAACAGCAGCAAACCTGCACACTTTTGACCTTCCTCCTAAAGGAGTATCATCGGTGAAGAAGCTGAAGATGGTTTATGTCCAGAAGATGACTCTGAGCAATGCCATAGGACTGGGATGATTGACCTCTAACAACTGCAACCTTCTTGTACTTTGCAGCTTGATCTCATGGGAAATGTAAGCTATTATAGAAGTTGTTGCCTTCTCGTTGTTAAAAAAGGGACTTTTAACAAATGTGAACTACTTCTTGAACATGGTCATTTGCTTTCAAAGGAAAATAGATTATGACCAGATTAGTTCCAACTTGTATCAAGTTTTTGATAAAAGTAAGTATATTAAATCACAAATGTGCGCATGTCATAAAATGCTGGTACACTGTGGTAAACTATGTATACCTGTCTGGACACACCCCTGTGGCTCCTCTCACAGACCCCTGTATAAAGGCGACTGGGGCACTGCTCCTCCCTCAGTCTTCAACATGGTCGTGCTCCCTTTTTCGTTGTTAATAAAAGCCTATCATTCACTTCCAGTCTCCTAGAGTTATTGACGGTGCATCAATGTTAAAACATGGAGAGCATTTTACGACCCGACTGATTGGACCTCGACCCTCAATCCCAGGAAGCTGGCAATGCTTTCGAACTCTGGCTAGCATGCTTCGAATCATACATGGAGGAGATTCAAGTGACTGAGCCTGCCAGGATGCGCAGAGTTCTCCTCTCCAGGATCAGTCCATGGGTCTACTCGATGATCAGGGACCAACCGAGCTACCAGGGAGCAATAGACGCCCTCAGAAGACAATAACTGCAGCCAGTGAACACCGTCTACACCAGACATCACTTAGCGACACGGCAGCAGCAGGCAGGAGAGTTGAGCGCTGAGTTTGTCCGGGCCCTACAGACACTCATGCGGGCCTGCGATTGCAGGGGGCTGACGGCAGAACGGCTTGCGGAACTCATAGTGAGAGACACCTTCATTACGGGGATCAGGTCAGTGTACGTGCACCAGTGGCTGCTGAAACATGCCGATTTTACCTTATGTTCGGCGATCGAGCTAGCCGACACACTGGAGACCGCTCTGCACAATGCTGATGCTCTCCAGGAGCGTGATCTCCTACCAACCTCATGGATGCTGCAGACCCCGCAAACCCCCGGCGAACCGACCATGGCTGCTGCCACTCGCCAGTCAGCGAAGTGTTACTTCTGTGGACTCAAGAAGCACCCCCGAAAATGCTGCCCAGCCCAAGAAGCTACCTGCTCCAGCCGTGGAAAGAAGGGCCACTTCGCCAAGGCCTGTAAGTCCAAACCGCAAGTGGGGTCGAGCAGCGCCGCATGCGAGGTATGGGGGTCACCATCTTGCCTGCCCACTGCATGTGAGGCATGGGGGCGGCCATCCTGGTCAGCGCCACCTCGCACCACCTACGACCCATGGGTGCTTACTGGGCACCCCACGATGCTGGACCAAGATGGCGATTCAACTCTGGCCTCCATGACCCTCAACCAAAGCGCTCCACATCAGCTCACAAGGTCAATGATGGACATCCTGGTGGAGGGGCACAGGACCAGCTGCCTGTTTGACATGGGCAGCACAGGGAGTTTTATTCACCCGGACATGGTGCAACGCTGCAGACTCGTGATACGGCCTGTAAGCCAGAGGGTCGCCATGGCTTCTGGGTCGCATACAACAGACATCCGGGGGGTTGTGTAGCAACACTAGTGGTGCAGGGCACAGAATATCGGGACTTTACATTATTGGTCATGCCTCAACTGTGCCCCTGTGTTATTGGGGCTTGAATTGCAGAGCCACCTGAAAAGTGTGACAATGGAGTATGACAGGCCCCTCCCACCAATCGCTGTCAGAAATCCCCAGTTCTGTGGGACTTCGTCACATACCCCGCTACTGACCACACACACACACCGACTCGCACATCCCACCCAGCACCATGCCAACAGCCGCGCTACGAACACCGCTTGCGGCCTCTCCACCCTCAAGATCCCTCCCCCACCGCTGTTCGCCAACCTGACCTTCGACTGTAAACCTGTGGCAACTAAAAGCAGGAGATACAGTGTGGGGGACAGGGCCTTCATTAAGTTGGAGGTGCAGCGGCTGCTCAGGGAGGGGATCATTGAGCCAAGCACAAGTCCTTAGAGGGCCCAGGTGGTTGTTGTTCAGACCGGGCAGAAAAATAGGACGGTCGTGGACTATAGCCAGACCATCAATAGGTTCACACAGCTTGACGCGTACTCCCTACCCTGCATTGCGGATATGGTCAATCAGATAGCTCAGTACAAGGTGTACTCGACCATAGACCCGAAATCCGCTTACCATCAGCTCCCCATCCACCCGGAGGACTGCCCCTACACCGACTTCGAGGCAGGCAGCAGGCTTTATCACTTCCTGTGCTTTATCACTTCGGTGTCATGAATGGTGTCTCTGTCTTCCAGAGGGAAATCTGGATAACATCACCATCTGCGGTCACGACTGGCCGGATCACAACACCAACCTCCAACAATTTTTCCAAGTGGCCGAAGCCCTGAACCTTACCTATAACAGGGACGTGTGTGTTCGGAACCACCCGACTCGCTATCCTTGGGTATGTCGTGGAGAACGGGGTCATTGGCCCTGACCCCGACCATATGCGCCCCCTGTTGGTACTCCCTCTTCCCAACACCCTTAGAGTCCTCAAACGGTGCCTGGGCTTCTTTTCCTATTACGTCCAATGGGTCCCTCACTACGCAGACAGGGCCCGCCCCCTGGTCAAGTCCACCACATTTCCCCTCTCAGCCGAGGCCCGCGCGACCTTCAGCCGCATTAAAGGGGACATTGCCAAAGCAGCAATGCATGCAGTGGACAAGACCATTCCCTTCCAAGTAGAGAGTGACGCCTCCGACTTTGTGCTGGCTGCTACCCACAATCAGGCAGGAAGGCCCGTAGCATTCTTTTCTCGTATCCTTCAGGGCCCTGAAATTCGGCACTCCGCGGTGGAGCAAGAAACCCAGGCCATAGTGGAAACTATTAGGCACTGGAGGCACTATCTCGCTGGCAGAAGGTTCACCTTGCTGACTGACCAGCACTCAGTTGCGTTCATGTTTAGCAACCAACAGCGGGGCAAAATCAAAAATGTTAAAATTTTGAGGTGGAGAATCGAGCTCTCCACCTACAACTATGACATCCTGTATCGGTCTGGAAGGCTCAATGAGCCCCCTGATGCCCTATCCCGGGGAGCGTGTGCCAGCACACAGCTCGACCAGCTATACGCCCTCCATGCAGATCTTTGCCACCCGGGGGTCACCCGACTTTACCATTTTGTGAAAACCCAGAACCTGCCTTACCTCCTTGAGGACATCAGGACGATGACCAGGGACTGCCAAGTCTGCGCTGAGTGCAAACTGCACTTCTACCGTCCTGAAAAGGCACAATTTATCAAGGCCTTGATATGTTCAACCAACTGAGTGTCGACTTTAAGGGCCCCCTTCCCTCCACCAACTGCAATGACTACTTCCTCAACATAATCGACAAGTACTCGCGGTTCCCCTTTGCCATCCCCTGCCCTGATACCACTGCCATGTCTGTCATAAAAGCCCTGCGCCAGCTCTACACTCTGTTTGGATATCCCTGCTATATTCACAGTCACTCACAGTTTATGAGTGACGAACTGCGCCAATACCTGCTGGCTAGAGGTATTGCTACTAGTAGGACCACGAGCTATAATCCCCGGGGGAAATGGACAGGTGGAGAGGGAGAACGCCACGGTGTGGAAGGCCACACACTTAGCCCTTAGGTCAAAGGGACTGCAGGTCTCTCACTGGCAGGAGGTCCTCCCCGAGGTACTCCACTCCAACCGCTCCCTGTTATCCGTTCTAATGGATTGGCAACACAACATTGTTAAGCATAGCATTGTAAAGCATTGTTAAGAATAGCAAACCTCAATACCTTTTGTATTTTATTCAAATGTCCTCATTTAGTAGGATATCGGGACTTTGGAGGACAAATGTGTGGAAATGCGATTGTAAAAGTTTACTGGATCCCAGTACTCTTGTGATATGTATATTTTCTTTGTATTGAAGGGAAAGATATATCAGGCATACGTCTGGATTACTTGGAGGAATCCCATTTTCCTCCGCCTGCACTGCTCGCTGTTACTATTGATGGTGAGGATATACAAGCACCTGGGGGTGCTCCTGGAGTGGAGTATCAACACAGAAGCTGCATTCAAGAAGGGCCAGAGTCACCCCTACTTCCTGAGGAGATTGAGGTCCTTTGGAGTAGGCAGGCCTCTCCTTCACATGTTTGACCAGTCTGTTGTCGCCAGTACAATCTTCTATTCGGTGGTGTGCTGGGGCAATGGCATCAAAATGGGTGATACCAACAGCCTCAATAAACTGATTAGAAAGGCTGGCTCTGTTGTAAGAGTCAAACTGGACGAGAGGCGGTGGTAGAACAAAGGTCCCTCCAGAAAATCCTGACAATTCTGGACAATGTTTCTCATCCTCTGTATGCCACCTTAGCTGAACAGAGGAGCACTTTTACTAATAGAGTAGGACAACAGTGGCGCTCCAAAGAGCATTATATAAGGTCATTCTTACCCTCAACCATCAGGCTCTGTAATGAGTCAACCTATAGCTGGGGAAATTATCTTGTAATCTTTGACTTGTAATTCTTGTACATATTATTTTTAAGGCAACATTTTACTTCTGTTTTACTTCTCTTCTAGTATTTGTATATCTGTGCCCTTGTAATGCTATTGTGACACTGTAATTTCCTTTGGGATCAATAAAGTATTACTTATTTATTTACATTGCAGTTAGCTTGTGTTTTCAGATTTACATTATAAAGAGCTGAGATAAATCTGTTCCATATCTAATGTCAGAGTTTTATATTGTATAATCCGGGTGGAGTAAATTTGGGAAGAGAGCCACAGAATTTGGGGGTGGGGGGCTGCCATTAATGGCTATTTTGTAGGATGATTCATTCAAGACAAGTTGCTTACAGGGTAATGAAGTAACCAGTAGAGAGTGAGTTATTACATGTATTCTAAATCTTGAATTTAAACATGTTACTAAGGCTTCTTAATCCTGAATTTGGGGCTGTTCTGTTTGCATTGACTTTTCTGCCTTTGAATCAAAGATTTCCTTTCATAAAATTATGTCTCTTCTTTCCCCTTAAGGTCGCTATTGAGTATTATTGCTGCTGTGATGTATCTTTCATTACATTGGCACCTACCCAGCAGCATGGGCACATTGGACTTGTTGAGAGGAGTGATGCTGTTACTGGGGTGGTGGCTGTACGATTTGTTAAAGTCTGACCATGTGCAGGTAATCTTAGTGGTCATAAGGAACTGCTCAAATAAAAGCACTTAGCACATGTATTTTGTCTTTCCACTGCCTTTCACCAGGAAATTCAACCATAAAAGGCATAGATAAAAATGGAGACATGTACCTGTTTCAACAATTTTAATGAGAATGAGATCATTACAACCCCAGTCCTCACTCTCAATAACACCCCCAACCCCTTGATTGAAACTAGAATTTTAAAGTTTCTAATTTTGCACCTATCCCCAAATCAAATGCTCGGAAGTCAAAATCCCCCTCCTTTTGTAAACTTAGAGAGTTGTAAACTTAGTCAGCTGCATCATGGGCACTAGTCTCTGTAGTATTCAGGATATCTTGAAGGAGTGATGCCTTACAAAGGAAGTATCCATCCACCATTGCCCCGAACATACCCTGTTCTCAATGCTACCATCAGGGAGGAGGTACAGGTGCTGACCATTCATCAACAGAACTAGGTTAGGAAACTCACTAGGCAACTCGTAATTAATTGAAGCTCACACTTTATTGTCTCTGCACAATAAGCAAAGTAACTACTGGGCCAACCACTTAGAACATGAATTTTACTGTTCCCTTTGTACCAATACTCACTTAGACCACTTCTCCAAATTAAAACACTGAAATAGGGGATCTCCCTTGGCCAGACCCCTGGTATGCTGGCATGGGGGTTCATCCTCATGGTGGTGTTTCTCTGGAGTTATCACTGATAATGCAATCGAAGTGTCCACTTTTATATTCATTTCTTATCAATTTATATATTGCTTTCCAGTGTCATTGGCTGTAGGTCATGTGTCTGAGCTTTGACACCTTTTTATTGCTCTGCTCCAGGCAGCATCCATTAATGGCCTCTTCCCAGCAAGTGGCAATCAATAATTTATGGCTCTTTGTTCTCAATCAGCTTGATTCCTTCAAAATGGATACTGACTCCTATAGTCAAAAACCTGCATGTTACCCGATCAAAGAACATCTCACAAATAATTTCTTATTCAGAAATTATCGCTAGTCCAGCAGATTACCTGAAGCATCATTGTGTCTTCTTTAAAGCACTGATCAAGCCAAGCAACTAACACACAAAATGGAGGATGTAAAACAGCTCCACAACATGGCAGCCTCCATCTCCAAGCACATGGCAGGAAAAAAAGACAATTGATCTGTCTGCTCCCACTGTCCTTGACCCACTCGAGTTCGATGTTTTCTCCCATATTTCAAATCCACCGTGGCCAACACAGAAGCCTGAAGGCATACATTCAGTGATTCAGGAACGGCTTCTTCCCCTCTGTCATCCGATTTCTAATGGCCATTGAACCCAAGAATACTACCTCACCAATTATTATTATTTTTGCACTAATTATTTAATTTAACTAATATATATTAGTTAAATTAATTCACAGAACCATAATTCACAGATATTTTTCTCCATTATTATGTATTGTATTGTACTGCTGCTGCAAAGACAAATTTCACAACATATGCCAGTGATATTAAACCTGATTCTGATTTGTTTCAGTTTTGAACACAGCTTGGTTAAGTTTAGTATGAACTGTAGTGAGAAAGCCTTTCAATTCTCCTCTCCTAATTTCCATCTACTTCTTAGCTTGGTGTCAAATCAGCAGACAATCAATGTGCTAAAGTATTTAGCCTGCAGAGTGATAGCTATCCTAAGTATAAAGTAACTATTCTTCAAGTTGTATTGAGCACATAATCTTTATATGTTTTCCATTGTAACTAAAAAAAAATCTTTCCAAGTTTCTTTCATTTTTTTTCTGATACAGACACATATATCACTAAATATTTCCTAGTTCATTGATTTACAACTCTTGGTGATGTCCTTTCAATTTTTCCAGTGTGTTTTGGAAGTGTAATAATCAAAGGTGGGCAGAATATCATATTTTCTTCATAGTATTCTACTGAGCACTCAGAGTTCGTTCCTTCTGTTTTTAAGATATCTATTGTGTTGCAGAGACCAGCATTTGTTTCTCTTCCCTGGTTTTCCTGGAGAACACGATGGTGAAGGAACTCCTGGAACTGTTGTTCATATGATAAAGATACTCCCTTCGTGCTTTTGGAGAGGTCCAGACTTTTGACCCTGTAACAATAACTATGCAGTAAACTTCTGGCATTTAGACAACTGGATTAGCTAATCTAGAAGAAAAAATAAGCATTTGAAGAGGAATGGAATGAGAGAAGAAAATATCAGTGTGTGATTTTTCCCATGCTCAGGACTGTTCTAAATAACCAAAAAAGGATTCGGAATAGCAAGCATACTGAATGAACGAAACAATGAATTAACAGCTTACCATTGAAAGCACTTTTGTGAGCTTCTGCGGCTGCAACACAACATTTCACTTCTGGTCACAAGCGGCTGCCAACACAGAGACACCTTGCAAAGTGTTACCACAAAAGAGAAGAATAACACAAGATAGTTTTCTGCCAACAGTAGGCACTGCCCCCCAACCAAAGGTTGGTGGGACCCAGCTACATGGCTTTGAAATTTTTTTTTCCCACAGGCTTCTCAGGCTCCAAACCTATCAGAGCGCACTCTTAGGGATAGGATTTATGAGCATGTGGAGAAACATAACCTAATTAGGGACAAGCAGCAAGGCTTTCTGAGGGACATGTTATGTCTACTAATTAGAATAAGATTATTAACTTGATTGAGATTTTCAGAGAGGTAATAAAGATGATTACTGAAGGTAGAACTGAGGATGCTTTCTATTTGGATTTTAGTAAGGCATTTGACAATGTCCCTCATGATAGGTTCATCCAGAAGATGCATATGATCATTGGAGGCTTACCTTTTGGATTCAAGATTGACATGCTTGCAGAAGATCAATGGTAGTGATTGATGGGTCCATGGCTAGTGGTGCTCTGCAGGGATTTGTCCTGGGACCTCTGCTGTTTGTGATATGCATAAATTACGTGGATCATAAGTTCATGAGCAGATTAGTAAACTTGCAAATGGCACAAAGATCGGTAGAACTGTAAATCATGTAGAAGGTTGCCAGAGGATAGAAGGAGCTATAGGTCAGTTGTAGATACAGGCAGAGAAATTGCAGGCAGAGCTTGAAGTTATTTTGAAGCTTTGTAGAAGTCCAGTTAGGCCACATCTGGAGAACTGCATTCAAGTTTGGTCACTCCATTTTAGTAAGGTTGTAGAGGCATTGGCAAAAATGAAGAAAAGTTTTACTAGAACGCTGCCTGGACTAGATAGCATGTGCTATAAGACAAGGTTGGATAAACTAAGGTTATGCTTACTAGAGTGGCAGAAACCTAATAGAAATTTTGAACATCTTGAGATACAAAGAGAAGGGATCCAGTATCTTTATCAAAGAGCAAAAATGTCTAATACTAGAGGGCATGCACTTACCGTGAGAGGGAGAGTGTTCAAAGGAAACATGCAAGGCAAGTATTTTACATGGAGAATAGTGTAGAATGTGCAGACGTTTGCTGTTCAGATGTTCCAGGATTGAATGAAGGGCCAATGAGATAGCATCTGTTGTGGACCTGTAGGCAAACTTCTCAGGCAGGAGTTGATATGCTCCATTATCAACCTCTCAAAACACTTCATCACTGTAGATGTAAGTGCTTCTCGTCGATAGTCATTGAGACAAGTCACCACATTCTACTCAGGCACCAGTATAATTGAAGCCTGCTTGAAACAGGAAGGTACCTTAAACTGCAGAAGCAAGAGGTTAAAGACCTCAGTGAACCCTCCAGCCAGTTGATCGGCAAAGGTCTTTAATGCTTGGCCAGGTACCCTATCTGGGCCAATTGGTTTCTGTGAATTTTCCCTCTGAAGACTGCTTGCACCTCAGCCTCAGAGACTGAAATTATAGGATTCATTGGGGGCTACAGGAGTTCATGATGGTTTCTCCGCACTTTGACTGTCAAAGCGAGCATAGAAGGCACTGAGCCATTGAACTCACCTGGACTATAAATAGCTACGAACTACACGTAACTGAGGCCCATGAGGGGAATCTGCAAATCGGGTACTTGTTGAGCCCTGTGCATAGAGTGGGATTGTTTTCTGGAAGATGATGACCAGATCAGGTTACGCAGTTTAATTGCTCAGAGATCAAATTTGGAATGGTCATGGTGAGGTTGGTTTTCATTTTATTCCTGAGTATTCTATCATCTCAATCTATCTTTATTGGTAACACTATATTTCAGTGGAGCAGGAGGAGGTCAGATTAAGTGGCTAGTTAGTTGCTAAGAAGTGTAAAAAGATAATTTTATATCGAGAGGTCTTGTTGCTAAGTATTGTTTCTCACAAATCTCTGGTTTGCAAACCACGTTAGTCACAAAAGTTACTTTGTGCCATTGTTAATGTTGCAGTAAAACACTCTTTGGTTTTGATTGAAAGGGTGGCCTGGCCTTGCAGTTAATAATTTCATTGTTTTGGAAATTATTACCATGTAATGTGTGCATCCAACATTTAATTCTTTTCTCTGCTATTTTAACAATATACTTTTTGCATTACAATAACCATTTTTACTTTAGCTGTGATGTTCATTGTTATAACTCCTGTAAAGAATAATAATAGATATTTTCTTAGAATAAATGTGATATTCAGCAATATTCCATCTTCAAAGAGCTCTGTTAAATTAATCAAGCGTGACCAGCCTTTGATTTACCCACCCTGACTGGAATTTATTGCTTCTTCTCTCCTGCTGCTCTTGAATTACTTCCTCTACAGTCTATTATGTTGGGAATTTCAGGCCTATAACTCTCAAATTCTTACACTTGAGTTTTTAACTCAAGTAGCATTGACCATATTGCAGTCTTTTAGTTATCTCCATGTCAAGGGCAAAGGAGGGGCATAATGAATTAAATAGGTTCAAAGGCAAGAGAGACAGTCAATTATTAATGCAAGCTTTTGCTCAGAAATTTCAGTCCAAATTCTGTTAGCAGCAGAAAAAGCATATTCAGCTAATTAAATCTCCTACTCAAACAATATTTTACAACTTCTTCAATCAGTGGTCCATAATTTCCATTGGGCATCCTTTTCTCTTGCAATCTGCACGTTTCTCATTGCCAAGAATAGTGCTGTCCACCCCTGAATTGCCGTGCCTTCTTTCCACCCCTGAAGGTGTCCTGCTGCTGTCAGGCTCTGGCCCTTCATGTAGATTCTCTACTTTGAAAATATTACTTATAATAGTGGTCTTTCCCAGAAGGCAGATGCTTAAATCACTGGAACTTGTGTATCCCTCTCCATGACCATATCAATCATTGTCTGCAGTCTCTGATGCTGAGTAGAATTGTTCAAGAGTGGGGAGTGGGGCAAATCTAATCACTTTGGTCAAAGGGCATAGAGGCACAGGTCTCTAAATAAGGAATAAAGGCAAAGCTTTAACAAGTGCAAACGTACAAGAGCAATAATGGTAGAGGAGTTCAATTATTCTGAATAAGGGGGGAAGCATATATTGAAATTTATAAAAACCTTAGAGTACTCAACAAGTGTTCAGGTATTTCCACTAATGAAATTGTCTAAAACAAATGGACACTTACAATATAAAGGTATGATCATTTGAAATTTGTGGTGCATAGGAATTTCTTCTTGCAGAGGTTGGTGAATCTTGGGAATTCTCTATCTGGAGCTTCTAAGGCTAGCACACCAAAAGCATTTAAAGTGCAAGTAACCATCATTTTGAAAGTACAGGGAACTAATTTAGAAGAGCATTTGAAGCCTGGAGGCAGATCAGCCATGATTATGTTGAATCTTGGGGCAGACTTGAAGGGCTAGGTAATCTGCTTCTGCATCTATTTTCTTAGCTTCTCTAATGTTAACTGGCATCCAGTCAGTGTAAAATGTATAGCAGGCACTGGAGTCTGAAATTACATTCAGGAGAACTATTTTAGCTCATCTGCAGCAAGCTTAATATGAGAGGAGCAGGAAGAGGGCCAGTTCTGAAATTAGCTTTAGGGTGGGTGGAAGGAGCATCAATAGCAGAGCAAATCTGTGGTAATGGACTTAATTCAGTTAGCTTTAACATAGTTATGAAAAAGATAAAATATGAGCAAAGGAACTAAATTAGGCTAAAGCTCATTTTACTAAACTGAGAAGTGATTCAGCCAAAGTGGACTGGTAACAATTACTTGAAGGTAAATTAATCTCAGAGCAATGGGAGGCATTTAAGGAGATTCAAAGAGTTCGGGATAATCAAAGAAGAATGGCAGTGTTGCCAATTATAGAATCCACCCTGGATGGCAAGGTACACAAAGGATAGGACATAGGAAAAGATGAGTCCTACGGTAAAAAAAACTAGAAGAAGAGAGAAAATGTAAGGAGCAAAATGAAAATGTCAGGATAAAGTATTGGCAAGTGAAATCAAGGGTGATTCAAAAGTGTTTTACAAATACATAAAATGTAAGAGGATAACTAAGGAAAGGGTGGGCCTACTAGATACTAAAAAGCTAACTAATATTGAAGCTGAGTGTGTGGTTTTCAATAAATACTTTACAATTGTCTTTTCAAAAGGAGATAATGCTGTTGCTGTAGCCTATGATGAAGTGTGTGAAATATTAGAAGGGATAAATAGAGTAGATATCAAAGAGTTTAGAATGGATAAGCATCTATGTTCAGATGAAGTATATCCAAAGCTGTTAATAAAACAAGGAGGAAATTGCAGAGACTTTGAATGCAATTTTCCAATATGCCCTGACAACAGGAGTGATATAAGAAGACTAGACAGCTGCTAATGTTATGTCATTGTTTGAGAGAGGAAGAAGGGATAAGCTGAATAATTACAGACCAAATAGTTTAATTTTTGTTGTGGGTACTTACTGGACACAATTCTGAAAAATAACATAAAACTTTATTTAGGAAGATACAGATAAATCAAGGGTATTTGTAATGGATTGAGAAGGAAAGATGTCTCTGACTAATAGGATTACATTTTTGAGAAAGTAAGGATATTAAATAAGGGTAGTGCTTTTGAATGCAAACTATGTGGATCTTAGCAAAGATTTTAACAAGGGCATACATGGCAGAGTGGTCAAAAAAGTAAACATTCCTGAGCTCCAACAGAACATGGTATTTCAGATACAATATTGACAAATTAATTTCATCTAAGGATATTTGTGGTAAATGCATTTGACAAGGTATAAATATGCAAGGAAATCTAAAGCAGTCCCTTGGTTTTGAAGACAATTTGTTTTTGTTCCAGGGAATCTGAGAATGTTGATGAGATCCTTGGGTTTCTGCAGACTCTGCCACAAGTGGGTAGCAGCTCACCGTTTTCACTGGGGTTCTGTGTCGTGACTCAGTGCCAGTTCTAATGCTCTTTCTCCATTTGATTGGGCGCAGGCCAATGACTACACAGAAATATGGTCTTTCTTTAAGGATGCTTTGAGAGCACGGTTCAACTGTATCCTCAGTCTTTGGATCATGACAGTACTCTGTGCTTTTGGACCCTAGTGGTACTTATGCAAATAAGGCATCAGGATTGGGGATGCTGGGCTGGAAAAGGATGCTGAGATTGGTTTGTTTACCCATAGGACGGACTTAGAGCAGTGTTTCCCAACCTTTTTTCAGCCTAACGACCCCTGAAACACTATCATACTTGCCAATGCCCCTCTTAGGCACAATTTACTTCCCAGCACCCTCATAGTGTAAAAACATGTTACCACATGCTAACATGAGAAAAATGATTCTGCTTTAAATTTGTATTTGTCTTTAAACCTAGCTCACACGGTACCTGTACGCTATACAGCAGCTTCGAAATTAATGTGATCCTTGAGCTTGATGATTTTTAACAAGAATTGAAATATCTGATTCAAGTTGTGACAGCAAAAGCCTCAAGTCCCCACGTGTAACAATGTCCAAGCG
Organism: Hypanus sabinus; assembly: GCF_030144855.1. Taxonomy (NCBI): domain Eukaryota; kingdom Metazoa; phylum Chordata; class Chondrichthyes; order Myliobatiformes; family Dasyatidae; genus Hypanus; species Hypanus sabinus. Next base: position 15,198,095 of record NC_082722.1, on the reverse strand, counting down.
GTTTCTGTTTTTTCTGTGAGTATGTGGTTCACTGCATTGAAGCTTCTTTAATCAAGGTAGAAGGATGGAAATGCATTTAAAGCAGTTTGGCTCTTCTCCATAGACCAGGAAACTTCAAATGACAGTGTAGCCATGTACCACAAAATCTGACGTTTTTGAAAAGTGTTTTTGCTTCTTCATCATTCTGAATTTTGATTACTTCTTCTTGGAAGCTCTCTTCTCATTCTTCCACCTTGTAAAGAAATGGATTAATTGCCCAGTCTGGATTTTCAAATGATTCAAGTACTTGAATTGATTCTGAAAACCCTTCTTCAGAGACTGCAGGTGTAAGCAGTACTATTGCAAATCACCATCTGTGAAAGAGAATGCCACACTTTCCATGCAGGGAAACTGAGAATATTCATCTCCCATTGTTTTGTTTATACATTTCCATTAAAAGTGGACACAGTACTTTTTGCCTGGGTTAAATTGAAATTCTCAGCCTGCAGTTTCATACTTAGAGTGTTAATTTTGTCATACAGATCGGCTCGGTATGCCACATCTGCACGTAGAAGTTCAATCTTGATTTTCTGTTGATATACAGACAGACAGACATACAGACAGACATACTTTATTGATCCTGAGGGAAATTGGATTTCATTACAGTTGCACCAACCAAGAATAGTGTAGAAATATAGCAATATAAAACCATAAATAATTAAATAATAATAAATTAATTATGCCAAGTGGAAATAAGTCCATGACCAGCCTATTGGCTCAGGGTGTCCGACACTCCGAGGGAGGAGTTGTAAAGTTTGATGGCCACAGGCAGGAATGACTTCCTATGACGCTCAGTGTTGTATCTCGGTGGAATGAATCTCTGGCTGAATGAACTCCTGTGCTTAACCAATACATTATGGAGTGGATGGGAGACATTGTCCAAGATAGCATGCAATTTGGACAGCATCCTCTTTTCAGACACCGCTGTCAGAGAGTCCAGTTCCACCCCAACAACATCACTGGCCTTATGAATGAGTTTGTTGATTCTGTTGGTGTCTGCTACCCTCAGCCTGCTGCTCTAACACACAACAGCAAACATGATAGCACTGGCCACCGCAGAATCGTAGAACATCCTCAGTATCGTCCGGCAGATGTTGTAGGACCTCAGTCTCCTCAGGAAGTAGAGACGGCTCTGACCCTTTTTAACTTTTTATGTTTTTAACTTTTAACAATAGAGAATCCCATTATAAACTTTTCCATTTTTGATAAACCATACATATGCCAATAGCAATGCCTCATTGTCTCACACAGTTGACTCACCCAGTTGTATCCCAAATTCTGTTTTGTGTAGCTGTGTGCATAGTTGATATTCAATGTCTTTATATGATGAACTACAGATTTATTACACAGGAATATTGAATTTAAAATACTGGTATCCATTTTGAGAACAGTGCTGAGCACTTCTGGTACAGCAGGCTTATTAATCTTTCACTAATTGTATGAGATTTTCCACACTTTGCTATCATTTTGGAAATGTTATAAGAAGCAATGAAACCACTATCAAGGTCAATTTTGGCTTTATTGACAAATGACGAGAGTGCAACACTTTTCAAATCCGTCGTTCATATTCTGGAACTGAGTAGTTCCATAAGTAGCCTTTTCAGGGTCTTTTATGGAAGTGTTCCTGCAATCTTGAGGGTTTCATGGCTTCATTAGAGAGAACTGTATTACAAATAAGACACATGGGGCATTGTTGATCTGACAGGAACAGAATAAAACCACACTCCAGGTATGTTACATTGTACTGATGCAATTTCTGTACTTTATGTTTCTTCGCAGGATTAGAATTCAAGGTTTCACCGCCTTCAGACTTATAGAGATTGTACATTTGTATTTATCCATCATTAATAGGGCTAAGTTAAAAACAAAAAATTAACACAAACTGGGAATGCCCACCAAATGTTGACAATGGCAGTGAGTTGACACAGCCTGTCATGTCTCGTGCCTTAAGTTAGGGTGCTGCTTACACCTCCCCCCAAGAATCTTGAATGCCCACCCCCACAACTTCTATTTCCCCTAACGCTCCCCTAAGGATGTGTAACTGCCCCCATTGGGAATAACTGATTTAGAGGATCTTGCAGAGACAACATTAGTGATAGCATTTTGAGATACCTGCTGTAGGTAGTCAATGTATAGAAAAATAAAAGAGAGCATGAAAGACTGCTGACCAATAGACTATGATCAAGGGAATATATGATTGAGTGATATGGATGAACAAAAGGACTCTGCATTATGCATGCACAGATACTTCAAATTCCTTATGGGATGCTTTCCTTTATAGCTTGATACAGAGTATACTAGAAGCCTGGGAGTTTTGCTGGAAGTATACACCACAGTAGTTAGACCCCAGCTTGAGTATTGCATTCAGTTCTGCACATCCGATTAAAGGAAAGCAGAGACTACTGGAAAGGAGACAAAGGCCATTTGCAAAGATATTACCAGATATGGAAAATAGAGGAGGTGAGGAGAGATTGGATAAACTAGCGTTGTTTTCTTTGGAACAAAGGAATAGAAGAGGAAATGTAAATGAGAGGAGCCTAGACAGAGTAAATAAGGTGGAACTGGTTCTTTCAGCAGAAGAACCAAACACATGAGTCATGGATTTAAATAATTGGGTTAGAGGGAAGATGAGGAAAAATATTTCCACCTAGAGACTGATAGGGGTCTAAAACTCATTGTTTAAAAGTGTAGGAGAGGCAGAAATCTTCATCACATTTAAGAGCGAGGTCATTATGGGGAGTTGGTGGAGCTTGTACTGGAAGATGTGTTTAGGCACAAACACAGTAGACGGAATGGCCTCAGGCTATGTACCATATTTTCTGTAATTCTTTGATTCTATTCTATGGAGTTTATTCAGTGAGTGGCAGCGTATTTGCCTTAACTAAGAAACAAAGGTTGACTGTTGGTTTTGAAGCAACTGTTCTTTAACATAATAGTCCCACTTTTCACCAGAATGTCACATGCAGTTCCTGTACTATTTGGACTAAATGAGCCTGTGAGAATTTTACACAGACCGGAACCCCATTTACAGAACATATGCTCCTTCGTGTAAATCCAATATCGGATTTTTATTTTTAATTTACCATCTTTTTTATCGGAAGTAGTTAAGCCCATTATTTATCTCACAGCTCTTCCAGAAGCAATAGGATTATTTAGCGAGAGACAGGAAAGAGACCAGTACGGTGATGTCAGGCAGAACCAGGCAGCTTTTAATCAGGATAATTACAAAAGCAGCTGAGCTGATGTTACTCGCTCACGGGCGGCACTCCCTGTCTCGCAGGGCTTTTTCTGTTTCAATCTCCTGCAACATGTTTTACATCCCGCTCCCTCCCCCTCCAGCATGACCACATTTCCTTTAATGTGGTGAACAGACTTGTACACCAAACTGAGGCACTCGTGTTTCAGTCTGGTCCTGAGCGGTCGTGCTGACCGCCTCCGGGCATTGCTACCGGCTGTCAGAGCATCAGAGGGGGTTTTCTCTTCAGTGTGTGGCATCTTGCTGTCATATTTACAGGAAGTGGATGATTTACCAATGCAGCACATTTGCACCAAATGTGCAAACTCAGCCCGGCTAGAGGAAAAGGGAGTCAAAATCTTGGGGGGTGGGGGAGTGGTAATCACTGCAAATTATCAGGCCTTTTCTTCCTCCCCGGCCCTTGCTATTTAATGATTTGGCGGTGTATTACTTTCTCCCGGACCCTCCTGCCATTGTTTCATTTCTTGGTGATTCTGCAGTTTTCCACATCTAATCTTGAGTGGGGGGACTCTGCTGACACTGTTTTATTGTTCTCCTACCACAGTTTCCACCACAAAGGAAAAGGACTTGCCTGTTTCCTCACTGCTTGAGGTGTGGCCGGAGTCCTGGATGTGACCCAGGCTTGGGCCCCACTGGGACGGAAAAGCCTGTATCCATGGTAACGGTGCAAGTTTTTTTATATAAATGCTGGCGTGTCTTCCAGCTGCCTGGTCAGCTCTTTCTCTGCAGCTGAATCTCAGTAGTTATAGCAACAGGCAGGTCAAGGAGTCTGAGGACTGACAACAGAAGTGATCATTACATTGAACAGACCAGTCTGGATCAGAGCCCAACTGAAAGCCAGCATTGATGCACAATGTGCAAGTAGGCAAGAGGTTATCTGTCGTGTAAACACTTATCTCATGTTTATAGCTGTAGTTGCCCATGAAGCTCTGGATGGCTTATCTATTGCAATCTTCTGTTCATGTGCATTTATAAAGACTTGATTCAGGACTTTAAAAATCTGAGACTAATAGAAAAGAAATATTTCCCCTCTGAGACAGTGCAGGTGTTGTCTACCTTCCTTTGTGTTACTCTTTTTCTTTGGTGAATTGGTTTGGAGGAGGGCAGGGACAAGGAATAAGATTTTAATGTCTATTTTAATGACTTAATTGTTGTGGAACTTTGTTCAAGCTGTTATTTCCCATAATCCTGCCCTTCTTTCCCACTCACAGGTTGGACCTAGAGCCCTCTGAGAGTGGAAATGACAGAGCAGGGTTCCTGCAAGCCATTTGTTCTGGCGGTTTTCATTTCAAGGGATTTAATTTCCCCAAGAGATTGTGTTTGATCTGGTAATACACAGCACATGCATAAGGCACTGTTGCAGTTGTCAGCGGTAGCCTCTGTATATACATACAGCTCTGCTTCCCCCTACTGATGATATAGCCAGTCCAATCTTAGTGATATGAGCAATACAGACTCAGTTCACAATGTGCTGGGTAAAAACATGAGTAAGTGAAGACTAGTTCTGAAAGCAACCAGCCTGGTCACTGTATCCTATAGAATCAGAGGCCCTTCAGCCCATCAAATTGGCACCACCTATCAAGCACCAATTAACTCTAATCATGTTTAATCCCATTCGTTTACCCCAGATTCTCCCACTCACCAACACACCAGGGGCAATTTACAGTGGCCAGCTAAACTGCCAGCCAGCATGGCTTTGAACTGTGGGGATGTGTGGAGCACCACGAGAGGGAGAATGTGCAGAGCCACATGCAGACAGCAGCAGCAGTCAGAAATGAACCAAGGCCCTGGAACTGGGAGGCAGCAGCAGCTCTACCAACATCCCAATATCCCACGCCATGTTGCAGCACACAGTGATGCTGTGGAACAGATTGATACTGTCTTTGAAGAATCGGCAGCTGATTGTTTCCAATGGTGCTACTGCCTATACAATGTTGGCCCAGAGTTTTACTAGAGAGATGTTTACTATCCTTCTCTAGCAAATGGCTGGTTCCTTGTACCACATCTCCACCCCCCCCCCCCACCCCACTGCCAACAGTCCATCAGATAGCCTTTACCCTCAGCATGGTGTGGCAGTTGGACTTTCAGTGAGTTCAAAGTTGTCCAGAGTTCCCCACAGTCCTCCATTTTTCCAAGATGCAGACTCTTGGGGTTCACCTCAGAGCAATACAAAAATCAGGAAAGATAATCGTGGGCATTACCCAGCCCACAAAGCTCCCTTCTGGAAAGCACTAAAGGACTAGTAAAACAAAAACTTTACAACTATCTTAAAAGTTTCTTTCCCCAGGCAGTTCATCCAATCAGCCATTCTATTCAACCCACAACCTATCCATCTATTATCTCAGTCCCTGCAACTTCACTCTAAACTCCTTTAAACCATTTTTTATAATGGTTACATTGTAAATACATGTTGGTATTTTTGTATTAATGCACAGTTTATTCAATATTTGAACTTAAAACTTTATATAATTCTTTATTCTGTATTGAATGTTGTCTGTTGTGACATGTCATGGCAACACACCACAGCAGTTTCTAATACATGTAAATGTGTATGGTAAATAAAGCTAATTGTTGGTCGTTGAGAACACTGGTCTACAATTCCTGTTGAGTATATTTTATATAGGTGGAACTGAATTGTTCAGCAAATTTAGTTACTGTTTTATTGTGCTACAGGTGAAATACCAGAACTTCATGTTGTAGAAGGAGGCTATTCTGCCTATCATAGCAGCATCTAAAACTAGGAGTCACTATTTTAGACTAAGGAAATGCCCATTTAAGGTTGAGATGAAGTGAATATTTTTCCTTAGAGACTTGAGAATCTCTGAAATGCCCTACCTCAAAGGCTGACAGAAACAGACTCAATTATTTTAAGGCAAAGGTAGATAGATTTTTAATAAGCAAAGGTGTGAAATGTTGCTCCAGGTATGTAAGACTGAGTTTGCAATCAGATCTGTCATGATCTTAATGAGCAGATGTTCTTATAAAAGCATGATCACATCTAGTACCATTTCCCTTCTATGGTCTTGGTCTGTAACCCTACAAGTGAGACACATCATCTGCTCATCGGCTGATCTTTGGATACTTTGAGGGCTTCTGCTTCCACCAGTCTGAGGCCGTAAGTCCCCGACTCAACAACCTCTGGTGATCTTCCTTGCAATTACATGTAATCTTTCATAAGAGAGATACCATAAGAGATGCCTACAAGAGTATCACTGGAATGTATTAATATTTATTCTGAGAACATAGGCACAGTGGGTTTGAAGGAGAAAATTATGAACTTTTAGATGAAGGCTGTCAGGGGTCTCGAGTGCTGGTGGTTCATGCTGAACTAGCTCTTCCTCTTTCCTGTTTTTGTTTCCCCTTCGCCTGCATTTCCTCCAATTGTCTGGTTTCTCATGATGGCAGCAAGTTAATATGCATTAGGAACCCACAGAAACTAGGGCTGCACAGCCTTTCCAGAGCAATGTAGAAGCATTGGGTGGACAACCTCTCAGTTGCAGGGCAGTTCCAGTGGCTGACCACTTTGTACACTACCTGTGCCTGGCTTCCTGACAGGCTCTGTGAGCCACACATGACATGGGGCTAGACTTTGCTGGCCAGCATCAGCCTCATTATAATAAAGTTGGCACAATAGGTCACTTGTTCCTGTTGCCAAGAAACCAGGCAATGCATTCAAAGTTCAAATAAACTTATTATCTAAGTATGTTTAGTCAACCATATATTACCCTGAGATTCATTTGCTTGCAGACATTCACAGTAGAACAAAGAAATACAATAGAATCAATGAAGAACTACACAAAGACTGACAATAAACAGATGTGCAAAAGACGATAAACTCTGATAAACTCTCAGTGGTGGTGGGGTGGGGGGTGGGGGGGTTGTAGGAGCTGTTCCTAAAATGTCGAGTGCGTCATCAGGCTCCTGCACCATGAAAAGCAGGATAAGTACCTTTACCACTTATAAAGGTAAATAGGACAAAAATGTATAGATAAGAAGACAGCTAGAAATAATCTGTTTAGAGTGGAAGAGCCTTTTAAAAGCAGAACTGATATATCTCGCTGACATTTAATCAAATTTCAACCACACAATATGATCTTGAAATGTTTGACAGAAACAAGAGATGAGGTCTCCTAGTTGTTGGTCTTTATCCAAAAATCAGTGACAATATGGAACTCACTCCCAAGAGTGTGATGGAAATGAATATTGTGATATTTGAGGAGAACTGGACAAATATCTGGAAGGAAAAAGAGGAGCAAACAGAGGAGAAATAAAAGATTATGCTGATAATACAATACACAATTCTGTTGTGTATTGACTATTTCAGTAATATTTTAAATATATTGCTTGATTAAGCAGTTAAGACTCCATGGTATTTCAGAAATGATAATAGGATGGATAGAGCACTGGCTGATTGGTAGGAGGAAAAGAGTGAGAATAAAGGGAGCCTTGTCTGGTTGGCTGCTGGTGACTAATGGTGTTCCACAGTGTCTATGTTGAGACCGCTTTTTTAAATGTTATATGGATTTGGATGATGGAATTTATGGCTTTGTGGCCAAGTTTGTTGGTATGAAGATAGGTGGAAAGGCAGGTTGTTTTGAGGAATCAGAGGCTACAGAAGGATTTAAGAAAAGCTAAAAGAAGATACGAGGTTGCTTTGGCAAGTAAGGTGAAAATAAATCCGAAGGGTTTCTACAGTTATATTAATAACAAAAGGATCGTGAGGGGTAAAATTGGTCCCTTAGACAATTAGAGTGGACAGCAATGTGTGGAGCCAAAAGAGATGGGGGAGATTTTGAACAATTTCTTTTCTTCGGTATTCACTAAGGAGAAGGATATTGAATTGTGTAAGGGAAACATGTAGGGAAGTTATGGAAACTATGACGATTAAAGAGGAAGAAGTACTGGCACTTATAAGGAATATAAAAGTGGATAAATCACCGGGTCCTGAGGGAGGTTAGTGTAGAAATAACAGGAGCTCTGACAGAAATATTTCAAATGTCATTAGAAACAGGGATGGTGCCAGAGGATTGGCGTATTGCTCATGTGGTTCCATTGTTTAAAAAGGGATCTAAGAGTAAACCTAGCAATTATAGGCCTGTCAGTTTGATGTCAGTGGTGGGTAAATTAATGGAAAGTATTCTTAGAGATGGTATATATCATTATCTGGATAGACAGGGTCTGATTAGGAACAGTCAGCATGGATTTGTGTGTGGAAGGTCATGTTTGACAAATTTTATTGAATTTTTTGAAGAGGTTACGAGGAAAGTTGACAAGGGTAAAGCAGTGGATGTTGTCTATAAGGACTTAAGTAAGGCCTTTGACAAGGTTCCGCACAGAAGGTTAGTTAGGAAGGTTCAATCGTTAGGTATTGAAGTAGTAAAATGGATTCAACAGTGGCTAGATGGGAGATGCCAGAGTGGCTAGGTGGATAACTGTTTGTCAGGTTGGAGGCTGGTGGTGTGCCTCAGGGATCTGTACTGGGTCCAATGTTGTTTATCAAATACATTAATGATCTGGATGATGGGATGGTAAATTGGATTAGTAAGTATGCAAATGATACTAAGATAGGTGGCATTGTGGGTAATGAAGTAGGTTTTCAAAGCTTGCAGAGAGATTTAGGCCAGTTAGAAGAGTGAGCTGAAAGATGGCAGATGGAGTTTAATGCTGATAAGTGTGAGGTGCTACATTTTGGTAGGAATAATCCAAATAGGACATACATGATAATTGGTAGGGCATTGAAGAACGCAGTAGAACAGAGTGATCTAGGAATAATGGTACATAGTTCCCTGAAGGTGGAATCTCATGTGGATAGGGTGGTAAAGAAAGTTTTTGGTATGTTGGCCTTTATAAATCAGAGCATTGAGTATAGGAGTTGGGATGTAATGTTAAAATTGTACAAGGGATTGACAAGGCCCAATTTGGAATATTGCGTACAGTTCTGGTCACAGAATTATAGGAAAGATGTCAACAAAATAGAGAGAGTACAGAGAAGATTTACTAGAATGTTACCTGGGTTTCAGCACCTAAATTACAGAGAAAGCTTGAACAAGTTAGGTCTTTATTCTTTGGAGCGTAGAAGATTGAGGGGGGACTTGATAGAGGTATTTAAAATTATGAGGGGGATAGATAGATAGAGTTGACGTAGATAGGCTTTTTCCATTGAGAGTAGGGGAGATTCAACCAAGAGGACATGAGTTGAGACTTAGGGGGCAAATGTTTAAGGGTAACATGAGGGGGAATTTCTTTACTCAGAGAGTGGTAGCTGTGTGGAACAAGCTTCCAGTAGAAGTGGTAGAGGCAGGCTCGGTATTGTCATTTAAAGTAAAGTTGGATAGGTACATGGACAGGAAAGGAATGGAGGGTTATGGGCTGAGTGCGGGTCAGTGGGACTAGGTGAGCGTAAGAGTTCAGCATGGACTAGAAGGGCTGAGATGGCCTGTTTCCGTGCTGTAATTGTTATATGATTAAACAGATTAGGAGAATGGGCAAACAAGAGGCAGATGAAGTATATGGTTGTGCACTTTGGTAGAAGAAATAAAGTGTACACTATTTTCTAAATGAAGGGAGCATTCAAATATGTGAGGTGCAAATGGATTTGCTCATCCTTGTGCAGGATTTCCTAAAGGTTAATAAGCAGTTTGAATCAGTGGCAAGGAATGCAAATGCAATGTTAGTCGTTACTTCAAGAAGACTAGAATATAAAAGCAAGGATGCAAAGGCTTTATAAGGCACTGGTGAGGCTCCTTTTCCTAGAAAGGATGTACTGACATTAGAGATGGTCCAAAGGAGGTTCATGATAAGGATTCCAGTAATGAAAAACTTATCATATGAAGAGCATTTGGTGGCTCTGGGCCTGTACTCACTAGAACTCAGAAGAATGAAGAGGGACCTCATAGAAACCTATCGAATGTTGAAAGGCCTCAATAGAGTAACTATGGAGAGTATGTTTCCTATGGTGGGGGAGTCTAAGACCAGAGGACAGAGCCTCAAAATGGAGGGACATATATTTAGAACAGAGATGAGGAGGAGTTTCTTTAGCCAGAGAGTAGTGAATCTTCAGAATTCATTGCCACAGACAGCTGTGAAGACCTAGTCATTGGTATATTTAGGGCAGAGGTTGATGGATTCTTGATTGGTCAGGGATATGCAGAGAAAGCAGGAGACTGGGGCTGAGATGAAATGGCAGAGCAGACTCGATGAGCCAAATGCTGTAATTCTGCTCCTGTATCTTATGATCTTATGGTCTTATTCATTGTTGTTTACATCATAAGTAAGCACCTCACTAAAAGTAAAAACAAAGCACACATGTTTTCTCAGGTTCCCATGCTTTTCTTTCAATGAATTTCTGAAGTTACAAAACATAACAGTGGCAACGAGTAAGTTTGAAAAATGGACCCGAAACAACTACCTACCTGTTGAATGTTTGAGTTTAAGAAAAAGTGCAGCACATGTCTCTTCAAAAGAGGACAGAGAGAGTCAAGTTGAAAAAGGCAGAAAATGGACAAAATTCACAGGTTCATAAACAGTGATGGGTGATAATAATCATAACATAAAGAAAAGCAGAAACAGCTGGCAACATTGGAAATATAGATGCATTCAATAGCACAATGGATAACTGGCTGATGCATACTGAGCAAATTGAGCAGTATTTTGAAGCAAATGGAACAGCCAATGAGAAATGAGTGCCAGTTTTTCTGAGTGCAGTAGGTGGAAGAGCATACAGTTTGCTTTGAAAATTAATTGCTCCAACTGAACCAGCCAAACTGAGCTTTGCTGATATTGTGAAAATAATTGAGGAACATTTAGAACCAAAACCGTTCTTGATTGCAGAATACTTTAAATTTCATAAATGAAATCAAAGGGTAGGGGTGTCCATTTCAGCATATGTGACTGATTTGAAGAGGTTGTTTGAGCATTGTCAGTACAGTGATGTTGTAGCGGTGTGCTACACGCAGCGCTAAAATTACGACACGGAGTCGGTAACTGCAGTCGAAGGAAAAAACTTTATTCGAAAACTTCAGCCTCACTTTTAAGCCTCCCTCAACTGGTCCCCCATGGCGCAGAGGCTTCAAAGCCCTGTGCTCGCAAACCCCCGTAGGCTATCTAATTGTGAGTCGGTTCGGATGCGCCAGGAAATGGGTCGCCACAATGTACTTATTGATACACTGAAAGATTGTTTAGTTTATTATGCTTTAGTTTCTTACAAGAAAGCATTCAAAATGGCTCCTTATTGAAGCACAATTCACATTTAAAAGAGCAGTTGAAATTGCTGTATCAGTGGAAACAGCTAACAGAAATGCAACTGAGTGGCAGCCAGGACTGAAAGAGAATGTTAACAAAATTACAATGTCTAATCAGGAGCCTGCCTGGCTGAACACACATAGTGTTACTGTGGTGGCAGGGGTTCACACACTCCAGACCAATACAGGTTTAAAGATGAAAGTTGCAGAAAAAATACAACAAAGTAGGACATGTACAATGAGCATGCCAGGCAGAAAAAAAATAAATGGATTGCACAAGGAAGAAAAAAGATAAAAAGTCAAGTTGTCAAGTTACAGTTTCAAAAGGAGCACTAATAGGGCTTACAGTAAACAGTAAATTCATTAAAAAGGGCTTGGACACTGGACACTGTTGAAGTCATTCCACAAAATGATTTTGAACAGCATTTTGAAGATACTGAACTGAAGCCTGCAGATATCCAACTGAGAATTTATACTGGAGAAAAGATAACTCCTGTGGGAATGAAATTCACAATAGTGAAATACAATAACCAACAAGCCTCATTAGGCTTGTATGTTGTAAAAACAAGAGGGCTGTGATTGGCTGAGATGACTACAAGTGGAATTGGAAATCCAACCCAAGTTTGCATGACGCATCCCCTGTAATAGCAAAAGGTACTAGATGATGCCACTGCAGTGTCCCAGAATGACATTGGAAAACTCAAACAGAGGTACAAGAGTGTTAAATGAAAATGCCACACCCAAGTTTCGCAAAGCTCATCTGGTTTCTTATACAGTACTATGTGTGATAAAGAAGCCAGTGAGCTGAAGGAATTCTTTTCCAGGTTGTGTGGAGCCCATGAGCAATGCCAGTGGTCCCAGTAGCTAAGAGAAATGGGTCTGTCAGAATCTCTGGTGATTTTAAGCTCACCATCAACCCAGTACTGAAAGTAGATCAATACCCTCTGCCCAGGATAGAGGATATTTTTGCAAATATTTCTGGAGGGAAACACTTCAGCAAAGTGGACTGAACTGAGGCCTACCTACAGATGGAGACAGAAGAGGAGTCTGAAGTGTTTCTCACTAGAAACACTCACAAAGGTCTTTATTACTTTATCACTATAACAGGCTTATTTTTGGAGTAGCATTTGCACCTGCACTCTAGCAGAAAGCTATGGACCAGGCGTTGCAAGGCTGCCCAAGCATTCAGTGTTACCTGGATGACATTATTGTTACTGGTAAGGATAACAAGGATCATCTCCAAGATCTCAAGACAGTGTAAAAAAATTAGAAGATTGTGGGTTCAGAGCATGACACCCAACAAGTATGAATTCTTTAAACCAAGCATCACTTACAGTGGTCACACATTTGACACACAAGAATTACACAAGTGCGCTGAGAAAATTCAAGCTGTGGTGAATGTCTCAGACCAAAGGACGTGTCACAGTTGTGGTCCCTTTTAGGAATTGTCAATTACTGTAAAAAGTTCCTGCCGAACCTGGCTACTGTGCTCCACCCCTTGAACTCATTGCTACAGATTGGGAAGAAATGGCAATGGACAAAGCAGTGTGAGGTGGCTTTCCAAAAGGCAAAGGAAATGGTGACATCAGACACTGTCCTCACACATTATGATCCACATTGTCCAGTGAAGCTTGCCCATGATGCCTCGCTTTATTGGATAAGTACAGTCATGTCACATGTCATGAATGATGGACAATTTCACGTTCCCTTACTGTTGCAGAGAAAAATTATGCTCAGGTTGAAAGAAAGGCCTTGAGTCTGGTTTGGGGTGCAAAGCATTTCAACCAGTACTTGTATGGGAGAGAATTTACCCTCATTACTGATCATCATGAAAGCAGAATACAGGGAGTTAGGAAGGAAGCTGAGAAGCAGGACCTCAAAGGTGGTAATCTCAGGATTAGTGCTTGTGCTACGCGGCAGTGAGTATAAGAATAGAGTGAGGTGGAGGATAAATGCGTGGCTGAAGGATTGGAGCAGGGGGAAGGGATTCAGATTTTTGGACCATTGGGTCCTTTTCTGGGGCAGGTGTGACCTGTACAAAAAGGATGGGTTACACTTAAATCTGAGGGGGACCAATATCCTGGTGGGGAGGTTTGCTAATGCTGTTGGGGATGGATTAAACTAGAATTGCATGGGGGTGGGAACTGAAGTGAAGAGGCAGAGGATGAGGAGGTTGGAGCCGTAGCAGGGAGTTTGTGAGGAAGGATAGGCAGATGTTAGAGCACTCAGCCTGATGGGTTGAGATGTGCCTATTTTAATGCAAGGAGTATCATAAACAAGGTGGATGAATTTAGAGCGTGGATCAATACATGGAACTATGACGTTGTGGCCATTACAGAGACTTTGCATCTCTGCATCTTTGCATCAACTGTCTCAGGAGCAGGAATGGCTGTGAATATGCTAGGCTTTAGATGTTTCAAAAAGAACAGAGAGGAAGGCAAAAGACGTGGGGGCATGGCATTGCTAATTAAGGATAGCGGTTTGGCTGCAGAAAAGGAGGAAGTCATGAAGAGATGGCCTCCTGAGTCAGGGTGGGTGGAAGTCAGAAACAGGAAAGGGGCAATAATTCTACTGGGTGTTTTATAGACCCCATCCAATAGTAACAGGGATATCGAGGAGCAGATAGGGAGTCAGATTCTGGAATGAAGCAATAAGGTTGTTGTGACGGGCGATTTTAACTTTCCTCATATTGATTGGCATCTCCTTAGCACAAGTGGAGTTTGTTAGGTGTGTTCAGGAAGGTTTCTTGGCACAATACGTAGATAAGCCTACAAGAGGAGAGACTGTACTTGATCTGGTATTGGGAAATGAACCTGGTCAGGTGTCAGATCTCTCAGTGGGAGAGCATTTTGGAGGTAGTGATCACAACTCTGTCTCCTTCACCATAGCACTGGAGAGGGACAGGAACGGACAATTTGGGAAAACATTTAATTGGCGTAGGGAGTATTAGGCAGGAAATTGAGAACATAAATTGGGAGCAGATGTTCTCAGGGAAATGCACGGTAAAAATGTGGCAAATGTTCAGGGAACATTTGCATGGAATTCTGAATAGGTATATTCCATTGAGGCAGGGAAAGGATTGTAGGGTTAAGGAAACATGGTGTACAAAGGATGTACACCAGTTTAGGAAAAAAGGAAAAGGAAAATCCAGTTTAGGAGAAAAGAAACACTTATGAAAGGTTCATGAAACTAGGTACTGTTAGAGCTCTAGAAAATTACAAGTTTGCTAGGAAGGAACTTAAGAATGGAATTAGGAGAGCCAGAAGAATCCATGAGAAGCCCTTGGTGAGCAGGATTAAGGAAAACACCAAGGCATTCTACAAGTATGTGAAAAGTAAGAGAATGAGATATGTGAGAATAGGACCAATCAGTTGCGGTAGTGGAAACATGTGCAAGGAGTTGGGGGAGGTAGCAGAGGTACTTAGTGAATACTTTGCTTCAGTATTCACAAGGGAAAAGGATCTTGGCAATTGTGGGGTGACTTACAGCAGACTGAAACATTTGAGCATATGGATATTAAGAAAGAGGATGTGCTGGAGCTTTTGAAAAGCATTGTTAGGTAAGTCACTGGGACCGAATGAGCTATACCCCAGGCTACTGTGGGAAGCAAGGGAGAAGATTTCTGAGCCCCTTGCAAAGATCTTTGCATCATCAATAGGGATGGGAGAAGTACCAGAGGATTGGAGGGTTGCAAATGTTGTTCCCTCGTTCTGATTAGCGATAGTCAGCATAGTTTTGTCAAGGTCATGCCTTATAACCTGATGAATTCTTTGAGATGTAACAAAACATATTGATGAAGGTAGAGCAGTGGATATAGTGCATATGGATTTCAGTAAGGCATTTGATAAAATTCCCCATACAAGTTTCCTTCAGAAAGTAAGGAGGCATGGGATCCAAGAAGACATTGCTTTGTGGATCCAGAATTGGCTGGCCCAAAGAAGGCAAAGGGTGGTTGCAGATGGTTTA
Organism: Hypanus sabinus; assembly: GCF_030144855.1. Lineage (NCBI taxonomy): Eukaryota > Metazoa > Chordata > Chondrichthyes > Myliobatiformes > Dasyatidae > Hypanus > Hypanus sabinus. Next base: position 15,182,594 of record NC_082722.1, on the reverse strand, counting down.
TATTCTTCATGGCGGTCAATGACCAGTGGTTTTCTGCAGGATCTGATCTGGGACCCCACCTCTTTCTGCTTTTTATAAATGACCTGAATGAAGAAGTAAAAGGATGGGTTAGTAAGTTTGCTGATGACACATAGGTTGGGAGTGTTGTGGATAGTCTAAAGCATTACAGTCAGAGGTTACAGTGGGACATTGATAGGATGCAGAACTGAGCTGAGAAGTGACAAATGGAGTTCAACGCAGATAAGTGTGAAGTGGTTCATTTGGGAGGTCAAATTTGAAGACAGAATTTAATATTAATGGTATGACTCTTGGTGGTGTGGAGGATCTGAGACATCTTGGGGTCTGTGTTGATAGGACACTCAAAGCTGCTGCACAGGTTGACAGTGTTACGATGACGTATGGTATGTTGACACTCATCAGCTGCGGGATTAAGTTGAAGAGCTGTGAGGTAATGTTACAGCTGAATAACACCCCACTTGGAGTACAGGTAGTCCCGAGTTCTGAACGTCCAACTTATGGGCAACTTGTATTTACGAACCGAGGAAGGATAATGCCATTTTAAGTCAGATCACAACGCTGTCTGCCATTTTAAGTCGCATCGCGACGCCGTCCACCATTTGAAGTCGTTGCTGTTGACACTGTGTTCAGTGTGTAACTTTGTATTTGGCTTAAATTTTTCTTAGCAAGATTCACCCTGACCCCCCCCCCCCACCCCCCATTCCGGTCGGCTGGTGGCGCAGTAAGATCAGCGCCGGGCTCGAGAACGGAGGTTCCCGAGTTCGATCCAGTAACAGACCGCTCCCATGCCAGGTGGATGTCGATCCAGTGACTCCCGTACCATCTGTGCCGGGTTGATGTTGAGCTCGCAACGCGATCTCATAAAAAAAAACACTGTCACCTCCAGTTTAAATTCCCACATGGACTATTGTGGAGGATCAGATACCCAAACCCAGCACAATCCCCACTTGTCCCATTTAGCCTGTTTCAGTGCATTAGGTTACAATCAGTCAACGATCGGAACAATTTTAAAAGATAAATGATAAAGTGAGAATAATGGAGCATGTGAAAGGCCTTTCCCCGATGAAAGCCACAATTATTACTAAACAATGCAGTGGTTTAATTATTGGAATACATACGTTTCTTAAGTGTTTTATATGCATAGAAAGGTGCAATATATACTATATACTAAGACAAACGTTTGACTAACTGACGCTAAATAACACCAGACGTACTTGTTCCGACTTACATACAAATTCAACTTAAAGACAGATTCAGGAATGGAACTCATTTGTAACCCGGGGACTGCCTGTACTGTGTTTGGTTCTGGTCACCTCACTACAGGAAGGTGTGGATACTACAGAGAGAGTGCAGAAAAGATTTACAAGGATGTTGCTTGGATTGGAGGGTGTACCTTATAAGAATAGGTTGAATGAAGTTGGCCTTTTCTCCTTGGAGTGACAGAGGATGAGAGGTGACCTGATAGAGGTGTATGAGATGGTGAGGGGCATTGATAGTGTGGATAGCCAGAGGCTTTTTCCTACGGCTAAAATGGCTAACACGAGGGGGCATAGATTTAAGATGCTTGGAAATAGGTACAGAGGGGATATCAGTGGTAAGTTTTTCACAGAGAGTGGTGGGTGCGCAAAATGGGTCTTTTAAGAGCCTCTTAGATAGGTTCATGGAACTTAGAAAAATAGAAGGCTATGTGCTACAAAAATCCTAGGCAATTTCTAGAGTAGGTTACATGGTCAGCACAACATTATGGACCAAAGGGCTTTTAATGTGCTGTAGATTTTATGTTCTATCGACCATTATTGTCCATTTTCAATCCACTGAAGGATATTCCAGTAATAGCAGCAGCATGGATTCAGAGATAGGCTCTGTTTCTTGGAGGACATAATTACAAAATCAAATTCAAGAGGACATCTAATCATGAAAATGCTGATGGATTGTCCTGTTTACCCTTGGAAAAGAAAATACTCGAAAAACTTATAGAAAGGACGCATTCCTCTTGATGTAATCTCCCTACCGTAAATTGAAAGTTTCTTGAAGGTTATGGGGGGAAGGCCAGGAATTAGGTTTGAGGAGGAGATAAAAAAAAAGGATCAGCCATGATTGAATGGCAGAGCAGACTCAATGGGCCAGATGGCCTAATTTTGCTCCTATGTCTTATGGTCTTATGAAAGTCTTGCTACCGTGCCAGAGATGATCAAAAGGGAAACCAGAAAAGACCCCAAATTGTTGTAGGTCTACATTGCTACCCAAAGTGGCTGGAATGTGCAGCAGAAATTCCAGTTCCCCCATTTTTACCAGAGCCGGGATGAACTTGCCTTTGACAGGTTGCCTTATGTGGGGATTGAGAGCTCTCAACCAAGCTGAGAGCTGAAGTGCTGGAGGAGCTACATGCTGGACATCCAGGCATGGTCAGAATGAAAGCATTGGCTTGAAGCTTTGTCTGGTGGCTTGGGATAAATCTGCAGGTTGAGCAGCTTGCCATGCACTGTTTGGGATGCTAACACATCCAGAAGAATGGTGTCCAGAGCACCAATTTCTGCAGTTCCAGACTCAACTTGTACAACCACCATGGAGGAGGGCCCTAACCCTGAGATTATTTCACAGCCACAAGTTTCATCTGCTAAGCAGAGCCTCCTGTCTCTCTACCCTCCCACGGCACACCCGGCAGATTTACAAACTCGTTCTCTGCTTCACATTGACAAATTGTTTTTGTGCAAAAGTTTTAGGCACCATAGCTATATATATGTGCCTAAGACTTTTGCATAGTATTCTGTATATGCATATAAGTTGAGGTGCATTCTATATCGAGCTGGAGCTTATAGCTAAGCAAGGAGGAGTGTTGTGTAATTAATATTTCATTAGTATTGTAAATATATTGTTTGATTAAGCATTCATTGTTGTCTACATCATTTATTACAGGTTGTCTGTAAAAGTACATTAATGGTTACATCATTATAACATTACATCATAAGTGAGCACCTCACTAAAAGTACTCATCCTTCCGGGCTCTGGTGTTTTTCTTTTGATTAAGTTCTGGGGTCACAAAACGTAACAGCTTTGGATGAGGAAGGATGGATGGAGGCTTCAGTGGACCACAGATACCAGTATGGACTGGCTGGGTGGAAAGGTCAGTTTCTGTGCAGCTTTTCCTGTGCACAAGAAACACAGGAGTCACAAGAGCTGTAAGAATATGTGGCCCTGGTTTATTCAACCCTCTGCCTGCACTGAGGGGCAACAAGAAAATGTCATTGCTTAGTACCACTGTCAATGACACTTGGAGTTGTTTATTTGTTGGCTTGGAGACATGATCATGTGGCTCACAAGCTATGAGTGGAAGGGAACAGTTCAACAACTAGAGTGCGACTAAAACAAGTTGCTCAAGAACACTGCACCATAAGACCCAAATGAAGAATTCATTTATGCAGCCCGCAGAAGGAAATTGATTTAAAGGCCTCATGAAATACTCGCTCTATTTGCAGGCTCTCCATGCAATGTAAAAAGACATAGTCCAGCAATAAGTGATAGAAGTGACAGGACGTACAATTAGCACACCAGAGGATCCAGCTGTTTTTATCTAATGTCTCATCGTCTGTTGTAATAGAAGTTAACCATTCCCTAAGTCCTCTGATAAAGCTATCAGCTGCCGTTGTGGCTGTGGATACCAATATTCAGAGGGATTTGCAGGCTATTGCAGCATTGGAATGGATTTCTTCTGATCTTGCTTCTAAATGACAAACCCTGAAACCTCATACTGTGACGCCAGTTCTAGATTCGTCAGCTATAGGAATATTCTTCGTATGTGTCATCATGTTAGGGCAGGCATGGGCAAACTACGGCCCGGGGGCCATATGCAGCCCGTTAAGCTTTTTAATCCGGACCGCAGAACTTGATGAAATTATATTAATAAACCTTGTTAACGTTTTTTCCCTGCAATTCTGGCGTTTTCCCAATAGGTGACGCACTCTATATACATTGACCTTTGTTGAGGTGCAGCATATTACTCCACATTTGCGCTTTACTCTTTGTTCGACTTGACCTATTTGTGTGAACAGGCGTTCAGCGTCATGAACGTCAACAAAGCCAGCCACAGATCCAAGTTAACTGACCAACACCTCAGATCCATCCTGAGAATCGCCACAACAAAACTAAATCCAGACTTTGATGCGCTGGCTAAAAAGGGAGACCAACAACACTGTTCCCACTGAAATTAAAAATAAGTTTCTTCGTTGTGTGTTATGTAAAAAATGCATTTGAAAATATTTTTTTCAATAAGCCTTACATGTTACATGTCATTTCTATTAAGTGATGGACATGAGTAGTGCACAGGTGCATGTATGTTCTCAAAATAAAAAATGCGCTCCAGATCAAATAACACGCTCCGCATACTGGCGCACTGTCACTGTTCTGTCATTGTGCTGGTCGTTGTTGAGTTTTGGCACAGGGGACAATTGAATAAGAAGGAGCAGGACAAGTAGACCTGCATCTCCTACCGTTTTTGAAATAAAGACAGTCAGGAGGAGAGTGATGATGATAATATCTTGAAGGATAACAGAATTTTCAGTGCTTTAAAATAATAACTGTTACTATTAAAAAAGCTGTATTTTATTCATTTAATTTTCAGAATTTTAAAAGTCATTTCAATAAATAGCTAAATACCATGGGACTTCAAAGACAGATATCTTGTTGTAATGCATTTGTTCATTTTCAATTGAAATTAAAGCACATGTTTTCTACATATCCCATGATATTTTATTTTCTCTTATGAGGTGTATTACCAAAACACTCCGTCCATCTGCTCCTGGTCCGGCCCCCTGTAAAATTTTAGAACCCTTTGTGGCCCACAAGTCAAAAAATTTGCCCACCCCTGTGTTAGAGGTTCTATGAAATTCCCTCCCAATCTCAATCTTTTAAAGTCCTGAGAATTCAGGCCTATCTCCACTCCCCCCCCCCCCACATATCCCTTATGTCAAATCAGGAATTGGTGTAGTAAATAAGATAAAGTGGGTTTCACTAAAACTCCTCCCCTGCGAAGCTGAGGAGCAAAGGAGATAATATTTTCTCGTGTAAGGGTTGTGTTCTGTTGGAGTTGCATGGCCCATGGTGCTGCTAGTGGACCCTGCCCGTTAATTGCAGAGCTCATAAGTATTTTCTTCAAACATGCAAAGTAGTTTCGGCTACATGAAACTGAGAAGAAAATCCTCGAGGACTGTGGAGGACTGACTAAATGCCATAATGGAAGTTGTCATCATGTGTGGATTCTTACTCTTCCACTTCCCAAAATAAACTTATTGTCATCTACTTAAATATTCTTATGCTGAGTAAAAGGACTAGAGGACTTAAAATCCTTGCTGATTTTCAATACTGCATAGTTTAAAATGGCAAGAAAGGACTTGTCCCTTAGACCTTACCAAGAGTCAAAAGTTCTCAGTGACCCACGGCAGTTCATCTGAGAGAGGGTTTCACTTGGTCACGATTTACAACAAAGTGTTAAATTCGTTGCCTGTCCAAAGTTTCTTCAATAATAGTTGACCACTACTTAGCAGTAGTTCAATAATGAATCCAACAAAATGGAATATGTCTATCTGCTGTTTATCAAATACCAGTCAGCCTTCAACAGCATCACCCCCTCACTACCAATCAACCGGCTTCAAAACCTGGTCCTTGCCCTTCCCTCTAACCCGGGGGTCGGCAACCCGCGGCTCCGGAGCCACATGTGGCTCTTTTACGTCTGTGCTGCGGCTCCCTGTTGCTTTGGGAAATAATTGGTTGTGGCGACCCTTTTCCTGGCACATCCGAACCGACTCACTATTAGATAGCCTACGGGGGTTTGCGAGCACAGAGCTTTGGAGCCTCTGCGCCATGGGGGGGCAGGTTGAGGGAGGCTTAAAAGTGAGGCTGAAGATTTCGAATAAAGTTTTTTCCTTCGACTGCAGTTACCGACTCGGTGTCGTAATTTTAGCGCTGCGTGTAGCACACCGCTACATGGTCAGTATTTAATTAAAATGTATTTTATGTTAGTTTGTTAGTTTTTGAAATGTAATTCTAAATTTGAAGATTATGGTGATCTTGTACAATCTAAATAAGACGTTGTGGCGACCCATTTCCTGACACATCCGAACCGGCTCACAATTAGCCAGCGCTCAGGCTAAGGGAGATAGCCTACGGGGGTTTGTGAGTACGTGCCTTTTGCAGCATCCGCGCCCATGGGGGGCGGGTTGAGGGAGGCTTAAAAGCAAGGCTGTTTAGTTCGAATAAAGCTATCTTTGACTGCAGTTTACTGACTGCGTGTAGCAACCGCTACAACGTGTTTTTATCGCTGGCTGTCCAGAGGGGAGGTGCTGAAACACTTTGTCGCGTGTCTGGAAGAAGAGAAAACTTTCCTGGGCAGCAAAGGGCTCACCTTTCCTGAGCTGGAACAGCCAGAGTGGCTGGAAAAGCTACACTTCATGGTAGACATGACAGCGCACCTGAACACGCTGAACACAGCTCTTCAACGGGGTAAGGACGTACAGCCCTGCACATGTTGGAGGATGTTTTGGCATTCGAGCGCAAGTTGACGTTGCTTGCCAGAGATTTACAGAAAGGCACATTGTCTCACTTCCCCAATTTGAGAGAGTTCAAACAAGGTCACGACATGATAAATTCGGAGTATTTACATTCTGCAATCATCGCAATGCAAACATCGTTTGGGAAACGCTTCTGTGAGTTCAGAGAGGAAAAAAACACATTATCCTTCCCGGTCACTCCCCTAAGCATCGATCCATCCCTACTGAATACGACTGCATTGTCAGGTGTGAGTCAACCTGAACAAGTATGATAAATATTTTAATTGCCTATTATTTTACGTATATTCATATGTTTTCATTGTTCAGTGAAATAGTCCTTTTATTTTTCAGGTTGACAGCTGGCTGACGTTATTGTTGGTTTGCTGCTGGCGGCAAATTCAAGTTTGGCGTTTTTCATAAATACAAGAAGGACTCAAATAGACGTTGAGTATTTTACTTAAAAGTAACCTTCAACCCAACGTCTTTTTTTTCGGAGTTCAAAATGTTTTTGTTGCATGCAGAAATGTAATTTCGTTTTCTCTGCAGGAGTTCATCAATTTCATAAATGCAACACATTATAGTTTGTTTATACATAGCATAAAGGCAAAACAAAACGTTGTATGCAGTGTTATTTCATTTTAAATGTCAAACGGGTTTTGCGGCTCCCAGTGTTTTCTTTTCTGTGGGAAACGGGTCCAAGTGGCTCTTTCAGTGGTAAAGGTTGCTGACCCCTGCTCTAACCGGATCCTCAACTTCCTTATCGGGAGAACACAGTCTCCCGATCAATCCCGATACTGCAAATCAGTAATAACATCTCCTACCTACATAATGTCCATATCTCTCCATCTTCCTCATATTCATGTGCCTATCCAAACGTCTCTTCCCTGGTATCATGGATTATTGATTATCTGACTGGCAGACCACAGTACGTACACTTGCAACACTGTGTGTCAGACAGAGTGGTCAGCAGCACTGGGGCTCCACAGGGGACTGTCCTGTCTCCCTTTCTCTTCACCATCTACACCTTGGACTTCAACTACTGCAGAGTCTTGCCATCTTCAGAAGTTTTCTGATGACTCAGCCATAGTTGGATACATCAGCAAGAGAGATGAGGCTGAGTACAGGGCTACGGCGGGAAACTTTGTCACATGGTGCGAGCAGAATCATCTGCAGCTTAATGTGAAAAAGACTAAGGAGCTGGTGGTGGACCTGAGGAGGGCTAAGGCACTGGTGACCCCTGTTTCCATCCAAAGGGTCAGTGTGGACATGATGGAGGATTACAGATACCTGGGGATACGAATGGACAATAAACTGGACTGGTCAAAGAACACTGAGGCTGCCTTCAAGAAGGGTCAGAGCTGTCTCTATTTCCTGAGGAGACTGAGGTCCTTTAACATCTGCCGGATGATGCTGAGGATGTTTTACAAGTCTGTGGTGGCCAGTGCTATCATGTTTGCTGTTGTGTGCTGGGGCAGCAGGCTGAGGGTAGCAGACACCAAAAGAATCAACAAACTCATTTGTAAGGCCAGTGATGTTGTGGGGGTGGAGCTGGACTCTCTGACGGTGGTGTCTGAAAGGCGGATGCTGTCCAAGTTGTATGCCATCTTGGACAATAACTCCTATCCACTCTATAATGTACTGGTACATTCAGCCAGAGACTCATTCCACCGAGATGTAACACTGAGCTTCATAAGAAGTCATTCCTACCTGTGGCCATCAAACTTTACAACTCCTCCCTCGGAGTGTCAGACACCCTGAGCCAATAGGCTGGTCCTGGACTTATTTCCACTTGGCATGCTTAACTTATTATTATTTAATTATTTATGGTTTTATATTGCTATGTTTCTTCATGATTCTTGGTTGTTGCAGCTGTAATGAAACCCAATTTCCCTCAGGATCAATAAAGTATGTCTGTCTGTCTGTATTTGCCTCCACCACCATACCAAGCAGTGCATTCCAGACATCCACCATTCACTGAGTAAAAATCTTACCCCTCACTTCCCCTTTGAACCTAACCCCTCTCAACTTCAATGCATGCCCTCTGGTATTAAACATATCCATCTCCCTGTCTACTCTATCCATCTTATAAACCTCTGTCAGATCTCCCCTCAGCCTCTGCTGCTCCAGAGAAAGCAACCTAAGTTTGTCCAGCCTCTCATGATGGGACATGCCCTCTAAACCAGGCAGCATCCTGGTAAACCTCTTCCACACCTTATCCAAAGACTCAACATCCTTCCTATAGCGTGGAGTTTGAGGAGATTCAAAATGTCACCAAAGACTCTTTAAACATTTCTCCAGATGCAGAGTGGGGAACATTCCACTGGTTGCAACATTGCCAGGATCACAAGGAGCTGCAGAAGGTTGTGGAATCAGTCAGTCCATCCCAGGTCCTACTACTACCAGGGAGGAAGCACACACACAATGTTTTAAGAATTGTTTCTCCTCCTCTACTATGCGATTTCTGAATGTCCACAAATCTATGAACTCTACCTTGTTATTAGCTTTTAGCACCATTTAGTAATGTTTGTAACTGAATAATTTTATTCCATTTTGCGCTGTGCTGCTGCCACAAGACAGGTGTCATTGATAATAAAGCTGTTTCTGATTCTTATTCCGTACCCTAGCCCAGTGGTTCAAGGTTACTGAGAGTGTTAACAGAATAGGATTGGACAGGGAGTAGTAATCTCTGCTAATGAGATGCACTAAATTTGTTCGATGGTAAAGGATGAATTTTATCAGCTGTCTTTGCTAAAAGGAACAGTCCCTCACTCATATGCAATGGATGATAAATGGGGACAGTTTCCATTCAATATCACTGGAATAAATTTAGAAAGATTAATCTTCCATTTCATTGAGATGAACATAAGTAGTAAATACTCATTTTCAATTGCATAACTCAGAAGCATCCAAGCACTGGGGAAATTACTGAAGAAACAAATACCTGTCAATAATATTACAACAGAACTCCAGCAGCCCTTGGACCCCTACCTTCAACTGAAATGCAAAAAATCAGAACACGTTTTTTCTATCAGAGTGAATGAAAATGAGTTCAGTTTTCAGACAGAAATACTAATGATTAAAAAATTAGTCGTCTGAAAATGGAATCGATGTTATATGTGTCTTTTCATTCTTTGCTATGTTTAAGTAAGGGCAATCATTTTTTAAAAATCTTTTTTTCTCTGCCACAGTTGTTTTTCAGGTTTGCGGCACTTGCACCAGCTAATCTGTGCCTGAATTATAATCAGCTCATTAATCTATTGGCCTGTCAGCAGAAGCTGGATCATTCACATAGGAGACTTGAAGGAGATTTTATTGTTTTTCTGGCTGCTCATTGATGGCCTGTCTCAGACTAAGTAAACAAAAGAGGTTTTAAAAATCTATCAGTCACTACCTATGATACCACACCACAAGCAGAATGAACATTAGAAAAAATATATCTTGAATACAATGAGCACTTTTTTCTCTGATCAGACTCAGGCATATTGACCAATACACTGGTGCTATTGCACAGTTTCAGTAAATCAGGTCCAATCCCAACCTCTGGAGCTGTTTGAATGGAGCTTGGACATTTCTCCCGTGACTGGGAGGGCTTCCTCTTGCTGCTCTGGTTTCCTTCCCCAACACAAAGATGTGCAAGTTAGATAGCCACTGTAAGTTTAGGTGAGTATGATTGATCTGAGTTGAAACCTCCGTTGATATCTCCATCTCCTTTGTCCTGGAATGAAAAGCCTCATCCTGAGAGCAGATGCAGAGGAGACGGAGGAATTGTGAGAAGAGGGTAGCATAGTCCAGGTAGCTGTGAGAGTCTGTAGGCTTATAGTAGATATCAGTAGATAGGCCGTCTCTAGAGATGGACTATACCGACACCTCCCTCCCCTTTCTTGATCTTTCTGTCTCCATCTCTGGAGACGGCTTATCTACTGATATCTACTATAAGCCTACAGACTCTCACAGGTACCTGGACTATTCCTCTTCCCACCCTGTCTCTTGCAAAAAGGCTATCCCCTTTTCACAATTCCTCCGTCTCCGCCACATCTGCTCTCAGGATGAGGCTTTTCATTCCAGGGCGAAGGAGATGTCTTCCTTTTTTAAACAAAGGGGCTTTCCTTCGTCCACCATCAACTCTGCTCTCAAACGCATCTCTCCCATTTCTCGCACATCTGCCCTCACCCCATCCCCCCGCCACCCCACTCAGGATAGGGTTCCCCTTGTCCTCACCTACCACCCCACCAGCCTCCAGGTCCAACGTGTAATTCTCCGTAACTTCCGCCACCTCCAACGGGATCCCACTACCAAACACATTTTTCCCTCCCCCCCCTTTCTGCTTTTCACAGGGATCACTCCCTACGCGACTCCCTTGTCCACTCGTCCCCCCCCCCATCCCTTCCCACCGATCTCCCTCCTGGCACCTATTCTCGTAAACGGAACAAGTGCTACACCTGCCCTTACACTTCCTCCCTCACCACCATTCAGGGCCCCAGACAGTCCTTCCAGGTGAGGCAACACTTCACCTGTGAGTCGGCTGATGTGGTCTACTGCGTCAAGTGCTCCTGGTGTGGCTTTTTATATATTGGTGAGACCCGACGCAGACTGGGAGACTGTTTCGCTGAACACCTATGCTTGGTCCGCCAGAAAAAGCAGGATGTCCCAGTGGCCACACATTTTAATTCCATGTCCCATTCCCATTCTGATATGTCCATCCATGGCCTCCTCTATTGTCAAAATGAATCCAAACTCAGGTTGGAGGAACAACACCTTATATACTGGTTGGGTAGCCTCCAACCTGATGGCATGAACATTGACTTCTCTAACTTCCGTTAATGCCCCTCCTCCCCTTCTTACCCCATCCCTGACATATTTAGTTGTTTGCCTGTTCTCCATCTCCCTCTGGTGCTCTCGCCCCTCCCCCTTTCTTTCTCCTGAGGCCTCCCGTCCCATGATCCTTTCACTTCTCCAGCTCTGTATCACTTTCGCCAATCACCTTTCCAGCTCTTAGCTTCATCCCACCCCCTCCGGTCTTCTCCTATCATTTCGCATTTCCCTCTCCCCCCACTACTTTCAAATCTCTTACTATCTTTCCTTTCAGTCAGTCCTGACGAAGGGTCTCGGCCCGAAACTTCGACAGCAATTCTCCCTATAGATGCTGCCTGGCCTGCTGTGTTCCACCAGCATGAATATTAATCTCTCTTTCTAGTAAAAAAATTCCTTCCCCCTCCCCTCTTCCTCTGTTCTCCACTCTGATCTTTTACCTCTCCTCACCTGCCTATCACTTCCCCCTGGCTCCCCTCCTCCTTCCCTTTCTCCTATGGTCCACTGTCCCCTCTCCTATGATATTCCTTCTTCTCCAGCTCTTTACCTTTCCCACCCCAATGACTTCACTTCCCCTCCCCTGCCTTTTTATTCAGCTATCCTCCCCCTTCCTTTCCTGACCCAAAGAAGGGTTTCAGTCTGAACGTTGACTGCAAACTCTTTTCCATAGATGCTGCCTGACCTGCTGAGTTCCTCCAGTATTTTGTGTGTGTTGCTTTGGATTTCTAGCATCTGCAGACTTCCTCATGTTTAGCCTTTTTCGGTGCTCTCTGGGAACCAGGTTTTGTCTTCTCCAGAGGCATGTTAGTGAGTATTCCCTTTTCTACCCATTCTCTTTCCAGTTTTGTCCTGCTTTCAATCCATTTTATCACATTGATTAGTTCATTTATTGTTTCCTTTTGTCCATTTTTACATTTTTCCTTCTATTGCTTTCTGTTCCTCTCAGTGCCTTTACTGTTTGGAAATCTCCTTCATGACCTTAATCTTTTTCCTTGCAGACTGGTTGCTTAATCTCCCTATAGACCTAGAGTGCCTGAGGGCAGTAGTTCATACACACCACACTGGGACTTTCAGGAATGGCACCTGCTCCCTGACCCTTCCAGAGCACAGGTAAATCTCAGCTTGGGTGGATATGTAGGTTCAGACTCTGCCCTGTAATCTTCTGGGGGCAGTGCAAAAAAAAATCAGCCCAAAAAAGTAAAACCTTTGAGTTGCAGCTTTGAAATAGTATGTTTTGTCTTGCTTTTTAATTGAGTAAAGATTTCATTGCACCTTAGAAGCCAATGAGAAATAAAGAAGGGTAAGTTATAATATTCTGCAATTGACATGTAATATTAAGGCAGTAAATGGTGTCGGGAATTCACAACAACTTGTTTGTATGTTGAGTAACTGCTGCATATCCTAAAGCCATTAATGAGCGTATCTTCCTGCCTTAAAGCAGATAATCAGTCTAGTTTGAACACAGCATTTAGTGACCCACTGACATCGCTTCTAATGAACTTTTTGGAAATACTAAAGTCCACTTTGTTTCATTTCAAGAAGATTAGAATATAAAAGCAGGGATGTGATCCTGGAGCTTTAGAAGGTGTTGGTTGGAATAATGTGAGCAGGTGGGGGCTGTATATCTAAGGAAGCATGTGCTGGCATTTGAGATGTTACCGGGGATGAAAGGATTAATGTAGGAGGCACATATGATGGCTCTCAGCCTGTACATTGAGGGGGATATCATTAAAACCCACTGGATATTGAAAGGCCTAGGAAGAATGGATGTGAAGAGGAAGCTTCCAATGGTGGGGGAGTCTAAGACCAGAGGGCACAACATAAGAATAAAAGGACAGCCCTTTAGAACAGAGGCAAGGAGAATTTCTTCAACTGGTGGATGGTGAATCTGTGGAAATCATTGCTGCAGATGGCAGTGGAGGTGAAGTCATGAGTTATATTTAAAGTGGAGGTTGATAGGTTCCTGATTAGTAAGGTGGGGTCAAAAATTATGGGAAGAAGACAGGAGACTGATGTTAAGAGGGAGTAATAAATCAGTCATGATCAAATGGTGGAGGAGACTCGATGGGCTGAATGGCTTAAATCTGCTCCTATGTTTTACAGTCTTATGATCTTTACATCAAGTAGGTGACATAGATCAAAATCAAGAATTTGAGAAAAGCAGGAGTGGTTCATCTCTGCTACTAACTAATTAATGTATCAATTACACATTTGCTGCCATAGTGTTTCTGTCGATTTTACTATTCTTCATAAAACATGGGTGTCACTGCTCAAGCAGAGATTTAATGCCCATCCTAGCTATCTTTGAACTTAGTGACTTGTTGGCGGATTTCAGAAAGCAGTTAAGAGTTGTGTTACTGAGGGTCTGGTGGTGGTGGTGGTGGGGGGGGTGGGGGAGAAGAAGTGCCAATAATTCAGGTTGAAACTCGATGCAGGGTTTCAATTCACAACATTGACGGTTTCTTTTCTTACACCAGAGTTGCTCAAATTACTGTGTTCCTCCCGAAGATTGTTACTCTTGGGAAGCTGCTTGGGGTACCTTTTGAATTATAGAGGCAGCGTGTGCATGGAAGTTGTTATTGCCCACACATTCACTAAGTAAAGCAATTTCTCCTTCCATCCCTTCCCCACCTAGTCTCTCTAGATTCTTGGCATTTTCCCTTTGAATTTCTGTCAGAATCTTTTATACTTCCATAAGATCTCCACTCACTCTTCGAAATCCCGAGGTATTAAGGATCATCCTAGTAAGGCATACGCAGAGAGAAACTCCCATCCCAGGAACCAGCTGAGTGAAGACCAGTCATGCTACACTGGCACTGAGGCCAACGTATTCCTGTAAGAGCAAACCTCATACCCAAGCCCTGCACAATAACAGCTACTGGTCCTTACTCCTGCTCTCCAAACCCCTCTGAGAATGCAGGCCAATGTATCACTTGCCTTCCTAAGTGTTGTCTGCTTCTGGCTCTCTGTGGAAGTTCATTTTACCATAAAACAATCACAGCACGGAAACAGGCCATCTCGGCCCTTCTAGTCCATGCCGAACGCTTACTCTCACCTAGTCACACTGACCTGCACTCAGCCCATAGCCCTCCATTCCTTTCCTGTCCATATACCTATCTAATTTTTTTAAAATGACAATATCGAACCTGCCTCTACCACTTCTACTGGGAGCTAGTTCTGCACAGCTACCACTCTCTGAGTAAAAAAAATTCCCCCTCGTGTTACCCCTAAACTTTTGCCCCCTAACTCTCAACTCATGTCCTCTTGTTTGAATCTCCCCTACTCTCAATGGAAAAAGCCTATCCACATCAACTCTATCTAACCCCCTCATAATTTTAAATACCTCTATCAAGTCCCCCCTCAACCTTCTACGCTCCAAAGAATAAAGACCTAACTTGTTCAACCTTTCTCTGTAATTTAGGTGCTGAAACTCAGGTAACATTCTAGTAAATCTCCTCTGTACTTTGGTGACCAGAACTGTACACAATACTCCAAATTTGGCCTCACCAATGCCTTGTACAATTTTAAATTACATCCCAACTCCTATACTCAATGCTCTGACTTATAGAGGCCGGCATATCAAAAGCTTTCTTCACCACCCTATCCACATGAGATTCCACCTTCAGGGAACTATGCACCATTATTCTTAGATCACTCTGTTCGACTGCATTCTTCAATGCCCTACCATTTACCATGTATGTCCTATTTTGATTATTCCTACCAAAATGTAGCACCTCACACTTATCGGCATTAAACACCATCTGCCATCTTTCAGCCCACTTTTCTAACTAGCCTAAATCTCTCTGCAAGCTTTGAAAACCTACTTCATTATCCACAACACCACCTATCTTAGTATCATCTGCATACTTACTAATCCAATTTACCACCTCATCATCCAGATCATTAATGTATATGACAAACAACATTGGACCCAGTACAGATCCCTGAGGCACACCACTAGTCACCAGCCTCCAACCTGACAAACAGTTATCCACCACTACTATCTGGCATCTCCCATCCAGCCACTGTTGAATTCATTTTACTATTTCAATATTAATACCTAACGATTGCACCTTCCTAACTAACCTTCCGTGTGGAACCTTTTCAAAGGTTCTACTGCTTTATCTTCGTCAACTTTCCTAGTAACCTCTTCAAAAAACTCAGTAAGATTTGTCAAACATGACCTTCCACTCACAAATCCATGTTGACTGTTCCTAATCAAACCCTGTCTATCCAGATAATTATATATACTATCTCTAAGAATACTTTCCATTAATTTACCTACCACTAACGTCAAACTTAAAGGCCGATAATTGCTCTTAGAACCCTTTTTAAACAATGGAAGCACATGAGCAACACGCCAATCTTACAGCACCATCCCCGTTTCTAATGACATTTGAAATATTTCTGTCAGAGTCCTTGCTATTTCTACACCAACTTCCCTCAAGGTCCTAGGGAAGATCCTGTCAGGACCTGGAGATTTATCCACTTTTATAGTCCTTAAAAGTGCTAGTACTTCCTCTTCTTTAATCATCATAATTTCCATAACTACCCTACTTGTTTCCCTTACCTTGTACAATTCAATATCCTTCCCCTTACTGAATACCAAAGAAAAGAAATTGTTCAAAATCTCCCCCATCTCTTTTGGCTCCACACATAGCTGTCCACGCTGATTCTCTAATTTTATCCCTCACTATCCTTTTGTTATTAATATAACTGTAGAAACCCTTTGGATTTATTTTCACCTTACTTGCCAAAGCAACCTCATATCTTCTTTTAGCTTTTCTAGTTTCTTTAAGATTCTTCTTACATTCTTTATATTCCTCGAGCACCTCATTTACTCCATGCTGCCTATATTTATTGTAGACCTCTCACTTTTTCTGAACCAAGTTTCCAATATCTCTTGAAAATCATGGCTCTCTCAAACTTTTAACCTTTCCTTTCAACCTAACAGGAACATAAAGATTCTGTACCCTCAAAATTTCACCTTTAAATGACCTCCATTTCCCTATTACATCCTTCCCATAAAACAAATTGTCCCAATCCACTCCTTCTAAATCCTTTCGCATCTTCTCAAAGTTAGCCTTTCTCCAATCAAAAATCTCAACCCTGGGTCCAGTCCTATCCTTCTCTCCGTAATTATATTGAAACTAATGGCATTGTGATCACTGGACCCGAAGTGCTCCCCAACACATACCTCCGTCACCTGACCTATCTCATTCCCTAACAGGAGATCCAACATTGCCCCTTCTCTAGTTTGTACCTCTGTGTATTGCTGCAAAAAACTATCCTGCACACATTTTACAAACTCCAAACCATCCAGCCCTTTTACAGTATGGGCTTCCCAGACTTTGTGTGGAAAATTAAAATCTCCCACAATCACAACCTTGTGTTTACTACAAATATCTAAATAGCCTCCCTAAATAAGCCCTCTAATCTATCCTGCCAGAGCACTGCTGTAATGTTTTCTCTGACAAGCAATGCAACATCTCCCCCTCTTGCCCCTCCAATTCAATCACACCTGAAACAATGAAATCCAGGAATATTTAATTGCCAATCACACCCCTCCGACAACATGCTAGGTATCAATCCATACTCTCTCATCCTCCTTTCTTACAATGCTCCTAGCATTAAAATAAATGCATTTAAGAAATTCTCCACCTCTTACTCTCTGTTTATCTCTAATGGTGCAAACAACTTTACTATCTTCTTTTTCTTCCTTCTCCCCTACATCTTCGGTCTGAGTGCTCCCCTTCTCTATCACCTGCCTATCCTCCCTCACACACTGTCTACTAGCTTTCTCTATTTGTGAACTAATCTCCTCTCCCCTAGTCTCTTCAATTTGATTCCCACCCCCCCAACCATTCTAGTTTAAAGTCTCCCCAGTAGCCTTCGCAAATCCCCCTGCCAGGATATTGGTCCCCCTAGGATTCAAGTGCAACCTGTTCTTTTTGTACAGGTTGCACCTGCCCCAAAAGAGGTTGCAATGATCCAGAAACTTGAATCCCTGCCCCTTGCTCCAACCTCTCAGCCAAGCATTTATCCTCCACCTCATTCCATTCCTACTTTCACTGTCGCGTGGCACAGGCAGTAATCCCAAGGTTACTACCTTTGTGGTCCTTCTTCTCAACTCCCCTCCTAACTCCCTATATTCTCCTTTCAGGACCTCTTCCCTTTTCCTACCTATGTAATTGGTACCTATATATACCACGACCTCTGGCCCCTCACACTCCCACTTCAGGATATTGTGGACGTGATCAGAAACATCCTGGACCCTGGCACCAAGGAGGCAAACCACCATCTGGTTCTCCTGACTGAGTCCACAGAATCGCCTATCTGACCCTTTAACTATTGAGTCCCCTACTACTACTGCCTTCCTCTTCCTTTCCCTACCCTTCTGAGCCACAGGGCCGGACTCTGTGCCAGAGGCACGGCCTCTATTGCTTCCCTCAGATAGGCTGTTTCCCCCCAACAGTACTCAAACAGGAGTACTTATTGTCAAGGGATACAGCCACTGGGGTACTCTCTAGTACCTGACACTTCCCCTTCCCCCTCCTAACCGTGACCCACTTGTCTGCTTCCCGTGGCCCCGGAGTGACCACCTGCCTGTAACTCCTCTCTATCACCTCCTCACTCTCCCTGACCAGACGAAGGTCATCGAGCTGCAGCTCCAGTTCCCTAACATGGTCCCTTAGGAGCTGCAGCTCGGCACACCTGGCGCAGATGTGGACTTCCGGGAGGCTAGGAGACTCCAGGACCTCCCACATCCGACACCGAGAACAACAAGCTGCCCTCACACTCATACTTCCCCCTTTCCTCAAATAACAGGAAAAATTGGAAACTAAACCTACCTTGCCTCACCCGTTTCTGCCAAAGCCCTTAAGCCTTCACTCTGCTCCAGGCTCACTCAGTTGTCCGTAAAACAACGCTGCCCACTGTATAAGGCCGTGTTCCTTTTAAATCGTTCGCGTTTCACTGCCTGATGTCACACGCCTGCACAGTCCCGCCTCTCTCAACCCCGACAAGAAGAAAAAACCAAAATGGCTCCCGCAGCACTCCCATTCTGATTCTCAGACCTCCTTCTCCAAATTCTATGTTTTATGTATGAGGATTACAATGAAGCCAATACAGGTACACTTTGTTTGTTCTTCCCTGTGATCTTATTGTTATTTATCCTATAGGCAGCTGCAAAGCAGTACTGTGATTAGATTAACAACACTACACTGGTCACCTGCTCCTGCCCAGCTCGGTTGTCTTATCCAGGGCAAATCCAGATGACACTGAGTCACTAAGACCCACTGGGTGCCTCACTTCTTAGTCTCTGCTGCCGCAGGAACTGACTTTGTATGGATTGGAGGACCAGGACTAATGATCCCTTCCTCTTTATTAGTGATGCTAGACTACTTGACACTTGGACCATTCTCACTAGCGATCTGTCTGTTAGCGGGCTGGGTGGCCATGAGGCCTCGGATGTGATGTGGCAGGTCCAAAGTCAGCCCATGCAACCTGGAGATCCTCCAACTTGTGTCTTTTCTGACACAGAAAGGAAGTGTAAAGCGGTTAGAAATTCCATTCTAAACAGCATCCTGCAGAAGGCACTACCTGAGATCTGGCCCAATGTATTTAGATTCTAGCCTGCTATTTTAGCCTTCAGTTTTATAGCAAGGAGACATTGAAAATTTGACAGATTTCTAAGCTTACTGACCATGTAAATCTGCGTTCCATCTACCTACTGTGTAAGAACCTGGAAAACTAATTCTTCCCTTCTTAGGATTGAGACTGCCATCATTTCCTGGCATATGAGGTGATCAATGACGTCCATAGGGGTGGTAACCAATAAGTGTGAGATGTGCTCCTCCTGTCATTTCAGCAGAATCTCCGCACAGTTCCATAAAAGACACTCTGAAAAAGCTACTAATAGTATCACTCAGTTCCAGAAGGTGAAAGAAACATCTGAAAAGTGTTCCACACAAATGAGCTTGGTAGTGGTCTCATTGCTTCTTATAACATTTTCAAAATGATAGCAAAGTGTGGAAAATCTCATACAATTGGTGTAAGATTAATAATGCCTGCTGTATCAGAAGTGCTCAGCACTGTTCTCAAAATGGACACCAGTATTTTAAAATCAATACTCCTGTGTAATAAATCTGTAGCTTGTCATATGAAGACATTGAATATCAACTATGCACAGAGCTACAAATAACAGAATTTGGGATACAACTGGATGAGTCAACTGTGTGAGACAACGAGGCATTGCTAGTGCCATATGTACGGTTTATCAAAAATGGAAAAAGTTTATGAAGAGATTTCCTTCCTTTTGTAAAAATTAAACAAATATCAACAGAGAATCAATCTACGATGAGGATAAAAGTATTCTAATTAGGAACACGATTTCCTGTGCAACAGATGGAGCGCCATATATGACAGGTCGCCATGCTAGTTTAGTGGCATTTATGAAAAAAGAAATTCCAAGTCTGTTTGCAATCCGTTGTGTAATTCATCATCAACATCTCGCAGCCAACAACCTCAGCCAATGATTTTTTCAAGCATAACTCTTGTAATATTTGCTATCAACAAAATTAAAGTGTATCCTTTAAATAGCAGATATTTGGCCAGCTATGCCAAGATAACAATGAAGAGTTTGAACACTTGCTTCTTCGCACTGAAGTGTCAAGAGACTGCTGCTTAAAATATTTCTTTGATCTTTTGGACACTATGGTTGAAGTTTTTCTCAAAGTCGACAACAGCTTGGGAAACAAGTTTGAGCTATGTGGAGTGGTGGCATATCTAGCTGATCTGTATGACAAAACGAACGTTCTAAATATGAAACTTGCAAAGTGAGAATTTCAACTTAATCCAGGCAGAAAGTGCAGTGCCTATATGGGAAAGTTGGAACTATATAAGCAAAACATTGGGAGAAGAATGTTCTCACAGTTACCTTGTATTGAAAGTATGGGATTCTCTTTCACGGATGGTGATTTGCAAGAGTACTGCTTACACCTACAGTTACTGAATGAGGACTTTCAGAATCGATTCAATGTTTTGAACGATCTGGAAATCCGAACCGCGTAATTAAATCATTTCTTTTTAAGGTGGAAAAACAGGAACAGAGCTTGCAGGAAGAAAATATCAAAATTCAGAATGATGAAAAGGCAAAAATGCTTTTCAAAAATGTTGGCTTTTGTGGTATGTGGCTACACTGTCATATGAAGTTTCCAGGTCTTTGGACAAAAGCCAAACAGCTCTTCATTGCATTTCCATCCTCCTACCTTGTTGAAAGAGACGTCAATGCAGTGAACCACATACTCACAAAAAGCAGAAACTGCTTGGACATTGTTACACGTGGGGACTTGAGGCTTTTACTGTCACAGCTTGAACCAGATATTTCAACTCTTGCTAAAAACCATTAAGCTCAAGATTCACATTGACATCGAAGCTGCTGTATAGCGTACAGGTACTGTGTAAGCTAAGTTTAAAGACAAATAAAAATTTAAAGCAGAATCATTTTCCTCATGTTAGCATGTGGTAGACAAGTTTTTACACTATGAGAGTGCCAGGAAGTATATTGTGCCTAAGAGGGGCGTTGGAAAGTATGAAAGTGTTTTAGCAAAGTGATGGGCTGGGAAACACTGCTGTAGATTGTTCATTGCTCCAGGTTCCAATCATCTGCAATTTCTTGTGCCTTTTTTCCCTCAGAAGCATTACCAACTGATTAAATGTAGTCTCAGTGATATTCCTTCCCGTGCTGGCCAGATTGTTTCCTTTTGCTCCCCAGTTCTTCCTAGATGTATACCATTCTCTCCTGTGTGAAAGGGACGAGTGTGACCTGTCTGAATGATGTGACTGTGGAAGATGAAAAGCTGCTGGTATGTAGGAGGCATGAAGTGTGCCTGAGACTTACTGCAGTGTAAGTCCGTGAGGGCGAGGTAATGATCTGAATGGTAGGAGTGCAGGTCCATGGGTTATGGAGTTGAATGGTTTGGGTCAGTGGTTGAGGCTGGTGCTCTTGCTGGTAGCATAGATCAACTGAAGTTAATCTCATTAACTTTGTTAGTTCATTAAATTTCTTCCTCTACCGCCCTGCTTTTCCCCACTATTATTTGACCATGTGCTAGGAGGAGCGCTGTTATGTATCTAATATTTCAATAGTATTTGAGCAATCTTGTGTGTGTATGTATATGTATAAAATCTGATTATGCATTCTTGTTTATTTAAATAATCAATTATGGGTATATGTATAAATACATTAATTGCATACATCATCACGCTACCACTTGATGCGTGTACGCCTCACTTCAAGTAAACTCAAACTAGACCTGTACTCCTGGACACCCTTGTTTCCTTTGTATTAGTTTAATGTTTTGAAGTTACAAAGCATAACAAGCTCATTCTCCCTAAAGGTCTTCCCTCTTTCATTCTCCCTCCAAGAAGGGTTTGCTTCTTAAGTGGCTCCCAGCACCTGCTCCAGCCACAATACACTTTATTGTACTGGCCCGCTCTGGGTTCCATTTTCACAAATGTCCTTAAATCAATTTTGTCCATAAGTCTGAAATAACACAAGGATTATTTGATATGGTAATCATACCTTTGCTGAATTGTCATGGTATCAAAACTGAATAAATCAAGTTACAAAGAAATGACAAGTAAGTAAAAAGAGAGAAAAAAGACAGAGCAAACTAACTTTTATTTGTAGGAATGAAAGTATGTAGTCATTCTTTTGAATTTAATAATAATATGGGACCTCCTCGTGTACATCCAGGTGTTCGTAGGCCAGCTTGTAACCGGGGGCGGTTTGTAAGATTGCTTTTATAAAAGCAAACAGAGGGCGACACAGTAGAAAAGCAGCTAGCACGACGCTTTGCAGAACCAGAAGGGTTCGATTCCCTCCACCTGTCTGTAAGGAGTTTTGTGTTGTCCCTGTAACCGCGTGGTTTACCTCTAGGTGCTCCGGCTTCCTATCACATTTCCAAAGACATATGGCTAGGGTTGGTGAGTTGTAAGCACACCATGTCGGCACCGGAAACCTGGCAACACCTGCTGGCTGCTCAGCACAATTCGCGCTCATTTGATTTGACGCCAACAACGAGTTTCTCGACGTATATGTGACAAGTAAAGTTAGTCTTTATATGCGACGCCCGGCCACCTGTTGATGCAGCTAATGAACAGCAGAGGGAGCTCCGGCTCCACTCAGCAACCTCTTGCAAGTACCTGTCACGCAAGAAGCTGGTGGGTTCAAGAAGCTGATGAAATTCAGTGAGCAAACACAAGGAAATCTGCAGATGCTGGAAATTCAAACAACACACACAAAATGCTGGTGGAACACAGTAGGCCAGGCAGCATCTATAAGGAGAAGCACTGTCGACGTTTCGGGCCGAGACGAAGGGTTGAAGGGCCCGAAATGTCGACAGTGCTTCTCCTTATAGATGCTGCCTGGCCTGTTGTGTTCCACCAGTATTTTGTGTGTGTTGCCTGAAATTCAGTGCACAGTTGATGGAGAGACAAGTTTGCTCTGGTGCTCTATGACTGTAAGCAAAGTAGTCTATATTTAAGCATGTTTATTATCATATTCCAATGTGCTTGCATAGTTAAAACAGTATAACTGCTGGTGGTAATTTTGGGATTTATGAATGGTCCTTTCACTTGCTGCCAAACAGGATGTTTACCTGGATTGCTAAAGTTGCTCCACAACCCCCACAGCCAGTTCAACATCTGGAGACCAGGCCAGAGGCTAAAGGTGGCTCCACACCTGCAGAGGAACAGGTAAGAGGCAGCGAACCATTGCCTGGCATGTTTTCATAAGGGACCACATATCTTCTGTGTGATCCTTTGGTTCAAGTGCTTTAAACTCGGTTCCTGAAATACATTAGTGACACATCAGTCCCCGGAAAACAGGCGTATTGATTGACACCGAAAGGATGACTCAAGGGGTGTGGGGGGGGGGGTGGGGGCAGCCATTCACTCTATTTCTGTCATTCAGAGACATTCCTTTTCCCCTTTAGGACTAACATTAATCGCTTCCTGTACCATCCATAGCTGCTTCCCCCTTCCGATCACTTCCTGTATCATCCCTCTCCCAACTTTCTATCCACCAAGCAAAACCATTCTTCCAAGTGTCTTCTGACTGTACTTGAAAATACCAAGCCATTACTTCCTCCCATGCCCAGGCAGCCCCTGGAGTAGGCTCTTCTCTGCTCTCCCCACACATCCTCATCTCTGCAGGAAAATACACTCGAATAGAACAATGAAGTTAGTTTTTTGAACTGGGCCCCATGGACCACATCAGGACCAGCCCTCAATGTGCTGAAACTGCTCTCCTTCTCAAGGTCAAATGAATACAGAGATAATTTTAAGCTTATTTTCTCTACTGAAATTCAAATTCTCCATCCTTTCTCCTTCAACTTGATCTGTGCGATAAGTTCATGAACTTATCATAGCTACATAGGGATGAGGAGACTGATTGGCCCCTTGTGCTCGTTCCATCATTCAATAAGATGAATGCAACTTCAATTCTGCATTTCCACCAACCCCAATAACCTTCGCTCTCTTGCTTATCAAGTATCTATCTACATTCTCCTCAAATGTATTCAAATACTTTCTTTCCTTAGAGGAAAATAGCTGCTAAAACTCACAGACTTCTGAGAGAAGAAACTTCATCTCATATCTGTCTTAAACAGGCACTTCCTTATTTTTAAGTGATCACTAATTCTGAATCCTCTCCACACCTGCCCAGTCGAAACCCCTCTGATCACAGATTTCAAACATTGAAGTTGTTTATTGTGCTCTGTTATTTTCCTCCCTACTTCAGCCCCAGTCTCACTCCAAAGGAATACCCCAAACCCTTCTTTTCCTCCCGCACTCATGCCTTAGAGAAGTTCGCCATGCCTATGATACCTGATGCAAGCACTGGATAGCCTATTCCCTTTGTAATGACCAGCGTACTGCTACCTACTCTTATCCCTAAAGAAATGACCCTTTTGTCATTATGCTTCTCCTCAAAAACAAGCCGTGAAACCCTCTGCCTCTCCCAAAACTGCTGAGAATGCCACCCTCCATGCACCCCCCCCCCCACCCGCCTGGTCCACTACTCCATCTCCTGTCCAGGTTCTCGTGAACAGTGTGGGTGCCCATCCTTCTCAGAGCTCCTAATCCTGGGCTTTAGATTGTGGGAGGTGTCACCATTAACTTAGTTTGCACCTTCCTTCTCTGCTCCTTTGGCAAGTTAAGGAACTGGAGTCCTCAGCTACAGGGCCTGACATATTGGGGTGGGGAGGTGTGGTGGCTGCAGAATAAGAAGGGTCAACCAGGAACCAACAGATCAGTGTTAGATGATCCGATAGACACTTCTGGCAGAGGAAGTCACCGGAACAAAGGTTGTATGGCAGAACAGAGAGCCAGGCTGTTGAGGAGTGACGTGTAGCTGAAATCCTTTATCTCCAGGCATGCCAGTCCACTCTGCAGAAGGAAGACCAAATTATCCCGGGGGTTACCAAACAGTGATGCCAGGGAGTCAGGGTAGCACAGGATCATCTTTCTTAATCTTCCTGTAATCCTTGGTGTGGCTTCTGTTCACTTCATCACTCCACTACCTCCAGCTGGTCAGGCCATACGGTTTTATCTGGTTTTGTCCAGCCCAAGCAACAGCCACATTCTGAATTCAAAGCTAAGTTAGCAGAATGTTCCGTGTTTGGTACCTGCTGCTGCCTGTGAGGAGTTTGCACGTTCTCCCTGAGACCGCATGGGTTTCCTCTGGGTGCTCCGGTTTCCCTCCCACAACCCGGTCGGTAGGTTAGTTGGTCATTGAAAATTGTCCCATGATTAGGCTGGGGTTAAATTGGGGATTGCTGGGCTGCACAGGAGGGCCGGAATAGTCTATTCTCAGTAAATAAATACCTTCTAAAAATAAGACTAATGATGGATTTATCCTTTGCCCCTTCTCATTTCTCACCTGGGCCATCTACTCACCTAGGTCATACCCTTCTTTCCACCTATATCCACACTCGTAATTAACTGATCTCTATCCCTCCATCTGCCCCACCCGCTGTATGAGCAAAATACAGATCAAAGTCACTGTCCATGCTCTGTACCAAATGCCCATCTCCCTGCCGTAGACTCCATTCCTCTCTACCAAGCCATGAAAATTCACCTTCACATTCACAACCGCTTTGGATGTTGTATCCCAATCATCTCCAAGACTATCCATTGCCACCCATACAGACATAAACATAGGAATAGGCCACTGGCTCTGTCATTCAGTACGATCATGTCTTATCTCCAACTTCAGTGTACTGTTCCTACTTCCTTCCCCTTTTCCTTGGTTTTATTAGCCTTTAGAATTTTTGTTTCTCATGAATATATTTAATGATTTGTCCTCAGCTACTTTCATGGAGAAGTCCACAGGTATCCCACTCTTCGAGTGTAGAAATTTCTCCTCACTTTTACCCCAAATGACATCCTATCTCATTAGGCTGTGTCCCCTGGTTCTCAACTCCCCATCACCTTTCTGCATCTAGCGCCTAGCATGTCTAGTGCCATCAGAATTTCAACAAATTTCAATAAGGTTCCTTTCATTCCTTTAAATTCTTGCACAAACATCACAATTTTCTTCACATGTCTGTCTTTTCACCTCAGGAATTACCTCCTGAGTAAGTTTCTACCCTCCACCCGTACCAAGAACATCTACCTCAGATAAAGCAGTTATGTCTTCAACTCCCAAGCTGTAGGATTTTTTTCCTTAAACGTCTCTCTCTTCTACTTTAAGACATCCTTCAGGTTTTGGGCGCCCACTCTAATATCTCCCATTATACTTTAGTCTAACAGTTGGATGTTTTCCTGTGTTTATGTTGTGAGTTGCTATTTATGCACCTCCCTGCTATCAATGAAATCAATCTGAACAACTTCTGTCAGGAAAGCACTTTGGACCAAATCTTATCTATTTGTGAATGAGGTAATGGCAGCTTCTCCATATCTTACAGCTTAGATCAGGAAAAGATCAATCTGGGGCATCATTTCATTAAAAAAACTCTTCTGGATCGCTGCTCTTATTCAACATTTAAAAAAAATTAGATTACCCTTCAAATGGGATTGAAGGTGAACTCAATTCAAATGAGATTGCAAATGATGAAAACTATTTTCAGGCAGTACCAACTGTTTTCTTCCACTTCTGCTGAGATTCAGAACATGTTGGCTATGTCCTCACTAGAGCTGATAGATCACTGTTGTCTTTTAACATCATGCATTGTGTTTCAAATCTGCAGAATGTTAGTTTTGAATTAGGTATTAACATACTACTTTGAAGTTGGTTTAAATTTCAATTCAGTCCCGACCAGCTTTCTTTTTTATTTCCAACAGGAAACAGTGAAGGCTGAAAAATCTAAAAATGAAGCAAGTGAGTATGCTGTATGAAGTATAACAAATAATGCCCCTTTGGTGCTGTGCTGTGAAGTGTTACTGATACTCTTGGGTTATTTAGCTGATGAAGTAAAGTGGAACTCAACGGATATTGTAGAGCAGTCCATATAGATTCCAAAAATCCTCATCACTTCAGTAAGGATAATCCTCGTACTATGAATCTGATTAAATCTCAAATCTCTTGCTGTCCATTGCACTCCTGGTGGCTCTATGACGAAGCTAGAAGTGAACAGAACTAACTGGCCAAGAAATTCATTAGCACAAATCCAAAAAAGAAGTACTGTGCATTTGGTAACTGACTCAACCAAGAGAGGAACAAATTTTACTGTAATTGCACCTATCAAGAAAGCTGGTTTCTGACTTGTGCAACTTTCTTTGCCATAGCACTTCATCTTTGTCATAAGACTCCCCAAAAGGTGTCAACTACAGTGCACCAAAAACTGTTATCTGTAAGTTCAACCTCCCTCGTTTGAAAAGCAGTTCTTCAGATCACAGAGCAACCATTAACTCTGAAATAGCATTCAAAGGACCAGTGATAAAGCTGCATCCTTTGTCTTCATTGATGTGCCTGACTGCCTATAATTTAAAATACTGATGATCCCATGTGCCCGGATTTCACTGAGGTCAAAGTTAGGGTCACTCACAGATACCTACTTCCACAACAATTCAGCTTCCTGATTTCTGTTGCTTCTCACAGTTTGTTGCTCCCTCCCATATTAAGGATGTCTCCCAAACTTAATATTGAAGCAATAGATACTCTGTCTTTTCTTCATCCCAGCACAGCAGGCAAACGGAGCACCAACTTTCTCAGGCACTGAGGCGGGGCTGCATCGGCTAGTATTTTATTGCAGAGACCTTTCTGGCAACTGGTGATAAAACGCCAGCTGTAGCTCTAGAGTTCTTTGTGGCTCCCCAATGAATACACCAGGGCAATGCCTCCTGTAAGTTCTGTTCCAATGTTTAGGGTTGGCTTAAACCTTCAGTAGGAAGACAAAGATTAATCAAAGACAGCTGTGGGGTAGTCATGTCTAATGAATTCCACTGAATGATGAGGATCAATGAGGGCAGTGTATTTAATAGATTTTAGCAAGGCTCCCATATAACAGGGTCATCTTGGATCCAATGCTAGCCCACAGGTAACAGTGGAAGGCTGTAAGTCCCACAAAGCTTGGTACTTGATTCTTCGCTTTTTTAACATATATCTTTAATGATTTATACATAAAATAAGGACACATTGGAGAATTTTACAGACAGTGAGGTGGGAAGCTTTGGACTGCAAGAATATATAGATCGTCTTGTCAACAAGGCAGTAAATTGAAAAGATCCTTTAATCCAGATATGTGTGAGTAATGTATTTGAGGAGGTGCACCAAGGCCTTTGAAGGAATGCGTGACAAACGGGAGAATATGCACAGTCTGGGGGATCATTTCCACAGATGTTTGAAGGTAACAGGACGGGTCAACAGGGTGGTTAAAAAGGTACTTGAGGTACTTTCCTTTATTAGCTGACGGTGAATATTGGAGGGCAAAGGGCACTCCAGAACTGTATATAATACCGAGAAAGCTCGCACTCTATGCATAATTGAAAAATTTGCACAATTCTATTCTCCACTTTGCAGGAAAGTTGTGATTGCATTGAACAGGGTTCGGGGCAAGTTTATGAAAATGTTTACAGGACTAGAGAATTGTAGTTATGAGGAAGGATTGCATAAGTCTGAGATTGTTTCTTTGGAACTAAGGAGGTTGAGGAGGAGAGATTTAATTCAGAATCTAGGAGCCTGAATTTGAGGAATTGGTGGAAGAGCTAGGGGGAAGATGAGGAGCAATGGTTTCACTCTGAGGGTGACGGACATCTGGACCTCACTGCATGAGCGACTGTGAGAACCAAAAGCTCTCATCGTAGTGAAACAGGGCTTGGATGTGTACATGAAAGATGTCTTTGAATGGAAATCCTACAAAAGGTAGAGGAGTCAGCCCTGTCCATCATGGGTAAAGCCCTCCCCACCACTGAACACATCCCCGTGAAATGCTGTTGCAGCAAAGCAGCAGCCATCATCAGAGAACCTCACCACCCAGGCCATGTTCTTTTCTCGCTGCTGCCATCTGGTAGAAGGTACAGGAGCCTCAAGACTCACACCACCAGGTTCAAGAACAGTTACTACCCCTCAACCATCAGGCTCTTGAACAAAGGAGATAACTACACTCACTTGCCCATCCATTGAGATGTTCCCACAACCAATGATCTCACTTTAAGGACTCTTTATCTTGTTATTTTATGTTCATGGTATTTATTGCTATCTATTTATATTTGCCTTTGCACAGTTTGCTGTTTTCTGCACTCTCTTCTTGTTCTTTCATTGATCCTGTTGTAGTTACTTTTCTACAGATTTACTGAGTATGTCCACAGGAAAATGAATCTCAGGGTTGTATGTGGTGACATATATGTACTCTGATGATAAAATTTACTTTGAACTGTTGATATGCAGGGTCGTAGGTCTAATGCTGGAAGTGGGGTTAGATTTTGTGGCACTTTTTCACCTAGGCTAGTCCAAGTGACCTCTCTTTGATTCTATGGAGTTCTATTTCTAGTGAGGAATCCATCATTAGTTTCTAGTGAGTGATGTTCTATGTTCCCTTAATCAGTCACTTCCTTGGTTGTTGACCTCTTCTCCGTACTATTGTTTTGCCCCTAATCCAGTTGGCCTTGTGGTCCATAATGTGTAATGTCCCTCTCCGAGTGGATGCCTTTAATTGGATCAGTTATCCCACTCCCCAATCGCTCAGCGATCCTCCTTTAGTGACTCCATGTTTTAATCTTTCCCACTGGTTTAGCCTTCACTGACCGGCTTGAAATAATAAAGATTATTAAGTTCAAGGCAAACTACCATCAGGGAAATGGGATTTTTTTCTTGTGGCTAGTGGTGAAGAGTCTGTTAGCAGAGAAAATGATAAATATTAGTGAGCACGAAGAATTTGTATAACCAAAAAAGTGTGAAAAAAATTATTAGCAATATTCCAGATTGGTACCTGTCCCTCCACAGCTCAACAATTAATTTAAAATATTCTCCTGACTCACTGGCAATATATCTCTGATTAAATTAATTCTAAGCAATTGTTTCACTAAAATGATCATTTAGACCAGTTCAATTTATCATTAGTATTTCATTAGTAAACTGTTCTGCAATTTTTCAAATTTGACTCTTCTTTATTCAATTAATTCTGAACAATTCCCTTTTATTTGTTCTTTTTACTCAATTCATCAATTCCTAGCAATTTAACTGAAACAATAGCTATTTTAATTCATTGGAAACATTTGTCAGTACACACACATAACAGGTAGTTGCATGTAAATCTTTTAGACCAGGGGTGTCAAACTCATTTTAGGTCACGGGCCGGATTGAGCAAAATGCAGCTTCATGCGGGCCGGATCAGTCGGACGCATGCAAACGCAGCTTTCGTTGCCTCCGTTTTTTCAGCCTGCTCTCATGTGTCTCAGTCTCTGCTATAACTACAAAGTGTTTCACTTTACAAATTCCGTTTCTTATGGAGAAGACTGCCGAATAAACACTAAAAACCCTGAAAACCTGGTACCTGAATAAACTCAGCATTGGCCATAGGCGCTTCGATAGGCGCTCCATAGGCGCTTCGATTACTGGGGCCAGCTTTAATAGTAATTAGATATTATCTCGCGGGCCAAAGATAATTCCACCGCGGGCTGGATTTGGCTCGCGGGCCTTGAGTTTGACATATATGTTTTAGACAGACAGACAGACAGACATACTTTATTGATCCCGAGGGAAATTGGGTTTTGTTACAGCCACGCCAACCAAGAATAGTGAAGAAATATAGAAATATAAAACCATAAATAATTAAATAATAATGTTAATCATGCCAAGTGGAAATAAGTCCAGGACCAACCTATTGGCTCAGGGTGTCTGACACTCCGAGGGAGGAGTTGTAAAGTTTGATGGCCACAGGTAGGAATGACTTCCTATGACGCTCAGTGTTGTATCTCAGTGGAATGAGTCTCTGGCTGAATGAACTCCTGTGCCTAACCAGTACATTATGGAGTGGATGGGAGTCATTGTCCAAGATAGCATGCAACTTGGACAGCATCCTCTTTTCAGATATCACCATCAGAGTTCCACCCCGACAACATCACTGGCCTTACGAATGAGTTTGTTGATTCTGTTAGTGTCTGCTACCCTCAGCCTGCTGCCCCAGCACACAACAGCAAACATGATAGCACTGGCCACCACAGACTCATAGAACATCCTCAGCATCGTCCGGCAGATGTTAAAGGACCTCAGTCTGCTCAGGAAATAGAGACGGCTCTGACCCTTCTTGAAGGCAGCCTCAGTGTTCTTTGACCAGTCCAGTTTATTGTCCATTCGTATCCCCAGGTATTTGTAATCCTCCACCATGTCCACACGGACCCCTTGGATGGAAACAGGGATCACCGGTGCCTTAACCCTCCTCAGGTCCACCACCAGCTCCTTAGTCTTTTTCACATTAAGCTGCAGATGATTCTGCTCGCACCATGTGACAAAGTTTCCCACCGTATCCCTGTACTCAGCCTCATCTCCCTTGCTGATACATCCAACTATGGCAGAGTCATCAGAAAACTTCTAAAGATGGCAAGACTCTGTGTTGTAGTTGAAGTCCGAGGTGTAGATGGTGAAGAGAAAGGGAGACAGGACAGTCCCCTGTGGAGCCCCAGTGCTGCTGACCACTCTGTCTGACACATAGTGTTGCAAGTGTATGTACTGTGTCTGCCAGTCAGGTAATCAATAATCCATGATCAGGGAAGCATCCACCTGCATCACTGTCAGCTTCTCACCCAGCAGAGCAGGGCAGGTGGTGTTGAACGCACTGGAGAAGTCAAAAAACATGACCCTCACAGTGCTCACTGGCTTGTCCAGGTGGGTGTAGATCCAGTTCAGCAGGTAGACGATGGCATCCTCAACTCCTAGTCAGGGCTGATAGGCGAACTGGAAGGGGTCTAAGTGTGGCCTAACCATAGGCCAGAGCTGCTCTAGAACAAGTCTCTCCAGGGTCTTCATGATGTGGGAGGCCAATGCCACCGGTCTGTAGTCATTGGAACCACTGGGCGTCTTAGGTACAGGGACGAGGCAGGACGTCTTCCACAGCACAGGAACCCTCTGGAGACTCAGGCTCAGGTTGAAGACATGGTGAAGTATTCCACATAGCTGGGGGGCACAGGCTTTGAGCACCCTGGGGCTGACAACATTCGGGCCTGCAGCCTTGCTTGGGTGGAGACATTTCAGCTGCCTTCTCACTTGTTCAGCTGTGAAGCCCACCGTGGTGATTTCAGGTGTGGGAGTGGGGTAGGAGGGGAGAGTGGAGTATGTGTTGGTTGGGGGTCGACAACAGATGAATCATGTGGGGGATAGGCAGGGGCCACAGTGTCTAATCTGTTGAAGATTGTTGGCCCTGTCCACACTGCCTTCAGCTCCTCTGTTGCTAGTTTGCTGGAACCCAGTGATGGTCCTCATCCTACTCCAGACCTTCCTCATGTTGTTCTGCTGGAGTTTCCACTCAAGCTTCCTCCTACACCTGTCTTTAGCCTCCCTGATCTTGGCTTTCAGGTCCCTCTGTATTGTCCTCACCTCCTCCCTATTTTCATCTCCAAACGCCCTCTTTTTAGCGTTCAGGATGCCTTTAATGTCCTTTGTTACCCATGGCTTTTTACATGCTTTCTTCATTTTTGTTACATCAGTCTTAAGGTATTGTCAAAGAATTTCTATTACACTGATTGAAAGGTTTATCATACAAAGAGCGTTTGATGGCTGTGGGCCTGTACTCACTGGAATTCAAAAGAATGAGGGAAATCTCATTGAAACCTTTTGAATGTTGAAAGGCCTCGAAAGAGTGGATGTTAAGAGGATGTTTCCTGTGGTGGGGCAGTCAAAGGCCTGAGGACATATCCTCAGAATAGAGGGATGTCCATTTAGAACAGAGATGAGGAGGAACTTGTTTAGCCAGAGAATGCTGAATCTGTAGAATTCATTGCCACAGGTGACTGTGGAAGCCAAGTCTTTACATATATTTAAGGCAGAGGTTGATAGATTCTTGAATGGTCAGGGCATGAAGGTAGACGGGTAGAAGGCAGGAGTTTGGGGCTGAGCGGGAAAAAGATCAGCCATGATGAAGTGGTGGAGCAAACTCGATGGGCCAAGTATAATAATTTTGCTCCTATATCTCATGGTTTTATGTGAAATGAGAGGCTAAGCAAACTGTTCTTTCTCTTATCCCAATCTAATCTGAGACATTTCCATTGCAGGTGGCTGTTGTGATGCAGAAGGAGTACAGGGTGAGGCTGACCAGACTGCAGACACCAGGTACTCCCTTTACCTTACATTTTGACAGACTAATGGGTTTGAGACAAGTTGTTTCCTTTTTGGCAATGACTTTTCTAATGTACCTTCCCCCAGTAGGAATGGTTGAGTTCTGACATAAGACCAGTCTCCATAACAGCACGATAACTATTTGTTTATGTGCAGGTCAGTGTTCACATCTGTGGAATCATGCGCTGTTTTTACGTAATGTGCGAACTAAGTCTGAGACGTAACCTAACTGTTCTTGTATCGGGGTGCAGTTATGGTCAGTGGCCCTATTGATGTTCTTGCATTCTGTAGGTTCAGCCTTACAACCACATCTTGCAGAGCTGCTCTCATTAGGACCAGAGACAAGGGCTTCTCCCCCATTCTGGTTCTTCTGACTGGAATCAGTATAGTCACAGGTCACACATTGCAGCACCATTCTGGGTAGGGCTAACAATCTCTCTTTCCACCTCTCTCAGTCTGCCTATCTCATTTCTGTCTTTCAGTCTGAGCCCCCCCCCCTCACTCTCTCTCTGTCTCCCCCCTCCCTCCCCCCCTCTCTCCTTCCTAACTCTCTCCCTCTTCCTATTTCTCACAGCAATGGCTGCATTTTCCTCCAATCTCAATTGCCTTGCAACACTTATTGACATTAATCTTCTTTCTTTTAGCATCCTAGATCTAATAAACCAAAGTTCAAAGTATATTTATTAGCAAGGTACATATACATTATACAACCTTGAGATTCATCTCCTAACAGGCAGCCAGGAAGTAAAGAAAATCCAAAAGAACCCATAATGAGACTGTCAAACACCCAATGTGCAGAGAAAAAAGAATTACACAAACAATGGAAACATATGTTCTCAGGGAAAAGTACGGAAGAAATGTGGCAAATGTTCAGGGGATATTTGTGTGGAGTTCTGCATAGGTACGTTCCAATGAGACAGGGAAGTTATGGTAGGGTACAGGAACCGTGGTGTACAAAGGCTGTAATAAATCTAGTCAAGAAGAAAAGAAAAGCTTACAAAAGGTTCAGAGAGCTAGGTAATGTTAGAGATCTAGAAGATTATGAGGCTACTAGGAAGGAGCTTAAGAAGGAAAGGAGGGGAGCCTAGGAGAGCCAGAAGGCCTTGGCAGGCAGGATTATGGAAAACCCCAAGGTATTCTACAAGAATGTGAAGAGCAAGAGGATAAGACGTGAAAGAATAGGACCTATCAAGTGTGACAGTGGGAAAGTGTGTATGGAACGGGAAGAAATAGCAGAGGTACTTAATGAATACTTCAGTATTCACTATGGAAAAGGACCTTGATGATTGCAGACTGAAAAGCTTGAGCATTTAGATATTAAGAAAGAGGATGTGCTGGAGCTTTTGGAAAGCATCAAGTTGGTTAAGTAACCAGGACTGTATGAGATGTACCCCAGGCTACTGTGGGAGGTGAGGGAGGAGATTGCTGAGCCTCTGGCGATCATCTTTGCACCGTCAATGGGAATGGGAGAGGTTCCGGAGGATTGGAAAGTTGCGAATGTTGTTCCTTTATTCAAGAAAGGGAGCAGAGATAGCCCAGGAAATTATAGACCAGTGAGTCTTACCTCAGTGGTTAGCAAGTTGATGGAGAAGATTCTGAGAAGCAGGATTTATGAATGTTTGGAGAGGTATAGTATGATTAGGAACAGTCAGCATGGCTTTGTCAAGGGCAGGCCATGGTTTTCAAGAGATATTGGAAACTTGGTTAGGAAAAAGAGAGATATCTACAATAAATATAGGCAGCATGGAGTAAATGAGGTGCTCGAGGAATATAAAGAATGTAAGAAGAATCTTAAGAAAGAAATTAGAAAAGCTAAAAGAAGATACGAGGTTGCTTTGGCAAGGAAGGTGAAAATAAATCCAAAGGGTTTCTACAGTTATATTAATAGCAAAAGGATAGTGAGGGATAAAATCGGTCCCTTAGAGAATCAGAGTGGAGTTGAAAGAGATGGGGGAGATTTTGAAGAATTTCTTTTCTTCTGTATTCACTAAGGAGAAGGATATTGAATTGTGTAAGGTAAGGGAAACAAGTAGGGAAGTTATGGAAACTATGATGATTAAAGAGGAGGAAGTACTGGCACTTTTAAGGAATATAAAAGTGGATAAATCTCGAGATCCTGACAGGATATTCCCTAGGACCTTGAGGGAGGTTAGTGTAGAAATAGCAAGGGCTCTGACAGAAATATTTCAAATGTCATTAGAAATGGGGATGGTGCCGGAGGATTGGCGTATTACTCATCTGGTTCCATTGTTTAAAAAGGGTTCTAAGAGTAAATCTAGCAATTATAGGCCTGTCAGTTTGATGTCAGTGGTGGGTAAATTAATGGAAAGTATTCTTAGAGATGGTATATATCTGGATAGACAGGGTCTGATTAGGAACAGTCAACATGGATTTGTGCGTGGAAGGTCATGTTTGACAAATCTTGTTGAATTTTTTGAAGAGGTTACGAGGAAAGTTGACGAGGGTAAGCAGTGGATGTTGTCTATATGGACTTCAGTAAGGCCTTTGACAAGGTTCCGCATGTAAGGTTAGTTAGGAAGGTTCAATCATTAGGTATTAATATTGAAGTAGTAAAATGGATTCAATAGTGGCTGGATGGGAGATGCCTGAGAGTAGTGGTGGATAACTGTTTGTCAGGCTAGAGGCTGTGGTTTGCCTCAGGGATCTGTACTGGGTCCAGTGTTGTTTTGTCATATACATTAATGATCTGGATGATGGGGTGGTAAATTGGATTAGTAAGTATGCAAATGATACTAAGATAGGTGGCATTGTGGATAATGAAGTAGGTTTTCAAAGTTTGCAGAGAGATTTAGGCCAGTTAGAAGAGTGGGCTGAGCGAAGGCAGATGGAGTTTAATGCTGATAAGTGTGAGGTGCTACATTTTGGTAGGAATAATCCAAATAGGACATACAAGGTAAATGGTAGGGCATTGAAGAACGCAGTAGAACAGAGTGATCTAGGAATAATGGTGCATAGTTCTCTGAAGGTGGAATCTCATGTGGATAGGCTGGTGAAGAAAGCTTTTGGTATGTTGGCCTTTATAAATCAGAGCATTGTGTATAGGAGTTGGGGTGTAATGTTAAAATTGTACAAGGCATTGGTGAGGCCAAACTTGGAGTATTGTGTACAGTTCTGGTCACCGAATTACAGGAAAGATGTCAACAAAATAGAGAGCGTACAGAGAAGATTTACTAGAACGTTACCTGGGTTTCAGCACCTAAATTACAGGGAAAAATTGAACAAGTTAGGTCTTTATTCTTTGGAGCGTAGAAGGTTGAGGGGGAAGTTGATAGAGGTATTTAAAATTATGAGGGGGTTAGATAGAGTTGATATGGATAGGCTTTTTCCATTGAGAATAAGGGAGATTCAAACAAGAGAACATGAGTTAAAACTTAGGGGTCAAAAATTTAAGGGTAACATTAGGGGGAATTTCTTCACTCAGAGAGTGGTAATTGTGTGGAACGAGCTTCCAGTAGAAGTGGTAGAGGCAGGTTTGGTATTGTCATTTAAAGCAAAATTGGATAGGTATATGGACAGGAAAGGAATAGAGTGTTATAAGCTGTGCGGGTCAATGGGATTAGGTGAGAGTAAGCGTTCGGCACAGACTAGAAGGGCCGAGATGGACTGTTTCCGTGTTGTAATTGTTATTTGGTTATATGGTCATGCCTTACGAGCCTGATTGAATTTTTTGAGTATGTGACTAAACACATAGAGCAGTAGGTGTAGTGTAAATGGATTTCAGCAAGGTATTTGATAAGGAGAAAACAAGGAGGCATGCGATCCAAGGGGGCTTTGCTTTGTAGATCCAGAACTGGCTTGCCCACAGAAGGCAAACAGTTATTGTAGACAGGTCTTATTCTGCATGGAGGTCGGTCACCAGTGGGGTGCCTCAGGGAACTGTTCTGGGACCCTTACTCCTCGTGATTTTTATAAATGACCTGGATGAGGAAGTGGGGGGATGGGTTAGTAAGTTTGCTGATGACACAAAGATTGGGGGTGTTGTGGATAGTGTGGAGGGCTGTCAGAGGTTACAGCGGGACATTGATAGGATGCAAAACTGGGCTGAGAAGTGGAAAATGGAGTTCAACCCGGTTAAGTGTGAAGTGGTTCATTTTGGTAGGTCAAATATGATGGCAGAATATACTCTTGGCAGTGTGGAGGATCAGAAGGATCTTGAGGTCCGAGTCCATAGGACACTCAAAACAGCTGTGCAGGTTGACTCTGTGGTAAGAAAATGTATGGTGTATTGGCCTTCATCAATCGTGGAATTGAATTTGGGACCCGAGAGATAATGTTGCAGCTATATAAGACCCTGGACAGACCCCACTTGGAGTACTGTGCTCAGTTCTGGTCGCCTCACTACAGGAAGGATGTGGAAGCCATAAAAAGGATGCAGAGGAGATTTACAAGGATGTTGCCTGGATTGGGGAGCATGCCTTATGAGGATAGGTTGAGTGAACTCTGCCTGTTCTCCTTGGAGTGACGGAGGATGAGAGGTGACCTGATAGAGGTGTACATGATGATGAGAGGTATTGATCATGTGGATAGTCAGAGGCTTTTTCCCAGGGCTGAAATGGTCGCCACAAGAGGACACAGGTTTTAAGGTGCTGGGGAGTTGGTACGGAGGAGACAGCAGGGGTAAGTTTTTTACTCAGGGGGTGGTGAATGTGTGGAATGGGCTGCCGGCAAAGGTGGTGGAGGTGGGTACAATAGGGTCTTTTAAGAGGCTTTTAGATAGGTACGTGGAGCTTAGAAAAATAGAGGGCTATAGGTAAGCCTAGCAATTTCTAAGGTAAGGACATGTTTAGCACAGCTCTGTGGGCCGAAGGGCCTGCATGGTGCTGTAAGTTTTCTATGTTTCTATAAACGCAAGCGAATAGTGTTCTGAGCTGAAGCCCACAAAAAGTCTGTCTCCAGCTTTTAGCTTAGCGCAGAGTGTAGCAGTGAGCTGAACCAGTGCATCCCTCATCTCGGGGCACGACACCCTGACCTTTTCAATCTGGCCTGGTGCTTAACTTGTCTGAACATTGGGTTCAGTCACTGCAATATGTTCTGGGGCCTGACCCCGCCACCTTGATTCAGCCTGGTGCCTAAGTTGTCATCCAAACAACGGGTTCAGTTGCTTCGATACGGTCCGGGGCCTGGACCTCAATTAGTCCTGTGTCCGACCTTTCCAATTCACCCGATGCTTAAGTCGATCAAAGCTCGGGTCTTCCTCGCTCTCTGCAATGGGCCCTCTGCCTCACCTCGCCTTGCCTC
Source organism: Hypanus sabinus (assembly GCF_030144855.1). Taxonomy (NCBI): domain Eukaryota; kingdom Metazoa; phylum Chordata; class Chondrichthyes; order Myliobatiformes; family Dasyatidae; genus Hypanus; species Hypanus sabinus. The sequence continues at coordinate 15,144,191 of NC_082722.1, read as the reverse complement.
ACATCAAATTGCCTCCCGTCCGAGGAAAGTTATGCCCCCTGGCTTGGTGATTTAGCTGAATGGAGATTGATGATGTCCTTTACTTAAAAGATGGAGCTTGTTTTTCTAACAAATGATCTCCGACTGCTGCCATTAATATGTTTTGAATATTTTGTTGCAGTTCTAGGAGTGGAGTCCTGGTCTGGATTGTGCAGCGAATGAGCAGATTTAACCTACAACACATTGATAGCCCACGGCTTCCTAAAGCTGCGTCTGAATCCGAGAAGAATGCAGGGGTAAATACCTCCATTTAAACAATTGCCATTATAGTTAGAATATTTTTAATGCTTTCTGCTTTTAAGTAAGCATTCCATACAAAGCCTTGACTATTTCACACTTCAGTAAGGTCTTTGACAAGGTTCCGCACAGAAGGTTAGTTAGGAAGGTTCAATCGTTAGGTTTTAATATTGAAGTAGTAAAATGGATTCAACAGTGGCTGGATGGGAGATGCCAGAGAGTAGTGGTGGATAACTGTTTGTCAGGTTGGAGGCCGGTGACTAGTGGAGTGCCTCAGGGATCTGTACTGGGTCCAATGTTGTTTGTCATATACATTAATAATCTGGATGATGGGGTGGTAAATTGGATTAGTAAGTATGCAGATGATACTAAGATAGGTGGCGTTGTGGATAATGAAGTAGGTTTTCAAAGCTTGCAGAGAGATCTAGGCCAGTTAGAGGAGTGGGCTGAAAGATGGCTGATGGAGTTTAATGCTGATAAGTGTGAGGTGCTACATGTTGGTAGGAATAATCCAAATAGGACATACATGGTAAACGGTAGGGCATTGAAGAATGCAGTAGAACAGAGTGATCTAGGAATAATGGTGGATAGTTCCCTGAAGGTGAAATTTCATGTGGATAGGGTGATGAAGAAAGCTTTTGGTATGTTGGCCTTTATAAATCAGAGCATTGAGTATAGGAGTTGGGATGTAATGTTAAAATTGTGCAAGGCATTGGTGAGGCCAAATTTGAAGTATTGTGTACAGTTCTGGCCACCAAATTATAGGAAAGATGTCAACAAAATAGAGAGAGTACGGAGGAGATTTACTAGAATATTACCTGGGTTTCAGCACCTAAGTTACAGAGAAAGGATGAACAAGTTAGGTCTTTATTCTTTGGAGTGTAGAAGATTGAGGGGGCACTTGATAGAGGTATTTAAAATTATGAGGGGGATAGATAGAGTTGACGTGGATAGGCTTTTTCCATTGAGAGTAGAGGGGATTCAAACAAGAGGACAGGAGTTGAGAGTTAAGGGGCAAAAGTTTAGGGGTAACATGAGGGGGAACTTCTTTACTCAGAGAGTGGTAGCTGTGTGGAACAAGGTTCGAGTAGAAGTGATAGAGGCAGGTTTGATTTTGTCATTTAAAAATAAATTGGATAGGTTTATGGACAGGAAAAGAATGGAGGAGAATAGGCTGAGTGCAGGTTAGTGGGACTAGGTGAGAGTAAGCATTTGGCACGGACTAGAAGGGCCGAGATAGCCTGTTTCTGTGCTGTAATTGTTTTATGGTTATATGGTTATATTTCAAACTTGCATTGTGCCGTTACCCATGACCTCTATGTTTACTGATTTACTCTGGCTCAATCTTAAAATTATCAGCAGTCCCACGATCCTTTGAGATCTCTTCTGTTCTTTCATTGGTGAGCATGCCTTTGACTATCCTGACCCAAAACTCTTAATTCTTTCTCTTAACTTCTCCACCTCTTTACATCTTTAAATCACCTTTAAATGATTGCATTCCTTAAAACCTAGCTCTTTAACCAAGCACTGGTCACCTGCAGTATTACTTTTCATGTCTTATTTTATCTGCTTTTGACCTTGTGAGGAATCATAAAATGTTTAAAGACACTATATGAATGCAGGTTATTAAGAGCGCCACTGTATAACATACACATTCATAAGATAGATTTCCAAAACTGAATTCTATCTTTATGTTAGAATTGTTAACTATATAGGGAAGAGTCACTGGAACGGGAAGAAAATCCAAAAATCTGAGATGTAAAGGGACTTGGGAGTCCTTATGTACAACCCTAAAGGTTAACTTGCAGGTAGATTCGGTGGTATGGAAGGCAAATTCATTTCAAGAGGTCCAGAATACAAGAGCATGAATGTGAAGCTGAGGCTTTATAAGGCAGAGGTGAGGCCTCACCTGAGCTGGCATTGTTCAGAGGAGGTTCGAAAAGATGATTCCAGGAGTGAAAGGATTATCATATGAGGAACGTTTGATAGCTCTGGGTCTGTACTCACTGGAATTTAGAAGGAATGAGGGGGGATCTCATTGAAACCTTTCAAACATTGAAAGACCTAGACAGAGTAGATGTGGAAAGGATGTTTCCCATAGTTGGGGGAGTCTGACAAGAGGGCACAGCTTCAGGATAGAGTGTGTCTATTTAAAACAGAGATGTGGAGAAATTTCTTTAGCCAGAGGTGATAAATTTGTGGAATTTATCACCACAGACAGCCGTGGAGGCACAGTTTGATAGATTCTTGATTGGACATGGCATCAAAAATTATGGGGAGAAGGCCGGGGAGTGGGGTTAAGGAGGGGAGAAAAGGATCAGCCATGATTGAATGGTGGAGCAGACCCAATGGGCCAAATGGCCTGATTCTGCTCCTATATCTATGGCTTTGTGGTCTAACATCAGACTAAACTAGCAGGCTTGAGATGTATGCAAAAGAGAGGGAAATGATATGTATGGTTTTGCGTCTTACTATCTACCTAACAAGTGTAGTTGTTACACTTTATTCTTCACATTCTGTTATTATTTTAGCTCGTACTGCCTCAATGCACTATGTAATGAATCGATCTGTATAAACAGCATACAACAAAAGCTTTTTGCTGTACCCCAGTACAGGTGACAATTGTAAACAATTCCAATATTGCATTGGAATTACTGTATACTTAATAGCAATTGGAATGCTGTACTGGAATACCGGTGTCCCCCGCTTTACGAATGTTCGATTTACACCACTTCGCTTTTACAAAAGACCTACATTAGTAACCTGTTTTTGCATTACAAAGAGGATTTTCGCTTTTATGAAAATTTTTCCCATATAAATTAATGGTTCTTTGCTTTATGCCATTTTGGCTTAAGAAAGGTTTCACAGGAACGCTCTACCTTTGTAAAGAGGGGGACACCTGTGCCCTGTAATTAACCAGGTAAATGAGCTATTTGAATTTTATACACTGAAGGAAGAAAGTGAGGAATATAAATTGGAATATTATACAGTGATGGTAGTTGCAAATGGGCAAATATTTAGGTTGTAAAATTCTATGTGATAGAGGGATGGATGTGGTTGTGAAAATGTATACAATAAGGAAATAGAGTTTGGGATTCAGAAGTGAGTTATGATGCTTTGGAATTCTATGCCTGTCCGGGCTTTCCTTTGTCAGTTTTTACCCTGTTTCTATGATTCTAAATTCCCATCATTTATCTACTTCTCTCTTTTTTTAAACTTGCCATTTAAATATGGATTCACTGACACAGAATAAGGAGAAGGAACTAAGCAAAGGTAAATGCTTTAAATTCAGCCAAACTTATTAATGGAGAATATTTGATTTACTCAGATTTCCAGAAAACTAAACAAAAGTAATAAATTTCTCGATGTGGTTGCATGATTGAAGATGATAAAAAATGTGCTCTTGAATTACATGCTGGTGTAACATTAATCCAAACTGTTCTTTGGTATTTAAACATTTCGCAATGGATCCAAACCAGTCAGTTCAATGGGATTGTTTTAATCATATAAGAACAGAAGGAACTGTAGAAGGTGGGCCATTTGGCCCCTTTGAGCCTGTTCTACCATTCAGTAAGACTATGGCATATCCAATGCCTTGTTCACTTTCCAGCTTTAAACTTCATACCTTCTGATCCTGTGTCCAAGCACCTCTCAATCTAGACCTTGAACATTCTCAATAACTGGGTTAGAATTAATACAAATCCGAGGCTAAAGGTAGATGGTGTAGGCTGAAAATTTATAACCCCCTATTTATCATATAACCATAGAACACTACAGCACAGTACAGGCCCTTCAGCCTTCCATGTTGTGCTGACCCATATAATCCTTTAAAAAATGTACTAAACCCACACTACCCCATAACCCTCTATTTTTCTTTTTAAACCTTTTTATTAATTTTAAACAAACATAAATGAAACATGAATACAGAGAGTTTGAAAGTACATAACTAATAGGTTAAGTATACATTCAGATAGATGGTAATCCATATATAATAACCTCCCAAACTCATAATAATTATAAAAAAAGGGAATAAATAAGAAGGAAAAAAAATCTAACCAACGTGGGCCATTGCATCATGTCAAATATACACAGCAGCATCAATAACTCCGCACCTCCATCCAAATAATTAAGGATAATAGAAGCAGGGTTTAGGAAAAGTCAGTTTAACTGATATGAAAATGTGGGATAAATGGTCTCCAAGTTTCTTCAAATTTAATTGAAGAATCAAAGACAACATTTCTAATTTTTTCTAAGCTCAAACAAGATAGTTTGAGAAAACCACTGAAATATAGTTGGAGGATTAATTTCTTTCCATTTCAATAGGATAGATCTTCTAGCCATTACTGTAACAAATGCAATCATCCGTCGAGCTGAGGGGGATAAACAAATATTATCCACCATTGGTAAACCAAAAATTGCAGTAATAGGATGTGGTTGCAATTTGATATTCAGAACTGTTGAAATAATACCGAAAATATCTTTCCAATAATTTTGCAAACAAGGGCAAGACCAAAACATATGGGTCAATGAAGCTACTTCAGAATAACATCTGTCACAGGTTGTATTAACATAAGAGTAAAATCGAACAAGTTTATCCCTGGACATGTGAGCCCTATGTACAAACTTAAATTGTATTAGGGCATGTTTAGCACAAATAGAAGAGAAATTGACTAATTGTAAAATTTTCTCCCACTGCTCAGTGGGTATAAGACAATGAACTTCTTTTTCCCATTCCTTCTTAATTTTTTCTGATACTTCTGGTTGTATTTTCATGATCATATTATAAATGGTGGCTACTAAACCCTTCTGGCAAGGCTTCAGAGCTAAAATTTTTTCCGTAATGTCCATTAGACATAATTTCAGAAAAGACTGTAACATATTATTCAAGAAATTTCCCTCTATTTTTCTTTCATCCACGTGCCTGTCCAAGTTGCTCTTAAATACCCCTAATGTTTTAGCCTCCACCACTATCCCTGGCAAATCATTCCAGGCACTCACAACCCTCTGTGTAAAAAACTTACCCTTGATGTCTCCCCTAAACTTCCCTCCCTTAATTTTGTACATATGCCCTCTGGTGTTTGCTATTGGTGCCCTGGGAAACAGGTACTGACTATCCACCCTATCTATGCCTCTCATAATCTTGTAGACCTCTATCAAGTCCCCTCTCATTCTTCTACGCTCCAAAGAGAAAAGTCCCAGCTCTGCTAACCTTGCTTCATATGACTTGTTCTCCAAACCAGGCAACATCCTGGTAAATCTCCTCTGCACCCTCTCCATAGCTTCCACATCCTTCCTATAATGAGGTGACCAGAACTGAACACAATACTCTAAGTGCGGTCTCACCAGAGATTTGAGGAGTTGCAACATGACCTATCTACTCTTGAACTCAATCCCTCTGTTAATGAAACCTAGCATCCCATAGGCCTTCTTATATACCCTATCAACCTGCACAGCGACCTTGAGGGATGTATGGATTTGAACCCCAAGGTCCCTTTGTTCATCCACACTCTTAAGTAACTGACCATTAATCCTGTACTCAGTCTTCTGTTTTGTCCTTCCAAAATGCATCACCTCACACTTATCTGGATTGAACTCCATCTGCCATTTTTCTGCCCAACTTTTCAGCCCGTCTATATCCTCTTGTAACCTTCGACAACCTACAGCTCCATCCACAATTCATCCAATCTTCATGTCATCCGCAAACTTACTCACCCATCCTTCCGCCTCTACATCCAGGTCATTTATAAAAATCACAAATAGCAGGGGTTCCAGGACAGATCCCTGCGGCACTCCACTAGTCACTGACCTCAGGCAGAATACTTTCTTTCCACAACTACCCTCTGCTTTCTTCCTTTAAGCCAATTTTTTATCCAAACAGCCAAGGTTCCACTTATCCCATGTCTCATGACTTTCTGGATGAGTCTCTCGTGAGGGACCTTGTCAAATGCTTTGTTAAAGTCCATGTAGACCACATCCACTGCCCTACCCTCATCAATTTCTTTTGTTACCTCTTCAAAAAACTCAATCAGGCTCGTGAGGCACGATCTTCCCTTCAAAAAGCCATGTTGAATATCCATGAGTAGATTGTCCTTCTCCAAATGCACATAGATCCTATCCTTAAGAATTATTTTCAGTAGTTTGCAGACCAGTGGCGTAAGACTATAGTTCCCAGGTTTCTCCCTATTACCTTTTTTAAACACAGGAACTACATTTGCCATTCTCCAGTCCTCCAGCACTTCCCCTGCAGCCAAAGAGGATTCAAAGATCATGGCTAATGCTCCTGCGATCTCTTCTCTCAATTCCCACAACAACCTGGGGTGTATCATATCTGACCCTGGGGATTTATCAATCTTAATGTTTTTAAGAAGATCCGGCCTTCTTCTTTAATCTCCACACTGTCCAGCACACAGGCCAGCTCTACTTTGACCTCATCCTGATCAAGATCCTTTTCACTTGTGAATACTGAAGCAAAGTATTCAATTAGGACCTCCCCAACTTACTCCGCCACCTCCAGGCACATGCTGTCCTCTTTATCCTTTAGCGGTTCTACCTTCGTTCTCGTCATCTTCCTGTTCTTCACAGATGCATAGAACGCCTTGGGGTTCTCCTTAATCCTACATGCCAAGGCCTTCTCATGCCCCTCTCCTAAGTCCTTTCTTTAGCTCCTTCCTGGCTACCGTATATTTCTCATGAGCCCCTCCTACTTCCTGCTTCTTATATCTAACATATGCTTTGTTTTTCCTCTTGACGAGTTGCCTCACGTGTTTCAAATGAAATCAAATCAAATCATCGTGAATCAAATTCCCATAATATAGGAACATAACAAGTAGGATCAGGAGTCAGACCTTTCAATGCATTGTGTCCACACAAATGTTCAATCAGATTATGATTGATCTTTTACTTCAGCCCAAAGTTTCTGCACGAATCCCATGGTCCATAATTCCCTTAATATCTAAATCAATTTCTGCTTTGAATAGATGAGCCTCCACAAACTCATTTGGTAATGTTCTGGCTGAATGGCTGACCCCTTAATTAGAGACAAATTGTCCTGACACCCTGTCCATTGGAAGAATCACTTCCACCACAACCCTTATCAAGTCTCCAGGTCTCTTAAGACTTTACACTTTTCAACAAGAACTCTCATGCTTCCAAACTACAGAGCCTTCTTTGTCTCTCCTCACAGAACAAACGAGCCATTCTAGGAATCAATCTAGTGACCCCACACTGCATTCCATATATCTACCTATGGCCAGACCTGCAGGTAGTATTTCAGGTACAGTTTCACCAGGGCCCTATATAAGATCTCTGCTCTTACACTCAGATCCTTTGGCAATCATAACTAATACACCTTTACCTCCACAACTGTACTGTAACTTCCAGAATTTTTGAGATTATTCATTCCATTGTAAATGAGTGAAGGAGTGAAGGAACATGTCTACTACTTGACTCATTACTGTGCATCCTCTCAAAAAGGAAGCTGCCGATATTCACCTACCTGTTAGATCAGCCAGTCTGAATTCACAATCCAAGTTATCCCTTTCTTCAGGAAAGACGCTTTCTGCATTTATCTCAGCTTTTTGTCTATAGGTCTTGAGTTTTTGAACAGCTACAAGATAGTCATTTGCCCTTCACTCCTTCCCTCCTCTTCAAGGCACCAATGTCTAAGTTACATTTCCAGGCACTAGTTGCACACCCTTCAGAGATGAGTGCTCATGGATTGGAAAACTATTATGTGGACAAAACTTGATCCTAATGTTAACATTGTTGTATTTTCCACCTAGACTGGCTGAATAGCAATCAGAAATGAGGATCCTGCTTGATTGCTTTGCTCTTTTCTAACTCAGTCCCAAGAGGTCTTCAGTAGTCTTATTTTTGTTGACAGAATCCACGACACCGCCTGCAGCTCCAGAACCAGCACCCCCTCCAGCTCCAGAACCAGCACCTCCTCCTGCTCCAGAACCAGCACCTCCTCCAGCTCCAGAACCAGCACCTCCTCCAGCTCCGGCTCCAGCACTAGTTCCAGAGAAAGCTCCAGCTCCAAACGTCCAATTATCAGGTCAACCATCTGTTGGAGGAGCCCCATCTGACCAGTATCAGCAGTAAGCTTGTTGTCCTAGAAACAAAATCTTTGCTTTTTATGCTACTCAACACTTTGGAATGAAATTCTTTGCTCATTAAAGCTCAACAGCTCAGTAACTGTGATTCATGTTTCGTTACCATGGAGCTGACCTTATCAGTACCTTGCTGCAAGATAGACAATATCACACAAAACCTTTGGCAGAAGAACGTGCTGTACAAGGTGTCAAGAGCATTCCATTGTAAAGAGCTCCTGTGTGGGGAAGTAGAAATGAATCAGTCAGCAGCTCAGTGAGCTGTAGTTAGCTCTGCTGCCTCCTAGCTCCAGCAACTAGTGTTTGCTCTGGTCCATGAGTTGTGTCTGTGTAGAGATTGCATACTCTCCCAGTGCCCATATAGTTTCCATCAGACCCTGCAGTTTCCTCCAATATTCCACAAGACATAGATTAATTGTCCTTAGTTAAACAGCTGGTAAAGAGAAGCTGATGGATAAGCAAGGAAGAGTATATGTTGCTACTGAGATATAAGAAGAGACGGAATTGATTTGTTGTGATTTTGCATAGATTATGAGCAGTATGGTCACCTTTCATGTTGTGGTGAGTAAGTGTAATATACTTGATAGGAACTAAGCCAAAAGATTTTTCACAGTGCTTGAACAAGAAGAGTTGGTCATTAACTTTTCAAGTATGTTCTACAATATAATCTGATCATTCACCTCCATCTACCCACCTAGAACTGTACACCCTGGTACTATTAGCTAGTAAAGACTAATCAATATCAGTCAAAAAAAAATATTTGATACACAATTTACAAACCACTAGTGGAAAGAGTTCCAGATTTCCTGCCCTCTATATGTGAAAAAAACTGATTTTACTCCTGTATGTTTAACTTTTATTTTTCAGATAATATCTCCATTTACTTCATAGCCCCACTGTGAGAATTGTTTCTCTCATCCTACTCTGTTAAATCCTTAATATATTTTATCATTTCACTCTTTGATCCCATGCATGCAATCTCCTATTACTTTTACCATTTGAAAGCCTGAGCATATGTGTATTTTAGTCATTCTTGTTTCCAACAGAAGCAGGTAATATGTTGTTTATGGTATGCAGAACATAATGCATGAAGAAATCCACCCATCTTTTGTGTGCCAATAACTTTCTCAATGAAGGTGCAAATGTATGATAATTTGATCCTCTTGGACTTGGAATGTTTTTACAATATGTGATGGATATTCATTTCTTGAGTAGGTGGGCCTCTTGTTTTTTGCTGAGCTCAGCTTTCTAAACACAGCAGCTGCTACTTGTAAGATCACATAGTGTAATTTAAACTCCCAACTATATCCTTTGTGTAGCTTTAGTTATAAATGGGAGCCAGTCTTCAGTTCTTAAAATGTAAATGGTAAGCAGTAGTCAATTAAAACTTTAAAATTTTTAAATTTAAAACACAGCTTTGAAAGCAAGCTCTGCCTATGGATCTGACTGCTCGGTCACAACACTTGATTTATTGCTGTTCAGGAGATGTTGTATAACATAACTTAATTTAGCTTGTTTCAAAACACACAACGCTGGCTAAGTTGCTTAATTCAAAGAAGTCAAACAATTGTTGTGTTCGTAGTTGCACTCAGAGAAGTTAGCTTTATAGCATTAATTGTAGGTAGCTAGGAATTGTGTCTCCAAAAACCTTTTAGATTGTTTGTGTCTAAAAGGTATCTGAAGAAATATCATACACTCATGAAATCACCCAAGTGGCAAAGAAGCTGTATAAATGTAGAGAGCAGTTTAGGAACATTAGGGATGGGGTAAGGAACATCACAAAGCATGAAATAAATATGGGGTGAACTAGGATCCATTCCTCTGGCTTTGATTTCTGTGACAGATGATTCATCCATCTGTATCGCCGGAATATTTTTTTAGTTATTCTTTTTAGTTATCTTTTTAGTGGGGGGAGGGATCCACCACTCAGATAGTGGGTGTTGGCAGCTAAACTCGCTGTGGAGAATAAACAGGGAAGTGAACTAGTCTTTGAAGAGTGGGTAGTCACAGTATTAGCTCCCTATAATGAGGGTACTAGGTAATTATATCCGATAGATCTTAAGGTGTTCATTTGAGTTTAGAATTTTGTGGTCAGCAAACCCAATAACATCATAAATTAACTTTGACATTTGTCATTCTTGTAATATTTCCAATGTTAAGGCTACCTTTACAATTGCTATGGTCTTGCATCAAGTAAGGCCCTTCACTGGTCGGGGTTGACTCTGGATGTTGCAACCTAGGTGTCTGTGTGCAGTTAGTATGCAAGCCAGGGCATATAGCATGGAGGGCAAGCTGTTGCCCATGCTGCAGGCTCCCCCTCCCCACACAGCTGATGAATCCAATGGAACGTCAGAGACCAATTCAGTTTGGAACCAGCAGCATTGCAGGAGTTGCCAGTCAGCATTGAGCTCAACATTGGAATGCCTTAGGGACTCCAGCTCTGGATTTTTCCTCGAGGTTTACTCCCAAAGCCTAGGAACTGAAAGTAGACTTTAAGAGAGAGAAACCAGATGTCCATGAGCCTGTAATCATCGGAGGATCCGTGTCACTAAATTGTGTCACTACCTCAGAGGTCCTGACCCGGATCCATCATATAAATACAATTGCAAAGAAGGCATGACAGTGCCTCTACCACCTCAGGAGTCTGTGGAGATTCCACATGTCATCAAAAACCTTGGCGAACTTTGATAGATGTGTGGTGGAAAGTGCACTGACTGGCTGCATTATGGCCTGGTACAGGAACGCCAATGCCTTTGAGCGGAAAATCTGATAACAGGTAGTTTATTTAGCCCAATACATCACAGATGAAACCCTCCCAACCATTGAGCACATATACATGAAACATTGCTGTAGAAAAACAGCATCTATAATCAAAGATCCTCACCACCCAGGCCATGTTCTTTTCTCACTGCTGCCATCAGGTAGAAGGTACAGGTGCCTCAAGACCCACACTACCAGGTTCAAGAACAGTTACTACCCCTCAACCATCAGGCTCTTGAACGAAAGGGAATAACTACACTCATTTTAGTTCTGTTGTTTGCACAATTGATGGTCTCATTTTAAGGACTCTTTATCCTGTTATTTCATGCTCATTATTTATTGCTATTTATTTATATTTGCATAGTTTGTTGTCCATTGATCCTGCTTACAGTTACTGTTCTATATATTTGCTAAGTATGCCCGCAGAAGAAGGATCTCAGGGTTGTATGTGGTGACATATGTACTCTGATAATAAACTTTATTTTGAACTTTGAGATCAGAGCTTTCCTTCTCCTAGATGAGCTGCCAACCATGGCTGATGAGCCCCATCTGCTCAAAGCGACTGGTTTTTAGGTGCCTCAGCCACTTCTGTTGGTACAAACGGTTCCACACATGAAAGTCAGGAGCTGGACTTGGCTGTCAGAGGCTATTTGAGATGCATGCCATTAGGAGCAATTAGAAGGCTGTGCGAGCTTATCCTCACTAACCCTAGCCCCTTGCCTGCCCAGCTATGACAGCCACAGGAACCAGTCTTGCTTCACATCAAAGCAAAATAGACACCTGTAAGAATGTAGACAGCAACATGAAGCATTCATAAAATTAAAATTCAGTTAAATAAAGGATCATTGAATCATTAGTAGCTTCTTAAACTTTGATAGTTAATTTTCAATTATCTTTCCTTAGCTTCTGTTCTCCCAATCAGCTTTATCTTGATCCAATACTCTCTTCACTGCTGCATTTTCTCCTCTGTTTCCTCTCATGCTGTCTTCTCCTTGCACTCTTCCCTGCTCTTGCCAACACATCCAAATACACTGCTACGCTCTTCTCTGCTGTCTGCTTTTATAACCTTTACCTTCAGCCAGTGCACATAGCTACCTTGTCCTTTGATAAAGCCAAAGTTGGAGAAGTAGGAAAGTATTTAAGAATGGTGCTGTGCTTTTTTTTTGCAGAGACAAGGACGGAGGAGGTGGAGTCCTCAGCTGGATTGTGCAAGGGCTCAAAGGGGTTTTGCCACAACCTAAAGAAAAACGGAAACTGACCGAAGCTGCTGAAGTGAGCTCTGCCCCTCAGGTGATAAAAGAGGTGTGCATATCCACACGTCATGTGGTTGACTGTGAGCGAGGGAAGTGGGCTGGCTAAAACCATGTACTGAGAGAAAATACCACTACTGTGTGATGGACACTGTTGGAGATCAAGTACGGGATACATGTTAATGTGTAAATCAAGTAATCTAGTATTTCTATTGGAGACCCAAGAGAGGGACAACACTGAACATTAATTCTCCCTCCTTATAAGTCATGAGCATCACGAGGGTAATTACGATGTTCCCAGCTTTATATTCAATGGCTCCAAAGACAGATTTAGCATTCTATCAATATTAAAAGAAACAAAAACAAAAACCTTATTCATTCTCTTATTATGACAGAATGAGACTATTCAGCTAATGCCAGATTCCAGACCAGCAACCCCATTAACCCACTGCCCCTTGGTATTTCAAAGTTTAAAGTAAATGTATTATCAAAGTACATATATGTCACCATATACAACCCTGAGATTCATCTTTCTGCCTGCACACACAGCAAATCTATAGCACAGTAACTATAACAGGATCAACGAAAGATCAACTAGAGTGCAGAAAACAACAAACTGAGCAAATGCAAACATAAGTAAGTAGTAATAAATAACAAGAACATGAGATAACAAGATAAAGATTCCTTAAAGTGAAATCATTGGTTGTGGGAACATCTCCATAGACAGGCAAGTTAGTGTGGTGACAAGAGCCTGATGATTGTGGGTAGTAACTGTTCTTGAACCTGGTGGTGTGAGTCCTTAGGGTTTGTACCTTTTTACCTAATGGCAACAGCAAGCAAAGACCATGTCCTGGATGATGGGGATACCTGATGATGGATGCTGCTTTCCTACAACAGTGCTTCATGTATTCCTGCATCTTATGTTTGTCACACTTGCCCAGCAACTCACTTCTTTCTGACATTAGGGGGTACTTGCCAATAACTATTTATCAGAGGGTGGAGTTAATTTCCTAGAGTCAAATGATCTGTTTTGAGCTGAAATAAATGTGGCATAGCACAGCTGAACCCGACTGTAATATTTCCATCCCTATGCCTTTTCCTTTTTAATGAAGTATCAGGAGTATTATATGTGTTCAGAAGTTCAAAGTTCCAATCAAAGGTGATTGTGAATCAGCATATTGGAGGGAGATTGAAAATCTGGCTGAGTGGTGCCACAACAACAACCTCTCACTCAATGTCAGCAAGACCTTGGAGCAGGAGGAGGAATTCATAAGTCCATGAGACACTCTTCACTGGGGGATCAGAGGTGGAGAAGGTCAGCAACTTTGAATTCCTCAGTGCTATCATTTCAGAGGACTTGTCCTGGGTCCAGCATGTAAGTTTTATTATAAAAAAAGCACAGCAGCACCTCTACTTGCTTAGAAGTTTGCAAAGATTCGGCATGTTAAACTTCTATAGATGTACAGTGGAGAGCATATAGACTGGTTGCATCACAGTCTGGTGTGGAGATCACCAATCTGCTTGAATGGAAAATCCTATAAAAAGTAGTGGATATAGACCAGTCCATCACAGGCAAAGCCTTTTCCACGATCAAGCACACCAACACAGAGCGCTGTTGCAGGAAAGCAGCATCCATCATCAAAGAACCCCACCATCAAGACCATGTGCTCTTCTCACTGTTGCCATCAGGAAGAAAGTACAGGAGCCTCTGGACCCAGACCACCAGGTTCAGGAACAGTTATTACCCCTCATCCATCAAGCTCTTGAACCAGAGAGAATAACTTCACTCACCCCTTCACTGAACTGTTCTCACTGAAATGGACTCATTTTCAAGGACATTTTATCTCATGTTCTCAATAGTCATTGCTTATTTATTTATCTTTTTTTTTGTATTTGCAGAGTTTGTTTTTGCATATCGGTTATTTGTCCGGTTGGGTGTGGTCTTTCATTGTTGCTATTGGTTTTTTTGATTTACTGGGTATGCCCACAAGAAAGTGAATCTCAGGGTTGTATATAGTGGCACACAGTATATGTGCTTTGATAATAAACTTACTTTGAACTTTGAATATTAATTTTTTCAGTAATATTGTTTGTGAAAGTGGAACTGTCAATAATATGGCCACTAGCTTCATTTCTGATTCTAATTCGGTTGTGTATATATCATAAGAAAATGTCAATGTTTCTTGATGATTTTTAATTAAAATATATCATTTTCTGATCCAGGAACCTGTAAATCCACAAAAAGAAGAACCAGCCATTGACACAAGTGAGTTCATGGAAATTAGATCATTGTTAGAGTCTTATTGTTGTTTATTCTTACTGCAATCTGTTCAGCAAAGAATGAAGCTTCACAGAGTTCCTTGCATCACTGACAGGGTTATTGCAAATCACTTACATTAAGTCACAGTAAAATTTATTATCCGAGTACCTGCATGTTACCATATACTACCTCAAGACTTATTTTCTTGCAGGCATTTACAGAAAAATAAATAAATATAATAGAATTTATGAAAAACTATACATAAACTGACAAACAACCAATGTGCAAAAGAAGACAAATCATGCAAAATAAATAAATATTACTAAGAAGATGAGTTGCAAAGTCCTTGAAAGTGATTTCGTAGGTATAGAATTAGTTCAGAGTTGTGGTGAGTGAAGTTATCTGGATGGTTGTAGGGTAATAACTGCTCCTGATCCTAGTGGTGTGGGACCTAAGGGTTCTGTCCCTCCTGCCCGACGGTGGTAGTAGGAAGAGAGCATGGCCTGGATGGTGGGGTCCTTGATGATGGATGCTGCTTTCTTGTGGCAGCTCTCCATGTGAATGTGCTCAGTGATGGAGGGGTCTTTGCCTGTGATGGACTGGGCTGTATCCACCACTTTATGTAGACCTTTCTGTTCTGGGCACTGTTGTTTCCATACCGTGCTGTGATGCAAGCAGTTAGGATACTCTCCACTGTGCGTCTATGGAAGTTTGTCAAAGTTTTTGTAAACATGCCAAATCTATGCAAACATCCAAGAAAGAAGAGGTACTGTCATGCCATTTTTTTGATGCTGGGCCCAAGGCAAGATACCAAAGAATTCAGAGCTCCTGACCCACTCCACCTCCGAACCCCTAATGAGGACTGGCTCATGGATCTCTGGTTTCCTTCTCCTGTAGTTGATAATCAGCTCTTTGGTTTCGCTGATGTTGATTGAAAAGTTGTTGTTGTGGCACCACTCAACCAGATTATTAACTTTCCTCCTATATGCCAATTCACTGCCACCTTTGATTCGGCCAACGACAATGGTATCATCAGCAAACTTAAGTATGGCAAAGGAGCTGTACTTAGCCACACAATGATAGGTATGAAGTGGGTAAAGCAGGGAGCCAAGGACACAAACAATTGGTACACCTCTGCTGCTGCTGATTGTGGAGTAGATGTTGCTAATCTATAATGACTGGGATCTGCAAGTGAGGCGGCAAAGAGTACTTAATTTTCTACCAGCTAATCTTGTTTGACTACTATACTTCCACAGTTCATTATGTCAACTTTCCTTTGCCAAGAATGTCGTGTAGATAGAAACATATATAGAAAACAGGAGTAGGAGCCATCTCCACCATTCAATATTATGGCTGGTCATCCATCTTTGTCATCAAGTCAAAGAGTTATAGAGCATAAAATGAGTCCCATCTGCTCAACTTGTCCATGCCAACCAAGATGTCTGTCCAAGCTAGTCCTTTTTTTCATTAACATACAGAGTGGAATCGGCCCTTCTGGCTGTTCGAGCCCAGCTGCCCAGCAATCCCCCAATTTAATCCGAGCCTAATTACACTGACTAATTAACCCACCAACAGGTACGTCTTCGGACTGAGGGTGGAAACCCACATGGTCATGAGGAGAATGTACAAACTCTTTTGTCTGTGTTTAGTCCCTCTAAACCTTTTCTATCCATAAACCTGTCCAAGTGTCTTTTAAATATTGTTATAATAACTGCTTTTGCCACTACCTCTGGAAGCTCATTCCAAACCCACCATCCGATCTTCGAGTCTGAATGAAGACACCACAGTTGTCATTGACTTCCTCAAAGACCTGTGTGGATGAATGTGCATCTTTGGCAACATACTAGACAAACCAAAATCTGCAAATGAACCAGGAGATTCGTAGTCTGCTGAGAGCCGGATCTGTGGCATTCAAGACCAGTGATCCAGAACCATGCAGGAAGTCCAGGTGCAGCCCACAGAAAGCTAGTACAAGGGAAAAAAGCAAATTTGATTGAGGTTAGAGTTGAAATCAGATGCACGTCAGTACTTGGCAGGGTTTGCAGGCCACTATTTCCTCCAGAGGGAAACCCAACATCATGAATGGCTGTAATGCTTAACTCCCAGATGAGCTCAACGTCTTTTTCTGCACGCTTTGAAAGAGAGAATAAAACTACACCCTGCAGCACCTGGTCACCCTGTGATCTCTGTCTCAGAGGCTAACGTCAGAACATCTGTCAAGAGGGCGAACCCCTGCAAGGCTTCAGGTCCTGACAGGGTACCTGGTCGGGCTCTGAAAACCTGTGCCAACCTCCTGGTCAAACACATCTTCAAATTCTCCCTGCTGCAGATGGAGGTTCCCACCTGCTTCAAAAGGGCGACAATCATAACAGTGCCCAACAGCAGCATGGTGAGCTGTCACCCAGTGGCTCTCACACGTACCGTGATGAAAGGTTGGTCATGTAAAATCTCACTGGCTCTCCACTTGGCTTTGGATCACCTGGACAATAGTAATCGTCAGGCTTATTGATTACAGCTCCGCGTTCAGCACAATCATACCCTCAGTTCTAATCAACAAACTCCAAGACTGGGCCTCTGGATCTCCCTCTGCAACTGGGAGACCACAGTCTGCGTGGATTGGAAATAAAATCATCTCCTCTCAGACAATCAACACTGGCACACACAAAGATGCGTGCTTAGTCCACTGCTCTGCTCTCTTTACATCCTCAATTGTGTGGTTAGGAACAGCTCAAACACCGTCTATAAATTTGCTGATGATAGAACTATTGTTGGCAGAATTTCAGATGATAACAAGGAAGCACACAGGAGCAAGATAAATCAGCTGGTATTGAGGGACCACTGCTCAGGATCGGGAAAAGCTGCAGAAAGTTGTAAACTCAGCCTGGTCCATCATGGGCACTAGCCTCCACAGTATCCAGGCCACCTTCATAAGGAGATGTCTCAAAAAGGTGGCATCCATCACCCAGGACACGCCCCCTTCTCACATCTGCCACTGCTTCAGGTACAGGAGGTACAGGCACAAATTCAGTGTCTCAGGAACAGTTTGTTCCTCTCTGCCATCAGATTTCCAAATGGAAAATGAACTTACGACACTAACTCATTTTTCCCTCTCTTATTGCACTACTTATTTAAGATAGTTCTTTTTAATATACTTGTTATTGTAATTTACATTTTTATTATTATGTATTGTAATGTATTGCTGCCACATAACAACAAATTTCATGATATATGCCAGTGATATTAAACCTGATTCTGCTACCCTCTGGGAGAAAAAGTTGCCCCTCAGCTCTTTTTAAAATCTTTCTTCTCTCACCTTAAACATATTGTATGTCTTCTAGCTTTAGACTCCCCCCCACCACCACCATAAGTAAAAACAGTGACCATTCACCTTATCTATGTTCCTCATAGTCTTAAATACTTCTATAAAGTTGCCCCAGGGGTAAGTGATAGCCTCTTGTTATAACCCAAGCCCTGCAGTTCCAACAACATCCTGGTGAATGTTTTCAGTATTCTGTTCCTGCTTTTTTCCCCAAATCCCTCGATCCCTTTAGCATTTAGAAATCTATCTGTCTCCTTTCTGGCATATTTAACTGCTTAGCCTCAACTTTGATCTGAGATAGAGAATTTGATAAGTTCACCTGGCTGAGGAACTTTCTTGTGCTGGCAGTTCTAACTTGTATGCCCTATGTCTAAGGCTATGACCACTGTGGTTCTGAATTCTCCAGTCAATGGGAACGCCTTCTAGTCTGCTAGTCCTGTTAGAGTTCTAGTGAATACAAAGTATGAACATGGCTGAACTTCTGACTCATTGCTATTTTCACTTACTAATACTATAAGGTGAGTGGTGGAGTGGACACATGTCTCTACCAAAGGAGGTATAAGGCACTCCTTTCCCCCGGCTAGCCTGCAGGTCACCCTTGGGCAACATGTAGCACTTGCTTGGCCCCCACCCTGATCAGTCACATGAAAACATGGGAGCAGCTGGTGCATATCACGAGTGCTGGTTATGCGACCACTGACACCAGGCAGACAATCTCTGAAGAGTATTGATAATAGCTGGCATCATCCATCTTGTAAAGGCACTGCCCAGAAGAAGGTAATGGCAAACGACGTCTGTGGAAAAACTTGCCAAGAACAATCGTGCTGGCCTACGTCATGTGACCGCATGGTAATGATGAATACTATATCCCCTGACACCTTTAATATATCAGTGACTGAGGCAGCGCAGCCTTTTGAGGAGAGAATTCCTAAAGTTCATTACCCTCTGGATGATGAAATGACTTCTTATCTGAATCCTGAATGGCTATACCTTATCTTGAGACTCCTAATGCTCTCTTCACTTTTTTTATTACTCCCGGATCAAGTAACATGGACAAGCAAGATTGCCTGATACTAAGAAATTTTTCATGATCTTTCCTACATCTCTTCCTATTGCCTATCAATGCAGAAGAGGATGACACTGAGCGAAGAACGAAGAGACAAAATGGTAAAAGTTGAGAGTGAGATAGAGAGAGAGAGAGGGAGAGATGGATCAGAAAGATAAAAGAAACACAATCTGAGTTATTGACAGTTTAAGTGTCCTATCTTATTCACCAGGCTTGGGAGGAAATTGACAGTGACCAATCACAACAAAACATAACCAACTAGCAACAGTTATGAGATAACTTCAGGTAAAATTTGAGCCATTCACTGACAACATGTAATAGGCAATGAGGCTTTTTCCTCCACTGGCTCACTTGGAGCATAAGCAATAGTACAGCCAAGTTGAGCAGACTGGTCCACTTATGTGTTGTAAATATCACATAGTACTATGTCAAGACTTGGTCTGAGTTAGTGGTCATTGATCCTTTCTCTTTGTTGTCAGAGCCTGAGCCAGAGATCAAACCTCAGCAAGAAGCTGAAGTGAAGGAGGAAGTTCTGGCCACTGAAGCTCCTGAAGAACCCATTGATCACCAGGCAGAATGCTCAACAAGCTCTGCTCCCACTGGCACCATCATTGAAACACTTCACTCATCTGCAAGTGGAAACAGGTAAAATACTTACCCGGGTTTTGGAAGAGCTCTGTGTAATTTGTAATTTATTTTTTATTGAAGTTCATCATCAAAGAAACATTTCCATGAGATGTATTTCAGATACCATACATATATATCATGTATTCATATTTGCCACAAATCTCTGCATAATATTTATCTGAGGTATACACTTGTAGAGAAAAGAGGAAAGAAAGAACAAGCAAAAGGAGAAGATTATGTACAAGTAGGGAGTGATCTTTTTTTATGCTCTGTTAATTTGATTCAAAGGGTTGACTGATGACATGTCATCTACAAAGGTTTCACATTCAAAGACAACAGCTCGACTATTACCAGAGAAGTGCTAGGCAGTTGTACCTGCAAACTTTTGGTCCTCTCCACCTCCTTAAAATGCAGTATCATGTTTTACATTCCAAATACCTGTGCAGTCACTGTCATTTTACAGGCAGATATACAGTACCACTTTCACAACTTCCCCAAAACAAGCAAGCAAATCTGAAAGCAGGGCTGCACCCTCAGAACTCAGACACTCTTTTAAATCTCCTGTCTGATTGTCATTGTTCCAGCTACCCTACATTAATGTACAGCAACAATAGTTACTCTATGTAATCATCACAAGTACACACACACACACACACTCCATAATATATGTGAGTGCTTGATCTTGCACAATGAACAATGAGGGAATCCAGCACTGATCCAAGGACAGTTTGTTATATGAGAAGTTTGATGATTGTCCTAACTGTTTCAGGTAAGTGCAAGGAACCCCACTATCCTTGTTCAATGATGTTCAGGGTGAGCAGGTCAATATTTATCCCTGAATCAGGACTACCACAAGATATCAGTTGGTTGTTTAATTCATTGCATTTCATGCAATTAAGATGAGTTCATTTTGGTTGGTTTCCTTCCCTGCAGAAATAAGTGACTTAATTTTAAAATTCATTTATTTGCCATCAAACACTTGAGAATGGGTGAGGTGTTTCATATTTCTTTACTTGTATCTGTACTATGAGAAGACTCATAAGGACCTCACCAAAGACACAGAAGCAGAGAAGTTGGTGAAGGTGCTCAAAACTTGGTAGATTTAAAAATCCAGGAAGCAAAACCTCAAGCAGACAGGCAGCCAGGGCATCCAGTAACAAAATTGGAATAAAAGAAAGGAAGTCAGAAGAACAGGGAGTGGCAAAACAAGGCCACTTGGAGATGCCAGACGAGAAGAGCTTTGAAATGGAAATGTTGGAGGACTGGGAACCTGTTGATCAGTGATTGAACCCTAGATGAAGGTAGAAAATAGCAGGAGATTCCTGGATTTAGAGGAGGTCCCATGATAGAGGGGGAAGCAAGGTCAAGGTGTTCCAAAAAGATATCTTGTGCAATGGAGGGGCGGTAAAGAGAAAGGGTAAGAGGGAGAAGTTAAAAGTTGGGGGAGGTCTCAGTATGTGAAAAGAGAAGATTGTGAGAACAGTCCTTGGTTGGGAGGCTGAAATGTACCCCGCAATAAAAATGTTTACTAATATTAGATCTGAAGTGTGAAAGTCCTGATATCAGAACACCTCTACGAGTGAGTGTGATGGATATAATATGTCCAGTACTAACTTAGCATTGGAGAGAGCACTATGAATGAATATCCTACTACCATGAAATCCCATATCTGTCTGCCATTAGGTTAACGGAGCAGACAATGTTGGCCTCTTAAGGAAATGAAGACTAAGCAATGGAAGTACACACAAGATCATTGGCCTTTCTGTCCTGATGAACCCAATTTCACAGTCAAAGCCAATTATTTTCTTTTTGATGAGTCATCAGATCTCTGCGGGCTGCAAACCCTATGACTTCACACCTGTTTTTCTCCATTAATGCCATTGATCGTGTGGATGTTTCCACCACATTGGAAGCTAACTTGGAGCTTCCATAGCCAACCTGTCAAACTGATAATGTAGGGTCTACAGCAGCAAAATTATAATTTATTGGATTAGTGTGTAGTGTCCTTATATTCTGACTTGGGGCCACAAGGTCAAATTCATAAAGGGAGTTGGAAATTTAAGTTAAATTGATTAACAAACATTTGGAATTACAAGCTGTTATCGTCCACTCATGTCCTTCAATGAAGGATTTTTTCTGACTAGTATACACCATACGTTATCTGCTGAATTCTGGACACGTTAGGATGAACCGTAATTTCTAACATCACAGTGCTTACTAACAATATTGCCTTGTTAGTGATGTTCTCATCCTTTAAATGAATGAATAAAAAGACTTGGGATCTAAATCCAAATCAATTTATTCCTATTCATTGTAAAATTGATGTGATCAAAATGTTGCTAAGTAAACAGTAGCGTGGATATTGGGTACAAGTTGATTAGGGAGTTAACATTGGCATGTGCTAAAGGTAATGCAGTCGTTATGGGAGATTTCAACATGCAGGTGAACTGGGAGAATCAGGTAGGTGCTGGACCCCAGGATAGGGAGTTTGTGGAGTGTCTAAGGGATGTATTTTTGGAACAGCTTGTGCTTGAGCCAACCAGTAAAGAGGCTATTTTGGACTTGGTGATGTGTAATGAACAGGAATTGATAAGTGATCTTGAAGTAAAGGAGCCATTAGGAAGTAGTGATCATAACATGATAAGTTTTTATCTACAATTTGAGAGGGATAAGGGCAGATCAGAGGTGTCAGTGTTACAATTAAATAAAGGAGACTACGGAGCCATGAGGGAAGAGCTGGCCAAAGTTAAATGGGCGGATGCCCTGGCAGGAAAGACAGTGGATCAGCAGTGGCAGACATTCTTGGGGATAATGCAAAAGCAGTTCATTCCAATGAGAAGGAAGGATTCAAAGAGGGGGAAGGGGCCACAGTGGTTGACAAAGGAAGTCAGAGATTGTATAGCATTAAAGAAAAAGAAGTATGACAGGGCTAAGATGAGTGGGAATACAGATGATTGGGAAAGGTTTAAGGAATAGCAGATCTTAACTAAAAAAGCAATACGGAGAGAAAAAATCAGGTATGAGCTCAGTCTAGCCAGGAATATAAAAGGGGATAGCAAAAGCTTTTTTAGCTATGTGAAGAGAAAGAAGATAGTCAAGAACAATGTTGGCCCCTTGAAGAATGAATTGGGAGAAATTGTTATGGGGAACAGGGAAATGGCAACAGAATTTAATGCGTACTTTAGATCTGTCTTCACCAGGGAGGACACAAGCAATCTCCCAGATGTATGGATGGGCCAGGGTCATAAGATATCAGAGGAATTGAGACAGATTGACATTAGGAAAGAAACTGTTATAAGTAGACTGGTAGGACTGAAGGCTAATAAATCCCCGGGTCCAGATTGTCTGCATCCAAGGGTTCTAAAAGAGGTGGCTCAGGAAATTGCGGATGCATTGGTAAACATTTTCCAATGTTCCTTAGATTCAGGATCAGTTCCTGAAGATTGGAGAGTGGCTAATGTTATCCCACTTTTCAAGAAGGGAGGGAAGGAGAAAACGGAGAACTATCGCCAGCCTAACGTCAGTCGTGGGGAAGATGCTTGAGTCCATTATTAAGGACGAAATAGTGGCACATCTTGATGGCAGAAATAGGATTAGGCCGAGCCAGCATGGATTTACCAAGGGAAAATCATGCTTGACTAATCTGTTGGAGTTTTTTGAGGGTGTAACAAGGATGTTAGACGAGGGTAAGCCAGTGGATGTTGTGTACCTAGATTTTCAGAAGGCATTCGATAAGGTGCCACATAGGAGATTGGAGAGTAAAATCAGAGCTCATGGCATTGGGGGCAGGGTTTCAACATGGATAGAAAACTGGTTGGCAGATAGAAAGCAAAGGGTAGCAGTGAATGGGTGTTTCTTGGACTGGCTGGAGGTGACTAGTGGGGTACCACAGGGCTCTGTATTGGGACAACAGCTCTTTACAATTTACGTCAATGATTTAGATGAGGGCATTGAAAACTATATCAGCAAGTTTGCTGACGATACTGAACTGGGTGGCAGTGTGACATGCGAAGAGGACGTTAGGAGAATACAAGGAGACTTGGATAGGCTGTGTGAGTGGGCAGATACTTGGCAGATGTCATTCAATGTGAATAAATGTGAAGTTATCCACTTTGGAAGCAGGAACAAGAGGGCAGAGTATTGTCTGAACGGTGTAGAGTTAGGTAAGGGGGAAATGCAAAGAGAGCTAGGAGTCCTAGTTCACCAGTCAATGAAGGTGAATGAGCAAGTGCAACAGGCAATGAAGAGGGCAAATGGAATGTTGGCCTTTGTTACAAGGGGAATTGAGTACAAGAGCAAGGATGTCCTTTTGCATTTGTACAGGGCCCTGGTGAGACCACACCTGGAATATTGTGTACAGTTTTGGTCTCCAGGTTTAAGGAAGGACATTCTGGCAATTGAGGAAGTGCAGCGTAGATTCACTAGGTTGATTCCTGGGATGGCAGGGCTGTCTTACGCAGAGAGATTGGAGAGATTGGGCTTGTACACGCTGGAATTGAGGAGACTGAGAGGGGATCTGATTGAAATGTTTAAGATAATTAAAGGATTTGATAGGATTGAGGCAGGAAATATGTTCCAGATGTTGGGAGAGTCCAGTGCCAGAGGGCATGGATTGAGAATAAGAGGTCAGTTATTTAAAACAGAGTTGAGGAAGAGCTTCTTCTCCTAGAGAGTTGTGGGGGTCTGGAATGCACTGCCTCGGAAGACGGTGGAGGCCAATTCTCTGGATGCTTTCAAGAAGGAGCTAGATAGATATCTGATGGATAGGGGAATCAAGGGATATGGGGACAAGGCAGGGACTGGGTATTGATAGTGAATGATCAGCCATGATCTCAGAATGGCGGTGCAGACTCGAGGGGCTGAATGGTCTACTTCTGCACCTATTGTCTATTGTCTATTGTCTATCTTAACACTTATAATTATGCATGTTCCTCAGTGTCTTCAGTTGGCTGGTACAAGGTCTTGGGAAAGTTGTGCCACAACCGGTCACCAGATCCCAGTTACCAAAGGAGGTACTGTATGTTCTGAATTACAATGTTGATGTCAGAATCAGATTTATTATCAGCAGCATGTGACATTAAATTTGTCAACTTAGTAGCAGCAGATCAATGCAATACATAATATAGAAAAATAACTAATAAATAAATTAGTAAATCTTATGCAGTATATCTTATACAGATTGATTAAAAATCGTGCAAAAACAAAAAAACTATATATTAAAAAAAGCGAGGTAGTGTCCAAGGGTTCAATGTCCATTTAGGAATTGGATCGCTGAGTGTGTCCCTTCAGGCTTCTGCACTTCCTACCTGATGGTAACATTGAGAAAAGGGCATGCCCTGGGTGCTTGAGGTCTTTAATAATTGACACTGCTTTTCTGAAGCACCACTCCTTGAAGATGTCCTGGGTACTTTATAGGCTAGTACCCAAAATGGAGCCGACTAGATTTACAACCCTCTGCAGCTTTTATCAGTCCTGTGCAGTAGCCCCCCACCCCCCCCATACCAGACAGTGATGCAGCCTGCCAGGGTACATCTATGGAAGTTTTTGAGATACCAAATCTCTTCAAACTCCTAATAAAGTACAGCCGCTGTCTTGCCTTCTTTATAACTGCATCGATATGTTGGGAACAGGTTAGATCCTCAGAGCTCTGACACTCCGAAACTTGAAACTGCTCACTCTTTCCACTTCTGATCCCTCAATGAGGATTGATACGTCTTCCTTCATCTTACCCTTCTGGGAGAATCAGAGTCATAATGAACTAAACTTAGGAGCCTAGTAATTGGATACCACTGTCTCTTGGTGGCCTCTATTGGCGTCATGTAGAACAAATTGGATTCATAGCAAAATTTATTGAAGTTATGTCAAATATGTAACAAAAACACAATAGTAGTTTGTACCTGGAGTATTGCTTGAAAGATTGTAACTGTCTCATTATTGTCACACTGGGAAGAATAACATACCTTAATGGAACTCTCACCAGAGCAGCCACAGATCCGCTGCATGAGATCTACGGAGATATGGAGGAGGGACACAGAGGTTTGCTGTGTGTGGGAGCAGTATTCCCCACACATGATGATTGGTCCTGATCAACATCTCCCATATTTCTTAACCATCTGATGTTTCAAATCTATGCCAAACACAACTATCTCTCTGTATCCTATCCCATTAACACCTCTATTTGTTCCCCTTGGGGAATATACTCTTGGGGTAATATACATTGATCATCATGTCTTTGGGAGGGTAGAGGAAAAACAGGCGAATGTTCAAACATCACCAGGAGTCCGGATTGGACACAGGATGCTGGATCTATGCACTGTGCCACCCTAGTTCTGTGTGAGGAGTCCCAGACATGGAAGGACTAAGGGAGAAAAGATCACTATATGTCCCTCTGTCGTGATTTGTACAGTAATTCCGCAAAGAGTAATGGAGTTACCATGATGATATATTCATAATGTAACTGCAGAATTCCTGGGGATTATCCAACTAAGTAATTCAACAAATCATTCCAATATTTTAGACAAAATCTGTTTTCCATTGATTCAGTTCCATTTGTACTGTAATTCCTCAGTGAATGAAGTCTGTTTATCCACATGTGTAATTAGATGTAATAGGACTTGTACAAATCCAAGCTTAGGCTGCTACTTAAACCTGGATTTGTACAAGTCCTACAAGAGAGCCATGTAACATCCATTCCCAACATCCCCTGAGAGTTAATACTATCACTGAATCCCATTGACCAGAAAGTCTGCTGAACCAGTAACCAAATAAAGAAGGAGGAGGAGGTTTGGTTTGCTACTATAGTGACTCACCTCTTGACTTCCCAAAGTCACTGTTATAGGTTAGTTTCTAATTATCTGGGGTTCATGGGCAAGTGGTGGTTGGGGGGGGGGGGGTGTTTACAAGTGTCACGTGAATCAGGGTCCACCTAATTGACTTCCCTTCCACCAGCATGGACGTCCACTGAGTGGGCTCAGGAAGAGAAAGAATACTCATCCCTAGCTCCACACGAGAAGTCACTGCCTCCTATTCTCCAAATTCGTCCCTCTGTTTTTGGGACTCTCCCTGTCTACAACATCATGACTGATGTACTAAATGAGAATTCTGCTTTGCCCACCAATTAGTGCCATCTGGCCTCCCAAGCCTCCTCATTACTCAAACCTGGAGAGTAAAAATTAGGTTAGCAAGGCCAGTTCCCTTCCTACATTGAAAAACCTACGTAGACTGGTAATGAAGAAAATGTTTCCATTAGTGGAGGAGTCCAGATCCGGGGGCACAATCTCAGAATAGAAGGATGTCCTTTAGAACAGAGATGAGGAGGAATGCCTTTTGCCAGAGGGCGGTGAATCTGTGGAATTTATTGGGACAGATGGCTATGAAAGCTGAGTCATCGGGTACATTTAAATCTTAGATTGATAGGTTCTTGTTTAGTAAGGGTTCAAATGTTGTGGGGAGAAGGCGGGAGAATGAGATCAAGGGCGAAATTATATCAGCCCTGATGGAATGGCGGAGCAGACTCAATGGACTGAATGGCCTAATTCTGCTCCTATATCTTAAGGTCAGTGAAAGCCAAACACATCACAGAATAAGTAGCACAGATGAAATGTCTCAACCTGAGTCATCATTTTCAATAGACAATAGACAATAGGTGCAGAAGTAGACCATTCGGCCCCTCAAGTCTGCACCGCCATTCTGAGATCATGGCTGATCATTCACTATCAATACCCAGTCCCTGCCTTGTCCCCATATCCCTTGATTCCCCTATCCATCAGATATCTATCTAGCTCCTTCTTGAAAGCATCCAGAGAATTGGCCTCCACCGTCTTCCAAGGCAGTGCATTCCACACCTTCACAACTCTCTGGGAGAAGAAGCTCTTCCTCAACTCTGTTTTAAATAACTGACCTCTTATTCTCAATCCATGCCCTCTGGTACTGGACTCTCCCAACATCTGGAACATATTTCCTGCCTCAATCCTATCAAATCCTTTAATTATCTTAAACATTTCAATCAGATCCCCTCTCAGTCTCCTCAATTCCAGCGTGTACAAGCCCAATCTCTCCAATCTCTCTGCGTAAGACAGCCCTGCCATCCCAGGAATCAACCTAGTGAATCTACGCTGCACTTCCTCAATTGCCAGAATGTCCTTCCTTAAACCTGGAGACCAAAACTGTACACAATATTCCAGGTGTGTTCTCACCAGGGCCCTGTACAAATGCAAAAGGACATCTTTGCTCTTGTATTCAATTCCCCTTGTAACAAAGGCCAACATTCCATTTGCCCTCTTCATTGCCTGTTGCACTTGCTCATTCACCTTCATTGACTGGTGAACTAGGACTCCTAGCTCTCTTTGCATTTCCCCCTTACCTAACTCTACACCGTTCAGACAATACTCTGCCCTCTTGTTCCTGCTTCCAAAGTGGATAACTTCACATTTATTCACATTGAATGACATCTGCCAAGTATCTGCCCACTCACACAGCCTATCCAAGTCTCCTTGTATTCTCCTAACGTCCTCTTCGCATGTCACACTGCCACCCAGTTCAGTATCGTCAGCAAACTTGCTGATATAGTTTTCAATGCCCTCATCTAAATCATTGACGTAAATTGTAAAGAGCTGTTGTCCCAATACAGAGCCCTGTGGTACCCCACTAGTCACCTCCAGCCAGTCCGAGAAACACCCATTCACTGCTACCCTTTGCTTTCTATCTGCCAACCAGTTTTCTATCCATGTTGAAACCCTGCCCCCAATGCCATGAGCTCTGATTTTACTCACCAATCTCCTATGTGGCACCTTATCGAATGCCTTCTGAAAATTTAGGTACACAACATCCACTGCCTTACCCTCGTCTAACATCCTTGTTACACCCTCAAAAAACTCCAACAGATTAGTCAAGCATGATTTGCCCTTGGTAAATCCATGCTGGCTCAGCCTAATCCTATTTCTGCCATCAAGATGTGCCACTATTTCGTCCTTAATAATGGACTCAAGCATCTTCCCCACGACTGACGTTAGGCTGGCGATAGTTCTCCGTTTTCTCCTTCCCTCCCTTCTTGAAAAGTGGGATAACATTAGCCACTCTCCAATCTTCAGGAACTGATCCTGAATCTAAGGAACATTGGAAAATGTTTACCAATGCATCCGCAATTTCCTGAGCCACCTCTTTTAGAACCCTTGGATGCAGACCATCTGGACCCGGGGATTTATTAGCCTTCAGTCCTACCAGTCTACTTATCACAGTTTCTTTCCTAATGTCAATCTGTCTCAATTCCTCTGATATCTTATGACCCTGGCCCATCCATACATCTGGGAGATTGCTTGTGTCCTCCCTGGTGAAGACAGATCTAAAGTACGCATTAAATTCTGTTGCCATTTCCCTGTTCCCCATAACAATTTCTCCCAATTCATTCTTCAAGGGGCCAACATTGTTCTTGACTATCTTCTTTCTCTTCACATAGCTAAAAAAGCTTTTGCTATCCCCTTTTATATTCCTGGCTAGACTGAGCTCATACCTGATTTTTTCTCTCCATATTGCTTTTTTAGTTAAGCTCTGCTATTCCTTAAAACTTTCCCAATCATCTGTATTCCCACTCATCTTAGCCCTGTCATACTTCTTTTTCTTTAATGCTATACAATCTGACTTCCTTTGTCAACCACTGTGGCCCCTTCCCCCTCTTTGAATCCTTCCTTCTCATTGGAATGAACTGCTTTTGCATTATCCCCAAGAATATCTGCCACTGCTGATCCACTGTCTTTCCTGCCAGGGCATCCGCGCATTTAACTTTGGCCAGCTCTTCCCTCATGGCTCCGTAGTCTCCTTTATTTAATTGCAACACTGACACCTCTGATCTGCCCTTATCCCTCTCAAATTGTAGATAAAAACTTATCATGTTATGATGTTTCCTCTTCGGATGCTGCCTGACCTGCTGAGTTCCTTCAGCAATTTGATTTGTGCACGAGCTACCAGCATCTGCGCTCTCTGGTATCCATAGAATAGAAATAGGGGCATTCATGGTTTAGCTTTCTCTAACATCACTGTTTCTCCTCTCTTCTATCCAGGATGTTGAGACAACGGCTGCATGTTCTGCAGAAGAAGGTAAGTACAATTGTTTCAGAAAACTTCAAGTTAAATGGGCAAATAATCTCAAATAAAAATCGGTGCAAGAAACGCAGAGCAGGTTACCGAGAAAAAGAGATCTGCTAAGTGAACAGTAGATTGCAATGATTTGAAACTCTGGCAAAGCACAGAGTAGATCCTTGGGAGGAAGTAATTGGAACAAATGAGCTATAGAGGATACTACCACCAAATTGTAGGCTTTGAGCTACTTGACCCTCCAACACTCCAACAAAAAGTATACCACTTGAACATCAGCATTTGCAGAATCAATTCAGTTCTTTGTTAACGTCAGGCAAGCATTTTGCATTGGAGATCACAATTAGGATTGATAACCCATAGGCAAGAAATATCATGTGGAAGGAGGGGAGTTTGAAATATACATTCCATGGTATAATAGACAGGATCCTAAGGGAAAAAACCTTGATCATATTATTTCCACGTTGTGTGTGGAGAAGTATTAAGCCTGAAGATACAATGGTTCATTAACTGAACTGACAGACAGATAGTTTAGCATTTAAGTCCATCTCAGACTTGATCATCTTGATGTTTTTAAATACCCTACCTCTGTAGTAGAGCTACTAGGACTTGATGTTTCAATTTGTGCTTGCTGTAATATTTTAAACATTAAAACTTACTTATCAATATTAATGGAACAGGCTACTAGGTTGGATGCAGAAAAAGGCACTCGTCACGAGAACCAACTGCAGTGCTGAGTGGAGGTTCCTCTTTTATCTGGCTTTGCTATTTTATCTTCTACAACAACACTGCTTGTTACATTGCTGAATGTAAATGAGAATATAATGGCTTGTTTGAGGAATTCTGCGTCACAATCCACACCTACTCAAACTCATTCTGGACAGGACTTGCAGCTGAAAGAGGAAACACTCGCTGCATTGATCAGTAAATATTTTTAAGACAAGGTTGGATAGATTTTTGCATAGTAGGAGAATTGAGGGTTATGGGGAAAAGGCATGTTGGTGGAGATGAGTCCATGGTCAGATCAGCTATGATCTTACTGAATGGCGGAGCAGGCTCGACGGGCCAGATGGCCGACTCCTGCTCCTATTTCTTATGTTCTTATGATCATGCAGACATTGATTCTGAAAATAATTGAAGCGTGGAAAATTAAATAAACTAATATGAAGTGGTTTCAGAGAACACTGGAAAATTAAAGACATCTGATTTCTTTACATACACATACTAATGTGTTGGTACCAAGCAAACTTTGCCAGCCTCTGCCTGTTTGATGTTGGAGGTTTGGGTGTGGTGGAGTCACCTCTGCATATCTGCCAACCCAGGAGTCTTGGTATAATCGTAGTTTATACCAATTGAAAATATCTTTTTGTGCTGACTTCAACCAGACGGCTCAATACTTTAACAAGGATTGAGCTAATGCCGATCATACCCCTGTTCTTTACAAGACAAGCATCCCCAAAACAAAATAGATTGGCGTTTTTGCCCCAAAATAGCTGTCTAATTAAGGTTAAAAGCTAAATATTATGGGCAAAGGAGAAATATCTCACCACCTTTGGGGTTGTGGTTCTGGGAAACTAGTAAATGATGAAGGACGATTGACCTAAAATAAGTTGATTTATTAGTTCAGAAGTGTTATAAAAGGGAGCGTGAAGGATTACTGTAACAGTGTGACGAGAGGCTTAGGTGAGGGTGGTAAGGACCCAAGTACTGGAGTACCTGAGATTAGAACCAGGACTGAGACGAGAACAGGGTTCTTGTCTGGAAGCTAGGCAAGAATCTGATGAGACTAGATGAGAATCCAAAAGAGATAAAAATCCCAAATGCCACAACATGGCCGCCAATTAGCGGAGTGAGTTAGGATCTTTAAAAGGACCGCACCAGCTATCTATACTCTGGAGAATCAGAGCATCTAAATTGCGGAATCTGGCATGGTCGTGTGCATACTGTAGCAAAAGGACCACTGATCTTTGTCTCAGAACACTTAATTCTGAACTCGACTGCAAATATGAGTAATTATCCTGTTACTACACATTGGCACCCTTCCAACACTATCCATATTCAACAATGTTTTTGTTGGTAGGAGCAAAGTCATCCGGGAACAGCTAGCCACAGCGAGATAGAAGAACGGGGGCAGGATGGGCGCAAGTAGTGTGCCACTGTTTTCCCTAATTGTGTCCTCTTCTCCTTTGTTTCAGGAGGGAAGCTGGTTCTCATCTCTGAAACAAAAGGAAAATGAAGGCTTTGGGAAGATATCAGTGTGTAGTGAGCAAGGGCCGCCTGTAATCACTCATCTCCATGACCGGGAGCTGAAACCCAAGTTCATCTGAGATGAGATGTTCCTTGGAGGGCAGAAACTCACTCAGTCTCTGGGTGTCCTGGGGCACTTGCAGGAGTAACGTGGCCTAGGGGAGGGCAAATCTTTAGCAGTCACTCCAGGTCTTCATGCGACACTCACTCAGTTAGTTAGGCTGCTTCTAACTATTAATTATTTTTTTCTACACACTTAGATGAGTGTTACTGAAAAAGATACAAAACCCAAATATAAATAACTGAATTTACTTAAGTCAGTATCAAATTTATAGATACTGAGTTTGAGATATTTGTGAGACAGTGTGGCCTCATCCATCCGACATCCTTCAAACATTGTAACTCCAGCCCCCCAGGAAACATCTATGACCCTCAGTATGAAAGGCATCTATCAGACAGTGTAACACTTTCAGTTGCAGCGTACAGCATCTGGCAGGTAGTGTGATCCCTCAGGATGAGGGACGTCTTCCAGACATTTAACATCTCCTGTCGGAGAGAAATCTAGCAGTCAGTGTGAGTGTCCCCTGCACATGAGAACCATCATCAGACATTGGACTCCTCAGTCTGACAAACATCCATCTGGCAGCCTGTCCTTATAGAATAAGGGATAACCATCTGTGCCCTGTCAGATATCATACAATATCATTTCACTTTTGTTTGAAATTAGTTCGTCAGACAGGTTGACACAGCAACACACCTTCAATCTTAGGAGTATCTATCAGAAAAGGTTATTTCTCCCAGTATAAGAGGCATCTATCAGACAAGTGAAGCCACGTCTGATGCCATAAGACCAGTAACATTATATAGATAAATTTGCAAGAGAATCTATCATACCAAGCAATAAAATTCCTGCATATAGTTTCAGTTATGTCATTCATAGCTTCTTAATCCTATGATGCATAATTTACTGTAATGTGGAAGATAGAAGCTAACATCCAATCTCAGGTCATTCATTACTCCCTTGATTTAATTAATCTTACCTCTACCCTTTATTGAAAGTATTGACTTCCCCTTCACCCCGTCCTCACAGGCAATAGCCAATTCCTCACCCACAGACAAGAGCAAAACCCTGCAAGTTTTGGAAATATGCATATCCAATGCCATAAGTGCTGGAAATTCCCTGCAGGTCCGAGTGTCTCCGTGGAGAGAACAACATTGTCTGCTTTTTAGGCTGAGTATGTTTTAAGTTGGAGCAGAAGCGAGAAAGAAAAAAGATTCTTTGGGTGGGGTGCAGTAGAGATTAAATGCCAATGGGAATGAATATTGAGAGTTGAGTCCAGGGGTAATGGGGCATTATAAAACAGGTCCAAGCAGAAGAAGCAAAAGTAGGAGTCAATCAATCATTGCTTTTACTGTCTCACATGAACGCGATTCCTGAATCTCAGTTTCAGCAGTGACTTTCATAATCCTCGTCTATCTCTCATTGCTCCAAGAATTACAAGCCAGGTTCTGTTTAGGAGAAGCTTTCATTTATTGTACTGGATGAAGGGGAAGCAATTTAATTGTCCATAATCATTCAACATAGTCTCTGTATATATTAATCTCATTCTCCCCAGAAAGCTCTAATTACCATGTCTACTCTCATCACAAAGAATAGAACTATATTGTATCCTTCATTATATTCCCCATACTGACAATATTATCGCCCTATATTCTCCGCCACACTCTCAAGCCCTACGTAATATACTTACCCCCGATCCACTTTATGAAACAATTTTTTCCACTTATCTTATTTATTTCCATCTTTTCTGGTTCCTCTCTGTGTCTCAAGTTCACAGGAAACATAAATTTATCCATTGGTCCCCTGACCTTCGCCATCAATTTCCACTGTCCTTTGTCCTGATAAACATTTCTCTGTGTAAGCCAAGAGAATCATAGGAGTTTAAATAGCTACTCTTCTTCTTCGGATGATGTTCCCACAATAACTGATGACAGGGCACAATGATATCATGTCAGAACCCATAATGGTTCCTGTTGTTTTTGTGCTGCTAGATTTAATGGCCAGATCCTCTGATTCATTAAATTAAGTTCCTTTTCACTGCAATTCTTTCAGTGCTGGACCAGATGTGCACTGTCTTATCCTGTGCATATCTACACTACAAGATACTCTGCAAATGTCACATTGTATCTGCATAACTCCACTCCTACCTGTGAGAGTGTTGCCTCAAGTACTTGTCCCGAATCCTCTCCAACCATCCTGCTCCCCCTTCAGGTTCAGGATCTAGCTGATATTCTCCCCTTCACCCACAATTATCAGCACCACTTAAGATTAGCTACAACTACATCCACTGGTGCTTCAAATTTTCAGTGTGTTCACAAGTGTTGTCAGCTGGCCGTGGGACCTTAGAGTTGACTGGAAGTCTGATGTTTCCATTTCTTCTTGCAAAGTCTGCTCCTTACAAAATTGTTGCCTATTTGTAAGATCTGTGTAGGCTCCCACTCATGTAGTGTGCAGAATATAATAAAACACCAAAAGGCACGGACAACTACTAAAGTGTGTGTATCTTGTTCATTCCACTCTCTCCATCTGCAAAGCATGTACACAAACCATCATGCATGTACATCATTCACTGATGCACGCAGTCCCTGCTCCAGTGACCTGAATGACTTGCTACATCATCCTGCGCTTTGTGACGAGTGGTGCTCTGGACAAAATGACATTTGTCTTTGAGTAGTTCCACTCGGTAGGTGTAAGCAGTGGGGTACAGCTCACACTGACATATCTCATGAGATTGCAAAATGTGTTTGGCAGATTGCTCTATACCACAGGGATTCACATGCCTGGAAGAGATGACTGTGGCCACCCTGTGCCGCAGCTTTCTATGATGGGATACAGGGTCATACATAGGGTCATAGAATTGCAGAGTGCAGAAACATGCCCAGAGTATTCACGCTGGCCATTGTACTCATCTACATTAATCTTGTTTACCTGCATTTCGTTTGTAGCCTTCTGTGCCTTAGCAATTCAAGTTCTGGTCTGAATGCTTCTTAAATTCTGTTGAAGTGCCTGCCTTCACCATCTCTTCAGGTAGCTTGTCCCAGATTCCAAATATGCTCTGTGTGGCAAAAAAATTCCCCATGAATTCCTGCTGAACCCCATACCCCTTACCTTCTACCTGTACCTCTTGTTTTGGACATCCCCAAACATAAGTAACAGATTCTTACCATCAGCTCTCTATCCTACACATAATTTTGTAC
Source organism: Hypanus sabinus (assembly GCF_030144855.1). Lineage (NCBI taxonomy): Eukaryota > Metazoa > Chordata > Chondrichthyes > Myliobatiformes > Dasyatidae > Hypanus > Hypanus sabinus. Next base: position 15,108,928 of record NC_082722.1, on the reverse strand, counting down.
AGGTATCTCTTCCACCCCTGGAAAAATACGTCCAGCTCATCTGACCTCTCCTTATAGCTGAAATGCTTCAATACAGACACCCTCCTGATGAATCTCCTCTACACTTTCTTTAGCCCAATCACATCCTGGGTAGGGTGTTGGGTGGTGGTCTCCTGATGTCCATCCCTCCAGGCAAGTATTTTGTTGACTTGGATTCGATCAATCTGAGAGTTCTCTCTCCCCTGCTGCCTTCTCTATGGCAGTCCTAATGTGTACTACTGCCGTGTGGTTGTCATGGGAAGTCATCAGTTCTTTAAGGACTGATGTCCTTATCTCACTTATGCACAGTGATGTATCTAGAGTTACACCAAATAAAATAATTGTTGGGAATCATGCAAGAGTGTTCTTGAGTATCTCTTTCTGAGAACAAACCTCCATTATTGACATTAGCTTTGTATTCCAGATTTAGTGAATTGCTCACATTTAAATTCCACTGAAGTCGGGTTGGGATTGGAACAGTGATCGCGTTATCGTGTGGCTGATTGTGAGGAATTCATGTTCCACCAGTAACTGCACATCAAAAGAATTTTGTTAGCTGGGGGATACCTCAGGTCACAGCTTATGGCTTGAATCTGTCTTCACAGAGGAAGCAAATGATTTGACGGTAAAACAGGGTGCAGACTATTTTCAATTGAGTATTAGGCAGAGAAGGATTATTGAGAATAGCATTTCTAAAAGTTGATCTTGTCACCCAGCCTAGAGGTGATGTCTACTGAAAGAAGGAAAGACTGATGGCCGATACATTGCCATAATCTTCCAGGACCCACTGAATGTTGGAGTGTGAGAGTGCTGAAGTTTATTAATATTGAACCAGTATTCAGGAAAAGGGAGCAAAATAAAGAATGAGGAAACAGGCCTGTTTCAGAACTTCACATAAAATCCCACCATGGCAGATACAGAATTTAAATTAATATTAGTAATGTAGAATTATCTTTTTAATCATTAGTAAAGATGACCACAAATTATTGTATTGTTATAAGAAATCAAACTGGTTAAGTAATGTCCTTCAGGGGAAGAAATCAGCCATTCATCTCCAGTCCAGCCCATTGTGTGACTCCAGAGTCACCAGTAGGGTTAAATCCTCTTTGAAATGGCCCAGCAAGCCACTAAGACCAAGGGCAATTAATGTTGGATCTGCCAGTGATATGAAGATCCTGAAAAATAAACAAATAAAATGAAAGAATCAGAATCAGAATCAGACTTTAATCGCCAAGTACCTGTACACATACAAGGAATTTACTTCTGTAAGATGTTGTCTCTCTACTCATAACAGATGATAAATATAAATGAAAATATAGATTATAAATACAAGTAGTGCAATCCAAGTAATAGTTAGCCGACAGTTAACCGGCAGTTAACTGTTCAGCAAGGTGACCGCAGTAGGGAAAAAACTTCTCCAGTGCCTATTAGTCTTAGTCTGGAGGGATCTGAAGTGCCTACCAGACGGAAGCAGTTCAGAAGATTGTCTAACATTGCTGGTAATGACATATGGCCCATCGAATCTCATCCACTATTCCATTATGGCTGATTTATTATCCCCCTCAACCCAATTCCCCTGCCTTCTCCTCATAACTTCTGACACCTTTATTAATCAGAACCAATCAACCTCTGCTTTAAATGTACCCAATGACCTCGCCTCCACATCCATCCATGGCAATGAGTTCCACAGATTCACCACCAGCTGGCTAAAGAAATTCTTCCTCATCTCTGTGCCCTGTAGTGCTAGACTCTCCCACTAAATGGAAACATCTTCTCCTCATCCACTCTATCTAGACCTTTCAGTATTCAGTAGGCTTCAACGAGATCCTCCCTCATTCTTCTAAACCCACATGAGTAACCCAGGGTCATCAAATGCTATCCATCCTTAACCTTTCATTTTTGGGATCATTCTTGTAAACCTCCTCTGGACCCTTTCCATCACATCCTTTTATAGATAAGCAGCCCCAAAACTGCTCACAATACTCCAAATGAGGTCTGACCAATGAAGTCAAGAGCCTCAATATGGCAGAATCCCTGGGAATTAAGGAACTGTGACATTATTAGGAAATGGCTTAGTGACTCAATCACATTGTATGGTGATGGTTGGATCTCTGTGGGTAAATTTGAAGTATGTTTTTCTTTCAGTTTCTGGAGATGTTCTTGGTTCAAATGCAAAAGAGCAAGAACATGAAATATGCATTAGATATTGGTGAGGATAATTGTAGATTTCAGAAAAAAGTAAAAGGCATTTTAAAACAGACTGTAAAAAAGATGAAGTGATGCACTTGACAGAGGACCAGTACAAGATAACTGGCTAGATCAGGGGTTCCCCGACCTTTTTATGCCATGGACCTTTACCAGTAACAAAGGTGTCCATGGACCCCCAGGTTGGGAATCCCTGGGTTGGATGACAAGAAAGAATTTGGAGTCGATGTAAATAAGTCAGAACACTGTCAAAGCGGATCTAAGTGCACGTAGCTTACTCTGATTTCTAAATAGAGGCTTAAAAATGAAACGTGAAGTCAACCAAAGCTTTGAAAGTCATTAGAGTTAGATCTCAGCTAGATAATTCTGGATGCCAAAAATGATGAAACAATTTGCTTTTCCTGGTAATACACAACCTCATTTAGTCCCTGTGATTTGAAGACTTTGCATGCCACTACACTGAGTTTTACTCTTCCAGCTCCAAGTGAGATGGTGTTGGAAGATGTTGATTCTGATTGGGATGAAGAGGCTCAGTGCCACGATGCTGAAGCACAATCAGGTGAATGTGAGACACTGGAGCAGCTCACGAAACAAGCCATAAGAATTGAAGTGACACCGGTGGGTTCAAGGTACTTAATTCATTTTTATAAAGTCTTACCTCTACTTCAATCCTGATAGAACTACTGAAAGTGAGCAGTGGTATAGGGTCCAATCAGTTGAGACATGCTTATTATCATTTTAGGTGAGGTATAGCTCCAATGAAAATCTTGCTTGCTGCAGCAGCACAGGGATGGAGGTTCATCGACACATTCTTGCTAATAAAGACATTTCACAATGAGACTTTGGACAACTACCAACAGAGTGAACTTTAGTTTAAAAATAATTGTCAAAGCACAAAGACCTTAAAACCTGCAAATCTCTTTCAAATTTTGGTCGAGAAGGTCCATGCAAACATAAAAACAAGGGTTCTGACAGTCCATTATGCTTGGGGTGGGCTGGATATGTTACTTTCTTGTGGATAGCTCTGATAATGAAGTACTCAGGTCAGTATGATCCTCACTACGGGCCTGTAGATTAGAACAAAAGTCAGGAGCAACCAAGAAGTCCTTTGCATCTGACTGCCTATCCAGTTGCCAAGTTCACCTTTGAATAAAGGGATAGAGTACAATCATCCCGAGTTGGGGTCTGGATGCACTTGATATCTTTGCTCCTTCTCTCACTCCCACCTTTCTGGACAACAAAATGTGGAGAAGACGTTGTAAATATTAAAAATAGAAGCAGCTTTTGACCATTCAGCCCATCATGCCAGCTCTGCCATTCAGTCATCTTTTACCTCAGTACCCCTTTCTTACACTGACTCCTTATCACCTGATTCCCTTTAGATTCAAAAAATTTGTCAAGCAAGTGATCAAGCTGCTGAGTCTTCATAGCACACAATATTCTGAGTGCAGTCTCACCGAGCTACTTAAGTAATTGCAGTAAAAAGCCCTCACTCTTGTATTCACATCCTCTTGAAACAAAAACTAAAATATCATTTGTTTCTCGAATTGTTTGCTGTTCCTGTAACTTAACTTTTAGTGATTTGTGAATGAGGTCATCCAGGTGCTCCTGAACACTAACACCGTTCATTCTCTAACCTTTGAAAATAGTTCATCTTTCTATTTGTTTCCTACCAAAGTAGATGAACTCACATTTTTCCATATTATATTCTATCTGCCATGTTCTTATCCAATTACCTAACTTGTCCTTACATCCCTGAATGCTCTCCTCACAGCCCTCAATCCCATTCTGCCTTAAATCATCAGCCAGCTTGGATACCCATTGCATTGGCTTTGTCAATGGTTCGATGGTTCATTCACATCACCCACATGAAAGTGGTGAACAGATAAGACAACAATACTGATTCTTGTGGCACTCCACTGGTCAGTCTCCCAACCCAAAAATGACCCATTTATTCCTACTCTATTTTCTGTCCATTGTGTCTTTGAGGTGTGCATTTTTGCTGTATGCTATGAATTAATCTGTTAACACTAACTATTGCTCATTTACTGCAATACTGTACAACTGCAAGTAGTGAAAGGTAAATATTTAATGTAGCTGCATTGAATTCAGCACCATGGCACGTAGTGACAATGTACTTAGTAGCAGAGTTGGCCAGATGCTCCTGATTATGAAACATTTACAGGACAAAAAGACGACATTAGCCTATCACGCAAAAACGAGGAAATCTGCAGATGCTGTTAATTCAAGCAACACACACAAAATGCTGGTGGAACACAGCAGGTGGCATCTATAGGAGGAAGCACAGTCCACCAGAGAAAGCAGGATCTCCCAGTGGCCACACATTTTAATTCCACATCCCATTCCCATTCTGATATGTCTATCCATGGCTTCCTCTACTGTCAAGATGAAGCCACACTCAGGTTGGAGGAACAACAGCTTATATTCCGTCTGGGTAGCCTCCAACATGATGGCATGAACATTGCTTTCTCTAACTTCTGTTAATGCCCCTCCTCCCCTTCTTACCCCATTCCTTAATTTATTTACTCCCCCCTCCTTTTTTTCCTCTGTCTGCCCCTCTCACAATCACTCTTTGCCTGTTCTCCATCTCCCTCTAGTGCTCCCCCCTTTCTTTCTCCCTATGCCTCCTGTTCCCATGATCCTTTCCCTTCTCCAGCTCTGTATCCCTTTTGCCAAACACCTTTCTGTATTTTAGCTTCACCCCTCCCCCTTCTGTCTTTTCCTATCATTTTGGATTTCTCCCTCCCCCTCTTACTTTCAAATCTCTTGCTATCTGTGGACACCTATGTATACCTGTCTGGACATGCCCCTCTGCTGACTGCTCCTGTGGCTCCTCCCACAGACCCCTGTATAAAAGTGATTGGGCACTGCTCCTCCCTCAGTCTCCGAGATGTTGTGCTCCCTTTTTGCTGCTAATAAAAGCTTATCATTCACTTCCAGTCTCCGAGAGTTATTGATGGTGCATCATTATCCTTTCTTTCAGTTAGTCCTGACGAAGGGTCTCAGTCCGAAACATCGACTGTGCTTCCTCCTATAGGTGCTGCCTGGCCTGCTGCGTTCCACCAGCATTTTGTGTGTGATTAGCCTATCATATCTGTACTGCTTAAAAGGAACCACTTAACTTCCAACACTAGGTCCTTAATCCTGCACACCATCACTCTCCAAGTGCACATCAGAGCACAGTTTAATTGTGCTGAGTGCTTTTGCCTCCACCATGAAGGAAATATCTTTTCTAAACTTTTCTACAAGAAACCTATGCCTCTTGTTTTTTGTTCCATTGTTAAGGAAAGACATTCTTCTCTTTTATTCGATTTAAGCTCCTAAAAATTTTACATACATTAGTTAAAGCTTTTATCAGCCTTTGTATTCCAAAGAAAACAACTCTATCCTATCTAATCCTTCTCCACAGTTACAATTAACCAGTTCTGGCCACATCTTCACTCATCTCTGTTACTTCTCAAATGCAGTCTTTATTTTCCTACCATAGAGTTGCAAAGCTTGTATGCAGTTGTAGCTTCTGGCTTGTATGCAGTTGTAGCATCAACTCTGTTGTCTTATATTTCATTCCTCAGGAAATAAAGGAAAATATCTTGTATTCATTGTTAACTGCCATCTTTAAGGCCTGTGAATATGTGTTCCTCTAAACTAATCAATATCCTCCATTTATTGTAAATTTCCTTGCCTTGCTGCATCTCTCCAAATGACTTCTGTTTTTCTGTGTAAATAAATGGCTATATGGAGTGTGTTTATTGGTACCCTAAAGGACATCAGGTTGTAATTTTACAAAGTACTGGTCACTGCATCACAGGAAGGATATGTTTGCATTGGAGAGAGTGCAGAGGAGATTCACCAGGATTGGTGTTGCCTGGATTGGGGGACTTTAGCAATAGGGGAGAGATTAGATTGGGTAGTGCTATTTTCCCTGGAGTAAAGAAAGCTGAGGTGTTTAGAGGCATAAGCAAGTCATGATAGAGGTATCAAAAACAAAAGGCCATTGGTTTAAAGTAAGAGCAAGGAATTGTAAAGAGCATTTGAGGAGAAAGCTTATTTTTCCAAAGAGAAGAGTTGATATCAGAGCTCACTACTTCTGCAGTTGGTGAACCAGGTGCAATCACTAATTTTAGAGACATTTAGATGGGTCTGAAATAGGCTGGTCATAGAAGGAAATGGACCAAATGCAGGCAAATAGGATTCATGTGGGACGGGAAGAAAGGCCGTTGTGGAGGTGGTGGGTTGAAAGCCCTGTTTCTGTGCTGTACAGTTAATGACTCCACAGAGGGAGCGGAAGAGATAAAAAAAAAAGAAAGCAGGAAGGCAAGAGAGTGCAGAGTGTCAGGGAGTGGATATGTGAGAGAAACATGGAGAGAATGTGTGCATGTAAGAGAGAGGGACAGGACAGGATCTACAAAAGGGAAACAGGAAGCAAGATCATCGAAAGAGCAAACTAGAAAGAGAGATAATGAGAAGAAAAGGCAGAATGGAATGAAAGAGATTACATGTTGATAACCTCACACGTTTAACTCCATCTGTCAATATCTTGGCCACTCACTTAACCTATTCGTGTGCACCCTCTTTGTCTGTCCTGACATTTATTAACCCCATTATTTTTATATCCTCAGCAAATCTGCCAATAATACCCTTGTTCTCTTCATCCAAGTCATTAACAATGAATGAAAATAGTTGAGGTCAATGTGTTGATCTTCTTAGCAACACAGTAGTTGCTGAGTACCAATCCAAATACCATCCTTTTGTCCTGACTCACTGTTTTCTGTTAGTTAGCCATTCTCCTGCCATTGCCAATATATATTCCCCAACCTTTTGTATGGGAAAGTCAAATTCACTACATCCACTGGTTCCCTAAAACCACATTTTATAGCATTCTCAAGGAACTCCTACAGATTTATTAAAAATGATTTTTCTCTCATGAAGCTCTGTATAATCATTCTGCATGATTATATGTGTGTCCTAAATGTCCTGTTATCCACCTCCTTAAAAATAAGTTCCAGCAATTTCATAATGACAGATGTGGTCCAATCTGACCTACAGTTAATAGTTTTCTGTCCTCGGACTGTTTGTTGATGCAAATGAAGAATTTCATTTAAAGTTCCATGTATATGTGACAAATAAAGCAAATCTTTCCTTACTCTTTAATGAATCCACTATCTCTACAACTGCTTCCTTCAAGACTCACCTTAGTGGATATTACTGCTTGGACCAAGTGTGGGGCTGAGCAAAGACCGTCAGGCATGGGTACATGCCAGAGTGCCAGGCAATATGTTTGTGTACAGGCAGTTGCGTTGTCTCCACATACGGCACTGAAATTACCATTACCAGTAGCAGTAGCTGTGCCCATTGTCTATCTAACATTGGAACCGAACTTTTGCCTTGAAGATTCAATGTTTATGGCTCATGTTTGAATACCGGTGATATTTTAGAAATCCTTTCAGCTTGCTAAGCAACAGAAGCTATATATGTTAACAGTCAACTTGGAAATTAATTGGAATTCCATTCCATGTGTACTCTTGGAACATTTATTTATATGAAATGTCAGGGAGACAACCCTTAAGTTGTTTTTCTACTTCAAATTAATGTGAATTGTATGATACGCGTGTTCTGTATTACATAATGGAATTTGTCTTTGTGTAGCCAGCTGTGGAATATCACAGAGGAACCAGAACCTGAGACAGAGTAAGTGCTTGTGGGTGACGCCTTTAAAGAGAACTGACTTTACACAGTGTGACGAGAGGCCTAGGCAACGATGCTAAGGACCTAAGTGCTGGACTAGAATCGATACTGAGACAAGAACAAGGTTCTTGACTTGATGCTAGATGAGAACTGATGAGACCAGGCAAGAATCCAAATGAGAGAAATCCTAAAAGCAATCGCAGACTGAACCAAAGTTGAGCTGATGACTGAACACTGAACATGAGTTCAGGTACTCTTCAAATATTCAAATCCTGGTGCCAAATTATGGCTGCCAATTAGCAGAGTGGGCCAGAATTTTGAAAGGAACTGTACCAGCTCTCCATACTCCAGAGAACTGGAACATCTAAACCCCAGAGGCTGATTTGGGCAAGTGCATACCTTAATATCCAAGTTTACCGTGGAGTTCACTTTATACAAGGTTCACTGCAGCAGCTGACAAAGGCTCCCTTGTCAGTGTAACCACAACCTGGGACTACTGTCATTTCAGAGGGCAGTTAAAAGGCAAGGTTGGTGTGGACCTACCAAGGTCAGGGCAAAAAATCCCCTTTCTATAAGGATAGTGGTGAAGCAGCAACCCATTGAATTAATAATAACCATTGCTGTCATACAATTTTTAATACTTTTTAAATATTCTTAATCTTAATTTTTGTAATTAACTGACAATCACTCCAGATTCTGGGCATTACTCAGAAGGGAAGACTTCAGAAACCCCTGCGAAATTCTACCCCACTTAAACCTCACCTGACACAGTACTACTGGAGACACATTACACAGATGTGAAAGATCACCAAGTGCAAAGTCAATAGCTCCTAGCTTTCTGACCAATAGCCAATTGGTGACCAATGTCACAAAAAAGCTGAGTATCCGATAAATTCTTTTGAGATTAGTTGTGACCCTTCCTACATTTTGAAAAGTAACTCTTTGGACGTGGAGTGCTCTGAGATATGAAAAATGATGGACAATTGCAAGTTACATGTGCCAGCTAAAGCAGCTGCCCTCTCATTGGTTTATCAACATTTTCAAACCTTTCACTTGGAAGGTCAGGATAAAGGGAGTAGGCAAAGCATCTCTTGGAGCTGCATAAGCCAAATGGCCTCCTTCCACGATGATATAAGTCTGTTTCAAAGTTAAATCTTTGAATAAAGAAATTGTTGTGGTGTTACAGTGCGGTGTAACGGACATCTGCACTTAAAATTGAAAGAATGGGAGGGGACGCTGTGAAATATTGAAATATCGCACAAATTTCATACAGCAAACAAACACCATGAGATGAAAAGCAGGACATTTTTCTTGATACGCAGAGGAACTTTGATAGGAATAATCTTCTGCCTTTTTTTCAAATAATGTTCTGAGATCTTTAAAATACACCCACGTAGGTGATTACTAAATTCTGGAAGGCATCTCCAACAATGCAGCACACCTTCAATACTATTTTGAAATGCAAACCGAGATTACGTGTTCAGATAACATATGGAGTGGCTGAAGATATACAACTTGAGATCATTCAAAAAAAGAAAGTTTAGTGTAGATAGAATCCTGACGATTGTGTAGAAGGATATCAAATTACCTGAGAAATGTAATTAACTATCGATTTCTCTGAGTGCTGGGCCTTCTTCTGTCTCCAGGCTTGTGCCCACTTGTGAAAAGAAAATTACTGCTGTTTTTCACAGATTACAACATTTCAAATAATGTTTCATTTATTGTCAAACTTGGAATGTCTTGAAGCAGCTGCTCTCCTGCATAATTTGATCCTGCTGCAAAATACCGGAAATACTGATTTTAATTAGCCAGTTAGACTACTCCCAAAAACTTTTTGTATCACACAATTAACAGTGTGGCCCCAAGTGTTATTCCTAAACTGTTCATTCTCTGGATTAGATTTCTGTCCCCATCAGCAGTTTGAGTTTCATTTCACAGAAATCCCTCCCTTGTTACCGCTCACGTTAATTTGTTTGTGTACGTACATTGACTTATACAACAGCTCCTTGCCTGCAGAGATGCACTCTCGTGCAGGATTAGCCAAGCAGGCTGCCTGCTGATACTTATTACTTGTTTTGCTTTTACTGTCAGTCCAATGCTGCCGTGTGAGGAAATCGAAAGCAATGAAGACGTGCAATTGACAGGGTGAGTTCTCCACCTTCCTTCTCAGGGAGAGGAAGATGGAAAGAGGGAAGAAGTAATCATTGCTGGCTATTGTTTTTACTATGGTCACTAACAACTCCCAAATCCATTAAGAACGGGAACAGATCCATCATTGGCATAGAATTTAAGGATGTTTCCATTTGGCTCTGGAAATTCTACAGCTGAAATCCCCAGCAAGTAGTCCCTCTCCCAAGCCCCACAGATCTTCGTCCCATGTACTGAGCAGCTGTTTATTTCATTTCATTCTTTCTATTAGGCCAGTGCTGATACCCGAGGAAGTCAGCTGCTGTGAGGATACTCCAGCAACAGAGTAAGTCTTCCACATTCTTTCTCTTGGGGGTGGGGGAGGGGAGTGAGTAATAAGACAGTGGAGCAGCAGAAAGGAATATTCGAGTAAAGGTCAAGACTGGGGGTGGTGGGGTGGAAGTCAACCTGAATATCCCACAATGAAAGAAGGTAATTCAGAATGAGAATTGGGAATCCAGAAAGATGTATAGGGCTTTTAGCAGCTGAAACCTCTTCTGCCGTTCAACGTGATCCTAAATCCGTTTATCTAGCTCTTCCCTTCATCCCTTTATTAAAATTGTCAATAACTTTTGGTTATCTAAAAGCTATCACCATTTGACTTAGATTTGTTGTTTTGTATAGCTCCCTTTGCCACTTGAGCAAGAGTTCCCAATTTCCTAACTTCACTCCTGAAAGACTCTGTATCGTATTTATGTAGAATATATAAACAAGGTACGTTGGTGTGGTGCATGTGTGAAGTAAGAACCATGTGTTGGTCTACACTGCTGTTAGACCAAAATAACACACAGACCATCGTTAGCTGAATATTATTGTCTTCTTGGTCTTAATACAATCATAGCTTAGCAGCAATACCAGTACAGTCCAAGTAGCTGAACTGCTCTGTGGTACAACTGTCCTCATTTTGTCAGGAGTCCCCAGAGTTTGTGAGGAGCACTTTGTAAGATTATCGTGTGTTGGGAAACAGTTAACTATGGAAAAGGACCATAGACAACATACTGCTGTACTGAGGGGAATTCAAGGTGAAAGGGGCAGAAAGACAATGCTGCTGCCACTATTCCAAGCATATTTTTAGCTATTGCTTTAAACATACTGATTGTATTCTGGTCATTGGACTCTCCAAGAGTCCCTTCCCTATTAATACAGCATTGAACTGAAATGTTCCCTTCAATCCAGAAAACCCATTACATTTGGTGATTGAGGTTATTCCTCTGTTCTAGCAGCAGACAGGAAAAGGAGTGTGAAGAAAGCGACCAGAATGAGGATCCCCTGGTTATTGAGTGAGTTTATCAACTTCCTTCTCATAAAAGGATAATGACAAGTCAATGAAGAAGGGAGGGGATGCTAGGAAACATGTGAATATGGGGGAGCGAAAGGGTAAAATGTGAAGACTGAGAGTAAAAGTCAAAGTGTTCTGTGGGAAATACCGATAATGCGTAAGAAGGTAAGAAATCTGAATATAGAACAGTTCAGCCATTCATCATGGCTTATCATAAAGTCATATAGTCTTACTGCACAGAAATAGGCCTTTCAGCCCACCATCTACATGTTGACCATCAGGTCCCTAACTGTACTTTCCACATTTTCAAGCAGTATATCGTAGCCTTCTTTGCCTGGTGATTCAAGTTCTTGTCCTGATGGTTCATAAATTTTGTGAGTCTTAGCCTTCACCATTCTCGAGCAGTATGTTTCAGATTCCAATCAGATGAAATACTTTTTCGCTAAGTCCCCTCTGTATATTTTATTCTGTACCTATGGCCTGTGGTTTTATCTACCTCTGCTAAGGGAAGAGTTTGTTATTATTCACCCTATGTCATTAATAATTTTGTGTATCTCAGTCATAGCCACCTCAAACCCCTCTACTCCAAGAAAAACAAACCCAACATAATCAATCACAAACAAGAGAAAATCTACAGATGCAAATCCAACGTAACAACCAATACACTCTACCCCAGTCAAAAAATCCTATAAATCACTCTGATTCCAAAGATCTTTCCCTCTCAGTTTGAATTTCCTCAATTATTATCTACAGATCTTGTGACATAGGATTCCATATATTTGCAGCCTTTTGCATTAAGAAATCTCTCATCTGACCCCTAAATGACTGACCTCATCCTGAGTCAATGAACCTCTAACTCTCAAGAGAAAAATTTTTTAGTATCCAGACTTTAAAACATATACCATTCTGAAAGGATGTTAATGACCTCAACATCACCAATGTTTACAACCACCATAGCTTCCTGTACCTGGTGAGCATCGGCTACTGACATCACTTTGCAGATCTTGGCTCAGAGCAGGTGGAATGAGGTAGAGGGTGTTCCAGAATTGAATTCCCAGTCTTCCAAAATCTCTTCCACAACTATTGAGACTTAAACTTTGGATTCATGTCCAAAGTTTATTGAACAGCCTCTCTAGAATGGAAACCAAGATCCCAAAATTTCACATTGGTAAAATAAGAAAGAGAAGATGACCATTTCTCTTTATATTTCATAACTCAGTTGTATAATTATAGGAACATGTGAAGTCTGATGGCAGGAGATCAGCTTCTGCAGAGGAGATTCATTGTTTTATTGCAATTAACCATCCATTTCTGCATATAGCCAGTAGCCAATACAATTTTTTTTTTCATTTTGGGCTACCGTGCAGTTCTTAGTTAAAACCTAAATAACTTTAAAAGTAACAAGTTGTTACCCTTTCTTCTCCTTGTATTGATGAGTCCTTTTTACAATATTTCCTGTTTATCAGCACAACGGAAGAAGAACCAAGCAGTGAGGACCTGCCACCAGTTCTGTGAGTCTTTCAGCTTACTTCTATTAGTAATGAAGAAAAGAGGGAAAGGCATAAATGAAGTTGTGGACCAATAAATTATACGAATGAGCAAGTGTAAGGGGTGAAACAACCACAGGGAAAAGAGAAGCACTAACTAATAGAATGCAAGATAATTATTTGCAATGTGCAGTGGTTTGTACTAAATTACTGGTTGGCTCCCATCAAAGCACCTGAAGGTTTGTATTCACAAAGCAAACATAGTTTGATCTGATCATTGTAAAACAGGCTGAAAACAGACAAGATACAAAACCAAGAGCAATGATCATACACCGTGCTGAATTCAATAGCAATAAAGCAGCTTGCTTTGTTCTGGATGCTGTTAAGCTTCTGAGTATTGGTGCTGCACCTAATCACGCAAGTGAAGATCCTCTTAACACTTCTGACTTCTGCCTTATAAACTGTGAAAGGATTTTGGCTGGTTAAATAAGAGTCATTTGCTCTTGAATGCCAATTACTGACATTCCCTCAAACCCAAAGAATATATGCTTGTTCAGAAAAGGTAGTAGGGATACTCCAGGTAATTATAGACCAGTGAGCCTTACGTCTGTGGTGGGAAAGTTCTTGAAAAAGATTCTTAGAGATAGAATCTACGGGCATTTAGAGAATCATGGTCCGATCAGGGACAGTCAGCATGGCTTTGTGAAGGGCAGAGCGTGTCTAACAAGCCTCATAGAGTTCTTTGAGGAGGTGACCAGGTATATAGATGAGGGTAGTGCAGTTGATGTGATCTACATGGATTTTAATAAGGCATTTGACAAGGTTCCACATGGTAGGCTTATTCAGAAAGTCAGAAGGCATGGGATCCAGGCAAGTTTGGCCAGGTGGATTCAGAATTGGCTTGCCTGCAGAAAGCAGAGGGTCATGGTGGAGAGAGTACATTCAGAATGGAGGGTTGTGACTAGTGGTGTCCCACAAGGATCTGTTCTGGGACCTCTACTTTTCATGATTTTTATTAACGACCTGGATGTGGGGATAGAAGGGTGGGTTGGCAAGTTTGCAGATGACACAAAGGTTGGTGGTGGTGTAGATAGTGTAGAGGGCTGTCGAAGGTTGCAGAGAATCATTGATAGGATGCAGAAGTGGGCTGAGAAGTGGCAGATGGAGTTCAACCTGTTGAAGTGTGAGGTGGTATACTTTGGAAGGACAAACTCCAAGGCAGAGTACAAAGTAAATGGCAGGAGTAAATTGGGAGTGTGGAGGAGCAGAGGGATCTGGGGGTACATGTCCACAGATCCCTGAAAGTTGCCTCACAGGTAAATAGGGTAGTTAAGAAAGCTTATGGAGTGTTAGCTTTCATAAGTCGAGGGATAGAGTTTAAGAGTCGTGGGGTAATGATGCAATTCTATAAAGCTCTGGTTAGGCCACACTTAGAGTACTGTGTCCAGTTCTGGTCGCCTCACTATAGGAAGGATGTGGAAGCATTGGAAAGGGTACAGAGGAGACCTACCAGGACGCTGCCTGGTTTAGAGAGTGTGAATTATGATCGGAGATTAAGGGAGCTAGGACTTTACTCTCTGGAGAGAAGGAGGATGAGAGGAGACATGCTAGAAGTATACAAGATATTAAGAGGAATAGATAGAGTGGACAGCCAGCTCCTCTTTCCCAGGGCACCACTGCTCAATACAAGAGGACATGGCTTTAAGGTAAGGGGAGGAAAGTTCAAGGGGGATATTAGAGGAAGGTTTTTTACTCAGAGAGTGGTTGGTGCGTGGAATGCACTGCCTGAGTCAGTGTTGGAGGCAGATATGTTGGAGGTGAAATTTAAGACTACTGGACAGGTATATGGAGGAATTTAAGGTGGAGGGTTATATGGGAGGCAGGGTTTAAGGGTCAGCACAACATTGTCGGCAGAACGGCCTGTACTGTGCTGTATTGTTCTTTGTTCTTAGTCTAGTTTTTGTTCAGTAATGATCCTAAAGGTGTTGAAGCTGAAGAATCTGATGTCAACAAACCATTGAATGTTAAAGGCAGTACTTAGGCTTTTCCTTGGCACTAGCCATTGACTGCTTCATACATAACAGGAATGTTAGTTGTAACCAGTTGGATGTTGGCTAGATCCAGCCAGGTGCCACTATGGATAGTTTCATTGAAAAACTGAGGGTGAACACTGTGCCACCATCATGAAGCACACACAAGTCTTACTTGAAAATGGAGGAAAGTCAAAGATGAAACACTTTAAGATAGTTAGGAACAGGATAGCAGCCTGAAAGATTCCACTGCAAGACCCCAGGTCTGAAAGATTTAGCCATCAACTGTAGCCATCATACCTTGAGGTAGCCTAACCTGGTTCAATGACTCTCTCAATGGTCTTCACAATCATAGCAGAGTCTTACAGTTAGAATCCTTGCAATTCCCATACCAGATGGTGAAACAGCTGTTCAGGGCACTCTCAATGGCGCTCCAGTGAAATGTGGTTAGAATGAGAGCCTCACTTGCCTCAATCTCCTCAGGAAGTGGACGCACTGCTGTGCCTTCTTGACTAAAGAGATGGTGTTGAGGGACCAGGTGAGATCAGCTGTGATGTGCTCTCCAGGAAACATAGTGCTCCTGCCTCTCTCCATGGAGGAGCTATTGTGCAGTAGGGAGTGGTCAGTCTGCACCTTCCTGAAGTCCACGATAATCGTTTTAGTATTGTCCATGTTAAGACTCAAGTTGTTGTGTTTGCACCAGTCCAAAAGTCACTCTACCTTCCACTATATGCCAGCTCATCAGTGTTGCTGATGAAACCAATGGCTGTTATGTCTTCAGTGAAGTTAATAATGTATTAGAGCTGGATCTAGCAGTACAGGCACACACCAGCAGTGTGAACGGTAGTGCCAGTGCTCTTCATGATGGAGCTAGAGATGTTGCTGCCAACACAGATTGCCATGGAGAAGTCTAAGGTCCAGTAAGAGGGAGGAGTTGAGACCCAGCAAGTACTATTTACCCAGCAGCTTCTGAGAAATGATTGTATTGAATGCCAAACTGAAGTTGCTGAACAGTATTCTGACATAGGAGCCACTATTCTCCAGGTGGGACAGGACTGAGTAGAGGGCAGAAGCTACTGTATAATCGGTGGGCCATTTTGGGTGATATGCACATTGATAAGGGTCCAATGTAGTGGGAAGGCAAGATTTACCCAGAGCTTCCTAGTCAACCATGACAGAAGAGGTTGGTGGGCTGAAAGTCTCACCCCTCTCTTGTGTTCCTAGATGCATAATGAGGAGAGGGAGAACAAGTAAGAATAAATTCAATGTGAGGAAATAAGCAAACGTAAAATAAAAATAAAGAAATAACATTTGGGAGCAGATGAGAAACAAGTCAAGTGAATGCACCTCACATACTTCCACTATGGAATTAGAATGAATTTCTATTTTGTAGTTCTTATCTGCCATTGCAAATAGTCAAACTGTTCATGGAAACTTCACAGTTTTCCTGTGTTGACTATCATCAACTGTTCTAGGTTAGGCAATTCACAATACAGCTTTTAATTAACCAGAGTTCTTGCCACTTTGCATTCAACACCCCTCATTTTTATACTCCTCTTATCAGTTGAAATGTTGTGTCTCAATCTTGTTGGCTCTGGCCTATCAGGCCAGCTTCTCATTGGTTCTGATCCAAACTAGCGTTATTTTATTGTGCTTCTCACAAGTGATAACTTATAATTAATGTATACCTTATACTCTGTTTGGGTAGCCTCCAACCTGATGGCATGAACATCAATTTCTCAAACTTCCAGTGATGCCTCCTCCGTCACCACTTCCAATCCCCTTGTCCATTTCTCATGTAATCTCCTTGCTAGCCCATTGCCTCCCTCTGGTGCTCTCCCTCCCCTTTTTTCCTTTCTTCCATGGCCTTCTGTCTCTTTCACCCATTAACTTCCTAGCTCTTTGCTTCATCCCTCCCCTCCAGGTTTCACCTATCGCCTGGCATTTCTCTCTCCTCTCCCCCCACCTTTCCAATCTACTCCTCAGCTCTTTTTTCTTCAGTACTGCTGAAGGGTTTCGGCCTGAAACATCGACTGCTCTTTTTACCATTAATGCTGCCTGACCTGCTAAGTTCCTCCAGCATTTTGTGTGCGTTGCTCAGATTTCCAGCACCTGCAGATGTTCTCTTGTTTACATTTAAATTCTTTGTTGTTAATTGGAACAGGCCAGCCAGTTGCTAGGTTTGGGTTACTCAGGTCAGACACAGACTCCCCATTCATAAACCTGGATGTTCTATCATACTGAGGAATACTTCACAAATAACTTCTCATTTGGAAATTATGTATAGATCAGCAGATTATCAAGAACATCATTATGTCCAAGTTATGTCAGCTATTCCTGAGCAATTCAAAAAGCAGCTCATAAAATGGAGATTACAGAGCAGCTTCACAAAATGACGGCCTCCATGTTCAACCATGTGGCAAGAACTAAGACAGTTGGTGTGTCTAATTCCACTGTCCCTGACTCATTCAAGTTCAAATTTTTATTCCATATTTTAATCCCTTCATGGTCAAAACCTATCCATCCACTGGAAGTAATACTGTATATAGCTTATGTGTATAACCAGCAACCAATCAAAATTATGTATATTGCTGGAAACTCTACCTCAATATCAAAACTTGGAAGATAATTTATATGTAGAAATTCAGTACTTGTGGTAATTTGCTACACTTTTCTACCTGTAAAAGCAGGTACCACTTTAGTCCTGTATATTATGAAACTTTTTATCAATATGCCTCAAAAATATATACAACATATAATATTTGCAAAAATATTTACATCATACAATATTTGCAATTTGTTGATGTTTAATTTTGGCTGACTGTGGTTCATTTCTCTATCAGCCTGGTGCAGGTATGTGAAGAAGACATATCCACTGAGGATATACCGCCTGCAGAGTGAGTCTACTAATACTTTGATCCAATAGGAAAGAAAGCCCAAATTGAGTGTGGAAAGACTGAGTGAATGAGAGAGTGAGACTATGCAGCAGACTAAGTGTTTGAGGGGATGGTGAGTGAGAAGGGCAGAGGCTGAAGGGTAATTGTCTCTGAGTGGCAAAGGTTGGCATCAGTTTGGATTGAGGGATCTTGACCAGCTGGGAAAATGGGCTGAAAAGATTGGCGAATGGAATTTAAAGCAGGCAGTTGTGAGGTGTTGTACTTCAGTAGGACCAGCAGGGTAGGTCTTACACGGAGAATGGTCGGGCACTGAGGGGTGCTGTAGAACAAAGGGATCTGTGAATACAGGTCCATAATTTGAAATCACAGGTAGATAGGGTCATTATGAAAGCTTCTGGTACAGTGGCCTTCATGAATCAAAGTATTGAATACAGGAGATGGGATGTTCTGTTGAAACTGTATGTATGGGACATTGGTGAAGCCCAACTTGCAGTATTGTGTGCAGCTTTGGTCACCTACCTACATGGGAGATGTAAATGAGGTTGAAAGAGTACAGAGAAAAGTTACAAGGATGCTGCCAAGTCTGGAGTTACAAGAAAAGATTTAGTAGATTAGGACTTTATTCCTTGGAATTCAGAAGATTAAGAAGATTTACAAAGAGGTATACAAAATTATGAGTAGCATAGATACGGCAAATGTAAGCAGGTTTTTTCCACTGAAGTTTTGTGGAACTATAACCAGAGATGGGGAAATGGTGAAAATTTTAAGGGGAACTTCTTCAGTCAGAGGGTTGTGAGAGTGTGGAATGAGCTGCCAGCACCAGGTGGTGCATGCATCCTCGATTTCAACGTTTAAGAGAAGTTTGGATAGGTATACTGTGGTCCCGGTGCAGGTCGATAGGAGTAGGCAATTTAAATGTTTCGTCACGGTCTAGATGGGCCAAAGGGCCTGTTTCCGTGTTGTACTTTTCTATGACTCTATGAGCGTGAGGCTATTTGGAGTGGGAGTAAGTCTGGGAGGCACTGATCGAGACACGCCCGGGTTGGATGATAAGTATTTCATTCTCATCTTTTATTTTCTTGCTGCTAGATTTATTGACCAATTCTTTTAGATCTGTTCTATCGAGCAACATATAGTACGATAGATTACTTTGTGATTATGTTTACTATTTTAAGTGCCCGATTATTATCCAGTTTGAACCTCCCTGTCAAACATGTGTAGTGGGGCCTGTGAAACACTCTGTGATTGAAGGAATAATTCAATATGTTTGTGTGCAAGGGAGGGCAAATCCGGGCTCGGCGGCAGGTAACTCCTGACGTCGCTCGAGTCAATCTCTCTGGCTGGCTGCTCCCTAGCAACTGGCGCCGCCTGCGTCGGTCTCCTGGCAACGGGAGCTGTCCTTGCAGGGCTGGTGCTGACACCGCAACTCCGCTCGAACACAACGGAGGTGTCCGATTCTCCGCGGCGGGGTGAGGATACCGGTCTTTGTATTAACGGCAACACGGTAATACAGATTAAGCAGCACGCGGCAGAAAGTTCGCTGAGTCGTTTGGCTATAAGAAAACGTTAGGCTTCACAGATCTTTTATTTGTCGACCTGTGGAGCAGTGGGGTCCTCTCGGTCTACGCTGGGGGTAGAGAGTGATGGTTAAAGGAGTGAATAATTCGCCCATTATAGGAGCCATTCATTTTAAACTCACGCTAATAAAAAGAAGAAATTTTTATATAACTCGCCGATGATCCGGTTTAGTTAAGCTGTAAATCCACCCCACACTGGGAGAGGCGTTGAATGCTTGCGACGTAAACAAGAGCTCGGCGCGAATCTATCCTCGCCGACTGGGATCCCCACGGGACTGAGGCAGGAGTTTGACTTAGACCAAGAATGCTTTAACTGGTGAAAATGACAGGAAAAGACCAGCAGAGCCAATAGCCCTGGTCTCATGTCGGGTCTAGTAGTTTCCTGTCCCTGTGGGAGATACAACTCTAGAAAAATCCTCCGAGTATAAATTGTTGCTTCCGCACCTGATCTAATAACCAAACCAGAAGATCAACTTTGACTGTCCACTTGGATGTTTCCTTTCTGCTGAGTTCATCCAGTATCTTTCCTTTCCTGGGTTGTCACACGTGTAGAAACCTTCCCGTGGGTTGTCCGTTTTGTGATCTGTCCGGATGATGCTCACTAAGCATGAAGTGTTACAGACTTTGTCTTTTGTGTTTTGCAGTGATCAGAATAGTGTCTGCCCTGAGGGGACAGAGCAGATTGTGCAGCCATGTTATGACGAAGTGGTCAAATATCAATTAATTGAAGCTGCTGAAGCTAGCCACCAACATGAGGTAAGGGGTAAAGGCACAACAATCTCTTCCCTCACTTCCTGTAGTAACCTGGGGGCCCTGAGGACTTATCCATCCTAATGTTTTCAAAAGTTCCAGCATATCCTCTTTCTTAACATTGACTCTGGAGAAGTTTGACAATAATACAGTAAAATGACCTAACAGCTGATAGGAAGAAAACTGTAAATTGCATAGTCAACTGAGTATGAAAATAACAACTGAAATGATTTTATATAGAGTATTGCATTTGGGGAAAGCAAGCAAGGCAAAGAAACACAAAATAAATTATAGGATCTTGAGAATGTATGACAACAGATTCCTCAGGGTAGAAAGGAAGATAGATCATAAAGGCATATGAGACACTTTCATTTATAAGCACATGAAAGTCGTACCTTAACCATGATAATTTAGATCATATGCCATGGAAATACACAGTGAAATGTGTTGTATTAACAACCAACACAACCTAAGGATGTGCTGGGGACAGCCCATAAGTGTTGTCACACATCCCAGCACCAGTGTAGCATGTCCACAACCACTAGGCATCAATCCCAGGACTCATTGATCATGGGACTTTGACCTCCAGGCCTAGACCCTGGATTCACAAGAAGCTCCAACACCAGGTCTCACCAGGCCTGGCAGTTGGGGGTGTCCTTGGAGTCCACTGACTTTGGTCCTTGACCATAGGGATCTCTGGCCCTTATTCTTCATGCCTGCTGACCCAACAATTGCCCTGGGGGATTGCTGGCCTTCAACAGTGCAGTGCACTGACCGGTCTCTGAACTCTGGCTTCTGTCCCTAACTCTTCATTTATTACCTCTGACCTCTAGTGCTTCCTCATCCCTGTCCCTAAACCCTAACCTCAGCCATAACTCCCCTCACTGTCCCCAGAACTATCCCTATGAACCTAAGTATCAATTACATCCGAGCCATGATCTCAATGGACATTGTAGCTCAGTGCCATCTCAAAGTTTCAAAGGTTCATCTATTATCAATGTATGTATGCAGTATATAGCTCTGAGATTCATCTTCTCGAGATAGCAATGAAGCAAAGAAAACCATGGAGGTCATTCAAAGAGAAAAATCAACTTCCCACTCAAAAAAAAATTTTGCAAGCGCAACACCATCAACATGCCCCCACACAAAAAACTAACAAATCACTCCAAACGACAAGAACATCAAACCCCAAACCCACAACAACACTCCCCCCCCCCCAACACATACACAAAATAAACTAACAAAGCACTCCAACCGGCAATAAGGAAGAACGGGCAAGAACACAGAATGTGAAAAACAGAGAAGTGACAGAGTCCACAGTCCAATTCATAAATCACAGAACATTGGTAACATCCACCAATAGCTTTGAGGGAGAGAGAGAGAGAGAGAGAGAGAGAGAGAGAGAGAGAGCCCACTTGATCACAGAACCCTTCTAAGATGTATCACACACAGACTGCTTATCCGGCAGCAGCTGTCACAGCAGCGAGCAAGAGACAGGTAGTCAGTGTTGAACACTCTCTCACCTCCAAATTCCTCTACGCTTCAATTGCTGAGATCAGTGAGAAATGGAGTCGATCATGGGCTCACACTCTAACCTTTCTCAGCTCGAGGCCACTGGCGCTTGCCTCCAATTCCCAAGAACAATAGTGAATGAATACAAGAGACAACTGTGAGTGTTTGGTCTCCAGATCCCAGTAAATCTGTGCCACCACCAGAAAAGGTGCAGAGAAAGGTTACAAGAATGTTACCAGAGTTCAAAAATCTTATTTATTAAGAAAGATAGAGTAAAGTTGTTTTTTTTTTAAGTAGAGAAACAGCATGTGTTAAAAGTACTTAGATGAGGACTTGATGTGCCTCATTTTACAGGGTTACACATAAGTCTGGGAAGTGAGATTAGACTAATTTACTAGATTGTCTATGTGTGAATTGCTTCCTTCGGAGTTTAAATTACTATAATTCTATAACACACACAAGAAACCCCTCCCTTCCCCCCCACACATGCAGTGTGTGCACATATGCATCTACATATACAACGCAAAATAATGCTTAGAAGTGCATGAATCATTCATTATCAAATAAAAGTCACAGATTCTTTGAAGCATTTGGCTCACCACATCCATGGAAACCTCTCTGTCATCTACATAAATCCCATTTGCTCTCATAAGGACCATATCCTTCTACATATTTCTTATTTAAATGTCTGTCTAAATAATAGTAATAAATGAAAAAAAATTGGAATATATTTTGTACAGAAAAAGTATCTCCAATCATTTGATAATATTTACTTTTTCATGATAATTATGATGTTACTTTTACATTTTAAATAAGGAGGAGGAGGTTCTGAAGACTAAGTTAGAACAAGAAGGTAAGTGTTCTAAGAGCATTGCTTAGCACAAAACAATAATTGGGGTTATTAATAATTACATCAGTGTTGCATGGCTACATGTGCCTTTGGACAGTGTGAGGTCAGATTTGTCTCAACAGGGTGGGAATTGTTTCATGCAAAATACTTTAGGTGTTACAGTCTGACAAGTGATGTCTGAGATGAAGTATATATAATAGTCTGAAGTGAAATGTTTGTACAGTCTGGGGTGAAATGTCTTTTACAGTCTGGGGTGAAATGTCTTTTACAGTCTGGGATGTAAAGTGTGTTACAGTCTGAAGTAATGTATGGTACAGTCTAAGATTTGATGTGATGCAAAGTATTGGACAGTTTGAGATGTGATGTATGCTATGCTATGAGATGTGGTGTGCTGCAATGGCTGAGATTAGATCCATGCAAACATGAAAGGCAATGTAAATTATACTTATGGTACAGTGAACATTGTATTGCATGTTATGTTGTCCAAAAAACAGTATTTAATCTCCAACTCAATATGTAAACCTACAATAAAAACAGAGAATGCTAGCAATACTCAATAAGTCAGCCAGAATCTGTGGAGAGAGAAACCTAGTTAACATTTCAGCACTGAACTTTCTTCAAAACAGATCACTGACCTGAAAAGTTTTAAAAAATGCAGATACGGGACATAAAATGTTAACTGCTTTTCTGTCTACAGATACTCGCAGGCTCACCATCATCCTTTGTTTTTATTTGGGGTTTCCAGCATCTGTCAAATGTTGCTTTTGACTGAAACCTGCTTTTGCTCTTTAGTTGCAGACACTCTGTTCTGAGCCATTGTCAGTACAAGTTGATGCACATTCCTAGTAACCAGCATCATGTCTAAACGAAGTACCGACGTAGTCTTAGTCCATCTCGTTCGTGATGTGCCGCTGACTCCTGGATGCTCCTCCCCCAATTCCCAGTATGCTTTAGAATTGCCCAACGTACCCAGCTACCGTCCCTCAAATTCTCGGCTACCTCCACTTAGCCCTAGGAAGCAGACATCTGGTGTCATAAACCCCAGCTTCTTGCCCGAGGAATGGTCTCCATTGCATTGTATAGGTGAACATTATATGTGCTACGTTTGTGTTTCATGATCTCCTTTTAGTGCATTTTCTTGGTTTTATATACCTGCATGTGATGGCCTAGATTGAATCCTGTATGTTAAGGACATCCTTATGGTTTGTGATATGCATTCATGGTCAATATTTAAATTCACAAATAAAAAAATCTGGCTTATCTCCTGCTGGGGCCTGAAGCCATTTTTCTGGCCAACCAACATTTCCTTAAGACCATAATGGCAGGCCATTCACCCAATGATAGGTGCTGATCTTGATGTCCATTTATACTAAAGTTCCTCCTCTTTCATATTATCCATATCCCTCCATTTCTTTCATATGTGTCAATCTAAAAACTCTTAAACTCCACCAATCTGCCTGTTTCCACTAATACCCACTAGTTATCCACTCCAGGTACCTATCACTCTCTGTGTAAAAAACTTACTCCTTACATGGCCTTTAAACTTACCCTCTAATCTTTCCAATATTTTTAATTAATTTACATATAAGAATACAGAGTACAAGAAAAAATATATATATCAATACATCATACTAAATCATATATAAAGACTCCTTACTCTGTATTCATACAGATTAATTAATTTGTAACATTGAAATATAGTAATTTTATTATATTAAAAAATCTAACCCACTACCAAGACTGAAGCTAATTAGTAAAGAAAAAAAGGAAAAAAAAATATTAGTCATCATCTGTGCTTTTACAGCAAATCAAAGGTTTTGAAAATAATTCAAAAAAGATCCCCACAATGTTTGAAAGTCTTGGCTAGATTCAGAGATTGAACATCGAATCTTCTCTAAATTTGAAAATGACATCACATCACGTAACCATTGGGCATGAATAGGAGGGGCCACATCTTTCCATTTAAGCAAGAGCATCCTTCTGGCCATAAGAAAAAATAAAGCCAAAATGTGCAAGTCAGATGACTCCAAAATAATATCCCTCCCTCCAACAATACCAAATAAAGTGGTCAAAGGATTAGGCTTAAAGCCTACTTTGAAAAGTATCGAGAAAGTTTGAAATACTTCTTTCCAATATTTTCCAAGACTCAGACATGTCCAAAACATATGAATGAGTGAAGCTTCTCCATTATTACATTTATCATAATACAGAGACATATCTAAATAAAAATGAGACAACTTATCCTTGGTCATATGGGCCCTATGAACCACTTTAAATTGTAGGAGAGACTGGTGGGCATGTAATTCCCCTCTAATCTTAAAAGAATGTCCTCTGGTATTTGACATTTCTACCCTGGGTCATAGAGTCATAGAGAAGTACATCACAGAAACAGGCCCTTTGGCCCATCTAGTCCATGCCAAAACCATTCAAACTGCATGCTTCCATTGACTATAGCCCTCAATACCCCTACACTTCCTATCCACACTTCTCTTAAACTTTCACATGCACCACTTATGCTGGCAGTTCATTCCACACTCTCACTACCCTCTGAGTGAAGAAATTTCCCCTCATGTTCCCCTTAAACTTTTCACCTTTCAACCTTAGCCCATGACCTTGGTTGTAGTCCCACCCAACCTCAGTGGAAAATACCTGCTTGCATTTACCCTATCTATACCCCTCATAATTTTATATGCCTCTATCAAATCTCCTTTCTATCGTCTACATTCTAAGAAATACAACCCTAACCTATTCAATCCTTCCTTATAATTCCGGTCCTCCAGACCTGGCAACTCCTTGTAAATTTCCTCTGTACTCTTTCAAACTTATTTACATCTTTCCTGTAGGTAGGTGACCAAAACTGCAAACAATACCCCAAATTAGACCTCAGCAACGTATTAGACAACTTCAATATAACATCCCATCTCCTGTACTCAATACATTAATTTATGGAGGCCAATGTATCAAAAGCTTTCTTTACAACCCTGTCTACATGTAACACAACTTTCAATGAATTATGGACCCATATCCCCAGATCCTTTTGTTCTACATCACTCCTCAGTGCCCTACCATTCACCATTTAAGTCCTCCTCTGGTCTGTCCTCCTGAAGTACTTGTCTGTGTTAAATTCTATCTGCCCATTTTTCCAACTGATGCAGATCCCTCTGCAAGCCATGGTGTAAGCATTCCTTGCTGTCCACTACACCCCCAACATTGACCAGACTCACAGCCTGAAATTTGCTAGTTTTTGTTTAGAACCTTTTTTTAAACAGCAGAACAACACTGGCTATCCTGCAATCCTCTGGTACCTCACCTGTCACTAAGGATGATTTAAATATCTCTGCTACACTTACATCCCATATGGTCCAGGGGAACACCTTGTCAAGGCTTGGTGATTTATCCACCCTGATTTGCCTCAGGATAGAAAACACTCCTCCTCTGCAATCTGTACAGGGTCCATGAAGTTGATCTGCTTTACCTCACTTCTAGAGACTCTGTGTCCATGTCCTGAGAAAATACAGATGCAAAAAAATTTACTTAAAGATCTCCCCCATCTGCTTTGGCTCCACACATTGATTACCATTCTGGTCTTCCAGAGGACCAATTTTGTCCCTTGCAATCCTTTTGCTCTTAACAGATCTGTAGAATCCCTTAGGATTCTCCTTCACCTTGTCTGCTAGAGCAACTTCATGCCTTCTTTAAGCCTTCCTGATTTATTTCTTAAACGTTCTCTTGCACCGCATTAGTTCCTACTGCCTATACCTGCTAAGCACCACCTGTTTTTCTTAACCAGGACCTCAAATCTCTTGAAAACCTAGGTTCCCTACTTTCCTTTACCTTTTATTCTGACAGGCACATATAAGCTTTGTACTCTCAAAGTTTCTCGCTTTTGATGGCCTCCCACTTACCATGTACATCTTTGCCAGAAAACAGCCTGTCCCAATCCATACTTGCCAGATCATTTCTGATACCATCAACATTGGCCCTTCTCCAATTTAGAATCTCACCAATGAACCAGATCTATCTTTTTGAATATTTAATTTGAAACTAATAGCATTGTGGTCACTGGATGCAAAGTGTTCCCCTACACAAACTTCTGTCACCTGCCCTGTCTCATTCCCTGATAGCTGATCCTATGTTACATATTCTTTCATTGGGACTTCTATATACTGATGAAGGAGACTTTCCTGAACACATTTGACAAACTCTATCCCATCTAGTCATTTTACAGTATGGGATTCCCAGTCTACATGTGGAAAACTAAAACCACCTACTATAACAATCTTGTTTCTTACAACAGTCTGCAATCTCTCTACAAATTTGTTCCTCTGAATCCTTTGACCTGTTGGGTGGTCTGTAATTTCCCCCATTAATGAGGCAATTCCTTTCTTATTTCTCATTTACACCTCACTATCTCATAATGCCTCACTAATCAAGTTCTCCAGTCTTTCTGGGATGTAGCACTGCCATGACATTTTCCCTTTTTTATTAACACCACCCCTCCTCTTTTAATCCCTCCCACTCTATCACATCTAAAACAATGGAATCCCAGAATATAGAGCTGCCAGTCCTGCCCCTCCTGTAAACAAGCTTCACTAATGGCTACAACATCATAATTCCAGGTGTTGATACATACCCTGAGCTCATCCGCCTTTCCTATGATACTTCTTGCATTGAAATATATGCAGCTCAGGACACTGGTTGCACCATGCTTGACCTTTTGATTCCTGACTTTGTCTGAGGTCTTACCAACATCTGCCTCCACAGCCTCTCCACTAACCGTTCTGGTACTCTAGTTCCCATCCCTCTGCAATTCTAGCTTTAACCCTACCATGCAACATTAGCAAACCTTCCTGCTTGGATCTTGGTCCCCTTCCAGTTCAGGTGCAAACCATCCCTTCTGTAAAGGTCCCACCTGCCCAATGATCCACAAGTCTTATGCCCTCCCTCCTATACCAACTCCTTCGCCACGTGTTATCTGTAAAATCTTCCTAGTTCTGGGCTCACTAGCATGTGGGATAGGTAACAATCCTGAGATCACAACCCTGGAGTCCTACCCTCTAACTCCCTGAATTCACTTTGCAGAATCTTGTAACTCATCCTACCCATATCATTGGTACCTATGTGGGGAAAAGATTCTGACTGTCATAATTTAAAAAAAATCTTTGTTAGGTTTCTACTCTGCCCCCAATGCTCTGAGGAGAACAACCAAATTTCTCGAGTCTTTGTTTATTCCTCACACCCTCTACTCCAGGCACATCATGGTAAGCCCCTTTTGCACCCTTTCCATAGTCTCCACCCCCTTAACAGAACACTTAATACTCCACTGGTTTAATATAGATACAGCATGACTTTCTTACTCTTATATGCACTGCCCTTACCAATGAAGGCAAGCATGCCATCAGCTTTTTTTCCACATCCACTTGCACAGGCACTTTCAGTAAACAATAGAGCTGGACCCCAACATCCCTCTGTACTGATTACTACTAAAGGGTCTACCATTAATTGTATACTTTCTCTTTTCCTTTGCCCTCTCAAAAAAACCACCTCATATTTGCCTAGACTAACCTCCATCTGCCATTTCTCCATCCATATCTGTAACTAATCTATATCCTGCTGTCTTCTTTGATAGACAAAGTACATTTATTATCAAAGTATGTATGCAATATAGATCCCTGAGGTTCACCAACCCTGTGATTGTGGAGTCCTTTACGCTGTCACAACTCCACAGATCTTAATGTCACCTGTAAACTTGCTTATCCATCCATCTACATTTTCATCTGAATCATTTATGTATATCACAAACAGGCCCCGAATTAATTGCTCAGTTATTATGTGTTATGTGTGCTTTAGGATAGTTATTGGTGTTTAGTTTGGGTTTAAGCTTTATAATGTTGGGAAGGTCACTTTGTTTTGGGTCTACGATTTTGGAAGCCCCTTTCTCTCACCCCCAAGTAATGTTATCCTTACTTAGATATCATCTCTGCATTTAGCATTCTTAGGTAGAAGGTAATAGCAATTCACCAACCAGATCTCTGGGAAGGCATTGAATATTGAAACGTAGAGGGGACTCCCTAAAATCAGAATTAGAATCAGGTTTAATATCACTGGCATATGTCATGAAATTTGTTAACTTTTCAGCAACAGTACAATGAAATACATGCTAAATAAATGTAGAGAAGAAACTGAGTTATATTAAGGATATATATGTCTATTAAATAGTTAAGTTAAAATAAGTAGTGCGAAAAAAAAACAAATAAAGAAGTGGTGAGGTAGTGTTCATGGGTTTAATGTCCATTTAGAAATCAGATGGCAGAAAGAAGGCTGTTCCTGAATCACTGAGTATGTGCCATCAGGCTCCTGTACCTCCTTCCTGATGGTAACAATTTGAAGAGGGCATGTCGTGGGTGATGGGGGTCTTTAATGATGGATGCCGCCTGCCTAAGGCACCACTCCTTGAAGATGTCCTGGATACTATGGAGTAACAACTCTTCATGACCATCATAATCCCCTCTTTACTTTATTAGATCCTCCTAATGCCTCATGGCCTTCAGTGAAAATTGAAGATGTGGATTCTGAAGGAGATTCTTTAAAATCAGGACAGAATAAGTTGCCTCCAATTGAGTCATCCTCCTCAACAAGCAAGGGCAGGACACTTGCAGTGCCCAGCATCCACAAGACAGCACGAAGGTACAAGCACCAACTGGTAATGAGTATTTGGAAATTAACCCAGTCCTAAATCAACTTGCTGGAGTTCCTTGTATATGGATTAGTATTTTCAATCCAGGTGACACAGACTAGAGATATGTAGATCAAGTTGGCAGCCAAGAACGCATGAAGAGCACTTGGCTGGAATGCAGTAAGAAATAAAATTCAGTAGAACAATGATGAATGTTCGGTATAGAAGTGACAGGTTTTACAGGTGAAATTGAACTTGGCAGAGTCCTCAGAGGTGGTCATTCATCCACCTGAATGTCTTGTCATCCACCTGAACATACCTGAAAAATATATGAGAGTCGGCCAAGATGAGAACATTTCACAGAAAAATTCAGATGAACTTAGTTATTTAACAGGCAAATGAAATTAGTTTTTATTATGATGAATATAACATATTTTACATTGGTAGTATTGAAGGAATGGTATGGTTTTACAATGAAGAAATTATCAGCAGTGAATTGAAAAGAAGCTAGAAATTATAATAAACTTGTTTTCTCTGTTGAGATTAAGAAAAATCTCTTAACTGACTGCTGACATAGCATCGCATTCCTTAATAATGATGCCCAGACTCTAAGGACACAATGTTGCTCAATGCAGAATTTGCTACTTTTAAAGGAACAATGGAAAAGACAGCTGCATCAAAGGCATCTGTAATAGATACCTAAAAGATTATAACATAAGAGCAAATGTACAAATGAAGGAGCTGAACAAAAAACAGAGAACAGAAAATACTTCATTATATTTAGAACAATAAAGAGCTGCTAAAAGCTGAGGAATTTTCATAGATTATTAATTTAATTTAGGTGTTTTTTTTGACAAATTGTCACAAAAGATAACCTCAAAAGAAACTAAGATGTGTATCACATAGGAACCTTTTACAAATACAGAACTGTTATACTCAAGGCAGTAAAAGTAGGGTTCTGAGACATCGTTACATGTGGTATTTTTACTTACATACGCTCTCATAGGTGTATGCCCCATAACTAAATCCACAGAGATCTGTCGCAGTCAAGGGTTGGGAACACAATGGGTGCTCGAGTTTAATTGGTTAAGTCAGCAAAGCTTAGAAATGAGAAAAGGCTTTCTCCACATTTTTCAGACAGCATCTTTTTTACTTACCACATGTTTTCTTAGTTTATTTTGTTATTGGAAAACAGAGACCTTTCTATTTTTATAAGATTTCAGTGAGTGCTTCATTGAATTATAAAATGTAGCAAATGATGTTAACTCCTTATGTCAAATGTAATCAAAACTGCTCCCATGTGCCACTTGCAGTTACTCTCATTTATAGCCACCTATCCACATAATTCTTAACTCTATATGGAGTCTCATTCTTTTGTTTCTGCTTTGCTTTATGCTTTCAGTTCTGTTAAGGATTTGGAGTAGTAGTGAAAATGTATGAAATTGAGCATATTTTTTAAAAATTTTTTTATTAGTTTTTCAAAACATTTTACAAATTAAAAACCCCAAATCCCAATGAGGAACATTAAAACAGTGCAAAAATTAAGCATACAATAACAATATGCTACAAAGGAAGAGAATTTAGCAAAAAAAAGCACCTAAATTAAAGACAAGTAAGCTTAGTGTCCTCCCCAAGCCCCACAACACAAGAAAAAACAACAGCAACTCCAGACCAACCACAACACAATATAGAGAGTATAAGTCAGGACAGCCAAGCTCCCAGACTGTGAATACAATCAGCAACAGAGGGTAATAATGCCTTCTACCAGAAAAAAAAAGCTGAAAGCAAGGGACTGAAAAGAAAAAAAAAACCCTAGTCAAGAGGAAGGTTATGAAAGTACGCGATAAAAGGTCCCCAGACCTTATGGAACTTTAGATCCGAATTGAGAACTAAATTATGAATTTTTTCGAGGTCCAAACAGGCCATGATGTCGTTAAGCCATTGAGCATGAGTGGGCGGGGCAACATCTCTCCATCTGAGGAAGATCAAGCGTCTAGCCAGGAGAGAGGCAAAGGATAATATTTGGCATTTGGTCGGACCCAGACATAAATCTGTCTCACCCCAAAAACCGAACAGAGCAATTAAGGGGTTTGGTTCTAGGTGCTGATTCAGAATACACGATAACGTAGTGAAGACATCTTTCCAGAATTTCTCCAAGCTAGGACAGAACCAGTACATATGGATGAGAGAGGCCACGCCCCTCTTGCATTTATCACAGAGCGGACTAACGCTAGGGTAGAATCGAGATAGTTTAGATTTAGACAAATGGGCTCTATGAACAATCTTAAACTGTAAAAGGCAGTGGCGAGCACAAAGAGAGATTGAGTTAACCGATTTGAGAACTGAATCCCAGCTCTCCTCAGATAAGGAGATATTTAAATCCTGCTCCCAGGCCATTTTGATTTTATCCATGGGGGCCCATCGTAAGGCTGC
The DNA here is from genome assembly GCF_030144855.1 of Hypanus sabinus. NCBI lineage: Eukaryota > Metazoa > Chordata > Chondrichthyes > Myliobatiformes > Dasyatidae > Hypanus > Hypanus sabinus. The sequence goes on along the minus strand of NC_082722.1, from coordinate 15,077,321 downwards.
TAGTTTATCTCGGATGATTGATATTAAGCCTTTACCTAGTGGATTCATGGAAAGAAATAGGTCCATAGCATTTTTCGCAGGCATTTCAGGGAAGTTAGGAATTAAAGGAGCAATAAAGTGTCAGATTTGGAGATATCTGAAAAAATGAGATTGGGCAGATTGAACTTAACAGAGAGCTGCTGAAAAGAAGCGAAGCGATTATCAATGAAAAGATCTTCAAAATGTCTAATGCCCTTCCTATACCAAACCTGGAATGCTGAATCATATGTAGTAGGTAAAAAAAGGTGATTATGAGCAATAGGGCTGGAAACAGAAAACCCCTGGAAACCATAGCATTTCCTGATCTGAGCCCACAACGTATATTAGCTGCCCAATAATATAAACGAAAGTTAGGTAAAGCCATGCCACCCTCTTTTTTAGATTTTTGGAGATGGATTTTATTAATTCTAGAGTGCTTATTCTACCACAGATATGACAAAATAATAGAGTCTAAGGAATCAAAAAAAGATTTAGGAATATAAATTGGGATAGATTGAAATAGGTATAAAAATTTGGGGAGAACATACATTTTAACAACATTAATACGACCTACCAAAGACATAGATAGAGGTGACCATTGTACCAGGCTCTGTTTTATAGCATATGAAAGATTGGCAAAGTTTTCACGAAAAAGATCTTTAAACTTCCTTGTGACTGTAATTCCAAGATAAGTAAATTGATTATGGACTACTTTAAAAGGGAGATCATGAAATGTTAGTTCTTGTGCTTCTTTATTAATTGGGAGAAGTTCACTCTTATGTAAATTAAGTTTATAGCCAGAGATCTGGCTGAACTGGTCAAGAAGTGAAAACATTAGAGGTAAGGATCTAGATGGATTTGAGAGAAAGAGTAATAAGTCATCAGCATAGAGAGAAACTTTATGCTCAACACCCCCTCTCCAAATCCCAGTCAATTCAGGGCAGTTTCGAAATGCTATCGCCAGAGGTTCCATAGCCAAATCAAAGAGAAAGGGACTTAAGGGGCATCCCTGGCAGGTGCCACGTTTGAGATTAAATACTTGGGATTTCTGAAAATTGGTTAAAACAGAGGCAGTAGGACACAGGTACAGCAATTGGATCCAAGAGATGAAACTTTGGCCAAGGTCAAATTTTTCTAAAACTGCAAAAAGGTAATTCCACTCTATATGATCAAATGCTTTCTCCGCATCGAGGGAAATAACACATTCAGGAATCCCAGTTGAAGGTGAGTATAAGATATTAAATAAATGCCGAATGTTAAAAAAAGGGAAACGGTTTTTAATAAAGCCTGTTTGGTCATCAGAGATAATGGAGGGAATGACGGTTTCTAATCTATGAGCCAAAACTTTAGCTAAGATCTTTACATCAACATTGAGCAGAGAGATCAGCCTATACGAGGAACACTCTGTTGGGTCTTTGCCCTTTTTTAAAAGAAGAATAATAGATGCCTCACTGAAAGAGGGTGGCAATGTGCCATAATTAAACGAGTCAGATAATACTGAAAGTAACTGAGGAGAAAGAAGAGAAGAGAATGATTTATAAAATTCTACAGGGAACCCATCAGGTCCAGGAGATTTCCCTGAGGACAGTGCAGAAATTGCAGAAGATATTTCTTCTAATGACATAGGCGCATTGAGTTTGGCTTTGAAATCAGATGAAAGTGAGGGGATATTCAGATTCTGTAAAAATTGATCAACAGAGATATTGTCATTCAGAGATTCAGAGGAATAAAGCCGAGAATAAAAATTTTTAAATGCGTCATTAATTTCTAAATGATCCAATGTAAAGTCTCCGTTCCCCTTCTGGATCTTTGTAATATGTTGTTTGGCTTTGGAACGCCTCCGCTGATTGGCTAGGAATTTACCAGACTTATCCCCATGAATGTAAAAGCGACTCTTGCTTTCGAGAAGTTGGCGTTCGACAGGTTGAGTGGTGACAGGTTAGTTGACAGGTTAGTTTGACAGGTTAGTTTGGTGTTCAACACGCTTCTTGTATAATTCAGGGTTCTTAGTTTGGGCATATATTTGATCCAATTCTTTAATCTGGTTAATCAGGTCTAATCGATCTGCACAGGATCTTCTGTTGAGATTTGCTGTGTAAGAGATTATTTGCCCCCTCAGATATGCTTTCATGGCATCCCAGACAATCTGGGATGGCACTTCAGGTGATGTATTAGTGTTAAAATAAAAGGTTATCTGATCCTTAATAAATTTTAAAAAATCATCATCCGATAGTAAAGTTGAATCAAACCGCCAGTGTTTATTCCTCTGAGGGAGACCAGGCAAATTCAGAGAGAGAGTAATTGGGGCATGGTCAGAGATCAGTATTCTCTGATAGTCACAAGAGTGGGCAAATGGAATAAGTTGGTTATCGAGTAAGAAATAATCAATTCTAGTGAAGGTATGGTGAACATGTGAGAAAAAAGAATAATCTCTCTCCGTAGGATGAAAGAAACGCCATATATCAGAGATACCATAATTAGACAGAAACGATTGGATAGCTAAGGCAGATTTAGTAGGTGGTCTAGTAACAGAGGACGATCGATCCAAATTAGGATCTAACCAACAATTAAAGTCACCACCCAGTATAAGAGAGTATGAGTTTAAGTCTGGTAGTGAGGAAAAAAACCGTTCAAAAAAATTAACATCATCAAAGTTGGGGGCATACAGGTTTGCTAGTGCAACTTTAGTGTTATACAGTTTGCCAGAAACAATAATAAAATGGCCATTTATATCAGATATTTTATTATGGAGTTCAAAAGGAATATTTGAGTTAATAAGAATGGAGACTCCCCTAGCTTTAGCGGTAAAGGATGAATGAAAATGCTGACCCGCCCACTTTGACAAAAGCCGGGAGTTATCAGAACAACGAATATGAGTTTCTTGAAGGAAAGCAATGTCAGCTTTGAGTTGTTTGATATGTGAGAATACCTTCCTCCTTTTAACAGGGTGATTCAATCCCTTTACATTCCAGCTCACGAATTTAAGTGCACTAGCCATTATCGATTACTAATGCATAAAAGGCAGAAGGCATATAAAAAGTCAAGCAGTACAATAGCAGTCTGGGAGCAGAGATGTAAACACAGATTCGTAAAATCAACACATATACATGTCCTGAGCAATAAAGAGATATAATATATACAGTGAGTGATGTTGGAACTAGAAAACCCACCCCACTCACACAACCCAAAACTAGACGGCTACCAAAACAAGTAGCTAGCTCTACCAAAAAAATTAACCCAAATACAACTTCCAGATCTATGTCATTAACAGCAGTTCCGTGTAAATACTATAATAAATAGTAACTAGTTTATGCACTAAAAAACATAACTACAGATTAGAACACCTTCTGCTGGAATATAAAACTTAATACAGAGAAAATCGGAAGAGGGCCAAAACTAACCTGCCAGCGAAAAAATTATAGAAGAATAAAGTAAGAGAAAGGAAAAAAAAGGGATTAAAAAAAAGGAGAGGAAGGGGAAAATTATAAATTCAAGATGAGCATTTATCAACCATTTACAGAGAAGAGAGAAAAAAATTCAGAAATTAGAAAAAAGAGGTGAAGAAAAGAAAAAAGTATAATAAAATAAATAAATATAAAAAGGAAAAATAGATCGGCAATTAAACTGTGAACCAACAAACAGGAAGGCCTTCACTGAAGACTTCAAACCTCCAAAACAAGTTAAAGTCAGTTGTAGAACTCTGTAGATAAAGTTGTACAACAATAAAAGTTAGATTTCACACACACCAAATCCAGGGAGAGATTGTCAACAGCCCTTAGAGTTTCAATGAATAATGTCTGAATGATTGAAGTAAAGTCTGAGTTCAGAGAAAGTAATTTTACTACGAGAAGTACTTATCCACCATTTTAGGAGGTCTGATCGGGTTCCGAAGATGGCTGGATAGCCGGAAGACTTGCCACAAATGCTTCAGCTTCCTTGGCTGACTTAAACCATTTGTATTTCCCAGCGTTAAGTTTGATTCGTAGATCAGCAGGGGAACGGAGCGAGGGTTTAAAACCACGATCAAAAAGCACTTTCATTGCACCTTTAAACTCAGCGCGCATCTTTAAGGTCTGGGGTGCAAAATCTGAAATTGAGCATATTAATGGTAGAATCTGTACTATATAGAACATCGTGATTACAGATGAGAAATAAGCAGTACTGTTATTAGAAGAATGTGCAAAACAGTCGTGCAAAGGTAATATTAGACAAATAGCATGCCATGTTGCAGTGAAACAGTAATTTGTTTCTTTTTATTGTTTCACTTTCTATGCATTCATTGTTCAAGGGAGGCTGGAATATTCGAAGGCAAAAACCTGTTACAGCCGCATATCCATCTGGAGTACTCTACTTGTAGAAGAATGTTGTTACTTTGAACCTCTTTGCTTTAACCTTAGATCAAGTCATAAAACAATGATGCATTCAAAATACTTTCCAATTAAGCAGTGGAGAATTGATGTCCTTCTTGGAAAAAATTAAACATAATTATCAGGAGCCGGAGTAGGTCGCTCAGCCCTTCATGCCTGCACTGCCATTTAATAAGTTCATAGTTGATCTAATTGTAATTTCAACTCTGTGTTCCCATCTAGTCCCTGTAACCTTTCACCTCTAATCTGCCCAACTGTTCCTCCCAGGACAATCTACACAGTCCAATCATTAGCTTAATAAACCTTCTCTGAACTGCAATCTTAAGTAAGAAGATCAATCCTGTACATAATACAACCAGTATCCTATATCCTTTTGAAAATTATGCACAAGGATATCCAGAGCCCTCTGCATTTCAGAGTGCACCCTATAGATAACATAATTAATTTATTTTTCCCCAGTGAAAGAGATGGAGGATGTGCACTTTGTGCTTGTGTGTACTAGAGCAGAGTTTGTTGGTGAATGCAATTTGCTGTAATTTCAGTCTATTAAGCAAGCTATTAAACTGTACTTACAACTAGATCTACTGTAGGTGCTTAGACAGCTACATTTCCCAATGCTGCTTCATTTCAGCTTGTGCAGGCTTCCTGAGCTTTCAATCACACAGAACTATTTGGCCAGGATGTGAAGGTTCATTTTGATGAAATGAGGCATCTATTGTTGAATCAGCATTGCCACTTTCCTCCAGTGCTCCCCAAGCTACACAATGATAGTCATTGGACTGAGTTATTTTTATTGTTTATGAACAATAAGCATTAATTGCACTTTTTTCACTAAACAGAAATAAGCCATCATCCCATGAAGCCAGTGCAGAGGAGCCAGCCCAGGAGTTACATGGTGAAGCTTGGCAAAGCCAAACAAGTCTTCAGGTTGATGATAGGTCAGTAAGACATTGTTTTTTTTGTTGTTTTGACCAACAGATGTTCAATGATTGATTTTGACCAAGTATTTTCTGCTGCTTAGGTTTGATGCTATTCCTTTCCATCACTGTTTCAGTAGTCTATCGAAGGGTGTGGACTGAAATTACATTGAAAGAGAAAATCTATGATTCTGAAGGGTATAGAGTTGGGACATTGCGCAGAGCCAACATTGGCACCCAATCATCCAGCAAATTTCAGGCACCCTGAAATCGGCTTTATTATACAGTTTCAGAGTTTGACAAGATTAAACATGAAGTACAGTATTACTGGTGCTGTGAAATTACCAGTGTATAACAGAAACTGGTTAAACAAATTCCACCTTGATCACGTGGATCTGACCTTCTGTAGAAGGACTGTAATTTATCTTAAGTGTATCTTGGAAGGTGTAAATGCTAAATTAAATTAATTCAATAAAATAGCAAATTAGAGTGAAACAGGGAGCAGGAAATCCAACATCTGTATATGGACTAGCCTATATGTTCACAGTTCAAAGTTAATATATCAAATAACATATATGTCACCGTATACAACCCCAACATTTATTTTCCTGTGGACATGCTCAGAAAATCTCTAACAGGATCAATGAAAGATCAACTGAAGTGCAGAAGGCAACAAACTATGAAAATGCAAATATAAATAAATAGCAATAAATAATGAGAACATGAAATAGCAAGATGAAGAGTCCTTAAAGTGAGATCATTGGTTGTGGGAACATCTCAATGGATGGGCAAGTGAGTGTAGTTATCCCCTTTGTTCAAGAAGCCTAATGGTTGAGGGGTAGTAACTGTTTTTAAACCTGGCGCTGTGAGTCCTGATGGAAGCAGCACGGCCTGGGTGGTGAGGATCTCTGATGATGGATACTGCTTTCCTACAACAAGCATTTCATGTAGATGTGCTCAGTGGTTGGGAGGGCTTTGTCCATGACGTACTGGGCCAAATCCACTACCTTTTGTAGGGTTTCCCACTCAAAGGGATTGGTGTTTGATACAGCCAGTCATTACACTCTCCAATACACATCTATAGAAGCTCCTAAAACTTCAGACCCAACAATGTGGTTGATTCCTCAGAAGACCCGACAATGTAAGACAGCAAGGAGAGAATAGGGCATCATAGCCTGATGGCATGACATTAATTATTTAATCAGTTATTTTTAATATTCATAGCCTGAGATTTGATTGGGTTTTATTAGGTCAATTATATTTATTTCTGACTGGCATTTAAAGGCAGAATCTGAATTTCCTGGCAGCCGGATTTCTTGTACTCTGGCTGGATCTCCTGCTCCCCTACTGCAGTTTTCAATGAATGGAGCAGTGCTGGAGTTGAGGCAGAGGCTGGACGCTAACATGAAAGAGCTCGGATCAATGACTATTGTCAGTGAGGTCCCTAGTGCTGTAAAGACAAGCATCTTACACCAACAGGTTAAGCAGCTACAAGCACTTGCCAGATGAGAATCCAGCAGGGCTGAAAGATGACAGAGACTGTGCAGTGGCTGGGTTGGTAGTGCTAAATAGTAAATGACTATGCCAGTATCCAAGGACAATTTTTCATAACTCCATGAACTAGAACAGTCCACTCTCCCAGTCAGTTCACGCCATTGTCTATGCTTCAGTCAATATTCCTACCTTTTTTTTTGCCTAAACCTATCAGGGTAACCCTCCAATCCCTCCTATATTGCAATGACTTGGAAAAACTAATGGACCATTGAACCATTGAATGTTGGCCCTTACCACTTGCTCTTTAGTGTTTCATGCACCAGGATCCAGGGGCCTATTTAGACCATAAGATAGAGTGGAATTGGACCACTCGGTACATTGAGACTGCCCCACCAAATGATCATTTTGGGCTGATTTATTTTCCTTCTCAACCCCATTTTCCTGCCTTCTCCATGTAATCTTTAGCACCTTTTTTAATCAAGTACCTCCGCTTTAAATATACACAATGATCTGGTCTCCACAACCCTCTGTGGCAATGAATTCCACAGATTCACCACCCTCTGGCTAAAGAAATTCCTCCTCATCTCTGTTCTAAAGGGACATCCTTGTATTCTGCCGATGTGCCCTCTGGCCCTTTAGTTCCCTGCTTCCTGGCTCTCTCAGACGGCACTGCATTTGTGGTTTTTCCATCTTCTGGATCTGCCTGGACATTTTGATAGATGACAACTAACATGCATAATAATGAAGCCCTTGGGTTGTACTTTGATATAAATGTTTTTAGTATTGCCATTTAGGTTACTGTTTTAAGACTGACACATATCATAACCTGTTTGGAAAATCAAAGTGACTAAATGCAGCTTAACTCTTCAGTTTCAGATCTCAGCAGGGTTCAACATCAAGCATTACCAGTGCTATTGTTAATGAGCGCCTCCAGGAATTGGTTAAACTCTTTAAAGAACGAACGGAACAGGTCAAAGAAAAGCTTATTGACCCTGAAGCATCCGAGGATGAGGGAAGCCCAACTGCATGTAAGTAAAGGGGAGTTTGGGATTGAGTTCAGGACATGATGGTTGCAATGGATCTGTTCAGAAGTGTGAAATGATCAACTGGCTCTACTTTATGGTCTGTCTGGACCACTAGCTGATCAGCAAGAGGGTCTCAGGAAACATGATAGACTGGGATTAGTTGCAATGGATGTGGAAGAACACAAGAAGATGCAAACACGACAGGACTGTTTGGAGCACAGTGCTAACAGACTCACTTGACTGACCGTACTTTGAATGGGTTGGATGCTCTCTGATGCCTACAGCCAGGGAGAGAGCTCTGTGGATGTGTCTGAGTGAAGGGTTCTTTCTGTCACCTGACCCACCTCAATGACCCCAGCCAGAGGAAGGTGAGGCCACTCCCATTTCTATTGATGCAGAAATTCCAAATAATCTCCAACTGGTGAATCTCTGTAGGGGTGGGTAATATTTCCCTGTAGACATGCTGTTAAGCCAAATGGCACTGTCTAGCCAAGCATGCTTACTCAACTTTACTTATTCTCTTCACTTAAATATGTCTTATTGATGTAATTTACAAAATAAGATTTTTTTAAATTGTCAATTCTATGCAAACAGATCGATCACTCTAACGATATTCTTCCATTCTTCCTTTGGAAGTTCATGAGGTCATGATGGGCAGAATATAAAAGCATTTTTTCTATTAATTTATTCTATTAGAGCCACTTCTCACTTGCTCACTCATAATCCTGTTTACATAATGTTACAGCACCCTCGAAGGCGGCTCCGGCAGCTCCTGCCCCACCTCCAGAGGAGAAAAAGGAGGAGGAAGAGAAGGAGGAGGAGCACTACTGTGAAATGATGTGCTGCCGGTTTAAAACAAGACCTTGGCTCAGGCGAATCAAATCCGTGGGACTTCCATCCAGCGTTGATCCTTTCAGCAGTAGGTTTAATTGAATCTATTTTTCAAAGTTTGAAACTGTAGTCAGAATAAGAACTGAACCTGAGTAACAACCGGTCAACACTTATGGTACCGAAAGCAAACTGTACTTAGTTGGGCAGTAACTGGTCAACACGATGTTTTCTGCTGTAGGGATTTATCTGAGCAGTACAAAGGGAACAGAACCTGGGTAACAGGAATCACCCTGTAATAATCAGGTTTCATCACAGCAAGAGCTGTTCACCAGAAACTAGTGAGCATTCTCGAGTCTGAGAAAAGAATAGAAACTAGTCAATAGAAAGGAATCAACAAATGTTAGATCAGCACTCTTGATCTTTAGCCATCGTGTCTGGTGGGGAGTTGTCTTCCTTTTGGGAATGGGCAACAGCAGGATGGCCAGCCCAGGGCCCAGGAAGTGCACTGAGGGGAGATCATCTGGCTCAGCACTCAATATATTTTCGGAGATATTATGTGGGCTGTTATTTGTCCCTGGAGAATATGCAACATTTGACATTGGTATACTGAAGAGACTAGAACAAGTCATTTACACCCAGAACCAAATTATATTTTAATTTATCTGATTCATTAAAATACTAATTACTAGCACTTTATTGTTTGTGCTCCTCTGAAAATGGCAAATCAATAAACTCTCAATGATAATGAGAAAGGTCTTTCTTGATAGTAATTTAAATGAAAGAGTATTCAGGTTTGAGCACCAAGTGTTAATAATTTAATCAGTTACTTGTCAACAGGAGCTAATCACAACCATTGTGGCAACTTTAATTAGTCAAATGCAATTAATCTGGTAGGAGCTTGTTCACTGAATTTCCACTGATCATTTTTAGTGTATATAATCCAAATTAGATGCATTTATTTCATGATAGCACAGAAAATAAGAAGTAGTCAGTAATAACATGTTTTGATATTATGTGTACTTTGTATCTTTGATAACATGCCAATAATTAATGTGAGCTATAGTGAGATGTTATCTCATCAGTGTTATATTAAAAGAAACAAACAACCTGTCATTTGATGGAAGTAACTTCCTTTTACATATACAGTGGATTCTGGGCAATTGGGCCATCCGTTAATCAGTGTAGCCACTTATTGGGGACAAATCTTAAAGAGCAAAAACTAATTGAGAGAATAGCTGTTTTTCCCTTCATTTTTTCTGGGACACTATGCTCTTTATTTGGGACAGGAAATTTAAGCTGAAGTTTCTACCTAGTATCAGTTGTGTGCACATGTATGGCCATTAAACACTACACCGTGCTGAGCACAAACAGTTTTAAGTAGCATCAGTTGTGTGTGTTTTTGATCTAAAAACAAAGAATTTTGTCACTGATAGCTGGCGGGAGAAAGCAAAAAGACAATTTGGGACTGTTTTGTTCACTGCAGTTTAGAGCATTCAGACTTGGAGATGCCAGAAATTGCCAGGAGTCAAAATTAAATGATTTCACCACGTCAACAAGTTAGGAACTACAAATAATTTGAAGGTATCAACAAATGAATGCTACAATGAGAATGAACTGTCAGACGATGCAATCATCGAAGGCATTGTATATAGGTGGTCCATTATCGACACTAGGTGTCTGTGCTCATTTGCATTCAATCAAAAGAACGCAGCAGTATACTCTGGATGAATTCCAACCTCTATAACTATTAAGAACCAAAATACAGTTTTATAGTATTGTAGTGGTATTGATAGTCTTTTAATTTGTTACTTAGTTAAACAGTAGTTTCTCTTTTTTATGCCTTTTTAACTATTTCCATGGAACTCTGGCTAATTGGACCAAAATGTACCTGTCCCAATGTATCCCAATTAACCAGAATCCACTGTAGTTTGATCATGTTCCTATATAACTGTAACTGTTTGAAGTGTAGTGGGGGTATGGGGGGGTGGGGGGGGGGCTGAAAAATAATCATATTCTCCTGTGACATGGTTCAAATAAACATAACTTCATATCTTGCTGTGGCTTGAACAGATTCCAATTTCAATACCAAAAATCGACAGATTATCGTACGGCCACAATGGGTACAAACGCTGCCATTGGAATACTAACAAGTAGTGCAATGATTTTATGTGTGCAGAATAAAATTTAGAACCAAAGCTGTACACTATCTGTAATGGGTATGTAACCCTCTTTGGAGAATTGCAAAGCAGTTCCCATGCATGTGATATGTTTTTATATGGAGGATCCTGGGTGAAAGCAGCATAAATGCAAGGTTATCACTGTGGCAAAATTCTGTTGTGCACAGGCAGCGAGTCTCAAATACTGATGTAGACCTTAAATTATGCCACCAGTATTATTGAAAGCTAAAGATAAAAATAAAGATTAGCCTTATTTGCCACATGCACATGAATACACAAGTGAAATGCATTGTTTGTGTCAAAGCAAATTAGTGCGGATTGTGCTGGGCACAATTGATGCGAGTGTCGCCACAGTTCCAGTATGCCCACAGCTCTCTAACCCTAACCCTTTCTGGAATATAGGAAGAAACTGGAGCAGCTGAAGGAAACCCAAGCAGTCACAGGGAGAATGTACAAGTTCCTTACAGACAGCAGCGGAAATCAAATCCCATTTTAACAGTAGGCACTGTAAAGTAATGCGGTAATCACAATGCTACCACACCACCCTTGGCCTTACTTGAGCCAAGTACCCAAGCTGATTACTTTAGCTGGGAACCTTGACCCTCTGAGTGTCCCAATAGCCATCCCTTCCACTTAAGGGTAAAGCTGAAAACTGGCAATAAGAACACCCTGTGTAGTGGAAGATCAGGCAACAAAGTTTGTGCTTCTAATGAGGCATTGGTGCCAACTTTCTATTTTTTGCATTGTTAACCTTAAAAGATCAGGAGTTTGCAATTCTATCACATGTGGTCTGTAATGCATCATGTTTGGCAGAATATCACCTGGTACCCACAGCTCAGGCAGCAGTAACACAACTTCAGGTACAAAGACAATCTGTTTCTTGGTTTCTGCAGTTTTCATTTGAAACCAGTCTAGACCTATTGGCGGATAGTCTTCTTTCTCTCTAAGCTAAATGGCGATAAAGTGAAAGGCATTCAATCAAATTGTAAATCAACGTAAGGGTGTCAAAGTTACAGAGAATGGGGTTGAGGGAAAATAGATCTCCCATGATTGAATGCTGGAGCAGAGTCAATACGCCTAATGTCCTTATTCTGCTTGCACGTCTTATGATTTATGGTCTAAATCTTTGACACAAGCATCTCCACCATCAGATGCAGAGTTACAAGGATGGTTGTTATGAAGACATAAAAATCACATTGAGGAGTAGGATCAATTCTCCTGAAATTAAAATTCAGACTGATTGTTGCAGAGTTCAAAGACTTTATTCCCCACCTAATCTTTGTCATACTCTCAGAGAAGTGTAGATCTCTCATACATAACTCCCGCTTAGATTATCTGTGAGTATTTGTTAAAGCAATGGACCATACATTTTACAAAATACTGCTTATTGTACATAATCAAGAAAATTGATTGGGTAATTAATAGGGTGCATCTAAAGTGTTGGTTTTTGAGAAGAATGTTAAGCCAACGTTCCATCTGCCCTCATATGTGAACATAAAGGTTTTATAACACCCTTCTGAATAGGTAGATGTACGGTGGATGTTCTGGACATTATCAGATTAAAATTAGTGGGAATCTCTTTTGTGTATTTTGTGTCTGACATTTTCCCCTTGTCAACACTGGTAGTGCTTTAAAAGAATTTCACAAGTGACCAAGGTACTGTGAAATGACCAGAGTCTGCGAATGGTGTGATATAAATGCAAGTCTTTCTTTGGCCTCCACCTGTCCTGTTGCTATGCTGGGACAGCTTGGTATGGATGCTAGGTGTGAAAAGTGCCCCATCTAGAACATTGTACTCTCTAGAAGTCAAAGTGCAGATTTTAGAAAACTGAAATAAAACACAAATTGCTGGATACACTCAGCAGGTCAGGCAGCACCTTAGAAGAGAGAAATAGGGTTAATGTCTTAGGTATGAGACCTTTGATCAGAACTGTTATGTTGTGTAACTCCAGAAATTAATCAAAAGAAAAACATGAGCCGTAATGTTGTCTACTTAGATTTTCTTTCCTTTTCTTTTTTAGTAAGTTGATGACATAAGCCATTCATGTACTTCTTATATAGAACCCATAATAAATTATGTAATCAACAAGGTATGCTTATTCAAACAATATATTTATAATTTTACTCAAATATTACTGAAATATTAAATAAACTCCTCCATGCTTAGCTATAAACAACTCAATATAGAATGCATCTCAACACAAATATGTAACGTGTTGCTCTCTAGTATACTACATAATACAATTAATATACAGACATCCACAGGACAGTTAATTTTAAATTGTCCCATTCAGGCCTAAAGATTTAATCACTGTGGGGAATTGCTGCCCTCCAGAAAGGTTTGCAAAGATATCCTCTATCCTGGGGGCAGAGGATATTGACTTACTTTCAGTACTGGGTTGATGGTGACCTTAAAATTTCCACAGATCCTGACAGAGCTATCCTTCTTGGCTACTGGGAACCACTGGCATTGCCTACGGGCTTCACTCAAACTTGGAGGGAATTCCTTCAGCCTCCATGCGATCTAGCTCTCTGGCTACTTTGTCACAGATGGTATATGGAACTGGATGGGCCCAAGTAAAACTTGGGTGTGCAATTTTCATTTAACACTATTTTACTCTTGATATGTTTGAGTTTTCCAGTGCCAAACTGGAACACTACTGTAGCCTCATCCAGTACCTTTCTTAATCTGCTTTCAGTTAAGACTTTTGCAGTGGTAGTGGCGTGCAAATGACGGGTGAATGTCCAATCAAGTTGTACTTATAGCCAATCATGGCCCCACAATGCTGGCCCTCCTGCTTTTACTACATACAAACCCAATGTGGCTTATTGGTTGTACTTCAGTTACGATTGCCATTCCCACAGGAGTTATCTTTTCCCCACTGTAAGTTCTTAGTTGGATTTTGCAGGATTCAGTTCAGTATCTTTGAAATGCCATTCAAAATCATTTTGTAGAATCAGAGCTAGTGTCCAATTTCATTTTCATTAACTTGCTGTTTACTTCTGGTGTAAACCATACAGCTTGTCTCTTGTTAGTTTTCATAATGTAAATCTTCAGACTACTCAGTCCTGTGTCACTCTCATCATTATCAGATTTTTCATCAACAACATGCTCTTTTTAAAACTTCAACTTGGCTTTTTCTCTTTTTTCTGTAGTCCATTTATTTTTGTCTGCCCAACATGCTCTTTGTTTCCTACTTGTTGCATTTTCTGCAAGGTTCACCTTTAAACCTGTATTGATCTAGTACACGTGAGCCCCTGCCACATTAGTAACACTATTTGCTTGGCCAGGCAGTTTTATGTTTAGACACTGCAATTTTGTTTACTCTCATTTCATTCCTGACTGCAACTCAATTGCGTCTCTAGCTGCTGTTTCCATTAATACAGTGATCCCAATTGCTCTTTTAAAATATGAGTTGTGCTTCCGTTAGGAACTATTTTAAAATGCTTTCTTGTAAGATTACACAAACTAAACGATCTGTCAGTGCATCATTAAGCCAAATTCTGCTCAATTTGTTTAGTATACATCATCCAGTTGTTTGTATGCAATCAAACATGTCTATTTTTCTGATGTAGCCAGACATTTCTGTTTTTCTTTTATTTATTATTATTATTATCACATGGTACTAACTATTCATGAACCCATAGCCATATTGGTTGCTTGTTATTCTGTCCTTTTTCTGCTTTAAAAAAAATTCAAACATCTCTCTCTCCTTCCAACAAAAAAAATGTAAACGCAAAGTACACTGCAGATGCTGTGGTCAAATCAAGACATACAAAAAAGCTGGATGAATTCAGCAGGTCGGGCAGCATCCGTTGAAAGAAGCAGTCAACGTTCCTGACAAAGGGTCTCGACCCAAAATGTTGACTGCTTCTTTCAACAGATGCTGCCCAACCTGCTGAGTTCACCCAGCATTTTTGTACGCCTTGAAAAAAAAACATGCTTTGCTTAAACAGGTAGGTAGTCATCTCAGGTTTGTTTTAAAACTTCCTCAACACCACTGTTATGTTTTGTAATTCCAGAAAAACACAGGAACTGGAATATTCATGTACTTAGCTTTTGTTTCCTCTACTTTTTTAGGGATGCGCTCACATATGATGTGGTGACGTGATGGTGTATGCCATTCACATACTTCTTACATATAACCCAGAATGAATTATGTAAAGAAACAAAGAATGCTTAATCAAACATATTTACAATACTACTGAAATACTAAATACACTACAAGAACTATTCTGACAAAGGATCGTGGACCTGAAATGTTAACTCTTTATGCTCCCTTACCCATTAAGTGTTCTAACATTTTTCTTTTCTCATTATATCATCTGAATGGGTCTCAATGTCTGTATAGAACAATTTACTTTATTGCTCTGCTTTGTCATTTCACCACAGCATAATCACCTTTCATCAAAGCAACCATCATTTACTGCAGTCAGGGTATACACAGTTTGTGTGTGTATATATATCCGTCTAGAGAGAAAGAGTTCAGTTGTGTGGATACATCCAAACACCACATTATGTACATCTGAACCACTCAGATTTGTTAGCGTCAAGATTATAAGATTAGACCCATGCTTTTTAGAGTGGCTGGGAGACATATGATAGTTTAGAATCTTTTCTACAAATGCCAAATGACACTGTGGGTCAGTTGATGACTTTAAATCTGAAGTTGGAAGATTGTTCACAAGAGAAAAAAGTAGGTGGTTGGAATTATGTCATATATTAGCTGCGATGGCAGGATAGGCTTGAGAGGTTAAATGGCTTCCTTCTTTTATTTTCTGCTACTTACCTATTTAATACTGTTTTTCTATTACTATCTTGTTTTTATCTACTGCTTTATTAAATTGTCTGAGGGGAAGCCAAACAGTTTCATTGTATCTGGTATAATGACTATAAAGATCATTCATTCATTCATTCATTCTTTTTCTATATTTCCTTACCTACATGTGTTTGCTCTGCCTAAGGGAGAACCATCACCAGTTGAGATATCAAAAACCTACCACCTGCTTAACTACAAAGCAGAATTCAGCCTGCATCTCATTCTTCATGTGACCCATCTCCACAACAGCGCACTGTAGACCTGCCAAATTCAGATTCCTGTTTTGCCACTGTGTGGACAGCTAAATAAGATAAATAATTAATTCTAAAGTTTGCTAAATAGTAAAATTAAATTTCCATTCTTATGGATTCTGCAGTCTGTTTCCAGAATCCATAAAGTTTTCATTTCAAACCGGCTCGTGCTGCTGGAACACCAATAGCATTGCCTTGACATTCTTATTACTGATCTCTGTATCCACTTTCTCGTCTTCTTGAGGCTGAGGCCTATGGCCTGAAACAGGTTTAGCTGGCGGGCATTCCTCCAGCTGCCATCTGCCAGGTAAGTGTACTGTGTATCTGCTGACATTGTGTTAGGTTGGCTTTGTGTAAATGTCATCATTCCTGTATTGATGTTCAAACTGGTGACATGTTAATAGTGGTGGTTATACTCTAATAATTATAGTGATTGATCACACTAGTGTTGCTGATATTTAATGTTGTCAATGTGATGGTGTAGGAGCTTATTGATACCGTTTTGTGGACCAATTAGTCCCTGTGTGTCTGCAAAGGAAGGAATGGTATAACTAGGCAATGCCACATCATCTTCAAAGTCAGTAAATATCAGGACCAGAGATGTTTATTGACATGAAGTAATGAATTGGGAGTATTCTGTACTGTATTTTTATGGAGGTATTAGCTTATCCCTATACCACACACAACGCTAACAATAGTAAAGCCTGCTTGCTTCGGTAGTTACACTGCAACCTGCCAATGTGCTGTGACTGTATACATTATACTGTTGCTGCTTTTAAATGAAGAGGCAATTTGTCAGTAAATGGCCATCTTCATTCACTCAGCACTGACTGAATGGATTGACTACTCCACTGAGTTTGTAAGTAATCTGATACATTTGGGTTTGCCTGCAATATCGAGTTCATATGTAACACAGTTCTTCTTGTTTTCTGCCTTAGACCCTCTGTATGTTCTGTGGTTGTCCATCGTGGTATTAGCCTGGAACTGGAATGTTTGGTTAATCCCCGTGCGCTGCACCTTTCCCTACCAAACACCCGATAACATCCATCTATGGCTATTAATGGATTATTTCTGTGATCTGATTTACCTGACGGACATGATTGTTTTCCAGTCTCGTCTCCAGTTTGTAAAAGGAGGAGACATTATAGTGAGTGATTATATCAATTTCTCTCTTCATGATTAATAAAAGTTATTCATGCAGTTGGCCACCTCAACTGTATGTGGCCTTATAGATTTTAACTTTCCTGATTAACAACATCTACTCAATCGACAACCAGATTCTTCTTCAAATTCTTACAATACTTTAAAAGGTAGCAGGGACTAAAAGCAATTTCTAAATGTAGATTCTAGTCACATGATTAATCTGTTCATTCCAAAACATTGATATGTAACAGAAGATTCCAGTAACACTGAAAATGGCCACGCAGGTTGATGGGATGGTAAAGAATGCAAATGCCATCTTTGCCTTCAAGAAACTGGGTTAAAAAATGGGGAAGTTCTTTACACAAAGAGTGCAATACACTGCCAGGGATGTAATGGAGGCAAATATGACAGAGGCATTTAAAGGGCTCTTAAATAGGCACATGAATGTGCTGATAGTGGAAGGATATGGACATTATGTAGGTAGAGGGGATTAGTTGTGTTGGATATTTGCTCGCTAATTTAATTTGTCTGGCACAACGTTGTAGGCCAACGTTGTCCTGCATTGTTCTATGTTCTGCATTCTAACATTAAACTCCATGCAACTAAACAAGAGCGATACATTCACTGAAACTCTATCTAATGCTGAATAAACTTTGTTCTTCTCTATTTCAGACAGCACGGAAGCTTATGAGAGAAAACTACCTCAAAACCCAGAAATTTAAAGTGAGTTATTACACTGACGATCTGAATAGGGTTCACTGCACTGTCCTTCAAAAATAAATAATGACAATCTGCATGAGTGTATTGATGAACAGCTCTTGCCTGGAGTGGTATTGATGTGCTCTGAAAATAGAGTAAGAGTATGTCAACATCACCGGGAGTGCATCTCATGAAAGCTGGATAAATGTCTGCCAAGGTCATTGAAGGGAGGAGATGGGGAAGAGGCACATGTGGATCAAACACCACACAATCCAAAAGGCCTTTATCCACAATGTAAACTTTAAGTATCCCCAGCTGCTGTTAGAGCCACTCATGTGCACAGTAATCATATGTAGAACACTTGAACAGTTTATTAGTCCTAGCTTTGCTCCCTGGTCATTTCTACCCATCATAGTTTCCCTGTTAGTTCTGTTGAGCACTAGGTCCATATTCCACTCCAGCATCTCACGTGGATACCAATGAGGATTTTTAAGTAAGCAGTAACAATGGAACAACATACTCAGTTATGCTGCCACCTCAGTAAAATTACCGGTACACCTCTCACACTGGCATTTAATGAGTTTAAGCAGTTATTAGGCAAATATAAAAAGGATCACTGAATAAGAAATTTTGTCAGATTTGGTGGCTAAGTTTGTCCAGATGAGCAGTTCTTTAGTTGTTGCTGCACCCTGCCCCGCAACATTCCTCACCCCATCATCATTTATCCCCCTCTCTAGCATCACTGCCTCAGAAGGCAGTGGAAGCCAATTCTCTGGATGCTTTCAAAAAAGAGTTAGATAGAGCTCTTAAAGATAGTGGAGACAAGGGATATGGGGAGAGGGCAGGAATGAGGTACTGATAGTGGATGATCAGCCATGATCACAGTGAATGGTGGTGCTGGCTCGAAAAGCTAAATGGCCACCTCCTGCACCTACTGTCTATTATCACCTCTCCTCATCAACTCTTGTGGACTTGGTGTCTCACTGCTCCAGTGACTCAGGTTCAATCCTGGACATCCGACGCTATGTTTTCACTCCCTTATATAAGCTCATCCATTTTCTTCCTGATACCATGTGGCTTTTCCCTGATACTCTGCTTTCCTCCCATATCCCAAAGATATGTAGTCTAATAAACTAAATGCACACAATAAATTATTGTTTTGTGTAAGTGAAATATCAGGGAAATTTTTGGGAATGAATAGGTTAACAGTGAAAGTTTGTGTTTGTTCTATGAACCACAATAGATCCAATGGGCTGAAATGCCCATAAAACCATAAGACATAGGAAAAAATTAGGCTGTCCAGCCTATTGAGTCTGCTCCATCATTCAATCATAGCTGATTTATTTTCCCTCTCAACCCATTGTCCTGCCTTCTCCCCAAAACCTTTGATGCCCATACTAATTAAGTACCTATCAACCACCATGTTAAATATGGCAACGAATTCCTCAGACGGCCTCCTTCTATGTCATAATATGGAAAATATGAAAATATAGTAAATCTACTGACAGCTTCAACAAATGCAGTGAAGTGGAAAATATTTAGTTAGGGAATATTACCTGAGGTGTTTAATGATTAAGCTATTTTAATATATACTGTATGAACATCCACTTTGTTAACAGTGGTTCTTTAATCCATTCTGGAAGTGGATCTTAGAAGAAAGGTATAAGTTATCTGATGTCTGCCTTTGGTCTTTTCACCATCATTTCAATCAAGCTCCCAAAGATTTTACAGATTTCTCACATAATATTCTTCATCTGATCATCTTCATCATCATATCACCCTCACAGTTACTCAGCAGGGTGAATTGGTCCTCCATTGTTCTGTTGCTGGTGAAGAAACATGTTTTCAAGAATCACTAGGCTGACGGGTTGCATTTCATTGAACAATCGAAGCTCTGATGAATTTTAATATGCAAGGAATCTTTGAAAATTAATAAAATCATTAAAAATATAATCACTTTAATTCTGTTTCCAGATGGACTTGGTGTCCCTTTTGCCTTTGGATATTTTGTACCTTAAACTAGGTTTCAGAGTATTGCTGAGAGTACCACGCCTCTTGAAGGTAAGTGTGCTTGAAGTTTTCATTCCTCAGTGAAATTATACCCAGAATTTGAAGCGTACTCGACCAAAGTCAGCATAGATACATATTTACACGGTCAGTAACTCATTCTTATCAGCAGTGCCTGAGTACAACTAGAAATCAGTTAGAAAGGAATAGAATCAAACTTTGCTTCATGTAACACATGTGAGAACCTTAAAACACTTTTCAGCCAAATAAATATTGTTATGTAGCTAATACTGTAAGTTAAGAAATTTGATATTCAGCTTGAGCAAAACTGGCTTCTATGGCTGCTTAGTACAGGGACAAATTTATCCTTAGCTGAACTCTTTCAAAGCACACGAAATGTCTAGCTTTCACAGTGAACTAGAGAGGCTGAGCACTCCTGTAAGTGGAAATTTGTTACCCACTGTATAGTCAATGAGAAAAAGGCTTCCTTCACCTACTCTTGAAATAGGTTGTTAGTAAACACTTGCAAAATACACAAACTGCAGTAGCAGGCACAAAATGCTGAAGGAACTCAACAGGTCAGGCAGTACCGATGGAAACAAATAAACAATCAGTGTTTTGGGGTGAGTCCCTTCTTCAAGTCTGCAAAGGAAGGAGAACAATGCCAGAATAAAAAGGCGAGGGGAGGAGAAGGTGAAAAGTGAAGCCAGATGGGTGGGAAAGGTAAAGGGCTGGACAAGAAGGGATCTGATAGGAGAGGAGTGTGGGAGAAATGGAAGGTGGGGGGCAGGGGAGTTGAGGAGAAGAGTTAAGAGATCAGAGTGGGGAATAGAAGAAGAAGAGGGAATAAAATTTACTGGAAGGAGGAATCGATGCTCATGCCATCCGTTTGGAGGCTACCTAGATGGAATCTGAGGTGATGCTCCTGCACCCTGAGAGTGGCCTTATTGCGGCAAAAAAGGAGGCCATGGACTGACATGTTACAATGGAAATTGGGATAGGAATTAAAATGGTTGGCCACCAGGAACTTTCACTTTGATGGAATGAGCGAAGGTGCTTGACAAGTCAGTCCCCCAACTTTTGTTGGGTCTCACCGATGTAGAGGAGGTCACATCAGAAGCACTGATAAATGACCCTAACAGATTCGCAGGTGAAGTGTTGCTTCACCTGGAAGGACTGTTTGAGCCCCTGCATAGAACTAATGGAGAAGGTGAATGGGCAGGCGTAACACTATAGCCACTTGCAGGAGAGAGATTATTGGAAAGGGATGAATGGACAAGGGAATCATAGAAGGAGCAATCCCCGAAGAAAGCAGAGAGTTGGGGGGGGGGGGGGGGTAAAGATGTGTTTGGTGGTAGGATCCCAGAGAATGATGTGTTGGATGTGAAGGCTCATGGAGTGGTAGGTAAGGCCACAAGGAACTCCATCTCTGTCAAGTGGCAGGAAGATGGGGTGAGTATAGATGTCCGGGACACAGAGGAGATGTAGATGAAGGCAGCGTTAATGATAGCGGAGGGGAAACCCTGTTATCTGAAGGAGGAGGACATCTCTAAGGTCCTGGAAAGGAAAACCTAATCCTGAGAATAGATATGGTGGAAACAAAGGAACTGAGAAAAGGGAATAGCATTTTTACAAGAGACAGTATAGGAAAAGGTATAATCAAGATAGCCATGGGAATTGGTAGGTTTATAAAAGATGCCAGTGGACAGTTTGTCTCCTGAGATGGAGACAGAGATTTTGTAAAAGAGGGAGAGAGCTGTCAGAAATAGACGAAGTAAATTTAAGAGCAGGGTGGAAGTTGGAGACAAAGTTGTTGATATTGACAAACTCATCATGGGTGGATGAAGCAACACCAATGCAGTCATCAATGTAGTACGGGAAGAGTTAGTGAGCATTATCAGGGAAGAATTGCAACATGGACTGCTCTATCTAGACAACAGAAAGGCAGGTATAGCTGGGGGGGCATGTGGGTGCCTATGGCTGCCCATTGAGTCTGGAGAGAAAGTGAGAGGAGCCGAAAGAGAAATTGTTGAGGGTAAGCACCAGTTCTGCCAGATGGAGGAGGGTGGTGGTGAAGGGGAACTGGCTGGATTTTTTGTTGAGAAAGAAGCAAAAAGTTTTAAGGCCTGCATTAGGTCCCCACTTCCACATTATCGCCTCAGCACCTGGGAATAAAAGCACCTTTTATTGTGATTACGTAGAAAATTATGTCATTATGTTTGCCTCTATTATTGACGCCAGAAGTACCCACATCCAATTTCCTTCCCTACCATGGACCTGATCGCCAGGTCCCAGCTGGCATTCCAAGTCTGAACCCATACACAGTCTCTTTTGACCTCAAATCTTCTTCTATGGCTCCATGACACCCATAATATCCATCCTGGTCACAAGGTGTTGAATCATTGTGGATAGAGCTAGGGAAAGCAAGGGTAAAAAGACATTGATGGGAGTTGTATACAGATCCCCAAACAGTTGTAAGGATTGGGAAGCTTTTAACAACCAACAGAAGGCAACTTAAAAAAGGCATTAAGAAGGTACAGATGGAATACAAAATAGGCTAGCCAGTAATATTAAAGAGGACACCAGAAGTCTCTTCAGATACATAAATTGTAAAATAGAGGCGAGAATGGGTATCATACCACTGGAAAATGATTCTGGAGTGGTAAGAATGGGGGACAATGAAATAACGGATGATTAGTTTTCACTGTGGAAGACACTAGCAGTATGGTGGAAGTTCCAGGTGTCAGGAGTCATGAAGTGTGTGAAGTTACCATAACTAGAGAGAAGGTTCTTGGGAAACTGAAAGGTCTGAAGTTAGATAAATCATCTGGACCAGATGGTGCACACCCCAGAGTTCTAAAAGAGGTGTCTGAAGACACCGTGTAGGCATTAGTAATGATCTTTTAGGAATCATTAGATTCTGGAATGGTTCCAGAAGACTGGAAAATTGCAAATGTCACTTCCCTCTTCAAGAAGGGAGAGAGGCAGAGAAAAGGAAATTACAGGCTAGTTAGTCTAATATCAGTGGTTGGGAAGATGTTGGAGTCGATTACTAAGGATGAGGTCTCAGGGTACTTGGAGGCACATGATAAAATAGGCCATAGTCAGCATGGTTTCCTCAAGGGAAAATTTTGTCTGACAAATCCATTGGAACTCTTTGAAGAAATAAAAAAGCAGTATAAACAAAGGAGAAGCATTGATCTTGGATTTTCAGAAGGCCTTTGACAGGGTACCACACATGAGGCTGATTAACAAGCTACGAGCCCATGGTATTACAGGAAAGATTCTAGCATGGATTAGCATCTGACTGATTAGCAGAAGGCAAAGAGTGGGAATAAAGGGAGTCTTTTCTGTTTGGCTGTTGGTGACTAGTGGTGTTCCACAGGGGTATGTGGTGGTGGGACTAATTTTCTTTACATTGTCAGTGATTTGGATTATGAAATTGATGGTTTTGTTGCAAAGTTTGCAGACAATATGAAAATAGATGTAGGGGCAGGTAATTTTGAGGAAAAAGAGAGGCAACAGAAGGACTTAAACAGATTAGGAGAATGGGCAATGAAATGGCAGAATACAGTGTCTGGAAGTTTATGCTCATGCATTTTGGTAGAAGAAATTAAAGGGTTGACTATTTTTTAAATGGAGAAAAAATACAATAGAATGGAGGGACAAAGGGACTAGGGAGTCCTTGTGTAGGATTCCTTAAAGGTTAATTTGCAGGTTGAGTCTGTGGTGAGGAAGGCGAATGTGATGTTAGCATTAATTTCAAGAGGACTGGAACGTAAAAGCAAGGATGTAATGTTGAGGCTCTGTAAATCAATGGTAGGCCTCACTTGGAGTATTGTGAGCAGTTTTGGGCCCCTTAACTTAGAAAGAATGGGCTGAATCTGGAGAGGGTTCAAAGGAGGTTCACGAAAATGATTTCAGGATTGAATGGCTTATCATATTAAGAGCATCTGATGGCTCTGCGCCTGTATTTACTGGAATTCAGAATACTGAGGGGTGACCTCATTGAAACATTTTGAACAGTGAAAGGCCTTGATAGAGTGGGTGTGGAGAGGATGTTTCCTATGTTGGGAGAGTCTAAGACCAAAGGACACAGCCTCAGGATAGAGAGGCGTACCTTCAGAATGGAGATGAAGAGGAATTTCTATAACCAGACAATGGTGAATCTGTGGATGCTTTGCCACAGGCAGCTGTAGAGGCCAATTCTCTATGTATATTTAAGGCAGAAATTGATAGGTTCTTGATCAGTCAGAGTATGAAGAAATACGGGGAAAAGGCAGGAGGTTGGGGCTGAGAGAGAAAATGGATGAAATGGCAGAGCAGACTTGATGGGCCAAATGGTCTAATTCTGTTTATGATCTTATAAACTCAAAGCTTCATTGGTCCCAATTACCTGCCTGAAACCAGGTCATTCTTCCCCCCCCCCCCCCATCCATATACCCAGAAATCCAATTCAACCCTCCCCAACTAACACTGTCTGAAGACTGGACTCCACTCCCTCCTTCACTAACACTCTCCAAATCCCTCATCCCTCTTTCATCCTGTGCCAATTGGTCCAAAGTCTGAACCCTTATTGAGTCCATGACAAAAATATCAAATAACTTGACCGTCAGCCCTCAAGTTCATACCATCTGACCGAAGATCCTGATTCTATGCATTACATGTCAAAAACATTTGATCCTCTCTTTCCCAGACAGGGAATGTACCTCTCCCATTTTCACTATAGTAAATCCAAGAACCCAGCCTGATGGCACATCCAAAGGATTACAGATTTGATGCTAATACCTCAAACAGCTTTCTACTGCAGCACTGTTCTCAATAAAGCTGAGATCTTAGATCATTATCTCAGCTGCTCAGACCTTTCCATTTATGATAATCCTGCATTAGATGGCTGATAAGTGTGGACACCTGTAAATTTACCCCTAGAATCTTACAATAGAAAAAGCCTGGTTAGTTCCACACCTCAATGTTTCCCCAGAGGCTTGCAATATTTTCCTTTACAAGAATATTTCTAATTTCCTTCTAATACTTAACACAAGCAATCTTTTACACAGTTCATTCTAGCTCATAGCAACTTGACTAGATTTGACAAAGGATAGCGCTGGTTAAGTTGATGATATAAGTTCTCCTTTTGAAAGATTCTGAATTGCATTTTGTTTAATCTATAAAATACTTGGCATTGTGATTGAATAATACAAGTGAATGGTACTTTCTGTGTAGTATTATAAACAAGAGATTATTTACTTATTAAGAGATCCAGCATGAATAGGTCCTCTCGGCCCTTTGAGCCTACTGCTCAGTAACCCAGGACAACCCCAATTTAACCTAATCTAATCACAGGACAATTTACAATGACCAATTAACATACCTTTTCCGTCTTTGGACTGTGAGAAGAAACTGGAGCACCTGGAGAAAACCCACGCATTCCACAGGAAGGACCTACAGAGACTCCTTACAGAGGATTCTGGGATTGAACTCTGAACTCCAACGCCCCAAGCTGTATTGGTGTTGCCCTAACCACTACACTACCATGCTGTCCACGGTATATTAAATATATTACATTTTCAGAGTAAAGTATATGGTGGCATTACTGAATCTGTTCCAATAATCTTTTGTAACAGTACATGACCTTTCTTGAATTTAATGATCGACTGGAAGCAATAATGAGCAAGGCTTATATTTACAGGTGAGTAAAACTGTTTCACTGCTCAGATAAACTTGTAATTATACATTGAGAGTCTATATTGTACAACTCATTGACACTCAGAAATTCTAGTTCCATTCTGTGAAACAGTGATGCCCTTCTCGTGTCTTTACTGTTCCCTTTAATCTTTACCTACCTTTAACATAATGACAAGCAGGCATTAACACCTTTAAACATAATTGAGCACTTGGCCCCTTTAACCACAGTTATATAAAGGCACTGGCCCTATAATTACATTGATGTTCAATACAATTTCCTTTAACACTGATAATTAGATGTTTAAACAGGTACTCAAAATATTTCTCCCCTTCTCAGACAATGTCTTCTTTAAACAGAGTACAAAGCTGTCCCTCTGCTGCAGTTGATATTATCAGGGTACTTTTTTGATACTTGGGGTAGCTCCAAGGTTTACATGAAACATGTACAGTTCAATCTTCTCTCATATCGATGCCCAGAGATGCAGCTGTAGCTTATTTTGAATGAAGGGTAGGAAGATCAGAAACATGGACACAAAACCCAAGCAGTGTGGTTTCCTGAAAAGAAATGGAACTCCCTCACGGATCACTGAACTCTAGAAACACAGTTACAGATTCTTCACTCTAAGAATCAAAACGTTCAAGAAAGGGAACTCACCTACTCGCTAATTGCTGGTGAATTGTTGACAATGCATATAAACAATCTTCATTACTCAAAAAAAACCCAATCCAGATCTATTCAATTACATTGCAAGTAAATTAATGCTTTGTGTTTTACAGAGTGATAAGGACGACAATATACTTACTGTATAGTCTCCACATAAATAGTTGTCTATACTATTGGGCATCTGACTATGAGGGCATTGGATCCACAAAGTGGGTTTATGACGGTGAGGGGAACAGGTGGGTTTGATTGTCAGATCTGATTTGATGCTTTTTCTGAGTTTCCTGTTTGATGTGTTTGTATTTATGCATAGTCCAGATAGACAATAGGTGCAGAAGTAGACCATTCGGCCCTTCAAGCCTGCACCGCCATTCTGAGATCATGGCTGATCATCTACTATCAATACCCGGTTCCTGCCTTGTCCCCATATCCCTTGATTCCCCTATCCATAAGATACCTATCTAGCTCCTTCTTGAAAGCATCCAGAGAATTGGCCTCCACTGCCTTCTGAGGCAGTGCATTCCATACCCCCACAACTCTCTGGGAGAAGAAGGGTCTTGTCCTGAGACATTGACTATTTATTCCTCTCCATAGATGCTGCCTGACCTGCTGAGTTCTTCTAGCACTTTCTATGTGTTTCTTGTATGTATGCATGCCAGACTCTCCACCCAAACTACACCAGTGATCAATTGTTTGAAATAGAAACACTGTCCAAAACAGTTTGCATCTGATAAGGCAAGAAAATTTCTGGAAATGCTCAGCAGGTCAGACAGGAGCTGTCAAGGGAGAAGTAATTAACACCAGCAGAATGGACTGAAAGAGGCAAATCCTGTTGGAGAGGAGAGCAGATTTGCTTCAGTTGGGAATTTCTGGAACGCGAGTGTCAGTTAACTCAAAAAATAACCCAAAAGCAAACAACAAAAATGCTGGAATCTGAAGAATAAACAGGAAATGTAAGAAGTATCTGTGGAGAGAGAAAGTCAACTTTTCACTAGAACTGCTTCTATAAATAGTTTCACCCCCACAATTTCCTGTAGAAAATCATAATATTTCCTTCCTGTGTGGACCTTAACTTGTTGATCCTATTAAATTTGTCCTGAGTCATGTGCACTAAATACATAATATAAAAGCTTTTTACATGCTCCATCTCCAAAATTTGGAACTATTGATTTTAATGAACCCCAAACTTTGGAAACTGAAATTCAGAGGACTATGTTAACATTTTCAAGCAGTGTCCCAGTGGGACTACACATGGATCTGCCTCAGAGAGTGGTGTATTCGTGTCCCGTTCCAGAGACTGAGTATAGGATCAGCACTCCAACCCTAATGCCACACTGTCATTTGGATGAGATGTTAAATAATGAACCGGTATGCCTGAGTTAACTGTAAATGATCTAAGGTCACCTTTTTCAAGAACAGCAGGAGAGTGCATCTGAATGTTGTGGCTAATATTCTGGTCATTATCTTGCAACAGCTTCTGGAGCCTTATTCTGCACAAATTAGCAGTCATAATTCACACATTCCAAACAGGGGAACATTCTTTAGGTAGTTCAGAAGTTGCAAAGTGTTTTTGGAAATCTTTGTTTGTTCATCATCTGCTGTGTCATATGACATAGACAATTATGGTTTTTCTGTGACTATGATTGTTGTTGGCAAATTTTTTTACAGAAGAGGTTTACCATTGCCTTCTTCTGGGCAGTGTACTTACAAGATGGGGTGACCCCAGTCATTATCAATAGTCTTCAGAAATTGGCTGCCTGGCATCAGTGGTCACATAACCTGGACGTGACACACACCAGATGCTCATACGACCATCCTCCACCTGCTCCAAAGGCTTCATGTGACCCCGATCGAGAAGCTAAGCAGATACTACATTTTGCCCAAGGGTGACCTACAGGCTAGTGGAAGGAAGGAGTGTCTTACACCTCATTTGGTAGAGTTGTATCTCCACCCCACCACCCATTGGAATTAATAAGGATGTTAAAAGTTCATTACCAAGTCAGAGTAAAATGTTACCCATGAAATCCTAATCTCTTGATGCCCACAGCAGGACTCAAAATCACTGATGGCCACTGGGTGACCTATCAGGTCTATATATATCACAGAGCCATGGATCAGTTAGTGCACACACCTTCAGGATAAACATCCACCTGGGGAATAACAATACAGGAATGATAGTGATCAAAATTGTTCCTAACTCTTTGTCTGAAGTGTTTCTTGAACACCCTGAATTTTGTTTTGCCCCCTTGTTCTGGACTTGTCCACCAGATGTTGCAATTTCTTTCTTTTTAATCTAAGTACATAATCAGTAGTTAAGATTACTTACTACCTGAAACCTGAGGTTTTAAACATTCTGCATCTTCTTTCCTTGCAGTTATATGAGGTGCTATTACTGGGCTGTGAAGACTCTGATTACAATCGGAGGGCTACCTGACCCAGAGACAGTGTTTGAAATTTTCTTTCAGCTTGTCAACTACTTCATGGGAGTCCTCATCTTCTCTATCATGATCGGCCAGGTACGGACCTAACTACTGAAAGGGAAGGAGATGGCAAATGTTGTAAATCTAAATGCATCTGAAAAGATAGGTTAGGTAATGTGCTCAGTGTTCTCCTTCATTAGGACTGAAGTGTACCATCTTTGTTTCAAGACCAAGTAGACTTCATTGTAATATTTTACTTCAGTCTAGGTCATAGACTATAGATATTTTACCTTTACTTTAGTCTAGATCATAGCACAAGAGATCCCAGGAGATCAGCAGTTTCTGAGACACTCAAACGTGCTGTGGCTGAATGGATAGAATTCATAAAGGATGAAAGATGTACAAAATCCTGCCTACTATTACAGAGAAATGTGGCTGGATTTAATAAACTGGAGAAAAGGCGATTAAATTAACAAGTTACCTCCTCACCTCACTGGTGACTCATTGCAACAGCAAAGGTTGAAAAGGAATTTATCACTCATTGGCACTGAATGTTACAAGTGAGAACGACAATTTAGGAAGAAAATATACGATAAAAGTGGATGCATTTTTTTTAAAAAGCAGCAACTTTCATTTCTGTCTAACCATTTTGACTACAGCTAGAAGATGATAAGTTTTTAATTACCCTCAGCACTACTGTATCTATTATTTTCTTAGCACACTGACATGCTTGTCTTCTATATTTTCTGACTGATCTTTGTGCTACTGTTGTACATTTGAAATTGAATATTTTCTGTAATTGAGGATTTGTCTAAAACTGAATATGGATATCCACAGCAGAAATGGTGAAAATCCAAAGTATTTTTGTCTCGTAGATGAGAGATGTGGTGGGTGCAGCTACTGCGGGACAGACTTACTATCGAACCTGTATGGATAACACCGTGAGATATATGAATTTGTACAAAATTCCTCGAGGTGTCCAGACCCGGGTGCGGAAGTGGTATGAATTTACCTGGGAGTCACAAGGAATGCTGGGTATGTCTAATGTATTTACCTGCAGTCCTGAGTTGTAGTCCTACAACAAGCATAGGTGAATGGATATCGTAAACTCGGTGGGCACATTATGTGGCATCTCCCGTACCTAATAAAGTGTCCACTGAGAGTATGTTCATGGTCTTCTGCTGCAGTAGCCCTTCTGCTTCATGGTTCAATGTGTTGTGCATTCAGAGATGCTCTCCTGCACACCACTGTGTAACACATGGTTACTTAAGTTACTGTTGCCTTTCTGTCAACTTGAACAAGCCTGGAATTCTCCTCTCACATCTCTCATTAACAGAGAAGTGCAACTCACAGGAGTTCCTCACACCATTCTCTGTGAACTCTAGAGACTGTAATATGTGAAAATCCCAGGAGATCAGCAGTTTCTGAGACACTCAAACCACCCTGTTTGACACAAACAATCATTCCACAGTCAAAATCACTTAGATCATATTTCTTCCCCATTCTGATGTTTGGGCTGAACAAAAACTGAACCTTTTGACCATAGAGTCAGAGAGTCATAGAACACTACTGCACAGAAACAGATCATTTGGCCCATCTAGTCTATGCTGAACTCTTAATCTGCCTGGTCCCATGGACTTGCATGCAAATCATAGCCCTTTATACCCCTCCCATCCATGTACCTATTCAGTTTTTCTCTTAAGTGCTGACATTGAACCCTAAACCATCACTTCCATCAACAGCTCATTCCACAATCTTACCCGTTTCTGAATGAAGAAGTTCCCCTTCACGTGCCCCCAAACAGTTCACCACTCACCTTTAACCCATGACCTCTAGTTCTAGTCTCACCTAACTTCAGTGGAAAGAGTTTGCTTGTATTTACTCTATCTGTACCCCTCATAATTTTATATATTTTTATCAAATTTCCCTTCATTCTCCTAAACTCTAGGGAATATAGTTCTAACCTATTCAACCTTTCCCTATAACTCAGGTCCTCAAGTCCTGGCAACATCCTTGTAATTTTTCTCTGTACTCTTTCAATTTCAGTACTTGTATGCATTGAAATGTTGCCATCTGTTTGGCTGACAAGACATTCGTATTAATAAGCAAGTGTACATCTGTGCCTAATTAAGACTCAAATAAGACATTGGGGCAGAAATAAATAATAAAGTGCCCGCTGGGTGTATGTTTAATCCTTGGGGTTAAGCTGTATGTCTGCTGTACTTTTTAACCATTAAGAAGGCTGGATTCTACAGACCATGATCTTTAAAACTATTGTTAGGTCATATAAGAGAAATGTCCTGTTATATCTACATGGATTGCCAAAGCTTTCAGGTTTTCCATTGTTTCTATAGTAGGTGCAGGAGACCAAAAGTTGTCCCTGGGTATTTCAGTTTGGGACTGGTTCCATGAGATCATGTGAATAACAGAATTTCTCTCCAATTCTTAGAAAGCAAATGATCATTCAGAGATATAAAGATCAGACAGAGTAGATGAGTGTGCTTTAGAGATTCCTGGTGGTCAGGAAGCCACCAAAGGCAGACTGATGGAAGAGGACAGTTAATACAGATTTTAAAAATTAGTGATTTTTGTGGCACTTTCATCTCTAATCTTTCATAGACTCTTAACTATGCCTAACAAAAATGTTAAGGATTGTGTTAGATCCATAGAGTCATAGAAGATCATCAGACAAAATAACAGACCTGAGGATTAATTTATATTTAAGCAAAGGACAAATTAATTAAGAGAGTAATAATAGAGTATGAGAGTAAACTTGGAGGGAACCTAAAAGTGGACTCTAAAAACTTGCAAAAATATGTAAAAAGGAAAATATTAATAAAGTTAAGTGTGGGTCTTCTACTGTCAGCAATGGATGAAATAGTAGAGTCATAAAATACTTTGGTTTTGCCATTAATGAATTGGACAGGCTGTCCTGACTTACACTCTCTATATTGTGTTGTGGTTGGTCTGGAGTTGCTGTTGTTTTTTCTTGTGTTGTGGGGCTTGGGGAGGACACTAAGCTTACTTGTCTTTAATTTAGGTGCTTTTTTTTGCTAAATTCTCTTCCTTTGTAACATATTGTTATTGTATGCTTAATTTTGCACTGTTTTAATGTTCCTCATGGGATTTGGGGTTTTTAATTTGTAAAATGTTTTGAAAAACTAATAAAAAATTTTTTTAAAAAATGAATTGGACAGAGGTACCTTTCTAGATGTGTGAGGGAAACAAGGATCTAATGAAGGTGATGGACAAAAGGAAATTGTTTTGAAGAGATTAAGAGCTTGGCCACAGAAGGCAGAGGGTGGTAGTAGATGGAGTGTATTCTATCTGGAGATTGGTGACCAGTGGTGTTCTGCAAGGATCTGCTCTGGGACCCCCTGCTCTTTGTAATTTTTATAAAAGTCTTGGATGAGGAAGTGGAAGGGTGGGTTAGTAAGTTTGCAGATGATACAGTCAGTGGTGTTGTGGATAGTGTAGAAGGTTGTCATAGTTTACAATGGCTCACTGACAGGATGCAGAGCTGAGCTGAGGAGTGGCAGATGGAGCTCAATCCTGAGAAAGGTGAAGTGATACTCTTTGAAAGGTCAAATTTGAAACAGGATACAAGGTTAATGATAGGATTCTTGACAGTGTAGAGAAACAGAAGGATCTTGGGATCTACATTCATAGATTCGTAGTTGCCCCACAAGTTGATAGGGTAAGGTGTGTGATGTATTGGCTTTCAATCTTCAAAGAATTGGGTTCAAGATCTGAAAGGTAATGTTTCAGCTCTATAAAACCCTAGTTAGGCCACACTTGGAATATTGTGTTTTGTTCTGGTCACCTCATTATAGGAAGGATGTGGAAGCTTTAGAGAGGGTGCAGAGGAAATTTTCCAGGATGCTGCCTAGATTAGAGAGCACATCTTATGAGGACAGATTGTGCAACCTAGGGCTTTTCCTTTTAGAGTGAAAGAGGATGAAAGGTGACTTGATAGAGGTGAACAAAATGATACGAGTCATAGATAAAGTGGAGAGCCAGAAACTTTTTCCTAGGGCATAAATAGCTAACATTCATAATGTTTAGCTAGAACATAGAACAGTACAGTACAGGTACAGGCTATTTGATCCACAATGTTATGCTGAACTGGCTAAAAAGTAAATCAAAAACACCAAAACACTAATTACACAACATCCATATCCCTCCATCTTACTCATGTTCATGTGCCTATCCAAATGTCTCTTAAAAGCCTCTGATGTATTTGCCTCTATCACCATACCAGACAGTGCACTCCAGGCATCCACCACTGTCTGAGTAAAAAACTTACCCTTCACATCCCCTTTGAACCTACCCCCTCTGGTATAATACATTTCTACCCTGGGAAACAGATATTCCCCGTCTACTCTACCTATGCCTCTCATAATCTTATAAACCTCCATCAGATCTCTCCTCCCCCTCTGCTGCTCCAAAGAAGTCGACACAAGTTTGTCCAATCTCTCATGATAGCACAAGCCCTCTAAGCCAGGCAGCATCCTGGTAAACCTCTTCTGCACCCCCTCCAAAGTCTCAACATCCTTCCTATAAGTGGGGCAACCAGAACTGTATGCAATATTCCAGATGTGACCTCGCCAAAGTTTTATAAAGTTGCAACATAACCTCTTGACTTTTGAAAATGCCTCGACTAACAAAAGCAAGCATTCCATTCGCCTTCTAATGATTACAGAATGAGAACAGAATGTAATATCCTAAAATTTGCTGATGATATTAAACTAGGTGAGACTGCGAATTTTGAGGAAAATGCATAGAGGTTTGAAGGCAACACAGATTGAGATTCAAATTCAGATTTAATTATCACACATACATTGAAATGTGTTATTTGCATTAACAACCAACACAACCTAAGAGTGTGATGGAGGTAGCCTGTAGGTGTTGTCACACATGCTGGTGCCAACATAGTATGCCCACAATGTTCATCAGAACAACATAAGCCAAACATAAACATACAGTAAGCAAAACCCAAACAGCAAAAGAAGCCCCACCCTCCCACCCACCTACCCACTTATACACTACAACCCCAGGACAGGCATTCTCTGGGCCTCCGATCTCCAGTCCTTGCCCAGATTTGCAGACCTGTATACACTGAGCCTCCGACTTCCAGGCAATCCGACCCAGAGGCTTCGGCCTTTGGGCCTCCACCTCTGGACTCAGCGACCTCAGCCTTTAGTTTTTGCACTTTGACCTCTGGGATCACTGATCTCTGGACTCTGGAAAGGTGCAGAAGCATGGTAGATGCAATATAATGTGGATATAAAGTCACCTACTTCACTG
Source organism: Hypanus sabinus (assembly GCF_030144855.1). Classification (NCBI taxonomy): domain Eukaryota; kingdom Metazoa; phylum Chordata; class Chondrichthyes; order Myliobatiformes; family Dasyatidae; genus Hypanus; species Hypanus sabinus. Next base: position 15,043,499 of record NC_082722.1, on the reverse strand, counting down.
GGAAAGAGAAAAGTGGCACTTAGTCTAAATAGTGTTATTTTGGGAAGTGCTAATGTGCAAAGGTATCAGGGGGCTCTAGTAAATCAAACAGTTCAGAAACTTTTCATCATCCTTCAAAAAGAGTGACCCATATCTTGAGACCATGTGCTCTTATTTTAGACTCTCCATCCATAAAAAATAACCAGCCTCTTTCCACATTGGCCAACTCCTGAAGAATTTTGTGTGTTCACAGAGCACTGCCAATTTCATTTGATCTGTCCCTAAAAGACAATCTTCCTGTGCCAACAAATAATGTAATGCGGTGAATTTGACTGCATGGCATATTGTTCTGTAGGTAAGGAAATAATATAACGTACTGTACAACAGGTTAATGTCGTAATGGTTAAGTTAATAGAACTTAATAGCAGCCACAGCACTTGGCAATTGACCAAGAAACATGTTCAATGTCCCACATTGGTGGTTCATCTTTCTGACGGAATCCTATTTCTATCTCAGTTCTTCATTGTGTCTCCAGATGAACTTAGCTGAGTGGCACAGTGGCACCAAAGGTTGTGCAGCTAACCAACCTATAGCTCCAGCAAAGTGGCCTTGTTGCTGATTTACAGGGCAGTTCATGGGGTGTGTGTGTTTTTTACAAGTTCTCTCATTTCTACTCTCTTCACAAAAGTGACCTGGTTGTAATGTTATTTGGCTCCATCATTATCATTCAATACTGTGGCTAATTATTTTAATTGCCCTTGCAGAGGAGGCTGATAATGTTCATATAACAGAGATTAGGTCACAGGAAATTGGCAAGGGAATGAGATTGACAGGATTGCTCTGAGAGCTGACATAGCCTCAATAAGCCAAATAAGCCAATCCTCCTTTGCTATGAGGATTGAGAAATGAGAAATGCAAATATTGAGAATATTAATATTAAAATATTGAAATATTAAAAATGAGAAACAAAATTGAGGCTCAATAATGATATTGAAACTGCTGGTGTTTAGGGCAGCAATGAAGGTCCTCTATCTCTGTCTGTCCTTGTCCATCTTCCCTATTGTGCCCCAAGTGTGGTCAGGGTCCTCAGGCATACACAGGTATAGAAAGATTCTTCATTAAAAACACAAAATGCTGGCAGAACTCAGCAGGCCAGACGGCATCTATGGGAGGAGGTAGTGACGATGTTACGATGTCTGGCCTGCTGAGCTCTGCCAGCATTTTGTGTTTTTATTTATTTCCAGCATCTGCAGATTCACTCGTGTTGCCTTTAAAGATTCTTCATTGCTGTTTCTATAACAATTTTTTTTACCAGTCAGGGTTGTTAGCCCTGTGCTGAACCCCTGAACCTGGAGGACCAGTGGCCCACTCTTAGACTGGCTTCTACTTTTTGACCCGTTTGACATGGGTGACCCTCCCAACAGCCAAAGCACAAGATCCTGATTCCAGTCAACTTAGCTCTCTGGGTCATTGAGGCATACACACCTCCAAATCCTTCAACAAGATTGTGGTAATCTTGGAGAACAGGACTGTTGTAAGATTGCATTTATTCACTATGGAAATCTGCATTATTAGCCAATCCAACTTTCACCTAATTCCAGACTAAACAATTGCCCCGCCTTCACCATTCCTCATCCTCTTTTCCTTCTCTCACCTTATCTCATTACCCACCCATTGCCTCCCTCTGGTGCTCCTCCCCCTTTACTTTCTTTCGTGGCCTTCTGTCTTTTCCTATTAGATGCTGCCCTTCTCCAGCCCTGTATCTCCTTCACCAATCAACTTCCCAGCTCTTTACTTCATCCTCCACCTCCCAGTTTCACCTATCCCCTTGTGTTTCTCTCTCCCCTTCCCTGCCTTCTAAATCTACTCCTCAGCTTTTATTTCTCCAGTCCTGCCGAAGGGTCTCATCCTGAAATGTCGACTGTACTTTTTTTCCATAGATGCTGCCTGGCCTGCTGAGTTCCTCCAGCATTTTGTGTGTGTTCCTTGGATCTCCAGCATCTGCAGATTTTCTCTTATTTGTAATTGCCTGAATTCTTAAATATTTCCTCAGTTTATGGGTAATTAGAGATGGATGATCAATGCTGGCATTATGGACAGTATTTCTATCCTGTTAATGGATTTCCAAAACAAAAAACACCTGAAAAAGGTTCAATTTTATTCCTGAAGAAATAATCATTGAAAATTCTGATTTATGCCTCTAAATGTCTATTGCTAAAATGTTTGGCCCATGGCTTCAATTGTACATGAAATACATGAATTTGTCCTCCAAAATATCTTTGCATATGAGATTTGCCCTGTCTTTCATCATCTGTGTAATTCACATCTCAATTTTTTTAATACTCTGTCCAGCTGTATTTCTGTTGAATACAGTGTATTACTCCAGTCAATGTTTTCTGATCTTTGTTCTTTCTTACCGTCACCCACATTGATCCCTTGTCCTAACTTTCTGGTATTGAATCCTTTCTCTCTATAGCCTTTACCTTACTCTTTACTGTCAGGGCAATTTCACCTTCTTTTTGATTTTGCTTGTCTTCGCTAAAAGTGAATTAACTAGGAATATCACAAACAGAAAAAAATCTGCAGATGTTTGAAATCCAAAGCAACACCAGAAATGCCAGCGGAACTAAGCAGGCCTGGCAGCATCTATGGAAAAGGGTGAACAGTCGTCATCTCGGGCCAAGTCCTTTTATCAGGACTGAAAAGGAAGGGGTTAGGAGTCAGATTAAGAATCTGAAAGCGGAAGGTGATGGGTGAGACTGGGAGGGGGAAGGGGTGAATTAAAGAGCTGGGAAGTCAATTGGTTAAAGAGAAAAAGGGCTGGAGAAGAGGGAATCTGCTAGGAGAGGACAGAAGACCATGGAAGAAAGGGAAGGGGGAGGTGCAATAGAGGGAGGTGATGGGCAGGTAAGGAGATAAGGTGAGAGAGGGAAATGAAAATGGGAAATGGTGAAGGGGGGGCAAATTATCAGAAGTCTGAGAAGTCAATGCTCATGCCATCAGTTTGGAGACTACCCAGATGGAATATAAGGTGATGCTCCTCCAACCTGAGTGTGGCCTCATCATGGCAGTAGAAAAGGCCAAGGAGTGACATGTTGGAATAGAAATGGGAAGTAGAATAAAAATGGGTGGTCACAGGAAAATTCCACTTTATTGAGGTGGATAGAAGGAGCTCAATGAAGTGGTCTTCCAATCTGCATCAAATCTCACCAAAATCCAGGAAGCCACACCTGGAGCACCAGATGCAGCAGATGACTCCAACTGACTCACTGGTGAAGTGTCACCTCACTTGGGAGGACTGTTAGGGGTCCTGAATGGCATTAAGAGAGAAGATGTATGGGCAGGTGTGACATTTGTTCTACTTGCAAGGATAAGTACCAAGGAATATTTTGTTCCCATCTTTGGTTACTCTACAAAGAGTAGTGCCATAAATAGCTATTAGTTTTCCTATTTTGTTTTAAATATGATGTACATTCAGAAACACCACCATTAAACTAAATTGATGTTTGGCAGTTTAGAAGCAGAATACAAGGCATCATTCAAGATACATTGACATCCAATCTTTCTGACTGAATCCTAATTCTATCTCCAGATGAAACCGAGCTATTGGTACAGCTCCCTGACAAAATGAGACTGGACATCGCCATTGATGTCAACTACAGCATTGTCAGTAAAGTCGCACTCTTCCAGGTACGGAGATAGCCAATAGGAACAGGTGTAGAGGGACTGAATAAGGGGGAGTTGGTGTTGTTCCAACCCATGAACACTACCTCACAATCTTTTAATCTCTTTTTACACTATTTACGTCTTATTGTAAATTTATTGGTTTTTTTTACATATTGCACTGTACTGCTGTCACAAAATAACCAGTGGTATCAAACCTGGTTCTGAATCTGATTCAAAAGTACAATGGCAAAATTCACCTTGATTGCTTGAGAGTTAAGATATCTAAATCTCTGTTCAATACGATCCGAACTGTTTACGTTAGCTAATTTATTCAATGGACAGGGATTATAGCTCTAAAAAAAATAGATGAGCTGGTAATGTTTGGGAGAGCTGGAGGGGCATATTATAAAAGTTCTGGTTTTTTTATACCCAGTAATATAAAGTGTCACAATGCACCCTCACTGTGGTTTAACAGAAGCATGTTTCTTTCACCTGTGACAAACTTACTCACTGAGAAACTGCTGAATCTCTGTGTGGTTGCAGGCAGGCATGGGCCAGTCAATTTAAACACACTGAATGCTGTTAATGCCATGTTTTTTTTTTGCTTATTTAATTGAGCTTATCACCCCTCCTGAGGCACAGGTCACTGACAGCAGCTCTCCAGAGGCCTCTATCCTGGGCTAGTCTTCCAAGCTCTCCCCAGGTATTGCCCATCTTCAAAGATCCTTCCTCTCCCAGGGATGAGTTCTTTGGAGCTTCTGTTGACATCTCTATAGCACTGGGTTTTTAACAGGATAGGGCTTGGGACTGTCTGTGGCCAAGAAGTGTTTTTCAAATTATTGTTAAATTTGCTCCAAATTTAATTTGTGTAACAGTTTCCCTGGACTCGGGGAAGTTCAGATGAGTTTCAGCATCAGCCCAGGTAGGTTATTAACATGTCATTGTCCTATGTGAGTAAAATTTCATTTACTAAAACTGCTCCTTGCTGTTCTCTGACAAATGCCTGATTGAGTAGACTGATGTAGATACAGCATTTATCACCAGTGGACAAGGTTAACTTTCAGACAGGGTAGAGTATAGAACATATTTGTTAGCTCATCAGAAAAAGAAGATGACCACAATACATAGCAGTAAGCCAGAGGAGTGGAGAAGGTGCTAAAGAGGAGCCAAAGTTACAGGAACGATATCCTATGTCACATACACACACAGGTCTCTCAGAAAACTCAAATTGCTTTCTTTGTAAAATTACATAACATTTCAGTGAAAACCTCTTGCAATCACAGTTTCAGTTTTCAATCTAACCTTTCTAAATTAAAGTTCCAATGCTATTTTATATAAATGTACCACATAGGTTGTGCAGTTTTGTACATTTTGTACAAAGGAGATGAGGTGAGGGAATCAGCACACAGTAATCAAAGACCATCTGATAAAAGATCAGAATTAGGCCATTCAGCCCATTGTCTGCTTGCACCAAAGGATTCCAGGACCTCGGATTGTGTGCATCAGCAGCTCTGGTGAGGCTGGAGCTTTCCACTGGAAGATCTGTAAATTTAGGAGGGAATCTTCAGCTTTTTTCTCCAAGCCGATGATTCTTCAGCAGCAGCTGATGCCTGTCTCAGAACATGACCCTGTGTTATCAAGCGGGTGGATTTCGAACCAGGCCACATACCAACACCTCTGTTTGAGAAGCCAGAGGCATAACAAGTGCAGGCAGGATAGTAGTTCAGGTGGTGGAATGCTCCTCCTTGAGATGTGGGATTTCAGGGTAACTAACGGTCTCCCTGAGGACTGCATCTGCACCCAACTTCATCTCCAGACTGGCAAGGTCAAGAAGCTGGAGCCGAAGTTGGAGCTGGATGTACTGGGGACCATCCTAGAGGCTGAAAACTTCACGGATGCGTCAGACCCAGAGTGAAGGCTTCAGGTAGAAGATGGGTGACCACTAGAGAGTAAACTGTCAGTGCAGGGTTCTCCTGTGGCCATTCCCCTTAGTAACAAGTATGCCCCTTTGGATACTAGAGGGGAGGAACATCTATCAGGGCACAGTAGCAACAGCCTGGCCAGTGGCACTGTGGCCAGCTCTGAGGCTCAGCAGGGAAGGGTAAAGTCAGGCAGAGTGGTAGTGACAGGAGGCTTGATAGTTGGGAGACAGACAGGAGATTCTGTGGCCACGAAAGAGAAGCCAGGATTGTGTGTTGCCTCCCAGGGTGCTAGGGTCCAGGGTGTCTCAGAGCAGCCATAGGATTTTCTCAAGAGGGAAGGTGAGCAGCTAGAGGTTGTGGTGCACATTGATACAGATAGAAAAAGGCAAGAGGTCCTGCGCAGTGAGTATAGGGAGATAGGGAAGAGGAGGACCTCCAAGGTAATAATCTCTGGATTACTCCCAGTGCCACGTGCTAGTCAGGACAGGACAGGAACAGGATGATAATACCGATGAATGAGTGGTTGGGGATCTGGTGTAAGGGGCAGAGTTTCAGATTTCTGGATCATCAGGATCTCTTCTGGGGAAGGTATGACCTATAATAAAGGAAAGGATTACACCAGAACCCGAGGGGACCAATATCCTTGTGGGCAGGTTTACTAGAGCTATTGGGGAGGGTTTGGCAGGGAGATGGGAACCTGAGTGATAGGACTGAGGATGGGACAGTTGGTATACAAGTGTGTAGTGAGACTGTGAGGATGGACAAGCAAATGATAGGGCAAAATTGCCATCAGTGAGATAAGGTGAAATGTAACAGGAGGTTAAATTGACAAGCGTGATGAATACAAGACTGAAGATATTATAATTGAATGCACACAGTATACGGAATATGATAGATGATCTTATTGTGCAGTTAGAGATCAGCAGGTTCAGTGGTGCTAGAAAGTTTGTGAACCCTGTAGAATTTTCTCTATTGTTGATCAGCCCTAATACTAAATAAAGAGAACCCAATTAAATAAATAATGTTTTCTATAGATATTTCTTAGTCCCCTATTACTACCTCTCCAGCATCATTTTCCAGTGGTCCAATATTCATTCTCACCTCTCTACATATACTCTTTCTATATCTGAGAAAAACTTTTGATTATCCACTTTGATACTTTTGATTAGCTTAATTTCATTGTTAGGTAGAGGGGCTCTGTTGATAAAAATGAAATCAAATTCTTAGAAAGAGGTGGCAGAGGATCGGAAGATAAAGAATCCTTGTGGGTAGAGTTAAGAAACTGTAAGGGTAAAAAGACCCTCATGAGAGTTATATACAGACTCCTGAACAGTAGCCAGGATTTGGGATATAAACTTCAATGCGAAATACAGAAGGCATGTAATAAGGGCAATGCTATCAATGCCATGGGGGATTTCAATTAGCAGGGGAATTGGGAAAGTCAGGTTGGTGCTCGATCCCAAGAAAGGGAATTTGTAGAATGCCTATGAGGTTTTTTGTTAGAGTAGTTTGTGGTTGAGCCCACCAGGGGAAAGGCAATTCTGGATTGGGTGTTATGTAATGCTCCAGATTTGATTAGGGAACTTAAGGTAATGGAACCCTTGGGAGACAGTGATCACAATATGATAGAATTTACCATGCATTTGAGAGGTAGAAGATAAAATTAGATGTATCAGTATTACGGTGGATAAAGGGAATTACAGAGGCATGAGAAAGGAACTGGCCAAAGTTGATTGGAAGGGACACTAGCACAGATGACAGCACAAAAGCAATGGCTGAAGTTTCTTGGGGACAATTCAGAAGGTGCAGGATTAATATATCGCAAAGATGAAGAAGTATTCTAAAGGGAGGATAAAGCAAACATGGGTGACAAGCGAAGTCAAATTCAAAAGCGAAAGAGAGGGCAAATATAGCAAAAACTAATGGGAAGTTGGAGGATTGGAAGCTTTTAAAACCAGCAGAGGGCAACTACAAAAAACATAATGGGAGAAAAGATGAAATGTGAAGTTAAGCTAGCCAAAAATATCAAAGAAGGTGCTTGGAAAGCTGAAAGATTTGAAGTCATCTGGACAAGATGGACCACACCCCAGGATTCTAAAAGAGTAGGTGAAGAGATTGTGGAGGCATTAGTAATGATCTTTCAACAATCAGTAGATTCTGAAATGGTTCTGGAGGACTGGAGAATTGCAAATGTCACTTCACTTTTTGAGAAGGGAGGGAGGCAGAAGAAATGAAATTATAGGCCATTTAGCTTTAATTCAGTGGTTGGGAAGATGTTGGAGTCCATTATTAAGGAGTTTAGGAGATTGGGAGGGGGGAATTCATTGATTCCTGTTGAATATTGAAAGGCCTAGACTGTGTGGATGTGGATAGTATGTTTCCTATAGTGGGGGAGTCTCGGACCAAAGGGCACAATCTCAGAGTAGAGGCACACCCTTTTAGAACACAGGTGAGAAGGAATTTCTTTGGCCAGTTGTGAATCTGTGGAATTAATTGCCATGCACAGCTGTGGAGGCCAGCTCACTGAGTACACTTAAAGTGGAGGTTGATAGGTTCTTGATTAATCAAGGCCTCAAAGGTTATGGGTGAAGGCAGGAGAGTAAGATTGAGAGAGATAATAAATCAGCCCCGATGGAATGGCAGAGCAGACTCATTGGGCTAGATGGCCTAATTCTGCTCCTGTGCCTTATGGTCTTCTCTCTTCAGGCTTCTCAGCAAAGATCAGTGTTTCCCTGGGCTGAAGTTATCACATCCATTGGTGGCAACTCATATTCAGTCCTGACCCTCCCTCATCATTTCTTTCTCATAACTAGGGACCTAAATACAAGTCTGTAAGTAAGTGGTAGTGTGATGACTTCTCAGTATGAGGCTGGCTGTGAGACAAACACAAATTACAAAATGTTTGCAAAAAGCACTAGCAGTGGATGAAAGATTGAGAAGATGATGAACTATCCCTATTGTGTGTTCTCATGATAGGTGGGAATGAGGAATTACCCTATGGAGAACAATTAGCATGAGAGGTTGATAGGGGTTGCTCATTGCCATAGGTAGTAGTCCTATAAATTTTACTTTTCAAATATCCAGTTCCCTTTTTAAGTGTTACCACAAAATCTGCATGTTTTCAGATAGTAATTATTAGAAGTGGGAATGCACTATGTTAAAAGATAATTCTCCTCACCATTTCTTCTTATATTTCCAACCACATTAATTTTCTGTCTTCTGGCTGTTAGTGGAAAAATAAAGTGAATAGCCCTCCATAGCTCTGTACTCCTCTATAAAATCTCCCCTAACCTTATCTTGATGTCTCACACATCTCCTTTTGATAAATCTTTCTTTCACTTTGTGAAGTTACAGATGACTATGCAAGGACTGAAAAGTGCAATTTTCATTCCATTTGTTTGACTTCTGTACAGGGCTGTGACAGACAGATGGTTTACGACATGCTGAAGCGACTCAAGTCAGTTGTGTATCTGCCTGGAGACTACGTTTGTAAGAAGGTAACCTCTAAACTCCCTTTGGATACCTGGCATTCTGACAGGCCATTTGATCCAATGAGTTCACGGTGCTATCTGTGATTAACTCCCATGCCCTTTTGGGTCTTCCTCACAGTCAATCTGTGTCACCCTTGGTTTCTTTCTCCATCACATGTTTATTTAACTTCTCCGCAAGTTCATTCTTTTAACATTTGGAGTAATGTAATTCAGTATGGCCACCAACTCCCCTGCTCTTCTTTTAATAAGGTCTGTTGTATTTATCTGAGGCAGATGATTTCACATCTTCTGTGAAAATCCCACCTAGACAGGATCACACTCCCTTAGAAAAACAGCTCTTACGCTCAAATCTCAGGCATGGGAACCAATAATCTTCTGACTCTGAGTCAAGGGTGTTACTACTGAGCCAAGGTTCAGCCAGCAAACTTTTGCTGAACAAGGCAAATAGCTCTGAGAGTAATCAACCAGCTGAGTTGCCAAAACATGGTCAATTTTACAAATTCAGTCACATAGCTGACTTCTCCTGTGTTTCCATTCTCCCTACAGCCAAAAACTTACTAGCTATAATTTGGATTAGAACCAGCAGCTGTTTTTACTTTTCTTTCAATTGTATTTCCATTGAAATCTGTGGAAGAGGTGCAACCATGCTGCATATGTCGTGACTTTCCTCAAATGGAAAAATCAACAATGATTCACTTTAGCCTTTAAAATTATACAGGTGTCTTTATTTCAAATGCTGTATTAAAGATTAAATAAATTTTACTTTTCTTTCATTAATCTCAGAATATTATGAATTAGGAATGTAATTTACATCTGAAATCTTTAAAATGAGATAAAACCATCTCTTGCTTTGGTTTATATGCACTGACCTCCTTTTGATAGGAAACATTTTATTACTGACCTGTTCAGGAAGTAGTAGAATAGTCAAGCCATGAATGTTAAATAGAACCAGCCTTTCCACTGTCTATACATAGAAGTGGATCAATTTGAACTAATTGAGTTGTTTCTAATCGAATATCAGATGAACCTCCAATCCTAATTATATGCCACTCAATTTCAATCTCCACTGATAGATTAAAATCAGGAGAACACTGGCATTGGAAAGCAAAATCAATGGGTGAGACATATGAGTGTATGCATGTAATATACACTCATATGCACACATATTCATATTTTTGAAGAATTATCTCTAGTTTTTTGTGATAATATTCCAAGCTGACTGCTGAATAGAAGCTGTTTGTTTGTTTCAGGGAGAGATTGGGAGAGAAATGTACATCATTAAAGCTGGAGAGGTCCAGGTTGTTGGTGGCCCTGATGATAAGACTGTGTTCGTGACTCTGCGAGCAGGCTCCGTGTTTGGTGAGATCAGGTGAAGCTCCAAGTGCTTCTCTCAGTCTAGTTCAGAATTATACTTTCCTTTGACTTAACCAAATGGTGAAAAAATATATTTAAATAAAATCTGGAATTATATCCGGGGCAGAGCCAATGAAAATAAAGTTACTTCTATTAGCAAGTTGTTAATTTTTCCAGAGACAGAATAGTTAAGCATCATCTTAAAAACCAGGTCAGATGGAATTGACAAATACCCTCTGAATCCTCACCCAAAACAGCAAGAATGAGCAGGTTGCTCATCTATAGGGAATTATTATACCCAGCCTTGGTCCTGTGGATATTTCATGCCAGATGCCCACCACAATTAGTTGTCAGATCGCAAGTGGGTGCCATTCAGCTACAAATGGATATTAGCTGGAAAACAGAAGGTAAATATAGGAATAAACAGCCAGTCCAATTTCCGAAGACTGGGACAGTGAGGCCAAACTACTACATGTCACCCATCAACACTAATCAGTTATTGAGCTTAGCAATCAATGAGCCTAGGGATCACCTATCCCTATCTGGACAGCTCAACTATTTGTGGACTAAAATCACTGTTAGAGACCACTGTCTTTTTAAAAATAACACTTTTAATAAGATTTGTACTTTTTAACAAACTCGTATAATTTTTACACGCACTGACAGAAAACAGTACAACAGCTAAACTAACGGTTTATCACCTTTCTGATTTTTCATGGGCTGGAGATTAGCACATAACTAATCCACGGAATGAAACTGTTTTAATTATGTAGCCTATTGATTCTTATCTAAGGAATTTCTTTTACCTTATCTATAAAAGTGATAGCTTTTTCAGAAGTGTCATCTTTTATTTCTTTGTCTTACACTCCTTAGCATTAATTCCCCTCTTAGTTTTTCAGCTCTTTATTTAGTTGGTTTAGCATTTCTATGTTTGTTCATACTCTAAAGAAAAACTGAAATCTTGTAATTAAGACTGCTTGCCATTCTTGACCCTAAGGATCAGAAATTAAACTGAGATCCAACATCACTGAGGCCTCACATAAATGTGTCATACATTCTAGGAATCAAATCTATGCTACTATGTCTTGAATTAACAAAGCAATCCAAGGCCGAAAGGATGAAGAATTAGAACATTTTAATTTCCTGTCCACCTGATTTCCTCCTCTCTCACCTTCATTAATCCAATAGTTTGCTGTCAGTGGGAGGCGGGAATCGGCGGACTGCAAATGTTGTCGCTCATGGATTTGCAAATCTTTTCATCCTCGACAAGAAAGACTTGAATGACATTCTCATCCATTATCCGGATTCTCAGAAACTGCTCCGAAAGAAAGCTAAGTCTGTGCAAATGGTTTTAATAATTATTACTTTTATTCATGTAATATGAATACTTCCTTTGATACGTCATTGATGCAATTAAGCAATCAAATGTAATTCTACATAAGGGGTTCTAATCCACACCACAGTACCAGCAGCTTCTAGTACTGATAATCTCACCCAGGCATCTCAGAAAGTGACCAGCCAGTTTGCTAGAGTCAAAGAAAACTACTGCACAGAATCAAGCTAGTCTGATCGACCTGCATCTGGTCCATAGACCTCCATAACCCTCACATCTATATATTTATCCAAACTTCTCATAAATGTTGAAATCAACACTTCCACTGACAGCTTGTTTGCACTCTGAGTGAAGTTCCTGGATTTGATTAGGGAGCTTGAGGTAAATGAACCCACATGAGCCAGTGATCATAATAAGATAGAATTCACACTGCAAATTGAGAAGGAGAGGCTAAAGTAAGAGGTATTAATATTTTACAGAGTCATGAGAGAGGAACTGGCCAAAGTTGATTGGAAGGGGACACTAGCAGGGATGATGGCAGAAAACAGCAATGGCTGGAGTTTAACGCAGATGATGCAGGATGGATAGATCCCAAAGAAGAGGAAATATTCTAAAGGCAGCATGATACAACAATGGATGACGAGAGAATTCAAAGCAAACATAAAGAGAAAGGGAGGGCATATAATAGAGCAAAAATTTGTGGTAAGTTAGAGGATTGGGAAGCCTTTAAAAACCAACAAAAGGTAACTTTAAAAACCATAAGGAAGGAAAAGATGAAAACTGAAGGCAAGCTAGCCAATAATATCAAAAAGGACTGCTGGAAAGTATTGGGGGACAAGGACATGGCGGGTAAACTGAATAAGTATTTTTCATCAGTCTTCACTGTGGAAGATACTAGCAGTATGCTGGATGTTTGAGAGTGTCAGGGCGCAGAAGTGAGTGCACTTGGTACTTGGGAAGTTGAAAGGTTTGAAAGAAGATTAGTCACCTGGACCCAATGGACTACACCTGAGGGTTCTGAAAGAGGTAGCTGAAGAGATTGTGGACACATTAATCTTAGGGGACAAAAGTTTAACGGTAATGTGAGGGGGAATTTCTTTACTCAGAGTGGTAGCTGTGTGGAATGAGCTTCCAGTAGAAGTGGTAGAGGCAGGTTTGGTATTGTCATTTAAAGCAAAATTGGATAGGTATATGGACAGGAAAGGAATGGAGGGTTATGGGCTGAGTGTGGGTCAGTGGGATTAGGTGAGAGTAAGCGTTCAGCATGGACTAGAAGGGCCAAGATGGCCTGTTTCTATGCTGTAATTGTTATATGGTTATATGGTTAATAGTAATGATCTTTTAAGAATCACTAGATTCTGGCATGGTTCCAGAGGACTGGAAAATTGTAAATGGCACTCCATTCTTCAAAAAGGGAGGGAGACAAGAGAAAGAAAATTTTAAGCTAGTTAGTCTGACCTCGATGGATGGGAAGAAGTTAGAGTCGATTTTTAAGGATGTGGTTTCAGGGTACTTGGAAGCACATGATAAATTGGGCCGAAGTCAGCATGGTTTCCTTGAGGGATGATCTCGCCTGACAAATCTGTTGGAATTCTTTGAGGTAAAAACAAGCAAGTTTGACAAAGGAGAATTGGTGGATGTTGTGTACCTGGATGTTCAAAAGGCCTATGACAAAGTGCCACACCTGAAACTGCTAGCAAGATAAGAACGCATGGTGTTACAGGAAAGATACTAGGATGAACAGAGCATTGGCTGATTGGCAGGAGGCAAAGAATGGGATTAAAGTGAGCCTTTTGTGATTGGCTGGTGGTGACAAGATGTTACTTGGCTTTATGGCCAAGTTTGCAGATGATATGAAGATAGGTGGAGGAGCAGGTGGTGTTGAAGAAGGAAGAAGGCTGTAGAAGGTCTTAGACAGATTTAGAGAATGGGAAAGGTGTGACAAATGGAATACAATGTTGAAAAATGTACGGTCATGCACTTTGGTAGAAGGAATAAAAGGGTAGACTTCTAAACAGCAGAGGGGGCCGGGAGGGAGTAATTTAAAAATCAGAGGTGCATCAGTGCTTGTGAGCTCTCATGCAGGATTCCCTAAAGTTTAACTTGACTGTTGGTGAGGAAGGCAAATGCAATATTAGCATTAATTTTTAAAGGATTAGAATATAAACTCAAGGGTGTAATGCTGAGGCTTTTTAAGGCATTGGTGAGACATCGCGGAGTATTGTGAGCAGTTTTGGGCCCCTTATCCAAGAAAGGATATACTAATAATGGAGAGGTTTCAAAGGAAGTTTATGAAAATAATTCCAGGATTGAAAGAATATGAGGAGCATTTGATGGCTCAAGGTCAGCACTCACTGGAATTTAGAAGAATGAGGGTAGATCTCATCCAAACATGTTGAATGTTGAAAGGCCGGGACAGAATGGATGTGGAAAGGACGTTTACTATATTGTGGAAGTCTAAGACCAGAGGGCACAAACTTGAAATACATGGATGTCCTTGTTTAGAACAGAGATTAGGAGGAATTTCTTTGGTGAAAGTGGGTAATCTGTGGAATTTGTTGCCACAGTTAGCTGTGGAGGCCAGGTCATTGAGTGTATTTAAAGTGGAGGTTGATAGATTTTTGATAAGTCAGGGCATGCAAAGTTAAGGGAGAAAGGCAGGAGAATGGGGATGAGAGGAAAATGGATCTTCTATGATCAGATGGTCCAAATGGCCTAATTCTGCTCCAAAGTCTTATGATCTCATGTACTCCTTAAACATTTCGCCTTTCACCCTCAACTCATGACCTCTAGTTCTATTTTCACCAACCTCAGTGGAAAAGCTTGCATGCATTTACCCTATCTCACTCCCTCATAATTTCGTATATCTTTATCAAATCTCCCTTCATTTTCCAATGGTCCAGGGAATAAAGTCCTATGAGTGCACCTCTACCAGAAAATGGCCTGGTCCCAATAGCTTAGACTTTTCTTGATGGCGTGTAAAGTGGGGAACCCACAAGCTAGCCTGCCAATCATGTCACCAATGTCAGGAAATTACATGTCATTTGAATATTTTCAGCAGTCTTGCTGGCAATAATACAGCTGAAGTTAAGGAACTCATTCTAGGGAGGACGTAGAAACCCTGGTCTTGCTGCTGAACTTGAACCAGAAACAGAAGAACTGGACTGCTCAACTGGTTAAGTTCTTCCAGCATTTCCAATTTTGTTTCAAATTCCAACATCTGCAATTTTATTTTCCATTATGGCAGGATTTCATTCACTGCTGTAATCTTTGATTCCCACATGTGAAATTCTAATCCAAATCCCAATGCAGTTTACTTGTATATGTAAATCCTGTTCATACCACTCAGAGAGACTTCATCAACTTTGCCTCCAACCTCCACCCTGCCCTCAAATTTACCTGGTTCATTTCCAACACCTCCTCCCCTTCTTTGACCTCTGTCTCTATCTCTGGAGACAGCTTATCTACTGATGTCTACTATAAGCCCACAGACTCTCACAGCTACCTGGAGTATTCCTCTTCCCACCCTATTACTTGTAAAAATGCCATCCCCTTCTCTCAATTCCCTCCACTATCAACTCTGCCCTCAAAAGCATCTCTCCCATTTCACGCACATCTGCTCTCAACCCATCCCCCCGCCACCCCACTAGGGATAGGGTTCCTCCTGTCCTCACCTACCACCCCACCAGCATCCGTGGATATACCACCCACAAAGCCATGTTGACTCTCCCTAATAAGTTCATCTATCCAAATACTTGTAGATCCTATCTCTTAGTACTCCTTCCAATAATAACATGCTACTGACGTCAAATTTACCAGCCTATAATTTCCCAGATTACTTTTAGAACTTATTTTTAAACTACGGAACAACATGAGCTATCCTCCAATCCTCCAGCACCTCACCCGTAGATACCGACATTTTAAATATATCTGCCAGGACCCCTGCAATTTCAACACTAGTCTCCTTCAAGGTCCAAGGCAATACTTTGTCAGGTCCTTGGGATTTATCTACTCTGATTTGCTTCAAGACAGCAAGCACCTCCTCCTCTTCAATCTGTATAGGTTCCATGACCTCACTACCTGTTTGCCTTATTTCCATAGACTCCATGCCAGTTTCCTTAGTAAATACAGATGCAAAGAAAACCATTTAAGATCTCCCCCATTTATTTTGGTTCCATACATAGCTGACCATTCTGATATTCAAGAGGACTGCTTTTATCCCTTACTGTCCTTTTGCTCTTAATATACCCGTAGAAGCTCTTAGCTCTTATATATATTTCTCTCTCTCTCTCTCTCTCTCTCTCTCTCTCTCTCTCTCTCTGTCTTTCCTTCTCACAATAACTCCTTGCCTGTTCTCTATCTTCCTCTGGTGCTCCCCCTCCCCCTTTTTTCTTCCAAGGCCTTCCTTCCTATGATACTCCCCCCTTCTCTAGCTTTGTATCTCTTTTGCCAATCAACTTCCCAGCTCTTAGTTTCATCCCTCCCCCTCCTGTCTTCTCCTATCATTTCAGGTCTCCCCCTCCCATTTTCAAATTTCCTACTATCTCTTTTTTCTGTTAGTCCTGATGAAGGGTCTCAACCCGAAGCGTCGACTGTACTTCTTCCTATAGGTGCTGCCTGGCCTGCTGTGTTCCACCAGCATTTTGTGTGTGTTCCTCAGAAAGAGAGATCAGCCAGCTGGCTGTAGGCATACATTTTAAACACAATGTTATTAAGAGATGTGTGCATGCTCTTTGATGGAAGTAGTGGTATGTTAGAAATCCAGAGGTTAGATGAA
Organism: Hypanus sabinus; assembly: GCF_030144855.1. NCBI lineage: Eukaryota > Metazoa > Chordata > Chondrichthyes > Myliobatiformes > Dasyatidae > Hypanus > Hypanus sabinus. The sequence continues at coordinate 15,026,978 of NC_082722.1, read as the reverse complement.
AGTAGTGGTATGTTAGAAATCCAGAGGTTAGATGAAGCCTGTGACAAGGGCAAAAGTATTTAAATAGGTAGTTTTAATGTCCATGTGCTCTGGCTAGCAACCTGATGCTAGAAAGGAAGTGAGTTTTAGGAGTGTGTTTTCAAAGTTTCTCACTGAGGAAACAGGCCACATTAAATATTGCAGTGAACTCAATTCACTTAACAATGTAACAGATCTGGAATATATTTCAAAAGCAATTATAATGTTATAGAGTATAACAATGTTTGATGGTGAGAAAAACAAAATAGCTAAGGTTCTAGACTGAATTCAGTCTGGATTTAACCCAATGAGACAATCTATCTACAATACACTGGCCAAATCTGCTAGTGGGTAAAATGGCAGTACAGTATATCATCAGGAGGTGTTCAGAAAAGTACTTAATGTGCTCCAGAACCAGCTTTAATTGTTCAGGGACCAGATACAAAAGGGGAAACACAAAAGTAAAACAAAACGCTTACAAAAATAGGAATTATCAGTTTGTGTGCTGAGGACATACAGAGAATGACTAAAAGCAATGAGTGGATCTGTAGCGAGCAGCTTGCAACTAGTCACCGTGCCATGGTGAATGCAGAGTTGGATTATAATCAGATCAGCTACGACCTCATTAAGTGGCAGAGCTGACATAAATTATTATGTGACCTACTCTAGCTTCAAACCTGACCTGCTGAGTTCTTCCAGCGTTGTGTACGTATTCTTTGATCCACAACATCTGCAGTTGTATTTTTGCATTTAGCTTCAAATCTACTGCTAAAGAGGAAAAATAGAATTATAGATTAACTAGCTGAAAATCTGTGGTTGGGCAATTAGTACAATCTATCATTTACAAATAAATCAACTAAACATTTAAAAAGTGTTCATCTGCTCTTAGAACAGGAATACTTTTGTAAAATGTAGGCTCTGCCTAACAAACATCACTGATTTCTTTAGGAATGATGTACTGTCCTTGACAGATGTCAGAATAATATTAATACCCCAAGAGTACATTTACAGTGAGAGATTACACAAACTAGGGTTGAATTCCTTAGGAGAGAATTTTAATGATGTTTTCAAGATATTAAGTGTAACTGTTAAGGTAGAAAGGGAGTCTAACCAGGAGGCATTGTGTAAGAATTAGAAACATGACCTTTATGAATGAGGTTGTAAATGTCCCTTAGATGCAAAGATTAGTGGTTTGAAATACTTAATGCAAACAGCAATTGATACCAAATTACGTGCTAATTTCACACCAAATTATGATAGATATCAAATTTAGTGAATCCAGGTCTATGCAGTGCCCCTAAACTGGATAAGATCACTAATGAATGCTCATCTGTACAATGCCTCTCAGTAAAGTTGTATCACAGGAGAATATTAGTTACTCTACACTTTGGACCCAAACTGGGTAATGTGACTAGTGAATGCTGATCTGAATCTGATCCCTGCACCTAGATGCACTATTAGTTAATGCTACTACAGTCACTTTGTCTGTAATCTAAATAAACTTTGTATTGGCTGCTTTTTGCTAGATTAGAGTTTATACTGATAAGACGATACCAAATAACTACTTTTGCAATTTACTTGCAGAAAACTTCTTTCTAAAGATGGTGGAAAAGCAGTAAAGCCAGAACCAAAAGGATTCCAGCACATCATCCCACCCAGACCTGAGACTCCTAAATTATTTCTCGCAGCCCTCTCAGTAGCAGGGAAGTATGGAATCAAAGGAACATTCTCTCTTATTAAGAAGAAACTTACGGAATCTGCCAGCATGCAGGTAGGATTACGTGACGATTTTCTAGAAACACATGTTCATACTTTGAACTGCTATTAGATATTTTTTTTTAAAAAGGGCAGAAACTTAAACAGACCATCACTGTTAGGGTAAGCTTGACAACAGTTTGACAGCATTGACACAAGATGAATATAGGAACGTGAAAAGACATTTAAAATCCATTGACAAAGCCTCTCCAGTGTTTTAAGTACAGCTGGTAATGGACTATACCTGTACACATTTCTGCCTGAAGCTGAGTTAGTTGTAGTCAGCTTGGGAAACATCTGCCTAGCTTTCAATACTGTCCAAGATTCCCTACCAAGAAAGTCATCTGGGCAAACAAACCAGGTTTGTTTTATGATTCCATCTACAGTTGAACAGCATTTCCTAATGGAAAGATTTGTATTGATCTTTTAGAGTTCACATCAGCAGAACCTGTGATGACAGATATTTAACTCAACCTGCTTTCCAGCATTTGCCATATTTTGCATTGTCTGCTTTTACTGGATTTGGCAGCAAACTACACACATGCCTTCGGAAGCGCAAAGATTATAATAACACCATGGAAGAATGCTGTCTGATTATTATCCATCGTTTATGTCCAAGCAAAACTGAGAGAGTGGGAATTAATCTGGTCTCCATCAGTATACAAAATAGGCTCCTGATGAATTGCTGCCTGTGATAATGAACCAGTTCATTATGAACCTGGTTTCATGCCACAGCTGTAAACAGTTTCACCCATACCATCTATCCACCCCATCACCCAGTAGTAGCAATGTCTTGATCTCCCTGTATCAAGCCCCAGTAAGAAAACAATGGAGTTCTAGGACTGCAAAATTCAATGTCACATTCCAAAAAAAAGAAACTTCATCTTGATGAAAAATATAGTAAAAACACAAACTAGAGTAAAGTGTTTCTTTGCGTCAGCACTGAGAGCATTCTAATAACAGAGAGGAACTTGCTAATAAAACTGAAAAAATTACCCTGCCTGATATGGTAGTGTAATGTTTATGTTGCTGTAAGTCAGGGCCCATGAGTTCTAATCCTACCAAAATAGAATGAGAACTGGAATTCAGGTTTTAAAATGATGTAAACAAAAAGCTGGCACAACTACCAGTAACTAAGAAGATGTTGGATTGTTATAGTAACAATGTGAGCTGTGCCCTTTGGGAGAGGTAAGCTACATTTTGCAGTCAGTTTGGCTGGTATGGCTTTTGACCCACATCAGTCACTCATTTGTAGCAAAGGCCATTGCTTACCCTACTCCCTATCCCAAGAAACCCTGTTACTCCTTTATTCATTTTCATGTCGTGGGCAGGACTGACAGGAGCAGTTTGATTGCCCACCCCTGGTTACTTTTGAGAAGTGATGACGTGCCACCTTCTCTAACCCTGCAGACCTTCAAGTGAAGATACTGCCTTCTCTGAGCCCATACTTTCTGTAATGATGCAGGGCTTATGGCGAAATCTGTTGTCTAATACTAGAAAAACAATCAGGGAAATGGTCCAAACTTGTATCATCAAGGACCCAGGAGAATTAAAAATATATATATTCATTTGTGGCATCTAACCATACTTCAGAAGACCAAAATAGATTAACTTAAAACCCTTAGTGATCGGCCTTCTTGAAGTGCTGGTGCACAATTAAGCTACTCTCACAATGTTATTGTCCAGAAAGTTTTAGGATTAGAACCAACAAAGATGAAGAAACAGTGATATATTTTTCAAACAAGGATTGCGTGTGACTCAGAGGGGCACTCTGCTGTTGGTGATGTTCCCAGTCATTCACTGTCCTTGGTGGCACAGGCTTAAGAGATCCTTTTGAAGTAGACTTTGCCAGATAACTGCAGAACATTTTGTAGATGCACACAGCACAGAGCAGCTACAGTGAGCTGGCTGAGGAGGGAGCAAATGTTTAGAACGGTGGATGTGCTGCCAGTGAAGCAGTCAGCTTTGTTCTGAATGGTGTTGAGCGCATGAATATTGTTGGGGGGCTGATCTCATCCAGATATGTTCTGAGTATATGATTTGCATTATATAGAAAGCAGAAATATGAGAGGCAAGAGTGGTAAGTTAGTGAGGAAAAATAGAGGTCAAGCTTACATACAAAAATGACCCTATTTGAAAAATTATTCAGGATTTTTCAAAATCAAATTATTGTAGATACTGGAAAACTGAAATGAAACAGAGATACTGCAGATAGAATTGGTTGACAGACACCATCTATAGAGAGAGAAAAAGATACAATAGTTAAGGACACTGACCTGGAATGTTATCTGTTTCTGTCTCTAGCTGCAACTCCATATGTGCTGGTCAATTGGAGTATGCATGAATACTCTGCATTTTGAGCTGTCTTTAGTTTGTTTGCATTTTTGAGTTTAAACCTCACCCGTCCTGTCAATTCGCTTACAAACAGCAATCATTTACATGCTGCTCCTCCCAAAAACCAGCGGCAACAATGACGGCAGCCTTCAGTTTTCTATGCAAAAACAGAAACCTGATCTCCAGTTCCCTAAAGTTGGATATCTTAATATGCTCTGCTTTCCAGCCATGCAGCATTTTCCAGTTTGAGTGTATAGAACATAGAACACTACAACACAGTACAGGCCCTTTGGCCCACAATGTTGTACTGACCTTTTAACCTTTCTAACCCAATCTAACCCTTCCCTTCTACATAGCCCTCCATTGTACTAAGGTAAAGTGTGATCTGCATCCATAAACAAACAAAACAATGAAATTTCTCAAGAAAGTAAGTGTTCAGGAGGAAAAATGGAAAGGGTTATCAATTTTAATGTGTGCCGCAGTCAAGCACTTCATGCCCAAATATCCTGTTTGAAAACATGTCCCTTGTAACAGTTGCACTTGCTTGTCTAGATTCATAGTCACAGAACACTACAGCACAGAAATAGGCCCTTTAGCCCATCGAGTCCATGCCGGTCCATTAATCTGCCTAGTCCCATTGGCCTGCACCTGGACCATAGCCCTCCATACCCCTCCTATCCACGTACCTATCCAAATCTCTTAAATGCTGATATCAACCCCGCATTCACCACTTGCACTGGCAGCTCATTCCACATTCTCACCACCCTGAGTTAAGAAGTCCTCCTCATGTTCCCCTTAAACTTTTCAGCTTTCACCCTTAACCTATGACCTCAAGTTCTAGTTTCACCCAAACTCAGTGGAAAAAGCCTGCTTACATTTACCTAATCTATTCCCCTCATAATTTTGTATACTTCTATCACATCTCCCCTCTACATTCTACGGAATAAAGTCCTAACCTACTCATCCTTTCCCTATAATTCAGGTCCTCAAGTACCACTACACCTTTGTAAATTTTCTCTGCACTCTTCCAATCTTACTTATATCTTTCCTGTAGGTAGGTGACCAAAACTGGACATGGTGCTCCAAATTAGGCCTCACTAACATCCTGTACAATTTAAACATAACATCCCAATTTCTGTACTCAGTACATTGATTTATGAAGATCAATGTGCCAAAAGCCTTCTTTACACCCCTATCTATCTGTGATGCCATTTTCAATGAATTATGGACCTGTATTCCCAGATCCCTCCATTCCTCACACTCCTCAGTGCCCTGCTGCTCACCTGTGAGATCAATCCTTACCACTCTGATTGTCCCTTGTTATCCTTTTGCTCTTAATACAGCATATCTGTAGAAGCCCTTAGGATTCTCCTTCACATTGTCTACTAGAGTAACCTCATGCCTTCTTTTAGCCTTCCTGATTTTCTTATTAAGTATTCTCTTGGATTTCTTATAATCCTGTGGTGAACTATGTGCCTGTCTGGACACGCCCCCTGCTGACTGCTCCTGTGGCTCCTCCCACAGGCCCCTGTATAAAGGCGATCTGAGGCCTGACGCTCGGCCTCAGTCTCCAGGACATAGTATGATGGACACTCACTCCTGGTTCCTTCTTCCAGTCAATAAAAGCCGATATCTCGCCTTACGTCTCAGTGTGAGTTATTGATGGTGCATCAAATCCTCAAGTACCTTGATTGTTCCTGCCTGTCCATACTTGCTATACACCTTATTTTTCTTAACCATGGCCCCAAGGTTCCCCACAGCTGTTATCCTTGCCTTTTATTCTGACAGGGACATATAAACACTATACTCTCAAAATTTCACTTTTGAAAGCCTCCTACTTACCAAGTAGATCTTTGCCAGAAAACAGACTGGCCCAATTGACTCTTCCCAGATCCATTCTGATACCATCAGAATTGGCCTTTCTCCAATTTAGAGTCTCAACCCGAGGACCAGACCTGTCCTTTTCCATAATGAAACAAATGTCATTATGAGCACTAGATGCAAAGTGTTCTTACACCAACTTCTGTCATTGGCCCCGTCTTATTCCCTAATAGAATACTAGATCTCCGAATAGGAGATGAGAAATAGGTAACGTATTATCTATGCTGGTCATATCATTGTTTTCTTTCTCTTTCTTGCACCCCTTTTCTCCCCACTGTCTAGCCTATCCCACAACCTCCTCCCTCTCCTGTTCATCGCCGGTCACCTGTTTTGGTAAAAAAGCCGGAGGACGTTGATGATGATGAGGTTATTTCAGAAACAATGGATTCCTCTGTCACGATCAAGATGTCTCCACATGATGGGTTAGAAGAACAAATACTGTCCGTGGAGGTTCCAGACGTAGAAGAAAAGTCAGAAAAGTGATACTGCTTTGGACTTACATTTTGTTTTGTTAAAAGTAGCAGTTAAGAGTAAGCTTCATAAGTTATTAAGAATTAGGCTCACAGCGATTTGCATCTTTAAAAACAAAGCAGTTGCATTTATTCAGTATATTTCACATCTCAGGATGAACCAAAGTGCTTTACAGTTAATTAAGAAATTTTTGAAGCGTAGTGACTGTCATGATTTGGAAACACACAGCATAATCTGTTTTAGGTGTTGGTTTGTGCTAAATCTATTAGGGAAAGCCCAACACAAATGTCTTCTGCAGTTGCTAAAATAGTTACATATTTTACCATGTAAAACTACCTGTGTCTGTGCAAAGGAGATCCTAAAAATACACTTAGGAACATATACATCACATCTGACCTTTGCACCTCATATAAAGCCATTTCTAAATCTGATTCATCAATGGATATATTCATAAAAACAATTCATGTACTTGGACATTTCACTTCAATTACCTTATCCACATTCAGATATATACAAACGTGTATATTGCACAGCAGAAATGCCATACACAAAGGGATACAGGATGTGTGTGTGTGTGTGTGTGTGTGTGTGTGTGTGTGTGTGTGAGAGAGAGACAGAGAGTCAGTCATTGGGGCGCTGTCATGACAAGCTTTTTGCACCTATCTTTTTGGTAATTGCTCATCATACGGTGTGTCTTGGGCTGAAACCTGCAGCCCATCCCTCTCCAGGTTTTTGAGCCGGCTGGATTCAAGTCTTCGAGTCTTTGCTCCGAAGGCTGGCGCTGATGCCACTATGCCACCAGCTGGACTTGTCCATGGTGTTGGCAGTTAAAAAGTACACAGAACTTAATTACCTACGGAGCTCTTCATAAATATGACTCACATGTACTAAACAGCAACATTAACATAAACATAAACAGGGCTTCAATAATATCAACTCATATAAAGTGAAATCAAGCAACATAGGTGTCAACAGGGCTTCGCTCCCAGATCAGCTCAATGCCTTCTATGCTCACTTTAACTGTCAAAATATGGAGGAACCTTCACAAACTCCCACAGCCACCGATGACCTTGTGATTTCCGTCTCTAAGCCAATGTGAGAGCTTCCTTCAGGTTAACCCACGGAATGCATCCAACTCAGATGGGATACCTGACCAAGTACTAAGGACCTGTACAGTTCACTGAGATCTTTAACCTCTCACTTTAGCAACCTGAGGTACCACCTGCTTCAAGCAGTCTTCAATTATACCGGTGACTAAGAAGAACATGGTAATCTGCCTCAATGACTACCATCCAATATCAATTACATACACGATGATGAAGTGCTTTGAGAGTTGAGTGATAAAACATATCAACTGCTGTGGACCTGTTGTGCTAGTGGGCAAATTGGAGCGGATCCAAGTTGCTTCTCAGGACTGCTCCAATTTGCCCACCGCACAACAGGTCCACAGCAGATGCCATCTTACTGGCTGTTCACTCAATCCTGGAACATCTGGACAGCAAATATGCATGCATCAGAATTCTCTTCATTGACTAGAGCTTGGTATTCAATACTATTATCTCCTCAAATCTAATCAATAAGTGTTCAAGACCTTGCCCTCAATACCTTCTTGAGCAATTAGATCCTCAATTTCCTCACCTGCAGACTCCAGTCAGTTTGGATTGGCAGCATCTCCTCCGCAATCTCCATCAGTACAGGTGCACCACAAGGCTGTGTACTTAGCTCCCTGCCCTACTCACTTTATACTTATGACTGTAAGGCTAAGCACAGCTCTAATAAATTTGCTGATGACGCCACTGTCATTGGTCAAATTAAAGGTGGTGATAAGTCAGCATATGGGGGGATCTGGCTGAGTGGTGCCACAACAACAACCCCTCACTCAATGTCAGCAAGACCGAGGAGCTGACAATTGACCTCAGGAGGAAGAAACCAGAGGTCCATGAGCCAGTCCTCATCAGGGGATCAGAGGTAGAGAGGTCAGCAACTTTAAATTTCTCAGTGTTATCATTTTAGAGGATCTGTCCTGGGCCCAGCATGTGGGTGCAATTACAAAGCCTCTACTTCCTTAGAAGTTTGCAAAGATTCGGCATGACATCTGAAACTTTAACAGACTTCTATAGATGTGTGGTGGGGAGTATACATATTGACTGATTGTATCATGGCCTGGTACGGAAACACTAAGGCTTGTGAATGAAAATTCCTACAAAAAAATGTAGTGGATACAGCCCAGTTCATTGTGGGCAAAGCCCTCCCCACCATTGACACTTCCTTATTGGGTGCTGTCACAGGAAAGCAGCATCCATCATCAAAGACTGTCATGACCTTGGCTATGTTCTCTTCTCACTGCGGCCATCAGGAAGAAGGTACAGGGGCCTCAGGTTCAGGAATAGTTACTAGCCCTCATCCATTAGGCTCTTGAATCAGTGGGGATAACTTCACTCAGCCCTTCACTGAACTGTTTCCACAACCTATGGACTCACTTTCAAGGGCTCTTCATCTCACGTTTTCAATACTGATTGCTTATTTATTGTTTTTTCCCTTATTTTCTTTTGTATCTGCAGTTTGTTGTCTTTTGCACATTGGTTGTCCATCCTGTTGGGTATAGACTTTCACATATTCTATTATGTTTCTTGGATTTACTGAGTATGTACGCAAGAAAATGGATCTTAGCTGGTAAATGATGAAATATATGTACTTTGATAATAAATTAACTCTGAAACTGGAACATATAAAACACGCCATCACACTCCACATTGATGAATGTCCAAAGAACAGGTTACATGAGCATATGCAATTCATGCACAGGCATTATTGATAGTGCAGGCATAATGCCATATGTGTATCATGATCAAATAATATTCAATCAATGTCTCAATTGTTTGTAGTGAACTAAAACTAATAAAACTGTTACCATTCAGAATCAGAGTCAGATGTTCATTCTAAACGTTTTTACCTTTTCCAGAGGTTCCATGGTAGTTTTTCCTTTCAGGAGCAAGAAAATGGCAGCCCCACTGCAAACTGGAATTTCATGATTTGTCTCCGGATACATTCCCAATAATGAACTGGGAAAGCTCGGTGAGGTAGAAAAGACTATCTCTCCCCATTGCTTCAAAGAAAACTGATATACCTGCCACAATCTCATTTTCATTATCCTTGGTCCCTCCACTCCATCAGGTCACTAAAGGGGTAATTAACAATTCCATTGTGTTTCTCTGCTCTCTACCACAAACACAATTCAACATGGCAAAGGGTGAGTGGAACTATCATTAATTATAATTAAGGATTTCTGATGGATTACAAGAGCTCCCAATCAAGATTTTGTCTTAGTCCCTGAAAACATTTCAGTACATTACCTGTCAAGTCCATGAGGAAAGATATTTATGATAAAGAGAACAATAGCCAATTCGAACAGTTAAGAATACATCTTTACCTCACTCCCCACCCCCCACAACTCTCCGCATTCTGGAGGAATCACTCCATGATTCTCCCATCTATTCATCCCTCCCCACTAAACTTCCTCACATCACTTATCCCTGCAAGCTATCCCTGCCCATTCATCTCCTCTCTCATCCCAAACAGTCCTTCAAAGTGAGGCAACACTTCACCTGTGAATCTGTTGGTGTAGTCCACTGTATCCAATGCCCTCGATGCGGCTTCCTCTACATTGGCGACACCCATTGTAAACTGGGGGACCACTTCATTGAACACCTCTGTTGCATCCGCCAGAAGAGGAACTTCCTGGTGGCCAAATATTTTAACTCTTATTCCCATTCCTGTTCGGACGTGTTTGTCAATGGCCTTCTCTTTTGCTAAAATGAGGCCACCTTCAGGACAGATGAGAAGTACCTTATATTGCTCCAACCTAATGGCATGAATATTGATTTCTTCTTCCTGTTAAAAAAAATACTCACCTGACTATCACCTCCCATTGAAACTGTGAAAGATTCTTTAAGTGGGTGGTTGCTGTTCTTCAAGTATATTCCTCTATTATAATCATATAACTATGTAGCAATTACAGCATGGAAACAGGCCATCTTGCCCCTTCTAGTCTGTGCCGAACGCTTCTCTCACCTAGTCCCACCTACCTGCACTCAGCCCATAACCCCCCCATTCCTTTCCTGTCCAAATACCTATCCAATTTTTTTTTAAATGACAAAATCAAACCTGCCTCTACCACTTCTACTGGAAGCTCATTCCACACAGCTACCAGTCTCTGAGTAAAGAAGTTCCCCCTCGTGTTACCCCTAAACTTTTGCCCCTTAACTCTCAACTCATGTCCTGTTGTTTGAATCTCCCCTACTCTCAATGGGAAAAACCTATCCACGTCAACTCTATTTATCCCCCTCATAATTTTAAATACCTCCATCAAGTCCCCCCTCAACCTTCTATGCTCTAAAGAATAAAGATCTAACTTGTTCAACCTTTCTTTGTAACTTAGGTGCTGAAACCCTGGTAACATTCTAGTAAATCTCCTCTGTACTCTCTCTATTTTGTTGACATCTTTCCTATAATTCGGTGACCAGAACTGTACACAATACTCCAAATTTGGCCTCACCAATGCCTTGTACAATTTTAACATTACATCCCAACTCCTAAACTCAATATTCTGATTTATAAAGGCCAGCATACCAAAAGCTTTCTTCACCATCCTATCCACACGAGATTCCACCTTCAGGGAACTATGCACCATTATTCCTAGATCACTCTGTTCTACTGCATTCCTCAATGCCTTACCATTTACCATGTATGTCCTATTTTGATTATTCCTACCAAAATGTAGCACCTCACACTTATCAGCATTAAACTCCATCTGCCATCTTTCAGCCAACTCTTCTAACTGGCCTATATTTCTCTGCAAGCTTTGAAAACCTACTTCATTATCCACAATGCCACCTATCTTAGTATCATCTGCATACTTACTAATCCAATTTACCACCCCATCATCCAGATCATTAATGTATATGACAAACAACATTGGACCCAGTACAGATCCCTGAGGCACACCACTAGTCACCGGCCTCCAACCTGACAAATAGTTATCCACTACTACTCTCTGGCATCTCCCATCCAGCCACTGTTGAATCCATTTTACTACTTCAATATTAATACCTAACGATTGAACCTTCCTAACTAACCTTCCGTGTGGAACCTTGTTAAAGGCCTTACTGAAGTCCATATAGACAACATCCACTGCTTTACCCTCATCAACTTTCCTAGTAACTTCTTCAAAAAATTCAATAAGATTTGTCAAACATAACCATCCACGCACAAGTCCATGTTGATTGTTCTTAAACAGACCCTGTCTATCCAGATAATTATATATACCATCTCTAAGAATACTTTCCATTAATTTACCCATCACTGACGTCAAACTTACAGGTCGATTATTGCTAGGTTTACTCTTAGAACCCTTTTTAAACAATAGAACCACATGAGCAATACGCCAATCCTCCGGCACCATCCCCATTTCTAATGACATTTGAAATATTTCTGTCAGAGTCCCTGCTATTTCTACACTAACTTCCCTCAAAGTCCTAGGGAATATCCTGTCAGGACTCATAGATTTATCCACTTTTATATTCTTTAAAAGTGCCAGTACTTCCTCTTCTCTAATCATTATAGTTTCCATAACTACCCTACTTGTTTCCCTTACCTTACGCAATTCAATATCCTTCTCCTTAGTGAATACTGAAGAAAAGAAATTGTTCAAAATCTCCCCCCATCTCTTTTGTCTCTGCACATAGCTGTCCACTCTGATTCTCTAAGGGACCAATTTTACCTCTCGCTATCCTTTTTCTATTAATATAACTGTAGAAACCCTTTGGATTTATTTTCACCTTACTTGCCAAAGCAACCTATTATCTTCGTTTACCTTTTCTAATTTCTTTCTGAAGATTCCTTTTACATTCTTTATATTCCTCAAGCACCTCATTTACCCCATGCTGCCTATATTTATTGTAGATCTCCCTCTTTTTCTGAACCAAGTTTCCAATATCCCCTGAAAACCATGGCTCTCTGAAACTTTTAACCTTTCCTTTCAACCTAACAGGAACATAACGATTATGTAACCTGAAAATTTCACCTTTAAATGACCTCCATTTCCCTATTACATCCTTCCCAGGAAACAAATTGTCCCAATCCACTCCTTCTAAATCCTTTCACATCTCCTCAAAGTTAGCCTTTCTCCAATCAAAAATCTCAACCCTGGGTCCAGTCCTATCCTTCTCTCCATAATTACATTGAAACTAATGGCATTGTGATCACTGGACCCAAAGTGCTCCCCAACACATACCTCCGTCACCTGACCTATCTCATTCCCTAACAGGAGATCCAACATTGCCCCTTCTCTAGTTGGTACCTCTATGTATTGCTGCAAAAAACTGTCCTGCATGCATTTTACAAACTCCAAGCCATCCAGCCCTTTTACAGAATGGGCTTCCCAGTCTATGTGTGGAAAATTAAAATCTCCCACAATCACAGCCTTGTGCTTACTACAAATATCTGCTATCTCCTTACAAATTTGCTCCTCCAATTCTCGCTCCCCATTAGGTGGCCTATAATACACCCCTTTAAGTGTTACTATACCTTTCTCATTCTACAATTCCACCCGAACAGTCTCCCTAGGCGAGCCCTCCAATCTATCCTGCCAAAGCATCGCTGTAATATTTTCTCTGACAAGCAATGCAACACCTCTCCCTCTTGCCCCTCTGATTCTATCACACCAGAAGCAATGAAATCCAGGAATATTTAGTTGCCAATCACACCCCTCCTGCAACCATGTTTCACTTATAGCTACAACATCATATTTCCAGGTATCAATCCATACTCTCTCATCCACCTTTCTTACAATGCTCCTAGCATTAAAATAGATGCAGTTAAGAAATTCTCCACCTCTTACTCTCTGTTTATCTCTAACGGTGCAACAACTTTATTATCTTTTTCTTCCTTCTCCCCTACATCTTCGGTCTGAGCGCTCACCTTCTCTGTCACTGCCTATCCTCCCTCACACACTGTCTATTAGCTTTCTCTATTTGTGAACTAACCTCCTCTCTCCCGAGTCTCTTCAATTTGATTACCACCCCCCAACCATTCTAGTTTAAAGTCTCCCCAGTAGCCTTAGCAAATCTCCCTGCCAGGATATTGGTCCCCCAGGATTCAAGTGCAACCCGTCCTTTTTGTACTGGTCGCACCTGTCCCAAAAGAGGTCTCAATGATCCAGCAACTTGAATCCCTGCCCCCTGCTCCAATCCCTCAGCCAAGCATTTATCCTCCACCTCATTCCGTACCTACTCTCACTGTCGCGTGGCACAGGCAGTAATCTCGAGATTACAACCTTTGCAGTCCTTCTTCTCAACTCCCTTCCTAACTCCCTATACTCTCCTTTCAGGACCTCTTCACTTTTCCTACCTATGTAATTGGTACTTATATGTACCACGACCTCTGGCTCCTCACCCTCCCACTTCAGGATATCTTGGACACAATCAGAAACATCCCGGACCCTGGCACCAGGGAGGCAAACTACCATCTGGTTCTCCTGACTGAGTCCACAGAATCGCCTATCTGACCCCCTAACTATTGAGTCCCCTATTACTACTGCTTTCCTCTTCCTTTCCCTACCCTTCTGAGCTACAGGGCCAGAATCTGTGCTGGAGTCATGGCCTCTGTTGCTTGCTCCAGGTAGGCTGTCCCCCCCCCCCCCCAACAGTACCCAAACAGGAGTACTTATTGTCAAGTGGTCCAGCCACTGGGGTTCTCTCTAGTACCTGACACTTCCCCTTCCCCCTCCTAACCATGACCCACTTGTCTGCCTCCTGTGGCCCCAGTGTGACCACCTGCCTGTAATTCCTCTCTATCAACTTCTCACTCTCCCTGACCAGACGAAGGTCATCAAGCTGCAGCTCCAGTTCCCTAACACGGTCCCTTAGGAGCTGCAGCTCGGCACACCTGGCGCAGATATGGACATCCGGGAGGCTAGGAGACTCCAGGACCTCCCACGTCCGACACCGAGAACAACAAGCAGCCCTCACACTCAAATAACAGGAAAAACTGAAAACTAAACCTACGTTGCCTTGCCTGTTTCCACCTAAGCCTGTTGAGCCAAAGCCCTTAAGCCTTCACTCTGCTTCTGGCTCATTCCACTGTCCGTAAAACAACGCTGCCCGCTGTATAAGGCTGTGTTCCTTTTAAATCTTCCGCGCTTCACTGCCCAACATCATACGCCTGTGCAGTCCTGCCCCTCAACTCTGATGAGAAGAGAAAATCAAAATCACTCCCGCCGCAGTCCCGCTCCGACTCTCAGCCTTCCTTCTCCAAATTAAACCCGAAAAAGGACTTCTGACCTTTTAAATCTTCTGCACTTCACTGCCCGATGTCACACGCCTGCGCAGTCCTGCCTCTCAACTCTGATGAGAAGAAAAATAAAATAACACAGTAATAATTGACGTGACTATACTAATAACATAATATTTTGTAGATTCTAGAACCTAATTTAATACTAATGAGATAAATAGCTAAAAGAAGAGGTCTTAGCCCGAAATATTAACAGTTAATTCATTTCTATAGAAGCTGCCTGACCCACTGAATTCCTCCAGCATTTTGTGGGTGTTGCTAAAAGAAGAGAAGTTTTCTAAATATTTGTTATATAATTTTTTTGAGCTAATCAAGTTCTTGTGCATGTTTTATCATTTTTCTCAGTGCCATATGGAAGCAGTGCAATTTACAATGAGCTTGTAAAATCAAGATAAAATTAGTTGAATACTGTTCAAACCAAAGATCTTTCCAGTTAAAAAAAATATTGCTTCACCCCCAATCCCACCCTGTTCACTATTGTGACACTGCTCACAATATTGAGGTTATATGAGAGTTCTTGCATCCATCCTATATCAAATTCTATATTGATCATACATAGAAAAAAGGCATGGACTGGATCACAGAGTTATAGAAAGACAGAACTCATCTCTCCTTTACCAGTTAGCTGAGGGCTTTTTGCTGAGCTCTCACTAAGTACAGTAGTGTGGGACAAGGGGGAGATATTCAGCAGCACGTTCCTCTTCCTCTCCTGCTCACAGGTCACTGATAGATGAATTGCTCAGGCTTCACACTGTGTATACATTGCAGTTACAGAACAGAGCAGTAAAACTTTCCAAATGAGGTCTGTTATCGGTCAAATCTCTGATTCACATCAGATAATTGAATTTGGCAATTTTAAGGAATGGGTTAGTTGTCTAGCTATGGCTGTCCCTTTAAAAAATTGAAACAAGATCAGGTAGAAGTTATGCTAGTTTTATTGCTGTTTTAGATCATCTTCTGCTGATGATAGATAATATTGAATAATAATTGAGATTCAATAGTCAGTTTCATCTGACTCAATAACCACAGTGAGTGCAAGGCTGCTAATAGCAATCATTCACTCTTTTAATTTTAAAATGTCATTTGTAGGGGGACTAAGATAGGAACGTGGCCAAGTGGCTAAGGCATTGGTCTAGTGATCTGAAGGTCAAGGGTTCGAGCCTCAGCTGAGGCAGCGTGTTGTGTCCTTGAGCAAGGCACTTAACCACACATTACTTTGCAATGACACCGATGCCAAGCTGTCCTTGCCCTTCCCTTGGACAACATTGGTGGCGTGGAGAGGGGAGACTTGCAGCTTGGGCAACTGTTGGTCTTCCATACAACCTTGCCCAGGTCTCAGTCAACATTGAAATCGATGGAAGAAGCCGAAACTATGAGAAGAATATTACAATATTGATGTCATGGGAGGGTATGAATCAGAGATACATCAATTAATACTGAGAGAAATATGCAATACAATGCATTATCCTGTAACTCAGTTTCACTTGTACCACTTCTCCTATTGACTTTGCTTCATAAACCTTACCTTGACTTTAACCTCAGTAGTTTTATAATATTTCCTTACCACTTCCTATGCACCCCCTATTGCCTTGTTTTTTTTCCAGTCACTTCATTCACAGTTTATTTATATTTGCTTTGTTTCCCTTGTACATCTCTCGTACTCATAGTTCTTTCCAATAACCTTTAACCTACTGTCTGTCACCTTTTACCCTTGCACTTACTCATCCATTTCTTCTTCTTTTTGTAAGGTTTAATGGCAGTTGTTAGAGCAACACAAGGTGCATTACCAACGTCTTCCGATTCAGAGTGTGGAGCAAAAAGAAAGCATGTAGACTCACTAAATTCTACCCCTCCCCCTGCACAAAATAAATTCAAACAATATCAAAAAGTCGAATGCTTTTCTGAAAGTCAAGTACTTCTCTTGTATACATTATAATGACAGAGATATCCTAACAAATTATCCATGTTAAATTGTGTCTGTCCTAGGGATCTCAATTTAGCAATTAGATGTTTTCTTTGCACCTCATAGGAACTGCATTCAAACAATTTCTTGCACCATTTCTTGACAAACGCACTCCATACAGATGCCTGTATCATGCATATTAATTCTGAACAAGGAATTATTCAACCTCCTAAGTCCAATACATAAATGGGAAAAGCCATGGAGGAGTGGGACCATAGTCCACATTAAACAACCCAAGATTTTGTACCCATTCATTTTCCAGCCAGCTAAAACGTAAGACATTACAAATCCAGTGCCCCCAGCACACTGCTAATGTTGCCAATATTGATTGTCCTTTTACATTAATCCAATAAACCATTGCTAACTGTAACCTGCATAGGTGCAAAGGTATTTCACCCATTTCTACCAATAATGCCACAATTGGGAATGATTTGATAGCACCACAGCATAATCTTGAATTTTTTTTCTCAGGACTTTAAGACCACTGGTGAAGCTGACCCAGAAGCAACACATCTATAAAAATCTGAATTAAGCAATCAGAATCAGATTTAATATCACAGGCATAGGTCGTGAAATTTGTCAACATCAAGCTGCAGTACAATGAAATACATGATAGATAAATAAATATAGAGAAAACTGATATATTATATATATATAAAATAAATGTATATGTCTATTTAAAAGTTCAGTTAAAAGAACAGAAAAAAAGTAGTGAGGTAGTGTTCATGGGTTCAATATCTATTCAGAAATCGGACGACAGAGGGGAAGAAGCTTTTCCTGAATTGCTGAGTGTGTGTCTTCAGGCTTCTGTATCTCCTCCCTGACGGTAACAGTGTGAAGAGAGCATGTCCTGGGTGGTGGGGATCCTAAATAATGGACGTCGCCTTCCTAAGGCACCGCTCCTTGAAGATGTCTTGGATACTACGGAGGCTGGTACCCAAGATGAAGCCGACGAATTTTACAAGTTTCTGCAACTTATTTTGATCTTGTGCAGTAGCCAACCCTTCCCCCGACCCCCCCCCCCCCCCCAATACCAAACGGTGATGCAGCCAGTCAGATTGCTCTCCACGGTACATCTGGGGAAGTTATCCAATGTTTTAGTTGACAAATCAAATCTCCTCAAACTCCTAATGAAATATCATCGCTGCCTTGCCTTCTTTATAGCTGCATCAATATGTTGCGTCTTGGTTAGGTCCTCCGAGATATTGACACCCAGGAACTTGACATTTCTCACTCTCTCCACTTCTGATCCCTGCTACGGTTTCCCTCGTCTTAACCTTCCTAAAAGTCCACAATCTTTGTTTTTGCTGACGACGAGTGCAAGCTTGTTCCTATGACACCACTCTCTCCCCCTCTCTCTCTCTCTCTCTCTCTATATATATATACACGCACATTTGTTTAAGTGATCTCCTGCTCTCACCCCAGTCACACCCAACTAAGCACATTCAAGGCTTTTTACATTTCTCGAGACTTTTATTCACACGCACCATTGCATGTTTAGGCCTTATGTCCAGCCACACACCTAGAAACTTTACCACTGACTCTTGGTCAAGATATTTGCCTTATAACTTGAGATCAATTGTGGGCGTATTGTTCCTTTTAGAAAAAAAACAAATAACTTGATTCCTTGCAACAAAATATTTAAACTGTCACTTACTCTTCCATTCCCAAATTGTCTTAATTTCTAATCCATGAAAGTTTTCCCCGTTTTCTCATCGCCCTCGACGCGGATTGGCGGGTTTCCCACCCGATGCTCGACGTGGTTGGTGGAGGCTGGCTGTCAGTCACAAGGCTGTGTTCACTCTCAAGGACTGTACGAGGTGGCCGGCCGGCCGGGAGAGTCGGGGGGCTGGACGGGACGGGACTGTCAGTGCTGCAGTGGGCGGACGGGTGGCTGCAGCTTTGATGTCGGTAAGTGCTAGACTGGAGGTAAGGCGGTGTGGGAAGCACCCGCCCGGCGGATTGTCGCGGGAATTGTCTACTCCCCCACCCCCGCCAAAAATACTTTGTCGGCGGTAATTGTTGCATTTTCCCCCTCCCCTCGTTTCCTCTGGCCCTCACCCCTCAGCCGTCACGGGGAATGCGGCTGAGTGTCTGTCAGGTGGTATTGAAAACACGAGAGCGTGCTGCGTGCCTTTGCTGAAGTACAGGCGGCGAGAGCAGCTTCTCTCAGGCTCGTTGTATGTAGCCCTGCAGTGGCATCCAGATGCCAAAATGACAAAGCGGCTGCATAAAGTGAGAACATATTGTCAGCGGAGAAAAATCAAACAAACGTGAAAAGCGTTGTCAGTTTCACCTAACTACTTGCCGAAAATAATCAAAACCCGCATGTATTTTGTTCGGGGGGGGGGGAGGGATGTGCGAATGGCTGAGGGATGTGTCACCGTCTGATTTCAGTCCCCTGTCTTTCCAACTTGAGAAATTTTCTGCCATCTGCTTGCTCGAACACTAGAGAGAACAGACTCGTTTCGACAATTGCATGACAAGGCTACATGAGGCTGTGGGGTTTCTGTTTAATACGTGCCTGTATATCCATAGGAATTCTAATTACGAATTCCCTTCCACCTGCCTTTTCTGGCCCTGAGTGAAGGTATTTTTTCTCAGTTTCTTGTGTCCAAGGGTGTGGTTTGGTAGCTGCCAGGACTGCCTTTTTTTTTGTTGTATTTCAGTATTGCACCCAAGCTGTTTCCCTAGCAACAGCATCTCTGATGCGGAGCAGTGCACCTGTATAATTCCTGCACACCGGCTCAATGTAACCCTTCCTTTGGGCCGTTTGACCCTGAGTTCTGCTCGTTAGAGCTTGTTGTTGCCGGGTATCATTGTGATAGCATGCGGCAGAAAATTCCAGCAGGCTACTGCTGCCTTGGAAGAGCAAAGCTCAGTTGTGACCTGATTCAGTGATGGAATGAGTTTGAAGATTAAGTGGCTTTCCCAAGCAGCTGTATTTACACTTTACAACCATTTTTATGGCACATGCCATATGGTCGAAGACCGCATTGAAGAACTTGCCTTGTACTGTGCGCGCTTATTTTCAGTTTTAGTTTGGGTGGGTTCGGGAAAGGAAGTGGCTCCCACAACTGGTGGCCTTGTTTGTTAGAGAGGACCCTGTCATTGTCAGCATCGTCGTTGTGAAGAGGGATATGCTCCACCTCCGGAGCAGAATGTCCTTCGTGCAACGTGTTTGCAAAGGGGACATTTGGCAGAAGGAGCACTCCAGATGTTCCTGAGCAGAGGGTCTGTGGCCACTGTGCTATTGGTGTACCCTTCTTCATCTATCCTATGTGGGAGACCTTAAAATCAGGCAAGCTGGAAATACTCAGCAGGTCAGACTGCTTTGTGGGAAGAGAAAGCATAGAGGTTTCAGGTTTCTACCAGTAAAAAGTGCAATTTGTGGAACCAGGGGCTTAGAGCGATGTTGGCTAATTTCTGTCCAGTTTTGCCTTTGCCTGTCATAGCCAATGTGAAAGGGAAGTGAATCCTATTTCTAGTCATAGAAGTACAGCACAGGAAAAAGGCCCTTCAGCCCATTTAGACTATGCTGAAACCATAGTCATGCTACATGGAATCGGGCCACTGAGTCTACATTGTCTTCAGCTACCCATTTATACCAATCCTCATTCTCATCATCTCCTCCCCACGTTCCAGTAGCTGCAAGCTAGGGGCAACTCACAGTGGCAAATTCACATACTCATTCACATATATTGGAGGAAGTGACAACCAGGAGGAAATCGACATGGTCACAGGGAGAACGTGCACACTCCACGCAGACATCACAGGAGTTCAGGATTGAAGCAAGGTTTCTGTAAACACAGTGGGACGACTAGCTGTGCCACACAGTACACTCAGTGAAGCCAGAAGCCAATGCCCCCATACGGAGGATGGGTTCAACCTAATGTTGCAGTGGCCACTGCTCCTCTGGAGTGCCTACTCATTCCGCCCAAGCTGTTCACAGCTCTTCTCCTCTGAGCCCAGGTGCTGACATTGTGGCTCTCTTTGCATGTGTGTGCTTGGCTCAAAGAGACACTCCTCTCAATGGTGGGTGGCAGCGTTTCATCTGCTCAGCATGGGCTCAGCATGCTCTTGTGACTTGTCCTCCGCAATGCCTGCACACGGAGTTCTCTGATGGCTGTCTGACCCCCTTCACACTGCCCCAAACCGAGCTACCGGCAGAACACACAGTGAACCCGGTGTTTTTTAAAACGTTTTATTATTTAGAGAGACACTGAGGAACAGGCCCTAACAACCCTTCAACCTGTGCTCCCAGTAATCAGAATCTGGTTTATTATCACTGGCATGTGATGTCAAATTTGTTAACTTAGCAACAGCAGTTAATCTAGCAGAGAGAAAAAATAATTAAAGCAATAATAAATAAGTAAATCAATTATGTATACTGAATAGATCTAAAAGACTGTGCAAAAACAGAAATACTGTATATTAAAAAAAAAGAGGTAGATTCAATGTCCATTTAGGAATCGGATAACAGAAGGGAAGAAGCTGTTCCTGAATTGTTGAGTGTGTGCCCTCAAGCTTCTGTATCACCTACCTCATGGTAGCAGTGAGAAAAAGGCCTGCCCTGGGTGTTGGAGGTCCTTAATAATGGATGCTGCCTTTCTGAGTCACCACTCCCTAAATATGTCTTGGGTACTTTGTAGGCTAGCACCCAAGATGGAGCTGACTAGATTTCCCCCACCCCCCCCATACCAGACAGTGATGCATCCTGTCAGAATGCTCTCCACGGTACAACTGTAGAAGTTTTTGAGTGTTGACATGCCTAATCTTTTCAGACTCCTAATAAAGTATAACCGCTGTTTTGCCTTAGAAACAGAGAAAACCTACAGCACAATACAATACATGTTGTGCTGAATATGTCCCTACCTTAGAAATTACTAGACTTACCTCTATTTTACTAAGCTTCATGTACCTATCTAAAAGCCTCATAAAAGACCCTATTGTATCCACCTCCACCGCGAAGCTGGCAGCCCATTCCACACACTCACCACTCTCTGAGTAAAAAAACTTACCCCTGACATCTCCTCTGTACCTAATCCCCAGCACCTTAAATTTGCGTCCTCTTGTAGCAACCATTTCAGCCTTCTTTATAACTACATCAATTTGTTGGGACCAGGTTAGATCCTTAGAGATCTTGACACCGAGGAACATAAAGCTGTTCATTCTCTCCATTTCTGATCCCTCTGTAAGGATTGGTGTCTGTTCCTTTGTCTTACCCTTCCTGAAGTCCACAATCAGCTCTTCCGACTTACTGATGTTGAGTGCCAGATTGTCGCTGCATTCCCCTAGTTGGCATATCTCACGCCTGTAAGCCCTCTCGTCACCACCTGAGATTCTACCAACAATAATTGTATCGTCAGCAAATTTATAGTAACTCACTGATTTAACCATGTCCTAATCATGGGACAATTAACCTACCAACTGGTACATCTTTGGACTGTGGGAGGAAACCCACACGTTCATGGGGAGAATATACAAACTTGTGCAATGGCATTCACACTTAGTAAAGGGGGATAATCTTTGTATTTGTGGGAAATTAAGCCTCTATTATAATCAGCATTCTATGGTCCTGAGTTGTTGATGTTTGTGAAATCTGATATCCTCCTGATTCATCTGTGCAGATGAAGAACTACAATGGAGTTTATGTGATTAAGTGTGTTTACTGAGTCATGTTGGTAGTGGTACACGCTGGACAACTTGCACTGTGGGAGCTACGAAAAACATGTGCCCTTGAAAGCCTGTGCATAAAAGAGTGTCTCCTCTATGTAGGAGGCCCAGTTAATGGCTGCATGTGCACATGCCACATTCTCACCATTGATCAGATAATCCTGGGCAGCGAAATACTTCCACCCTGTCCAAGAACTTGCTGCTCCACACAACACTTTGTTTATTTGAAAACCTCTGACCTTTTTGTTCCCTTTTGTCTATTCCAAAAAGCCGGAGAGTTGTAGAGCTCTACAGCACAGAAACAGGCTCTTCAGCCCATCTAGTATGTACTGATTCTGCAAAGTCCCATTGTCCTTCACCAGGATCATAGCCCTCCATACCACTCCCATCCATTTACTAATTCAAACTTCCCTTGAGTGCTGAATCGAACACGCATTCTGCTGTTCCATACTCTCACCACCCTCTGAGTGGAGAAGTTCCCCCTCATGTTCCCCTTAAATATTTCACCTTTATCTCTGTAAAAGAGTGATAATCGTATTTCCTTTCTGTATGCTGTGAGTGATCGTACTGGAGGAATGATCTGGGCATCACCTGGAAAAGCTGTGATGTCTGCAGCGCCACTGATGTGGCTACATGACTGGCAGAGTCTGTGATCAGCCCGGTCGGCAGCAGCCTCTGCCTGTCTGGAGAAAGTGGAGCAGTTGTTACGGACTGTCATTCTGCTGTTTGTAAGCTGGCTGAGGAGAAATGGGAACAGACATTTCTGCTATGTACCCAGGATCTCAGTCGACAGTCATTCGCAACTTGCTGTGTGTACTGGCAATTGCAGGTTGCACAATGAAGCTTTATGGCTGTTGTAAATCACAGGAATTGTAAGGTCTGGAATCCAAATTTTAACCAGTAAGAATGTCTGATAACCTGGCCCTACATATTTACCTGTACTTCCTCCCCTCCCCACCCCCACCATAAATCTTGTGAACATGAAGTGGCTGAGAAGCATCTGTTTCAGAGTAAGGGTGCCCTGAATGTCAGCTGACACTGATCTTGTGTCAGATTATCTCTGTAAATGAGCTATGACTGGTAGTCTTGGTGAATGCAGTGGGGGAGGCAGCACATGGTAATGAAGGCCTGACTTCTGTGCCTGCCTGGTTTCAATCCTTGAGTTTTGGGACGGACTATTGGAAGGTGACAGGATATTTACTGCCTTGTGCACTGTGCAGGTGAGGGAGCTATCTCTGCAGGTCTGATACAGACACAGGGTCAGTTGAAGAGTCCACACTCACTGTAAGTGTTTGCATTTCCCTTGCTATGCTAATTCTGACAAGGTCCCTCTGACAGGACTTTCAGGTTTGCTTTCTGAAGTATCTGAGCATTCAGTTATTAGAAGAGAGTTGAAAGAGTTGGCCATCATCATTTACTAGCTTGTAATCCTTTCCCTCCTTCCACCTTCTTACTTGGCTTCTTCCCACTTCCCAATGAAGGGTCTCAGCCGAAACATAGAAAACCTACAGCACAACACAGGCCCTTTGGCCCACAAAGTTGTGCGGAACATGTCCCTACTTTGGAAATTACTAGGCTTACCTATAGCCCTCTATTTTACTAAGCTCCATGTACCTATCTAAAAGCCTCTTGAAAGACCCTATCGTATCTGCCTCCACCACTGTTGCTGGCAGTCCATTCCACACACTCACCACTCTCTGAGTAAAAAACTTACCCCTGATATCTCCACTGTACCTACTCCCCAGCACCTTAAACCTGTGTCCTCTTGTGGCAACCATTTCAGTCCTGGGAAAAAGCCTCTGACTATCCACACGATCAATACCTCTCATCATCTTATACACACCTATCAGGTCACCTCTCATCCTCCATCACTCCAAGGAGAAAAGGCCAAGTTCACTCAACCTATTCTCATAAGGCATGCTCCCCAATCCAGGCAACATCTTTGTAAATCTCCTCTGCACCCTTTCTATGGCTTCCACATCCTTCCTGTAGTGAGGCGACCAGAACTGAGCACAGTACTCCAAGTGGGGTCTGACCAGGGTACTATATAGCTGCAACATTACCTCTCGGCTCCTAAATTCATTTCCACGATTGATGAAGGCCAATATACCATTTGCCTTCTTAACCACAGAGTCAACCTGCGCAGCTGCTTTGACTGTCCTATGGACTTGGACCCCAAGATCCCTCTGATCCTCCACACTGCCAAGAGTATTACCATCAATATTATATTCTGCCATGATATTTGACATGCCAAAATGAACCACTTCACACTTATC
Source organism: Hypanus sabinus (assembly GCF_030144855.1). Taxonomy (NCBI): domain Eukaryota; kingdom Metazoa; phylum Chordata; class Chondrichthyes; order Myliobatiformes; family Dasyatidae; genus Hypanus; species Hypanus sabinus. Next base: position 15,002,255 of record NC_082722.1, on the reverse strand, counting down.
TAGGTTGAACTCCATCTGCCACTTCTCAGCCCAGTTTTGCATCCTGTCAATGTCCTGCTGTAACCTCTGACAGCCCTCCACACTATCCACAACACCTCCAACTTTTGTGTCATCGGCAAACTTACTAACCCATCGCTCCACTTCCTCATCCACGTCATTTATAATTAAACGTGGACTGTTTACTCCATGGATGCTGCCTGACCTACTGAGTTCCTCCAGTGTTCAGTGTATGTTGAGAGTTTGTTTTTACTAGTTGCAATTCAAGTGGTGTGCTGAAATGTCTCCCTTTATTGCAGGTGCATTTGGTGCTGAGAATGGATAGTCAAGGGTGGAGATTAGAAACTTGACTGGCTGAGGGTGAAATGGGGGCAGGGTACTCAGGAATGGCTTGAGCATTGGTGCTGTGTGAGACTGGTGCTCAAGGTACTGAGATATAGGATTGCCTTGGGAGCTTTTGATCAAGGGCTTTTGAAAGTAGCAGCTGGGAATTGTTGATAGCACAGCATGCTGCAGTGCATTTAGGAGGAGCATAGTCTACAAGTTCTTTCTTTATCAGTCAGTTATCCTTCGATTCACCTTGGAGCTGTTTATCAAGGTTGTAACGTTGGACATTTTCACCAAGCTTGAATGGACTGCTCACTCCAGCTCCCCAGCAGATCACGAGGGAAGTATCTGTTTCCTTTCTACCACTTCCTTTGTGGCTGGTTAGTGTGTGGGCGTAGAACACACTCGCCCTACTATCTCCGCCCAAGCCTGGCAGAGATTTAATAGAAATGCATAGTGTGGAACCAGGCCATAAGGCCACGCTCGTCCCCATCAACCAGTGGGTGCCTTTCTGTGTTAACCCTATTGTCCAGCACTTTGTGCATAACATCTTATGCATTTATGAGATGTCTCATTTAATCTGAAGTTTCAAGAAAAGCACTTGTTCTTGAATCAAGAGGTTTGATCAGTGCTGATTAAAACACTCTTATTAGATGAGCCACTGCTCTCTCAGCTGCTCTCAAATTCTGCCTCTGGCCCCTATACTGTGAGTGAGGTTCACAACTTAATTCCCAAATTGCCCTCAACACTGATAAATCCCCTTGCTAGAAAAAAGGTCCAGTGGTTTCCAAGCATAAATGATGATTAAACTCATCCCAGACTTCCCAGTTACAGTTAGCGATTATAACTGACGTTTCAGTGACAAACTCTGCCATCTTCATCAGGAATGATGCCTGGGCATGTTTGGTCCAGTGGTGTTTATACATCCCAGGTCAGTCCCTCCTGATTGGTTAGTCCTCATCCAATCAGGTTTCTGCTCTCCTACCTTGTTTACAATCGACTTCCAGGTTCTGCTTAGAGCAAGACCTTCGTCTTTGTTAAAATTCTTTTCCTCCAGTTTTAGTTCAATGGCTTTATTTATTTATCTCAGTTTTATGCTAGGTTTTCAGAAGCAGAAAGAGAGCTGCTGCTTTCAGTTTGAAACAAAAAAAAACAGGTGCTAGAAATATGACTTTTAAAAATAACACGAGAGTGAAACTACTTAACAGGTCAGGCAACATTTGTGAAGAGGCTCCCTACTTATCACTTAAGGTTGGGAGCCTCTGACTTGTTGCGTCAGTTGATTGTGTTGTAATCAAGTTAGATTCCATGTAAAACCCAACCAGCTCATATTGCCACTGTAGGTTCCTCAGCCTCTTTGCCTCTCCAATCCTCTAGGGAGTTAACTTAAAAAAGACTTTTTTGCTAAGTTAATTGGTAATTCTGCCTTGGACTGTTTTACTAGTGCAGGACAGTATTGTCTGGACATCCTGTTGCATAACTCTTTTCATACTACACGATTGTAAAGCGAGTATTTTCCCTTGGAGTGCACATCGGTGCAGGAGTAGACCATTTCATTCCTCAAGCTTGCTTTGCCACTGAGCAAGATCACAACAGATCTATTGCAGCCTGTTTTCAGCACCTTCCCTCTAAACATATTGATCTGTTTGATGAAGTCAATGACTGAAACTCCAGGGTAGAAAATTCTAAAAGTTCATCACCATTTGAGTGAAGAAATATTTGGAGTGCTTCTTATTTCAAGTCTGAACCCATGAACCAGTGATGGAAACACCCATCCCACTTCCTCAATTAGCTGATCCTGTCTTTTTGCCCTGCATGTACCACATACTCTCACAAGATTGAGATTGAGCCCTTGAATGGGGGAATTGACTTGAGAGGAGTTTACACCATCTTTGATATGGAAGAATGAGAACTGATTTATCAAAACACATGAAGTTCTTTTAGGGTAGATGTGGAGTTGATGCTTCTCTTGTCTGGGGAGTGTAGAACAGCCTCAGAATAAGAGGCCAGTCATTCAGGACTGAAGTCAATAGACCTTTGAAACTAAGAGAATCATGGGATGTAGAATGAGGGAGAGGAGTGATGTTGAATTGCAAGATCAGGCATATTGAATGGAGGAGCCAAATGGCCAACTGCTTCCGAGATCTCTGGCCCCATTCTCCAAACTGCAGTGACAGGACACCACGAGACTTGGATGCCTCCTCTCCCAACTCTCCATACCCCCTCTACAGCGTTAAATGTCCTGACCTTCTCTGCCACCACCAACCCAGACCAAAGACTGACACATTTTTAATTAAGTATGCAGGCTTGAACACCCCCTGAAGATTGTGTTTGGAAGGATGGCAGGCCCCATCACTACGCCTATCATTTATGTGTGGAGCTTACCATCTCTCCACTGGATCTGTATTCTCCAGTGAGGTTTGGACACACAACAGGCTCAAGCTGATTAAGCCTGCATTGGTGAAGTAAAGGGATCAAGTTACAAGAACATAAAGATTGGTTTGTGAGTGGGAGTGCTGTTGTCACCACCTCAAGTGCTGAACTGGTTCCTTTGAGATGTTCTGACTTGCAGATATTTGCAGTAGTTAATGCATTCACCTGGCAGGCTGCAGTTTTAATCCCATGGCAAGTATACAAACAAACCCCACAGCAACAATGGTAGTGAGCGGCTCTTGATTGATGTTTGTTTTCATTGTAATTCACCCAAGATGCATGAGGCTTTCTGATGAAGGGTCTCAGCACGTAATGTTGATTCTATTCCTTTCCGTAGACGCTGCAGCATCAAAGCGCATTCATTGTCAAAGCATGTATACTTTATACAACCTCCAGATTCATCTCCTTGCAGACAGGCACAAAAGAAAAAAAACCAACAGAACCCATTAAAAACAAGTAAAGACTGTCAAACACCCAGTGGGCAGAGAGAGAGAGAAATGCAAATTGCATAAAATCAAAAGCAAGCTGAGAGTATTCAGAACTGAAGTTCACAAAGCCAGACGATCCAGAAATCCACCAGTTGCAGGGCACGGCCTCAGTCCAGCACAGAGACGAGCAAACCCGTCAGAGCAGTGAGTCGAATCAGATCGTTCCTCGCGTCTGACCCCAGCACCCTGACAATTTCAATCTGGACCAGCGCTTAAATTGTCCAAACCTCAGGCCATTCCTTGCTCTCTGCCACTTTGATGCATCCTTGGGCTCCACTGCTTCAATTCAGCTGGTACCCGACCTTTGCAGTTCAGTTTAGCTCTTAAATCAATCTTTCCTCGACCGCTTTGCCTTGGCTCCACCATATTGAATTGTCTTCAAGACAGCTGTAGCAACCCAGCCGTGTGTGCTGCTCTGGATTTCCAGCATCTGCAGAATCGCTTGTGTTTTTGAGAATTTCCCTTCCGGTTTTAAATTCTGGACTTGAGACTGTGAAGCTAACCGATTCTCTTCTTTCTTCATCTGTGTCACTCAATCCTTTTTTTCGAGATTAACTGGGATTAAGTTTTGCCACTCTTTCCCCCAGTGTCTTGGGTTGAAACCTTGTATTGGGACTGAGAGTGGAGAGGTGAGGTGGCCAGCATATTGTTGCCCTGGACATCATCCAAGTCATGCCCTCTTCTCATTGCTACCCCATCAGGGAGGAGGTAGAGCCTGAAGACACACACTCAACATCTTTTTCCCTCTGCCATCAGATTTCTGAATGGGTAATGAACCCATGTACACTAACTCATTATTTCTTATTTTTCTCTTTTTACACTGTTTAATATAATTTATAAACATTTTATCATTTATAGTTATATATTGCACTGTACTGCTGCTGCAAAATAATACATTTCACAATGTACGTCAGTGATAATAAACTGATTCTGGTTTCAGCGTAGATAGGAGAAGGGGACTATGCTGACCATCTCACCTCCCCATCCTCAGCCCTGATGCAGGGCTTCGTGCCAAAATATCCACAGTTTCTTTTCCCGCCATGCAAGCTGCTCAGTCCACTGAGTTCCTCTAGTAGATTGCTGATTGCCTCAGATTCCAGCATCTGCAGCCTCTTGTGTTTGCGTTTTACAATTACTTGGTTAATGTTTAAGCCTCCCTTTTCATGGCTCCTGGCCACACAGTTGTTATCTTTTCCTTCCAAGCAGTCATTGACCTTGAGATGTAAGCAATTTAGTCTTATTTTCTTCAAAGAAAAGTTTGTCTTTTGTTTTATCCTAGGGTGACCTCTGTCCTTCTGAGATTTGGCATACATTTCAGTGCAATTACTGGTAAACACTAAGACCAGAAGGGAGAGTTATTTGGAAAGAGGAGCTTGTTTTTAGATTGCGAGAGAATCTGCGGTCATGTGAGCACTGCTGGATCATATTTGTAGAAATTTATGGCACAGAAGGAAGGCATATGGACCGTTGTGCCTATGCTGACTAAAATGGAGTTATTCAGCTGATCCCACAGCCTGGCCTTCTGCTCCATGATATTAGATGCTACACTTCAGATGCTTATTTCGTCACTGTGATGGGCATTTCCATTTCCACCATGCTTTCAGCAAGCCCTGGAACAGCCCCACTCCTTGGATGGGCACACAATATTCCTCTAATCATTCTCCCAATTTCCTCAACTCTAACCACACACTTGTACCAATTATTGACCTCTCTGCTCAGGGTCACCCTGCTCCAGCCCCTCATAATTTATACAGGCAGATTAAATCTCTCCTCGGAACATTATTCAAAAGAAAATAACTATGGGTGAGTCACTTCTCAGGGCTAATGTTCTCCAATACTGATGTCCCCCTCAATCTCTCAAATGCCATTGCATCTTTCCTGTAATGAGATAAAGCCGGGTGTGATAGGGGTTCGCCAGCCAAGTGCTTTCATTGTGGTGCGTTGCTCCATTGTGTGATAGGGTGATGAGGTTAGCTGGACGATGGAGTGGGGCTTCCCCCTGCTTCAGTGTACTTTGCTCTTGTTTCTGTGGTTTATTAGTAAACATGGAGATTCCGGATCTCTCCTATGGAGGAAGGAGGCTACAGCTTCATCATCAGCTATTGAACTTGATCTCTGAAGACTATTGTAGATAATGTAAGAATGAAGCAGATTCTGATCCTGACTGAGCTCTCAGCAAATTGATCTGCAGTTTGATCAATGCATCAGTTATGGGTTTCTGCTGTTCCCATGAATTTTAGCCACTGCCTCATCAGGCACCCTGAGAGAGTGAGCAATTTCAAGTTCCTGGGTGTCAATATCTCTGAGTCCCAACATATTGGGCAGCTGTAAAGAAGGCAAGGCAGCGCCTAGTTGAGGAGATTTGTTTTGTCACCTAAAATACTGAAGCTTCTACGGGTGTACCGTGGAGATCATCACTGTCTGGTATGGGAGTGGGGCTATTGCACAAGATCGAAGTAAGAAAATTAATCAGCTCCAGCAAGGGCACTAGCCTCTATAGTATCCAAGACATCTTCGTGGACTTGCGCTTCATGAAGGCAGCGTCCATCATTAAGGACCCCAGCCACCCAAGACAGGCCCCTTTCACATTGTTACCATCAGGCAGGAGGTACAGAAGCCTGACGGCACACACTCAGTGATTCAGGATCAGCTTCTTTCCCTCTGCCGGCGGATTTCTGAGCCCATGAACGCTGCCTCACTATATTTTTCTTAAAAATTCTGTTTTTGCACTACTTATTTGAATTTAACTCCTTAAAATACATATATAATTACTGTAACTCAGTTTTTTATTCTATATTCTATTCAGATATTCTATATCTACTGCTACAAAGTTAACTAATTTCATGACATGCGCTGGTGATACTAAACCTGATGCTGACCCCCAGCACTTGATTCTAAGCTGTCAGTTTGCTTGGCTAAGATTCCAATCTGGACGAGCAGAAGTTTTCTCAAATACTGGGAAGACTGAAGTCAGTCTCTGAGCCACTGAATCACTGCCCTCCCTAGCACAGTGAGTTTATTTATTTATTCATTGAGATACAAGCCCTTCTGCCCTGCAGTCCCCCAATTTGACCCTAGCCTAATCAAGGGGCAATTAACCTACCAGCCAGTACATCTTTGGACTGTGGAAGGGAACTGAAATGCCAGGAGGAAGCACTGGCATATTGGGGAGAATGTACCAACTGCTTACAGGCAGCAGTGAATCTTGAGCACAAGGTTGAATGCATTTAGTCATAGAACAATACAGCACAAATACAGGGTCTTTGGTGAGTTAGATCCAAGCTAGTCATGGTGCCTTCCAACTCATCAGTTTCCTGCATTCAGTCATATCCCTCCATCTGCAGATCCAAGTGTCTCCTAAATGGTACTCTACCTGCCTCAACCACCTCCTCTGGCAGCTTGTTCCACATACTCTGTGTGAAAGCATTGCCCCTCCGGTTCTTTTTAAATCTTTCACCTCTCACCTTCAACCTATACTCCCTAATTTTGGATTCCCCTAACCTTACCAGCCGCCTTATGTGTGCCTCTTACAATTGTAAGCATTTCTGTAAGGCTCCCCACCCCCACATCATCCTCCTGCATTCCAAGAAACAAAGACATGCTCCAACCAACACCTCCCTATAACTCAGGCCCTCACCTCCCTATAACTCAGGCCCTCTAGTCCCGGCAGCATCCTTGTCAAGTCAAGTTTATTGTCATTTCAACTATAAGCTGCTGGTACAGTACACAGTAAAAATGAAACAATGTTCTTCCAGGACCCTGGTGCTACATGAAACAACACAAAACTACACTAGACTATGTGAGACAGCACAAGGCTACACCTGACTATGTAAAACAACATAAAAACTGCACTAGACTACAGACCTGCACAGGACTACATAAAGTGCACAAAACAGTGCAGGGCAGTATAATTAATAAATAAAGACAATAGGCACAGTAGAGGACAAATTACAATATAATAATAAATGATATAGATGTCATTGTGGAGTATTGAGGAGTCTGATGGCTTGGGGGAAGAAACTGTTGCACAGTAATTCTTTTTCAAAACTTCTGGAACGCTACTTCCTCTCCCCTGTTGGTCTCAAATCTATTATACCATTGTTAATAAGTTTGACTTGTTAATGTACTCTTAGTTGTCCTCCTTCATTCTACTCTCAGTAAACCTGTGAGTATCCAAGTATCTCCAACTTGTACTGTTCCACTCATTGCTACCCCTACTTTGACAAGTTCCCTTCTGAATGATGGCTCTTTTAAAAGAAAGATTATAGAAATATTTTCATTGTTGTGTCAGGTGTCATCACCGCTTGCCTTTTGCTGTTATTTTAAAGTTCCTGTACCTAATGAAGTGGACACAGAGTGTATTTTGTTTTGAATATTCTGCACTTCTGGAGTTATGTTATCTTGATTGTCAGAGTTGAGAGTCTAGCTGGGTCTTGGGACATTAGCATGAGATCACCTCAGAGCTGTTTATCTCTCCATCTCTTTCATTTTCCAAGACCTTTCATAGACTTGTTGGGCTAGAAGGGTCTGTTCTGTGCTGTATCTCTTTAAATAAATTTAAAAAAAAGTAAATCAAACAACCTTTGAGCATTGTGAACATGCTATGTCAGTGCCAGCTGCCCCCAGGGCACCCTGTGTGTTGGTTGTGAAGGCAAATGACATATTTTACTGTATGCTTTGATGTACACATGATCAATAAACTTGTATCATGATTCTTGGAAGGTTTAATTGTTCGCTGTAATCTTTTTGATGACTTGATGCCCATTTTTGCTTGATAAGATTCTTGTGAAGTGGCTGGGGTATTTTGCCCTGGTTACAAAATGCTATGTATATTGCCACCAGTATCAAGTTCACAATGATAGATTTAAGTGCTTGGTTGCTTTATTTTGCTTTAGGCCACCCTTTCTCCTTCTACCCATCTGACTCTTACTCTGTGACCTCATGAACGTCCTTCAAGCTTTAAGGGGATGTTCACTGATAGCTGTTGGGGTACAAGGAAGGAGGGTTGAGGATGCCTTCTGTTGGAGTTGGCAGAGGAGAACAGGGTTTTGCCAAGTTGTTTGGTGTGGTGTGTGTTCAGGCCTGGGGTGATTTGATATGACCACATAGGAAAGAGCTGATTTGGGATTTCCAACCAGTTTAATGCTTTGACCTGGGGCGTGTTGATTATAGTTGAGTTAAATTTACTTTGAACTTTGATTATTCCAGTTGTTGCCTACCTGGCCACCTACCCTGATCTTTGGTGTGTCCACTCTCTGATGTGGACTCTGACTTGTATCAAATCCCATTTGCCCCTTGTTTCTCTGTTTCCATCAGGGCAGACTTGGCAGTTCTCGATGTTGAGATCTTCAACTATTTCTGATGTTATTTTTTATCTCTTGCTGTACTCAGTGTAGTAAATGGCTGTTGTGTCTTCTTCGTGTTGGTTGTTGCAGTCCTGGAAAACCCAGAGTCTCCCAAGGAACTACATTTGTGTGAAGTTCATCAGATGTAGTTCCTTGAAGATCATGTTAGGGATCTGGAGCAGCAGCTGGATGACCGTCGACTCGTATGGGACAGTCAGGAGATCATTGATCAGAGTTACAGGGGAGTAGTCACTTCTAAGTTGCAGGAGGCCATGTATCTAGATGACTGTCAGGAGAAGTGAAACTATGAGTTAGCAGTTAGCACAGAGCACCCCTGTGACCATTCCCCTCAATAATAAGTATACCGCTTTGGATACTTTTGTGGGGGATGACCTCCCAGGGGAATGCCACAGAGACTGGGTCACTGGCACTGAGCATAGGTCCATAGTGCAGGAGGGAAAGGGGATAATGATAGGGGACTCGATAGTGAGGGGAATAGACAGGAGATTCTGTGGACATGAACGGGATACTAGAAAGGTATGTTACCTCCCAGGTGCCAGGGTCAAGGATGCCTCATATCAAGTCCACAGCATTTTGGAGAGGGAGGGAGAGTAGTCTTAGAACCATAGAACACTACAGCACAGTACAGGCCTTTCAGCCCTCCATGTTGTGCCGACCCATATAATCCTTAAAAAAAGTACTAAACCCATACTACCCCATAACTCTCTATTTTTCTTTCATCCATGTGCCTGTCCAAGAGGCTCTTAAATACCCTAATGTTTTAGCCTCCACCACCATCCCTGGCAAGTTATTCCAGGCCCTCACAACCCTCTGTGTAAATAAATAAATAAATAAACAAACAAACTTACCCCTGATGTCTCCCCTAAACTTCCCTCCCTTAATTTTGTACATATGCCCTCTGGTGTTTGCTATTGGTGCCCTGGGAAACAGGTACTGACTATCCACCCTATCTATGCCTCTCATAATCTTGTAGACCTCTATCAAGTCCCCCCCTCATTCTTCTATGCTCCAAAGAGAAAAGTCCCAGCTCTGCTAACCTTGCTTCATATGACTTGTTCTCCAAACCAGGCAACATCCTGGTAAATCTCCTCTGCACCCTCTCCATAGCTTCCACATCCTTCCTATAATGAGGTGACCAGAATTGAACACAATACTCTAAGTGCAGTCTCACCAGAGATTTGTAGAGTTGCAACATGACCTCTCTACTCTTGAACTCAATCCCCCTGTCAATGAAGCCTAGCATCCCATAGGCCTTCTTAACTACCCTATCAACCTGCGCAGTGACTTTGAGGGATGTATGGATTTGAACCCCAAGGTCCCCTTGTTCATCCACACTCTTAAGTAACTGACCATTAATCCTGTACCCAGTCTTCTGGTTTGTCCTTCTGAAATGCATCACCTCACACTTGTCCAGATTGAACTCCGTCTGCCATTTTTCTGCCCAACTCTGCAGCCTGTCTATATCCTCTTGTAACCTTTGGCAACCTACAGCTCCATCCACAAATCCTCCAATCTTCATGTCATCCGCAAACTTACTCACCCATCCTTACGCCTCTACATCCAGGTCATTTATAAAAATCACAAATAGCAGGGGTCCCAGGACAGATCCCTGCGGCACTCCACTAGTCACCAATCTCTAGGCAGAATACTTTCCTTCCACAACTACTCTCTGCTTTCTTCTTTTAAGCCAATTTTTTATCCAAACAGCCAAGGTTCCACTTATCTCATGCCTCATAACTTTCTGGACGAGTCTGTCAAATGCTTTGCTAAAGTTCGTGTAGACCACATCCACTGCCCTACCCTCATCAATTTCTTTTGTTAACTCTTCAAAAAACTCAATCAAGCTCGTGAGGCACGATCTTCCCTTCACAAAGCCATGTTGACTATCCATGAGTAGACTGTACTTCTCCAAATGCTCGTAGATCCTATCCTTAAGAATTCTTTCTAGTAGTTTGCATACCACTGACGTAAGACTCACCGGTCTATAGTTTCCAGGTTTCTCCCTATTACCTTTTTTAAACAAGGGAACTACATTTGCCGTTCTCCAGTCCTCTGGCACTTCCCCTGCAGCCAAAGAGGATTCAAAGATCATAGCTGATGCTCTTGCGATCTCTTCTCTCAATTCCCACAACAACCTGGGGTGTATCATATCCGGCCCTTTGGATTTATAAATCTTAATATTTTTAAGAAGATCCAGCACTACTACTTCCCTAATCTCCACATTGTCCAGCACACAGGCCCACTCTACTTCGACCTCATCCTGATCAAGATCCTTTTCATTTGTGAATACTGAAGCAAAGTATTCATTAAGGACCTCTCCAGCCTCCTCCGCTTCCAAGCACATGTTGCCCTCTATATCCTTTAGCCTTTATCATCCTCCTATTCTTCACATACGCATAGAATGCCTTAGGGTTCTCCTTAATCCTATGTGCCAAGGCCTTCTCATGCCCCCTTTGAGCTCTCCTAAGTCCTTTCTTTAGCTCCTTCCTGGCTACCCTATATGTCTCATAAGCCCCTTCTACTTCCTGCTTCTTGTATCTAACATATGCTTCCTTTTTCCTCTTGACGAGTTGCCTCATGTGTTTTGTCAGCCACGGTTCCCTTTTCCTACCATTTTTTCTTTGCCTCAGTGGGACAAACCTATCCTGAACCCAGCTCAAGTGGTCGCTGAACTTCTCCCACATTACTTCTGTGCTTTCCCCTTTGAACATCTGTTTCCAATTTACTTTCGCTAGTTCCTGCCTCATCCCTTCAAAGTTAGCCCTTCCCCAGTTAAGCACTTTACCATTTTGTCTGATTTTATCCCTTTTCATAGCTATGCTGAAGCTAAGGGAGTTGTGGTCACTCTCACCAAAATGCTGCCCCACCAAGAGGTCTGTCACCTGACCAGGTTCATTACCCAGAACTAGATCTAGTATAGCCTCTCCTCTCGTCGGCCGGTCCACATACTGTGTCAGGAATCCTTCTTGAACACACCTGACAAATTCAGCACCATCTATCCCCCTTGCAGTCAGGAGGTGCCAGTCAATATGAGGGAAGTTGAAATCATTCATAACTACTACCCTGTATTTCCTGCAGCATTCTAAAATCTGCCTGCTTATCTACTCCTCGGTGTCCTATAAACTACTCCCAGCACAGTGATTGATCCCTTCCTATTTCTGACTTCCACCCAGACTGACTCCGTGGACACTCCTTCTGCAGCGTCCTCCCTTTCTATAGCTGTGATACTATCCCTGACCAGCAATGCCACTCCCCCCCACCCCTTTTCTACCTCCCATCCTATTCCTTTTAAAACACCTGAACCCTGGAACCTGCATCATCCAAACCTCCAGCCAAGTTTCAGTAACAGCCACAACATCGTAGTTCCATGTACTAATCCATGCTCTGAGTTCATCCTCTTTGTTCCTAATACTCCTAGCGCTGAAATAGATACATTTCAACCCCTTTAACTGGCTACAATTACGTTCTGTCCCTTGCCTGTTCTTCTTCATCAACTCTTAGCATCATGCCCTTGTCCTTCTACCTTAATCTCTGCACTCCCATTCTGATTCCCACCCCTTTGCCAAACTAGTTTAAACCCTCCCCAACAGCTCTATCACACTTGCCTGCCAGGATATTGGTCCCCCTGGGATTCAAGTGCAACCCATCCTTTTTTTACAGGTCACACCTGCCCCAAAAGAGGTCCCAATGATCCAGAAATCTGAATCCCTGTCCCCTGCTCCAATTCCTCAGCCACACATTTATCCTCCACCTCATTCTGTTCCTATACTCACTGTTGCATGGCACAGGAAGTAATCCCGAGATTTCTACCTTTGAGGTCCTGCTTTTCAACTTACTTGTACCACAACCTCTGGCTGTTCTCCCTCCCACCGCAGGATATCTTGGACATGATCAGAAACATCCCGGACCCCGGCACCTGGGAGGCAAACTACCATCCGAGTTTCTTTCCTGCGTCCACAGAATCGCCTGTCTGAACCCCTGACTATAGAGTCCCCTATCACTATTACCTTCCACTTCCTTTCCCTACCCTTCTGAGCCACAGGACTAGACTCTGTGCCAGAGGCATGGCCACTGTCGCTTCCCCCGGATATGCTGTCCCCTCCAACAGTACTCAAACAGGAGTACTTATTGTCAAGGGGTACAGCCACAGTGGTACTCTCTAGCACCTGACTCTTCCCCTTCCCTCTCCTGACTGTGACCCATTTCTCTATCCCCCATGGCCCTGGAGTGACCACCTGTCTGTAACTCCTCTCTTATCACCTCCTCACTCTCCTTGACGAGACGAAGGTCATCGAGCTGCATCTCCAGTTCCCTAACATGGTCCCTTAAGAGTTGCATCTCAATGCACCGGGTGCAGATGTGGCCGTCCAGAACGCCGGGAGACTCCAGGACCTCCCACATCTGACACCGACCACAGAAAACTGGCCTCACACACATACTACCTCCTTTTGCAATCAACAACTGCCTCACCTCGTCCCGTTACCGCTGAAGCCCATTGAGCCAAAGCCCTTTCACCCTGTTGCCTCTCACTTCGTTGTCCGCTCCCAATGCTGCTCACTGGATATGGCTGCCTTCTTTTTAAACTGTTTGCGCTCAACTGGCTGACATCACGCGCCTGCGCAGTCTGACCTCTCTCTTCCCTCGAGAACTCAAAGTGTCTTCCTGCTGGAAATCCTTAGGTGCTCTCCCACTGCCTTCCTGTTCCGAATCAAAACAAAAATTTCTTGGTATATATTGGTACCAGTGACATGGCAAGGAAAAGCAAAGAGGTCCTGAAAAGCGAATTTAAAGAGCTAGGCAGAAAGGGATGCAGAGTCAAAAAGGGTAGCAAATACAGTACTCAAAGTGTTATATCTCAAGTGTTATATAAGAAATAAGGTGGATGATCTTGTTGCACTATTACAGATTGTCAGGTCTGATGTGGCCGTCTCTGACTCATAACTGAAGGCTAGTTATAGCTGGGAGCTGAATGTCTGAGGTTCAGAAAGATCAAAAGCTCAGCAGAAGGGGGTGGTGTAACTCTGCTGGTAAAGAATAGCATCAAATCAGTAGAAAGATGTGACATAGGATTGGAAGATTAGAATCCTTGTGGGTTGAGTTAAGAAGCTGCAAGGGTAAAAGGACCCTGATGGTAGTTACATACAGGGCTCCCAACAATGGATGTGAGGTTAACCACAGTTTATAACAGGAAATAGTAAAGGCATATCAAAAAGGCAATGTTATGATAGTCATGGGAGATTTCAACATGCAGGTTGATAGGGAAAATCAGTTTGCTAATGGATCTCAAGAGAATGAGTTTGTTGAATGCCTAGGAGATAGCTTTCTAGAACAGTTTGTCAATAAACATTCGTAGGGATCAGCTATATTGGATTGGGTGTTATGTTAGGAGCCAGAGGTGATAAGGGAGCTTATGGTAAAAGAACCCTTAAGAGACAGTGATCACGATATGATTTGAGCTCAACTTGAAATTTAATAGGAAGAAAGTAAAATCTGATGTAGCAGTATTACAGTGGAGTAAAGGAAATTACAGTGGTATGAGAAAGAAGTTGTCCAAAGTAAATTGGAAGGAGATGGTGGCAGGGATGACAGCAGAGTAACAATGGTGTGTGATTCTGGGAAAAGTGAAGAAGGTGCAAGATAGATGTATTCCAAAAACAAAGAAATACTCGAATGGCAAAATAGTACAATTGTGGCTGACAGGGGAAGTCGAAGCTATTGTAAAAGCAAAAGAGAGGGCATACAACAAAGCAAAAAATAATGGTAAGGTAGAGGATTGGGAAGCTTTTAAAAACCTACAGAGAGCAACCAAAATAATCATTAGGAGGGAAAAGATGAATATGAAAGCAAGCTAGAAAACAATATCAAAGTGGATCATCTTTTTCAAGTTTTTTAAAAAAAAAAGAGTTGAGAGTAGATATAGGACCACTAGAAAATGAGGCAGAAGAAATAATAACGGGACAAGGTGATAGCAGATGAATTGAATGAATATTTTGCATCAGTCTTCACTGTGGAAATTACTAACAATGTGCCAGATGTTGAAGCATGTAAGGGAAGAGAAGTGAGTGCAGTTACTATTACAAGGGAGAAGGTGCTCAAAAAGCTGAAAGACCTAAAGACAAGTCACCCGGACCAGATGAACTGCACCCTAGGGTTCTGAAAGAGGTAGCATTAAAGATGGTGGAGGCATTAGTAATGATCTTTCAAAAATCATTGGACTCTGGCATGATGCCAGTGGACTGGAAAGTTGCAAATGTCACTCCACTCTTTTAAAAAAAGAGGGCAGCAAAAAGGAAATTATAAACCAGTTAGCCTAACCTCAGAAGATGTTGGAGTCAATTGTTATGGTGACTCAGGACAAAGTAGAACAAAGTCAGCATGGTTTCCTTAAGAGAAAATCTTGCCTGACAAACCTGTTGGAATTCTTTGAGGAGATTACAAGTAGGATAGATAAAAGGGATGCAGCGGATGTTATATATTTGGACTTTCAGAAGACCGTTGACAAGGTGCCACATATGAGGCTACTTACCAAGTTAAGTGCCCATGGTGTTACAGGGAAGTTACTGGCAAGGTTAGAGCTTTTGTTGATTGGTAGGAGACAGTGAGTGGAAATAAAAGGATCATTTTCTGGTTTGATGCCAGTGACTAGTGGTGTTCCACAGGGTCAGTGTTGGGACCTCTTCCTTTTATGCTGTACTTCAATTATTTAGATGATGGAATAGATAGCTTTGTTGTCAGGTTTGCAGATGATATGAAGGTAGGTGGAGGGGTATGTAGTGTTGAGGAAACGGGTAGGCTGCAGAAGGACTTAGATTAGGAGAATGTGCAAAAAAGTGGCAAGTGAAATACAATGTTGGAAAATGCATGGTCATGCACTTTGGTAGAAGAAATAAATGTGCAGTCTATTTTCTAAATGAGAAGAAAATCCAAAAATCTGAGGTGCAAAGGACTTGGGAGTCCTTGTGCAGAAAACTCTAAAGGTTAATGTTCACGTAGAGTCGGTGGTGAGGGAGGCAAATGTAATGTTAGCATTCATTTCAAGAGGTCTAGAATACATAAACAGTGATGTGAGCCTGAGGCACTGGTGAGGCCTCACCTTCAGCATTGTGAACACTTTTGAAGAAAAGATGTGCTGGCATTGTGAGGGTCAGAGGAGGTTCACAAAGATGATTCCAGGAATGAAAAGGTTACCATACAAGGGATGTTAGATAGCTCTGGGTCTGTAATTGCTGGAATTTAGAAGGATGGGGAGGGGGGAGGAAATCACATTGAAACCTGTCGAATGTTAAAAGGCCCAGACAGAGTAGATGTTTCCCATAGTTGGGGAAGTCTAGGACAAGAGGGCACAGTCTCAGGATAGAGGAGCGTCCATTTAAAACAGAGACGTGGAAAAATTTCTTTAGCCTAAGGGTGGTGAGTTTGTGGAATTTGTTTCTGTATGCAACTGTAGAGGCCAGGTTGTTTGGTGCATTTAAGTCAGAGCTTGATAGGTTCTTGATAAGACATGGCATCAAAGGTTATGTGGAGAAGGCTGGGAGTGAGGCTGATGGGGGAGAAAAGGAGCTGCCATCGCCTAACTCTGCACCTATGTCTTATTTTCTTATGGTAAATGTTTGGGTTCAGAGGGATGTGAAGCCATGGAGAAGATGGCAGGGGAACTGTGATGGCTGAGCCCATGACATTGAAACTCGCCTTTCCTTTTGATTTTAGGGCACAAGCTCTGGATGGTGATCGGCCCTTGCCAAAGTGGGGATCAAAGCTCCACCCCATCACTTCAGGCATTGCGGATGCCAGGGCACTCATTGGACCAGAAGTATCTGGAGGAGTGGAAGAAACTGGTGGAGCTGCATTTTTGAGATGGTTAACTGAACTGGGTGTGTCAAGTAGCTTTTACTTTAGGTGAGAAAAAGATTTGGTTCTTTCGTCGATCAGAGCGTGGTGTGGAAAGTACTGCATTATGAGACATTGGCAGATCCATTTCGATACATTGATGCTTAAATCAGAGCAGAGAGACTGAGAGGTAAAGTCTATGATTTCTGGCCTTCTTTGTGGGTCGGGTACTGTAAGTTTATTTTACATCCCTCCCCACCCAGCTGCTCTTTAGTAATCTCCCTCCTACCCCGAGTTTGGGAGTTTGTAATGAATTAAGCCAGAGATTAGAGCATGAAAAATACTCAGGGCAGGGAGCCACACTTAGCAGTTAAACTCCGATCTTGGTGCAGCTATCTCCTTACGTTATTCCCAGTGGTTTACTGTCTTCAGGTAGTGGCAAAAGGTCATTGTTACTCCTGGTTACTTCTGCAAATTGATCATGGTTTTTTGATTTGATTTGTTGGTTTATTATTGTCACTTGTGTTGAGATACAGTGAAAGTTTGTCTTGCATATTATTCATACAGGTCAATTCATTATATCTGCATTGAGTTAGTATAAGGTAAGACCAGCAGAATACAAAATAAAGTGTCGCAGTTACAGAGAAAGTGCAGTACAGGTAGACAATAAGTTTCAAGGTAATGACAAGATAGATTGTTAGGTCAAAAGTCCATTTGTATCATATTTAAGAATGTGTCTCATAACAGAAGGATAGAAGCTGTCCTTGAGCCTAGTGGTATATGCTTTTGAATCTTCTGCCCAATGGGAGAGGTAGAGAACAAATAATGTCAGAGGTTGGTGGAATCTTTGATTATGCTGCTTGATTTACTGAGGTGTAGACAAGGTTCATGGAGGAGAAGCTGGTCTCTATGATGTGCTGATCTGTGTCCACAACTCTGCAATTGCCACACTAGGCTGTGATGCATCCAGTTTGAATGCTTTCATTAAAAAAAAATGGTGAGCGTCAAAGCAGAGGTGACAAATTTCTTTAGTCTAAGGAAGCAGAGGCAATGGTGAGCTTTTCTGGACCAGGACAGACGATTAGTGATGTTCACTCCTGGGAACTTGATGATTTCAGTCCTCTCAACCTCAACACTATTTGTGCAGACACTGACCTGTTCTTTTGTTTGGTAGCATTGAGGGGAAGGTTGTTGTCATGGCACTACTTCACTCTCCTCTCTATCTCCTTCCTGTGTTCCAACTTATTGTCTAAGTTACAGCCCACTACAATGGTGTTATTTGCACACTTCTAGGGAGTTGGAGCTAAATCTTGATGTGCAGTTGTGAGTCTATAGGGAGGAAGTAAGGGGCTGAGGACACAGCCTTGAGGATAATTGTGACAGAGGTGTTGCTGCCTATCATTACCGATTGTGATCCGTTGATCAGGAAGTCAAAAATCCAGTTACAAGGGAGGTGTTGAGTCCCAAGTCTAGGAGTCTGGAAATGAGTTTAAAGGCAGAGCTGTAGTCAGTAGGTATTAGTCTAACATGGGTGTGTTTACTGTCCAGATGCTCCAGAGGTAAGTGTTGGGCAAAGGAGTAGGGACTTCATAGACCAATTTCAGCAGAAGGGGAATATCAGTGGGTCGATATTCCCTGGGAGCCTGGAGCTGCTGTGTGCCTTGACCAGCGTCTCGAAGCACCTCGTGATGGTGGATGTCAGAAACACCAAGTGGTAGTTGTTAAGCCACATTACCTTGTTTTCCTTCATTACAGGGATGATTGTCGCCCTTAAACCAGGGAGAGGTTTTAAATAATCTTCAAATGCCCCCACCAGCTAATCTGTGTAGGATCAAAGGACACCATCCAGGCCAGATGCTTCCTTCTCCAGAAGGCTGAACTTATATCTACAATAGTGACCGTGGGTTCAGGTGCTAATATTCTAATCCCCTTCTATTCGTACTATTTTTTTCCTTCCTTTCCTTTCCCACCCCATATCCTGTCTTTGTCCTACCCTGAGCCCAGGTTTTGCTCAGCAAGTTGATTTAGATGGACGTCAGAATTTGTCTCATTTCACCGGTTTGAACCTAGTTTTTGAAAATTTCCTGTAGGAAGGAGGTGGTGTGGGATCGCTGATGTCTCAGACCAGTAATACTTGTACTCGTTTTAATATAAGTTATACCACCCATGACCTGATCTGACCATTTTAGCTCTCCAGTCCTTAGGAGGTCAGAAGCAACAAGAAAGGTAGTTGTCTGGACTCTTAATTTTAAAACTGATGCAGCACTTTGAGGGAACAGTGCAGGCTGCAGGTCAGTGGTACACCAGCGTCAGAAGCAGGTTATTGTCCGGGGGAAGGTTGGACTTGAGTATAACCTGCCGTGATCACCAGTTTATCAATCCAGTTGTCATATTTGCATCACAGAGTGTTAAGTGGGACAATCAGATCAACTGGCTAAACAGTAAGGGATAGTCAGACCAGCGAATGAAAGACAGCTTAGATTGGTCAATGCCGAATCACATTGGAGTTCAGCCATTAAATTATTTGATATTCCATACTTCCAGAAGATGTTTGAAATAACATTACCGGATTGTTAATAAAACTAAAGCCATGAGATTAAAAAATGAGCTTGGAAATGAAATGGGCTCAGGAAGATTACAGACAGCAGTTGCTTTCCAAAGTGCAGGAGAGAAGCAGGGGTGTGCTCAGAATGTGGTATTGGATAACTGCGTGTTAATGACCCAGATTTCAGCACTCTGACTCAAGGTTACAGCTGATGCAGATCTCAATTACAGTGAAGGTTGTGGAGACTTCACAGAAAGATATGTATGGTGTGATGGTGGAGTGGTGTGTAGGTGATGAAATTTAATGCAAAACAGCTTCACTTACTGACGGGAAGCGTGAGAGATGCCCCTGTTTTAGAAGGTGCAGAGACAGTCACTGGGTGAATACGTCAACAAACCTTGCAAAGTGGTGGGATAGATTGAGAAGTTGCTGGAGTTGGAATGAGGTTGTTATCACTGACATACGCCCTGAAATATATTGTTTTGCAGTACAGTGCAATATATAAATACTAACAATTAAAATAAGTGTATATCAGAATCAGGTTTAATATCACTGACATGTTGTGAAATTTTTCAACTTAAGCAGCAACAGTACAAACCAATGCATGATGATATAGGAAAAACAATAATACAATAATAAATACAACAGCAATAAAGTAAATCAATTGCAGTAAGCATATCTTGCATATTAAAGAGTTCAATTAAAAATAGTGCAAAAGCAGAAATAATGAAAGTGAGATGGTGTTCATGGACCGTTGAGAAATCTGATGGTGGAAGGGAAGATACTGTTCCTACAATGTTGTGTCATTTTGTATGTGTGTGTGTGTGTCTGTCTGTCTTCAGACTCCTGTACCGCCTCCCTGATGGTTGTAACGAGAAGAGGGAGTATCCTGGGTGGTGAGGATCTTTTAGACACTGTCTTTTTGAGGCATCGCGTTTTGAGAATGCTATCAATGGTGGAGAGGGTAGTGCTTATGATGGAGCTGACTGAGTTTATAACCTATGAATGGATCATTGCATCCTTTCTTTATTAACAGAAGAATATTGTTTAAGGAAATTGTGCCCAATCTTAAATTCACTGATTGGACCTCAGCTAAAATATTACCTAATTCTGTGTACTGCACCTGAAACCAGAACTTTGAGGTTTTACAGAGGGTTCAGCAAGTGCTTAATGGTACTGTATTAGTGAGAGGAACCTTGGCTGTCTCAAAGAATTGGAATATTCTCTATTTATGTTTGGATCAGAAATATTACCTGACTTGAGACTTCATGAAAGTGTTCAAGAGCATCAGTGGCTTTGGTAGGAAAAATCTGTGGCAGAAGGGTGAGGATAAATGAATTATAAGTAGAGCAACACACACCCAGTGCTGGAGGAACTCAGCAGGTCAGGCAGCATCTATAGAAATGAATAAACAGTCAATGTTTCAGGCTGAGACCCTGCATCAGAACTGGTCCAAACCTCGACTGACCTGTAGAGTTCCTCCAGCATTTTGAGCCTGTTGCAATATACAGAATCTGCAGAATCTTTTGTGTTGCTATCAGTAGAGTGATGATGATTTTTATTATTATGCAGCAAGTTTTGTGAATTAACAAAGAAAAATAATGGAGAGAGTAGGGGAATGTGACTAATTGAAATGTTCTCTCAGAGAGCCTCAGCTGTGGTTTACTGTCCTCTGGATTGGAATGCAGTACCAGCACCTGCCAGGTTAGCTGGCTGCAGACAGGCAGTTCGTTATCTTATTAATTGAAGTGAGGGAACCAGATCATCATTAGTGAAATGCTGATGATCTCGGGTTGTTTGATGGAATGGGGAACAAGGGTTTGATCTGGGCTATTGAGAGTTGGTGTTAATCTCCTCTGGTCCCTCTGTGCTTTACAGACAGTGATGCTGTTCAGTCTCTTGTTCTTTTCCAGCAGGTAGTGAGTATTTCTGACCTCTGGAATCCTGAAAAGTCTGTACTTCACTACCTGCCGGTTTCTAAATCAAGAAAGACTACAGGACAGAATCCCAGTGAAGCATTGAAGAGCGAGATGGCGGATTAACCTTGCAAATAGACCTGAATTAAATATACTGTTGTGTTTGGGTGCTCCAGGGTATAGGGATTGATAATAGACCAGAAGATCATGTTTACTTTGATACACAATGTATCTGGTGAAGGGAAAGGAAACAGAGAAAAGTGGCAGGAAGAGAAGAGAGATGCAACAATCTAGGATTGAGTAGGTAAACTTAAGGATGCATAAGTCTACAAGGACTTCCCAAATGGCGTGATGAAGGAAAACTTTTATTAAAATCAGTTTATGGTCTCTGTTTTTAACTATGATCCAATATTACATTTGGGTGACACATCCTGACCTTAGAATTGAAAGAGGTTTGATGTTGGTTTTGGCTGGATACCCGGTGAAGTAAGAGGAATTGTAGAATGTTTTTAGTAGTCACCTTTTTCTTGCATGAAAAGTCACAGTTGGAAAACACTTGCAAGGACAGACATCTTGCAGATTAAACTTTCCTAAACTGCTGAGTATGAGTGAGCAGCTGAATAAGTCTTGATGGTCCATTGTATGAGTAGCAGTGCTTCAAATGAACTGACAGTCCTGGATGTTTCTTCCTGTAGCTCCGAGAGTTCCAAAGACCTATGAATGAACAAGATTGATGAACACCTTCCATCTGCACCTCCTGAGCCAGTCCATGCCAGGGCAGGGACATTGGATGGGAAAGGTTGCCTTCAGGACGGAGATCTGCTCCACATCGTGAAGGTGAGTAGTGAGCAAGTGAACACTGAGTCTTTGGGCTAAGAGAGCATCACAGGACAGCATGTGATGATTATATATGTCATAAAAAACCATAGAAAGGGTGCAGAGGAGATATACAAGGATGTTGTCTGGATTGGGGAGCATGCCTTATGAGAATAGGTTGAGTGAACTTGGCCTTTTCTCCTTGGAGCAACAGAGGATGAGAAGTGGCCTGATAGAGGTGTATAAGATGATGAAAGGCATTGATCGTGTGGATAGTCAGAGGCTTTTTCCCAGGGCTGAAATGAGAGGACACAGGTTTAAGGTGCTGGGGAGTAGGTACAGAGGAGATGTCCGGTAAGTTTTTTTTATTCAGAGAGTGGTGAGTGCATGGAATGGGCTGCCGGCAACGGTGGTGGAGGCGATTATGACAGGGTCTTTTAAGAGACTTTTAGATAGGTACATGGAGCTTAGTAAAATAGAGGGCTATAGGTAAGCCTAGTAATTTCTAAGGTAGGGACATGTTCAGCACAACTTTGTGTGCTGTAGGTTTTCTATGTTCTAATGCTGTCCTGGAGCCATTCTCACTGCTCTGTGTACACAATGCTGTTCTAACTCTGTACTAACAGATGAAGAATAAAGAGGAAGAAACTTACCAGATACGTACCTCACCCAAGCCTGATGAGCCAAAGCCTGACCACTCCAACAACTGGTTCACTCATACAATGGCCACTCCAACAATGGCAAACCTCCTGTCCCTAGCATATTTTTTATTTGTCTTTTCTAATGAATCATTATTTGATTGGGGATCGGGAAAACATTGAAGGCCCGCAAACACTCCTTTGTAAATCTCACTCATGGATCTATGAGTTATCTCCTCTCTCGCTCCTGATTTAATTGGGCCACCAGAAAAATGAAAAGTGAGAGGGCACCGAATTAACAACAGTGAGGAGAGTGACAGTGATGAAGTTGAACTGGAGAGGCAGGAAAATTAGTGACTGGACAACGATATTATTAGCCAGTGGAGGGGAAGATGAGAGGCAAGGTGCAATTATTAAAGAGCAGCATGACTCAAAGCCAATAAACTGGAACTGAGAAGGAGAGAACAAAGTTCTAAAGGAATTTAGAATTGGCCAAATGTTGAGACTAGAACAGACTTGTCTCCCATGCAATCTCTGATAGTCAATAGGCTGGTAGGAGCAAGCACTGACTTGTGTTATCCACTTTCAAAGTAAACTTACTATCAAAGGACATACCTCATATTTCACCATATAATAATTTGAGATGTATTTTCCTGTAGGCATTTATGGGACATACAATAGAATTTTTTGTATACTATACATAAATAAAAAGTAATGGCCAATGCCCTAAAGAAGACAAATTGCGTAACTAAAGTTAAACAATACCAATAACATGAGTTGTAGAATCCTTGAAAGTGAGCCTGTAGGTTGCAGAAACAGTTCAGAGTTGAGGTGAGTGAAGTTATTTACATTGTTTCAGGAGTCTGGTGGTTCTATAGTCATCAATCAATCTAAACACCAAAATACATTCTCAGGTCATAAAACTGTCTCCAACCAGCAGTGCCTTGTGCACAGATACTTTGCACCTATTTAGTAAGGGCTTCTTGGAATTAAGCAAGACTTTCAGTTAGTTATTAAAATTTTGATTTTTAATATTACTCTTAAAGCCTTTTCTTTTACCTGTAAGAAACAAACTACTGGAAGTGCAGAAAACCCTGAAATAAAAAGTGTGCTGTAAATACTCAGTTGTTCAAGCAGCATCTGTGGGGAGAAAAGCAGAAGTTAATGTTTCATGTTGATGATCCTCTATCAGAAATTGAAGATGAGAGGAGATGCGTTAAGTTGCAGAGAAGAATTAGTGGGAGGACAAGGCTGCAGGGAATGGCCATGAGATCGCTGAAGATGGTTGAGATTGTTGATGAAGGGGTTGGTTAAAGGGAAAAGATGCTGGTGAGGAGAATATGAGCAGGAAAATAAAGGTCTGGAAGAGGCTGTTGTTGAACTTGGTGCTTTGATCAAAAAAATATGGTTGAAGTGCAGTGCTTTGCTTGGAGCCCAGGTGTTGGTGTTGATTTGGTCAGTGTCAGCTGTGGCTGCAATTGAAGGGTTCTGGAATCCTCAGCCATTTCTATTTCAAGGGCCAAATTTGTATGGAAAGATAAAAAAAGTTGTATTGAAACCCAGTATAATAGTAAAGAAACCCTTGCAAGAGGACAATAGAAAATCAAAGGCAATGTATATTTTCTGAATTTTGGACTTTGGACTGAAATTGCTTCATTCTTATCAAAAATGCCTAATCATTTAACATTCCCAAGTCTCTTATCTCCCACTGACAGCAGAGTAGGGTTCTTCAAAGCTGGGCTGCTTGCTGGAGCTTGTTTTTTTTAATGGAGGTGACAAAAGTGATTTCCCCAGTTTGTTTTCCTCCCCTGCAATGAGACCTGGAATGTGATGAAGGCTGCAGCACAAGTGGGTGTGTGATTTATTGTGTACCCTCTAGAAAGAAATCTTGTTTTGCTGTTGCTCATCCTACATTATGTTTCTAACTCTAATAAATTTTTGTCTGCTCTTTTGTGTGCATGTGGCCTTGTGATTTCACCCAGTATTCTATAGCCTCATATTTTTCACGTTTTCTTATCTGTGGAAGATTATCTATCAAGTCTGTGATGGCTTTCAGAAGATTCCCATCAATCCCACTCTTTTGCCCCTTGACGTTCCTCAGTTGTCCTGCCACTGACCCACATGGGATAATTTACAGCAGGTACTTAGTCCACCAACACAAGGGAGGAACCAGAGAAACCACAAGACATAGAAGCAGAGTTAGTGCATTTGGCCCATTGAGCCTTCTCTGCCATTCCAACATGGCTGATTTATTATCCTTCTCAATCCTTCTCCCTGTAAACCTGGACACCCTTACTCATCAAGACCCTATCAGCTTTAAGTATACCGAAACGAATTGACCTCCTCAGCCATCTGTGACAATGAACTTCACAGATCCTTCATCCTCATTCTTGCTAAAGGAATTCATCTCTTCTGAAGGGACAGCTGTGCTGTCTGGTCCTAAACTGCCCCACTGTAGGAAACACCTATCTGGACCTTTCACTATTCAATGGATTTTAATGATATCCGCCTCATTCTTCTAAACTCCAGTGAGAACAGACCCAGAGTCATCAAACGCTTCTCGAGTGTTAACCCTTTCACTCCCGGGCTAATTCTTGTGAACCTCCTCTGGATCCTCTCCAATGCCAGCACATCCTTTCTTCATTAAGGGACCCAAAACTGCTCTCACTTCTCTAAGTGTGGCTTGACCAGTGCCTTGTAAACCCATGTAGTTATTCTAAAGAACATGGAAGCTTATCAAAGAGAGTATTGGAGTTCTTCAAAGCTGGTTTGCTTGCTGGAGCTTGTTTTTTTTAATGGAGGTGACAAAAGTGATTAATGTTACATTGCAGAAGGATTCGAAGGCTTTAGAGAGGGTGCCAAAATTCTCCAGGATTAGAGATGAGGAGAGGTTGGACAAACTTGGGATGGCTTTTCTAGTGTGTAAAGAGCAGGCTGAGTAGCAAGTAGATTGAAATACATAAAATTGAGAAGCATTGATAGGGTAAATAATCTTTTTCTCAGGGTGGAACTTTACTAAAGGGCATAACTTTAATGTGAAAGGGGGAATGTTTAAAGAAGAGAAACAAGGCAAATTTTCTTTGCACATACTGGCAGGTGCCTGGAACAAGCTGCCAGGACAAATGCTGGAAGCAGATACAATAACAAACTTTAGACAGGTACCTGAGCAGGCAGGGAATGAAGGGATGTGATTAAATTGAATCATAGTTGACACAGACATTACATGATTGTTGAACCTAGTTGAATCCATTGATGTCATTGTTGTTGAGCTGTAGTTACTGCTCTTGTGTTACCTGACCCCAGTCTGCTATTGGTGGGAGATAAGAGACTTGGGAATGCTAAATGATCAGGCATTTTTGGTAAAAGTGAAGCCATTTCAGTCCAAAGTCTGTAATTCAGAGAATATGCATTGCCTTTGACTTTCCGTGGACCTCTTGCAAGAGTTTCTTTACTATTGTACTGGGTTTCAATGCAACTTTTTTATCTTCCCATACAAATGTTTGGAAGTTGTTTTAAAAAGTCATTTATCAGTAGTACTAAATTCAGTGATTAGCTCCATGAATGTAATCTGAGTTATTCATTGTACCAAAAGTATTATTTGCAGTTGGAGATGTCCTTGAGGTTTTGGAGTGAGTACTAATGGCAGAAGCAGGAAATAGCAGAAAGGTTAATATCTAAACACAAATAGTGAAGCCTCAAACCATCTGGTAGAGAGTGAATGGTTGTCCACATTGTCCACAACTTTACTCTAAATCTGTGTTTGGAGTACTCTTGTGGTTGGAGGCAGATGAGAGACAACGGACAAGTGTGGATTCATTTTCAAGGTGATATGCAAGCCCGTACATACTGCTACCAAGAAACAATTATAGGTTAAAATAATGGATTATGAAATACTCAATTGGCTCTATAAACTGGAATTCAATTCTGCCTCATTTAAAAAATATATTACTCATCTCGAGTTGAATGGAAGGCGTGTAGATTTTCAAATATTAGGATAATTAAGAGATAGGGGTTGTTACAGGAAATTGATGCTAATGTAAAAGATCAGACAGGATCTATTCAGAGCACATACAAGGAGATGCTAGTTCCCCTATTATGACTGCAAAACATCGAACAGTCAGCCCAAAAGGGCCTTGACAATTTGTATTTACCTTCAGTCATTCTGCTTTGAGCAGATGTTACCAATCAGATTTGGCACCAAGCCACGTTGAAAGTACTCAGACAGAAGACCAAAAGCTTGATCAAAGCTATCCATTTTAACAAGCATTTATAGGATTAGATATAAAGGACTCTGGGTGCTTCAAGCCTGGATAACTCTGTCAACACAGTGTGAAGTGGGTGGGCAGGGGGAACTGGAAGAAAACCGAGGTATTGAATAGTTGTTGGAGGAGATTGGAGACAAGGGGAAGGGTGAGACTGTGCAAGTGTTTGAATCTAAAATGCGAATTACAATATAGGGCTTATTGGAGACTGTCGCTGGGGTGTAACAAAATACAGGTGAAGGAATAAATCCTCAGATGAGTTGAGAAACTTGCAGTGGTGACCTCAAACCATGCTCTACCCAAGCGTTATGCTGGAAACAGGAGCTGACATAAATAGTAATGACTGTGGCTTACTCAGTGTCTTGAAGATGCAAGGAAGCTTGGATAGTCAGAGGCTTTTTCCCAGGGCTGAAATGGTTGCTACAAGAGGACACAGGTTTAAGGTGCTGGGGAGTAGGTACAGAGGAGATGTCAGGGGTAAGTTTTTAACTCAGAGAGTGGTGAGTGCGTGGAATGGGCTGCCGGCAACAGTATTGAAGGCGGTTACCATAGAACACTACAGCACAGTACAGGCCCTTCATCCCTCCGTGTTGTGCTGACCCATATAATCCTTAAAAAAAGTACTAAACCCACACTACCCATAACCCTCCATTTTTCTTTCATCCATGTGCCTGTCCAAGAGGCTCTTAAATACCCCTAATGTTTTAGCCTCCACCACCATCCCTGGCAAGTCATTCCAGGCACTCACAACCCTCTGTGTTTTTAAAAAAACAACAGCAACAACAACTTACCCCTGATGTCTCCCCTAAACTTCCCTCCATTAATATTGTACATATGCCCTCTGGTGGTTGCTATTGGTGCCCTGGGAAACAGGTACTGACTATCCACCCTATCTATGCCTCTCATAATCTTGTAGACCTCTATCAAGTCCCCTCTCATTCTTCTACGCTCCAAAGAGAAAAGTCTCGGCTCTGCTAATCTTGCTTCATATGGCTTGTTCTCCAAACCAGGCAACATCCTGGTAAATCTCCTCTGCACCCTCTCCATAGCTTCCACATCCTTCCTATAATGAGGTGACCAGAATTGAACACAATACTCTAAGTGCAGTCTCACCAGAGATTTGTAGAGTTGCAACATGACCTCTCTACTCTTGAACTCAATCCCCCTGTTAATGAAGCCTAGCATCCCATAGGCTTTCTTAACTACCCTATCAACCTGCGCAACGACCTTGAGAGATGTATGGATTTAAACCCTAAGGTCCCTTTGTTCATCCACATTCTTAAGTAACTGACCGTTAATCCTGTACTCAGTCTTCTGGTTTGTCCTTCTAAAATGCATCACCTCACAGTTGTCTGGATTGTTACGATAGGGTGTTTTAAGAGACTTTTAGATAGGTACATGGAACTTAGTAAAATAGAGGGCTATAGGTAAGCCTAGTAATTTCTAAGGTAGGGACATGTTCAACACAACTTTGTGGGCTGAAGGGCCTGTATTGTGCTGTAGGTTTTCTGTGTTTAACTGCAGATGGGGAAGCTTCAGGGAAAGCTATTGTAACAGGTACAAGTGTCAGCACTGGAAACACTGGCAAGGAGTGATGCATGGGTAAGAATATAGGTGGGCCAGTTACCCTGTGTGCATTCCTGACCACATCACTACATCACCCTGTCTTTGCCCATAGGGAATATATTGCAAGTGGAGTGCTGGGATTTAGGGGAAAAACGTTGCTGTTGTATTAATCTGTTGTATTGTAGCCAGTGACATCCTGAGGTGCAGGTGTGAGCGAAGGAAAATAGGATTTGGAGACATTGGGGCCAGTGGAAGTAATTTGAGTGGCAGGGATATTGGGTGATTTTTTTTTAATCGCTTTTTAGATTGGACGTGTGGTTAAAATAGAGAAGCTTCTTTTAGGTGCATCGTGAACTACCCGAGTCCCAGTCAGTTGCATAATTTAGTTCTTGGAATTGTAGTGGAGGAAATAACTGGGAGGACAGTTGGGGTTTTGAACTTCAGGTTAAACTAGAAAACCTTGGCTTTAAATGTGGGAATGCTGGACTTGTAGTGAGGGAGACAAAGATTGACTAAGGGCTCTGAGACCATTAACCACTCAACAAGCAGATCAAGAGAACAACTGTAGATGTGCTGATTTATGTGAGGGACGGTGTTCTAGGTAATCAGTTTCAGTTGAGGCAAAACATCAAACAATTGGGTTCATTGGATAGAGGTTAAAAGGTAAATTGAAATTTCAAAGGGAAACAAAAGCCTAGCCCATGTGCAAAATCTACTCAGCGACCAGTTTGTTGGGTACATTTTCTACCTAATAAAGTGACCACTGAGGGTATGTCCATAGTCTTCTGCTGCTGTAGTCCACCCACACCAAGGTTCGACATGTTGTGTGTTCAGATACTCCTCTGCACACCACTGCTGTAATACATCTTTATTGGAGTTACTGTCACATTCCTATCAGCTTGAATCAGTCTGGCCATTCTCCTCTGACCTTTAGAAGAACACAGAAACGTAGAAAACTTACAGCATAATACAGGCCCTTTGGCTCACAAAGCTGTGCCGAACATGCCCCTACCTTAGAACTAACTCGGCTTACCCATAGCTCTCTATTTTTCTGAGCTTCATGTAGCCATCCAGGAGTCTCTTAAAAGTTTCCACCTCCACTACTGCCACCGGCAGCCCATTCCACACACTCACCACTCTCTGCATAAAAAAACTTACCCCTGACATCTCCTCTGTACCTACTTCCAATCCAAGCACCTTAAAGCTATTGCCTCTCGTGCCCAATTCAGCCATGGAAAAAGACTCTGACTGCACAGAACTTTCTTGTTAGCAAGCCATTTTCATCCACAGAAATGCCACTGAATGGATGTTTTTTTTTGTTTTTCACACTATTCTCTGTAAACTCTAGAGACTGTTGTGTATGAAAATCTCAGATCAGCAGTTTGAGATACTCAAACCACCCCATCTGACACCAACAATCATTCCACAGTCCAAGTCATCTCCATTCTTACTGTTTGGCGTGAACAACTGAACCTCTTGACCACATCTGCAGGCTTTTATGCATTGAGTTGCTGCCACATGATTGGCTGATTAGATGTTTGCATTAACAGGCAGGTATAAGGGTGTACCTAGTAAAGTGGCCTAGTGTAGTTCAGAAGTTTAAATGGGCTAAAAGACAATTTAAGGGTCAAGTAATTAAGTACATAAGGCTTTAAATTGTGTTTTTAAAAAGGATGATGAAATTGTGGGAAAAATTATGCTTTGACAGACTGAACTGAGTGAGTTAATTTTGAATGGTTTCAGAGAATGGCTGCTCTGGAGGTGGGTGTGGTGCTTGGTGGCAGGATAAGTTGTGTTATTGAAAGTCACGAAAAATAAGTAAATGGGCATTATTTTGTTTGACAAAGACTGAAGTTGATGCATTTGTAGCCCTGCATCCATTTGTGTTTCCCGTTCAGCCTCTTCCCACGATGCTGAAGTAAGGAACACCGACCGGAGTCCGGTGACAACGCAAAGCTGGTGATTCAGCAACGGGTGGGAATTTCTGATTTTTTTTTAAAAATCCAGAAAATAATTTAAAGTATAAGATCATTTAATGTGGATTAGGTGTGAGGTAGTAGTATTTGACAAGAATATAGACAAGAAAGGGTGTGAGTTAAGGCTTTCAGTATGCTAATCCCTACAAGTACAAATGCTGATGAGAAGTAATTTTTTTTCCATGTTTACAAATGACTTTGGATATCTGATCTGGATTTATGCTGCTCTAGCAATTTACAGTGCCCCTCCCCAATGTTTCAGATTTTTTTTTTACTTGGCATCAATTGGTTGGCACTGCATTTGGGATGGGGTTTTTGTGTAATTGGAAAAGCTTTTAAAGGGCATTTGTATAGAGGTCTGCCTATTTGTGTGGGTGGCGTGGTAGTGTAGTGGTTAGTGCTGTTACTCTACAGCCCACCGATCGAGGTTTGATGCCTGCCGCTGTCCGTAAGTTTGTACTGTCCCCCTGTGTGACCGTGTGGGTTTCACTCAGGAGCTTCAGCTTCCTCCCACCTTCCAAAGCCGTGCGGGTTAGAGTTAGTAAGCTGTGGGCGTGTCAGAAGCATGACGATGTTGCGGGTGCCCCGAGCGCGGTTCTCCAATTGTGGCCATTGGTGCATTTCACTGTTTTGATGTTTCACCGTGGATGGGGCAAATAAGCACACCCAAGCTGCAAAGTGAAATTTCTCAATGTGGTAAGGAGTTAACAGATATTTGAATATGACTTGTTTGGTTGGGATTAAGACTGAATGCAAACACGATGAGTGCTGAAGCCATTTTGTGATCAGCTAGTGAAAAGTACCTGTTTACAATTTAATGCACTGAAATATCTTGTGCAATAAAAGTTTTCTGCGCTGTCCTTTACAGTCCTTCCCACAACTTGCCTAATTTGTGTCGTTAGCAAGCTGAAGTGTTCCCTGCTCCTGAATCATTTTGGTTGGGGTAAAGAGAGATGGAAGCAGCACTATACCACAGTATTCTGCAGTCATACAATACCCATCTACTTCAGGGTTTTCCACACGTGTTTACCAGTTTTATCATCCAGTAGAAAGATGTCAGGCGCAATGTTAGCAGTTGTGTTCTCATATTTTGAGTTCTGAGGAAGGGTCTAATTTGTTTTATGTAGATGTATCCTGCGCCATGCTTCCAGTGTTTTCTGATTGTTGTTCCAGGCTTTACAACAATTTTCTTTTGACTGTTTGGTGCGTGCGACAGCATGTTAAATTTATACACCAGTGACTCAGATTCACCTTCTGCATGGTTCTCAAACTTGTGGGGGGTTCTTCAGAAATCCAAGTCCATGTTGAGTCAGAATATTGGACCCGACTGTAGACAAACCTGCCGCCTGTCTCTTGCCAGGTTGTGGGGGGAGCTCCTGTCTTTGCCAGTCCAGCAGAAGAATCCCCTTGAGTGACCCAAACAAACTCATCGAAATGATCAGCTGTCTACAGGAGGACAAAGTGAGGCTGGAGGAGGAACCGAACACAGCTGAGCCCAAACAGCAGGGGCTGGGCGGCACTGCACAATCTCAGGTATTCTGGCACTGCATGCAAATGTTTAAAGACTTCAGTTCTTTAATGGTGGAGGACACCCATGTGTAGCCAAGTTCTGTTACTCATCCCTAATTGCCCCTGATTGTTGTTGAGGTATTTTCTTGGTGCTCTGCCACCTCTCTGGCAAAGGTACTCCCAAGGAAGGGTTTCTGGAGAGAGCGGTGATACATTTGCGTGTCTTGTTGGGCCTGGTCAAGCAAGATCACTAATCTGCTGCGCCCCCTCATTTACCCGAACGCAGAGATAGTGGAGCGTGGGCTTTGGCCCAGTACTGACTGATGTGTATTTGGCTTTGAGAGCATGCCCTTTGTCTGGGTCTGTCTCGGTACTGGGCAGTGATGCTGGGAAGTCAGGTGCCTCTGCTCACAGTATTGAATCCCAGCCTCCGTGGTCTCCACTGACAATTCCACCTTTTTTCCTCTTGAAAGCATGAGATGGTTGCATGTGTCATCCCCAGGCTTGTCTCAGGAAGTGAAGATGCACAGCCATTTGCAGAAACTGAAGGAATTGTTCCAGGCAGCCAGCTGGATATGTGCTGTTCTGGTGCTTGTGGTTACCGTGACCGACTGTCCTTGCCTCTGTCTGTCAGGGTACAACTGACCTGGAGAAACACTTGGAGATCTTGGTGCAGGAAAATGATCGACTGAAGCAGGAGCTAAATAGCAGCCAGCTCCGGTTCCAGCAGCTGCGGGCCTCCCTCCCCCCCTGCACCGACTGTGAGCACAGCAAGGTAAGCGAAAATACCACATCAGCCTGTTTAATTTGGAGTACAAGGGCACTGATGTAACAGGAATGTTGCACAGAATTCCCAGGAATATTGTGTAAGATCAACTAGAAAGCGGTCAGCTTCAGTGATGTTAGTTAAGGGAGATCTGTTAGTTTGGATGCTGCGGAGATCTGTAGACCTTATATTGGTGCTTTGAGCTGATTTGTAT
The DNA here is from genome assembly GCF_030144855.1 of Hypanus sabinus. Lineage (NCBI taxonomy): Eukaryota > Metazoa > Chordata > Chondrichthyes > Myliobatiformes > Dasyatidae > Hypanus > Hypanus sabinus. The sequence continues at coordinate 14,969,609 of NC_082722.1, read as the reverse complement.
CTCACTGAGAGAGAAGGTGGAATGAGCGTATAACATCTCATCTGAATCACTACGCTCCCTTAGTGGCTGAAACAGGACCTGAACTCATGGCTACTGGACTTGAGGTGTAGGTGCCAGCAATGAGTCACAGGTAATTCACTGGAAGTCAGGGCTAGTGCTGCTGGCCTTTTCTTCAAACAGTTCGGATTAGTCCTAAAGTCATTAGGTTTACCCAGGGGAAGACTGAAACCTGCTTATTTAACGGGGTTCTTTTGTTTCATTTCATCCTTGCTCTTTGACATGAGTGTGGTACACCACCTGAAGGACTCCCACAGCACAGTTGGGTGTGATGAGGAGAATTTGCAGAGGAATTGGTGCGATTTCAGCATGAAGCTGGGCCTCTCCCCAGACCGAGAGCTGGAATGAGGCTCTGGTAGTGTTGACAGAGGGATTCTGGCTTGACACACAGGACAGCCAGAACTGAGAGCAGCAGTTCATACACTATGACAATTTGATATTGTTCCCTCTGAACCTCTGCAACATCTCTACTTCTCCCCCACCCTCTCCCCTTGCCCAGGTTCCTCTTGACTTTAAATCTACAGCCCTTGGAGATGGCTAATTCCAAAGGGATTTCTCTTCACTCATTCCCAAATACCTTGCTGCTTACAGCCTTTACTAAGGTCAAGGGCAACGTTCTCTGAACAGCAGTTCCAACTAGCCTTCTGGGAATCTCCTTAACTGGAGAATGATGGTTTCAGTACCTGGGGCTGAAATGGCTTTTCAAAATTGATTCATTAGTTAAATATTATCCCACAAAAGTAGAGGTAAAGGTCTGGGGTGTCATGAAGGAACATAGTAAAGCATTAATCCAAAACCTGGCACTGCACCGTAAAATCTGAAAGGATCCTCTCACGCCTAGTCCTTTCAATAAGTCGGCTCTTTCTTCAAGCAGTTCTTACTTGATACTATCTGGTGGCTCGCAATTGTTTGTGGGCAGTGGCTGAAATTTTAAACAGTCAGGAAGGACCTTCACCAGGGCTCAAGGGCTGGAGCTAGAAGAAGGATAGGCAGTGACTTTTGTTCCCAGTAGCCTAGGAGGCTGAAGAGTAACCATATACAATCACGAGGGACGTAGGTAGGATGGATGGCAAGTCTTTTTTTCCCAAAGGTAGGGGAGTCTGAAGTCAGATGGTATAGGTTTCACACAGTGGGTGTGGGTATATGGAACAAACCACCAGAAGGACCTGTAGATGCCAGCACAATTATGATGTCTAAAAGGAAGATCCATGGATAGAAACAGTTTAGAGGCTCACAGGGCAAATATGGACAAGCTCAAATGGACGTCGTGGTTGGATCGTGGATAGGGATCTGTTTTGTAACTCCAAAACATAAAACTAGTCGAAAGATAAACATGGAGCTGTGGATAACGTGTCTGTACTTCGTTATTTTACTTTGGTGAGGTGTGCACTTATAACATAGTGGCATTATGACGTATGCCATTCAAATACTTTTACATTTAACCTGTAAAGAATTATGTAGACAATACTTAATTACTCAATATAATTACAATATTACTCAATTATTGCTGAAATATTCAACATGTAACAGGTTAGACTAAAGGGTCTGTTTCTGTGTTCTGTGACTCAAAATCAGAATGGGCTTCATTTTCATCAGAGGGTGAGCAGAGAAGAAAGCCTTCACCTGATACTGATCAGGTTTGCAAGTCAGATCTTTTATGCTGTTGGATGATGAACTGAACAGATCTTGTGTTCTCTTCCCTGTCATAGGAAAGCTCTCGGTTACGGAAGCAAATGACAGTCTTACAGTTAGAGTTGCAAGAAAAGACCCGACTGCTGTCAGAACTGGAACAACACCTCAAAGATGTCCTTCAGGACAGAGCTGAGAAGGAAGAGAGGCTGAATAAGCGCATAAGGGACTGCCATCTAGCTCTAGCCAAGCAGTCCACACCAGGAGTAAAGGTAAAAGTGATTGCACTGCCAACCAGCAAGGCAGTTATGCAGAGCCGTTAGGTTGATGGACTTATTTGATACTACTGGATTGCGATATTGTTAGACCTGGATTAAAGAGAAAACTCAACATGCACCAAAGTCTTTACCTGAACTGTGGTTGTGCTCAGGGATAGGTGAAGGGACCAGGACTGAATAGGTAACAGAATGGACTGAGATTTTCCCACTAATGGAGACATCTTGACATCTACCTTTGTATACTCAGGATCTTGTCTGCTTCAGCAAGGACTCCCTCATTCTAATCCACTCTATGTAATACAGATCTTCGTGATTCCTTTGTTCCTTAACCAGATTTTTACAGGAAGTGAACATATGAGGATCAATAAACTCTTTTCAGGCTTCCAATGGGTACAGGTATCATTTGTAACTGAAGGTTCGATGACGAATTGCACCATCTTCATCAGGGGTGTTGCCTGAGTATGTCTAATCTGGTGGTATTGATAATCTGGTGGTATTGATTGGTTGGTCCTCATCCAATCAGCTTTCCACTCTTCCACATTGTTTACAATTGAATTCCAATTCTTGGAGTGAGATCTTTATCTTTTGTTAAAATTATTTTCCTCAATTTTATTTCAAAGGCTTCCTTCACCAGATGGTCCCAAATGCCATTAGCATGGCACTGTAGTTTTGTGCCGTCAAAGTCAATCCTACGGCCATTTTGAGTGCAGTGTTTTGCTACCTCTGATTTCTCCGGGTAACCTACACAGATACACCACCTGTGCTCCTTGATGTGGGTTTCCATCATGTGTTCCATCTAGCCAATCCATATACGCTGCTCTGCATTTGTAGGGAATCCTGTTAACACCAGCCGACCTGATCCCAGGTTATCTTTGACCCACATAAACTGTGATTTGAGCTTCCTTACAAGTTTGTGGATCCGTTACTTCTTCAGGTTCCTGGCAATCCTTCCGGAAGCTGTGCAATGCGGAGCAGCGTGATTGGCCAGTCAATTGGCCTGGTGTATTGATTGTATTGGTGTATTGGCATGGTGGAAATTTGCCTCAAGGAGCACAGGAAGTATATATACTTGGGTTACCCAGAGAAATTGGTGGTAGCAGAACTTCACATTTGCAATGGCCATAGGATTGTCTTTGACAACACAAAACTACTGTGCCACATCAATGACTTTTAAGACTATCTGCTTAAGGAAGCCATTGAAATAAAACTAGAGGATGACGGGGATATAAATACCACTGGACTAGACATGCTTAGGCAGCATCCTTGATGAAGATAGCAGAGTTTGTCACTGAAATGTCAGTTATAATTGATGGCTGTACCCGGCTGGAAACCCGAGAAGAGTTTATTCATCATATATGCTGGGCAAGCACCAGATCCTTTTTTCATATGAAGATCGATTAATGGCAGGTTTCGTAACATTGTTTCCCCAAAACCTATAGTGTGTTTAATTCCTTTGAAGTATACTCACCATTTTAAAAAAAAGCATCCATGTTTACGTGCAAAAAAAATCTCCTATAAATAGCAAAGAGAAAATGACCAAGTAATCTATATAGAGATGCTAGTTGGCAAATGCACAAAAGCTGACTTCTTTGCTCTCCTGTGTGTTTTATTTTTCAAGTTGACTTAAAGGGAGACCTTAGTTACATACTATGTGCTCAGAAACTAGCAGAGCAAACCCCTCAACTGTCATATACCTACTTCTCGGGTTAGTAATGAGGTACGTGGGTGTACGTGAGTATAAATATGTGAATATTTACTATCCAAAAGTAGTCAAATTAGAGTTACCGGTTAAACTATATTTGACCAGCGAAGTGCTACTGGAGAGCCAGCAACCACCATAGAAGGAAATGGACAGGAGGATCCAGCAATATGGGAACCAGAGTGACTGGTGGCTAGTGGAGTATTTGTGGGGAAAGTAGATGCTGCCTGTGTACAAAGACACAAACCACAACGTTGAGCACGGTGGGACTAATGTTTTGTGTTGCATCTATTTTATTCCAAGGAGTATTGTAGGGAAGGTAGATGAGCTTAGAGCATGGATCAGTATACGGAATTATGACATTATAGCCCGTAGTGAGACGTGGTTGCTGGAGGTACAAGATTGGCATCTAGTGTTCTGGGGTTCTGCACTTTAGACACAATGGTAGGAGATATTAAAGGGGCAGGGGTGCAAGTACTTGTCAGAGAAAATGTCACTGCAGTGCTGAGACAGGGCAGACTTGGGGGGGGGGTCACCTACTGGGGGTATATGGGTGGAATTGAAGAGTAAGAAAAGGATGACCACGTTAATGGGATTATAATATAAACCTTCCTAGAGTCAGCAGTATTTAGAGGAACCAATTTGTAAAGGGATAACAGACCGTTTCCAGAAAAAAATGTTTTGTGATAGTTGGTGATTTTAACTGTTCTTGTTGACTGGGTCTCCAGTCAATATGGAAAGGACTGGATGGAGAGTTTGTGCTCACAAGAGTTTCCTTAATCAATACCTAGGAGTTCCAACTAGATGGTGCATGATATTGGATCTCCTATTAGGAATGAGACAGTGCAGGTGACAGAAGTGTGTGTGTGAGAACACTTTACACCTAGTTTCAAGGTGTTTATGGAGAAGAATAGGACTACCCTCGGGTTGAGATTCTAACTTGAAGTAAGGCCAATTTTTGATGGTATCGGAAAGGGTCTGGCAGGTGTGGATTGGGGCAGGTGTTTTCTGACAGAAGGATTGTTAGTAAGTGGGAGACCTTCAAACTGAAATATTGAGAATATAGTTTATATGTTCCTGTAAGAATAAAAGTCAAGGATAACAGGTTTAGGGAACCTTGGCTTTTGAGGAATATTGAGGCTCTGGTTCAGAAGAAGGGGGTGCACAGTAGGTATAGGCAGCAAGGACCAAGTGAGGAATATCAGAAATGCAAGGGAGCATTGAAGAGAAAAATCAGGGGGTCTAAAAGAAAGCATGAGGTTGCTGTAGCAGACAAGGTGAAGGAAAATCTCAGGGATTTCTACAGATATATTAAGAGCATAAGGATAGCAAAGGATAAAATTAGTCCTTTTGAAGATCAGAGTGGTTATCTACAGTATGCTGAAAGAGATGGGGAAGATCTCCAATAGGTTTTCTACATCTGTATATTCTTGGGAGACCACAGAACTGCAGCTAAACACCAGGTAAGTTATGGACCATATCTGGATAGCAAAAGAGCAAGTGCTTGCTGTCTTGTGGCAAATTAGGGTGGATACGTGTCCAGAGACTGATGAGCTGTTCTGGGAGGCTTGTGCAGAAATTGTAGGGAGCTTGGAAGAGGAATTTAAAACATCTGCAAACATGGGAGAGGTGCCTGAGGAATGCAAGTTGGCTATTGTTGTTCCATTGTTCAAGAGAGACTCTAAGAATCAGCCAGGACATTGTAGACCAGTGAGGTGAAGTCAGTAGTGGGTACATTATTGGAATTTTAGGGATGGAATATATAAATATTTGGATAAACAGAGCCTGATTAGGGATAGTCTACATGGTTTTGGCATTGGTAGGTCATGTCTAACCAATAGAGTTTTTGGAGGAAGTTACCAAGGAAGTCAATGAAGCGAAGGTAGTGTATGTTGACTATATGGACCTTGGCAAAGTTCCACATGGGAGGTTGGTCCAGAAGAGGTGGTAAATTGGATTCAATATTGGTTTGGAGGGAGAAGCCAGAGAGTGCTCGTAGACATTTGGCTCCTTGACGGGAGGCCTTTGACTAGTGGTGTATCACAGACACTGATGCTGGGTCTGTTGTTTGTCATGTATATTAATGATCTGGATGATGTGGTAAACTAAATCAGCAAATTTGTAGGTGATACAAAGATTGGGGGCATAGTGGATAGCAAGGAAGGATGTCAAAGCTTGCAGCAAGACCTGGACCAGCTGAAAAAATGGGCTGTAAAATGGCAGATGGATCTTAATGGAGACAAGTGTGAGATGTTACACTTTGGGAGGCAAACCAGGATAGGAATTACAATAAACAGCAGGGCACTGATGAGTGCAATAGAATTGAGGCATCTGTGAATTCCCTGAGAGTGGCATCATGGGTAGATAGGGTGTAGATAGGGTCACAAAGAAAGTTTTGGAACTTTGGCCTTCATAAATCAGAGTACTGAGTACAGGAGTTGTGAAGTTAAGTTGAAGGTGAATAAGACAACAGTGAGGGCAAATTTGGAGTATTGTGTGCAGTTTTGGTCACCTACGTACAGGAAAGGTATCAATAAGCTTGAAGGAGTGCAGAGAAAACTTACAAAGACATTGCCTGGATTTGAGTTAAAGGGAAATGTTGAATAGTTAGGATTTATTCCCTGGAGCTTTTGAGAATGAGGGGAGATTTGATAGAGGTATACAGAATGAAGGGTATAAATAGGATTACTGCAAGCAGGCTTTTTCTACTGAAGTTAGGTGAAACTAGAACTAGAGGTGAAGGTTAAGGGTGAAAGCTGAAATGTGTAAGGGGAACCTGAGGGGAATCTTCACTCAGAAGATAGTAGGAGCATGGAATGAGATGTCAGCAGAAGTGGGTTTGATTTCAACATTTAAGAGAGGTTTAGACTTGTATGGATGGGAGGGATATGGAAGGCCATGGGCCAGGTGCAGGTCAATGGTGCTAGGCAGAATAACAATTCTGAATGGATTAGATGGGCTGAAGGGCCTGTTTCTATGCTGTAGTGTTCTATGACACGATGCTTTTAGTTGAGACGCTTTGTCCAAACCTGTAAGGTGACACATCCATTAATTTTATCTTAAAATATGATTCCGGCCTTCAGAGCAGATTTCCTTTTTTCCTTCCTAGTCCTGAGTCATGGACACTGCCTGTGACCCTGAGTTTTCCACCAATTTGGTGGGCACAGAGGACCCCCCCCCCCACCACCACCACAATTTGCAAAGTTTGGTGTCACTGGATAAGTGTCTCATTTGGCCTTTCAATGAGGACTGAGAGGAACCAAAAAACAATGCCCAAACTTGTCCAGACTTGAGTCAAGGCTTATGAGCCATCCATTTAACAGAATAATACGTTTTTAAGCATAGTTCTCCTGAATATGTTCCCCAAATCACTTTCCTTCTTGCTTTGTCTTTGTTCTCCTCCTCCTCCCCAAACCTCATTGTTTATTTTTCTTAAAGCTGTTGTTGTTTCTCCCAGCCGGTAATGTATTCTGACTGTAATCTAATCAGCGTATTTCATCCAGACTTGGATCAGCAAGTTAAAGATGTGTTTCCATCGGAAAATTCCTTCTCCATGTTCTTCCTCTTCCATACCAACTCTAACTTATAAGACAGTAGGACCATATGACGTAGGAGCCCATCAACTCTGCTCACCATTTCATTAAGGCTGATTTATTATCCCTGTCAACCCCATTTCCTGCCTTCTCCCCGTAATCCTTGACGCCCTGACTAATTAAGAACCTATCAACCTCTGCTTTAAATGAATTGGCTTCCACAGCCGTCTGTGGCAATGAATTCCAGAGATTTACCACAGTCTGAAATTCCTCCTCATCTCTGTTCTAAAGGGACGTCCTTGTATTCTGATTCTATCCTCTGGTCCTAGACTCTCCCAAAACTGGGAATGTCCTCTCCAAACCCACTCAATAAATCCCTTTCAATAGGTTTCAATGAGATTCTCCCTCATTCTTCTAAACTCAAGTGAGTACAGACCCAAAGCCACGAATGGGCCTTGTATGTTGACCTTTTAATTCCCAGGATCATTCTCGGGAGCCTTCTTTTGATCCTCTCCAATGCCACTCATCCTTTCTTAGATATGGAGCCCAAAACTGCTTGTCTTTACATCCTTGCTTTTGCATTCTAGTCCTCTTGAAATGAGTGCCAACATTGCATTTGCCTTCCTTACTATCGGCTCAACCAGCAAGTTAACTTTTCGAGAGTCTCAATATTTTTCTCTATGTTTGCCAAGCAAGAAGGTATACTGCTTTAGATCTTCATGACTTCAACAGTTGGTGAGATTTATTTATGGCTGATGCCTTTTAGCATTTCTGTGATCTCTGAGTGGGTGGCTAGGTTGGAGAGATGTAATTGATTCAAATCTGCTACTGATTCTGGGTTTGGTGAAATTAATTTAATTAACCTTATTGTTAAATTGCCTAGTATATGACCAAAAAAATAGAAGTTGAATCATCAAGGATGAAGCAGGACTTAGAAGAAGCTCAGTCCAGGAATCATTATCTTCAGGAACAGATTAGTATTCAGAGGCAACTGCTGACAGAGCAAGAACAACAGCTTCAAGACTCTTGGCAAACATCAGCCCAGCTTCAAGCTCAGGCAAGTCCAAGCGCTCTTCAATGTTGTTAATAGAATTCCATCTCTGCTTGTTGCCAACAGTTGTGAACATTGACAACACTGGGAAAATTAATGCAGTTGCATTAGATCTGTTAACTGAAACCACTTGTGATTTGTATTGCCTGTGGGGTTCCAGACCAAATTGACCGGCAGTAACACTTCCTCTAAACTGCAGATCATGATGTATGAGGCAGAGCTCGAGCAAACACGAGGGGAGATGCTTGCAGCACTTCAGGCAATGGAAGATGAGAAGAACCAGGCCATTGAAGAGGTCTTCCAGCACGCACACTCTGAAATGAAGACTGTACATGATAACCTGAATGGTAGGTAATGCAGCAGAAGCAATGAGCACCCTTGGAATAAAGAATTTGCATTTAATAGGACCTTTGGGTAATGTGCAGTTGGTCGAAGTCAAAGACAAGCTTACTTCTATTTGCATAAGTACATGTGTGCATGATTGCAATGAAAATCTGGAAGCAGCAGCATCACAGGCACACGGCATCATAAAAATGGCATTCACAAGAGAAACAAATTATATACAATTTTCACATTAGAGAGCTCAATTAGAGTAGAAATCAAAGTCCATTTTAATAGAAAGGGACTACAAAGTGTCTGTAGTTTTACTAAATTACAAATTAGGGTTGTGTCAGTTGGTTCAAGAACCAAATATTTAAGGAAAGTAGCTGTACTTGAACCTGATGGTTGGGACTTGAGGTTTCCGTACTTCCTGCACATGTGTAGCTGCAAAAAGATGGCATGGCCCAGATGGTGGGGATCTTTAATGATGAGTGTTGCCTTGACACAGTGAATTAATAAGAGGCAGAGGTGCTCAGAATGACTCACTTTAACCCAATATTTACTGCCTTGTGGCAATTTGAGACTAACTAGGTGAAACCTGTGTGGTTGAGCATGAATAGAGTGGACTTAGATTCAATGAGAAGTACAGCACAGAAACAAGCCCTTCAGCCCTTCTTGTCCATGCTAAAACCATCCAAACTGCCTACTCTCATCAACCTCAACATAGACCTCCATATCCCTACCATCCATGTACCTATCCAAACTTCTCTTAAACTTTAAAATCAAGCTTGCATGCACAACTTTTGCTGATAGCTCATTCCACAATCTTACAACCCTCTGAGTGAAGAAGTTTCTCCTCATGTTTCTCTTAAACTTTTCACCCTTAATTCATGACCTCTGGCTGTAGTCCCACTGAACCTCAGTCTTGCATTTTCCTTGTCTATACCCTCATAATTTTGTATACCTCTATCAAATCTCCTCTCAATCGTCTGCATTCTAAAGAATACAGTCCTAACCTATTCGATCTTTCCTTATAACTCAGGTCCTCCAGACCTGGCAACATCCTTGTAAACTTTCTAAAGATGCAAACCTTGTTTACATCTTTCCTGTAGGTAGGTAACCAAAACTGCACATAATACTCCAAATTAGGCCTCACCAACATCTTATACAACTTCAACATAACATCCCATCCTCTGTACTCAGTAAATTGATTAATGAAGGTCAGTGTGCCAAAAGCTTTCTTTATGGTCCTATCTACCTGTGACGCCACTTTCAGCGAATTATGGACCTGTATTGCCAGATCCCTCTGTTCTACCAACTTGCAGCACATTAGGGAGGCACTGAGTTGGAGACCGCACCCTATGCAGCATTTTGCTCTGAGAAGTGAAGAGTGCTCGCACCTTGCTGACATGGGGTCCTCTTTCTGCAGGTGTTCGAATCAACCTACTCTCCATCCAACCAGCCCTAAAGACACTGACTAATGATTACAACTGTCTGAAGAACCATGTCCGGGATTTTCCCTGTCTTCTGCAGGATGCCGTCAGCCAGACAAAAAAGGAAGTGAGTTGAGAAATGTTGCAAAGGTGCTTGGTGTGTATTATCAGGGACCCTCACAGTGCGACGCTGTGGAGGTGACATTGGATCTGATCATCTTGATACAGTGGTGATAAAGAAGTCTTGAACAGAATGGGACTTACATTGGGTGGCCCAGTGCTACAGCATGTAGAGCCACTGACTCAGAGCGCCATCGACCCAGGTTCGATACTGACCTCGGGCATTGCTGTGGAGTTTACATACTCTCCTGGTGACCTCAGGTTCCTCCTAAATCCCAAAGATGTGGTGGCTGGTAAATTATCACTAGTGTGTGGGTGAGGGTTAGAATCTGGAGGGGAGAATAAAATGGAATTAGTGTCAATGGGTGGCTGATGACCAGCATGGACTTGGTGGACTGAATGGCCTGTTCCTGGGCTGGATCTCTCTAAGATTTTTCTTACAACAGTGAATTTGTCAATTGGCTCTTAGATGTTTCAGGATGCCCTGAAGATGTGTGCATCCTTCTTTCCAGATTTACCAGGCAGTGGAGGAAGCGAAGGAAATAAACCAGGATCTTCTGCGCAAGTACAAACGGGAGATGCAGCTCCGCAAGAAATGCCACAATGAGCTGGTGCGGCTTCGAGGTGAGTCAGAGCTTTGTTTGCTTACTGCGGAGAGGAGCTCTCAGTCCAATATCAGCCGCACAAGTTCTGCGCATAGTGGCCATTTTATAGGTATGTCTATACAGCTGCGCATTAATGCAAATATCTAATCAGCCAATCATGTGGCAGCAACTCTATGCATAAAAGCACGCAGACATGGTCAAGAGGGTCAGTTGTTTTTCTGGTGAATCATCAGAATGTGTAAGAAATGTAATCTCATTGACTTTGACCATGGAATGGTCGTTGGTGGTTTAAGTATCTCAGAAACTGCTGATGTGCTGAGATTTTCACACACAGCTGTCAGAGTTCCTCTAGCCTTCTGTGTGTGTTATTCTAGATTTCCAGCATCTTGAATTCATGCTTCTGTTGTAATCTTTCTTCAGGGAATATTCGTGTCTTGTGCAGAGTTCGACCTATAACCAGGGAGGACGGTGCAGGTCCCGACAACAGGAATGTCATTTCCTTCGATCAGGATGATGATGGAGTTTTGTATGTCTCACACCGTGGAAAAGCATCCATGTTTGAGCTGGATAAGGTCTTTCAGCCACATGCATTGCAGGCAGATGTAAGTGGGCTTAACATGAAAACTGGTCCATGATCTAACGGATCACTGGGATGTGTGAGGGTCCTTGAGTAGTGTGCCTGGATAAAGATCAGAAACTGGTGCCTGGGCAGTCGTAGACCAGGAATAACAAAACACCATCCAGTTTGCCTTGCACCACTCTGTTTTAGTGAAGTTGTTGACAACCATATCAGTTAATTTCTCACATTAATTCCAGTTCCTCTTCCTCCATGGTAAGATTAGAGTGGAATGGTGTTCTCCTTTGTGGCATGGAGGTGTCTGTGTGCAGAAAGACCCTAGATCTGGTGTTTTCAACTTTGTTTAAAGGTGTTGGTCTATGGCATAAAAACAGTTGGGAACTCCTGCTGTAAATAATGTGTAGACTTGGGCTGCTAAGTGGCAAGCAAAAAGGAAGAGCCTATCGCTCTCTTATAGCATTTCCTCCAGTATTAACAATTTAATCAGCATGTGGGGCTCGCTGTTAATCAGGAACTTAATAATGCTGTGTCGTGACTACTCTTGCAGTACAGATCTGCCATCGTGTTACTTGATCTGCATCTCCATCACTTTAGTATCAAAGGCCTGGTTTACGATACCCTGCATACCATGACTTTATGTCCAATCCTCCACCCCTTTAGGTCTCTTCTGCTTTCTTGTTGCCTCTTGACAGTTTATTGGTCTGTAATGTTTGAGTAGTGCCCCTTTTTGCTTTTGTATCTCTTGCCTGTGTGTAGTAATTCATCCATTTATGTACAAAACGGAGATTGCAATTCAAGGTATTTCACAATTTGAAAGCCTTTTGATATTTCAATTGGGTGCACTGGTCAAAAGCGATACTCTCCCCCAGTGCTGCTAGCTTCTCATGGATTGACTTTGAATCAGCTGACCCTTTTGTTTGGCCTTTCCTGCGATTTTATGTAGTGCATGTTCATCCTATGTTTCAGTAAGTCCATGTCTAACTCCACAGCTGGGTGAGGTTCCCATCTCTGTAGCTGGTGTGGAGCTTTTGTTCTCCTTAGTTAAGCAAGGATGTAACTGTTTTGGAAGCAATTCAGGGATGGTTTACTTGAATAAGTAAGGTTTGTAGCCACTGGAGTTCAGGGTGAGTGAGGACTGAGGCATAAGATCTTGATGGTGTGGATGTGGAGAGGATGTTTCACCTTGTGAGATGATCTAGAACAGAGATAAGTTAAGTATAAATATGATCTGTTATATGTAAGCATAATAAGAAAAATGGTTTCTCATTTAAATTCGAGATGGGACTGTCATCTGAGGATGATCATGCTTTGTTATTTTCTTCCTCAAGGGGTGGTGGAAGCACAGTTTCTGAATGTCCTCAGGACAGATTCTTGATTAGCAAACGGTGAAGAGGTACTGCAAGTGGAGCAAAATGCAAAGTTGAGGTTACAGTTAGACCATTTGTCTGTTCCTAACCTCACAAATGTAGGTTCAAGGGTCCCAGCCAGGGGAAAGGGTCAAAATTCAAACTGGCACTCAACACTCGTACATCAGAAGGTTTGATGTTTTGTCAAAATTTGGTATCAGCAGTAATTTGTGAAATAATTGTTCCCATTATTTGTTCCAGATATTCCGGGAGGTTCAAGCGCTCATTACGTCCTGCATTGATGGGTACAACGTCTGCATATTTGCCTATGGACAAACGGGCTCTGGGAAGACGTACACAATGGAGGTAAGGTCGTAATGGTGCAAGCTTTAATTAAGGATTAATGGCATTCCTAGCATTGGAAAGTTCAGATTTTTGGATGCCTTTTGGGAAAAGCAGTTTGCCTGATGCCAGCTGGTCTTTTGAACCAATGCAGCCTCATTCTTGTTAGACCTGAAATGGTGTTAACTAATTTGGGTAGAAAGGACAGGACAGGTAAAAAATCTCCATTATTTATTAACCTGGCTTAACAAAACCAGCTCCCTGATAAAATGTTAGAATCATCTCTCCTGCACAGGAGATAGAATTAATGAGACTTTTTAAAAAACTGAAAATACAGAAAAAACTAAAATAAAAAACAAAGTTTTGAAAATATTTTGTAATTATTCTGCGAGAACCGAAACAGAGGCAATGTTTCAGTTCAAAGATCCTTTGATTGTATGCATGTACAGTCTGGTGGAGTGGCCAAAAATAAGGAGGATGGAGAAGAAATGTGTTACACTTCAGGATGTCTCCAGTAGAGCAAAGCCTGGGTGACCATGGTCTGTGTTGTATGGGAAGGTGAGAGGTGTTAGTGTTTCAGGCTGCAGTGACTCTCCCTTCACAGATACTGGCTGACCCACTCATTGAATGTTTCCAGCATTTGTGTTTTTTGTTTCAAATTTTCAACATCTGCAGTGACTTGATTTTTCAATGGTGCCTCTGTTTCATGATGGCACACAAGCTAATTTATACACTCCAGGTTTGCAGTTGGTTCCTCAACCTTTGCACATTCCTCCCATCTCTTGAGTGCTGTTTTTTTCTTAGCCTGGACGTAACATTGGCACGACATCACTGTTTCTCTAGGGGTTGCCAGGAGACCCTGGAATAAACCAGCGTGCTCTCCAGCATCTGTTTGGTGAAGTGGCAGAGCGCTCAGCAGACTGGGATCTCACCATCACTGTCAGCATGGCCGAGATCTACAATGAAACCCTCAGGTATGTGAGCAACAGAGGACCATGCTCCATGTGATAGCATGTTAACAGATGGGAATAATCTGTTGATGTAGTTGCTAATGATATTTTCTCTTTTTGTAGAGACCTGCTAGGGTCTGACCAGCAGAAGACTGAGGATCTAACTATGAGGTTACTAATACTTGCACTCTGATGGGAGCTGCATGGTTGGTGATTGGTGCAATGCTTTGGCATGGCTCTAGAGCTGATATTTGCTTATGTGTTTTTTAAAGTAATCTGTGGCCTACTTAATTCAGAATTTTCCAGTGATTTGTGCATCAGCTTTTGCTATTCTTGGGTGATGCACTGTAGAAATAGAATAAAATTTAACCGCCATTAACATGGAGGCAAAATCAAAGAGGACAATTAATACAGGACTGAAGGAGTTGCATTTAAATGCACACAGTAAACAGAATAATGTAGATAGTGCAGTTAGAAATTGGCAGATATGATGTTGTGGACATCACTGAGTCATGGCTGAAAAAAAAAATCACAGCTGGGAGCTTAATTTCCAAGGATGCATATAGTAGTGAAAAGCCAGGCAGGAGGCAGGTAGGCAGAGGTGGTGGGGTGACTTTTGGTTTAAAAAAAAATGAAATCATATCCTTACAAAGAGGATCAGAGATGTAGAATCCTTGTGGGTAAAGTTAAGAAATTGCAAGAAATGGGAAGAAATTGCAACGGGATATAGAAAAGACGTAAAAAGGGCAATGTTATGATGTGGCAACATGCAGTCAATGCTGGAGGAACACAGCAGGTTAGGCATCATCCGTGGAAATGAATAAACAATTGCCATTTCGAGCTGAGACCCTGTTTCAGAACTGGAAATGAAGAGGAAAGACACAAGCACAAAAAGGTGGGGGGAGGGGAAGGAAGACAACTAGAAGGCGATAGGTGAAGACAGGTGGTGGGGAGAGGTGAGGAGACTAGACCATGGAGGACGAGAAGAAGGAGGGGCACCAGGGGGAGGTGATAATGTAAGAGACCAGAGTGGAGAATGGAAGAACAGGGAAGGGAGAGGAATTATCGGGAGGAGAAATTGATATTCATGCCATCGGGTTGAAGGCTACCAGGACGGAATAATGAGCAGTTGCTCCTCTGCCCTGAGAGTGCCCTAAGCAGACATCCAAATGGGAATGGAAACGAAAATAGTTGGCCACCAGGAAATGCCACTTCGGGAGGATGGAGTGGAGACACTTGAAAAAGCAGTCCCCCAACTTGCATCGGGTCCGACCAATGGAGAGGGGGCCATGTAAGGGGCACCGGATACAATATAAAACTCCAAAGGATTCACAGGTGAAGTGTTGCTTCACCTGGCAGAACTGTTTGGGGCCCTGAATGGGTGTGAGGGAGGAGGTTAATGGGCAAGTGTAGCATTCTGTCACTTGCAGGGATATGTGCAAGGAGGGAGATTTGTGAGGAGGGACAAATGGACAAGAGAATCATAGATCCCTGTGGAAAGTGAAGAGTGGGGGAGGGCGTTGGGGAGGTAAAGATGTGTTTGGTGGGAGGATCCCGTTGAAGATGACAGAAGCTGCAGAGAATGTTGTGTGGGATAGGTGAGGACAAGAGAAGCTCTATCACTTTCAAGGCAGCAGGAAGGTGAGGTGAGTGCTAATGTCTGGGAAATGGAAGGGAAACCCCGTTCTTTGAAATAAAAGTGATGGAGATGAAGGAACTGAGAAAAGAGAATAGCATTTTTACAGAAGACAGTATGGGAAGAGGTATTGTCAAGACGGTCTTGGGAATTGGTAGGTTTATAAGAGATGCTGTTAGACAGTTTGTCTCCAGAGATGGAGACAGGCATTAAGAAAGGGTAGAGAGGTGTCAGAAATGGACCAGTGAATTTAAGGGCAAGGTGGAAGTTGGAGATAAAGTTGATGAAATTGATGAACTCAGCATGGATGCATGAAGCAGCACCAATGTAGTCGTCAATGTAGCGCAGGAAGAGTTGAGGACCATTACCGGGGAAGACTTGGAACATGGCCTGTTCTGCATTGCCAATGGAAAAGCAAACATTGCTGGGGCACATGCAGGTGCCCAAAGCTACACCTTGAGTTTGGAGAAATTGGGAGGAGCTGAAGGAGAAATTGTTGAGGGTGAGGACCAGTTCTGCTAGACAGAGGTGGGTGATGGTGGAGGGGAAATGGGCCATACCCCAGGATTCTTATGGAGGTAGCTGAAGAGATTATAGAGGAATTAGTAGTGATCTTTCAACAATCACTAGATTCCATAATGGTTCCAGAGGACTGGGATATTGCAAATGTAATTCTGCTCTTTAAGAAAGGAAGAAAGCAAAAGAAAGGAAGTTATAGACCAGTTGGTTCATATAGCCTGACTTCATTGGTTGGCAAGGTATTGGAGTCCATTATAAATAATCAGGTTTTGGGGTACAGTACTTGGAGGCACATGATCAAATAGGAATAGGCCAAAATCAGCTTGGTTTCCTTAAGGGGAAATCTTGCCTGACAAATCTGTTGGAATTCTTTGAGGATATAATAGGCAGAATAGACAAAAGAGAGTCAGTGGATGTTGACTTCAAAAGGATGTGGATTTTCAGAAGGCCGTTGACAAGTGCTGTACATGAGGCCACTAAACAAGATAGAAGCCCATGGAATTTCAGAAAAAAAACTAGCATAAATGGTTGACTGTGTATTCATTTCCATAGACACTGCCTGATTTGCTGAGCTCCCCTAGCATTGTGTGGTGTGTGTTGCATAGATAGAAGATGTCTGACTGGCAGGAGGCAAAGAGTGGGAATAAAGGAGATATTTTCAGATTAGCTACCGGTGACTAGTGGTGTTGTACAGGGGTTGGTGTTGGGACCACTTTTCACATTACATGTCAGTAATCTGGATGACAGAATTGATGGCTTAAGTTTGCAGATGATAAAGAAATAGGTTGAGAAGCAGATAGTGTTGAGGTAGCAGAGAGTCTCCTGAAAGATTTGGACAGACTAGGAAAATGGGCAAAGTGTTGTGACAGTTGGAATACACTGTAGGGAAGTGTATTGTCATGCATTTTGGCAGAAAGAATAAAGGTGTAGACTATTTTCTAAATGGAAGCAAATTCAGAAATCAGGTGCAAGGGGACTTAGGAGTCCTAGTGCAGGACTCTCTGAAGGTTAATTAGAAGGTTGCGTCAGGGTAGGGAAGACAAGTGAATTGTCAGCATTTATTTAAAGAATATAAAAGCAAAGGTGTAATGCTGAGGCTTTATAAGGCCTTGGTCAGACTGCATTTGGAGTATTATGAGCTGTTTTGGACCCCTTGTCTAAGAAATGATAAGCCAGCATTGGAGAGGGTCCAGAGGAGGTCAACAAGAATCAGCCAGGGAATGAAAGGGTTAACGTATTAGGACCATTTGGTGGCCCTGGTTTTATACTTGCTGGAGTTTAGAATAATGATTGGGATCTCATTAAAACCGAGCAAATATTGAGTGGGCGTAGAGAGGATGTTCCCAATAGTGAGAGAGTTTAGGACCAGAGGGTACAGCTTCAGAGTACAAGGATGTCCCATTAGAACAGAGATGAGGAATTTCTTTAAGCAGAGGGCGGTGAATCCGTGAATTCATTGCCACATGTCAGCTGTGGAGCCAAGTCATTGGGTGTATTTAAAATAAAGGTCGGTAGGTTCTTGTTGAGTAGGGGTATCAAAGGTTACGGGGAGAAAGCAGGAGAATGGGGTTGAGAGTGATAATAAATCAGGCAAGATCAAATGGTGGAGCAGAATCAGTGGGCTCAATGGCCTAATTCTGCTCCAATGTCTTAAGGTCTAACTTCTGCCTCCCTTGCATTATTTAGATACACACTGTTGCTGGGGTCCCTTTTGACAGGATTTTGGGTTCAGTGTTCTCTATCTGCCCTGGTCATATCTCCTCCCATCACACACAAGAGTGATTCATCATGTTCACTAGTGATTCTGATTATGGATTTCTAGGCATACCATTGGGTCCAGTCCAACCAAAACCCCTGGGACCCTTGAAGAGAGATTCTTCTCTGACTCTCTCTTCCCTCCTTGTGGGAGGTTGGATGACATTTCATCTCATGGGATGGGAGAGAATTGTGAGAGATTCATTCATTCAGCAGGGGATGTCCAGGGTGGTGCATGTCTGCATTCACTTTCCAGTAAATAACAACACTAGAAATGGAAAGGGGGGAATATTTTTAATCAGAGAGAATTTTTTTTAAACTTAAAACTCTGTCAGTGCTCAGAGAGACCTGTGTGTCTCTGAGTGTTAGCATATAGACACACCAGCAATTAGAAAGACAAGTGGTACATTGGCCTTATTGTAACTTGACAAGGAAGTTGCAGGGGTGACTTTCCCTGGTTGGGTATCCAGAACTGTCTCTCAAAATATGTGGTTGATTATTCATAACATGTATTTCAGAGGATAGTGATTTTTTTTTTGTAATTCTCTACCCAATGAAGTTGTAACCAAATATATTGAGGGTCGATTAATAAACATTAAGGAGACCAAATGATTCTGGGTTTTACACGGGGAAGTAGGGATGAGACAAAGGATTAGCCATGATTTCATGTAATGGGAGGGCAGATGTAGCAGTGGTGGTGCCAAGAGAACGCAAATGGCCTGCTTGTATACTGCTATCAGTAGAATCTCATGTTTCCCTAATCCCAAGTTCCTGCTGTTAAGCCCCAGATAAACTTGAGGTCATCAGTCACACCCTAGTGACAACCTCCTAATGATCGAGTCTTAAGAACATAGAAGAACAGGACCAGGCCCTTCAGCCCACAATGTTGTGCAGAACCAGCTGAAAAGCAAATCAGAAACACCCAAACACTAATCCCTCCTACCTGTACAATGATCATATCCCTCCATCTTTCCCACATCCATGTGCCTATCTAAATGTCTCTTAAAAGCCTTTAATGTATTTGCCTCCACCACCATTCCATTCCATTCCAGGCATCCACCACTCTCTAAGTAAAAGATCTTTCCCCTCACATCCCCTTTAAACCTATACCCTCTCACCTTCAATGCATGCCCTCTGGTATTAGATACTCCCTGTCTACTCTATCTATGCCTCTTATAATTTTATACACCTCAATCAGATCACCCCTCAGCCTCCTCCGTTTTAGAGAAAACAACCCAAGCTTATCCAGCCTCTCAGGATAGGTCATGCCCTCTGCACCAGGCAGCATCCTGATAAACCTCTTCTGTACCCCCTCCAAAGCCTCAACATCCTTCCTATAGAGGGGCAACCAGAACTGTATGCAACATTCCACATGTGGCCTCACCAGAGTTATATAACATTGCAACATAACCTCTTGACTTTTGAAATCAATATCTCAACTAATGAAAGCAAACTTCCTTAACCACCCTTTCAATCTGTGTAACCACTTTCAAGGAGCTATGAACTTGGATCCCAAGATCTCTCTGCTGATAGGACTTTCCTGATGTCTGTAGTTTCACAGCAGACTGGATATTTGCTTTTCCCCTTGAAAAGAATCCTGGTCCGAACTGTTTTACTTCCCTCTGCTGATCTCGTCCCATCTAAAGCTGCCAAAAACATCTCTTTCCTTGCCCTCTCGTTCTTTTACCTTTCACATCCAGTGCCCAATCCTGTTGACCTTTATCCTTGCATTTCAGCAAATGACATCCCTGAGATTTGAAGGTGATTAGTACAAGAACAGACCATAGTGGGGCTTTGGCATAGGGTCTGGGTGTATCCACCTGCTTTACTGTTTATGGAATGCATTAGGAAATGAGTTCTGCTGTACACTGACAAATCATTTCAAAACATTAGGTGGAGGCTAAAACATTATGGGTATTTTAAGAGCCTCTTGGACAGGCACATGGATGAAAGAAAAATGGAGGGTTATGGGTAGTGTGGGTTTAGTACTTTTTTTTTAAGGATTATATGGGTCGGCACAACATGGAGGGCTGAAGGGCCTATACTGTGCTGTAGTGTTCTATGGTTCTGTAATACTGATCACATTGGTCAATGTAATTAAGGATATGCTGATTACTTCCTAAGATCAACAGAAGATGGCAGAAGTCTTGAAATCAATAACTGAGCAGGTGACAAATTAAAGTGAATGTTTTCAGTTACAGAGCAGGTCAGGTACAGAGTTGAAGCACTTTTTCCACATCTTCGTCTAAACTGTCCCAACAATCTACGTACAATCTACGTGAAGGGCAGGGCTGTTTGTGGTTTAGAGTTAGCTGTGAGAGAGATGGGCTGGTATTTCAGGGCCTTGTTTGAGCATGTTTGACAATATAAAAAGATTGTTATGAGGAATTCCATTGTATTCACCAAAGACGGTAAATCAGACAGGCTCATCAGAATTGGTCTGGTACGATGATTTTTAAATTAAAGGGGCGTAGTTTCAACTTTAGTACAAAACAAAAATCGCAGAGGAACTTCTGGGCGGAATTGTGGAATAGTTAAAATCAAATTGATTAATGTTACCTGAGTTTTTGAAAAGAAATTGGCCGGTGTCTTCCAGAATGTAACCTGTTCCAAGTGATGACTTGAGCAGTCAGTATCAATTGCTGAAGTCTTTGTGATGCCATGTCCTTGATTTCTGTCAGCTGTAAGTTCCCTTGCTCTGCTGGATAGGTCATTTATTTGATGGTTTTCCCTGTGATTCTTCTCTTCCTGTATGTGGCACTTAAATGTGCATATATTTAAATCTTCTGCTCACAGATGCAAGCTTTTTTGGAAAATTTATGTTGGAAAATCCCACCCCACCTCCGCCATTCTTCTCACCTGGTCTCTGTTCTAAATGAAAGTTCACACTCGGTCCTTGTTATCCACAGATTTGCCATCTGCAGATCTGGGTACATGCGAGGTTGGCCCCATACTCCATTCAGTAAACACATGCATGTGCGCAGTGATCAAACTAATCGTTGTCTGTGTAATCATGGTGATCTGTTTCCAGACCCCTTGTGTTAGTGGCTCCCCACTAGCACAACCCCGGAGCAGTCCGTGTTTACACAGCTTCAGACTTGTGATTTCAAAACTTTAATTTCAAACATTCAACGGAAATAGTTTGTCAGCTGCTATTTACTTCCCAACATTTGAATGTTTTGTGTTTAGTAATGTGTGTTTCTGCTTTTAGAGTGTTCATTTGGGAGATGGAGAGAGCCTTAGTGTTACTCATATTTTGTTGTCATGGGAACTCCATACCCCTACCCCGTGCAGATAGTAAGGATTGGGTGTTGGGAATAACTGCAGTTTTTCTGCTGTAATTTCCACTTTTGTGGGCTCGTTATTGTACCTATGGCTCTCCTTGCCTGGTGCTTCCTGCTGCTTTGTGTCTAGTGTGATCTTTTCCTCCTTGTGGTTGTACGTCTAATGTCTGGTGAGACAGTCACTCGATGGGCACCGGTAAAAATTGAGCTTCTGTTGAGGCCACTAGAGTCGACTTATTTATTTGCAGGAACTTGTTGGCCAAGGACCCCAGCGAGAAGCTTGAGATAAAGCTAAGTCCGGATGGCAGTGGGCAGCTCTATGTCCCAGGCCTGATGCAGATCAGAGTACAGAGTGTGGACGATATCAACAAGGTGAGAGCCATTGCCTTGTGATGTGATGGAGAAAATGAGACTAAGCAGTCCTGCACTGTGAGACTGGGAAGGGGTTTTGAAAGTTGGGATTTTGCTTTTAATTGGTTTGTCTTTTGGAGCTGACAGCCAGGAATAAAGGCTTGTTGTTCAGGCAGCTGTTGCCTGCCAGTGCTGTTTCTGAGCGATTAAACCATCATACACAGGTTCTGGGGCAAAATGCTGACAAGCATCATCATTCTGTCAACCACAGAAGTTGGATTTTCCCCCGTGGCCATCCACATTAAATTCCCATTTCCACTCCAACATGTTAGTCCACGACCTCCTTTGCTGCCTTGATGAGGCCACACTCGGATTGGTGGAGCAACACCTCATATTCTGTCTGAGTAGATTTCCCTAACTTCTGGCAATTTCTGCCCCCCCCTCCTCCTCTTCTCTTTTTCCATTCCCCATTCTGGCTCCCCTTCTCCTTCCCTTTCTCCCATTGTCCACTCTCCTCTCCTATCCGATTCCTTCAATCCTTTATCTTTTCCACCTGTCACCTCCCAGCTCCTTACTTAATCTCCTCCCCCACCCATCCACCTTTCCCTTACTTTTACTGGCTTGTACTCCTTTCCCTCTCCCTACCTTCTTATTCTATCTTCTGCTCCTTTCCTAACCAGTCCCAATGAAGGGTCTTGACCCGAAACAGAGTCAGTTGATTCCTCTCAACAGATGCTGCCTGACTTGCTGAGTTCCTCCAGCATTTTGTGTATATTTTGCACTTAACACTGTTTGCTACCTCAGGTGCTTTACAGCCAATGAACTAGTTTTGAATGCGGTCAATGTCGTTATAAAGGAATCTCTACTAGGTAGCAAGGTCCTCACCATGTCAGACCTGGATTTAATCCTGACAGCACCCTATTTGTGTGGAGTTTGCACATTCTCCTTGTCTCTGGCTTCCTCTCATATCCAAAGATGTCTGGGTTTGTAGGTGAATTGGCCACTGTAAATTGTGCAAATCCAGGAGGGGCTGGCAGAGTGAAGGATGAAATGAATGTGTGATGAGTGGAATTGGGTGGTTGATACTCGAAGCAGACTCTGTGGGCCCGAGGGCCTGTTTCTGTACCATCAATCTCTGACTCAAGTCTATTGCTCAATGATACTGAGAAAATAACAACTTCCAATTGTCTGCATGGTTAGGAATTGAGCCAGAACCCGCCCTTATTCTCAAAGTTGAGCAGTGAACTTTGTAAGGTCTATCTGAGGGGTAAATTTAAGTTTCATCCAAAGGATTATAGCTACAACATCTCTGTAATTCTCTTTGGGTCTTGGCCTGAATAGAGTGGGCAAGTTGTTGAACAGCTAATCCTGTTGCTGTCTTTGTTTTACTCTGGTCAGTTGGGAGCTGTCTGAGGATTTTGTAATCACTCTACGGTTTTAAAAACAAAATAGTGTTTTTTTTCTAAAATTAGAGTTAACACAGCAGGCCCTACGACTGTAATTTTCATCCTGATGTCTAAGACTCTGAGAAATCCAGTCTTTTGCATAACTCTCCTCTTCCCTCAGGTTTTCGAACTTGGGCGTGTGAATCGGGCAACAGACTTCACGAATGTGAATGAGCACAGCTCCCGATCCCACGCTCTGCTCATTGTTTCTGTGACTGGGATAAACCTCACCTCTGGAGTTCGAACAACAGGTATAGTCTGAGTGCAGCAGGGAACACAAAGGATTTGTAAACCAGTGGCTTTGATGTTTCAAAGAGTTAATACTGTCTGATGTTATGAAGCATCAAAACTCTGTGTTTCTCAGATCTCCCTTATATGAAGTTTTGTGTGTTTTAAAGTAATTTTCAATGTGTAAATGACTACATTAAATAATTCAGGAATTAATGGATGATAAAAGCAGGAGGGTAAACAGCCCGAAGTCATGCTACGTGCTAGTACCAATGACATGGGTAGGACAAGGGATGAGGTCCTGAAGAGAGAATATGGGGACTAAGTAGGAAGCTGTAAAGCAGGTCCTCCAGGTTAGCAATCTTGGGATTGCTGCCAGTGTCATGAGCCAGTGAGGGTAAGAATAGGGTAATATGGCACGAATATATGGCTGAGGGACTGGTGCATCGTTTCAGATTTGTGCATCATTGAGATCTCTTATGGGCAACATATGACCCATACAAAAGGGATGGGTTACATCTGAACTAGAGGGGGACTAACGTCTTTGCAGGCAGGTTTGCTAAAACTGTTGGGGAGAATTTAAACTAGGTAGGCGGAGGGATGGGAACCAAAGTGATGGTTGAGAAGATGGATGAGAGGTTATAAAGATAGATGCAGCATGCAGAGAGACTGAGGAAGGATAAGCAGTGGAAAGAGCATAATCACATTCAATTGGATGGGTTGAAATGTATCAATTCTAATGCAAGAAGTATTAGGAACAAGGGCAGTGAATATAGAGCATGGATCAGTACATGTAACTATGACATTATGTCCATTACGGAGACTTAGCTGTCACAAGGGCAGAAATGGGTCCTGACTATTCCAGGGTTTAGATGTTTCAAGAGGGGCAGGGAAGGAGGTAAAAGAGCTGGGGGAAGTAGCATTGCTAATCAGGGATAGTATCACAGCAGGTAAAAGTGATGACACCATAGAGGGATTGTCTACTAAGTCAGTGTGGGTGGAAGTCAGAAGCAGGAAGGGAGCAATCACTCCCTTGGGCGTATTCTATACCAACAGAAACACCGAGGAGCAGTTTGTCAGGAGAATTAAGGAAAGGCACAAAAATGGCCGGGTTGTTGCCATGGGTGATTTCAATTTCCCTGATCTTGATGGCCATTGGTGCAAGAGGTTTAAATGGGACAGAATTGGGGGGAGGGCAAATTATGATGCTATTAGGCAGGAAATTGGGAGCATAAATTGGGAAC
The DNA here is from genome assembly GCF_030144855.1 of Hypanus sabinus. NCBI lineage: Eukaryota > Metazoa > Chordata > Chondrichthyes > Myliobatiformes > Dasyatidae > Hypanus > Hypanus sabinus. The sequence continues at coordinate 14,945,206 of NC_082722.1, read as the reverse complement.
AGATATACTTGGGGAAATGCACAACAGAAATATGTAAGTTGCTTAGGGAGCACTTGCATGGAGTTCTGGATAGGTTTGTCGTATCGAGGCAGAGAAAGGATGGTAGGGTAAGATTGACAAAAGATGTGGAACATGTAGTCTAAAGAAGGAAACATACTTAGGGTTTAGTGAGCATAGATCAAACATGGCTCTAGGAAGGAGCTTAAGAATGGACTTAAAGCTGGAAGAGGAGATGAAAAGGCGAGTAGAATTAAGGAAAACCTCAAGGTGTTCTACACATACATGAAGAACAGGAGGATGACTTGAGTGAGTGTAGGACCAAACAGGGATGCAATAAGAAAGGTGTGCTTGCAGTTGGAGGACGTAGGGTTGGTCCTTAATGAATATTTCTCATCAGTGTTCACCACTGAGAGGGAACTTGATGCATCAGCGTAGAACAGACAGGTATGCTGAAACACATCAATGATAAGAAAGAGGATGTGCTGGAAGTTTTGAAGATCTTGAGGATAAATAAATCCCCAGGACCTGATAGGAAATACCTCAGGTTGCTTATTCCTTTGTTCAAGAAAGCTAATAGGGATAATCAAGGGAATTATATAGCAGTGATGGGCAAACTATTGGAGAGGATTGTTAGAGAATGGATTTGGGGATGTATAATCTGATTAGAGATAGTCAGCATTGCTTTGGGAGGAGCGGGTTGTGCCTCACAAGTCTGATTATACTCTTTGAGTAAGTGACAAAACAAATCAATGAAGACAGAGCATTGGAATGATGTATATGGATTTCAGTGAGGCATTTTGCCAAGGTTCTCTAAGGTAGGCTCATTCAGAAAGTCTGGAGGCATGAGATCCAGGGAAACTTGGCTGAGTGAACTCAGCGTTGACTTGCCCACAGAAGGTACAAAGTGGTAGTAGATGGAGCATATTCTGCCTGGAGGTCAGTGACTGATCTGTTTGTTAAGTGACTTGGATGAGGAAGTGGAAGGGTGGGTTAGTAAGTTTGCAAATGACATGAAGGGCAGTTACGTTGTGGATAGTGTAGAAGGTTATAGCTTACAAAGAGACATTGATAGATTCAGAGCAGAGCAGAAAGGTGGCAGATGGAGTTCAATACTAAAAAGTGTGAAGTGATTCATTTGAAAGGCCAAACTTGAAGGCAGAATGCAGGGTTAATGGAGAAGTGGTGGGATTTGGGGTCCCATTGATAGATCCCTGAATGTTGCCCCACAAGCTGATAGTTTGGATAAGAACGTGTATTGTGTATTGTCCTTCATTAGTCGGGGAAATTAGTTCAAGAGCTGCAAGGTGGTGTTGCAGGTCTAGAAAATCCTGGTTGGACCACACATGGAATATTGAGTACAGTTCTGGTCCTCAGTGTAGGAAGAATGTGAAAGCTTTAAAGAGGATGCAAAGGATATTTACCAGGATGCTGCCCTGGACTGGAGAGCATGCCTTATGAGTAAAGGTTGTGTGAGCCAGGGCTTTTCTCTTTGGAGCGAAGGAGGAGGAGAGGTGTCTAAAATGGTAAGAGGCATAGATAGTGGACAACAAGACTTTCCCAGGTGGAAATGGTTAAGGGCAAGCGGCATAATTTTAAGGTGATTGGAGGAATGTATAGGGAAGATGTCAGGGGTAAGGTTTTACACACAAAGTAGTGAATGCATCAAATGCCCTGCCGCGGGTGATAATAGAGGCTGGTGCATTAGGGACATTTAAGAGGCACGTGGATGAAAGAAAACCGGAGGACTATGTGAAAAGGAAGGGTTAGATTGATCTTAGAGTAGGTTAGAAGGTTGACACAATATCATGGGCCAAAGGTCCTGTAATGTGCAGTACTGTTCTATAAAATAGTTCAATCTTGGCCTATTTTGTTTTGTAGTGTTCAAGAAGTCACCGATTACAAGATTATCAATAGAATTGAACTCCATCAATTAGGGCTTTTGATCTCAAGTCTGCGGAATGAGGGCTCAGCTCTAAGCTCACTGCCCCTCCTGAACATGGTATACCCACCTCGTGGTGTCACTAATTCCACTTCGGACAATGTTATGGCAGAATTTTCTAATTCACTATTTGAAGGTATTGGGTTTTAACTTGTGGTAGAGTAGGATACAGATTGCTTCATTTACAATGTGGCAAGGATGAGTTTTCCTTCAGTGCCTGGTTTTATTTGTCCATGAAGAGCTCTCAACCTGCATTTGGGCCCCAGACTGTCCATCATCCTCTGTCCACAAAGCAGGTGGGGAGTGTTTGAGACACTAGAGGGTGTGCAGGAGATGCGTCATAACCTGTTTGTGCTTTATAGTCAGTGGGATGCATTGATTCACAGAGCTTGGAACCTAATAAAGGGTGAAGTGCAATGGAGCCAAAAACTCATTCCCTGCTCCTGCTTAAAGAATTAATTAATGTCTGTCTTTCATTGTCTTCCTTGCTTTCTTTACAGGTAAATTAAACCTAGTGGACCTGGCAGGATCTGAGCGTGTCGGGAAGTCAGGGGCAGAGGGTCCCCGGCTGAGAGAAGCCCAGAACATCAACAAGTCCCTGTTGGCTCTCGGTGATGTCATCTGTGCACTGCGCTCCAAACAGCCATACATTCCTTTCCGTAACTCCAAGCTGACCTACCTGCTACAGGACTCCCTCAGCGGTGACAGCAAAACCCTCATGATGGTCCAGGTGAGAAATCTTGCTGCTCGTTGCAACAAACCACCCCCCTTGGTGTAACCTCTCAAAACCTCTGTAGCCTCTGACAGTCTCAAAAAGAGTGTTCTGTTCATATTCGATGCCATCACCCAGAACATCTCCGTCATCCATTGATCAGAAACTGGGATAAGCCAGTCACTTAACCACTATGATTACGAGAACTGAAGAGAGACAAGATATCCTGTGGGGGTGAGTCACTAGATGCCTCAGAGCCTTTCTGTATTCCACAAATAACAAGTCAGGAACTGGGTGGAACACACACCACTTGACTGAAGACCAGAGTCCAAGATCAAAGTAAATTTATTTTCAAAGTACATGCGTCACCATTATACTACTTGAGATTCATTTTCTTGTGGAGCATCCAGGGTAAAGCAGCCTGATGGATTGGTGCCCAGAACAATCCTTCCTCCCAACTTCAAGTAGACAGTGGAAACCCTCACCTGGGTTACTCCAAGTCATCTGCGACCTCCTCCACCAGGGAGGACAACGTCAGATGATGGGACCACACCGCCTGCAGATTCACTTCCCAACTCACAATGTCCTGACTTGGAGGTGGTCACTGCTTCATCTCACTGGAACTGTGCCCCCCCCGAACTCCTTTCCCAAAGTGTTCCAGTCCTTGCACTGAGGGTATTGCCAAGGCAAGGAGATATCTTGCCATCACTCACTTGAGGGTGCACAACAAATACTGGTCCATGTTCCAAAGAGTGACTAAATAATGATGCACGATGTCAGCTTGAGAGAGAGACCTGGGTTATGTAACTGCATTTTATGTGGGGAATCTCAGTAGATGTTTTGCTTGACCCTGTGTTTGTTTTAATTTAGTGATGTCCCACCAAATGAACAATGTTGTAATTGAGCAACCAGGGCTAGGAATGAAAGGGGTTATTATGGAAGCTGGGCTGTTACTGCAGCAGATGCTTTATCAGACCTCGGTTTGCCTTCCGCAGGTGTCTCCAATGGAGAAGAATGTCAATGAGACTATTTGCTCACTGAAGTTTGCCCAGAGGGTACGGTCAGTGGAACTGGGAGCTGCTGGACGCAGGGGAGAAAGCCAACACTGTTCCAATCGCCATGAATGTGAGGTGAATGTTTTCCTATCCAGAGGGTACTGGAACTAGTGGAGAGGGGAAAGGTCTTTTACCTGGAATATTAATGGTTTCTTCTCTGAAAATGTTGCCTGCCCTGTGGAAATTTTCCACCATATTCTATTTCAAGAACATTGTTTCAGAGGGGACTAAAGGATGGTGGGGCTGATGGAAGGGAAAGTCACTTGGATTTAATGGATTTAAAAGTTGCGTGGAAAGTATTTGTTGACCTGACATTATTTTCCAGTTTGTAACATGCTGTGTCTTATTCTGTGTGTGTGGTTCGCCCTTTAGATGATTACTGTGTACAGCTGCAATACCTGGAGCTTAAAGCTCAAAGAAACAGAAATCATTAAAGATGTTCCCATTAGTATTGTTCTGTGGAGCGAGAATTATTTCTGATTTATGCCAATTACAGATCTAAAGATAGACTTGGATTAATTTTCATGTTGCATGTTTCATCCGGGATATTTCAGCACAGCATTTGGGAGAAACACATGCTGCTGAAGGGTCTAATCCTGAAATGTCAACTGTTTATTTCTCTCCATAGGTGCTGCCTGACCTGCTGAGTTCCTCCAGTATTTTGTGTGTGTGTGTGGGGATAAATGTGTCACTGTTCTCATTCCAATGTGAAGGCAGTAAATTTCATCTCTTATTGCAATTTAGATAATTTTCATTCACCTTTGAATCTGTAATTTGCATGAATGAGAAATAATCCTCATCACAACAGCGAAAATGTACATCTTTAATGGTTTCTGTGCCTTTGTCCTTTAACTATTTCTGGTACTTTAATGAGCTATTTGAAGTAAAACTGTATATGTTCTTTATTTGGCCAAAAGTTTATCTTCTTACACTCTTGTTGTCTCCAATGCCCTGCAGTTCTGTGCATGGCACCCAGTTCTCAGCATCTCTGCTGCTGCTTTGTAACAGACCAAACACAGCATCAGTTTACACACACAAGCTGAAGAAGGCCAGTTTTACCTCATTATCATCTCTGTTGACAGTAACTGGTGAGACAGATGTTAAATGGAGCTCTCCTTCATCCATCTCCCTACAATTACAGTTCAGCAACAACTCCATTTCAAAATTCTGGTCCTCTTTTAAGCCCTCCGTCCTCCCACTCTTCCACCACCTCAGAAAGCTGCCTTCCCCAGTTTCAGATTACTCTGCAGTCTCGTGTCCCAATGTGGTTGATGAGCCCTAAGCTCTTTGTCCCTTACTCTGCAGTTCTCTCACTGAATATATTTTGTGGTGACCATAGGTACAGATTTTAATAGCCAAGTTTTTATTTAGCTAGTTATACTAGTTTTCTTTGCTGACTGTCAGATGTCATTGGATAATGCTAATATGAAGCCTTTTGGGATGTTTCACTATTAAATGTATAAATGAGAGATTTTTGTTTCTCCTTTAACCATCAGACTGATTTGTGCTCTTAACACTCTAAAACATAGAACATTACAACACAGGAACTGGCCTTTGGCCTCTATTAAGCTAATAATATCTAATTCCTTCTGCCTGCACATGGCCCATATCACCTCTGTTCTCTTCATATTCATGGGCCTACACAAGAGGCTCTTAAACACATCTATCAGTAGGTCTGACAGTGCATTCCAAGAACCCACCACCACTTTGTGTAAACATAAAAGTTACTCTGAAAATCTCCTCTGAACTTCACCCTCTCATTATAAATGCGTGCCATTTACAATTAGACATCGCAGAGAAAATTACACTAAACAGTTATATAACTTTAGCAACATAAAGTTCTGACTTTTGAATTTAATGCCTTGATCAATAAAGACAGGTACAGCATACACAAGAGATTCTGCAGATGCTGGAAATCTTGAGCATCACATACATACAATGTTGGAGGAACTCGGCAAGTCAGGCAACATCTATGGAGGGGGCTAAATAGTTAATGCCGAGACCCTTCATCAGGACTGGCATGATATACATTGCCTTTATCACCCTATCAACTTGTGTGACCCATTTTCAGGGAGCTGTGGACTTGGACCCCAAGATCTTTCTGAACATCAACAGTGATAAGAGTCCTGCCATTAACTGTGCACATTTGATCTCTCGAAGTGTAAGACCTCACATTTGCCTAAATAACACTTGGGCGCCGCAGTAGCCCAGCCGTTAGTGTGACATTATTACAGCTCAGGACATTCTGGTGTTCAGCATTCAATTCTGGCACCATCTGTTAGGAGTCTCTGTACTGTGGAATGCATGGGTTCTCCCCAGGTGCTTCGGTTTCCTCCCACAGTCAAAGACCTGTCAGGCTGGTTCATTGGTCATTGTAAATTGCCCCGTGATTAGATTAAGCAAGGTTGTGGAGTTGCTAGGGTGGCGTGGCTCGCAAGGCAGGAAGGGCTACTCCACGCTGTATCACTAAATCAATAGATAAAATTCTACCTGCCATCTCTCTACCCACACCTGCGACTGATCTCTATCCTACTGTAATCTTTGGCATTCTTCTGCACTGTCTACCGTGTCACCAGTCGTTGTCATCTGTACTTACTAATCCACCCATTCACATTTATATCTATATCTAGATAGATATATAGCTATCTCTGCCTCCCACAACAGCTAATGCCCCAGTATAGATCACTGCAGAACACAGACCACCAGCCAGAACGAGACCATCATCCGCTATCCTATGTCAAAGCTGAAATTTCAGAATTGCTATTTAGCCTTTAGATAATTAACAATCACCAGTCTGAGGATTTCTGCAACTAACAGATTCCGTTTGCATGTTGTACGAAACATTGCACACTACCATCTTCTTGGTGAAGTTTCTGGATTGCTAACGTGGAATGATGTTTTTCATGTCAGGCTTCAGTGCTAATGGTCACGTGGGGACAAGGTGATTCACCGATTGACAGGTATTTCCTTTTGCAGTTAGAATCTTCGCTGTCAGCTGTTCAACAAGGAAGACACAACAGCCTTTCAGGAGGGAAGAGCACAGCAGGAAAAAGGAGGCTGGTGGCATCAAGTATGGAAATCTTGTACCTATTTGCTCTTTTTGGCGAGGGAGGCAGATGTTCAGTGTTGTGATTGTGGTAAGATTAGGATGAAATGAGTTCAAAAAAGTTTATTTAGCTCTCGGCATTGTGGCACCGGGCACTGCTGTTGATTGCGTTATCAGCTGCAGATGATGCAAAGGACAAGAGAAGTTTATTTCTGGTCTGCATCAGCCTTCCAAAATATGGACCTACTCTCTCAACAAGCAGTTCCAGCTCCTGGACCAAAGCACACTGCAGCATTTTTGAATAAATCCTGGCCTTGTAGCATCCTAGAAATCCAACAGGATCCTTAAACCCCACTGCCTTCCTCTCTTGCTGTGTCAAAATCAGAGCAATACACTATGGGTACTGGCATTTCAACCTGACAAGTCCTTGATGCTCACACAGTTAATCCCAATTTCCCCCAAAACCCTGTCTCTCCCCGCTATATACTGTACCTATCTAAGGGCTTTGTACGTACTGTTGTACCTGCCTCAACCATCCCCTGTGTCAAAATGTTGCCCCTCAGGTCCCCTTCTCACACTAATTCTCTGCCCTCAAGTTTTAGACTCCTCTAATCCTGAGGAGAAGACTGCCTCTTAATTTGAAACATTTCTATAAGGACACCCCTCATTCTCCTATGGTCCAGGGAATAAAGACCTTGCCTGGCCAACCTCTCTACAACTCAGGCCCTCTGGTCCTGGCAACTCCTTTTCTGCCCTCTTTCCAGTTTAACCATGTCTTTCCTATGACCAGAACTGTGTACAGTACTTGACAGATTTGGAGAAAGGGCAAAGAAGTGGCTCAAGGAATATAGTGTCAGGAAGTCATGGATTTCTGCATAAGGAATAAAGGCAGACTATAATCTAAATGGGGAGGAAATTCAAAATTCAGAGGTGCAAAGGGATTTGGGAGTCCTCATGCAGGATTCCTTAAAGATTAACATGCAGGTTGAGTTGGTGGTAAAGAAGGTAAATGCAATGTTAGCATTTATTTCGAGAGAAGAATATAACAGCAAAGATGTAATGATTATGATTCATAAGATACTGGTCAGACTGCAACGGGAGTATTGTGAGCAGTTTTGAGCCCCTGAAGATATGCTGGCATTGGAGAGGGTCCAGAGGAGGTTCACAAGAATGATTCTGAAGATGGAGTCTGTACTCAACACAAGATTTGAAGAATAGGAGGAGGCAGGAGCATGGGATTGATGGGATAATAAATCAGTCATGATGGAATGTTGGAGCAGAATGGATGGGTTGAATGCATTAATTCTGCTCTGATGTTTTGGTCCTATAAGCACCCCACCACCACATACTATTGATTCCATTCCTTTCAAACAGACTCATCCAATTGCCCTCTATATCCTGTCTATTTTCACCCCTCTCAAAATTAGCTCTGCTCCAATTTGACATGTCACCTGAACCTGTGGACCAGGTCTATTCTTTGCCATCACTATCATAACATTAATGGAATTATACTCACTGGAGCCAAAGAACTCCCTGACTGCCACTGTGGTTACCCTGCCTCATGCCAAAAGAAGAGGTCCAACGTTGCACCCTTTTCAGTAGAGCTCTCTATAGAATGACTCAGGAAACTCTTTTAGACACATTTCACAAATACCACCCTGTTCAGACCCTTAACACACTGGATGGTCCATTCAATACCAGGGTAATTAAAATTTACCACTAATAAACCCTATTATTACAACCACTAAATACAACTCTGAGCGATTTCTCTACACAACTGCTCCTCAAGTTGACTATGGGGGGGGGGGGGGGTGTCGATAATACAACCCCACTAGTGATCCTCCCCTTGTTTCTGTGTTTTGCCTGTATAGCCTCATTCGACGATCCCCAAAGAATGTTAACTCTACATACTGCTTTGTCCTCTCGTATCAAAAGGCTACATCACTCCTTGCATGCCTGTAACAGCAGTATCCTGGAAACTTCAACTGCCAGACCTGCCCTTCTCTCAGCTGTTTCTGCTAAGCCTATAACATCAAAGTTCTCTGAACAATCCACGCTCTTGAGTTTATAAGACTTATCTGTTAAGTCTCAAGCACCTAAATAAATAAAGTTTTAGTAGCAGCAAACTGGACTTTACATTTGTGGGACTAATATGTGTTGTGAATAGTTTTTCAGAGGCTGCTGTGCTCTTAATGTCCCCATGTGCACCTAAGCATGACTTTCAGTTGTATTGTTCAGCAGTCTTGGTGCATCCCATCTGAGTACACGGACATTCAATTGCAAATAGGATTTTGCATTTGGGGGTAAAAAAGTAGTTTATGAGGGAAACAGATTCTTTTGGGTCACTCAGAAGTGCACACTTTGTGGGTTGAGTTATATTAAGCACCCTGTACTTCCATGTCATTGATGGATGTAATGAAATCATTCCCCAAGCAAAGGTCCTTTGGTGCATTATTTGGACCATGTTGTCCTGGGGCACTCATGGGACAATACTATGTATTGCTCCCCCATATCGCATTATATATCTCCCACAACTTTCAAATGGTATTCCCTTACACCCTACTGTTGTGTGTGTGTGTGTATATATATATGTATATTTTTAAGGCCACATTTTATTCTATTTTTTTACTATTTTAGAGATACAGCATGGAATAGGCCCTCTGACCCTTCAGGGCCCACCTCCCAGCAACCCCCAATTTAATCCTAGTCCAATCACAAGACACTTTACAATGAGCAATTGACCTACTATCCAGTGTTTTTGGACTGTGGGATGAAACTGGAGCACACAGAAGAAACCCACATATTCCACAGGGAGGATGTACAGACTCCTTACAGAGGACACTGGGTTTGAACTTCATACTCTGATGCCCTAAGCTGTAATAGCATTGCACTAACTACTATGCTACTGTGGTGCCCTTTTTATTTTTGGTAATCTTTGAACTGTCAAATTTTGCTTGCTCTGTTTAATGTTATTCAGCTGATCCATCTGTTTACCCTGCAGGTGAAGTGAGCCATTGATGGGGTCAGCAGTGCTGTCTGGAGTATGGTACCTTGTCCCAGTATATAACGTCAGCAAGACTACTCTTCCCAGTGTAGATCACAAGCCAATAACTGTATATTTATATACTTCAACTCCATACATGTATGCAATCTGGTTTTTAAAAAGTTAATGCATGGAATAGAGCTCATTACTTATTTTTTTTACTATAAATATTAAGATTTTTATATTGTCTACTTTTTTTTAAACCTGTCATTTGATATCCAAAGGTATTCATTGAACATACAACTACACTGTTCTTTTTATGTTCTGATTGATATTTGTTTTACTCCTTGTACTGCAAATCCTGGGCTGCTTGCAGTCACCATACATTTTGGGCAAAGTGCCAAATATTACATTAGGTGAAATTGCACTGTGACAAGTTCAGCACAAAATAGTTGTGGAGACTAACCTATTTATTTAAAAAATGCCATTAAGAACTTTCTGACCAGGGAGTGTCTCCTGCCGTTTTCAGACTTTGGCTCTTCCTTCATTTGGTTGGAATTGTAGTTCGTAAGTACACAGATATTATGGTATCCTCATTACCAGAAATCCTATTTGTGACCTTTGGGCTTTGAGCTGATCTTTGGCTACTGCAGTCCTTGGATTACAGTTGAATTTTTAGTATTTCCATGTTTTAGTGTAGAGACAAGGCCCCCATCTTAACCACAGATCAAACATCGGACATTAGCTGCTGATGGGAGCCAGTGGAGTTGGCCAGGAAATTGGGAAGTGATTCTAGTGAAGGATTACCAACCTCCAGCAGTGTAAGTTAGAGTGTGAAGAACTGAGGATGTAGTGATGGTGAAACGAGGAGCAACGTCAAGGTCAGCTTGCCATTTTAAACCTTTAAAACCCATGATGTCTGATGGCTTACTTAAATATTGCAGTAGATTGGGCTAAGGTTGCATTTGTGCCAGAATACTGCTCACTTGCTGAATTAATGAATGCAGCATCTAATTAGAAACAGAAGTAATTGCTGAACCAAAAACATGTTTTTCTATTACTTTTTTAATGCTTAATGTTCATTGTGTGGCTGTGGCTAATATCCGGTATCCCTGTTATTCAGATAGGAACTCAACTTTATCAAGTCAGCCCAGGGGACTCTCTTCCCTTCTATGCCGTACTGGCTTCAGGAATGTATTTATATTTTTAAAAAAGCATGCTGGAGCAGAAACATAATCTAATCAAAAGCTGCTAAAGTGACTTCTGTGGCCCAAGCATCTATCCCTCTAACAGGTTTTTTTATTGACAAAAAGACCCTTGTGATGAAATACAAACTAGGTAAGGCAGCATGTGTAAAGAAAACCACTGAGCAGTATTTTGTTTGTTCATATTATGCCTAGTTTTACAAAATTTACTTTCTGGGTTGGAAAGGAAGTAATATTCTCTTCTAAGTCCTCCATAACCCCAATGGTGGAAGTTGGAGGTCAGATGAAGGCATTGTTGGTCTTAGAAACTCAGAAGTATGGGGTAGCAGCATCCTTAGGTGAAAGCTTCCAGCAAGGATTACTGAGGAAAATATGATCTATTTCAGTAATGCATGTTCCCATTGCTCAGAACTTGTGTTGAATCATCTGTTGCTTGCAATCTGTACTGATTCAATGAAATGTATCTATCTGTGAAGTTGGATGTTGCCATCTAATTGGGCTCAAATAAAACCTAGTATTTATCCAACTTCAGAACTGCTTTACAACCACTTAATTTTTTTTTACAGCAGCTGTTGGTGAGTTGTTTTGCATTTTATGGCAAGGAAAGGTTAAGGGGTTTTATTGTGTGGGTTGGGAGGGAGTTGGTGATGGTCAGGGTAGGAACTTGAACAACGTATTCAAAAAATTTGGTTTATTGTGGAGATGTTCATATTTACATAATTTACATTTTCCAACATGACAGTGGAGTACTAATGTTGCTCTTCAAACACCTGACCTGTAATTGGGCTACAAATCAACATAATACAACATTGTGATTGCAAAATAGCAAAATGCATCTTAAATGAAGGTGAAACAGTGCCCAGTTCCAAAATTCTGAGTATAAAAACAGATGGCATGTTGTTTAAATAGGACTAATTTAAAATGACTTTAGTTAATTGAACACCATGTAAACTAGTTGCACCATTCCTGTTCCTCAGGCTATAGGTGTGTCATTGTCATGGCAGCACAGTCAACCCTAAAACATTGAGGCTTAAGTTACATTGTGACCTGTTTGTGAAAATAAACTAGGTCACAAATTTTACTCAGATTACTGATCCTGCATGGGAAGCAAAACCTTACATGACTTGGTTCCAAACTTATTTGAAAAACAAACCTCACTTTAACATTAATTCTTAGTTCTATTTTAAGAGGCAAAGTAAAATCATTAGATACTAGGGCTACAAGATTGTTTAAATATTCAGAAAATGTAAAAGAAAATGGATAACTTACGAAATACAATTTGCAATGTACTTTAGCCCACAGCGAGTTTGAGGGAAAGAGCCTGCCATATGGATTTCAAGTAAGCACCCATTTGATTTCCCGAGGGCAATTCTGCACTTCCCCCACACAAACCATAAACACAGGACTTGCAATCAGGATTAAAAGTAAATAGTTGTACATTCCACATTTTTAAAATCTAAACCCGTTAAAGCAATGATAGAGTTCTCATTTTGCACTTATAGTTCTATGAAAAAACAGGCTGTGATGGTACATATTCAGTCATTTCCAAATAAACCCAGTTGTTTCTATAATACAGACAGGTAGCCCACAACTTACTCCACTGTAGGTACTAACCATCACCAGGATGGACAAGGCTAGTGTCACTATATGATATTTAATGTACAGTGAAAATGTTAACTTACAAGAATTGGAGATTTGAACTTATTTAATCTTAATGTACGAATGGAAGATAAAGGACTTAAAACAAGTCAACACATTAACAATGCAAAACATGTTCAAGAATGTTTTTCTTCGGCATTGTTGTCTAACAGGGTAGATTCAAAACCAACAGGAGGCAAGGTTTAGTTAAGAATCAATTTCCCTGGGTTTTTCTTCATTGTAAATACCAAAAGGAGAAGTGGTGTTTGCAGTAATATTCAAAAAACCTTTGAGGCCCATCTTTGTTTAAACTACCTAGATTTTTGTAAACTCTGGGGGAAAAAAAGTCGACTTGCAGAAAGCAATTTGGTCACTGCATCATTCATTGGCAGTCTCTGCAAAAGGATGTTTATTACATGAACCTCAAGTCAGTTCTGGAAGAGGATTAATCAAAAATAAGTCTATGGAGACCATTGTCATTCAAAAGCTGCCATTAGAAGCTGTAGTTCACGAAAGGCACTACCTTGCCGGCCCGGTATTCCTGCTTTACTTTGAAGAATTGGAAGCAAGTTTTTTAACTGCTTGTAACAAAGTTTGCACTTCTGGTGCCTGAGGAAGAAAGGAAAACAAGTCAGAGCACTGTAACATTTAAGGATATCATTTTTACATTATAGTTTCACTAATATCATTCAAAAGGTAGAAGAATTACAAATAACCATTTTTGCTTTTTGGGAAACAGTGGAAAATTAATGCATAACCATTTTTTAAAAAAAGGTAGATCTTTTAATTTCTTCTAAACCTGGCTAACCAGATGCTGTTTGTAGCAACTTCAAATGGAATAATATATGCAAGAGGTGGACTAAAACCAATGAGTACCATCAAACCATGTATGCAGAATTCTACATTTTGATGGCCCAGGGGATCCTTACCTTATTATTATTACCTTAAGGCAATTAAACTTTAGTCTGGACCATGTCCCAAAGAAATCAATAACTACATCTGAATATGCAAGGCATAATTAGTCAAAGCCAAGGTAAACAAGCCTGGCAGGGGTATTTCATAAATGGAACATAGGCCTGAAAAGCTTCCTTGGTGATCTGTGATACAAAGCAAATTACAAAGCACTGCAGAATCAAATGACATTCAGATGGCAGTTTCTTGAACCAGGTATTGTTTGACATGGCTTGCAAAAATCTTCAGAACTGAAAAATTGAGAGAAATATATATGCAAATTACAGATTACCAAGGGAACTTTTCACAACAAAATGAGCACAAGGGATAAAAAAGGCAGCCTTTCCAAGACATCTAGTTCTACAGGATGGACTGCTGTACAGCTGCTCATTATGAACAAAATTACCAATATTTATAAGTTATGAGAATAGCAACAAAGGTTAGCTTAACATTCTCACTATCAGCAAATCCATTTATAATAATAGCCCACAAGTTAAACATGGCAGAGATAAGAATTATAAATCAAATTTCTGGAAGATGCATTCTCCTTTTAAACAATAACTACATTCACCCATAAGGACTGACAATAAATTATTCTCCTCTGGTCTAAAATGTACCTCAAATTCCTGAATAATGTGAATGGTGAGATGATTTTCCTTGAAAGAGGAATTATGGAGTGTCATGGATGATTTCGTATAAGAGTATGTTATAGAATCCACCTGGAAACAGGCCATTTTAGATTAAGTAATAATGTAGGATTAAGAATGTTGTGGTAAAGAATCACCTAGAGAGTAGTGATTAAAATGTGGTAGAATTCTGGAATCACAACTTGATGGTAAACAAGCAGGATCCATGACCAATGCTCTCAACTTAGCAATAGCAGAAAAAGTATGAAGGTGGAGTTGTCAAGAATAGACTGGGTAAATTGGCTATCGACAGGTTAGTGGAAGAGAAATGGAAAATATTTAAACTGCAGATAGCATAAATTTATCCTAATCAGAATGAAAAAAAAATCACAGGAGAAAGATGACCTCATTTGTTAACAACCGATTGTTTAAGGAAATTATTTAGAGAATGGAACCAACAATAAGAATGAAACATTGAGAAAGAAATCAGGGGATTAAGGAAAAGTAGCTAAAGCCTGTGACGGGTTGAGAATTAACATTAGGAGGCAATAACAGGAAAATAAATAATTGATAGGCTGGTTTCAAACAGTATGCAAGTACATCTGATGATTACTATTACAAAGGATAGGTATTGGCAAAATGAATGGGACCTAAAACAGATAAGTCACCAGCTCCTGATGACTTCAGACCCAGGGTTTTATAAAGGATGCAGCTGCAAAAAATTGGAAACATTTGTTGAAGTTTCTCAAAACTCCCAAGTTCAGGGGAACCACACATGACTCTATTGTTTATGGGTGGAAGACAAAAAGCAGGTAGTTAATGAGCTTGTTGATTTAATATCTATTGTTGGCAAGATGCTGGATTCCATAATGAAGGGGGGGAAAGTCATTTAGAGGAGAAGGTACATGTAATCAAACTAAATCAACATGGTTTGATGAAAGGTAAATATGTTTAACAGTTACTACCATTCAAGGATATAACAAGCAAAGTTGATAGCATAATATATTTGAGTTTTCAGAAGGCATGAACAAGGTACCACAAGGCTTGTACATAGGGTATTAGGGCATGTATGTGTGTTAACATGGACTGAAGATTGGTTATCACATTGCAGACAGATCAGAATATGTGTTCATTTCAGGCTAAAAGTAATCAGTTTTTAGCCTTCAGCTGTTCATTGTTTATATCGATGATCTACAAATTTGAAAAAGTTTTTCTGAGGATGCTTTAGAGGGAGATGCTGTGTTGGAACCAAACAGTGTCATAAAGCACTACAGCACAGGAATAGGCCCTTCAGCCCATCTAGTTCATGCCGAACTATTATTCTGCCTAGTCCGATCAACCCGTATCTAAACCATTGCCCTCCACCCCCCTGCACGTAAACAGAATGTTTATGTGCAGAATCAAGTAAAAATAGAAAATACTTGAACAAGCACCTTCTGTGTAATGAGATACAACTAATACTTAAAAACTCTGCCTCAGTTTCTATCTCCATAGATGCTGTCTGACCTGTTAACAGTTTACAAAATGAAATCAAAATGTTTAAGATATTACATAATAAATTATAACATAAGCTTATGTATTATAGGATTTGGAGAAATACAGAAAATGATGACTGACAAAACAGCAGTTGAAGTGAGAGAAATTGGCTAGTTAATACATGTGGTATAGCACCAGGCCTGGACCCACTGGTAAATGCAAAAGGAAGGGCAAGCCCACCTTTCCCAGAAAAAAAATGTATAGTGTATCGCTCAGAGGTATGAATGCCTATGACTAAAAATGCTGTATCTACTTGCCAAATGTGTCATGCATATCCACTTACCTTTCTTCCCGTGTTATGTCTACCCCAATTGATGGTGGGGTAACCAAATTGTCAGCTATTAAGAGGCCAAATCGCTGCAGGATTAGCTTCAGAGAAGTACAGCCTGTCTGGACATAACTATGGACAAAAGAGTGATCAGAACTCATATGTATGTCAATCAATGGAAAGATAATTCATTTTTTCTCTTAAGGAATGCTAGATCATTTTATCCAAAACCAAAAGAGATCCCAAACGTGATGCTCTAGCTTTTCAAAAGAAAGGGATATTCATGCTTATACCCCACCTCTACGCAAAGCTTGGGCAAAATATACTATATCTCATACCCAGTCTTCAATAAACAACTTAAATGTACAGTAATATCCATGCAGTCCTCTACATCTACACAGCTTGAGTTGCCGGTGTAGATGCAGAAGAATAAGTTCATCCAGATTCATCTAAAACATTTCAAAGAAAATGGTTCATTTAAATCACCATACTGGAGCTGCTGGAACTCCTTAGGACATAATCTATGCAATTTAATGCTGTTTGTTTTGGAATTAAATTTGCCAAGGAGAACCAAGAGTAAGCAATGCAGTGTCTGAGTACTGGCTTGAACAGGGATTTGAATATTCCAATCTGAAGACTAATAAATACCTTGAAGCAGCATCATTGCTAACATAAATGTTTCCCATTTACCATCATCAGGTGAAAAGCAAATATACAGATTTCCTTTAATTGATGAGCTTCTATTCAGTTGATCAGAACTGAATATCTTGAACAGCAAAAATAAATGCTATCTGGCTTTGAATGAAGTGAAATCAAAGGAAAAACTTCTCAAATTACTTGTACACAAGAAAATGGCTGCCCTACTTGGACAGAGATAGTATGTTCACAATTACATGAAAAAAGTGACAATAGAGTCAATATTGTGTTGGCGCGTGGCCTAGTGGATAAGGCATTGGCCTAGTGATCTGAAGGTCACTGGTTCGAGCCTCAGCTGGGGCAGTGTGCTGTGTCCTTGAGAGCAAGGCACTTAACAACACATTGCTCTGCAACAACACCGGTGCCAAGCTGCTTGGGTTCTAGTGCCCTTCCTTTGGACAACATCAGTGGCGTGGTGAGGGGAAGGCTTGCAGCTTGGGCCAACTGCTGGTCTCCCATACAACCCTGCCCAGGCCTGCGTCATGGAAACCTTCGAAGACGCAAATCCATGGTCTCACAAGGCTAACAGATGCCTATTCAAGAGTCAATATTCCAATAAATTGCTTCAACTAACCTGATGTGCAACCATGTTTTATGCTCCGAGCACTGGTATGGACCTCCATTAATGCTAAAACAAAACACTGTGCAATATTATGCCCATATCACTAAACTCCATGACCAATTAATAAAGAAAAACGCTGACCTCTCATACTTGCTCTGCAACAGCTTGTCAATCTGAGGAATGATTGAAGGGCAGAGGTCCAATTTCCACAATGCTCTGAAACAATAATGTCATCCATAGCTACAGGTAGAAGATGTAGCGGGTGTATCATAGTAGAAAAGGCTATGTGCTTTCATCCTCTCTATACCCATCATTAACTTACATACTGCTATTAGGATACCCCTCAATCTCCTAAATTCAGGAGCGAACTGTCCTAGGTCTACACGATCTCGCCCTGTAATTCAGGTCCCCAAGTCCAGGCAACATTCCCCTAAATCGTTTCTGCACTAATATTGGTCAGACCACATTTGAAATATTGTGAATGGTTTTGGGCCCCAGTTCCAAGAGATGTGCAGGCACTGGAGAGGGTCCAGGGGCTGTCACAAGAATTATCCCAGTAATGAAAGGGTTAATGCAAGAGGACTATTTGAAGGCTCTGGGCCTGGACTCATTGGAATTTAGGATATTGAGGGGAATTCCCATTGAAGTCTATCGAATATTGAAAGGCGTAGATACTGTAAATATGGAGAGTCCAGCACCAAAGGGCAGAGACCCTGTTGAAGAGAGATGAGGAGGAATTTCCTTAGCCCGGTGGTGAATTTGTGAAATCCATTCCCACAGCCAGCTATAGAGGCCAAATCATTGGGTAAGAGTGTGGATGAACAAAGGGAACCACAGCATAGTACAGCCCTTCAGCCCTCTATGTTGTGCTGACCTTGGGGTTCAAATCCATACATCCCTCAAGGTCGCTGCGCAGGTTGATAGGGTAGTTAAGTAGGCCTATGGGATGCTAGGCTTCATTAACAGGGGGATTGAGTTCAAGAGTAGAGAGGTCATGTTGCAACTCTACAAATCTCTGGTGAGACTGCACTTAAAGAGTATTGTGTTCAATTCTGGTCACCTTGTTATAGGAAGGATGTGGAAGCTATGGAGAGGGTGCAGAGGAGATTTACCAGGATGTTGTCTGGTTTGGAGAACAAGTCATATGAAGCAAGGTTAGCAGAGCTGGGACTTTTCTCTTTGGAGCGT
Organism: Hypanus sabinus; assembly: GCF_030144855.1. NCBI lineage: Eukaryota > Metazoa > Chordata > Chondrichthyes > Myliobatiformes > Dasyatidae > Hypanus > Hypanus sabinus. The sequence continues at coordinate 14,926,801 of NC_082722.1, read as the reverse complement.
AGAAGAATGAGAGGGGACTTGATAGAGGTCTACAAGATTATGAGAGGCATCGATAGGGTGGATAGTCAGTACTGATTTCCTAGGGCACCAACAGCAAATACCAAAGGGCATATGTACAAAATTAAGGGAGAGAAGTTTAGGGGAGACATCAGGGGTAAGTTTTTTTTTTATACAGAAGGTTGTGAGTGCCTGGAATGACTTGCCAGGGTTGGTGGTGGAGGCTAAAACATTAGGGGTATTTAAGAGCCTCTTGGACAGGCACATGGATGAAAGAAAAATGGAGGGTTATGGGGTAATGTGGGTTTAGTACTTAATGTTGTAATGTTCTACAGTTCTATGGGTATATTTAAAATGGAGGTTGATAGACTTTTGATTAGTAAGGGACAATAAAAGTTATGGAGAAGGCAGGAAAAGGGAGTTAAGAAGGAAAATAAAACAGCAATTATTGAAGCAACACACACAAAATGCTGGTGGAATGCAGCAGGCCAGGCAGCATCTATAGGAAGAAGTACAGTGGACGTTTCGGGCTGAGACCCTTCGCCAGGACTGAAGGGTCTCAGCCCAAAACGTCCACTGTACTTCTTCCTATAGACGCTGCCTGGCCTGCTGCGTTCCACCAGCATTTTATGTGTGTTGCTTGAATTTTCAGCATCTGCAGATTTCCTTGTGTCAGCCATTACTGAATTGTGGAACAGACTCAATGGGCTGAATCGCTTTATTCTACTCCTATGTCTTATGATTAAAATCAATCTTTTGTAGAGAACAAAATGTCATTTAATTCAAAATACTCATTACATCCAGCACCTATCCAAACTCCACTGTTTCGACTTTTGTCATAAAACCAGTATACCCAACTGGTCTGCTTCACTTGGTAAGTTTCTCAAAGAGATAGTGCCAATTCCCAAAAATGGTCGTATAGGAAATGTATCAACCAAAAATTAATCCTTTTAGCCTCCAGAAGAATTGATGCCAAAGAAGGGGAAAAAAAAACACGTAGTCAGGAATATTAAATTTAGCTGTCAAATTCCATGAAGTTTTCTGATTTAACTTTTAATATTGTTTATGTTAGAGAACAATGTTTAAAGATGGTTAAAGCAACTGCTCAATATTATTCAGAGGCACCATGTCGAGAAGTAAATGAACAATGATGCTGAGTACAAAGAATGTTTGAAATCTGCAGATTGTGAAGGTCAGGGCTCCTGGTTGAAAGTGAACTGAAAATGTTAACTTTAAAACAACCAGAGATAATTCTCAAACCAGATTAATTAAATCAACAAAGAATCTACTGGTAAGGGTGGTAATTGAAGTAGGTAGGGAACAGAAGATTAAGGGACACAGAACACCAAGTGTTGAAACATATGAAGGCGTATCATACTAGTACAGAGTCACTGAAGTCCAAGGGTACAGGTGTGTGTGTGTGTGTGTGTGTGGGGGGGGGGGGGGGGGAGAGAGGGCACAAACACATTTGTAGGCTGTTAACAAATGACATTTTTCACTGTACATTTCAATGTACATGCAATAAACTTGAATCTGAACGAACAGCAAGGGATGAAATAACTCAGGAAAATCAAAGAAAAAGAATAAATCCAATGACACAGAGACTTGTTTTGATCATGACCAATGCCTTGCACCAACAGTCACAAAGTCTTGATTAAGCCGAATTCTAGAACAGTTAAATAATAGAGCTACAACAGGCAAGTCAAAAAAGATTCTTGAAAAAGATGCAAGAATCTTGTACCAGTTTCTATCTTTTCTCTACTTGGAACTTGTGAATTATCCACTGGACTACTACCACCTACCCAAACAGAAAATAGTCAAAAGCATTAGAGTAGTAGGTGAATAATGCAAAATTAGAGAAGGCTGGACATTAAGTAATCAAAAATACAACTAAATGACAATTCATTAATCCTGGAATAACAAATCTGTTTTGCCATTCAGTTAGAACAGTGACTAATATTCCCACATAGCTATGTCATACAATTAATATCACCACCTCACTTCTCCCAGTATCCATCCCAGTAGTACATTTATCTCAGATTTAAAAACACCAATTGATGAGGCATTCACAACTTTGGAAACTAGAACTTACACATCCATTATAAATGTTTAAAACTTATTTCCCAATTTCATTCTCAATTTGCCACACGAATATGATTCAATATTGAGGAATGTTAACAAGTTGAGCATGTTATCATAAAACATCATACCATTAAAGATATATACACTGATATAAAGAAAAGGTATAAAGAAATGGATAGCCTTCTAAACAGGTACATACGGTTTAAGGTTAATAATGTTCAAAATGTCTACAATAACTGCTAAGTCATTCATGGTCACTGCTGAGTCTATGGAAGTCTGTAATAAAAGAGATCACTGTTAGAACATACATCTGGATCCAGGTCAAAATATTGATTTCTCCAGACTACCTCACACCTGCAAGATCACATTGATTTCATCGTAAGTTTACAACAGAAATAGCCTTGTGTCTGCTGAACTCAAAAGTCTGAGGCAGTGTTATCAACAATATCAACCCCAATTACAAATCAGAAGTTAGTTCCAACCAGAGGGCAAAGCTCAATCTCAGGACAATCGTTTGATATGTGTGGCCATTAGAAATAATGATTCTCTGAAATAAAGATCTACAGCCAAGATCTGTAAATATTGAACACATTGTGCCATTCTTCACATTTACAATGATTCAGTCAGTAGGAGATTAATCCAAACCTCTTCTGACACTGAACTAGGGAAAGTCAGAATCATATACCGATATCTTGCATTTTGTCAAAATGCAGTCCAAGGACTTCTAACTTTTTACTTTACATGGATCTGGGAGTCATTGACAAATCCAGCATTTATTACCCAATACATTTGTACTTCCACTCTATTAATTATTCAGATTATGACACGAGTTGAATGGCTGGCTAACAACTTTCCCATCAAATAAAATGTTGTCTCATTGGTTCAGCTCTATCTCATCCAAATAATAAAATTTGGCAAGTTAAAGTATGTGTCCATCTGTCTATGAAAAAAATTTCCAATTTATTCCATCTCAAATCAGTCATTCAAATGAAAAACCACAACTGTACAGGTTGACCAAAAGCTTCAATCAAACAATATTCTTCCATATAGTATGACTTATGCCCCCACCCTCACACTCCTAAGTCACAGTTAAGTGAAACCAAGATGAGAAAATGGAACATTTACTCAAAAGTATACATTGCTGATGTCTTAATTTCTATCAATATTCACTGCACTGACCTTGATATCTCCAGTGCTCCACACAGCCCTCACTGTGTCTAAATTCTTGAATCGACTTTTTAATACAACACACATGGTATCATGTCCTTTCTGGATTTGGCTCACAGCATCTTCATCAGTCAAATCTGCCAATTTATTATTCTGGGACTGAAAAAAATATACAGTACAAATCAAAATATTGCAAAAAGCTATTGGATTTGGCAAAATATAAATGAATAAGCACAAGACAGCAAGTACAGATGAAGAGTTTTGACCCAAAGTGTCAAAAGCCCTTTTCCCTGCACAGAGAGTAGCTGACCTACTTAGTTTTAAGCAAGAGATATAGTTGGGATAATAGGCAGGTACTTGAGGAAATTACTGGCAATCTTTCACTGTGTTTATTAATCAACCAGATAGTGGATGGTAAACCCTATATCCAGATTTGCTGATGACATAGAAAAGCAAATGTAGGTCAAAGAGATATTGATTATGTTAATGAGTAAAACTTGGCAAAAGAGATATCTTCTTAATTTATGAAAATCTGGAAACAAAATACATCCAGAGATACTGATGTCCACTTTTGTAAGGCAATAAAATGTAACAAAATCGGTGCAGAATGTAATTTAAAAACTTTTAATGGAATGATGGTTTTTCCATCTAGAGGACTAACATCCAAGGTGATTAAAAAACTTTTGTCAGAATGATACAAAATCCTGACTAGATCACACCTCAGGACGGACATCTCAGATGAATCTGCTTTAAATCTTTGACCTAAAACATGAATTCTGGAAGTTGAAGAGATTTACCAGAATGTCACCTGGGTTTAATGACCAAATTATGACAGATATTACAAACTATGCTTGTATTCTTTGGAAATTAGAAATATGTCTAGATTTCATCAAAGTTTTCAATATATTAAGGGCTCTAACAGAACAAGTAAAGAAAATAGATGCACAAATAGACCCTGGGATTAGGGCATAGTTTTGAATTTGAGGAAGACCTTGTTTAAAGGACATAAAGATACACTTGTCCAGACAGAATGACAGAACTCTGTAATTCTTCTATTAAGAATAATTGATGCCACAACAAATATTAGCAATTACATCACAGATCTGCTATGAATAATTGATACTAATTTATACCAGCACCTCTGGTTTTCTACCACTGCTAACCTTCCTGCCAATTAGAAAGCAAGAAATAACATAAAACAGAAATAGTAAATGAGAATTCAAATACTACATCCCATCAGCTGCCACGGTGGTACAGCAAATAAGTTATCCAAAAGATAAATAACCCACTTACTGGGAGAAAATCTGCTGCCTTCAAACCAATGGGTTCATTTTTAGCAATTGGAATTATTGCTGCTTCAGGCCGATTGTTGGGAGTGGAAGCTGCTGCTGGAGGAAAGTTCAGCTGATCTGCCTGAATAAGAACACATTCAATAGTATAATAATCTCCATGTTATTCCTCATATCATAAATTACTTGCTACAGAAGCAGAAAAAACACAGGTTAAACAGTACATCAGCCACAGGATGCATCCAATGAAATAAATGGAGATCAAAACGCTGCAGATATCTAGAAGACATTTTACAATAGAAAGTTGTGTATGCTTTAGCATTAAAAGAAAATTCAAATTATTCACATTTAATGAAGTTTCACTAGAGATGGTACAAAACTTCACATCACCAATAAGAAAAAACTATTTTAAAGATTTAAAAAATGCCAGAGACTGATTAATTGACCTACTAATATTTGCACCGCTATTACAGCAAAAATGTTAAAATGCTGGCAGACCTGAAAATGATTGCATATTTTGATGGACTGCATTTCATTCCTGAAATTTGATCCAATGTGTACAGTATACAAACATAAATTTGACCAGCTGTAATACATCTATTTGTTGACTGGTGTCAAGTCACTCTTTTACCCTAACTGACAGAATAGAGGACTTATACAATCAAAATACATTTCGCAAAACTGCCCCAAAAATTAAAATTGACCTCTTTAATCTACTTGCCAAAAATATCTAAGCAGAATGTTTTTCACCTAAAATGATTTAAACCGAAAAATAGAAAAGACCCAGAAAAAGGTTATGTCATGTTTGTCGCTCTGTGAGTCAACTTTTTAAAAAGGCCACAACAATGGTCATACAGTCTGCCCACTACTGAATCAACAAAAGCATCCCCTTATAACAAAAATAATTCACCAAATTCCAATTTTCATTCTTTATAGTTCCACACTCAATTTGTTTGGTTACAGCAATGTGTCCATAAAGAAAGGGCAAATCAAAACCCCAGTGAGCAACCCTCAATTCATATTGCAAACTGTTATTGATTTCATCAATTCTTTGAATAATTTTTAAAAAAATCAAATTACTTGACATTTGGAAGATGCTGAATATCACATTAAAGGTCGAGCTCTTTAGAGATTTACTATCAAGTTTTCCAATTTAAAAAATCTTCACAATGGAGTTCACACTGGAATAAGAAGTAGGAGCAGGAGTAGGCCATCTGGCCCTTCGAGCCAGCTCCACCATTCAATAAAATCAAAGCTGATCTGACCATGGATTCATCTCCACCTACCTGCCTTTTCCCCATAACCCTTAATTCCCTTACTATGCAAAAATCTATCCAAACTTGTCTTAAATATACTTATAGTGCCTCCACTGCTTCATTAGGCAGAGAACTCCACAAATTCACCACTCTTTAGGAAAAGCAGTTCTTCCTCATCTCAAACCTAAATCTACTCCCCCGAATCTTGAGGCTATGTCCCCCGAGTTCTACTCCCATCTACCAGTAGAAATAACATTCCTGCCTCTATCTTACCTATCCCTTTCATAATTTTATGTTTCTACAAGATCACTTCTCATCCTTATTAATTCCAGCGAGTACAGTCCCAGGCGAATCAATCTCTCCTTATAGTCTAATCCCCTCATCTCTGGAATCAACCGGTGAACCTCCTCTGCACAATCCCCAAAGCCAGTATATCCTTCCTCAAGTTAGGAGACCAGAACTGCATGCTGTATTCCAGTTGCAGCCTCACCTGTACTTTGTACAGTTGCAGCATAACCTCCCTGCTCTTAAATTCAATCCCTCTAGCAGTGTAGGCTAACATTCCATTTGCCTTCTTGATAGCTTGTTGCACTTGCAAACCAACCTTTTGCAATTCATGCACAAGCACTCCCAAGTCCTTTTACACAGCAGCATGCTGCACCTTTTTACCATTTAAATAATAATCTAATTTTCCTTCCAAAGTGGATAACCTCACATTTACCAATATTGTACTCCATCTGCCAGACCCTTACACCTCAGCAATTATGCAAGGATGTTGTTTGGAATTTGAGAAGACCCACTTTTGAAAAATCCTATAAACCACCTGTTTATTGAATGACTGTCAGCTTTTTAAAAAGACATCAGGAACTTATTGGCCACCAAAATCAAACCAAAGCTCTATTAAGACAATGTCAATGAGTAATCTCTTTACAGTGTAGTCAACACAATATGAATAAAGGCTGCTATCAAAAGATTGCCCCGAATATTACAAGACGTCTTGTGTGACTGACCTACTCCTAGAACAAAAGGAATAGATCAGGAACAGGACAAATTGCACCTCCTGTTTGCTCTGCCATTTAGGGCCTTAAATATTTGACCTACCTAATACCCTGCACCTTCGAATTTCCCTTGGTGTCCAAAAACCATCAAACTCAGGCATATATATGATGAAATCAAGGGACAACATCTCAAGAAATGAAAATTGTGAACCTTTGTAATTTTTTGCTCCATGGAGCAGTGGTCACTCAGTTGATCAGTGTGTTTATAGCTAAGATCAATACATTTTTGAACTCTAAGGTAACGAAGGAATAAAGGTCTATCAGGAAAGTAGACCAGAAATCAATGATCAGCCATGATCTTACTGAATGGAGAAGCATGTTAAAGTATGTGCAAGGCCTGCCCATTTTAAGAACATTTATTAAATTATGACACAATTTTAAACCCAAAATCCTCTGGGCAAGTACTGTGAGGTTAATCCAAACACAAAAGGAGATGCAAAATCCACTAGCTGATTTGTTTTGAAAAACTGAATAGAATGTATGAACGTATACATACCAGATTTTGGAACTGTTGAATGTATAGACTAGAGAAGTTATTTAATGATTTATAATAAAATTCTTTCAAACTGCATTACAGACCTGTAATCTCTTTACTGTGGTAGAGTGCATCTCTGTTGGAGGAGTCACTTTCTCAGATTCCTTTACTAAAATGGTATCTATGCAGAAAGAAATCCATCATGCAGCGTGAGCAAAACATACACAAAGAAGAGCACTTAAGAGCATCATCACTGACCATGAATTAAACAATATTTGAAACTGCATACAAGGTAATTACCAAAAGATATTGCCATTTGTAGACCTTTGATTATCCTCTCAGAATAAAAAAGCTGGAAAAGTACAGTTTGAAAGAAAGAGATAACAAAAGTTGTTCAATCTTTTAACTGGAAGAGGAGAAGGAAAACATTACTTCATAAAATTTCAGAATCCGCTCCATATGGTTAAACATCAAAAACAAAGGAACAAGGACAATGCAAATGGAAATAGCTTGCAGTTAAGATCAATTATGTAGTAAGCTGCCATCTAGTGTGCACATGGAAACATGTTCAACACATCATAGAAAATGGCACAATAATTAAAAAGGATACAACTGTGCCCAATGCTAGAGAAAAAAAATGATGAAACTCACAGAACACCTATAGACCACTGTTATGTACCCCTAGGGTTCATTGTTTCTGTGGACTGTCCTTTTAAAACGCCGGGAGAATGAGACTGACATTTGGATACTGTTGAGAAAGTGAGAGAGTGAGAGAGACAGAGAGACACGTGAAGTTATTTGATGGACAATCGATGTTATGGTTTCTCTGCAGCTTGTTTTGAATTTACAAGGACAGTCACAAAGACACACACAGTTACAGTCAAGATGCATACGGTCAATGGAAGACACCAGTGAGTCGGTCGCTGGTTTAAACTTTCAGTAGTCCAAAAGGGGTGAGTTGAAATCGATCCTGACTATTGACAAATGACTTTCACAAGTTTCTGTAACTAGAAAAAGTTTGCAGAGGAGAGAAGAGAGGAAAGGAAGGTTTGAAACAGAAGAAACCTAGTGACAAAGAGATCACTGTTCGGACTCTCTCTCTGAGTCGCCTGTGAGGGTGAGTTTGTTTCCACTCGGCTACGAAAGTGTGATTGTCACTTAGTTAATCCACAGCAGTGGGTTCTCTGGTGAGGGGAAAACCTTTGTGAATACCACATGTTTGTTTACCCTTTGTCTGTGTGTGGTAGTTCAATGAAGAAAGGCACCCCTGTGGCAAATCACTGTTGGAGTTATTTCATATGTCGTGGAACTGGGTAAGTGGCTATCACATTGGGTGATTGGGGTAACCTTGTGGAATATACAAGTGTGTCGACCCTTGCCTGGGCAGTGGCTCCCTTGAAGATGGTCCCCTTTGTGATAAGCTACTGTTAGTGATAATCCATACGTGGATTCTGTTTGAGTATCCACTTGGAGATGTTCCATAGCTGAATTTGTGTGTGGTACCACTTGTGTTGAAAGGATATTCGTTGAGGATCACTGTCAGTGATACTTCATGTGTGGAGTGGAACAACTTCGGAGTAAAAGCCTACTGCTTTTGTTATTTTGTATTGCTGTCGTGGAATCTGTGGAATATCAATGTAATTGCCTTCTCACAACATTCCCCTTTGGATTACAAACATCTGGCATTAATTAAGCTGTGCATTTGAACTGAACTTTTCTTACCCACCATCGTAAGACTGGATTCACTTACCACCTAAGCTTGAAGTAGTTTAGGGATTTATATATTTACACCTACATATGCATAACACCATTAACTCTTGATTTACCTGGTTTAAGTTACTCTATTACGTAGTTACTAATAAATAGTGTTTTGTGAACAGCAAAACCAGACTCCAGGTGTGTTCTATTGCTGCTGATACATTTACAGGGTCGCGTGTACGTAACACCACAAACACAAAGATTTTCCAAAACGGACTTACCGTCTTCTGGTGGAGCAGGGAATGGATCAGATCGCCGAGGTGGAGTTCGAGCTGTCAGAAAAACACCAAGGGGGCAACAATATTTCACAATATACTTACAAACACTTTGCTTTAAACTTAACAAAATAACTGTTAACATCCAGTTAAAAGGATTTTATAATTAGCACATTTAAAAGTTTTTATATACAATTTGGTACAACGGTCTGTCACTGAATTTGTTACTGCAGCTACATAATATTTGAGGTCCCATGGCTCTGGGTTCTCCATACTGCAATATGCTGCCTAGAAAATGTCGATTCAATAATGCAAGCACAATTCAAAGGTAGTTTAATACAATTAAACTTATTTGACTGCAATTATCAATGACAGATGGGACTCACAATCTACTTCATTATGATTTTGCACCTCACGGTCTACTTGCACTGCACTTTCTCTGTAGCTATTGCACTTCATTCTGCATTCTGTTCCATCTCAAAGCGCTGTGTACTAATTTGATTGTATGAACAGTAATGCGAGACAAGCTTGTCACTGTACCTTGGTACATGCAACAATGATAAACCAATTCCAATAAGCACATGGCTGCCATATGGTGGAAATAGAGAATATTAGAACATAGAACAGACACTTTGGCCCACAACGCTTGTGCCAACCAGGATATCAAATTAAACTAATTCCATCTGCCTGAATCCTTCCATTCCCTGCATGTTATTATGCCACTGCAGATAGCTCTTAAGCTCTATTATCATATCTGCTTCCATCATCACCCCAGCATCGCACATCAGGCACCTACCACTGTGCAAAAATCTCACCCCACACATCATTTAAGATGGTGTTCTTTGTCATTGCTTAAAGTGCACTGAAATTTAAATCAATTACCTAAATTCATAAAAAGTGTCAAAAGTAAAAATGTTTGTACTTCCAAGCGACTGTCTTCAATGTACACAAATCCAATATTTCATTTCCAAAGAAACTGACAAATTAATAAATGTTATCAAACATCATTTGATTTTAATTGCATGCTGTCTCACACTTTGAAAGAGACACTTCAGTAATTATTTCTATGAAGAACACTTTCTACAAATACTCAAATACCTGAGAGCAATTATTCACCAAAATGCTTTTAATGACTTCATAAAATCTTTTGTATTTAAACATGATCAATAGGCTTGGATGGAGTGACATTTGTAAACTGTGTCCAATATAAATGCAAGAGCATTGACAATTGATTCCTCTATCAATAAACAGACGGAACTAGTCGAGAGGGTGCAACAAATGCAACAAATCCTTCTGACAAATGAGGTAGGGCGAGTGCCAGAAGTGTCAGTTGGTGAGTAATCTGAGTTCTAATAAGCAAAATTCTATTTGTTGTAAAATAGTACGGAGAAGGATACAACCAGTTCACAGGTTAAGGTCCTGAAATGAGGCAGAGTAAATTTAGGAAGGATTCGGCAGGATCTTGCAGTGAGTAAATGGGTGAAATTCTTTGCAGGGAAAAGTGCATCTGCCAAGTGGGAGGCCTTTAAAAATGTGATGGTCAGGGCCTACATGGTCCTGTTAGAGTGAAGGGCAAGACAGTCAGGTTCAGGAACACTGGTTGATGAGCCTCTGATTAAGAAAAAGAGGGAGACATACACTGCTCAGAAGCAATTAGGAATTGGTGTATCTCTTGATGACTAGAAATGTAGGAGTGCACTTAAGAGAGATGCCAGGAAGGGAAAAAAAGGATATGGGAAGACGAGGTATAATGCCAAGAGATAATCTATAGGTATATTAAAAAGGTGGCTAGGGAGAAGATAAAAGACCAACATTGTCACCTGTACGTGGAACGAAAGGAAATCAATGACACAACAGATTCTGCAGATGCTGAAAATCCAGAGCAACACACACACAAAATGCTGGAGGAACTCAGTAGCTTAGGCAGCATCTATATAAGTCGCTGCTTTGATCTTTAATAAACATTTCTCCAGCGTTTACTGTAGAAAAAACAATAGAAGCTAAGAAAATAGGGGAAATGAGTAGTGTTGTCTTGGACCGCATATGAATTAACAGTAGGAGGTACTGAAGGCCTTAAAGTCCAAGGCCTGACTTTATGGGTAGGTAGAGAAGAAATTACAGAGGCCTTTGCAGAGATTTTTGCTTAATTTCTGACCACAGGTGAGGGTCCAGAGGACTGCAGAGTGGCTAATGTGGTAGCACTGTTTAAAATAAAAAGCAAGAACAAACTAGGAAACTACAGGCCAGTGAGTCTGATGATGGCAAATTGCTGAAAGACAGGATCAACCAATATTTAAAAAGACAGGGCCTGACTCAGGACAGTCACCATTGCTTTGTGCATGGTAAGTTATGTCTGACAAAATTCTTGGAGTTAGTTCTTTGAGGATATAACAAGGTGCATAGATGAGGGTGGAGGACTGGATGTAGTCCATATGAACTTTAGCAATGCCTTTGACAATGTCCTCACAACAAGATGTCTGTAATATTAAATTGCATGGAGTCTAGGGATGGATAGTAAATTAGATTCATAATTGGTTCAGTGATGCAAAGCAGAGGGTGATGGTTGATGGTTGTTTCTTGGACTGGAGGCCCGTAACTCATAATGTGCCACAGGGATTGGTGTTGGAACCTGTCATTTGCAATTCATATGAGCAATTTGGATGCAAGATGTGGTTAGTAAGTCTGCAGATGATACTAAAATAAGTGGTTGTATAGGTAGTGTAACAAGATTAGGAAAAATTGCAGGGAGACTTTGTTCAGTTGAGGATTGACAAATGACTTTCAATCCTGATAAATGTGAGTAATTACATTTTGGGCAAATTCAAAGTAAATTATCAAAGGACACATGTCACCATATACTACCTTGAGATTTGTTTTCTAGGAGACACAAGAAAATAAACTACAATAGAATTTATGAAAAACTATAAATAACAAAAGACTGAGAAACAACTAATGTGCAAAAGACAAATGGTGAAAATTTGTCACCATTGTTGACAAATTGTTGAGTTCTTGAAAGCGAGTCTGTAGGTTGAGTGAAGTTATCCAAGCTGGTTCAGGAAGGGTAATAATTGATAAACCTGGGGGTATGGGACCCAAATATAATAAACCTCCTAGCTGATGGTAGCAGCAAGAAGAGAGCATAGTCTGCATGATGGGAATACTTGATGATGGATCCTGCTTTCTTGTAGCAGCACACCTTGCAAATGTGCTCACTAATAGGGAAAGTTTTTCCTGTGATGGACTGGGCTGAATCCACACTTCCGTAGACTTTTCTATTCCTGAACATTGGTGTTTCCATACCAGGCTATGATGCAACCATTCAGGATACTCTCCACTGTGCATCTATAGAGGTTTGATAAAGTTTTGGATGGCATGTCATATCTAAGCAAACTTCTAAGGAAGTAGAGGTGGTGTTGTGCCTTATTTATGATGGCACATATGTGCTGGCCCTAGGACAGATTCTCTGATATGCTACCATCAGGGAATTTAAAAGTTACTGACATCCTCCACCTTGGATCCCCAATTGAGGACAGGCTCATGGAACTCCTGTAATCAATAATCAGCTCTTTGATTTTGCTGGCATTGAGTGAGAAGTTATCGTTAACATACAGTCAGCCCTCCTTATCCGCAGGGGATTGGTTCCGGGACCCCTCACGGATACTAAAAAACACGGATGCTCAAGTTGGTGGACTTTATGACCCAACGGAACTCCGGAGCTTATTTAACCTGTCTCAGTGTGGTGGACTTTAGGACCCAGCAGAGCTCGGGACCCACTGCCTGCAGTGTTTCTGTTCCAGAAAACGATCACGATTGAAAATAAAGTGGAAATAATAAAGCAATCAGAAAGAGATGAAATGGCATCAGTCACTGGAAAAGCGTTAAGCTACAGTCAGTCAACGATCGTAACAATTTTAAAGGATAAAGTGAGAATAATGGAGCATGTGAAAGCCCTGAGCCAATGAAAGCTACAATTATTACTAAGTAACACAGTAGTTTAATTATTGAAATACATATGTTTCTTAAGTGTTTTATATGCATAGAAAGGTTAAATATGTACTATATACTAAGACAAACATTTGACTAACTGACGCTAAATAATACTGGATCTAGCTGTTCCGACTTAGAGAACTCTTTTTTTTTGATTCCCGATCTGCAGCAACCTATGCACATCCTCCCGTATACTTTAAATCATCTCTAGGTTACTTATAATACCTAATACAATGTGAATGCTTTGTAAATAGTTGTTATACTGTATTGTTTAGGGAATAATGACAAGAAAAAAAAGCCTGTACATGCTCAAACAACAAGTGCTGGAGAGCGAACTTCCAGGTTTTCCCAATCCGCGGTTGGCTGAATCCGCGCATGCAGAACCCACAGATAAGGAGGGCCGACTATACCACTCATACAAATTTTCAATCTCCCTCCTATACAAGTAAAATTTATGCAGTGAAAGGGAGAGCTTGGGGAGTGTCATGGAACTCAGGACCTAGCTAGTCCATAGCTCACTGTTACAGTAGATAAGAAAGTGAAGGTGGTGTTTGTATGCTGGCCTTCAGCAGTTAGGCTATTGAGTATCAGAGTTGGGAAAGTATATTGCAGTTATGAAGGGCATTAGTGAGAACACACTTAAAACATTGTGTACTGTTTTGGTCAACCTGTTAAAGGATAGATATTTTTAAATTAGAAAACAGTGCAGAAAAGATTTACCAGGATGTTGCCTGAGCTTGGGGTTCTAAATTATAAAGAAAGGTTACACAGACTAAGGCTTTTAATCCCCAGAACATAGGAGATTGAGGGGTATTCTGATAAGAGATATAGAAATCATGAGGGCATAGACAGGTTGAAAGCACATAGTCTTTTCCCTAGGGAAGAGGTGTCTAAAATAAGAGGGCATAGATTTAAAAGGGACATAAATAGAAATAGTGGTTGAGGCAGGCACATCAACAATATTTAAAAACTATCTAGATAAGTACATGGATAGGAGAGCTTTAAAGGGTTACAGGTCAAAGGAGAGCAGATGGGACTAGCTTGCTAAGTAACACAGGATGAACTTTTCTCGTGCTGTAGGCTCTATGCAAAAATACAAAGAGATATGTTTTGCTGACCAATGGCATTGTGTGGCTGAAAGATCTCCTTGTATTCCTCTGGATTTCGGATCTCTGCAGTTGACTCCTTGTCGTCCTTCTCTTCTTCTGCACCAGGGTTTCTTCCTTCATTCTCCAGCTCTTCTTTCACTTTGCTACCAAGAGAGAAAAAAAAAATTGCATTTGGAAAGAGTAAATCAGAATAATTACAGTAGATGATCTCCATCGATCAACTTCATCCATAACATCTGGTACACTCCATGTGAAAACCCTTTACAATCGTTCACAGGAGGAACACAAGTAAAGCCAGTGCTGAGGCATGGATATTCATGGCAAAAGCTTAGTCAAAGAGACAGTTTTAAGGAGGATGAACGGGTTTGGCACAAATTATGGTCCTCAAAACTGGTGTGATTAATTTAGATAGGAAATGACCAGATCTGTAGTAACAGAGACACGTCAAAGGAGATTCAGGGCTGGAATATGTCATCTTCCTGTTTCTGTGCTGTACCTCTCTATGACTCTAAAGTTGCTGACCCTCTCTAGCACTGATCTTCCTGACCTCACGGATCTCTTGTTTCCTCCTCCTGAAGTCAATAACCAGCTCCTTGGTCTTGCTGGCATTGAGTGAGAGGTTGCTGTTATGGCACCACTCAGCCAGATTTTCAATCTCTCTCCTATATGCTGATTCGTCTCAACCTATGATTCTGCCTATGACAGTGGTGTTGTCAGTAAACTTGAATATGGCATTGGCGCTGCACTTAGCCACACAGTCACAAGTGTAAAGCAATTAGAGTAGGGGGCTAAGCACACAGCCTTGTGGTGTTCCTGTGCTGATAGAGATTGTGGAAATGCTGTTGCCAATCTGAACTGACTGGGGTCTGCAAGTGAGGAAATCAAAGATCCAATTGCACAAGGAAGTATTGAGGCCAAGGTCTTGAGGCTTATTGACTAGTTTTGAAGGGATGATGGTTTTGAATGCTGAACTGTAGTTCAATGGTCCCCAACCACCAACGAAGAAATGATAAGATTTGGCAGTATGGAATATGAGTCAGCTGCACCTTTCCTCATTCCCTGTCACACCCACTGTTGAACTTGAACGCACGTGAGATCATCAGTCGGTCATTAATCTACAACTACTCGATAAAGAGCCATAGAACCATAGAACACTACAGCACAGTACAGACCATTCAGTCCTCCATGTTGCGCCAACCCATATAATCATTAAAAAAAAGTACTAAACCCACACTACCCCATAACCCTCCATTTTTCTTTCATCCATGTGCCTGTCCAAGAGGCTCTAAAATACCCCTAATGTTTTAGCCTCCATCACCATCCCCGGCAAATCATTCCAGACTCTCACAACTCTGTGTAAAAAACTTACCCCTGATGTCTTCACTAAACTTCCCTCCATTAATTTTGTACATATGCCCTCTGGTGTTTGCTATCAGTGCCCTGGGAAACAGGTACTGACTATCCACCCTATCTATGCCTCTCATAATCTCGTAGACCTCTATCAAGTCCCCTCTCATTCTTCTACGCTCCAAAGAGAAAAGTCCCAGCTCTGCTAACCTTGCTTCATATGACTTGTTCTCCAAACCAGGCAACATCTTGGTAAATCTCCTCTGCACCCTCTCCATAGCTTCCACATCCTTCCTATAATGAGATGACCAGAACTGAACACAATACTCTAAGTGCAGTCTCACCAGAGATTTGTAGAGTTGCAACATGACCTCTCTACTCTTGAACTCAATCCCTCTGTTAATGAAGCCTAGCATCCCATAAGGCCTACTTAACTACCCTATCAACCTGTGCAGCGACCTTGAGGGATGTGTGGATTTGAACCCCTAAGTCCCTTTGTTCATCTACACTCTTAAGTAACTGACCATTAATCCTGTACTCAGTCTTCTGGTTTGTCCTTCGAAAATGCATTACCTCACACTTATCCAGTTTGAACTCCATCTGCCATTTTTCTGCCCAACTCTGCAGCCAGTCTATATCCTCTTGTAACATTCCACAACCTGCAGCTCCATCCACAACTCCTCCAATCTTCGTGTCATCTGCAAACTTACTCACCCATCCTTCTGCCTCTACATCCAGGTCATTTATAAAAATCACAAATAGCAGGGGTCCCAGGACAGATCCCCGTGGCACTCCACTAGTCACTGACCTCCAGGCAGAATACAATCCTTCCACCACTACCCTATGCTTTCTTCCTTTACACCAATTTTTTATCCAAACAGCCAAGGTTCCACTTATCCCATGTCTCATGACTTTCTGGATGAGTCTCTCGTGAGGGACCTTGTCAAATGCCTTGCTAAAGTCCATGTAGACCACATCCACTGCCCTACCCTTATCAATTTCTTTTGTTACCTCTTCAAAAAACTCAATCAGGCTCGTGAGGCATGATCTTCCCTTCACAAAGCCATGTTGACTATCCCTGAGTAGTCTGTACTTCTCCAAATGCTCACAGATCCTATCCTTAAGAATCCTTTCCAGCAGATTGCAAACTACCGACGTAAGACTTACTGGTCTATAGGTCCCAGGTTTCAAATGCAAAAAGAGGATTCAAATGAAAAAACAAATGTCGCTTGAAAGTTTCTTTGGAAGAGGTGGTAGGGGACAAAAAAAAGGGCTAACGACAATGACAACGCAGAGACAGTCGAGGCTGAGACTGCAAAAAAAAAAGAGCTTTTTTTAACAGAAAACACAATGAGTTGTACATAAAATATGGCTTTAATGCGACCGGTGACTCACACACTCCAAGCCCTGTGTGTGTGATATGTGGAGACAAGCTGTCTAATGAGGCAATGAAACCCTCAAAACTGCTTTGGCACCTTGAGTCCAAGCACCCTGCACCTAAAGACAAACACTGAGTTTTTTTGAACGGAAAAAACATGAGCAAGTGGGACAGAAGCAAGTGCTGAGAGCCACCACCTCCACAAATGCTGCTGCTCCGAGAGCATCATACTTAGTGGCTAGTTGTATTGCTAAGGCTAAGAAGCCTTTTACTGCTGGTGAATAATTGATACTGCCTGCTGCCAAGGACATGTGCCGTGAACTGCTGAGAGAAGCTGCAGCTAACAAGATGGCACAGGTTTCTCTTTCAGCTACTACAGTTTCAAGAAGAGTCAATGACATAGTGGAGGACATTGAAGCACAGCTGTTCGAACGGCTTAAGGAGTCACAATGGTATGCCATCCAGGTCAATGAGTCTACCGATGTCGAAAACAAGGCAATACTGCTGGATTATGTGCGATATATATTTTAAAACGATGTGCACGAGGATATGTTGTGTGCACTGCTGCTGCCAACTAACACAACTGGGGCAGAACTATTCAAGTCTTTGAATGACTACATGTCAGGCAAACTGGACTGGTCATTGTGTGTTGGAATATGCACAGACGGGGCTGCAGCTATGACTGGACGGCTGTCTGGATTCACTACCCGAGTCAAAGAGGTTGCTCCTGAATGCCAGTCTACACACTGTGTCATACACAGGGAAATGCTGGCTAGCCAAAAAATGTCACCTGATCTTAACAGCATATTGAGTGACGTTGATGAAGTTATCAATCACATCAAAGCAAAAGCCCTTAACTCACGTCTGTTTGAGCAGCTTTACGAGGAAATGGATGCAGAGCACAAACGCTTTCTCTTACACACTGAAGTCAGGTGGCTTTCAAGGGGGAGAGTCCTGGCCAGGGTTTTTGAGTTAAGAGAGCCGCTACAGAGATTTCTTTCTGGAAATGTCACCTCTGGCAGCACACTTCAGTGACGAAGAGTGGATAGCAAAACTTCCTTATTTGTGTGAAATCTTCAACCTGCTCAATGAACTCAATTTGTCACTTCAGGGGAGAATGACAACTGTCTTCAAGTTGGCAGATAAAGTGTCTGCTTTCAAAGCCAAACTGGAAATATGGGGACGGCGAGTGGACAGGGGCATATTTGACATGTCCCCAACATTAGCAAGGATTTTGGGAGAGACTGAGGCTGCACTGTCCTTCTTCACAGCTGGTGCTCGATCATCTATCTTCGCTGTCGACAGAATTCGAGCGTTACTTCCCAACTGCAAATTACCCAAGATGTGCAAAGGAATGGGTCCGTGACCCATTTGTGAATGTCCCCGGTGAATCATCCATATCAGTGCGGGAAGATCAACTCCTCGAGCTTGACAGTGGGCTAAAAAGTATGTTTGACATTACATCTCTGCCGGCATGCTGGATCAAAGTCAAAGCTGAATATCCTGAGATAGCCACGAAAGCACTGAAAACGTTGCTTCCATTTTCAACATCATATCTCTGCGAAGCGGGGTTTTCTGCAAGGAGTGCAACAAAAACTAAATTGTGGAATAGACTGGACATAAGGAACCCTCTTTGAGTATCGCTGTCTCCCATCACCCATCATTGGGACTGTCTTGTTGCAGGGAAACAAGCCCAGGGCTCCCACTGATTCAGCGACATTGGTGTGTTGCAATGATTTTATATGTTCATATGAGGAAAATATGCGCTGTGTGTTTAATATCCAAACGTTACTTAAAATGTTATGATGCTATTGACTTATAAGTGACTTATAATTGACTGATCACTATATTCATGCAAGGAAATTATGCACTGTGTGCTTAATATTAAATTCATTAGATAAACCCTTTTAGAAACGAAACTGAGTGTATTAGCCACTTATAAGTGACTTATCACCTATATTCCGGTCGTGATTAACACCCCCCCCCACCCCACCTGTCGGCTGGTCCACAAGAATATTGTCAATATTAAACTGGTCTGTGGTGCAAAAAAGGTTGCTGACCCCTGCTGTAGTTGATAAACAGCACTCTGATATACACACCTGTGCTGTGTAGATGTTCCAGGGTTGAGTGAAGAGCCATTGAAATGGCATCTGCTGTGGACCTGTTGCTCCAGTAGGCATATTGGAATGGATCCAAGTCACTTCTCAGGCAGAGGTTGATGTTTCATCTCCAACCTCCCAAAGTTGCAAGTAGATGCAAGTACAACTGGACAAGTCATTGAGGCAGGTTACCACATTCTTCTTAGGCACCCATTTAATTGATGCCTGCTTAAAGCAGGTGGGTACCTCAGACTGCCAATGCGAGAGGTTAAAGATCTCAGTGAACAGTCCAGCCAGTTGATCAGCACAGGATTTTAGTAATTGCCCAAGTAACCCTTCTGGGTCAGATGCTCTTTGTGGGTTCACCCTCCTGAAGGCTGCTCACACGTCAGGCTTTCAGGCTTGGATACTGAAATCATTGGATCATTAGGGACTTTGGGAGTTTGTGATGATTCCACCAAGTTTTGACAGTCTAAGTAAGCGTAGAAGGCATTGAGCTCTTCTGGAAGAGAAGCTCTGTTGTCGCCTATGTCGCTTGATTTAACTTTATCAGAGCTGACAGTAATCAAGCCCTGTCTCAATTATCGGGCATCCTTCGTTGATTCAAATTTGGTCCAGAATTGCCACTAAGCCTGGGAGATGGCTTTCCAGAGATCATACCTGGACCTCTTGTAACTTTCTTGGCTACCAGACTTGAATGTCTCTGATCTGGCCCTTAGCAGATTGCAGATCTCAGATCCCATGGTTCATCTAGGGCAGAGGTCGGCAACCTGCGGCTCCAGAGCCACATGCGGCTCTTTGATCTCTGTGATGCGGCTCCCCGTGGTTTGTTAGCTTTTGAAATGTAATTCGAAATTTGAAGATTATGGTGATCTTGTACAATATGAAAACTTTGCGGAGACACCGTTTCCTGGCACATCCGAACCGGCTCACAATTAGCTACCGTTCCGACTAAGGGAGATAGCCTACGGGGGTTTGTGAGTACGTGTCTTTTGGAGCATCCGCGCCCACGGGGACGGGTTGAGGGAGGCTTTAAAGCAAGGCTGTTTAGTTCGAATAAAGTTACCTTTGACTGCAGTCTTTATTTTAGCGCTGCGTGTAGCACACCGCTACAACGTGTTTTTTATCGCTATTAATATACATCAGAACTGCCAATGCGCGCCAGTGCGCGCTTTCTTTTAATTCTTCGATCCAAGGTAGGCTACCTACGGAGTAACCTTCAACCCAAAGTCTTTTTTTCGGAGTTCAAAATGTTTTTGTTGCATGCAGAAATGTAATTTCGTTTTCTCTGCAGGAGTTCATCAATTTCATAAATGCAACACATTATAGTTTGTTTATACATAGCATAAAGGCAAAAAAAACCCGTTGTATGCAGTGTTATTTCATTTTGTGGCTCCCAGTGTTTTCTTTTCTGTGGGAAATGGGTCCATATTGGCTCTTTCAGTTGTAAACGTTGCCGACCCCTGATCTAGGGATTCTGGTTGGGGAAGACTCTGAATGATTTTGTGGGGATACACTCATCTTTAACTGTTTTAGTAAAATCTATGACAACCACGGTTATTCATTCAGATCTACAGATGAGTCCTTGAACACGACCCAGTCAAAGCAATCCCTTGGCTGCTCCTCTACCTCCCACGACCACCTCGTTATTGTCCTAATCTCTGGAGCTTTGCTCTTTAGTCTCTGCCTGTGCGCAGGTAGAATAACAGCCATGTGATCTGATTTAACAAATTGCAGTCTGGACATGGTACAGTAGGCATTCTTTATCTTAGTATAACAGTGGTCTACTCCGTTGAGACCTCTGGTCTACAGGTTATACATTGATGGTAGTTCAACAGGACTTTCCTCAAACAATTGAAGTCCCCAATTATGATTTGAAATGCTTCGGGGTAAACTGTTTGTTTGCAGATGGCATCGAGTGCTTGATCATATTTGGTATGTAAACTATTGTGAAAGAGAACTACAAAGGTAAATAGAACAGATGGCACTTGACAATTCAAGTTGGGGGGGAAACACAAGTTCGACAAAACTGCCACATCAGAGCACCATCAAGAGTTTATTATGAAACACACACCTCCATCTTTTACTTGGGCATGTTTGTTGATGATCCAGAATGATTCAGTCCATTCCCAACTCCTCAGAAAGTAAAGCAATCCAGAGCTGTACGTGGCAAGACTTGGACAACATTCAAGCATGCAATGATAAGTGGCAAATAATATTTGTGGCACAGAAGAGGCAAGTAAAGAAACCCAACAACCTACCCCTGGTCCTCACAATAACAATGACAGCACTGCACGGGGTCTAGATCCCTCCCAGCACAAATGCGCCATTCTAGCATCTGCAATGACAACTCAGTTTCTGAAGTCTGCTGCTGATTAGTGTACAGAACAGTCTTCTCTCTAAAAATTGCAAGCCTAGTTCTCATAAATGTCCTGGCAGTTTACTTGGACATATCAGAATCAAAATCAGGTTTATTATCACCGGCATGTGACATGAAATTTGTTAGCTTAACAGCAGCAGTTCAATACAAAACATAATCTAGCAGAGAGAGGAAAAAATAATGATAATAGACAAAAACAAGTAAATCAACTACGTATATTGAATAGATTTTAAAAGAATGTACAAAAACAGAAATACTGTATATTAAAAAAGTCAGGTAGTATCCAAAGCTTCAATGTCCATTTAGGAATCAGATAGCGGAGGGGAAGAAGCTGTTCCTGAATCGCTGATTGTGCACCTTCAGACTTCTGTACCTCCTACCTGATGGTAACATTGATAAAAAAGACATGCCCTGGGTGCTGGAGGCCCTTAATAATGGATGCTGCCTTTCTGAGACACCATTCCCTAAAGATATCCTGGGTACTTTGTAGGCTAGTACCCAAGATGGAGCCGACTAGATTTACTACCTTCTTCAGCTTCTTTCGGTCCTGTGCAGAAGTTCCCTACGAACAACCCCCAATAAAGTAATTGAGCAGATATAGGTCATGCAGCTGTTCAAATATGATCATATCTGATCTATGCTGGCCTCAACTCCTCTGTTGTGCATTTTTCCATGCCTTTCCATTCCCTGCTATTAATATTTATCCACCTCCACTTTGTTTTTAGTGATCCAGCTTCCACCACCAGAACTACATTAGTCCTTTCTACAATAAATTTTTCTCCATGAGATACCAAGCGATTTCACAATCTGTATTTCTATCACAATGATAAATAGCTGCACACGCTAATATGAGATTTTAAAATATGTAGGCCTCCGTTAGTCTCGATAGACCATGGATTTGTGCCTTGGAAAGTTTCCAGGGCGCAAGCCTGGGCAAGGTTTTTTTTTTAAAACAGAAGACCAGCAGCTGCCCAAGCTGCAAGTCTCCCCTCTCCACACCACCGATGTCGTCCAAGGGAAGGACATTAGACCCATACAGCTTGGTACTGGTGTCGTCACAGAACAATGTGCGGCTAAGCGCCTTGCTCAAGGACACACGCAGCCTCAGCCAAGGCTTGAACTAGCGGCCTTCAGATCACTAGATGAACGCCTTAACCACTTGGCCGTGCAAAAAAATAACTGCTCACAAGAATAACAAAAGGCAAACAAGGAAGTACAAAACGGTTAATCATCTTTGAATGCGCAAGTGAACAATTTATCTCCATTTTACTGTTCCCACCATTACTGTAGCTTGTTTACTGGAAATTCCATTTATTCTGATGAAGGAGGAATGCAATGGATACTGCAATCCCGAAGTATCCTGAGTGTATGCTGTGGTCCTGGATTTCAATGGTAGCTGAATTTCTACAACCTCAATTATTTTTGGGGAAAAAAGGGTATCATGGTATTAGTACAGGAAAGTGGTGCATGACTAAAAGATCATTATCTTACCAAATGGCAAATAGCCTACTCTTCCTTCTATTTCTATGATCATATGTTCTAGACAAGCAATCCAATATAACATTAAAGCAACAGCTGCTCAATGACCATCCATTCTGATCAGACTATTTTCTGTCTGCCATACAGTTTCCACCATCCAGTGTGAGAGCACTGGAGCACTATCATTAACAAGTTTGCTTCTAAGTCATACGTGATTAACCTAACAGCAGTGAGAGAATATTTTCATTTTGAGGTCTGTCATGGACCAAGCTGCAACCTAGCACTATCAACTCAATGGAAAAAGAAAAAATTAAATGGCATCTTTGCCAGTGTGTTGGCCAATTGTGAATTTATAAGTATAGAATAAATTAAAATCCATTAAATGTGTTTCACTGTTACAAATGACCAGTTCAAAAACTAAGAATAGGAACCTTAGACGGAAAGAAAAAACCCTCATTTTAATGGTGGGCTGTGAAGCTGTTGATCCATGGGTAACACTGTCTATGTTAATGATTAAAGCAGATCAAAGAATGATTCAAATAAATGGTTTAGGAAAATATGACACAAAAATTGGACAGATACAAGAAATTAAAGATTCCTGTTCCTCTGTGAATAAACAGAAACACTCACTTATTGCCCTAAAATGGCTTTCTCTATGCTACAAATTCCTCAGAACATAAACAGTACAGGCCCCTTCAGGCACAATGTTGTGCAAATTTATATAAACCTACTTCACAATTAATCCATCCCTTTGCTCCTACACAGCTCATAAACTTCATTTTTCTTACATCCATATGTCTATCCAAAAGACATTTAACTGTCCCTATTGTATCAACCTCTACCACCACCCCCAGCTGTGCATTCCAGGCACCTACACCCCTCTCTGTGTCAATAACCCTACCTCTGATACTTCCCTTAAACTTTCCTCCCCTTATCTTAAAGAAATGTAATTCCAGGAGAAATGGTACAGCGCTATTCAACCCAATTCCAGATGAGCCACATTGCAACCTGATTCTGTAATTTGTCTTGAGCCACGATAAAGAGACAGTTACAATTATGTTTTATCTGAAACTTTACAAGTTCTGAAGTGCTTATTCATTGCAAGGGATAGGGACTGTAAAGGGAATTTAAAAATTATTCAAAGTAACCACCTTTTTCACCTTCACCGTTAAAGTGCTTTTTTTGATTATGACGCTTGGACAAACTTAAACCAATGCCCACAGAGAAACAGCAAATAAACTAATAAAGCAAAACAAAAAGGAATGCCTAGAGTTGAACAACATCGATGAAAGGATTTGGAGATCCGGACTCCCCTTGGATTAATAATATAGAACTTACTTTACCTTTGAGGTCTGTTGCATGTAGTTAAGGGCCGCTCATAGTTGCGTCTGAGTGCAGCTCCTTTCATTTCTGATAGATTGAAGAGTTTTTCATCTTCAACTGTGCCCTGGACAATTGAACCAGTCTTCTTCACTCTATTCAGATCCACCACAAACGTTGAGACTGTCACCTGACTGAATGAAGCTCCAATCTATTATGTAAACAAATCACAAAGATATGAAACAGGAACTGAGGTGAACAGTAAAGAATGCTTACCTTTTACATTAAAGATTACAGCAGTTGCTCAGGCAAAGTTATTTCACATACTACTATTGTAATATGCAATTCTGCTCATTTAAAAAAGCTATTTAATAACCATTTATTTCAATTAACAACCTAAAATACCATTACCAAGAACATGATAATCCACTGCATTGAATCAGATCTCAGTTCAATCCATTCAATTCAAAGCCTCAAGCTAAAGTACAGATCACCTTTTACAATATTACGCAAACAGGAAACACAAGGTTTGACAAGCAGCTCAACAAGAGCACAGTTTAGTTCCAGTTCTGATTATTAAACTGCAAAAATGTTAGTAGGAAATTAGTAATTTTTAAATTGTTGATCTTTGGCACAACGTCAAACTCATGTTTTATATTTCTATAGAACCACCAAAACAACTGTTCTCCTAAATTATTACGATTCATGTAGAAAAATTGCAATAACAGAAACAATTATAGAGAAAGGTTGAATAGGTTACAACTTGATTCCCTTGGGTGCAAGAGAATGAGCAGAGATTTAATAGAGGTATCACCCCTCTCTCCACTAATGGTGCCTCAATTAAGATCTTTAGTTTTTATTTCACACTACTAATACCAACAGTATTTTTCTAAAATGAACATGTATATCAGAATCAGATTTATTGTCACTGACATGTGTCATGGTATTTGTTGTTTCTCAGTATTAGTCCTTATAGCATTCATCTGTAACGTTAATCTCTTTTGCTTAGCAGTGCAAATTTCTTTTGGTGTATTAACTCCCCATAACTGAGGTGTACAGCATTTTAATTACTATATTTAATTCCATTACTTAACTGGACTCATCCTAACTGTTCATCTTATACCATTCAACACCCATAATTGTACAGGACATACCAACTGATTGGAACAGATGGCAAGGTCTGCTGCTCTACCCCAATTAACAGGAAGTACATCAAAACAACGTGGAGGTTCCCATCCATATACATGCAATGAATCCTGAGATCCGCTGTATAGACAACAACCATCTGGATTGAACAAAATACACCTGAAACAGATAGAGAATAGGAAATCAATAGTTTTTTTTCCAATGGCAAAATAATTTCAAAATAACCAGCTAGTTGGAGCAATTTCATGATAAAACAGTATAGCATTGAACTGGCTATTCAGACCAAAACATCATGCCAATCTTGATGCCAAATTATACTAAATGTTCTCCTCCTACGTTGGCACCCATGTTCCTCCATATTCTCATGTCGAATTAAAAACCTTTTGAATGCCACCAAAATGCCAGCTTCCACTACTACACCTGGTATCTTATTTCGGCTCCCTTTCTATCTCAGTATAAAACCTTTCCCCTCATGTTGCTTTCAACAAATCCTCCCCTGCCAAAAACTGCGAAGCATGTCCTCTGGTGTTAACATGGGGAGAAGTTTCTGACTGTCTACCCTATATCTATGTCTTTATTATTTTAAAAACCTCTATCAGGTCTCCCCCCAGCCTCTAACACTCTAAAGAGAACAACCCAAGTTTGTCCAACCTTTCCTTATGGCTCATGCCTCCTTTCCATTCAGCATCCTGGAAAACCTCTTCTGCATCCTCTCCAGTCTCCACATCCTTCTTGTAATGGGGTGACCAGAACTGCAAGCAATACTCCAAATGCTGTCTAACTGAAGTTTTACACAACACCCCTACCAATAAAAGGCAGGCATGCTATGCTTCTTCTTTACCATCTTATCCATTGGTTTAGCCACTTTCAGTGAACTATGGACTTGTATCCCAAGTTCTCTTCTATGTCAATGCAATAAAGGGATGCACCATTAACTGTATACTTTCAACTTTCAAACTGACTTCACAAAGTGCAATGCTTCATACTTGCCTGAAGAAAATTTCAGCTGTCACTTCTCTGTCCATATCTGTAACTGATCTATATCCTGCTGTATTCTTTGAAAGTCCTTTACAATGTCCACAACTTCACCAATCTTGCTCATTCACCCATCTAAATTTTCATCCAAATCATCGATCTATATTATAAACAGAGGCCCTAGC
The DNA here is from genome assembly GCF_030144855.1 of Hypanus sabinus. Lineage (NCBI taxonomy): Eukaryota > Metazoa > Chordata > Chondrichthyes > Myliobatiformes > Dasyatidae > Hypanus > Hypanus sabinus. The sequence continues at coordinate 14,900,099 of NC_082722.1, read as the reverse complement.
ACTAATCCTTCAGAATTCCAATGTTGTTTCTCATATACATTAATGATCTGGATGATGGGGTGGTAAATTGGATTAGTAAGTATGCAAATGATACTAAGATAGGTGGTGTTGTGGATAATGAAGTAGGTTTTCAAAGTTTGCAGAGAGATTTAGGCCAGTTAGAAGAGTGGGCTGAAAATGGCAGATGGATTTTAATGCTGGTAAGTGTGAGGTGCTACATTTTGGTAGGACTAATCCAAATAGGACATACATGGTAAATGGTAGGGCATTGAGGAATGCAGTAGAACAGAGTGATCTAGGAATAATGGTGCATAGTTCCCTGAAGGTGGAATCTCATGTGGATAGGTGGTGAAGATAGCTTTTGGTATGCTGGCCTTTATAAATCAGAACATTGAGTATAGGAGTTGGGATGTAATGTTAAAATTGTACAAAGGATTGGTGAGGCCAAATTTGGAGTATTGTGTACAGTTCTGGTCCCCGAATAATAGGAAAGATGTCATCAAAATAGAGAGAGTACAGAGGAGATTTACTAGAATGTTACCTGGGTTTCAGTACTTCAGTTACAGAGAAAGGTTGAACAAGTTAGGTCTTTATTCTTTGAAGCATAGAAGGTTGAGGGGGAACTTGATAGGGTATTTAAAATCATGAAGGGGATAGATAGAGTTGACGTGGACCTTTCCTGATGAAGGGTCTCGGCCCGTAACGTCAACAGCACTTCTCCCTATAAATGCTACCTGGCCTGCTGTGTTCCACCAGTATTTTGTGTGTGTCGTTTGAATTTCCAGCGTCTGCAAATTTCCTCATGTTGACGTGGATAGACTTTTTCCATTGAGAGTAGGGGAGATTCAAACAAGAGGACATGAGTTGAGAGTTAAGGGGCAAAAGTTTAGGGGTAACTCGAGGGGGAACTTCTTTACTCAGAGAGCGGCAGCTGTGTGGAACGAGCTTCCAGTAGGAGTGGTAGAGGCAGGTTCGATTTTGTCATTTAAAAAAATTGGATAGGCATATGGACAGGAAAGGAATGGAGGGTTATGGGCTGAGTGCAGGTAGGTGGGACTAGTGAGAGTAAGCGTTCGGCGCGGACTAGAAGGGCCGAGATGGCCTGGTTCTGTGCTGTAATTGTTATATGGTTATATACCATTGGTCATGGCTGCCCAGCTAAAATAACAGCTTTCCACCCCTACTCTGTCTTCTATGGGCCAGTTTCAAATCTTAACTTGCAATTCACCCTGGATCCCTTGCAGCTTCATCTTCTGAATCAAGCAACTATATAGGACTTCATCAAATGCCTTAGTGAAGTCCATATAGACCCCATCCACTGCTTTACCCTCATCAAGCTCCCATTCCCGCCTCAAAAAACCTGATCAATTTTTAAACCTGCCCTTAAGCAGGCCACGCCTTTCCAAATGTGCATAAATCTTATCCTTCAGTATCCTGTCCAGCAGTTTGCTTACCATGGATACAAGGTTCATTGGCCTATAATTACCTGGATTATCCGTATTTCTTTTTTGAACAAAGACACAATAGTTGTTACTCTCTAGTCCATTGAGACCTTGTCTGTTTCTAGTGAGGACATAAAAATCTGTCAAAGCCTCAGCAATCTCCACACTTGGGAGCAAGAGCCTGTACTGTGCAGTAGCTAAGTATAAAATACCTTGGTCTTGATCTTGCTTGCCAATTACATTTCACAGCCCTTTTGGCCTTCCTAATCACCTGCTCAAGCACTTTTTGCATTATATTTATATTCTACAAGGGCCCAGTCAGATTTTAGTTTACTAAACCTTACAAAGGCTTCTTTCTCCTTCCTTCCTGGTACAACAAATGCTCCCAATCAATGCCTCTTAGCTGTGCCTTATCGTATTGCAATTTGCCCTCCCCCAATTTCCACAAGATACGATTTTTTCCTTACTCATAACTAACCTAAAACATAGAGTTGTGGTCATTATTCCCAAAACATTCACCCAGCATCAGGTCTGTCATCTGCTTGGTTTATTTCCCCAAACCAGGTGCAATATGTTCTTTTCTTGAGTTGATCTCTCCATGTACTGTTTCAGGAGCCCCTCTTGGATGCAATGAAGAAACCCTGCCCCATCTAAGCCTCCTGTATTAACTAATGCTGAGAAAATTAAAGTCCCTCCCCAAGACAATCTGACTGCTTCCATACCTTTCCATAATCTTTCTATGTATCTACACAAAATTATACAAAAACCTCACCAAATAATTAGGTACTCCTTTCAAAATTTACACCTAACCCATAAAAACAAAGTGTACTGTGTTAACAAACATGATGCTGCAGTACAAGGATCAATCAGGTCCCAGGGTGAATGCTGGTCTGTACCAAGTTATTCTCTGCCCTGCTGTAGTGACAAGACAACGGCAATCATTATAGGCCTTGGGAAGAGGACATAAGATGGAGGAAGTCACATCAATTCCCAGCCTTGAGTAAAAGCCACAGAAAAAGTTCATGCACGTGGACCAATGGTAAGCACTGCTGAGCCTCAGCTGTAATGTAAGCATCTACAAAACACCTTTTAAGTTCAAGTTGTGTACACTCAGTAGCCCTGAATACATTGCTGCTAGGCTGTGAAAATCCATGAAGGATGCAAAGGCATAAATGACTGACTCTAGGATAATGGATAAATGATGAATGGAAAGAGACGGTACACAATAACAGATTTTCCCCCCAATAAACCTCTCAGCCAACTGAATAGGACACAGAGTACCAAAATGAAAGAACAGGCAAAAATGAACACTATTGTCATATTTATAGTACAACATCAATGTGCTCATAGCTCTAAAGCTGTTTGGCAGTGGCACTTCAAGATGAGTAGTCCTTGCACACATTACATGACTTCACCAATTGTACTTGCATCTGATGATCCATAAAAAAATAAGCAAACAATTGAAATTTTGATTTGAACAATATGGCTCCTTGTACCTGACAGGAGTACTCTCTACTTCTGTACAGCTCACCATCTTAAACTTTTCTAGGTCCCAAAACTTTATTGTTCTGAAAGAGAGAGTAAAATAGAACATTAAGTAACTGTGGGACATCAATGCAGTCACATTTCCAATCATTAGTACACTTACTGTAAATAGCCTACACCAGGCATGGGCAAACTACGGCCTGCGGGCCATATGCGGCCCGTTAAGCTTTTTAATCCGGCCCGCAGAACTTGATGAAATTATATTAATAATCCTTGTTAACGTTTTCTCCCTGCAATTCTGGCGTTTTCCCAATAAATGACGCACTCTATATACATTTGTGGCGACCCATTTCCTGGCACATCCGAACCGGCTCACAATTAGCCAGCGTTCCGGCTAAGGGAGATAGCCTGCGGGGGTTTGCGAGAAATTTGGAGCCTCTGCGCCACGGGGGGCAGGTTGAGGGAGGCTTAAAAGTGAGGCTGGGGATTTCGAATAAAGTTTTTTTTTTCGACTGCAGTTACCGACTCCGTGTCGTAATTTTAGCGCTGCATGTAGCACACCGCTACACATTGACCTTTGTTGAGGTGCAGCGTATTACTCCACATTTGCGCTTTACTCTTTGTTCGGCTCGACCTATTTGTGTGAACAGGCGTTCAGCGTCATGAACATCAACAAAGCCAGCCACAGATCCAAGTTAACTGACCAACACCTCAGATCCATCCTGAGAATCGCCACAACAAAACTAAATCCAGACTTTGATGCGCTGGCTAAAAAGGGAGACCAACAACACTGTTCCCATTGAAAATAAAAATGAGTTTCTTCGTTGTGTTATGTAAAAAATGCATTTGAAAATATTTTTTTCAATAAGCCTTACATGTTACATGTCATTTCTGTAAAGTGATCGACATGAGTAGTGCGCAGGTGCACGTATGTTCTCAAAATAAAAAATGCGCTCCAGATCAAAAAACGCGCTCCGCATACTGGCGTGCTGTCATTGTTCTGTCTTTGTGCTGGTCGTTGTTGAGTTTTGGCACAGGGGACAATTGAATAAGAAGGAGCAGGACAAGTAGACCTGCATCTCCTACCGTTTTTGAAATAAAGACAGTCAGGAGGAGAGTGATGATGATAATATCTTGAAGGATAACAGAATTTTCAGTGCTTTAAAATAGTAACTGTTACTATTAAAAAAAGCTGTATTTTATTCATTTAATTTTCAGTGTTTTAAAAGTCATTTCAATAAATAGCTAAATACCATGGGACTTCAAAGACAGATATTTTGTTGTAATGCATTTGTTCATTTTCAATTGAAATTAAAGCACATGTTTTCTACATATCCCATGATATTTTATTTTCTCTTGAGGTGTATTACCAAAACACTCCGTCCATCTGCTCCTGGTCCGGCCCCCCTGTCAAATTTTAGAACCCTTTGTGGCCCTCAAGTCAAAAAGTTTGCCCACCCCTGGCCTACACCAACAAAAGATCAGTGTTTGATAAAATTTCACATTATAGCACATCTGAGAGGAAAAAAAATGACAGCACAGTTACATTGCAAGCAGAAGCTCATTGTGCTTGTCCTTGGCATCCTAAAGATATCTACTCTCACCCTAGGATATGCAAGTCACCAGTCAAAATGCCTACTTAATAGCTTGTATGGAGGTACCATACAAAATATAGTTAACATCTCAGGCTCAGCATCCAATTCAACTTCTACTGTAGCATTCAAGTAAAAACTTGATCACTCATCTGAAGTGTCAGCCAGACATTTCAACTTAAATTATGCTTATTAACAGGCTTGGTACAAAAGTGAAATCTTCCTTTTCTGAGCTGTGAAGATTGAGTCATACCAAAGTTTCATGGTAATCAAAGCTAAAGTAATGTCAAAAATAGACTTCTCGTGTCCATATGAAGGATCTTGGACAAGATATAAACTGTTCACTCCTCTCCATAAATGTTCCCTGACCTGCTGAGTTCCTCCAGCATTCTCTGTGTGTTGTTCTTGATTTCCAGCATCTGCAGAATCTCTTGTGCTTCTAAATACGTGGTCTTTGATGATGAGGGTGCTACAAGTGACTTTTCAATCAGTTTGACATCATCATCAAAAAGCTTTTGAAATCAGGAATTTCCTGTTAACCCAGGTAGCCAATTTGCAGTCCCAAGGGTCTTGGGAATCCTCAGGCAGGATTCCTTAAAGGTTAATTTGCAGGTTGAGTCAGTGTTAAGGAAGGCAAATGCAAATGTTAGCATTGACTCTGAGAGGGCTAGAATATAAAAGTAAAGATGTAATACTGAGGCTTTATGAGACGTGGGTCAGACAGCACTGACAGCATTGTGAGCAAATTTGGGCCCTCATCTAAAAAATGATGTGCTGCATTGGATGGGGGTGCAAAGGAGGTTCATGAGAATAATCCCTGAATGAAAGGGTTGAGACAGGAGAAGCTTTTGATGGCTTTGGGCCATCACTGAAGTTTAGAAGAATGGGGGTAGGGGAAGAATCTCACTGAAACCTATTGAAAGGCCTAGATAAAGTGGACATGGCTAGGATGCTTCCTATAATAGAGTCTAGGACCAGAGGGCACAACGAATAGAACAACATCTGTTCAGAACAGAGAATTTCTTTAACTAGAAAATGTTGAATCTGTGGAATTCACCATCACAACCATCTATGGAGGCCAAGTCACTGGGTACATTTTAAGTGAGGTTGATACTTGATTAGTGAGGGCATTAAAGGTTACGGGCTGGGGGGGCGGGGAAGGCAGGAGAATGGGGTTAAGAGAGATAATAAATCAGCCATAGTGGAGCAGGCTCAATGGGTTCCCTTCGGTCCCTATATCTTATGGTAACAAAAATAAAAAGTTTGTGACCAGACATCCATTTTATTGATGTTATTTGGACTAACCAATTTCATGACACAGGAAGGAATACTTAAACATTAGTGCTGTGGAATACTTTTATTTACCCTTTAGTGTCTCAGATTAATATCTCATTCAAAAAACAAGAATTCAGTGTAATATCTCCTCCACAGGACCAAAGATTTCGTGCTGAGGTAAGAATTAAGCCTTGTAATCTAAAGATCAAATATGCCATAGCTCATCATTTAGTGTATGCATCACTAAACTAGCAGTACAAAGCAGACAGTGAATGAAAAAGTTAAAATGAGAATGGTACAGAGTACTCAGTTCAGTAATTTCCATTACTGATTTGTATTTTCTACTTACAAAGCATAGTAAACCTAGAAAAGGTACATCTCATACTCAGCACTTGCTTATTTATACCAGTTGTACTAACACTATTTGCATACATAAATGTTGCTACAGACATTCAAAATAACTGATCATTACCACAGGAAGCACATTAATACAACACAAATGTTGAAATACTTAAAACTATTTGGATCAAGAACAATAGAAATTGTAGGTAAAAGTAACCATTTACAAAGCAACATCCATTCTGACCTGTCTGAGCTGCCAGAAGCCAGCAAATACTCATTGGGGTGGAACTCCACCGTATTTACAGGTGCAGTGTGATCTGTAAATTCTGTTAAAATTTTTGCTGCTGACAAATCCCACAGCTGGAAAAAAAAGACAGAAACTAAGTAACATTCATCAAAATTAACTTCCTACATTTAACAACTTAGAGGACAGGTAAATTCTACAGGAATGATTTTCCACAACACGTGTTTTTCTGTACTATTGTTATTTTCTTTATAGTTTAACTTGATCAGCTCCATCATGGGCACTATCTTCTGTTGTATCCAGGGTATCTTTCAGGAACTATGCCTCAAAAAGGTGGCATTCATCATTAAAGACCCCCATCACCCAGGACGTCTTGTTCTCATTGCTATCAGGGAGGTGGTACAGGAACCTGAAGGCACACACTCAACATTTTTACAGTCGGCCCTCCTTATCCGCTGAGGATTGGTTCCGGGACACCCCGTGGATACCAAAAAACGCAGATGCTCAAGTCCCTTATTTAACCTGTCCCAGTGAGGTGGTCTTTAGGACCCAGCGGAACCCCAGACTTTATTTAACGTCTCATTGTGGTGGACATTAAGACCTGGCGGCGCAGCTCTGAATCCACAGTGTTTCTGTTCATGAAAATACTCACGATCATGATTGAAAATAAGGTGTAAGTAATAAAGCGATCGGAAAGAGGTGAAATGCCTTCAGTCATTGGAAAAACGTTAGGCTATAGTCTGTCAACAATTGGAACAATTTTAATGAAGCATGTGAAAGGCCCTGCCCCAATGAAAGCTACAATTACTACTAAGTAACGTAGTGGTTTAATTATTGAAATACATATGTTTCTTAAGTGTTTTTAATGCATAAAGAGGTAAAATATGTACTATATTCTAAGAAAAACGTTTGACTAACTGACACTAAATAATACCAGATGTACCTGTTCCAACTTCAAATCCGACTTAAAGACGGACTCAGGAATGGAACTCATTCATAACCCAGGGACTGCCTGTACTTTTAAGTCATTTCTAGATTACTTATATTACCTAATACAATGTAAATACTATGTAAATAGTTGTTATACCTGTATTATTTAGGGAATAATGACAAGAAAAAATAGTCTGTACATGCTCAAACAACAAGTGCTGGAGAGAGAACTTCCGGGTTTTCCCGATCCGCAGTTGGTTGAATCCGTGCATGCAGAATCCGCAGATAAGGAGCGCTGACTGTATTATATATCTCTAACTCTCTCTCTGTATTTCAGGACATATGTGGTGATATTTAAACCAATTCTGATTTTGAAGTTTTATTCCTATTTGTGTTTTTATATAATTATCTATGCACATGTAATTGTTCAGTGTGTTTTGTAATAGTTGCAATTGCTTTCGTAACAACTTGTTTGCAGTTGCAGGTATCATATTATTTGAATAGTGGCCATCTTATTGGTTGATTCAAGCACCAAGATTTAAATGAAATGTCTGTTATCAATGAAACTTCAAAAAAATTAGCAAACTAGCATGAGAGGAGCAAACCATGTTACTTAGTTCTTTTCCCTGCCAAGTAGGATCTCTTCCTCTCTCTCCCCCCGCTCTCCTTCTCACCATTATGCTACATCTTCCCATCTTCATTTTTTGCTCTTGTAACACGTAATAAACAATCTTAAGCAGCAAGTTTTATGCATCATTCGTGACTTCCGAAGAACCTCAGATCAAAAACATCAGCTTCCAACACAGGTCATAAATCAGAGAGAAAAGGCACAAATCAAGTTCACCAACTTTAATTCTGATGGATTTAATTACTGTTTTAAAAAAATATATATTCCAACTTGCAGTTATTTTAAAAATTTCGCAGATTATCAGTTTGAGGTTTTGTTTTTTATCCCCCCACCCCCAATTTTTCCATCAAGTAAAGAACTTCAACAGAGTAAATGGATACTTTTTCCATCTTGCTATCGATTCTCAGGATGCATTTCACGTTACATACATTGGCTGAATAATGTATTTGCTTAACAAGTGTAAATACATTTAAAGGAAATAAAGTAAATTTTCTGCTCACTCAAAAAGTTCTATACTTTTAAAAGTCTAAGAAACTTTAGCTCAATGGTGATATAGACTGAGGATTAATTAAGACCATAACAGTATGAGACAAAGGAGCAGAGTTAGGTCATTCAACCCATCAAGTCTGCCCGGCCATTCCACAGCTGATTTACTATCCCTCTCAATCCCATTCTTCTGGCTTCTCTCTGTAACCTTTGACTCTCTGTCTAACGAAGAACCTATCTACCTCAGCTTTAAATACTGTGGCAATGAACTCCACAGAGTCAACATCCTAAACAAATTCCTCCTCACCGATTCTGAAAGGACATCACTCTATTCAGAGGCTGTGCCCTCTGGTCTCAGACTCACCCAATATCAGAAATAACCCTCTCCAGATTACCTAAGCCATTTAACATTCAGTAAGTTCAATAAGATCCCTCCACCCCCTCATTCTTCTAAACTCCAGTGAGTCCAGGCCCAGAGACATCAAACGATCCCCACACATTAACCCATTTCATTCCCAGAATCATTCTCATGAACCTCATCTGTACATTCTCCAATGCCAGGTCATCTCTTCTTAGACAAGGGGCCCAAAACAGCTCACAAAAGCGTTCAAAGAGCAGTCTGACCAATGCCAGGATTACATCCTTGTTCTTATATTCTCGTCCAGTGGTTCTCAACTACTTCTCTCCTCATGGCTCACTGCGGCCTCCACACTGTGCAGCAGGGCTCAGTGGGCCATCCTGTAACGTGTGAATTGTGATATGTGTGTGGTCAAGCAGGAGTAGAGATAACAATTAGCGTGCTGCAACCTTACAAAGGCTAAGCTGTTTTTCTGCCTCAACTGCATCTTGCAAATTTTCCCATTCATTCCATTCAGGGTTCTAATTAAATTATATCTACAGGTGTTCCCCCCCTTTACAAAAGTAGAGTATTCCTATGAAACTTTTCTTAAGCCGGAATGGTGTAAAGCAAAGAACTATTAATTTATATGGGAAAAATTTTCGTAAACGCGAGAATTCTCTTTGCAATGCGAAAACAGGTTACTAATGTAGGTCTTTTGTAAAAGTGAAGCGGCGTAAAGTGAACATTCGTAAAGCGGGGACACCTGTATTCATTGCTTTTTTATATATTTTAGTAATATTTCATTAAAGAAATAAACATTTGGAAATTCTAGAGTTTTTCCACTTGTGGTCCCTACAAAATGTGACTTGGCCCATGTTGAGAACCACTGTCCTAGTCCTCTCAAAATGAATGTTAACAATGCATTTACTTTCCTCACCACCAACTCAACCTACAAGTTAACTTGTAAGGAATCCTGTACGAGGATTCCCAAAACACTTTTGTACCTCAGATTTTTGAATTTTCTCTCCATTTGGAAAATAGTCTGCACCCTTATTCTTTCTGCCGAAGAACATGACCATATACTTCCCAACACTATATTCCATCTGTCACTTCTTTGCGTATTCTCCCAAACTGACTAAACCCTTCTGCAGACTCCCTGCTTCCTCTTCATTACCTATCCCTCCATTTATCTTTATATCATCCACAAACTGGGCCACAGAGCCATCAATTCTGTCATCCAAATCACTAACATATGATGTAAAATAAGCGGTACCAACACAGACTCCTATGAAACACCACTAGTCACCAGCAGTCAACCTGAAAAGGCTCCCATCTCACGTATAGCACCTTATCAAAGACCTTCTGAAAATCCAGGTGAACAACATCCACTGACTCTCCTTTGTTCACCCTTCCTGTTATTTCCTCAAAAAAATTGCATCAGATTTCTCTGGCAAGATTTCCCCTGAAGGAAACCATGCTGACTTTAGCCTATTTTATTATGTGCCTCCAAGTACCCCAAAACCTCATCCTTAATAATGGACTCCACCATTTTCCAATCACTAAAGTCAGGCTAACTGGCCTATAACTTCCTTTTGCCTCCATCACTTCTCCGGAACCAATCCAGAATCCAGTAATTCCTGGAAGATCATTACTAATGCCTCTATAATCTCCTCAGATTCCTCTTTCAGGACTCTCGGGTACAGTCCATCTAGTCCAGATTACTTATCAACCTTCAGACCTTTCTGCTTCTCAAGCACCTTCTTTTTAGTAATAGCAATGGCACTTACTTCTGCCCTCTAACAGTCTCAAATTTCTGGCATACCGTTAGTGTCTTCCATGTCAGCTTTTAAGCATTAGCATCCTTCATTTTGCTAATCAGCACAGAAAATATTTAAGTTACTCATCAACATGGTGGTGTGGCTCAAAAAACATCACTAGATAGGAAGCTTCATGATTTCACCACATACAACAATGTAATCAGCATCCTTACAATGCATGTGTTACTTTTATCAGTATTAGATTAAATCAGGTAGGTCAATGTTGCAGTGAAAACAAGTTTGAAAATGCATGATATTTTATCAGGATCCCACAACTATCTTGAAAACCAAACTACCTTGGATACCACACTAAAAACAAGTCATTGGCTAAAACACTTCTACTCCCACAAAAGTGTATGCAGTTTCAGAAATCTGCTTTTTAAAAATAGATTGCACAGAAGTTCCATAAAAAAGTAATAGCTTTGGGTTTTCTTTATGCTGTAATAACACTTCTTGCCACACAAGTGAATATTTACTGTCCAGCTTAGAGGCAATTAAGAGGGATAGCCTTGCCAGCAATTGCTTCAGAAAATAAAGCAAAAATATAACGTAACTAATAATTTGAAATATATTAACATTTGTGAATTTTGTGTTTTGCTACTACTTCATGCATGCTCACAAATGCAAACAATACCAACTCAAATGGTCACCTCTGAGTTTTCTGCTTAACTGAAAGTGGAACACAAGAAAATATAAAGCTTTACCACATTACTCCTTAATCATCTTCTTACCCCCAACCTTTAACATAGTCTATTTGGTATTTAACTTGCGGAAAGTAATCCATATATAATACCCATCAAACTAAGTGAACCTGATCTTGAACAAAGAATAGTTGTTTACTTAGCAACAAGAGCTTTTATAATGCATGGAAAGTCCAGAAGTTGATAAAGTATTAAGTTACATGCAGTAAGTTAGTACGAGGAAATCTGCAGATGCTGGAAATTCAAGCAACGCACACAAAATGCTGGTGGAACGCAGCAGGCCAGGCAGCATCTATAGGAAGAAGCACTGTCAACGTTTCGGGCCGAGACCCTTCGTCAGGACTAACTGAAAGGAAAGATAGTAAGAGATTGGAAAGTACGAGGGGGAGGGGGAAATGCAAAATGATAGAAGACCGGAAGGGGTGGGGAAAGAAGGGATTCATGCTCATGAAAATTAACTTCTCTAACTTCTGTTAATGCCCCTTCTCCCCTTCTTACCCCATCCCTGATATATTTAGTTTTCTCCCCCTCCCTTTTTTTTCCTCACTCTGCCCATCACTCTGCCTGCTCTCCATCTCCCTTTGGCACTCCCTCCCCTCCCCCTTTCTTTCTCTCTAGGCCTCCCGTCCCATGATCCTTTCCCTTCTCCAGCTCTGTATCCCTTTTGCCAATCACCTTTCCAGCTCTTAGCTTCACCCCATGCCCTCCGGTCTTCTCCTATCATTTTGCATTTCCCCCTCCCCCTCCTACTTTCAGATCTCTTACCATCTTTCCTTTCAGTTAGTCCTGACGAAGGGTCTCGTCCTGAAACGTCGACAGTGCTTCTTACTATAGATGCTGCCTGACCTGCTGCGTTCTACCAGCATTTTGTGTGTTTTGCAGTAAGTAATTCAGTAAGTCCATGCAAAGCTCTAAGTAAATACCTTCACGGTGCTATCATCTCCAGCAGCAGCAATCCATCGCCCATCAGGACTGAATCGTAGACACCGTACAGCATTTGTGTGTCCCTGCAAAGACATCACTGACTATTTAAAGTGCAGAATTAACCATCTAGACTGAACGAAGTGCATATGACACGATAAGCTCAAACCACACCAATGTCATACAATGGCTAGGTTTGAAAATGACAAGAAAAAACTGACCATCCCACAACATTCACAAGTCCTACATTAGACAACGGCAGATGAAGGAAACAAGGTTGAGGACTGAACTGTAGGTGAACTGAAAGGAACAGGAGAGACTGATGCAGTTTGATACCAACAGCGTCGCAGGAATTGCCAACATTGAACTCGAGGTAGGACTGTCTAAAGGACTCCAACTCTGGATTTTTGATAGTGAATGACAACCTGTTGGTCCTCGAGTCAGGGGGAGGGGTACTCAGAAAAGTGATGCAGCAGACTGTAAAGTTGAAACAGCAAGCTGCTGGTCTCCTGCTCTTATTTGTTGCAGGAGCAATCTCTCTCTCTCTCTCTCTCTCCTTCACTAGTTAGAGAGAGACAGTCTGAGATGTTGAAGTGTTGGGATGGACAGTAGCTTTTTGATGGACTCTAGATCATAGAACATATAGAATAGTACAGCACAGTACAGGCCCTTCAGCCCACAATGTTCCAGCACAGTACAGGCCCATCAGCCCACAATGTTCCAGCACAGTACAGGCCCTTCGGCCCACAATGTTCCAAACCCTGCCTCTCATATAACCTCCCACCTTAAATTCCTCCATATACCTGTCCAGTAGTCTCTTAAACTTCACTAGTGTATCTGCCTCCATCACTGACTCAGGCAGTGCATTCCACGCACCAACCACTCTGAGTGAAAAACCTTCCTCTAATATCCCCCTTGAACTTCCCACCTTTTACCTTAAAGCCATGTCCTCTTATATTGAGCAGTGGTGCCCTGGGGAAGAGGCGCTGGCTGTCCACTCTGTCTATTCCTCTTAATATCTTGTCCACCTCTATCATGTCTCCTCTCATCGTCCTTCTCTCCAAAGAGCAAAGCCCTAGCTCCCTTAATCTCTGATCATAATGCACTCTCTAAACCCAGGCAGCATCCTGGTAAATCTCCTCTGTACCCTTTCCAAAGCTTCCACATCCTTCCTATAGTGAGGCGACCAGAACTGGACAAATTACTCCAAGTGTGGCCTAACTAGAGTTTTATAGAGCTGCATCATTACATCGTGTCTCTTAAACTTTGTCCCTCGACTTATGAAAGCTAACACCCCATAAGCTTCCTTAACTACCCTATCTACCTGTGAGGCAACTTTCAGGAATCTGTGAACATGTACCCCCAGATCCCTCTGCTCCTCCAAACTACCAAGTATTCTGCCATTTACTTTGTACTCTGCCTTGGAGTTCGTCCTTCCAAAGAGTACCACCTCACACTTCTCCGGGTTGAACTCCATCTGCCACTTCTCAGCCCACTTCTGCATCCTATCAATGACTCTCTGCAATCTTCGACAATCCTCAACACTACCTACACCACCACCAACCTTTGTGTCATCTGCAAACTTGCCAACCCACCCTTCTACCCCCACATCCAGGTCATTAATAAAATTCACGAGAAGTAGAGGTCCAGAGGCCCAGAACAGATCCTTGTGGGTCACCACTAGTCACAACCCTCCATTCTGAATGTACTCCCTCCACCACAACCCTTTGCCTTCTGCAGGCAAGCCAATTCTGAATCCACCTGGCCAAACTTCCCTGGATCCCATGCCTTCTGACTTTCTGAATAAGCCTACCGTGTGGAACCTTGTCAAATGCCTTGCTAAAATCCATGTAGATCACATCCACTGCACTACCCTCATCTATATGCCTGGTCATCTCCTCAAAGAACTCTATCAGGCTTGTTAGGCACGATCTGCCCTTCACAAAGCCATGCTGATTGTCCCTGATCAGACCATGATTCTCTAAATGCCCATAGATCCTATCTCTAAGAATCTTTTCCAACAGCTTTCCCACCACAGACATAAGGCTCACTAGTCTATAATTACCCGGACTATCCCTACTACCTTTTTTGAACGAGGGGACAACATTCACCTCCCTCCAATCCTCCAGTACCATTCCCATGGACAACGAGGACATAAAGATCCTAGCCAGAGGCTCAGCAATCTCTTCCCTCGTCTCGTGGAGCAGCCTGGAGAATATTTCATCTGGCCCCGGGGACTTATCTGCCCTAATGTATTTTAGCAACTCCAACACCTCCTCTCCCTTAAGTCTAGCCAGGAATATAAAAGGGGATAGCAAAAGCTTTTTTAGCTATGTGAAGAGAAAGATAGTTAAGAACAATGTTGGCCCCTTGAAGAATGAATTGGGAGAAATTGTTATGGGAAACAGGGAAATGGCAACAGAATTTATTGCGTACTTTAGATCTGTCTTCACCAGGGAGGACACAAGCAATCTCCCAGATGTACGGATGGGCCAGGGTCATAAGATATCAGAGGAATTCAGACAGATTGACATTAGGAAAGAAACTGTGATGAGTAGACTGGTAGGACTGAAGGCTAATAAATCTCCAGGTCCAGATGGTCTGCATCCGAGGGTTCTAAAAGAGGTGGCTCAGGAAATTGCGGATGCATTGGTAATCATTTTCCAATGTTCCTTAGATTCAGGATCAGTTCCTGAAGACTGGAGAGTGGCTAATATTATCCCACTTTTCAAGAAGGGAGGGAAGGAGAAAACAGAGAACTATCGCCCTGTTAGCCTAAACGTCAGTCGTGGGGAAGATGCTTGAGTCCATTATTAAGGACGAAATAGTGGCACATCTTGATGGCAGTAATAGAATTAGGCCGAGCCAGCATGGATTTACCAAGGGCAAATCATGCTTGACTAATCTGTTGGAGTTTTTTGAGGGTGTAACAGGGATGTTAGACGAGGGTAAGCCAGTGGATGTTGTGTACCTAGATTTTCAGAAGGCATTTGATAAGGTGCCACATAGGAGATTGGTGAGTAAAATCAGAGCTCATGGCATTGGGGGCAGGGTTTCAACATGGATAGAAAACTGGTTGGCAGATAGAAAGCAAAGGGTAGCAGTGAATGGGTGTTTCTCGGACTGGCTGGAGGTGACTAGTGGGGTACCACAGGGCTCTGTATTGGGACCACAGCTCTTTACGATTTATGTCAACGATTTAGATGAGGGCATTGAAAACTATATCAGCAAGTTTGCTGACGATACTGAACTGGGTGGCAGTGTGACATGCGAAGAGGACGTTAGGAGAATACAGGGAGACTTGGATAGGCTGGGTGAGTGGGCAGATACTTGGCAGATGTCATTCAATGTGAATAAATGTGAAGTTATCCACTTTGGAAGCAGGAACAAGAGGGCAGAGTATTGTCTGAACGGTGTAGAGTTAGGTAAGGGAGAAATGCAAAGAGACCTAGGAGTCCTAGTTCATCAGTCAATGAAGGTGAATGAGCAAGTGCAACAGGCAGTGAAGAGGGCAAATGGAATTTTGGCCTTTATTACAAGGGGAATTGAGTACAAGAGCAAGGATGTCCTTTTGCATTTGTACAGAGCCCTGGTGAGACCACACCTGGAATATTGTGTACAGTTTTGGTCTCCAGGTTTGAGGAAGGACATTCTGGCAATTGAGGAAGTGCAGCGTAGATTCACTAGGTTGATTCCTGGGATGGCAGGGCTGTCTTACGCTGAGAGATTGGAGAGATTGGGCTTGTACACACTGGAATTGAGGAGATTGAGAGGGGATCTGATTGAAACGTTTAAGATAATTAAAGGATTTGATAGGATTGAGGCAGGAAATATGTTCCAGATGTTGGGAGAGTCCAGTACCAGAGGGCATGGATTGAGAATAAGATGTCAGTTATTTAAGACAGAGTTGAGGAAAAACTTCTTTTCCCAGAGAGTTGTGGAGGTGTGGAATGCACTGCCTCGGAAGACGGTGGAGGCCAATTCTCTGGATGCTTTCAAGAAGGAGCTAGATAGATATCTGATGGATAGGGGAATCAAGGGATATGGGGACAAGGCAGGGACTGGGTATTGATAGTGAATGATCAGCCATGATCTCAGAATGGCGGTGCAGACTCGAGGGGCCGAATGGTCTACTTCTGCACCTATTGTCTATTATCAACCTCACTCATATTGTCCTCACCGTCATCAAGTTCCCTCACAGTGGTCAATACTGAAGAGAAGTATTCATTGAGGACCTCGCTCACTTCCACAGCCTCCAGGCACATCTTTCCACTTTTATCTCTAATTGGTCCTACCTTCACTCCTGTCATCCTTTTGTTCTTCACATAATTGAAGAATGCCTTGGGGTTTTCCTTTACCCTACTTGCCAAGGCCTTCTCATGCCTCCTTCTTGCTCTTCTCAGCCCCTTCTTAAGCTCCTTTCTTGCTACCCTATATTCCTCAATAGACCCATCTGATCCTTGCTTCCTAAACCTAAAAACGTATGCTGCCTTCTTCCACCTGACTAGATTTTCCAATTCATTTGCCACCCATGGTTCCTTCACCCTACCTTTCTTTATCTTCCTCACCGGGACAAATTTATCCCTAACATCCTGCAAGATATCCCTAAACATCGACCACATGTCCATAGTACATTTCCCTGCAAAAACATCATCCCAATTCACACCCGCAAGTTCTAGCCTTATAGCCTCATAATTTGCCCTTCCCCAATTAAAAATTTTCCTGTCCTCTCTGATTCTATCCTTTTCCATGATACTGCTAAAGGCCAGGGAGCGGTGATCACTGTCCCCCAGATGCTCACCCACTGACAGATCTGTGACCTGACCCGGTTCGTTACCTAATACTAGGTCTAGTATGGCATTCCCCCTAGTCAGCCTGTCAACATACTGTGACTGGAATCCATCCTGGACACACTTAACAAACTCTGCCCCATCTAAACCCATGGAACTAATCGTGCCAATCAATATTAGGGAAGCTAAAGTCACCCATGATAACAACCCTATTATTTTTGCACCTTTCCAAAATCTGCCTCCCAATCTGCTCCTCAGTATCTCTGCTGCTACCAGGGGGCCTATAGAATACCCCCAGTAGAGTAATTGCTCCCTTCCTGTTCCTGACTTCCACCCATACTGACTCAAAAGGGGATCCTGCTCCATTACCCACCCTTTCTGTAGCTGTAATAGTATCCCTGACCAGTAATGCCACCCCTCCTCCCTTTCCCCTCCTCTCTATCCCTTTTAAAGCACTGAAATCCAGGAATATTGAGAATCCATTCCTGCCCTGGTGCCAGCCAAGTCTCCATAATGGCCACTACATCATAATTCCATGTATGTATCCAAGTTCATCACCTTTGTTCCTGATGCTTCTTGCATTGAAGTACACACACTTTAGCCCTTCTACCTTCCTACCCTTCCACCCTTTATTCTGCTTCTCTTTCCTCAAAGCCTCTCTATATGTTAGATCTGGCTTTACTCCAAGCACTTCTTTCACTGCTCTATCGCTCCAGGTCCATCCCCTTTGCAAATTAGTTTAAACCCTCCCGAACCATGCTAGCAAACTTACCTGCAAGGATATTGCTCCCTCTTTAGTTCAGGTATAACCCATCCAATCTGTACAGGTCCCACCTTCCTAGAAGAGATCCCAATGATCATGGTCTCCTTGGGGGGGGGGGGGGGGGGGGCTTTGTTATTGCTTGCATCGTGAGGTGGTGGGGAGGGTGGTCAGTGCTTTTGCTGGAGTAAGTGGGAGATGGGGAGGATTGTTGCTTTTGCATCCGCTTGTGCATGGGAGAGGAGAGGGCTGTTGGGTTCTAACAGTTTCTGCAATTCATTTTTTGGGTTTTTTCTTTCTTTCTTTTTAAATCTTTTAATTAATTTTCAAATACATAAGCATAATAACAATAGTAGTACAAAGAGATTAGGATTACATTGTTGGTAAGCAGTATATACGAGTAAAAGCTATAGATAACACAAATGTACTAAGCCTCCCAAATTCTTAATGTAATTAAACATGCCAGAAAAAAAAATGAAAACGTCCAAAAAAAAACCCAAATTAGAAAACAAAAAAAACTAAACAAAGCTGGATACAATCAATAATGTCAATAACTCCGCTCCTTTATCCATATATTTAAGGTTAATAAAAAGGATTCCAAAAAGGTCAAGTTACATCATATGAAAGTGTTGAATAAATAGTCTCCAAGTGTCTTCGAATTTAACCGAATGGTTAAAAGCGACACTTCAGATTTTTCTAAATTTAATCAAGATATAGTTTGGGAAAACCATTGGAATGTAGGAGGAGGATTAATCTCTTTCCAATTCAATAAAATGGATCTTCTAGCCATTAATGTAACAAATGCAATCATTCGATGAGCTGAAGACGATAAATAACTGTGTTCCACCATTGGTAAGCCAAAAATTGCAGTAATAGGATGAAGATGTAAATCAATACGCAAAACCGTTGAAATAATATCAAAAATGTCTTTCCACTATTTCTCCAAAAGAGGACAAGACCAGAACAAATGAGTCAATGAAGCTACCTCAGAGTGACATCTATCACAGACAGGACTTATATGAGAGCAAAACCGAGCTAGCGTGTCTTTACACATGTGGGCCCTATGCATCACCTTAAATTGTATCAACGCATGTTTAGCACGTATAGAGGAAGAGTTATCTAATTGGAGAATTTTCTCCCATTTCTCTGTAGGTAAAGAAAGTTGAAGTTCCCTTTCCCATTCATTCTTAATTTTATCTGATATACCTGGCTGTATTTTCATAATCATATCATAAATAGTTGCTATTAAACCCTTCTGATAAGGGATTAAACCTAAAAAAAATTTCCGTGATATCAGTTGGATATGAATTTGGAAAAGTATGTAACATATTATTCAAAAAGTTTTTAATTTGTAAATATCAAAAAAATGGGACCTGGGCAGATTATATTTATTAGACAACTTTTCAAAAGACATGAAACAGTTATCCAAGAATAAGTCAAGAAAACATGTTATACCCTTTGTTTTCCATACCAAAAAGGCTTGATCCATAACAGAGGGTTGAAAAAAGAAATTAGATATATAATAGGGCTTGATAGAATAAATTCGTTGAAGCCAAAAAATTTATGAAATTGAAACCATATTTGTAGTGTATATTTATTGGATTAACCATTTGTTTATTCAATTTAAAAAGAACAAAGGGAAGCGAGATCCCTAAAATAGAAACCAATGAAAACCCTTGTAGGGATTTACATTCAAGGTTTACCCATTGTGGACTTTGAATTACATCCAAATCCTCTGTCCAAAATATTAAATATCGGATATTAATTGCCCAGTAATAAAATCTTAAATTTGGCAATGCCAAACCACCATTCTTTTTTGACCTGTAAATATTTTTTACTTAAGCTAGGATTTTTATTCTGCCATATGTATGAAGAAATTTTAGAGTCAACGATATCAATAAAGGATTGTTGAAATAAAAATTGGTAGCACTTGAAATAAGTATAAAAATTTAGGTAAAATAATCATCTTAATAGCATTGATTCGATCAATCAGTGATAAAGACAATGGGGACTTAATGCATTTAGTAAGCAATTGTTTAACCTGATTAATTAAAGG
Source organism: Hypanus sabinus (assembly GCF_030144855.1). Taxonomy (NCBI): domain Eukaryota; kingdom Metazoa; phylum Chordata; class Chondrichthyes; order Myliobatiformes; family Dasyatidae; genus Hypanus; species Hypanus sabinus. The sequence continues at coordinate 14,880,290 of NC_082722.1, read as the reverse complement.
TAAAAAATTGACCTTAAATAAATCCTTATGCTTCTTAGTAATTTTAACACCCAAGTAAAATAATCTGTAACCAATCGGAATGGTAAATGTTTATAAATTGAAACCTGCATATTTAATGGGAAGAGTTCACTCTTATTAAGATTCAGTTGGAATGTTATGGTGAGGTTGCATAAGACATTGGTGAGGCTGAATTTGGCGTATTGTGTGCAGTTTTGGTCACCGAATTACAGGAAGGATATTAATAAGGTTGAAAGAATGCAGAGAAGGTTTACAAGGATGTTGCCGGGACTTGAGAAACTGAGTTACAGAGAGAGGTTGAATAGGTTAGGACTTTGTTCCCTGGAGCATAGAAGAATGAGAGGAGATTTGATAGAGGTATATAAAATTATGATGGGTATAGATCGAGTGAATGCAAGCAGGCTTTTTCCACTGAGGTTATGGGAGAAAAAAAAAACCAGAGGACATGGTGAAGGGGGAAAAGTTTAAAAGGAACATGGGGGGGGGGCTTCTTCACACAGAGTAGTAGGAGTGTGGAATGAACTGTCGGATGAAGGGCTCACTTTTAACATTTAAGAAAAACTTGGGACAGGTACATGGATGAGAGGTGTATGGAGGGATATGGTCCAGGTGCAGACTAGGCAGAAAAATCGTTCGGCACAGCCAAGAAGGGCCAAAAGGCCTGTTTCTGTGCTGTAATGTTCTTTGGTTCTGGGTGTAAAGTAAATGGATTGAAAAAGATGTCTGGTTGTATTCCACTTCAGGAAATGATTTAAACCCTCATGGAAAATCAAACTTGATTCTTTAACAGATTCTATAAATTAACTGACAAAAAAAGATAGGCCTATATCTTTGCTGAATGTGGATTCCAAGATTTTTTTCTAAAATATTGGCAACTAGATTGGAGAATATATTGCCTCAAATTATCTCTGTCGACCAGACTGGATTTACTAAAAATCATTATTCGTCTTTTAATATTAGGAGATAAAGTCACTCAGAGACCATATAAGTATGAACTCTGTATTCAAAGCACCCAGGGCTTACTCAGTCGCTCAAACAGGAACAGTCTGTCTGTGACTATTCCTTCCTGCCTGATCCACCAACTAACAACTGCCTTTACAACACAGATGTATTCATTCAGATACTCCCGCCCCCCACACACATACCAAACTGGACTTAGCTGTTGCTCATTCCACTGAGATGTAACACTGAGCATCATAGGAAGTCATTCCTGCCTGTGGCCATCAAACTTTACAACTCCTCCCTCGGAGTGTCAGACACCCTGAGCCAATAGGCTGGTCCTGGACTTATTTCCACTTGGCATGATTTACTTATTATTATTTAATTATTTAAGGTTTATATTGCTATATTTCTACACTATTCTTGGTTGGTGTGACTGTAACGAAACCCTATTTCCCTCGGGATCAATAAAGTATGTCTGTCTGTCTTGACAGTACCAAAAGACAAATTTCAAAATAGGCATAATGGCCTAAATTAACAAAACAGACTGGAGCTGTCCTATCTCTATGCATGAGTGCACAAGGAGATAAGCATCCTGAAACCCTACCTAGCTACCTTCAAGAAGAAATATTGCTCAGCATTGAATAACAAAATCAGTGCATCTATTGATCACCAGCAGTTTCTTTCAGAAAAACAAGCTGCTACTGCTTAACGAAGTGTTAACATACCTTATCACTGTTTCATGGATGTCCTCAAAGAGTAAGAATTTCAGGTTGTTTGCTGTATACATTCTCTGATATTAAATTGAACCACTGAACCACTAAACATAAGAAACTGGTTCCTTAAAGGTTGTCATAGCTGGGGGAGACAGTGGAGATAAGCTCCCACTACCTATTAAATGCACCCAATGGCATACATCTCAAATAGCCTCTGACAACCAAATCCAATACAACAGCATAATAAAGAATAAATTAACTGTGGGCCTTCAACATTGTTTTCTGATAAGCACCATGTCAAAATATGTTTCCTTTGGTCAAAGATCACTACAAGTGATTTCTAGGTAATTAGCTTTCCCAACAGCTGAAAGAAAATTTCCTTGCCATTGGTATATTTGTTATTGCACTCACCTTGTATGTCATTACACATCCTTTCCTCCGAATGTCCCACAACTAGAAACAGAAACAGAGCAAAATTAACAGTTGTCATGTATTTCAAATTTTGCTTTATGATAAACTTAAACAAGGCATAAATGCCATGATTTTTTCTTCTGAAGCACATTACAAAAATGACAAATGTAAGTTAGCATAAGAAAAAATTAACAGAAATTAAACAATTTACACAACAAAATATAATGATACACGTGCAACTTGAGAGAGAGAAAAAGAAATATAGTCCAAGGTAGTGTTAGAGATTTTCCAGATCAGCTCAAAAACCCAGCATCAGTGGGGAAGCTGAACCTTGATGAATAGGTTTTCAAGATCCTGTACGTCCTGGCTAACAGCAACATTGAGATGGTAAAAAACTTAAACAGCCCCAATGGTGGGTGTCTGTGATGATGGATGCCGCCTTCCTGAGATAATTGCATTTTGCAGATGTCCTCAAGGATGAGGAGAGTTGTATCCAAAGGTGGAAATGGATAGGTGTCTACTTGTCAGCATGGACATGAAAGATGCTTTATAATTACCACCATGACATATTGTGCTTTTACAGAAGAGTGAATGAGTCTTGAAAACATTTTATCAGGCAACACCATCAAACAACAAAAATAAGTCAGCAGACAGTTGCATGGGTTTCTGGAGAAAAGTGATGAACTATATTTAAAATTGTTGTGGGCTGTATCCAGAGACAGCCTTAAGTAGTCAGTCTTTTCTTACTCCAAAAATTTTCTTTTAAAATTACAATTAACTTTTACTTGTTCTGTTTTATACAGCACCTTTACATTGGTATCCATAGAACCAGAGGCCACAAACTCTCCAAAAGGATGAAAGTCTAAACTGCAAATGTTGGCCTTGTGACCAGACAGTGTTCGAAGGACTTGGAAAGAAAACAAAATTAACAATGTTAATACATTATCACACTCATTGCCAAGTAATGAATTATCCATAAAGTTAATCATTTGTGATTAAAATTGTGACTTAGTTTCATGAGTTGAATTGTAAACTTCTTAATTTGAATGTACAATTATAATTCCATACAACTTTGTACAGCTAACTTTAGTTGTGTTCAGTTGTGAACACGGAACTCAGTTGTGTTCTATTAATAGTGCAATTTTCCATTTTCTCGATCTGGTATTTTCAAATTTTTAATTATCACGACTAAGATTTTTTTTTAGAAAAATTGTTGAATAGACAAAGAAAAGTGACATAATGCATTGCTACATTTTTCTTGCTCACCAAAAGTCAGAAGTTAATATCAAGATGCTGTATAGCATTTGCTTTCTCCTTCCTGATGCTGACAAACAATTGGACTTAAAATGTAGCATTTCTTAAAAATATTCCTAGAATAAATTACTGGAACCTTCATGATATGAATCCTAGAAAAGTGCTACTGTTTCCTTCAAAATTACTCTTTCTTAAACTTTTCAGACAATTGAACAAAGCTGAAAACATGTAATATCTTTATGTTGGTACAAGAATTGGCCATTATTGGCCTTTACAATCTTCATATGCTGCACCTGGATATAAAGAGAAACCAATAAAACTGGACCAGACTAATTCAGTAGAGAAACTCACTTTTGTCATTACACCATTTAAAATGGTAGCAGACTTAAAAGAAGATACAGATCTGACAAAGTGATGTGTTGCTGAACTTTAAAAAGTTTAGTGTCCCTGAACATGTGCCAGACCAGATTTGAGACATCCAAGCTGCCGAAACTTTTGAGAAAACAGAAAAATAGATTCTAATTATCTCTGTTTACAAAACACAGTTAAATGCATTGAACAAAGGGCAAATGGGAATTAAGAACACAGAATTTAGTTTAGTTGCAATATTAAATACTTGGATAGATTTAAAGGCACACTTAAATTCATTCATTAATAACAGTTTCCACAGAAGACTGCAAATGCTATCTTTATTTTCAAGTATTTTCGGACAATAGCTGTTCTCCTTATGTAATAGGAAATAGGGTAGCTGGCTAGACAGTGATGATAATTTGAGATTTTTTTTGATGGAGATTATATAAGAACTTTCAAGTGAAAAACTGTCTTAAAAATGTATATTAAATTTTACAAGAATAAGCAATAACTTACTCTTAGCTGCTTCCAAATCCCATATTCTCAGTGATCCAGACTGTGAGCCTGCAACAACCAACTCCTCGGAGTCTTTAAACTGAATGCATTCAACTGGTGAGTTGTGACCTGTAAGACTCTATAGTGAAATTTCTCTTTTAAACAGGCATTGTTAGGCTGTACAAAAATAAGGCTACATACATGCATGCTAATAGGAATGCAACATTTGAAACATATAGCTAAAAGTCCAGGATTCCAGTTTAGAGGACCACACTAAATTATTATCGTCATTTAAATACATATAACAACTTTTAACAAATTTAGGAGTCAACCAACCAATTATATTCCACAAAATTTCCCAATAGTATCAAATCTTTTTGTAGAAGTGCAACTATTTGTCAGCAGTTCAAAAATAAACTTTATTCATTCAAAGAAGTTAGCAGTTCAGTGACTCCCTAGAACTCATGGGTGTGTTCAAGAAAAAAAAACTGGGTGGTACACAAAACACTTCAGCTGTTAAAAAGATTGCATTTTATTAATTTAAAAAACATTAAAAATACAGATAAACAAAGCCAGTAATGTAAAAGTAATTTACAATTACAAAAATAGACAATAAATTAACAATCTGTCTTTTGCAATGTTGACCCTTTGAAATCATCAAAAATCTAAAGTTTATGCACCACTTGGAACATGTTAGATGAAAATACAACCCAATTTTAAAAATGCTAGTGCACCTTAACTACAATATCAGGTGCATTCACTGTTCGCCAGTAGCCAATATTTACAAATCCTAGCCATGGATTAATATGGCTTGTGAAAGTACTATGTGTAATTTCCTTTCTAGTTTGAGGGCAAAGCCATAAAGCAAAACTACACAATTTTATATAAATTCAGTGTTGGAAAATGTTACCACTATACCAACATCTATCAGCTTACCATAATACAGTTTGGTTTGCTGACTGACCACAAGTTGACGCGACAGTCTTCACCACCAGTGGCCAATAATCTGCCCGAATTCTTCCCCAACACCAGACAGGTTACATTTCCAGCATGTGCAACAAACTCCTCTATATGGGAGAGGTAAAAGAATATCAGTAATCAATTTGATATCTCTTAGCAATTTAGCCACTTTAACAATAAAACTCAAAAAGTTGGTAAAGAGGCATAAGAAAAACAACAGCCACGCCAACAAATGTACATCTTACGTCACCTAGCAATTCAATACAATCTGTAATTCATAAACAACCAAATCAATTTGCTCTCTGATCAAAATATATCAAGTGTTATAATTCGTATAACATCCATCAATAATCTATTCCATACATAGAAGCTCAACTTTAAAATCTCTCCTATAAATTCTCTTCTGAAAATACCACTTTCCTACACTATTCCACTCACAAATCTAGTTTTATCTCCTTGCTCACCTGTTTCCATTTAGTCCAAGGCTTTGTTAATGCAGATCTATAACAAACATAAATAAACAAGGCTACTTCACACAAAGTTTTACCGCTAGTTACAGACTCCAGTCAATGGACCGAAGTCCTATAACAAGTGGTGCGCTTTCTGGTTTGCTATTAGACCCATTATATTTTGTCTTTAATTTCAATGATTCGGATAATATACGAGACATGCTTCGTAAATTTGCAAAATACACTGAAATAGGTAGTGCCATGAACAGCTCAAAGTTCAAAGTACATTTATTATCAAAGTATGTATTCCTTATACCACTTCAAGTTTCGTCTTCCTACGGACAGCCACAAAACCAAGAAACCCAATAGAACCCATAAAAAAAGACCAAACACCCAATGTGGGGGGAGGAGGGAGAGGGAGATCAAATTGTGCAGACAATAAAAGCAAGCAAGTAACATTCAGAACAAAAGTGAGTCCACAGACACGAAGCCTGGAGCAGCTCATAGCTTCAGTTTAACAGAGCCAAGTAAACATTACAGAACAGCTGGGAAAGTGGCTGTTAAAATGGCAGAAGTGGGCGATAAAATGTTTAGTGTGACGCATTACATTTTGGGAAAATAAGGGTAGGACAATCCCAGGGAACGGCAGCATCCTGGGAAGGTTGTAGAACAGAGAGACATAGGATTACAAGTACATGGATTTCTAAAAGTACCATCACAGGTAGGCAGAGTAGTCAAGAAGGCTTTTGGCACACAGGATTCAATCAGATAGGTGAAGCCAGGTGGGTGGAAAAGGTAAAGGCTGGAACAGAAGGAATCTGATAGAAGAAACTGGATCATAGGAAAGAGAGAAGGAGGGGCACCGGGGAGGCGATAGCCAGGTGAGAAGATGTAAGAGGCCAGAGTGGGGAACAGAAGAGGAAGGAAGGGGGAGGGATTTTTTTAAAACCAGGTTGGAGGCTGCCTAGATGGAATACAAGGTGTTGTTCCTCTACTCTGAGCATATTTGAAATATTGTGTTCATTTTAGGTTGCCTGCTATAGAAAAAATTGTAGCGGTGTGCTACACGCAGCGCTAAAATTACGACACGGAGTCGGTAACTGCAGTCGAAGGAAAAAACTTTATTCGAAAACTTCAGCCTCACTTTTAAGCCTCTGTCAACCGGCCCCCCATGGCGCAGAGGCTCCAAAGCTCTGTGCTCGCAAACCCCCGTAGGCTATCTAATTGTGAGTCGGTTCGGATACGCTAGGAAATGGGTCGCCACATAACCCCCCCCCAGAACCGGCGATACACCCCCCAATGTCCACAGTCTGGGCCAGAACCTGCTTGGGAGGTCGGCCTCTGCGCCGAGGCGCCAGAAACTCGGCCGGTTGCGCCAGGTCCACATGGGCAGGTTTGAGGCGGTCCACCGTGAAAACCTCCTCCTTCCCCCCAACGTCCAGCACGAACGTGGACCCGTTATTCCGGAGCACCATAAACGGCCCCTCATATGGCCGCTGCAGCGGTGGCCGATGCCCGCCCCTTCGTACAAACACAAACTTACAGGTCTGTAGGTCTTTGGGTACGCAGGTCGGGTGCCGCCCATGCTGTGAAGTGGGTATGGGGGCCAGGTTACCGAGCTTCTCGCGAAGTCTGCCCAGGACTGCTGCGGGTTCTTCCACTTGCCCCCTTGGGGCTGGTAGGAACTCCCCGGGGATGACCAGGGGCGCGCCGTATACCAACTCGGCCGACGAGGCGTGCAGGTCGTCCTTGGGCGCTGTGCGGATGCCGAGTAGGACCCAGGGAAGCTCGTCCGCCCAGTTGGCTCCTCGCAGGCGGGCCATGAGGGCCGACTTCAGGTGACGGTGGAAACGCTCCACTAGCCCGTTCGACTGTGGGTGGTAGGCAGTTGTGTGGTGCAGCTGAGTCCCCAAAAGGCTGGCCATAGCTGACCACAGGCTGGAGGTGAACTGGGCGCCTCTGTCGGAGGTAATGTGGGCTGGTACACCAAAGCGAGATATCCAGGTGGCGATCAGGGCTCGGGTGCAAGATTCGGAGGTGGTGTCGGTGAGCGGGATCGCCTCTGGCCATCTTGTGAACCGGTCCACAATAGTCAGGAGGTAACGCGCTCCGCGCGACACTGGCAGGGGGCCCACGATATCCACATGAATGTGGTCGAAACGCCGGTGGGCGGGATGGAACTGCTGCAGTGGGGCTTTGGTGTGCCGCTGCACCTTGGCCGTCTGGCAGTGCATGCACGTTCTGGCCCATTCACTGACCTGTTTGCGGAGTCCGTGCCAAACGAACCTGCTGGAAACCATCCGGACAGTTGTCCGGATGGAGGGATGCGCCAAGTTATGAATGGAGTCGAAAACGCGGCGCCGCCATGCTGTCGGGACGACTGGACGGGGCTGGCCGGTGGTGATGTCACAGAGTAGGGTCCTCTCACCCGGGCCCACGGGGAGGTCCTGGAGCTGCAGACCGGAGACTGCGGTCCTGTAACTCGGAATCTCCTCATCCGCCTGCTGCGCCTCTGCCAGTGCCTCAAAGTCTACCCCTTGGGAAAGGGCATGAACGGTAGGGCGAGAGAGCGCATCCGCCACGACATTGTCCTTACCCGAGACGTGCCGGACATCCGTCGTGTATTCAGAGATGTAGGACAGGTGGCGTTGCTGGCGGGATGACCAGGGGTCGGATGCTTTCGTAAACGCAAAGGTAAGCGGTTTGTGGTCCGTGAACGCGGTGAAGGGCCGACCTTCTAGGAAGTACCTGAAATGCCGGATTGCCAGGTAGAGCGCCAACAGTTCCCGGTCGAAAGCACTGTACTTAAGCTCGGGTGGTCGCAGGTGTTTGCTGTGGCCCAGGAAGTCAATGGTATCGAGTCCGAACTGGCATTTGGCAGGGTTGATTGTAAGACCGTACTCACTCAGTCGGGCGCAGAGTTGACGGAGGTGGGACAGATGCTCCTGACGACTGCCGCTGGCTATGAGGATGTCATCCAAATAGATGAACGCGAAGTCCAGGTCCCGTCCCACCGCGTCCATTAACCGCTGGAACGGCATGCGGAGGAACTCGAAAAGGCCGAATGGGGTGATGAGAGCCGTTTTGGGGACGTCGTCAGGATGCATCGGGATTTGATGGTATCCCCGGACGAGATCTACCTTGGAGAAGATCCGTGCGCCGTGCAGGTTTGCCGCAAAGTCCTGAATGTGCGGCACAGGGTAGCGGTCCGGTGTGGGAGCCTCGTTCAGCCTGCGGTAGTCGCCGCACGGTCTCCAGCCCCCCGTCGCTTTGGGCACCATGTGCAGGGGGGAGGCCCATGGGCTGTCGGACCACCGGATGATCCCCAATTCCTCCATCCTCTGGAACTCCTCCTTCGCCAGTCGGAGCTTGTCCGGGGGAAGCCGCCGAGCACGGGCATGGAGGTGTGGTCCCTGGGTCGGGATGTGGTGCTGTACGCCGTGCCTGGGCATGGCTGCTGTGAACTGCGGTGCCAGAACCGATGGGAACTCCGCCAGGACCCTGGTGAAGTCGTTGTCGGACAGCGTGATGGAGCCGAGGTGAGGGGCCGGCAACTGGGCTGCACCCAGGGAGAACGTCTGAAAGGTCTCGGCGTGTACCAGTCTCTTCCTGGGCAGGTCGACCAGCAGGCTGTGAGCCCGCAAAAAATCCGCACCCAGAAGCGGTTGGGCTACGGCGGCCAGTGTGAAGTCCCACGTGAACTGGCTGGAGCCGAACTGTAGCTGCACCTGGCGGGTGCCATAGGTCCTTACGATGCTGCCATTCACGGCCCTCAGGGGGGGACCCGGTGCCCTGCTGCGGGTGTCGTAACTCGTCGGAGGTAAAACGCTGATCTCAGCCCCAGTATCAACCAAAAACCGGCGTCCCGACCTTCTATCCCACACATACAGGAGGCTATCCCGATGGCCAGCCGCCGTAGCCATCAGCGGCGGCTGGCCCTGGCGTTTCTCGGGAACTTGCAGGGCGGGCGACAACGGCGGGCTTCTGCACCCCACCGCTGGTGGTAGAAGCACCAGTGTTCATTGGGCCGGGGGTTAGCGGGCTCTGCGGCCGGGCCTGGACTGGTTTGCTGCCGGGAGCGGGGCTGGGAGATCCGTGCGATGGACTTTTTGGCTCACCTTTTTGGCGTTCCACAGCAAGTCCGCCCGGGCTGCCACCTTCCGGGGGTCACTGAAATCCGCGTCGGACAGCAGCAGGCGGATGTCCTCGGGCAGCTGCTCCAGGAATGCCTGCTCAAACATGAGGCGAGAGAGAACATCTCATTCATTAAAGCCGATGGAGGTCTGTCGCCCAAGCCATCCAGGTGCAGTAAACGGGCAGCCCGCTTGCGCCGTGAGAGTCCGAAAGTCCTGAGGAGCAGGGCTTTGAATTCCGTGTACTTGCCGTCTGCCGGGGGCGACTGTACAAACTCCGCGACCTGGGCCGCTGTGTCCTGGTCGAGGGAGCTCACCACGTAGTAGTAGCGGGTGTCTTCCGAGGTGATCTGGCGAACGTGGAATTGGGCTTCGGCTTGCTGGAACCATAGGTCCGGGCGCTGTGTCCAGAAACCTGGCAGTTTCAACGAAACCGCATGAACAGAGGCGGCGTCGGTCATTTCTGGTCCAAAAATCGTTTGGACCGTCGGGGTCACCAATTGTAGCGGTGTGCTACACGCAGCGCTAAAATTACGACACGGAGTCGGTAACTGCAGTCGAAGGAAAAAACTTTATTCGAAAACTTCAGCCTCACTTTTAAGCCTCTGTCAACCGGCCCCCCATGGCGTAGAGGCTCCAAAGCTCTGTGCTCGCAAACCCCTATAGGCTATCTAATTGTGAGTCGGTTCGGATACGCTAGGAAATGGGTCGCCACAAAATGCTATTAAGCTGGAAAGAGTACAGAGGAGATTTACACCATTGTTTCTGGTACATGAGGGACTGATGTATGAAAAGAGCTTGAGCAGGCTGTGACTTTATTCATTGGAACACAAGAGATTGAGGGGTGATCTTACAGAGATGCATGAAATCATGAGGGGAGTAGATAGAATGAATGCATACAATGTTTCTCCCTGGAGTTGGAGAATCACAAACTAGAGAGCTTACCCTTAGGATGGGTTGGGGGGGGGGGGGGTGATTTAATAGGAATCTTCATTCATTACAGGAAAGGTACCAGAAGACAGGAGGCTAGCTAAAGAAAGGAAAATAAGAGTAAGCCAGGAAACTACAGTCTTGCATCAATAGCAGAGAAATTATTGGGGGATAAAAACACTAAGCAGCAAGAATTAAGTTCACTTGGAAAGGTAGGAACCGATGAGAAGCACGCAAAGTTTTACACAAGGGAGATTCTATCTCACAAATCTGATGGCTTTGTTTCTGGGAGCCAACAAGGAAAATTGATGAAGGCAGGGTGGTGGACATGATTTGCATAATTTTGGCAGAACCTTTAGCAAAGTCCTGTTTGGTGGGGTGCCCCAGAAGATTATGGTACTGAATTGGTGACAAGATGGAGAGGATATAGTTAAGGGATGTTTTTCTGACTGGATGTCTAAAACCAATGGTATTCTGCAGGGAATCAGTGTTTGTCATGTATGTAAATGACTTGGAAGAGAATGTAGATGAAGTGACCCATAACTTGGTGGAGTATTAGATAGTAAAGAAGGTTGTGAAAGGATGCAAAGGGACATTAATCAGCTGAAAGGTTTGGTAGAATGGTGCCAGATAGAACTTAAGAGCCAGAACACTACACCACAAAACCAGCCTTTAAACCCATGTAATCCAAGCTGAACTGTTATTCTGCCTGGTTCCATCAACCTACACTATAGTCCTCCACACCCCTTCCCTCTCATCTATGCACTTATCCAAACTTTTTTTTAAATGTTACAATCGAAACTGCATCCACTAATTCCGCTTGCAGCTTGTTCCACACTGCACCACCCTCTGAGTGAAGAAGCTCCCAGGTTCCCCTTAAGCATTTTACCTTTTACCCTTAACCTATGACCTCTAGTTCTGTTCTCACCCAATCTCAGTGGAAAAAGTCTGTTTTGCATTTACACTATCACTACACCTCATAATTTTGTATACCTTTATCAAATCTCCCCTCATTCTCCTACATTCCAGGGAATAAAGTCCCAACTTATTCAACCTTTACCTATAACTCAAAGCTGCTATGCAGGTTGACTCTATGATTAAGAAAGCATACGGTGCAATGGCCTTCATCAACCGTGAGATTGAGTTTAAGAGCAGAGACGTAATGTTACAGCTATTAAGAACCATGGTCAGATCCCATTTGGAGTACTGTGCACAGTTCTGGTCACTTCACTACAGGAAGGACGTCGAAACCATAGAAAGGGTGCAGAGGAGATTCACAAGGATGTTGCCTGGATTGGGGAGCGTGCCTTATGAGAATAGGTTGAGTGAACTCAGCCTTTTCTCCTTAGAGCAACTGAGGACAAGAGGTGACCTGATAGAGGTGTACAAGATAATGAGAGGCATTGATCATGTGGATAGTCAGAGGGTTTTTCCCAGGGCTGAAATGGCTAGCATGAGAGGGCATAGTTTTAGGGTGCTTGGAAGTAGGTACAGAGGAGATGTCAGGGGTAAGTTTTTTTTAATGCAGAGAGCGGTGAGTGCGTGGAATGGGCTGCCAGCGGCAGTGGTGGAGGCGGAAACAATAGGGTCTTTTAAGAGACTCCTGGATAGGTACATGGAGCTTAGAAAAATAGAGGGCTATGGGTAAGCCTAGGTAGTTCTAAGGTAAGGGCACGTTTGGCACAGCTTTGTGGGCCGAAGGGCCTGTATTGTGCTGTAGGTTTTCTGTTTCTGTAACTCAGGTCCTCAAGTCCTTGCAACTTCCTTATAAATTTTCTCTGTACTCTTTCAAACTCATTGATATCTTTCCTGTAGGTAGGTGACTAGAACTGCACACAATACTCCAAATTAGACCTCACCAATATCCTATTCAATTTGAACATAACAGCCAGACTCCCGTACTCAGTATTTTGATTTCTGAAGGCCAATGTGCTAAAAGCTCTTTTTACAAACCCATCTATCTGTGTTGCCATTTTCCAGGAATTATGGATCTGAATTCTCATATCCTTTTGTTCTACCACAGTACTCAGTGCTCTCCTATTCACATATATATAGCCCATGTTTGACTTCTCAAAGTGTAACATCTTGCACGTGGTTGCGTTAATATTTTCAGCCCGTTTTTCCAGGTTGTCCAGATCCTGCTGCAAAGTTTGATAGCCTTCCTTGCTGTCCACTAGACAAGTCAAGTCACTTTTTATTGTCATTTCAACTATAACTGCTGGTACAGTACACAGTAAAAATGAGACAATGTTTTTCAGGACCATGGTGTTACATGAAACAGTACAAAAACTAGACTGAACTACGTAAAAAAAAAAATACAGAAAAAACCTATACTAGACTACAGACCTACCCAGGACTGCATAAAGTGCACAAAACAGTGCAGGCATTACAATAAATAATAAACTAGACAATAGGGCAGTAAGTTGGTTTCAGTCCAGGCTCTGGGTATTGAGGAGTCTGATAGCTTGGGGGAAGAAACTGTTACATAGTCTAGTCATAAGAGCCCGAATGCTTTGGTGCTTTTTCCCAGACGGCAGGAGGGAGAAGAGTTTATATGAGGGGTACGTGTGGTCCTTCATAATGCTGTTTGCTTTGCAGATGCAACGTGTTGTGTAAATGTCCATAATGGCAGGAAGAGAGACCCTGATGATCTTCTCAGCTGACCTCACTATCTGTTGCAGGGTCTTGCAATCCGAGATGGTGCAATTTCTGAACCAGGCAGCGATGCAGATGCTCTCAATAAAACCCCTGCAGAATGTGATGAGAACGGGGGGGGGAGATGGACTTTCCTCAGCCTTTGCAGAAAGTGGAGCCGCTGCTGGGCTTACTTTGCTATGGAGCTGGTGTTGAGGGACCAGGTGAGATTCTCCACCAAGTGAATACCAAGAAATTTGGTGCTCTTAACGATCTCTACTGAGGAGCCGTCGAGTGGTCGTTCCATACCCTCCTGAAGTCATCAACCATCTTTTTTGTTTTGTTCACATTCAGAGACAGGTTGTTGGCTCTGCACCAGTCCATTAGCCACTGCACCTCCTCTCTGTAAGCTGACTTGTCGTTCTTGCTGATGAGACTGATGTGTCATCAGCAAACTTGATGAGGTGGTTCGAGCAGTCATGGGTCAGCAGAGAGAACAGCAGTGGACTGAGCACACAGTCCTGGGGTGCCCCCGTGCTCAGTGTGATGGTGTTGGAGATGCTGCCTCTGATCCGGACTGACTGAGGTCTCCCAGTCATTTAGTCTAGTATCTAGTTGCAGAGGGAGGTGTTCAGGCCCAGTAGGCTCAGCTTTCCAATCAGTTTTTGAGGGATGATTGTGTTAAATGCTGAACTGAAGTACCCCCCAATTTTGCTGTCATCTGCAAATTTGCTGATCCAATTTACCACACTGTGATCCAAATCATTATTTTACATGACAAATAACAACGGACCCAGCACTGATACCTGCAACACACAAACCTCCAGACAGAGAGGCAACCATTCTCTGGTGTTTTCCATTAAGCCAATGTTGAATTCAATTGACTACTTCATCCTGAATGCCAAGCAATTGAATCACCTGGACCACCCCAACCCCCTGTGCAGAACTTTGTCAAAGGCTTGCTAAAGTCCATGTAGACAACATCAACTGCCTTTCCTTCATAAACTTTTTGCTAGCCTTCTTGAAAAACTCTGTAAGACTGGTTAGACACAACCTACCAAGTACAAAGCTCTGCTGGCTATCCCTTATCAAGTCTTATTCATCCAAATACTTGTATATTCTGTCCCTTCATCCAAATAAGTGCAAAATAATGCATTTTGGGACATCTAATCCTAACAGGATATGTGAAATAAATATAACTGATAACTAAAATCTTACTTCTAGTAAGACGGTACCATGCTTAAACACAGCAGACTCTTGGGTCAACCAAAGTGTTTTTGTCTTTTTTTATGATCGCAGGACAATGCTGGACATTAAGAATTTCATGTACTGCAGGTCCACCCATTAGAGAGATGCTCGCTGGTGGAGGATCTGGACTTAGTGCAGATCTCATTGCAGGCTGCTACAGGAAGGCATTGGAGATAGTGCACAAAGGCAGTGTGCAGTTTAACAGCAAGGATTGTCTTGGATGCTTCTCTTGCGATTGCTAGGCCCTGTTGGACATTGATCATGTAAGATGCTGCAAATCCACAAGACAGGCGACAGGGGAGCTGCACGGCCTCAGTTGTAGTACGGACCAGGCCTCAAGCCATGGGCTTGCCATTGCAGCAGTCCAGGAAAGAAGATGCTGGAAGAAGTGTAGCACAGCATCCACGCTGGGTGGGGGCTGGCCCTAACCAGTGGTGCTGCCCTGCAATGGTCAATCAGTGGAATGACAAGCTGGATTGCAAATGTGCAAGAACCGCTTGTTCTTGCTGAACATACCCAATTTACAGGACATGTCACCTAGGGACTTGGACTATATATAAGTGTGACTGCATGTTTACTTGTATTGTATGTGCCTTGTGCAGTGTATGACTGTTGGTAGTGTTTCCAAAGTTTGAACTTCAAAGTACATTTATTATTAAAATACTTTATACATAAACATTGCGATTTATCTGCTTACAGGCAGCCACAAAACAAACCCAAAAGAACCCATTAAAACAAAAGAAAACCATCAAACACCCAATGTGCAAAGAGGAAAAAAAAGTTGTGCAAATAAAAGCAAATAGCATTCAGAATTGAAATTCATGTGTTAGTTAGTTAGTTGCAGGCCACAGCCTCAGTTCAGTGCAGAGATTAGTTGACCTCACTGAGAAGCAAGCTGAACAGCAGCCCAATGCCCTTCTCCGGCTGCGACACCTTGACCTTTTCAATCTGGCCCAGGACTTAAAGCTGTCCAAACCTCAACTCACATCTTGCTCTCGGACCCAGGCTCCACCGAGACTCTGTCTCTCCTGTGTTCGCCTTGGTCCTGCCACATCAAATTGCCTCCAAGTCCACTCCAACAATGGCCAAACTTCAGCTCATTCCCCACTGTCAGGGCTGGACCCCAGTACTTGTACAGGTGGTTCAAAAGCTCAACTCCAAAAGGGAAGCTAGAGGCTATTGTTTGCAATGATTGTTTACCAGAAAAAGTGTGATTAATAAAGTGTTTAGTTGTTTCCTTCATTTAATTTACCCACCAGCAAGTAGTCGTGGAACTGTCTTAAACCAGAATTTCTTCACACCTTGGCCCCGGAGGAATACTGTTTCATTTGGCTGAATTCATGGCTATTCAGTTATGGGTGAATGACCATTAAACTTGAACTTGTAATTGCAGGGACCTTTGGAGTGTTGGTGCACAGGACATTCAGGTGCAAGTTCATAGCTTCCTGAAAACGGTGACACGAGGACAGGATAGTGAAGAAGGGAATCAGCATGCTGGCCTTCACTGGCTGATGCAAGTTGGGATGTTATGTCACAGCTGTACAAAACATTGGTCAGGCTGTACTTAGGAGTGTTGTGTAGTTCTGATCACCACACAATGTGGCAGCATTAGAAAGAGTACAGAAGTGAGGTCTGGGACTGAGGGTTTTACAGAGGGAGATATTAAGATTTATCCTCACTGGAATTTAGAAGGCTGAGGGGGTGTCCATATAGATTTTTATCAAATTATGGGGGAGTTTATTATTAGAGGGCATAAGGAGATTTAAAGGAGTTTTTTTTTAAAAAGGAGAAGGTGGTGGTTATATGCAGCAAACTGCCAGAGAAAATTATAGAAGATGACACAATTACAATATTTAATAGTCATTTGAAGAGGTACCTAGATAGGAAAGATGTAGGTAGGGACAAATGTAGGCAGCTGGGAGTAGCATTGTTGTGCATCACTGTCAGTATGGATGAAATGTGCTGAAAGGTCTATATCTGCACTGTACAACTCTAAGCAGCACAATACCTGCAAGACTGTTGGGATCTTCTACTGAATCCAGTATTCCCAGTGCGGCCTCTCGTACATTGGTGAGACCCAATGTAGACTGGGAGACAGCTTCAGAGTACCTATGCTCCGTCCACCACAAAAAGCAAGATCCGAGAGCCATCCATTTCAATTCTACTTCTCATTCCCATTCTGACTGCCATGATGAGGCCACATTCACGTTTGATGAACAATACCTTATATTCCTTCTGTCTAGTCTCCAACCTCTTGGCATGAACATCGATTTCTCGAACTTCCTGTAATTGCCCACCCCCTCCCCTCCTTCACTATTCCCAATTCCTGTTTCTCTCTCTCTCAGCTTATCTCCTTTCTTACCCATCACCTCTCTATGGTGCTCCTCCCTTTTCCATTTCTTACATGATCTTCTGTCCTCTCCTATCTCCAGCCCTTTATCTCTTTCACCAAACAACATCCCAGCTCTTTACTTCACTCCCTCCCCCTCTCAGTTTCATCTATCACCTACCACCTTGTACTACTTACTCCCCTCCCTCCACCTTACTCTGACTTCCCTTTCTTATCAGTCCTGATAAGCCCAAAACATCAACTGTACTCTTTTCCATAGATGTTGCCTAGCCTGCTGTGCTCCTCCAGCATTTTGTGTGTGTGGTGCTTTGGATTTTCAGCATCTGCAGATATTCTCACATTTGAAGCACTATACCTACTTGGCCACCATCCCCATAATTTACTTAAATTTATTCATTCCACCACAGGTGCATCTTCACTGAAGCTCATACTGTCTACAAGAAACATCGCAGGAAGTCGCCATGCATTTTGAATGGCAACTCCAAACAATAACCTTAGCAACCCACAATGACACTGGTAGTGGTACACAGAGCTTTTTTAAACACTGGAAGGTACCAGTGAATCATACATCTTGATGTCATTGATGGGACTCGTGAAATCCTGATTTTTATCATACTCTTATATCCTCCCTCCACAGTTCTGCGAATTCTTTCCTTTCAGACAGCTTGCCTTTGAATAGAACAAGATAATCCACATTTACAGCTATTCTGGACACTATATAACCCCTCACCTCACTTTCAGTTCATTTCCAAATCACCTTCATTCTATGTCTCTCCTTTAAAGAGAGGTTACTCTCCATGCTTTCACCCATTACAATTTTATAAACTGCCATCAAGTGTCCCTGTAGCCTTTTCTGCTCCAGGAAGAATAATCCTGGCTTCTCCAGTCTATCCATGTAACTAAAATCCTTTGCCTCAATATTACTTTAATAAATCTCTTTCATATCCACAGAAAACAAAAATTCACATTACATCCAGTGACACTGAGAAGCGGACAAAATACTTCAGCTGAGGCCAAATTAATGTTGCATACAACAGGGCAGCACAGGAAGCCCAATGTTGTGTTGAACCAGCTAAAAAGCAAATCAAGAACATCCAGACACCAATTCCTCCTACCTACACAATGTCCACACCCTTACATCCATGTGCCTATCCAAACAACTCTTTCAAGCCTCTAGAGGGAATCTACCTCTACCACCATACCAAGCAATACATTCCAAGGATCCACCACTCTTGAGTTAAAAAAACACATTCCCCTTTCAACCTGTTTTACCTCGTTATCCCTCCCACACCTTCACTCCAAATGAAGATCTTTTATTTTTCCAGATCCAACAGGTTTGCAGACTCAAAAATTGACTCTCCCACATAGTGCCTGACTTGCTGAGTTTTTGTTTTACATAGTTTTTGTATTTCGTGCCTCTACTTAGAAAGCCCAAGATCCCCGTTTGCAATCATCTTCACAATCCTTCGCATAATCTCTTATTCCTCCCAGTTCTCATTTTTCTCTCACTCCCTTAACTCTTGTTCCCCGACACTCCTCCCAGTTTCTATCTACCCCACCTCGCTTCCCTCTCTGTCTGGTCTGTTTTTGTAGCTATTTCTCACTAAATCCCTTCACAGATGCTGCCTGACCCGTTTAAATCCTACCCCTCCCCTTTTGTGTGCGTTGATCCCCATCTACTTCCATCCTTTCTTTATTCTCCCCCGCTGCCTCTCGACTTACGGAGCTTCCAAGCGATTTTCGTCGGTCCCGAAACTGCCATCCTAGAAGCGGGGGGTGGATGCAGGGGCCTACCCGCTGCCCAGCTCGAGTTCGGGTGGTTGCCCGGGTTACAGCGCAAGGCCGGAGATCGGTACAAATCAAACCGCTTCCCCACTCATGTCGAGCACTGCGCGTGCGCGGTCATTCAGCCCGCGACCGCAACTTGGGCTCCCAGCAGCCACTGCGAACTTACGCAGGCGCACTCTCTGCAGAGGTCGTGGGTGCGTTGCATTAAGCGGTAGCTGATTGGATAGACGCTACTCGGCCTGCCAGCGCCAAACATATATAAACGCACAATCGGAATATCCCTCCGCTACTTTCTCACTTCATTCGTTTTATACCAATTTATATTAAAAAGGGAAGTCAATATGCTTCTTCGGTCAGACTAAATGAAGCGTCTTTTCGAACAGTTTACGTCCTCACGGTAACAAGGCAGCCAATCAGAATAAGCGACATGAAAAGTTCAGCTCGTAAAGGAAGAAAGGGCGCATGCGCATGCATCTATTCTGGCTTCACAACTTGTCATGAAGCGTTTCGGACTGAAATGTGGACTGTACTCCTTTTTCCCCCGTGGATACTGCCTGGCCTGCTGCGTTCTACCAGCATTTTGTGTGTGTTACTTGGATTTCCAGCATCTGCAGATTTCCTCGTCTTTCGACACATAAAACTAGCTTAGCAGGTTAAACTGTGTAAATGTAGTCAGGTGACGGTTGAATATAATTTCTATTGTTGAAATGCACTTATGTATTCACCTTGGTAATGCTAAAATAGCTGCCTGTGTCACAAAGAGAAAACGGTGACATTTTGCACCGGAAAGAAAAGTTACCACGTTCTAAAGAGAACGACGTTCAAATGCTTTTCCCAGGTTTTGGGAGGAAAGGAAAATAGTAGTTGATAATATCCATGTCAATTCATTTACACGTGTTTGTAAATCTAGAATATTGGCAATTTGACATGTTTTACATGTGGATACTTTAGATTTTCGCGAGAAAGGTAGCGTGGTTGTACCAAGTTCCTTATTGGTTCCTTATTAAGTTCCTTATATACCGGCTGGGTCGCCTCCAACCTGATGGCATGAACATTGACTTCTCTAACTTCCGTTAATGCCCCTCCTCCCCTTCTTGCCCCATCCCTGACATATTTAGTTGTTTGCCTGTTCTCCATCTCCTTCTGGTGCTCCCCTCCCCCTTTCTTTCTCCTGAGGCCTCCCGTCCCATGATCCTTTCCCTTCTCCAGCTCTGTATCACTTTCGCCAATCACCTTTCCAGCTCTTAGCTTCATCCCACCCCCTCTGGTCTTCTATCATTTCGCAATTCCCCCTCCCCCCAACTACTTTCAAATCTTACTATCGCTCCTTTCGGTTAGTCCTGACGAAGGGTCTTGGCCCGAAACGTCGACAGCGCTTCTCTTCTATAGATGCTGCCTGGCCTGCTGTGTTCTACCAGCATTTTGTGTGTGTTGTTGTTTGAATTTCCAGCATCTGCAGATTTCCTCGTGTTTGCTCCTTATTGGCCTAATAGGTTAGCCTTCTAATAATTTAACTACAAAGTAATATAGTGTAAAAGTTTATTTTAGCTTGCTTTATTTTATTACTGAATTTGAATGTAACGGAGTAATGTGAATGTGTTAATCTCTTCACGTAGCATGAGTGAGGAGAACTTGTTGCAGGGTCTAGCTAGCCCATACGTGTTTAGAAGTTAAACGTTTGCCAAAGTGCATCTCTATATCTTTTATTTAAGATGAGATGTATTTATATTTTTGATGTGTATAAGGTATAGGGTTGGTGGGATTCTAACGTTGTTTGTATTTTTTGTAGAATTCCCACTATATTGGTTTGTTATATTTTTAATTTATTTTCCTACCGCATACAAGAGTGTGGTCCGAAATTAAGCTGAGATTGTAACAGAAGGAAGTGTTTCATCGTTTTTATTTCTACCATCGTTCATCATTTCATCATTTTTATTTTGATACCTTTTTTCATGAAAATGTCTAAAACAAATAAAAGAATTAAAGTCCTGAAAAAAGTACTTGTTGTCCTATGTGTGTATTTTTCCCCAGGCTGCAAAATTTGGTACCAGGAGTGGGGCAATTCAGGTTGTTTAGCGGGTTTTTGATTTTTGTATGCAGTACAATATACAATACATTATATGGTAGTGGGGAAGGACATGTCAGCCGCTCCCGTGGAACAGAAGAGCCTGTTACCATGCGGGGACCGGGCTGGGACAGCGGTACTGAAGACAGAACGTCGAACTGTGATGGTGATCCAGAGCAACAGCGGCCATGAAGCTGTCATGTTTGCTGCCAAAGCCATCAGCAACTCCTTTCCCAGGATCACTGTAGAGACTTGAGTTTTCATAATGTTACATCCAGATGGTGGGCAAACTGAATCTAATGTGAATGAACAAATTAGAGAGTTGCAAAGTAGACAGGAGGAAGACTAGGCTGATGACTTCTTCATCTATCTAAGAGAAGCTTTTAATCACAACCATTGTACACTCCAGCTGTTGTATAGCTTCTATAGTCACAAACAGCGTGAGGATGAAGACATAAGAGTTGTCTCGTGCCCGAGCCCGAACTCTTAGCTTCCGATTCCCTGATGCTGTGGCCAGTATGAGAGTGGCGCTCAGAGATCCTTCCCTTAGAAGGGAGCTCCACCAATTCGTGCAGAGAAACCCGGAGTATTCAGAAGTGCGAGAGGAGGATCGTCTGTGGTTTTTAGTTCTCAGGAAATACACAGACTATAGAGTCAAAGTGCAGCAGTAGCCAGCCACAGTGCTCAAATCTCAAAGTTCAGGAATATCAGTCTCACTCTAGACATTAAAGTAGTTGCAGGGCAAAGTCATTAATGAGTTGGCTCAAGCATTGAAAGATCTTGCTGTGCAGAGAGGTGTTGTACATGCTATTAGCAATACAACTAAGTCAGAGCCTAGGTTGATCTTGTAAAAATATCATGAAATGTCCTTACTCTTATAGTGTAAACTTATGAAAATAGCTTCTCACTAGTTTTGTTGAAGTTTTTAGTCTTCCATGGAACTACACTAGAAAATGTTTGAAACACCAAAGAATTTCGAACTATCAATAAACAATTTTTTCCCGACATCTCTATGGATTAGCATTTAATTGAGTCAATGCATGATGTTTCTTCTCGAGATATTAGTACAGCACAGCAACAGGCCCTTCAGTCTGTAATGTTTTGCCAAATCAGTTAAAAAGTAAATTTTAAAAAAACAAGAACCTCCTACCTACACCTTGTCTATATCCTTCTATCTTCCTTACATCCATGTGCCTATCCAAAAGTCTTAAAAGCCTCTAAAGTCAGGAGGCATTTGTTAAATTGAAAGTCATCTTATGTCACCAACCAGTGCTCACGTCACCTGACTTTGCAAAGCCATTTTCCATAGCTGTGGATGTCAGTGATGAAACTGCAGGAGCAGTGTTACTACAAAGGGATGATTATGAAGATGTTGACCATCCTGTGGCTTACTTTTCAAAGAAATTCAATGAGCATCAAAGAAATTATTCCACCATTGAGAAGGAATTATTATCACTTATCTTGGCTTTGCAGCATTTTGATGTGTATGTTTGCCCGGCTCAGAAACAACTTGTGGTTTATACTGACCATAATCCATTGGTGTTCTTGAATAAAGCAAAAAACAAAAATAGAAGATTGTGGAATTGGAGTCTGATTTTGCAGGAGTATGATCTCATGATAACTCACATTAAAGGCAAGGATAATATAATTGCTGACTGTCTTTCTAGATGTTAAGTTTGCAATGTACTTTTAATAGTGGAGTGGGATTTATTATTTATATATGGTTCTGCAATATGTTATATTAGTATGCTATATGATAACTGTAAATGTATTGTTTTACATATTGTAGTTTGCAGTTAAAATTTTGCTCTCGCAGATCAAAATTTTCCCTTCCTGGGGGGGAGGTGTTACGTGACCACAGTTTCGTTTACTGTGAGTGTCACTTTAAAACGCCTGGATGAGGTGGGACTATGACATCAGTATAACAAGCTGCGACAGGCCACTGGGACTTTAAGTAGAGAAGAGAGAGTGGAAGTTTTGGACTGCAAGCTGTTGGCAGTAGTTTGCTGAAGCAATGGGTAAAGTCTGATACTTTCCCATGCCCAAAGGATTAGGTTGATTAATGACACACTGCACATTGGATGTGTGACTGTCACTTCGTATGATCCATACGTGGAATTTTGTTGGAGTATCCTGTGGCGACCATTGTCATTAACCCTTACCTGGATATTGGAATGGGTGGAGCATTGGCTGATAGGCAGAAAGCAAAAGGTGGGAATAAAGGGATCCTATTCTGGTTGGTTGCTGGTTACTAGTGGTGTTCTACAGGGGTCGGTGTTGGGGCCGCTTCTTTTAACAGTGAATATCGATGATTTAGATTATGGATTAAATGGTTTTGTGGCTAAGTTTGTGGATGACACCAAGATAGGTGAATGAGCAGGAAGTGTTGAAGAAATGGAAAGGTTGCAGAGAGACTTGGTCAGTTTATGGGAGTGGGCAAAGAAATGGCAGATGAGATGCAATGTTGAGAAATATACGGTTGTACATTTTGGAAGAAGATATAATCGGGCAGAATATTATTTAGATGGGGAGAAAATTCAAAAATCGGAAGTGCAAAGGGACTTGGGGGTCCTTGTGCAGGATACCCTAAAGGTTAACCACAAGGTTGGATCGGCAGTGAGGGAAGCAAATGCTATGTTGGCATTTATTTTAAGAGGAATAGTGTATAAGAGTAAGGAGGTGTTGATGAGGCTCTATGGGGCACTGGTGAAACCCCTTTTGGAATACTGTGTGCAGTTTTGGGCCCCCTATCTTAGAAGGGATGTTGGAGGGAGTTCAAAGAAGATTTACGAGGATGATTCCTAGAATGCAGGGGCTAACATATGAGGAGCATTTGTCGGCTCTTGGACTGTATACATTAGAGTATAGAAGAGTGAGAGGGGATCTATAGAACATTTTGAATGTTGAAAGGGTTGGACAGAGTAGATGTGGAAAGGCTGTTTTCCTTGGTGGGTGAGTCCAGGACAAAAGGCCACAGTCTTAGAATTAGAGGGTACCCATTTAAAAAAGAGATGAGAATTTTTTTAGCCAGAGGCTCGTGGATTTATGGAATTCATTGCCACGTACAGCTGTGGAGGCCCGATCATTGAGGGTGTTTCAGGAGATTGATAGGTATCTAATTAGTCAGGTATCAAGGGATATGGGGAAATTGGAACTAGATGGGAGAATAGTTTAACTCATGGTGGAGTGACGGAGCAGACTCGATGGGCCAAATGGTACCTACATCGGTATGAATGACGTAGGAAGAAAGAGTGAGGAAGTCCTGAAGAGTGGGTATAGAGAGCTTGGTAGAAAGTTAAAAAGCAGGACTTTGAGGATGGTAATCTCAGGATTGCTACCTGTGCCATGTGCCAGTGAGGGTAGGAATAGGATGCTCTGGAGGATGAACACGCGGCTGAGGAACTGGTGTACGGGGCAGGGTTTCAGATTTCAGGATCATTGGGACCTCTTCTGAGGCAGATGGGACTTGTACAAGAGACACAAAATGCTGGTGGAACACAGCAGGCCATGCAGCATCTATAAGGAGAAGCACTGTCAATGTTTCGGGCTGAGACCCTTCGTCAGGACTAACTGAAAAGAAAGATACTAAGAGATTTGAAAGTAGTGGGGGGAGGGGGAAATGCAAAATGATAGAAGACCGGAGGGGGTGGGATGAAGCTAAGAGCTGGAAAGGTGATTGGTGAAAGTGATACAGAGCTGGAGAAGGGAAAGGATCATGGGACGGGAGGCATCTGGAGAAAGAAAGGGGGAGGGGGGAGCACCAGAGGGAGATGGAGAACAAACAGAGTGATGGGCAGAGTGTGGTGAACTACATATACCTGTCTGGACACGCCCCCTGCCGACTGCTCCTGTGGCTCCTCCCACAGACCCCTGTATAAAGGAGATTGAGGCCTGAGCCCGGCCTCTGAGTCTCCAGGATGTAGTATGGTGGTCACTCACTGCTTGTTCCTTCTTCCAGTCAATAAAAGCCGATATCTCGCCTTTACGTCTCAGAGTGAGTTATTGATGGTGCATCACAGAGAGAGAAAATAAAACAAACAAACAACTAAATATGTCAGGGATGGGGTAAGAAGGGGAGGAGGGGCATTAACGGAAGTTAGAGAAGTCATTGTTCATGCCATCAGGTTGGAGGCTACCCAGCCGGTATATAAGGTGTTGTTCATCCTGTTACGTCCGTAGCCCCCTCCTTTGTGAGAATCGCAAGATCACTGTTGAGTTGGGTAAAGGGGCCCAGGAAAGGGGAAAAGAGACGTGCAGGCTGGCTCGTTTCCCCGGTGATGTAAAGCTACGGGACATGGCCATTGTCTCCGGAAGACCAAGTTGTGTATTGAGTTGTCTATAGTTGTCTATTCATTGAAGCCCCTCAGGGGATGACCAGAGTGGGCTGGTTGAGGGATTGCATCATCCCAACCTGATTGACCTGATTGAGACCCCGTGAGGAAGTATAAAAGAGGGTCTGGGAAACAACCCCTTCAGACGCAGCAGAAGAAACGTTAAGCGACCACGTAACAGCAGGAAGTCATCTGAAGGAAGCCACATGTGTTCGATTCCGTGGCTGGAACCAAGGAAAACAGCTTTTAGCTAACAATGGGGAAGCCCGCTCCCCTGACTCAACAGATTGGCATCATAAAAGACATGGGGCAAGTTAAACCACATAGTTTTTATACCCAACAACGCTGCAGCTTGAGCGAACTGATAGTGACTGGTATCTTTCCATCGGACAATACATTATCCCCTAAACAACGATAGAATGATTACATTGATTATTATTATACCCGCGTGCTAGATTTAGTATTGACGATGTATGTTATCTATGTTTGCATTAATCTTATTTTTGTGCCCTTTATCAATAAATTCTTTTAAAAATAGTACCATCAGACTTCAACGGACCTCTCTATCTTTGCTGGTAAGTGATCCAGTTACGGGAATTCGTAACACTCCAACCTGAGTTTGGATTCATTTTGACAGTAGAGGAGGACATGGATAGACATATCAGAATGGGAGTGGGACATGGAATTAAAATGTGTGACCACTGGGAGATCCTGCTTTCTCTGGCGGACCGTGCGTAGGTGTTCAGCGAAACAGTCTCCCAGCCTGCATCAGGTCTCACCAATATATAAAAGGCCACACCAGGAGCACCAGACGCAGTATACCACACCAGCCGACTCACAGGTGAAGTGTCACCTCACCTGGAAGGACTGTCTGGGGCCCTGAATGGTGGTGAGGGAGGAAGTGTAAGGGCAGGTGTAGCACTTGTTCCGCTTACAAAGCTAAGTGCCAGGAGGGAGATCGGTGGGAAGGGATGGGGGGGGGGGGACAAGGGAGTCGCGTAGGGAGCGATCCCTGCGGAAAGCAGAAAGGGGGGAGGGAAAGATGTGCTTGGTAGTGGGATCCCCTTGGAGGCGGCAGAAGTTACCTCCATTGACATGCTATTGACTTCTCTAACTTCCATTAATGCCCCTCCTCCCCTTCTTACCCCATCCCTGACATACATTTAGTTGTTTGTTTTTTTTGCTCTCTCTGCCCATCATGCCTGTTCTCCATTTCCCTTTGGTGCTCCCTCCCCTCCCCCTTTCTTTCTCCTGAGGCCTCCTATCCCATGATCCTTTCCCTTCTCCAGCTCTGTATCACTTTCGCCAATCACCTTTCTAGCTCTTAGCTTCATCCCATCCCCTCCGGTCTTCTCCGATCATTTTGCATTTCCCCTCCCCCCTCTACTTTCAAATCTCTTACTATCTTTCCTTTCAGTTAATCCTGACGAAGGGACTCGGCCCGAAATGTCAACAGTGCTTCTCCTTATAGATGCTGCCTGGCCTGCTGTGTTCCACCAGCATTTTGTGTGTGTTATTTGAATTTCCAGCAGATTTCATCGTGTTTGCCCTGTACAAGAGAGGCGGGTTACACCTAAACTACAGGGGGACCAATATCCTTGCAGGGAGGTTTATTAGTGCTATGGGGGGGGGGGGTGGTTTAAACTAGATTTGCAGGGGAATGGGAACCAGAGTGCCAGCGTAGATAGTGGAGCGGTGGTGAATATAAATTATGTTAACATTTCATGCAAAGTCACAAATAGGAAGTTTGTGTGTGGTAGAAATAATCTTCTGAGGTGTGTACATTTCAATGCAAGGACTATTGTGGGGAAGGCTGGTGAGCTGAGGGCGTGGATTGACACGTGGTATTAAAACATTGTAGCCATTAGTGAAACTTGGCAACAGGAGGGGCAGGACTGGCAGCTTAATGTTCCAGGATTCCAATGTTTCAGACGTGATAGAGGCAGAGGGATGAAGGATTGGGGCGGGGGGGGGGGGGGGTTGGGGGGGGTGACATTGCTAGTCAGGGAAAATGTTACAATGGTACTCAGGCAGGACAGATTAGAGGGCTTGTCTACCGAGGCCATATAAGTGGAGCTGAGAAACAGGAAAGGTATGATAGGGTTGTATTATAGACCACCCAATATTTAGAGAGAATTGGAGCAGCAAATCTGCAGAAAGATAGCAGACAACTACAAGAAATATAAAGTTATGATAGTAGGGGATTTTAATTTTCCACATATTGATTGGGACTCCCATACTGTTAAAGGTCTAGACGGGTTAGAGTTTGTAAAATGTGTTCAGTAAAGTTTAATATACAGAGGTACCGACTAGAGAGGATGCAATATTAGATCGCCTATTAGGAAATGTGTTGGGACAGGTGACGGAAGTGTGTGTAGGGGAACACTTTGGTTCTAGTGATCGTAACACCATTAGTTTCAATTTAATCATGGATAAAGATAGATCTGGTCCTCAGGTTGAGGTTCTAAACCGGAAGAAGGCCAAATTTGAACAAATGAGAAAGGATCTGAAAAGCGTGAATTGGGACAGGTTGTTCTCTGGCAAGGATGTGATTGGTAAGTGGGAGGCCTTCAAAGGAGAAATGTTGAGAGTGCAGAGTTTGTATGTTCCTGTCAGGATTAAAGGCAAAGTGAATAAGAATAAGGAACCTTGGTTCTGTAGGGATATTGGAACTCTGATAAAGAAGAAGAGAGAGATGTATGATATATATAGGAAACGGAGCAAATAAGGTACTTGAGGAGTATAAAATGTGCAAAAAAAACTGAAGAAAGAAATCAGGAGGGCTAAAAGAAGACATGAGGTTGCTTTGACAGTCAAGGTGAAAGATGATCCAAAGAGCTTCTACAGGTCTATTAAGAGCAAAAGGATATTAAGGGATAAAGTTGGTCATCTTGAAGATCAGAGTGGTCGACTATGTATGGAACCAAAAGAAATGGGGGAGATCTTAAATGTTTTTTTTGCTTCTGTATTTACTAAGGAAACTAGCATGGAGTCAATGGAAATAAGGCAAACAAGTAGTGAGGTCAGGGAACCTATACAGATTGAAGAGGAGGAGGTGCTTGCTATCTTGAGACAAATCAGTGTAGATAAATCCCCAGGAACTGATAGGGTATTCCCTCGGACCTTGAAGGAGACTAGTGTTGAAATTGCAGGGGCCCTGGCAGATATATTTAAAATGTCGGTACCCACGGGTGAGGTGCCGGAGGATTGGAGGATAGCTCATGTTGTTCCGTTGTTTAAAAAAGGCTCTAAAAGTAATCCGGGAAATTATAGACTGGTAAGTTTGGCGTTGGTAGTAGGTAAATTATTGGAAGGAGTACTAAGAGATAGGATCTACAAGTATTTAGATGGACAGGGACTTATTAGGGAGAGTCAACACGGCTTTGTGCGTGGTAGGTCATGTTTAACAAATCTATTAGAGTTTTTCAAAGAGGTTACAAGGAAAGTGGATGAAGGGAAGGCAGTGGATGCTCTCCACATGGACTTCAGTAAGGCCTTTGACAAGGTCCCGCATGGGAGGTTAGTTAGGATTATTCAGTCGCTAGGTATACATGGTGAGATGATAAATTAGATTAGACATTGGCTCAATGGGAGAAGTCAAAGAGTGGTAGTGGAGGATTGCTTCTCTGAGTGGAGGCCTGTGACTAGTGGTGTGCCACAGGGAACAGTACTGGGTGCATTGTTATTTGTCATCTGTATCAATGAGCTGGATGATAATGTGGTAAATTGGATCAGCAAAATTGCTGATGATACAAGGATTGGAGGTGTAGTGGACAGTGAGGAAGGTTTTCAAAGCTGGAAGAGGGATCTGGACCAGCTGGAAAAATGGGCTGAAAAATGGCAGATGGAGTTTAATACAGACAAGTGTGAGGTATTGCACTTTGGAAGGAAAAACCAAGATAGAACATTTAAGGTAAATGGTAGGACACTGAGGAGTGCAGTAAGACAGAGGGATCTGGGAATACAGATACAAAATTCCCTGAAAGTGGCGTCACAGCTAGATAGGGTAGTAAAGAGAGCTTTCG
Organism: Hypanus sabinus; assembly: GCF_030144855.1. Lineage (NCBI taxonomy): Eukaryota > Metazoa > Chordata > Chondrichthyes > Myliobatiformes > Dasyatidae > Hypanus > Hypanus sabinus. The sequence continues at coordinate 14,851,193 of NC_082722.1, read as the reverse complement.
GTACATTGGCCTTTATAAATCAAAGTATTGAGTATAAGAGTTGGAATGTTATGGTGAGATTGTATAAGGCATTGGTGAGGCCGAATTTGGAGTATTGTGTGCAGTTTTGGTCACCTAATTACAGGAAGGATATTAATAAGGTTGAAAGAGTGCAGAGAAGGTTTAGAAGTATGTTGCCGGGACTTGAGAAACTGAGTTACAGAGAAAGGTTGAATAGGTTAGGACTTTATTCTCTGGAGCATAGAAGAATGAGGGGAGACTTAACAGAGGTGTATAAAATAATGATGGGTATAGATAGAGTGAATGCAAGCAGGCTTTTTCCACTGAGGCTAGGGGAAGAAAAAAAAGAGGTCATGGGTTAAGGGTGAAGGGGGAAAAATTTAAAGGGACATTGGGGGGGGCTTCTTCACACAGACAATGGTGGGAGTGTGGAATGAGCTGCCAGATGAAGTGGTATGTATGGGCTCACTTTTAACATTTAAGAAAAACTTGGATAGGTACATGAATGAGAGGTGTACGGAGGGATATGGACCAAGTGGAGGTCAGTGGGACTAGGCTGAAAAATGGTTCGGCACAGCCAAGAAAGGCCAAAAGGCCTGTTTCTGTGCTGTAATGTTCTATGGTTCTATACTCCTTTGTCCTGTGTGTGGATTCAGGTGTTTAAGTGCTAACCACTTGTGCAAAGGGATATTCTGTAACTGTCACCTTGTTATATTTCTACATGGATTTTGGAATGATCCTTTGGATAAGATCTCCAGTGACTGTTACTTCATTTCCCCAGGGTAGATCCTGTGGAATTCTTCGTGATCGCCTTCTCTCTACATTTTAATGTAGATTTATAAATCTCTCCCCTCATTTATTCCATGGGTTACTGGACCTTTCTAGTTTGCCATCTTAAGACTTTAAGAACTGTTCCTAAGCTTGACAGTTTGGGAGTCTCACACATGTATAAGACTGTTAACTTAAGTTTATTTACTATTAACTTACTATCCACATCTGGTCAATGTTTAAGGATCTCTTGCAGGATGTTAGGGATAAAGTTGTCCCAGTGAGGAAGATAAAGAATGGTAGGGTGAAGGAACCATGGGTAACAAGTCAGGTTGAAAATCTAGTCAGGTGGAAGAAGTCAGCATACATGAGGTTCAGGAAGCAAGGATCAGATGGGTCTATTGAATAACATAGGGTAGCAAGAAAGGAGCTTAAGAAGGGGGCGTGAGAAGGCCTTGGCGAGTAGGGTAAAGGAAAACCCCAAGGCATTCTTCAATATGTGAAGAACAAAAGGATGATAGGAGTGAAGGTAGGGCCGATTAGAAATAAAAGTGGGAAGATGTGCCTGGAGGCTGTGGATGTGAGCGAGGTCCTCAATGAATACTTCTCTTTGGTATTCACCAATGAGAGGGAACTTAATGACGGTGAGGACAATATGAGTGAGGTTGATGTTCTGGAGCATGTTGATATTAAGGGAGAGGAGGTGTTGGAGTTGTTAAAATATATTAGGATGGATAAGTCCCTGGGGCCCGATGGAATATTCCCCAGGCTGCTCCACGAGGTGAGGGAAGAGATTGCTGAGCCTCTGGCTAGGATCTTTATGTCCTCGTTGTCCATGGGAATGGTACCGGAGGATTGGAGGGAGGCAAACGTTGTCCCCTTGTTCAAAAAAGGTAGTAGGGATAGTCCGGGTAATTATAGACCAGTGAGCCTTATGTCTGTGGTAGGAAAGCTGTTGAAAAAGATTCTTAGAGATAGGATCTATGGGCATTTAGAGAATCATGGTCTGATCAGGGACAGTCAACATGGCTTTGTGAAGGGCAGATCGTGCCTAACAAGCCTGATAGAGTTCCTTGAGGAGGTGACCAGGCATGTAGATGAGGGTAGTGCAGTGGATTTTAATAAGACATTTGACAAGGTTCCACATGGTAGGCTTATTCAGAAAGTCAGAACGGATGGGATCCAGGGAAGTTTGGCCAGGTGGATTCAGAATTGGCTTGCCTGCAGAAGGCAGAGGGTTGTAGTGGAGGGAGTACATTCAGATTGGAGGGTTGTGACCAGTGGTGTCCCACAAGGATCTGTTCTGGGACCTCTACTTTTCGTGATTTTTATTAACGACCTGGATGTGGGGGTAGAAGGGTGGGTTGGCAAGTTTGCAGACGACACAAAGGTTGGTGGTGTTGTAGATAGTGTTGAGGATTGTCGAAGATTGCAGAGAGACATTGATAGGATGCAGAAGTGGGCTGAGAAGTGGCAGATGGAGTTCAACCCGGTGAAGTGTGAGGTGGTACACTTTGGAAGGACAAACTCCAAGGCAGAGTACAAAGTAAATGGCAGGATACTTGGTAGTGTGGAGGAGCAGAGGGATCTGGGGGTACATGTCCACAGATCCCTGAAATTTTCTTCACAGGTAGATAGAGTAGTTAAGAAAGCTTATGGGGTGTTAGCTTTCATAAATCGAGGGACAGAGTTTAAGAGATGTGATGTAATGATGCGGCTCTATAAAACTCTAGTTAGGCCACACTTGGAGTACTTTGTCCAGTTCTGGTCGCCTCAGTATAGGAAGGATGTGGAAGCATAGGAAAGGGTACAGAGGAGATTTACCAGGATGCTGCCTGGTTTAGAGAGTATGGATTATGATCAGAAGTTAAGGGAGCTAGGGCTTTACTCTTTGGAGAGAAGGAGGATGAGAGGAGACATGATAGAGGTGTACAAGATATTAAGAGGAATAGACAGAATGGACAGCCAGTGCCTCTTCCCCAGGGCACCACTGCTCAATATAAGAAGACATGGCTTTAAGCTAAGGGGAGGGAAGTTCAAGGGGCATATTAGAGGAAGGTTTTTCACTCAGAGAGTAGTTGGTGTGTTGAATGCACTGCGTGAGTCAGTGGCGGAGGCAGATACACTAGTGAAGTTTAAGAGACAACTAGACAGGTATATGGAGGAATTTAAAGTGGGGGGTTATATGGGAGGCAGTGTTTGAGGGTCGGCACAACATTGTGGGCCGAAGGGTCTGTAATGTGCTGTACAGTTCTATGTTCATTTGATTTTCTATATCTTGAGTAGATACTAATAAACATATATTTAACATCAAAACCAGACTCAATTTGTGATCTATTGCTGCTGGTGCGTAACAGCTTCTACCACCATACCAGGCAGTGCATTCCAGGCATCCATGACTCTGAGTAAAAAAAAAACTTACCCCTCACTTCCCCTTTGAACTTACCCCATCTCACCTTCAATGCATGCCCTCTGGTATTGGACATTTCTATCCTGGAAAACAGATACTTCCTGTCTGCTCTATCTATAGCTCTGATAATGTTATAAACAGATCTCTCCTCAGCCTCCACCGCTCCAGAAAAAAACAGCCTGAGTTTGTCCAGCCTCTCGTGACAGCATGTGGCTTCTAAGCTAGGCAACATCCTGGTAAAACTCTCCTGAGCCCTCTTCAAAGCCTCAATGCATATGCAATAATCCAGAGTTCTTTAAAGTTGAAATATAACCTCTTAACTTTTAAACTCAATACCTCAACTAATAAAAGCAGGCATCACCTCACACTTATCTGGGCTAAGCTCCATTTGCCATTTCTCTGCCCATATCTGCAACTGATCTACATCGTGCTGTATTCTTTGCCAGTCTTCTACACTATCCACAGCTCCACCAATCTCACTATCATCCACAAATGTACTAACCCGCCCATCTGCATTTTCATCCAAGTCAGTTACATTCTACTCCTTCACACATTCATAGTATCTTGCATCAAAAGTTTATGTTTTTCAGCCTCACATCAGCAACTTAAGCACAAAATGAAGATCAATGGTTCAGTATGGGATGTGGAGAATGCTGCACCTTCTGTGGTATCACCTTCTGGATGATGGCCCTACACGTGCTCCCAGGTGGACTTAAGAAACTGACTTTTTCAAAGAGCAAAGGAGTTGTGCCAGATGGTATTCATCCAGAAACCAATAGCTCTTAAAAGTTATTTTTAAGCTATTTTATTACATGGACATTTGCTGCTGGATCCCATTTTGAGAGCTATGCTTCTTCAGTATGTATAAGAAAAACATTAGGGCCATCTTAAATCTCTAAAACATAATGTGAATGCCTTGCTTGATTCATTATTACAACCAGTACTTGACTGCAATGTTGGCAGATACAATTAGATATAATAAAACATTTTATTCAGTCACAATAAAGCAAAGTATTCAAAGATGCAGGCCTCAGTTCATACGAAACAATGCAGATCATTTCAATGTGCTGTGTGAACCATCTCATTAACAAATATAAATACATGCTTTTTTCAAGAGGCCTCATTTTAGAGATACAAATAAGCAAGACAATAATAATTAAGCAATATTTAATTTTTACATTCTGCTCTTTGAAATGTGACTTGTGAGGAACTTATCATTGCTGACATAACAAATTACATCTTGTAATCAAATGCTGTTGTTTACAGAGATAAATCATGTTCCCCTTCAACTTAGTTTAGGATCAGTATTAAATTGTGACTCTCCCCTGCTACTGCGTGTGCTTTATTTTGTTGAACTACCTTTTTCTCTCTATGTCCAGCCTAATGCTCACACAATCGTGGTGTTAAAGTGTAGCTGAAAATCTCTTAACATTATGAATTCAGTTTCGGTGCATAGACTCCAGTTTAAAATATCTTTCAGAACTTTTAACACTTGTGCATAAATGTAAAGGAATACTGCTCTTTCTGTTGCATTGCAAAAGTTAGTAAGTACTTTCCAAAATGATTCCTTTATAATGTGTCTTGATGCACTGAATAAGTGCAAATGGTTTATTTCAGAATCCATCGCCATTGCAAAAGCTGGAGAATACATTAAATCCAAAGAAGTCATCAATTTAAAAGTCCTGATTTATTTTCTCTCTCATATTTACCACAGCTGTACCCATTATAAAAAGCAAATGGAAAATGCAAAAAAAAAGCAAAAACAGAAAATGTTATAAATGCTCAGGAGGTCGGACAGCATCAATGCAGACAGATTCCGATTAAAGTTCATCTACATGAAATGTCAATAATATTTTTCTCACCATAAATGCTTCTTGACCTGCTGGATATTAAGATCATTTTCTATTTTTAATATGAAGTTTTAATATTCTGGCTCTTGGTTTTGTAACGAACTGTTATTTGAGCTTTCAGGTGACCTAGGACATTTTAAAATTCTTAAGTGAAGTTATAGTAGTTATATTTTAATGCCATAAAATCTTTGATCTAGTAAATATCCTGCAATAAAATTGTTTAGGAAAACAAGATACTATAGGCTATCATGTAGCCTTCATTATAAAGGTAGAGCTTCCTATCTACTGGGTTATAATGAAGGCTTGCCACATTTGGAGAGTATTTGACAAAACGGATATTAAGATTTTTGGCCTCTTGATTAGTGATGGTGTCAAACATGTAAAATATTTCCTCTTCATTTACATTGATATATCGAGTGGCATAAAGCACCCCACAGATCATAAAGGCATTAGTTGTTGATTTCTTAAAGAGCTTTGTTTTCCAGGTCTGCAACACAGTCATATTAATGCTGCTTATTTTACTCAGTACAATGTTGCCATAATTCTCTTCAGTGGCATAAATAACCCAGATCCCATTTTCATCCACCGAGAAATCTATGTCTGTGTAGCCATAACAATTGTAATAACAGTACGGGAATTTGTTTGAATGGCCAGCATTAGGAAGGTTCACATTAGTTATAACCTTTGTGTTAAGGTTAAATTTGCAAATTTCTCCAGATTTATAACAGTTATAATACAAAGACCCATTATAAACCACAACACCTGGACCCTGGATCGAATTGGTCGTGGTGTATGATGATGTCACCGTAAAATCTATATGACTATTCAACATGAGGAAGTCTGTGTAAGAAGAGTAAGTTCGTACTGTATTTCCATAAATATTGGAAGAAAGTAGTGCCACAATCCAGTACAATTTTGGACTTCCAAGCATTGAATCCATGCCCCATGCTCCATAAGGGTATGATGAACCATATGGGTTGATTTGTGCTACTAAAGGTCTGCTGATATTACGTAAAATTCCTTTAGTACAATTACCTGAAAGGAAGATAATTAATTATAGTTCGTTTCTTTCAGTTGTTTTGATGTTTTTTCTTTAATCAATAAAGAGAATAAACCCTTGTTGAACCCATCGACCTCACCCCATATCTATCAATCCAGCTTCATTGAATTATATGATGTCATTAACCTTTATATCATTCCCTCTAATCATGCCTCTGTAATTCCCTTTAGACTTAATTCACTACATCACTTCTCCCAATGTTCTCAACCAAACTCCCATTCCCATCAGAATCTACACATTTTCTGTTTCATTCTCATCAGATTCATTACATAGATTTCTATTACAGCATATGAGGGGTGATTGATCAGTTCATGGTCTAAGGTAGAAGGAGTCAATTTTAGAAAGCCTAGCACATTTATTTTTCAACATAGTCCCCTCCTTCATTTAGACACTTAGTCCAGCGGTAGTGGAGCATACAGATCTTGGACATCCAGAAAGTGTCCATAGCATGGGTGATTGATAAGTTTGTGGCTTAATGTAGAAGGAGATGAGTTTTACAGCTCTTGTTACATGCACATGCAGTTCATCTCTTTGAGTGATTAGGCAGAACGTTTGAAGTTAATAACTCATTTCCTTCTACTTTAGGTCACAAACTTATCAATCACCCCAATGAGTTATTAACTTCAAGCTTTCTGCATAATCACTCAAAGAGTTGAACTGCATGTGCATGTAATGAGAGCTGTATAACTCATCTTCTAGCTTAGGCCATGAACTCATCAATCACCCCTGCTGCGGACACTTTCTGAAGGTACAAGATCCATATGCCCAACGACTGCTGGACTAAGTGTGTAAATGTAGGAGGGGATTATGTTGAAAAATAAGTGTGTTGGGTTTTCTAGAATTGACTCCTTCTACCTTAGGCCACAAACTTATCAATCATCCCTCATATATAAATATATATATTTATGTGTTCATTGAACCAAAGGTTAGCTGTTCCTCACTTGTGAATACACAGGTACTAAACATCTCAAAGGCTCAGCCCACACCTGCCACCATCCTGACCCAACAACATCTGCTTTTGGATTAGACTACACCTGGGTATTTGGAGACTAAAATTTCAAATTTTCTATGTCAATTATGTCAATCAATTGAAACAGGATGCAGCAGAATAACAAATAAGTGGCTGCTGGAATTTAATACAGAGAAGTATGAAATGTAAGGATATGAGCCAATCTTGACTTTGTTCAACACTGTATGCAAAAACAGGATCTAAGGGGATTATATGTATGTATCTATGAAGCCAAAAGCATGTATTGAGAGAGTAGTTGTTGAAGCATTTAGGATCTTGGGCTTCATGAATAAGGTTATTAAATACTAATATGATACATTATTTAGCAAACACACGATTAGACCACAGTTAGACTATTGTCCTGATCTGGTCACCATATTTTATGAGGCATGAGGTAGTCCTTGAGAGGGTGCACATGAGAGTTACCAAGATGGATTCAAGGGATGAAGGATTTTAAGCACAAAGAAGATTGTGGAGAGATAGGATTAAGGTGTAGGTATACAAAGTATGCAACAAAAATGTGTCCCTATTGTACAAGGTCAGTAGGTGCAGATTTAAGGTTATGCCAAGAATTACAGGGGATATGATAACATACTCTTCTAGTGTAATCAGTGGTATTAGCAGCTTTACTTTATTATTGCTTTACAGACAGCCAATATGGACTCAGTGGACATTATGGCTGCCCTTCCTACCATAAGACACAAACTCTTGTCTTCTTTTTCCCTCTCCAAATATGTTGCCTAACATTTGAATTCCATTTGCTATTTTTGCAAACAGTTCACTGGTATCTTCCAAGGACTTTCCAACTCACTTTCAATCACGCTGTCAATTTTGGCTTCATTGGTAGTCATCTTAATTATGACTTCCAAGTCATCTAATTTACACATATCAAGAGAAGCAAGAGTACTGAATCGTAGGCTTCAGGTTAACTGTTACTTTTTGCTGCTGTGTTAAACTGCTGCTTTCCCTTGGATCCCATCGGGTTTTACCTTCTTTGGCAAGCACCCTCTAAAGGTCAAATTCACAGTACATATATGTATACACCATATACTACTTTGAGATTCACCTTATTGCAGGCTTTCACAGGAAAATAAAGACTTTATGAAAAAACATGAACAACTAATGCACAAAAGAAGTCAAAACATGCAAATCAAAATGAATAAATAAATATTACTGAGAACATGAGTTGCAGAGCCCTTGAAAGTGGGACTGTAGGTTCTGGAATCAGTTCAGAGCTAAGGAGAGTGAAGTTATCCACACTGGTTCAATCTCCTTGTAGAATGCACCAAATATTCTAATATCAACCACTTCATATATTCTATATAGTTAGAAGTCACCAACTGTTCTTGATTAATATGTGGATTTCAACCTTCAGAATTTTTCCAGACTGACCTTATTGTTTCTATTTTGGTTATTGTCTTTTTAAACAATTTTACTTAATCAGAAAACTTCCAGTTCACTTTTAGCTTACATATAGTCAAGGGACAATGGGAATTACTGTATAGCCAAACCTCCCTTTCTTTTTTAAAGAGACTGACATGCATTTTATCTGGCCTGGTGAATTGCCCATTTTTAAAGATGCACATCAATATTGAGAAATTCCCAACAATGCTTACAGAGCCAGGAATAGGTAAGCCCAGTTCATTCACCATCTGTGGTATACACATCATGCATCAGAAATTAAGAATGCTCTTTAAAGTGCAACCTCCAAAAGGAGCACAGACTTGTCGTGGCTTGGAGATTTGTGTGCTTCAATAACCAGGAGCACTATGTTGGCTGGAGTCAGGACCTTATGCTTTGACTCTTGGTCGGGTCACCCATATCAAACAGGTCAAAGAATATAGGCCGGACTAAGAGTAGTCCATTGGTCCTGCAGGTTCAGGAATTTAACACAGGGTTAATAACCCTGACTGGTAAAACTAAATTATTATGGAAACAGCAATGAAAAATCCTCCCACATCTGAGTGTGATGGTACCCCTGAGGTTCTACCAGGGACTTAAATGACTGACAGTAATGAAAACCAAGAGGAAGTTACTGATACGATGAAGGAAGCCCTAAACACCACCAGAGATGGAGGACCTTCATGCTGACCCAAATGCCAGGGGCATAATGGGCAGCAAGTAAGTTTAAAGTGCAAGAACTCTCTGTTATAATCTCAATGTAATAGAATTGAATGTAGTTTAAACCTGAATGAGTTTGCTTGGTATTACAGATGAATGTTGCTAAAGTAACAAATAAGGTATGCTAGTGAGTGAACATGTAATCTCACCAATTTTTAATTTGCCGTAAACAGAAGAGCTTTCTACTTGGTTCTTCATTTTCTTCAAGAGGTCTTTCATGTTCAATAAGTTCTGTTTGTCATACTGCTGTAACCTCAGCACACTACGATGGGAATCATCCAGCTAGATCAAAAATTACATTCATTAGAATTTATGTTTAATGTAATGTATATTTACTGCATATTTGCATTAGTACTAGCAGTTGATCACTTATTGTTAGGGGCAATGAGCAGCCCACTATTAGTGGTAATGCATTGTTCATTTTTTTAAAAGTTTTATTTAGATATACAGCATAGTAACAGGTCCTACTAGCCAAACAAGCCCATACCACCCACTTAATCATAAGATAGATCAGTACATTCTAGATTTACTAGAATGTTACCTGGGTTTCAGCACCTAAGTTACAGAGAAAGGTTGAACAAGTTAGGTCTTTATTCTTTGGAGTGTAGAAGATTGAGGGGGGACTTGATAGAGGTATTTAAAATTATGAGGGGAATAGATAAAGTTGCTTTGGATAGGCTTTTTCCATTGAGAGTAGGGGAGATTCAAATAAGAGGATAAGAGTTGAGAGTTAAGGGGCAAAAGTTTAGGGGTAACACGAGGGGAAACTTCTTTACTCAGAGAGTGGTAGCTGTGTGGAACAAGCTTCCAGTAGAAGTGGTACAGGCAGGTTTGATTTTGTCATTTAAAAAAATATTGGATAGGTATATGGACAGGAAAGGAATGGAGGGTTATGGGCTGAGTGCAGGTAGGTGGGACTAAGTGAGAGTAAGCGTTCAGCACAGACTAGAAGGGCCGAGATGGCCTGTTTCCGTGTTGTAGTGGTTATATGGTTACAATTAGGCCATTCAGCCCACCTTTGCTTATTTACTATCCTTCTCAACCCCATTCCCCTGTCTTCTCCCTGTAATATTTGATGCACTTACAAATCCAGGACTTATCAACCTCTGCTTTAAATAAACCTATGTGACCAGTTAACTTACTAATCAGTGTGTCTTTGGAATGTGGGAGGGAACTGGAGCACCTGGAGGAAACCAATGTATTCACAGGGAGAACATACAAACTTCTGCAGACAGCAGTGGAATTGATCTCCGGTTACTGGCACTGTAATAGCCTTGCACTAACCACTATACTATGGAAATTATGAGTAGTCTGTAGTGAACAAGCTGCTTATTATCAGGGTTAATGAACTATCTGTTTGCTATTAGTGTTAAAGAATGCATTTATTATGAAGTATGATAACAAACTACCTGCTATTATGTATGATGAAACGTCAATGTACATAATATTATTAAAGATAGTGATTAGTCCACTTATTCATATGGATAACCACTAGTTTATCTATTATTGGTTAGAAACAGAGAGCATCATTACAGGCAATGGGCACACTATTCATTATTTTGGGTAATGAACTATCAAGGAAATAACCAGTGTTTATCATTAATGAAATGAAATATTTATTATTTGCTGCCATGTTTTCAGTTGCTTATTCCATTATTGTCACTTTTTTTTTGCACTACTACAGATTGTGCTACTGTCTTGCACATGAGGCTGCCAAACAAAATTTGATTCCATGGTATTGCAAATAAGATGCTAGAATGGATACATGATTAGCTGATGTAAAAGGCAAAGAGTGGCCTTTTCTGGTTGGCTGCCAATAACTAGTATTGTTGCATATAGGTCAGTGCTGGAACAGCTTCTCTTTACGTAATATGCCAATGGCGGAATAGATAGCTTTGTGACCAAGTTGGTGGAGGGGCAGGAAATGTTGAGAAAACAGAGACTCTGCAGAAGGATTTAGATAGATTAGGAGAATGGGCAAAGAAGTGACAGATGGAACATAGTATAGGACTTTGTGATGACCTGGTGATGGACTTTGGGAGAAGGAATAAAGGTGTAGACTGATTTTCTATCATCTACACTTCCTGTATAAGGGAGAAAAGTCAAAAATCAGGGAGGCAAAGGAACTTGGGAGTCTTCGTGTAGGATTCCCTAAAGGTTAACTTGCAGGGTGAGTTGGTAGTAAGGAAGACAAATGCAATGCTAGCACTTATTTTGAGAGGACTAGAATATAGAAGCAAATATGTAATGATGATGATTCATAGAACATTAGTCAGACTGCACTTGGAGTATTGTGAGCAGTTTTGGACCCCATATCTAAGAAAGCTGTGCTGCCATTGGAGAGGCTCTAGAGGACATTAATAGACAATAGACAGTAGGTGCAGGAGTAGGCCATTCAGCCCTTCTAGCCGGCACCGCCATTCACTGTGATTGTGGCTGATCATACACAATCAGTACCCCGTTCCTTCCCTCTCCCCATATCCCTTGACCCCGCTATCTATAAGAGCTCTATCTAATTCTCCCTTGAATGCATCCAGAGACTTGGCCTCCACTGCCTTCTGGGGCAGAGCATTCCACATATTCACCAATATCTGGGTGAAAAAAATTTTCTGTATCTCTGTTCTAAATGGCCTACTCCTTATTCTTAAACTGTGGCCTCTAGTTCTGGACTCACCCATCAGTGGGAACATGCTTCCTGCCTCCAGCATGTCCAATCCTTTAATAATCTTATATGTTTCAATCAAATCCCCTCTCATCCTTCTAAATTCCACTGTATACAAGCCCAGTTGCTCCAATCTTTCAACATATGACAGTCCCGCCATTTCGGGAATTAACCTTGTGAACCTACGCTGCACTCCCTCAATAGCAAGAATGTCCTTCCTCAAATTTGGAGACCAAAACTGCACACAATACTCCAGGTGGGGTCTCACCAGGGCCCTGTACAGCTGCAGAAGGACGTCTTTACTCCTATACTCAATTCCTCTTGTTATAAAGGCCAGCATGCCATTAGCTTTCTTCACTGCCTGCTGTACCTGCATGCCTGCTTTCATTGACTGATGTACAAGAGCACCTAGATCTTGTTGTACTTCCCCTTTTCCTAACTTGACTCCATTTAGATAGTAATCTGCCTTCCTGTTCTTGCCACCAAAGTGGATAACCTCACATTTATCCACATTAAACTGCATCTGCCATACATTTGCCCACTCACCCAACCTGTCCAAGTCACCCTGCATTCTCATAATATCCTCCTGACATTTCACACTGCCACCCAGCTTTGTGTCATCAGCAAATTTGCTAATGTTACTTTTAATCCCTTCATCTAAATCATTAATGTATATCGTAAACAGCTGCAGTCCCAGCACCGAACCTTGCGGTACCCCACTGGTCACAGCCTGCCATTCCAAAAGGGACCCGTTAATCGCTACTCTTTGTTTCCTGTCAGCCAGCCAATTTTCAATCCATGTCAGTACTCTGCCCCCAATACCATGTGCCCTAATTTTGCCCACTAATCTTCTATGTGGGACTTTATCAAAAGCTTTCTGGAAGTCCAGGTACACTACATCCACCGGCTCTCCCTTGTCCATTTTCATAGTTACATCCTCAAAAAACTCCAGAAGATTAGTCAAGCATGATTTTCCCTTCATAAATCCATACTGACTTGGACTGATCCTTCTACTGCTATCCAAATCTGTCATAATTTCCTCTTTTATAATCGACTCCAGCATCTTTCCCACCACTGACGTCAGGCTAACTGGTCTATAATTCCCTGTTTACTCTCTCCCTCCTTTCTTGAAAAGTGGGACAACATTAGCCACCCTCCAATCAGCAGGAACTGTTCCTGAATCTATGGAAAATGATTACCAATGCATCCACGATTTCTAGAGCCACCTCCTTAAGTACCCTGGGATGCAGACCATCAGGTCCCGGGGACTTATCAGCCTTCAGGCTCAACAGTCTATCCAACATCGTTTCTTGCCTAATATAAATTTCCTTCAGTTCATCCCTTACACTAGTTCCTTTGGCCACTATTACATCTGTTAATGAGAATGATCCCAGGAATTACAGGGTTAATATATGAGGAGTATTTGATGGCTTTGGGCCTGTGCTTGCTGGAGTTTAGAAGAATGATGGGAGCTGGGAGAGATTGAAACATCAAATATTGAAAGGCCGAGATAGAGTGGATGTGGAGAGGATGTTTCCTATAGTGTGGGATTCTAGGACCAGCGGGTACAGCCTTAGAATGGAAGAATGTCCCTTTAGAACAGAGATGAGGAGGAATTTCTGTAGCCGGAGGGCAGTGAATCTGTGAAATTCATTGCCACAGACGGCTGTGGAGGTCAAATCATTATCTTTAAAACAGAGATTGATGTTATTAATTAGTAAAGGTGCCAAAGGTTACGAGAGAATAGTGGAGCTGACTCAATGGGTGAAATGGCCTAATGTGCTCCCACGTCTTATGGTCTTTACACCATTCTGTTGTTTTGCACCCATTGCTGTATTGCTGTACAAGGCGTGATTGATAAGCTTGTGGCCTCAGGTAGAAGGAGTCAATTTTAGAAAACCCTTTTAAAATCACCCCTGCTGTGGACCACTTCTGGAGGTCCAAGATGCTGGCCGACTTCTACAAAGGGACCTGTGTACTCCACAACTGCTGGACTAAGTGTGTAAATGTAGGAAGGGACTATGTTGAAAAATAAATGTGCTAGGTTTTCTAGAATAGACTCCTTCTACCCGAGGCCACGAAATTATCAATCACCCCTGCTATGGATGACTTCTGGAGGTCCAAGATGCCCCTCGTACCTATTATTGCCATGCACACAGTTTATTCAATGCTACATCCAGGCTAGAAGGAATTGTGTTGCATTCTGTGTACATGACAATAAACTAATCTGAATCTGAATGTACTGCATTTAATGCTGGTGTCGGGTGAACAAAATAATATTAGGGGTATTGGTCTAATCACAAACTAGAGTAAATCTGCAGATGCTGGAAATCCATGCAACACACATAACATGCTGGAGGAACTCAGCAGGCCAGGCAGCACCTGTAGGAAAGAGTACAGTCAATGTTACAGGCTGAGACTCTTCATCAGGACTGAAGAAGAAAAAAAGACCCTTCATCAAGACTTTTTTCTCCAGCTTGTTTATTATTAGAGATATTGGAATGACATTCAGCATTCCATTTATTATTTGTGGTAATTAGCATGATCTATTAATAAGGATAATGATTGCTCTGTTTTTTTAGGAAAGCTAATAGTACTCATTTTTGCTTCTTGGACAGACGGACAGTCTTTTATTTTAGACAGTAATATTTTACCTTTCAAAAGTTTTCCGGGCTTCCCTTTAACATGCTTGGGTTCAAAGTGTGAGTTGTTAAACAGACAGAGTGTGTGTCTGAGTGACAGAGTGATAAAAGTCACTTCTTTTATCAGAGTGTCAGCCACTCTGATACTAATTATGATAAGGTGCTGTCAGGATTGGGGCGAAGTGATCCAAAGACAGTAAATGGACTCAATTTATTTTTAGTCCCTCCAGACATTTCTAGCTAGGATAATGAAGTCTAAGCTCACAGCCTTTTCAGAACTCATCTTCATTTTCAGGCACATGAATGATAGTAAAATATACGGCTATTAGGAGGGAAGGGTTAAATTGATCCCAAGATAAGTTATAAGGTCAGCACAACAACATGGTGTAGTATTATGCTGTAGCATTCTATAATCTATTGAGGCACAAAAAATAAACTGCTGGAAGAACTCAGCAGACTGAGCACCATCTTTGGAGGCAAAGGAGATGCATCAACCTTTCATGTCAAAAACCGGCACGAGGACATATCCATTTTGCCTCCACAGATGCTGCTTGACCTACTGAATAAGTCACGGGAGTAATGCGGCATGGAAGCTACTCATCCACGCCAGTCAAGATGCCCAACTAAGCTGATGCAATTGATCTGCATTTGGCCAATATCCCCTAAACCTTTCCTGTACATGTACTGTACCTGTCCAAATGAGTTCTTCCATAGATTATATTTGCTGCAGATTCCAGCATCTGCAGTCCCTTGCTTCTCCCTTCTTCTTTTATCAATTAATATGTGAAGGCCAACCATTTAAATTTAGACATGGCTAAAGAGAAAGTTAAATCTGTTCACAATAGGCAAATACGGCCATTTAAAATAATATTAAAAAATCTAATTGATCTCACCTCGGAGGTGACCTTTTGAAGTGCCTCAGTATTTGGTGAAGGAATCTTCTCCAACTCTGACTTCATGTTCTTCAATTCCCAACGAAGGGGCCAGAAGTTCAGTGGGTGGTAGAGGCTCTGTTTCTGCACTGTGTCGAACTGGTTAATTCGAGCAGTCTCATTCCGTATTTCTTCAATGAACGCTTGGATCTTGGACTCGATAAATGTTATCTTGAAATTTACAACAGTTCATAGAAAATTGCAGCAGTTCAGAGTAAGAAACATGGGATCCTCAGTGAACAGGTTATTTTGATCAGAATTTGCTTGCACATAGAACAGAGGGTGGTGGTCAATGAGATTTAGTCATGCCTCGGTCTGACCACCTGGGGGAGCAAGAGTCCTCCAGGCTTTAATTATCAGTTGACTATTTTCATCTGAACCCTTGTTTTATTTACAGTGCACCTGTGCCTTATTTTGTCTGTCTATTTAAGTTCCCTCTGTTGTGTTTGTCTTTTCTCAGTCTTGAGTTTAGCTACCCTGTGTGTTTTGATTTGGCATCCTAGCCTGTGTTCTCAACAAATAAATTCACAAGTAAAGATCCTTAGCTCAATTAGCATCCTTGTCTCTGGTTTCTTTTGCACCTGGTTTCTTACCCAGTGTTCTCTAGCTTTCAAGATACAACCCACCAAGTTTCCATCCAACCACTGCAACCTAAATCATCTTCCTCTCTCTGGCAGAGCTTTCACCTGGGCTATGGTGCTCTGGGAGAACTTTCCAAGTTATGTTGATGTATCCCTCTTCACCAGCCAGTTAGTGGATGCAAGGCAGCCAACTAACTTCCAACTTCGTCAAGGTACCCAAAGCATAGTTGAATATGCAATCAAGTTCCACACTCTGGCAGTACCAAGTAGTTGGATCACTGAAGTTCATGTTCTACTGTGGGTTACCAGGTGAATTGGTAGCCAGAGACCCAGTTGAGGATCTCAGGACTCTCTTAGTACCTCCATCCAGGTTGACAATTGTCTCCAGGAAAGGAGAACAAAATACCATAGTGAATCTTCTAGGATTTCCAATCTCCGAGCCACTCCAGCCTCATCACCCTTGGTGCAGTCAAGCACACCCCTCGGCTCCCCTCATCTTCCTCCAGAGGATCCGATGCAAATAAGCAGAACCAGACTTTCTCTAGCCCAGTGGGACCAAAGAATAAAGGGAAAATGCTGCTTCTACTGTGCTGAACTGGGCCATTTACACTCTGCCTGTCTTGAGTTGTCGAGAAGCATCTAGACTCATCCAGGGAAGGGAGATCTGTGACAGATTTCATCTTTCACCCAGGTCTGCTACAACTGGGCTTGTGCCGTCTACCCCCATCTCCTGGGGCAAACAACAATATGCCTTCTAGCACAATAGGTAATTTCATGGACTTCATGTTAGCAAGACACCTTCGAGTTGCCTTGGCCCATCCCAACCAACTGATCACAGCCAGGGGAAAACCTCTGGGCCCTGGGAGGATCTGTCACTTCACTGCTCCCGTGTATCTACATGTGGAACAGCATACCCTGACTATCTAGTTTCATCTTATTCATTCTCCTGAGTTCCCATAGATCTTGGGTCAACCCTGGGTAGCCTTCCACAACCCACAAATTAAGTGGTCCACTCCATGGATGGTCTTCTGCCTCTGCTGAACTGTCAAGGTCCTCCCAAGTATGCAGACCTGCTTGAGGTTTTTAGTAAGAAGCGAGCCAGCACACACCTGCCTCAGCAAGCCTATGACTGTGTGACTGAATTGAATCTGTCTGCTCTGAGAAGACTCTTCTCCCTGGCAGCTCCGGAAAGAGTGGCCTTGGAGGATTACATCTGCGAAGCCCTAATGCCTAGTTTTAGCTGACTCTCCATATCCTCTACAAGTGCATGAAAGGATAACGGACTCTGACAATGTATAGGTTATCAAGGCTTCAATCAGATCACAGTGAAGAAGCAGTACCCTTTGCCTCTGATGCCCACAGCCTTCAAGTTGTTTCAGAGGACAACAATTTTTATTAAACGGGACCTCCAAAATGCATACACCTAGTCCGTACACAGGAGGGCCATGAATGGAAGACCACTACTCTGAACATCTTGTGATGCCGTTCGGTTTAGTCAACACCCCAGTCTTCCAGGCCCATTCTCTGGGTGATGCTACAACACTTTGCCTTTGTGTACCTGGATGGCATACTCATCTTCTCCAACACATCCAAAATGTTCAGAGGGTCTTTCAATGTTAACTCCAGGACTAACTATTCGTCAAGTTGGAGAACAGTGAGTTCCACATCTCCACAGTCCCTTTCCTCAGGTTTATGGTCTCAAAGGGGAAACTGAAGATGGACCCTAGCCATCAGGGAATGGCTGTGACCCACCATAATCAAGCAGCTCCAGCGGTTTCTGGGGCTTGCAATTTTTTTCTGGAGATTCATTCTCAACTCCATTTCCATCGCAGCACATCTTACTGTCTGACTAAAGAAACCTCCGTCACCTTTTGGAGAAGCCAAGTTGCCTTTTTAGGAATTGAAACATTGGTTCACAACAGTTCCCATCCTTGTTTTCCCTGATTTAAAGCCTCAGGTGTTGGGGTTGGAGCTGTTCCTTCGCCATATCCCCCCTCCCCCCCCCCCCCATCTGACCAAAAACTACATCCGTGTGCTTTCTTCTCTTGGTGGTTCTCTTCTGTGGAGAGGAATTATGACATAGGGAATAGAGAGCTGTTGACAGTCAAATTAGTCCTGAAGGAGCAGAGATAATGGATGGAGGGTGATAAATAACTAGACCACAAGTATCTGACCTATATTCAAAAGGCAAAGTGGTTAAATTCTTCATTTTAATTTAAAATTACCTACCATCCAGGTTTGAATAATCAGAAGCCGGATGTCTTCTCCAGGCAGTTTGAAACACCAGACCTGGTCACCAGCCTAGAGCCATTCCTCCCAAGGTCTGGGCTGGTGGTACCAGTCCATTGGGAGGGAGAAGCCATCATCAGGAGAGCACTACAGCAGGAGGTAGCCCCAGGTAATGGCCTGCTGGATCACCTTTTCACCCCTAAGTCTGTCTTTTCAGATGTGTTACAATCGAGGCACACATTACACATCACAGGACAAACAGGGACTGCTCTAATGGTGAATGGGCATGAATGAGGATATCAAATCACACACAGCAGTCTGTCACATCTGCGCCTAGAACAAGGAACCCAGATTACATCCATACACCCACAGCCCATCCCTTCCCATCCCTGGTCCCTGGTCCTGTATCTCCATGGACTCCATTACCCATCTGCACCATCTCAAGGTAACACCTTGATTATGGTGGACTGGTTCTCCAAGACCTGCCCTTTTGTACCCTAACCAAGCTTCCCTCGGCTCAGGAGATGGCCAACCTTGTGCTGAAACGCACATTTAGAGTACACAACTTCCCCAGATTTCTGTTTCGAATTGATCCTTTCTGTTTACCTCCTTGTCTAGGAAGGCCTTCTGTCAGCTCAGTGGAGCTACAGTCACCCCCAATTCAGTGGGCTGACAAAGAGAACCAAACGGGACCCTGAGGAAGACCATGAGGTGCCTTGTGTCGGGCAACTCAACCTTCTAGAGTGACCACCAGAGGATGCACGTAACACTCCTTACTACTCTTCTACAGGTATGTCTCCCTTTGTTTACCCACACCCCTCAGATTCCTGAAAGGGAGTCTGAAGTGGGGGCCCCGTGTACTGTACAGCTGATCCATCATCCTGGGGCATTCCTGCACCAACAGCAGCAAACCAGCTGCTTGCCTGTTGAGGTGGCTGAGGCCTTTGTTCCATCTTGGTCAAAGAGTCTGGTTCTTCAATAAAGACCTTCCTCTGTGGGATGAGTCTCGGAAATTAGCACCAGTCTACATCAGACTGTTCAAGGTTCTCCGTCAGATTAACCTGGCTATTTACCCTCTCTAGTTGCCACAGATCATGTGTATCAGCCCCACCTTCCACACCTCCCACCTTAATGGTGAGAGTAAGCATTCAACACGGACTAGAAAGGCTGAGGTGGCCTGTTTCTGTGTTGTAATTGTTATATGGTTATAAAGCCCCTTCTGTGCAGTCCGCTGGTGCCAGTCCTGAGATCACCCTCAGTTCCTCACATTAGCGACAGTGAGTAAATGTATACCACCCGTCAGCTTCCTGACTGCCGTCTGGTTCGTGGCCAGCTCCAGTACTTAGTGGACTGAGAGGGTTATGGCCCAGAGGAAAGGTCGTGGGTTCTCTCCTGTGACATCCTGGATCCACTGTCACCACTCAGATCGCCCTGGGCTGTCAGGTACTGGGTGCAGAAGGGCGGACTCCTGTCATGCCTCAATCTGGCCACTTGAGAGTGCCAGAGCCCTACAGGCTCCATGCTCCTGGTCCACTAATTATTGTCTCTGTCTTGTTTTAGTTACAATGCACCTGTGCCTTGTTTTGTCTATTTAAGTTCCCTCTGTTTTGTTTGTCCGCTCATTTCTGAGTTTATCTACCCTGTGTGTAGTGATTCTTGACTCCTTGCCTGTGTTCTCTTCTAACCAATCCATAAGAAATGATGTTTTGTTCAATTCCATCCTCGTCTATGGTCTCCTCTGCACTTGGGTACCCCTGGCCTAAATCTCTCCCGGCAGTCCACTAATTAAAGATATGGAACTTCATTAAACAAACCTGATTCAAACCCAGCCTACGAACCACTCCTCTACAGATTTATTCTGTCTGGAAGTAGGTGGCTAGTTGTTTTCCCTACGGATCTGTACTGAGACCTCTGCTGTTTGTTTTATTTATGTTGACCTGGATGAAAATGTAGACAGGTGGTTTAGTAAGTTTGATACAATATAAAGGTTGTTGGTTTGTGGATATCGTAGAAGATTGACAAAGGATCCAGCAGGATGTAGATCAGTTGCAAATATGGACAGAGAAACGGCAGGCGGAGTTTAATGCACCCAAATGTGAAGAGTTGGACAGATGTAAAGAGAGTGTTACCTGCAAAGGAACTTGGGGTTCAAGTCCATGTTTCCACAAAAATTGTTACACAGGTTGATAACGTGGTAAGGAAGGCATATGGCATGCTTGTCTTTATTAGTCAAGGAGTTGTGTTCAGGAATCAGGAAGTTATGTTGCAGCTTTACAAAACTCCAATTAGACCACATCTAGAGTATTGCCTTTAGTTCTGGTCATCCCCATTACAGGAAGGATACTGATGCTTTGGAGAAGGTGCAGAAGATGCTTACTAGTATTGCTGCCTGGATTCGAGGGCATGTGCTAATAAGCAGAGGTTGGACAAACTTGAGTTGTTTTCTCTGGGGCAACAGAAACTGAGGCGAGATCTGATAGAGGTTTGTAAGAATGGGAGGCATAGATCTGGCTAACAGCTAGCATCTTTATTGTCAGAGCTGAAATGTCTAATACCAGAGGGCATGTATTTAAGGTGAGAGGGAGTAAGTTTAAAGGAGGGAAAGTTTTAATACACATATAGTGGGTTCCTGGAGTGGTGCTGGAAGCAAATATGTTAATGGTGTTCAAAAGGCCTCGTAAGGTACTGCACATGTAAACTGGAAGTATATGGAGGCAGAAGGTAATAGTTTAGTTGAGCGTGTGATCGTTAATTCAGCACAACATTATGGGCTGAAGGACCTGTTCTGTGTTGTACTGTTCTATGTGTGTTCTTAGGCACAAGGAAGACCCCAGTTTTCAGGTTATGGGGAAGGGAAATGGGTTGAAGCACAGCATCTGGGCTCAATGGCAAATCTTGGAAATCTCAAGTTGCAAGAAGCAAAAAGGGGAGAAACTTCTAATGAGGTAGAGAGTACATTCAGTTAACAAGCCAGGGTCAACCATTTAGTTTAGATGTATACCTAAAGAGGAAGGTTAAGTCTGTTGACAATCAATAAAATGAAAATTACTGAACACCATTCAATTGATGGATCAATAGTTCAGATTGTTTTAATTTTCCAGTGACTGATGAGTTACACAGTAAATCAGCCCCTGTTTCGCCAGTCCAATGGTCCCTCTAACTTGTAATGATCACTGTTTGCAAAAATCTAGTGCTGTGCGATATTTCACACAGTGCCAACATGTGTGTACTGAATAACCTCTTCAATAAAAACAGAATAAACAAGCCAGTTCTAATGTCTGCAGACAAATCATTGCAAACTCCACATTGTCAACACTGTCCAACAGAAACTGGAAAAGGAAATGCGATTGTGTGCGATCCTGAAATATACTGAACATGCCAATGAGGTGGAGGGTGACAACCTTTTGAGTGCAGTTTAAATTCTTTTGTTCGCTAGTAGGAAATGAAATGTGTATGTGCACACCTTCGAAGGAAGAGCCCCATGATCTTTTTTTGGAGTTTCACCGATGTGGAATCTCTTTGCACTATTCCTGGGATCACTCTGAAGTGGAGTCCTATGTGCCCCTTTCCAGGGTCATGTTGTCAGATCCCTTTCCTTTGTTGCTGAGATTTCGTTGTACATGAATCCTGTCCCACATCACCACAAAGTTATAAATAGGAAGTCCCTTTGCAACTCCCTGATTCATACTTTTTTAACTACGTTGTCACTTGATTTTCCTGTGCCATCACAGAAGAGGTAACACCAACTCTTTTGCCTAATCTCTACCTACCATCCAACAAGCTAAACAGTCCTTCCGAGAAATGCAAATTCCTTCCTTGTATGTGAAGACCTCTGTGGTGAACTATGTGCCTGTTGGGACACGCCCCTGCTGACTGCTCCTGTGGCTCCTCCCACAGGCCCCTGTATAAAGGAGACCTGCGGCCTGAAGATCGGCCTCATTCTCCAGGACCTTGTATGATAGACACTCACTCCTGGTTCCTTCTTCCAGTCAATAAAAGCCGATATCT
Source organism: Hypanus sabinus (assembly GCF_030144855.1). Taxonomy (NCBI): domain Eukaryota; kingdom Metazoa; phylum Chordata; class Chondrichthyes; order Myliobatiformes; family Dasyatidae; genus Hypanus; species Hypanus sabinus. The sequence goes on along the minus strand of NC_082722.1, from coordinate 14,828,921 downwards.
CGCCTACGTCTCAGTGTGAGTTATTGATGGTGCATCAACCTCCCTTCAGCTGTCCTACTTAAACTTTAGGATGCTTGTATTGTTGTTTTGTATGGTGGATTTCTGCGCCTCAGTTTTGATTAAGGGTATGTTACCTGAAATGTTAATTGTTTTCTTTTCACAGATGCCAACTGACCTGCTGAGCTCTTCCCTCTCTTTCTTTTTATTTTGGATTTCTAGCATCAGCAATTTGGCTTTGATATTCCTGTGTTTTGCTGTCTGCCTGCAGGAGCAATGTAATCTACACTATGTACAACATTCTCGATTAATGATTGGGTGTCAGTGTCTTTCTCTTTGGGTGAATGCATCTTGACATTTGAGTTCTGTTTTCCTGGTAAATGGGTAAGTGTCTCACTGTCTTGGTGTGTGGGTGATGTTCAGGATACACCACCATCTGGGTGAGTTCCATCTGTTAATCTGCTCAGTTTATTACTCAGCTGAATGGAAGGCCACCCCACTTGTGTTAAATGTTCCATATATTACTTGCAGGTTGGACGTAAATTACTTTCTTGATATAATCAATGAACATTTTAAAAATCTGAAATAAAAACAGACAACCTGGAAACATTTAGTTGGGCAGGCAACAGCTGTAGAGAGAGTAATGGTTAACATTACACATCTAAGATTTCCAATCAGATGATCTGCTGTAGGCACACAGTGGGTCGAACAGCTTTTCTAGGTGTTATTGTCAACAATTGGGTCAAAACTCTGCATCAGGACCACTTGCCTCCAGCAGGTTGTTTGTTACTCTAGATTCACTATTGATCAGATCTTCATGACCGTCTTTGATCGGAAACATTATCTCTGTTTCTCTTTCCACAAATGCTGCCTGACCTGCCAAGTATTTCAGAACGTTCTGTTTTTTTCCATATGAGCAAAATAATATTTGGTTTTTGCAACATCTGGCTTTTGGGTGTTTGCAAATTCCACAAGATTGGTTAGGCAATGGATAATTTGTTGTAACTGCAGATCTTCAGTTAAATTTGTTTCTAGTTATGGAAGGAGGGGCTTTGTCAGTGTAAGGTCCCAGTAGTTATTTCATTTAGAATGCACCATGACCAAGAAAGGAAGGGAGGCATGCGGAGGAAGATGACCTGATAATGGGGTAAAGATAAATGGAGAATGAAGAAGAGAACATCTCTCTGCCATACTTCAGGGTTAGGGTTAGTGAGGCATGGGCATGCTATGTAGGCACCAAAAACATGGCAACACTTGTGGGCTGCCCCCAGCACATCCTTGCACTGTGTTGGTTGTTGATGCAAGCGATGAATTTTGTTGTCTGTTTCGATGTCTCAATTTACATGTGACAAATAAAGATAATCTTTTTTTAAAATCATTAAGTTGCTCCAGCAACAGATTCTTCTCTGTTAGTGCTTGAGATATTGGAACTATATTCGAGAATGGTTTGACTGCTGTCTATTGGTGCACAAGGGAGATTATAGGTATAGAGTGAAAAATATTTAATGTAATGTTCATGGACTGTTTAGAAATCTGATGGCAGAGGGAAAGAAGCTGTTTCTAAAACATTTGAGAGTTTTCAGGCTCCTTACTGATGATAGTAATAAGACAGTTGCAGAGGGAGATATGAAAGCCCTGGGTTTGAAGCTTATTGATTAGTACTGAAGGAATAATAGTGTTGAATGCTAACTTTAGTCAATAACCAGCAGCCTGACATAGGTATTTCTGTCGTCCAGGTGGTCCAGGGCCAAGTAAAGAGCCAGTGAGATTGAATCCACTGTAGGCCTATTGTGTCTGCAGGTTAGTAGCTTGGTATTTGGCCACCGAGTGAGTACCAAATCCAGGGGGACTTGATGAGAATGTGCGGAGAATAAAATAGGATTAGTATAAGTGGATGCATGGTGGTTGTTAGGCACATGATCAGCTGTGTGACATTGACTTCACCAGAATGACGGAAGGTACCAATAGTTGATCCCTTGGTGCTTTGATAATGCTGCATATCAGCTCAGGAAAGGAGCCAAAAGGAATTTTGTCCCAGCACATCGATCTGATTGTTGGACAGTGATCTTGTGGAATTCATGGTGACAGTGTAACCTGATTTCTCATACAAAATCAAAATGGCTGTTCCATGCATTGGCCTATGTCGTGAGCTGATCGCTCCTAATTTCAGTGTTCAACCACCATATATTTATTTTTAAATCTAAAATCTAAAGTCTAAAGATACAGTGCCCTTTGAGCCATGTCAGCCAGCAACCCACTGATTTAACCCTAGCCTAATCACAGGACAATTTACAATGGCCAATTGTCCCACTAACTGATACTGTGCATTTTTGTATTGCAGGGGGAAACAGTACTCAAAGGAAATCCACGCGCAGATGTCAAGAATGTACGAACGCCAATACCCTGAGCTGTAACAAGGTTGTGCCCGCCACTATGCTACTGTATAGTGGAGCACGTGACTGCCACAAAATCATTGTGTGGTACAAAGTGGAGGCTGATGTTCACTGACTGAACTGCTGGAGAAGAATTCTGCAGTCGTCAGCCCAGTAGACCTCAAGAAATTCTGAGAGTCTGCTGTATGTTATACCACTTCCCTATGGTAAAATCATAGTCGATCAGTGAGCAGATGCAGAGGAGGAAGCATCGTGACAGTGTGGTCTTCATGTGACAGTGCTGACAATAGGCATATCAACAAAATCTCTACCCCCACGTTCCCTTCTCTCTATTGCTGACCACCACAAAATCTGCTGACATCAGTGCAAAAATTAAAAACTGCACATAACAAGCACTAAAATCCAAGACAATCTGATACATCAAAATATATCTTGCAAATTTCAACTAATCACCTTCATCCATTCCTTGAGTTCTTCTCTTTCTTTGCCCTTACCTCCCCATACCCTGCCATATGCTCAGATTTCAAAGGGAGCTGGAAAAAGCATGTAATATGGGTAATGACAGAATTGTAATGGAGGACTTCAATATGTAAGAGGACTGGGAAAATCAAGTTGGTATCAGGTTGGGAAGAGAGGGAATTTGTTGAATGCCTACAAGATGGCTTTTTAGAGCAGCTTGTGCTTGAGCCTAAGGTTATCTTAGATTGGGTGTAATGTAATAACTCAGAACTTATTAGGGAACTTAATGTAAAGGAACCCTTAGGAGGCAGTGATCATAGTATGATTGAATTCATTCTGCAAGTTGAGAGGGAAAAGCATAAACTCATATGTATCTAAATCACAATGGAGTAAAGGGAATTACAGAGGCATGAGAGAGGAGCTTGCCCAGATGGATTGGAAGAGGATATTGGTGGGGATGATGGCAGAGCAGAGGTGGCTGCAGTTTCTGGGAATAGTTCACATGGCACAGGATAGATATGTCCCACAAGGAAGAAGTTCTCAAATGGCAGGGATAGGCAACCGTGGTTAACAAGGGAAGTTAAGAACTGCATAAAAGCTAATGAAAGGGGAGAAAAGGTAGCAAAAGTGAGACGGAAGTTGGATGATTGGGAAGCTTTTAAAATCCGACAGAAGGCAACTAAAAAGACTATCAGAAGGGAAAAGATGAAATGTGAGGGCAGACTAGCCAATAATATAAAGCAAGATACTAAAAGGTTTTTTCAATTAGATAAAGAGTAAAAGATAAGAGTTGATATTGGACCATTGGAAAAAGATGCTGGTGAGGCTGTAATGGGGGACAAAGAAATGGCAAATGAACTTAATGTGTACTTTGCATCTATCTTCCCTGTGGAGGACACTAACAATGTGCCAGTGGTCTGTGAGTGTCAGGGAGCAGGAGTGAGTGCCATTGCTATTACAAAGGAAAAAGTGCTAGGCAAACTCAAAGGTTGAGAGAGGTTGTTGAAGAGATAACAGATGCATTGGTCATGATCTTTCACTTGATTCTGGCATGGTCCCAGAGGACTGGAAGATTGCAAATGTCATTCTACTCTTTAAGAAGGGAGGAAGGCAAAAGAAATTATAGGCCAGTTAGCCTAACCTCAGCGGTTGGGAAAGTGTTTGAGTCTATTATAAAGGATGAGGTTTCAAGGTACTTGGAGACTAATGATAAAATAAGTCAAAGTCAGTATGGTTTCTGTAAAGGGAAATCTTGCCTGACAAATCTGTTAGAGTTCTTAAAGGAAGTAACAAGTCGTGTGGACAAAGGAGAGGCAGTGGATATAATGTACTTGGATTTTCAGAAGGCATTTGATAAGGTGGCACAAATGAGGCTGCTTAGCAAGATTAAATCCCATGGCATTACAGGAAAGATTCTGGCATGGATAGCAGAATGGCTGACAGGAGGCAGCAAGTGGGAATAAAAGGGGCCTTTTCTGATTTGCTGCCATTGACCAGTGGTGTTCCTCAGGGGTCAGTATTGGGGCCACTACTTTTCACATTGTTTGTCAATGACTTAGATAATGGAATTGTTGACTTTGTGGCAAAGTTTGTGGATAACACAAAGTTAGGCATAGGGGTAGGTAGTGCTGAGGAAGCAATGGGATTGCAGCAGGACTTAGACAAATTGGAAGAATGTGCAAAAAAGTGGCAGATGGCATACATTGTTGGGAAATGTATGATAATGCATCTTGATAATAGGAACAATAGTGTGGACTATCATTTAAAGGGGAGAAGGTTCAAACATCAGAGGTGCTGAGGTCTTAGGAGTGCTCCTACAAGATTCCCAGAAGGTTAATTTACAGGTTGAGTCTGTGGTAAAGAAGGCAAAGGCAATGTTAGCATTTATTTTAAGGGGAATAGAATATAAAAACAAGGAGATAATCTGAGCCTTTTTATAAGACACTAGTCAGGCAACACTTGGAGTATTGTCAACAGAGATATTGCCCCATATCTCAGAAAGGATGTGTTGCCAGAGGAGGTTCACAAGGATGATTCTGCAAATGAAGGGGTTAACATATGAAGAGCATTTGGCAGCTTTGGGCCTGTACTCACTGGAATTTAGAAGAATGTGGGCAGATCTCATTGAAACCTACCAAATGTTGAAAGGACTACATAGGGTGGATGTGGAGAGGATATTTCCTATGGTGGGGGTTTCCAGAACTAGAGGTCACAGCCTCAAAATTGAAGGGTGACCCTTTAGAACAGAGGCAAGCAGTAAATTTTTTATCCAGGAAGTAGTAAGTTTATGGAATGCTCTGCCCCAGACTGCGGTGGAGAACAATTCCGTCCATATATTTAAGGCAGAAGTTGATCATTTCTTGATCAGTGAGGGCATCAAGCAGTAAGTCGAGAAGGCAGGTATATGGGATTGAGTGGGATCTGGGATCAGCCATGATGAAATGGCAAAGCAGACTCAATGGGCTGGATGGACTAATTCTGCTCCTATATCTTATGGTCTATTCTGCTGGTTGGTGGAAGGCTGCTAACAAAATGATTTTCTCTCAGTTATGGCTGACACTCTTCCATCACCTGAACCAATAGCAAACAAAAGGAAGACTGGATGAGCATAGCGTTACCCACGTTATGCCACGCCTGCTTGGACAAGTTGCTTTGTTTCCTGCACTGACTCAACAAGTTACGAAATGGAGATTTATAAAACATCGATGCCTCGTTTAAAGCAGTGTTAGCGAGCTTCACCTAATGGTAACTACTCCCAAAGTAGATACCCAGAGCTGGTGCATGCATCTTCTTACTGACATGTCATATACATTAATGATCTGGATGATGGGGTGGTAAATTGGATTAGTAAGTATGCAGATGATACTGAGATAGGTGGCATTGTGGATAGTGAAGTAGGTTTTCAAAGCTTGCAGAGAGATTTAGGCCAGTTAGAAGAGTGGGCTGAAAGATGGCAGATGGAGTTTAATGCTGATAAGTGTGAGGTGCTACATTTTGGTAGGAATAATCCAAATAGGACATATATGGTAAATGGTAGGGCATTGAGGAATGCAGTAGAACAGAGTGATCTAGGAATAATGGTGCATAGTTCTCTGAAGGTGGAATCTCATGTGGTGAAGAAAGCTTTTGATATGCTGGCCTTTATAAATCAGAGCATTGAGCATAGGAGTTGGGATGTAATGTTAAAATTGTACAAGGCATTGGTGAGGCCAAATTTGGAGTATTGTGTACAGTTCTGGTCACCGAATTATAGGAAAGATGTCAACAAAATAGAGAGAGTACAGAGGAGATTTACTAGAATGTTACCTGGGTTTCAGCACCTAAATTACAGAGAAAGGTTGAACAAGTTAGGTCTTTACTTTTTGGAGTGTAGAAGGTTGAGGGGGGACTTGATAGAGGTATTTAAAATTATGAGGGGGATAGATAGAGTTGACGTGGATAGGCTTTTTCCATTGAGAGTAGGGCAGATTCAAACAAGAGGACATGAGATGAGAGTTAGGGGGCAAAAGTTTAGGGGTAACACAAGGGGGAACTTCTTTACTCAGAGAGTGGTAGCTGTGTGGAACGAGCTTCTATTAGAAGTGGTAGAGGCAGGTTCAATATTGTCGTTTAAAAAAATTGGATAGGTATATGGACAGGAAAGGAATGGAGGGTTATGGGCTGAGTGCGGGTAGGTGGGATTAGGTGAGAGTAAGCATTCCGAACGAACTAGAAGAGCAGGGATGGCCTGTTTCCATGCTGTAATTGTTATATGCTTATGTTCACCTCTGATAACCTCTCTTGCAGTAAGCTGGAACAGTTCTGTGAAAAGTCTTGCAGCTCATAGAATCTTTCAACTGGAAACTCCCAGTCAGAAAATTCCACTTTGCAGACACACCGATTCCCGTTCTTGAGCACGCCGTAAACCTGCTGGTTTCCCCTTCCTGAGACCTGCTAAGCACAATATTTAGTTGCTTAGTAATGTGCTTTCCATTACAGTGCCCAGCAGTGTCCCCATATTGCCATGCAGAAATACATTGCGGCCAATTCATTAGGTACAGATGTGCTTGACCTGCTGAGTTCCTCCAGCGTTTTGTGTGTGTTGCTCCCTTAACCTTTTCTAATGAGCACAATGGTACCTCTGTCTTGACTAATATTCCTTTCACATCTTCCTATCAATGAGCGAGGTTCAATTCGTAGTATAGAAGACCGCTTCTTGTCACAAAAATTGGCCGACATAACAATCAAGCTGTCATAGGCGACAGTCCGACCGCACGGTTTGATCAAGAACCCAAAGGGCGCGGTTAACCAAGACATCTATGAGATTAGCGACTAGTCCAATCCCCACCTTGGCTCTTGCCGAGGTAAGCCATTCGTCGCTGCTCGGTTTAAAAAAAATCCCTAACAATGATGCTCGGGAACGAGGATCTTATAAGCAACGCACACAACATGCTGGGTCCTGATGAAGTGTCTCGGTTCGAAACGTTCTCTGTCCTCTTTTCTATAGATTCTGCCTGGCCTGCTGAGTTCCTCCAGCATTTTCAGTGTGTTTGCTTGGATTTCCAGCATCTGCAGATTTTCTCTTGTTGGCGATCTTATAATCACACTCCCGACTGGAGTTTCCCGTTCGAGGATACGGCGGAAAAAAGGAAAGGCGAAATAAACCGAATGGCGCAACATTTGGAAGGGCGGACAAGGCAGGGTGGTTACGAGCAGAAAACTAGAGGAAGCGTCGGGTGGCACATGAACTGTGTTCTTAAAGGGGGCTGCCAGGGCTGTAAAGGTATGCAAGAGAGAGAAACAAACTGTTTGAGACACTCGGCAGATCAGGAAGCATCTGTACAAGGGAATGGATTCGGGTCGAGACCCTTCAAGGTAAATCCATTTTATAGTTAGTTATCTAGTTTATAAGTAGTGAGTAAATTTGGGTAAATCATTGGTGCTACTTACGGCAGAAGTAAAGACTACGTCAGGCACTAGGAGAGAAGCAATCGTCAGATATAAGGCAACCATCCTGAGATCTCCACGACAACCCGCACTGGCTTTCACTTGTACACAAAGTGCCATAGAGGTGGGGACAACGAGGAGGATGAATTGTGGGAGGAACTACCGCGAAGAGCGGTGGTGAGGGGAGGGTCTAAGGGGGGTGGAGGGATGCAGTGGGGAGACGGTGAGGGGAGGATCTAAGGGGGGTGGAGGGATGCAGTGGGGAGACGGTGAGGGGAGGATCTAAGGGGGGTGGAGGGATGCAGTAGGGAGACGGTGAGGGGAGGATCTAAGGAGGGTGGAGGGATGCAATGGGGAGACGGTGAGGGGAGGATCTAAGGAGGGTGGAGGGATGCAGTGGGGAGACGGTGAGGGGAGATGACTAACTGTGACGAGGAGCATCAGAACCAAAAACAGATTGGTTAGTTTAGAGACAGGGGGTTTCAGATGGGACAAAGGAACAGGCAATAGGCGGTAAGGAATGAGTAGAGTGGCAAAGAGGTGCGGTGTCGATACCAAAGCCATGGAGAGATAGACAGCAGAGAAGAAACGGGAGTCTGTAAAAAGGAAAGCTTGAGTGAGCTCAGGCTTTCCTCTTTGGAATGAATAAGAACGAGAAGCGACTTGATAGAGTATGTAACTCTATGCATGCATAGAGTGAACGAACCATACAGTGTTGTACTAAAACCTTCAGATTGGCTAAACTAAAGCAGGTAGGAGGATGTGTAGAGAAGAAAAGGAACTAAATGATAAACTGCAAGGTGATGACCCCTGTAGCCAATTATGCTGATCCAGAGACAATGTAGGTTTAAATCAAGACAGTGGACAATGCTGGACAGTCCCAACGAAATGCTCTCCACTTCTTCAGTTATCCCTTGCAATCTTCTACAAACAATTCTGCATCAAAGGCAACAAGCTGACTTTGGCTTATTCATTGTCCCATTCTTTGCTCATTTGTCACTATTCATTTTCTTCTCCACATTTCACCTCACCCAGCCTTAGCAAGAGTGAATCCAACTGCCCAATTTCTCCAGAAACTTTACACTCTGACATTAGCCTTTATAGCACCGCACCTTCCAGATGCAAATGACAAAATCCAACATCGGTGTTCCATAGAACATTACAGCACAGAAACAGGCCTTTTGGCCCCTCTTGGCTGTGCTGAACCATTTTTCTGCCTAGTCCCACTGACCTGCACCTGGCCCATATCCCTCCATCCACCTCTCATCCATGTACCTGTCCAAGTTTTTCTTAAATGTTAAAAGTGAGCCTGCTTTTACCACTTCATCTGACAGTTCATTCCACACTCCCACCACTGTCTGTGTGAAGAAGCCCCCCCCCCAATGTTCCCTTTAAACTTTTCCCCCTTCACTCTTAACCCATGTCCTCTGGTTTTTTTCTCCCCTGGCCTCAGTGGAAAAAGCCTGCTTGCATTCACTCTATTGAACCCATCATAATTTTATATACCTCTATCAAATCACCCCTCATTCTTCTATGCTCCAGGGAATAAAGTCCTAACCTATTCAACCTTTCTCTGTAACTCAGTTTCTCAAGTCCCGGCAACATCCTTGTAAACCTTCTCTGCACTCTTTCAACCTTATTAATATCCTTCCCGTAATTCAGCGACCAAAACTGCACACAATACTCCAAATTCGGCCTCACCAATGCCTTATGCAAGCTCACTATATACATTTCAACTCTTATACTCAATACTTTGATTTATAAAGGCCAATGTACCAAAAGCTCTCTTTACTACCCTATCTACCTGTGACGCCTCTTTTAGGGAATTTTGTATCTGTATTCCTAGATCCCTCTGTTCTACCACACTCCTCAGTGTCCTACCATTTACCTTGTATGTTCTAGCTTGGTTTGTCCTTCCAAAGTGCAATACCTCACACTTGTCTATATTAAACTCCATCTGCCAGTTTTCAGCCCATTTTTCCAGCTGGTCCAGATCCCTCTTCCAGCTTGGAAAACCTTCCTTACTGTCCACTACACCTCCAATCTTTGTATCATCAGCAAATTTGCTGATCCAATTTACCACATTATCATTCAGATCAATGATACAGATGACAAATAACAATGGACCCAGCACTGATCCCTGTGACACACCACTAGTCACAGGCCTCCACTCAGAGAAGCAATCCTCCACTACCATTCTTTGACTTCTCCCAGTAAGCCAATTGTCATACAGTGTTTGTTGAGAGTGGACCCAAATGCAAGACACAGACACTGAAGTACTAGGGAGAGGACTAGGTGTATCAGAAAGCAAGGGAGGTGGGGAAGAAATGACGCTGGACAAGACACAGGCCCTAGACAAGACTAGGAGACAGGCATGGGCTAGGACTAGAGTAGGAAAGTGGGACCTGGATGAGGAACTAGGAACTAGGAACCTGGGCAAGGACTCCGAGCCAGAGACTGGACAGGGACCCGGAACCTAGGTCTTGACTTGGGCTCGGACTCCAGATCCAGGTGAGGACTGGACGTGGCAAGGCAACAGGACTGGACGTGGGGGCAGGACGCAGGATTCCAGGGCTAGATGAGGACATGAAGCTCAGACTTGGACAAGAACATGAAGCTGGGACTAGGTCTTTATCAAAGCAGAGCCTAGGTCAAGGGAGAGCAAAGCAGAAGTGGGGAGAGGCGTAGCGGAACACTGGGCCTGGACAATACCAGGACTCAAGGCCTAAGCTACAACTTGGACACAGACTGGAGCCTCCTCGGAGCCTTGGACTGGAGCACAGGAACACAGAGCACAGAGCCAGGACCCCTCCATGGGAACAGGACTTAGGGCCAGGGCTTTACACAGAAAACAGAGTCAGGACCCCTCATTGGGGACAGGACATAGGGCCAGGTCTCATACAAAGACACAAAACACAGAGACACAAAGAGACAGTTCCAAGCTTAAAGATAGATAGTTCCTTCTGTTGTCATGGCAAGGCTTTGGTCTCACTTTGGCAACTGAACTTGACAGTGATACAGGCGAGGACGCAGATGTGGGTAGCCGGCAGGGCTTCAGAGGGAAGGAAGGGAACAGTCCAGCCTCAGGGTAACAGCAAGAACAGCCTGACTTAACCCCACAGAGGCAAGTTCAGGGTACCAACAAGACAAACTAGCAACCACACTCAAACCCAGGGCCAGTTATATTCCAGCCCCAATATGCGAATCAGGTGCCTGTGATTAAGCCCAACTGAAACAATGGACAGCCAGAAGACCCAGAGTCTTCTGCAAGGGAAGGTTTGCAATGTCAAAAAGGGAAATTGTACAGAAGATGAAGATTCATTGAAAGGAATTGATGGAGAAGTTAATGTTGAGAAAATGTGTAAAATCCAAATAGTAAGTGTTTGGGTAGGCATTGCCTTTAATAAATCAGAGATTATTTCTTGTGGGTTAAATTATTAAGCAAGATCGGAAAGGATAGTTCCAGAAATTGTCTAAGTTCCTCTACATCATCAGAATAACAACACCACAAATGTACTTAATCAGCTGTAAAATGCTTTGGTGCATCTTATTTTCTAAATGTTAGGTCTTTTCAATGCCCTGAAGTTCCTCTGTTTTCTCACAGTGTGGTCAGAAGTCAGGCCTGCAATGGATAGTTCTACAGTCTCAGCATGTGTCTATTTGTTCCATATGAGTTTTCAAAGAATATGGGTACCATGGATTCAAATTTAATGGAAGAATCATGAACACTCTTTAGCAGATGGGATTCCATTATTGAATTAGTTCTGATGCTATATATCAGTGAATATTAATTGAATCTTTTTGTTTGTTTGATATATGGTAGATCTGAGAAGCCCACATACCCCTCAGTTTACCAGCTAAGATCCTTAGGTGACAGTTATCAGACAGACTCAAAGGGTGCTTTTGATTTAAAACATAGAATATAGAAAACCTACAGCACAATACAGACACCAGCTCACGATGCTGTACCGAGCATGTACAGCCCATTCCACGCACTAACCACTCACTGTATAAAATAATTTACCCCTGACATCTCCTCTGCACCTACTTACAAGCACCTTAAAATTGTGCCCTCTCATGTTAGCCATTTCAGCCCTGGGTAAATGCCTCTGACTATCTTCACAATCATGCCTCTCATCATCTCATACACCTTTAGCAGGTCACCTCTCATCCTACACCAGTCCAAGGAGAAAAGGCTGAGTTCACTCAATCTATTCTCATAAGGCATGATCCCCAATCCAGGCAACATCCTTGTAAATCTCCTCTGCACCCTTTCTATAGTTACCACATCCTTCCTGTAGTGAGGTGACCAGAACTGAGCACAGTACTCCAAGTGGGATCTGACCAGGGTCCTGTATAGCTGCAACATTACCTCTAGCCTCTTAAACTCAGTCCCACAGTTGATGAAGGCCAATGAACCATATGCCTTCTTAACCGCACAGTTAACCTGCACAGCAGATTTGAGTGTCCTATGGACTCAGACCCCAAGATCCCTCTGATCCTCCACACTGCCAAGAATCTTACCATTAATACTATATTCTGCTATCATATTTGACCTACCAAAATGAATCACTTCGCACTTATCTGGGTTGAATTCCATCTGCCACTTCTCAGCCCATTTTGCATCCTATCAATGTCCCACTGTAACCACTGATAGCCCTCCACACTATCCACAACACCTCCAACCTTTGTGTTAGCAAATTTACTAACCCATCCCTCCACTTCCTCATCGAGGTCATTTATAAAAATCACAAAGATTATTGGTCCCAGAAACAGATCCCTAAGGCACACCACTGGTCACCAGCCTCCATATGACCCATCTACAACCACTCTTTGCCTTCTGTGAGCAAGTTAATTCTGGATCCACAAAGCAATATTTCCTTGGATCCCATGCCTCCTTACTTTCTCAATAAGCCTTGCATGGGGTACCTTATCAAATGCCTTGCTGAAATCCATATATGCTACATCTACTGCTCTACCTTTATCAATGTGTTTAGCCACATCCTCAGAAAAATTCAATCAGGCTCGTTAGGCGCGTCCTGCCTTTGACAAAGTCATGTTGACTATTCCTCATCATATTATGACTCTCCAAATGTTCATAAATCCTGATAAATGATAAATTCCCTTTCTTGAATAAGGGAATGACACCTGCAATCCTCCAGTTCTCCACGACCTCTCCTGTCCCAATTGATTTTTTTCCATCATGACAGTTATTTGTTAAGTAAAGAAAGAGAAGTATTCATGCCAGCTACTGTCCCCCATTTCACCATGTTCATTGACTGTTATCAATGCCTGGACAAGCAATGGCTTGATTTTAAGGCTGACATCCGCAATGCTCCTTTCCACCAATGTAAACTACTTCAACTCTTACACCTCTTATCTACCCGCATGGCTCCCATTGAGCACCACTAATTTTGAATTGCACATGATTGATGCCTATACCCTTCAGTTGGCAGAACAATCAGCACTGGAATTTACTCCATAAATCTCTCTATCCATCTCATTGTCAGTGCACTTTAAATCCTAACATCTGGTTCATCTGCTTTTACCTCTTGAGGGAATTGATGACAATTTTTGTTTAGAAATATTCCCATGAAAAGGGGTTGGAAATTTTTAAGATGTTAAGACACTTACCACTGTTAATACCTTTGATGCCATGGATAATAGTCAGACACTCTCTTGTTGAATGTAATCATTTTACTGGTGCATGCTGTCATTTGTCATTTACCACCCAACAACAGAATGTTGTCCACATCCCTCTGTTTACCAACATGGAGTGAGCAATTTTGTGAGGAATTGAAAATGAATCTAACATTGTGCAACCATCAGCAAACATCCTTGTCTCAAGATGCAGTTAGTGATGCTGGGGCTCAGGTCACTGCAATGTGTATGCCCATATAGGACTGAAATGTCACTCTTCCGTATAGGTATAACTCCAGCCAGTGGAGGAATTTCACCCTATTCCTACTGAAATGAAATTTACAATGCCATTTTGATGAGGACTCCAAGTCACCATGAATTTGGCAGTGAAAGATTGGGCAGCCAGAGTGAGGGTGAAGTCAAAGCTCTTCTGCCCTTTTGGATATCCCACCACTTGCCAGCTGTGCCCATCAGGACTCAAACGCGAGAGCCGCTCTCCTTGTAGTGAGTTCTATGATTGAAGTTCACTGTCAGAGCCATGATGTAAGTGGTGTTTTCAACTTTGCAGGGAATAGTGAGGACAGGCTGCTTTCTTGTACCCCGCCACTCATTTTCTGAGAAGCTGCTTGGAGACACTCACACTTCATCTCAGATCTTCCCTTCTCTTGTCCCCGTTTGGGTCAAAGAGGCTTTGGAGGGAAGCAACCTTGTTAGAGTGGCATCAGTAAGCAAGTCATCGGAGAGTATGTGTTACTTCATAGCCATGTCTACAGAAATCACATCCCTTTGCTGATCTTTGAGAGTAGGCTGGGAGGGCAGTGTTTGGCTGGGTTGACTCGCTCATGCTATTTGTGGATAAGGTTTGCCTGATAAATGTGCCATTTTGCCATGCCATGCTAGATCTTAAATTACTCCCCATTCCCATTCTAAAATGTCGGTCTGACCTCCTTTACTGTCATGATGAGGCCACTTTCAAGTTGGAGGAACAACACCTCATATTCCATCTGGGTAGCCTCCAACCCGACAGCATGAAGATTAATTTCTCTAACATGTTAATTCCTCCCCTTCCTCTTCTCTCTTCATCCATTCTTACTTTGACTCCCCTCTTACCTCTTTTCTTCTACTCACCTGCCTATCACCTTCTTCCAATGCTCCTCCTCCTTCCCTTTCTCCCATGGTCTTCTCTCCTCTCCCATCAGATTCCTTCTTCTTCAGCCCTTTATTTTTTCTACAAAACACTTCACCCTTCTCTTCCACCCACCCATTACCACCTCATCTGGCTTCACCTATCACCTGCCAGATTGCACTCCTTTCTCTCCTTCTACCTTTTTATTCTATCATCTTCGCCCTTCCTTCCCAGTCCTGGTCCGAAATTTCAACTGTTTATTCCTCTCCATGGATGCTGCCTACCTGCTAAGTTCTGGCAGCATTTTGCATGTGTGCTCTGTACTGGAGCTCTTTGGCTAGGGGAGTGGCCTATGCTGGAGCACAGATCTTCTGCATTGCAACCAGGGTGTTATCAGGGTCCTTGATCTTAGCTGGATGTATTCTGTTTAATGATTTTGTGGTGTTACGTGGAATAAATCAAATTAGATCTGTGCTAGCATCTGTGATGGCGGGAACATCTTTGCTGAAGGTGATTAGGAAGCTGTCCTATTCTGTATTTATATGTTGGATTCTGTGCTCATTGAGGTTAAGAACGTACTGAAATCTTGGCATCACTTTGGTCATCTAATTGTACACAACTGTTGATAAGAGGATGAGTGAAGCCTGCTTTTCCTGCCTTCACCGGTACACGCTGCTTCGAATGTTTAGCATGCTCACATTACAAGTTCAGCACATTGACACTGTCCCCAACATTCTCCTCTGGAGTCCTTACCATGGAGTGGACTCCTCGTTGGAAGGGTTTTGACTAGTCAGGGCATCAAAGGTTACAGGGAGAAGACAGGAGAATGAGGTTGAGAAAGTTAACAAATCAGACATCATTGAATAGCAGAGCAGACTTGATGGGCCAAATGGCTTAAATTTGTGCCTATATTTTATGGTTTTATCGCCATAAGTAGTTTGTAGGTGGAATTCAACTAGAGTGCAAACTGGAATGTTGCTGGGTTCATTTGGTCTTAATTGCACTGACAGCAGTTTGATACAACTGAATGATGCACATAGGGCTAATCGAATCTTTAGCCATTAATGCAAGAAACTTCAGAGTTATCCTGCTCATTGTTTCTGGTACCAAATTTTTAGATTCCAGTTTGTTTTGTTAAACCTTTGTCTCCCAACTTTTCCTGTCAGCACTGAGGGCTACCCTCACCCTGCCCTACTGCAAGATGCTTCTGTTCCTTCAAATGCACCTGTAAAACTACTCTTTAGAACCCGGAAGGATGGAGAGGAAAGTTAGATGGGAACTCAGTTCACATACCACCTTGACTTGCCAATGAGTCCACAATACTCTTATGTTGACATCAACGTTACAGACGTGGTGGGGTTGTTGTAGTATTTTTACCCCACACAGCTTTGTTTCAAGAATGCAGGTGCCTTCCAACTTCTCAAGGGTATTTGTGGATGATAATCAGTTATTGATCATTCATTCATATCCCCAGACTATCGACAGATTTAAAAAACAGCTGTTGCAGCTCACACCTTTGTCTTTTCTCTCATGTTGATCACTTTAGCATCAGCTTGATCTCAATGAATTCAATAAGATCCAAAAAAATCATTATTTCAGACAATGTGTAAACATCCCTTCAAGGCCATAGCCATATAACTCTCAACTAATTCAAGATTCATGTTTATTTATAACATGTAACATTCCAGTGCCAACACAGCACGCTCATGCCCACAATGCTTGGCAGAACAAGATAGAGCACAACAATTAACAAAACAACACAAGGAAAAAAGAAACTATTCCTCCCTCCCACCCGCATATATACAGTTCTTTAACCCTAGGACAAGCCTCCAGTAGACATGGATTTGGGGCTGTGGATACCAGGATTCAACCACCCCAGTGAACTAGCAGAGACATACAGTCTTGGCTCCAGCTAACGGACCTCAACTTCCGGACTTCTGGTTTGACCCTTGGACCCTGATCTCTGCACCCATCGATAACCGAACGTTATGCCTTAAGCTCCGGTATCACCAATCTGAGAATCAAGTGAGTCATCTGAACTCATTCCTACTGCTTGCATGGAACTCTTGACTGCAGAAGCCACCGACAACTCATTGATCTGGGGGAGATGGGGGTTCTCATTCATTCTCTGCCCGTCTGACATTCAACCACAGATGTCCTCCTCATCACCTGCATGGCATATTCAAACATATTCTCTGCCTCTACAGTGCGAGAAGGTTTTAGTGTATAAGTGAAGACAAACAACCTGCTATCTGAGGATTCTGGTAAGACTAGTAAAATATCTGGAGTGTTAACAGTGTATGCAGGTCTCTCTCTCCCCTTGCTTAAGAAATAATATACTTGCAACAAAGGGAGTTCAATGATGGCTCATGAAATTGATTCTGAGATAGCTCTCTGACCTATGAGGAGGGATTAAGCACATTTGCTTTCTACTCTCTACTCTTTAGAAGAATGAGAGGTGATCTCTTTGATGCCATGTAAAACCCAGAACATTACCACAAAGTACAGGCCTTCATTAACCTACTCAAAAATCAGTCTAATCCTTCCCTCCCATATGGCCCTCCATTTTTTATCACCTGGGTACCTATCAAAGAGATTGTTAAATGCCCTAGCTCTATAATAACCCCAAGAATACACACAGTTACCACTCTCTATGTAAAAAGCTTACCTCTGACATCCCCTTCAGACTTGCCTCTCTTATTAGCTATTTCCACTCTGGGAAAATGTCTGGCTTTCCATTTGATCTATGTCTCTTATAATCTTGTATAACTTTATCAAGTTACCTCTCACCCCACTCCAAAGAGAAAAGCTCTATCTAATGAGATAAGCTCTCTACTTCAGGCAGCATCCAGTATATCTCCTCTGTTCCTCATCCTTCCTATAGTTAGGCAAGCAGAGCTGAAGGCTATATTCCAAGTATGGTCTAACCAGGGTTTTATAAACCTGCTGCTCTTAAACTTAATCACCTCACGAATGAAGGCCAAAGCACCATACCCTTCTTAAACACCCTATCAACTTGTGCAGCAACTTTGAGGGATCTATGGATCGATGCACCCCTAGATCCCTCTGTTCCTCCACACTGCCAAAACTCTTATGGCGTTTGACAGGTTAGCTGAAGTATTGATGTCTTCCCTCATTAGGGTATTTGGAACAAGTGATCACAGTCTCAAAGTAAGGAACTGGCCATTCAGGAATGGGACGAAAATAAACTTCTTCACCCCAGAAACTTTGGAATTCTCTACCCAAGAAGACTATGGAGTCTGAGTCACTGACTGAGTTTGATAGATATTTGGATATCAAGGGAATCAGAGATGATGAGATTAGTGGAAGAAAGAGGGACTGAAACAAAAGATAAAGTGTGTGTGTGTGTGTGAGAGAGAGAGAGAGAGAGAGAGAGAGAGAAAGTTGGGCGAGGCTGTCAACTGTCCTCCATTGTTTCTATAAATTGAAGAGCTCCAGTCCACTCCATCTCATCACTAATGGCAGCAATATGAGTCCTTTGGTCACTAGGCAATAGATATAGCTTCAGCAGATGACGGAATGTGAATGAAATGAAATATGAGTGATAAGAGGTAACTTGTGTTCTGTGAAGCCTCTGCCATGTCACAGGGAGCACCTCTGAAATCCTACATTGCTTTCTGTAACACTGTGATTGATAGAACAATGCACACAAAATGCTGGAGGAACTCAGCAGGTTAGACAGCATCTATGGAGACTGTGAGTCCACTGGAGGCTGCTCGATGACAACCTGTGCTGAGGCTGGAGCCTTCTGTGTGTGAGTGAGTGAGTGAGTGAGTGAGTGGAAGGGAGGAAAGGGGCTTGGTTTGCTGTTGTCTTGTTGCTGCTGACACTTGCAGGGTGCACCCAGTGCATCTTTGGGTTGTGTTGGTTGTTAATGCAAATGATGCATTTTGCTGTGTGCTTCAATATACATGGCTCCTTCACTCTCTTACCTGTCAATATATTCAAGCCCCAGCAACTCAGGTGTGGTAAAATTATCCCAAAGCCTTTAATGTTTCTTTTGCCAATCATTTCTATCCCACAGCCAATGAGAAACATTTCTCTCAATCTACTCCATTTGTACTCTTATCATTTTAAATCTGTCTTTCAAATTGCTTCTGTTTCAGACTGCCCTTTGCCCTTTTTTTCTAACGTGTTGCTCAGGAACTGAACTCAGTTCCTTTACTCTTTGCCTCTGTTAATCAAACTCAGCATCTGCTATGCCTTTTAATCTCTTTTGCAACATCTCCGATCATATTCAACAAGCTCTGTACAAATATTTCCAGATCTGTGTCAAATTCTGCCTTGCAGTATAACTCTTCTTAACCATCTGACCAGACCAAGTTGAACAAGAACATGACAGCACAGTGCAGGCCCTGTGGCACACGGTGTTGTACTGACCTTATGACTTATTCTAATACCAATCTACCCTTCCCTCCCACCTAGCCCTCCATCTTGCTATCATCCATGTGCCTCAGCATTAATTAAGTGTCCCTCTCACCGTTCAGCATTAAATTACTTCTTTCACCTATCTGCTTATTTTACCAGCCTGTAAGTCTATTTGAAGTCTATTTCTATCTTTTCACTCTTGTTTACATCTCCAATTTTCTTTGTCATCTGCAAACTTGAAATTAGTGCCCTGTGCATCCAAAGTATTGATCCACAGTACATAAAGGACAAAGTAGTCCGAGGTATGAACATTGCTCCAACCTTCCTTTATCATTTTCTGTTTATCGCTACTATCCCTAGTTATAGAACCTCCTTAATCCATGACCATGATTATCCTGGGTAAATACTTCAATAATGACATTGAACTGCAGCGCAAATTTTGCACACTTAACCACACCAGATCAGATGGGCACTGAAGGGTTAATTCCTCAGAGCTGTCCCAACATTCACCACCACTGTCATCATCAGAGAATCCTGGGGTCGATACCCAAGATCGAAGCCCGAAGGTCAGTTGGAAGTCTTCAAGTTTGCAGAAGCCTGGCTCTGCGAGTCTTTGCAAGTCTGCCAGGGAAAGTTGAAGCCCAATATCCGGGAATCCATGAGTCCATTGAAGGCCAAAGACAGCCAGTCCTGGGATTAAAGGACTGTGTATGTGCATGGGTGGGTGGATGGGAGGGAGGAACGGGGCTTGTTTTGCTGTTCAGTCCTGTCGAAGGGGCTCGGCATGAAACATCAACT
Organism: Hypanus sabinus; assembly: GCF_030144855.1. Classification (NCBI taxonomy): domain Eukaryota; kingdom Metazoa; phylum Chordata; class Chondrichthyes; order Myliobatiformes; family Dasyatidae; genus Hypanus; species Hypanus sabinus. The sequence continues at coordinate 14,809,193 of NC_082722.1, read as the reverse complement.
ATACTCTTTTCCTAGATGCTGCCTGGCCGGCTGAGTTCCTCCAGCATTTTGTGTGTGTTGCTTGGATTTTGAGCATCTGCAGATTCTCTCTTGTTTGTTTTGCTGTTGTTGTTTAGTGGCTTGTTGTGTTCTGCATTGTTCTGCCAAGCATTGTGAGCATGCTATGTTGGTGTTGGAAGGTGTGGTGACACTTGCAGGCTGCCCCCAGCACATCGTCAGGTTGTGTTGGTTGTTAACATAAAAAAAACTCAGCAGTGATAAATAAATGAATCTGAACCTGAACTCTTTCTGTCATGTCCAAATAAGTTCCTCTGCTGCTTTTAGTCGCGTCATACATATGAAGATTTGTTTTATTGATCTTATGATTATGTTTTTGTATTTTTTCATTTAAAATGGTAAGTTTTGGTCATCTTTGAAACAATATTTTTTCTGCAATAGTGCTCCATATGTGAAATACCCATCATTACACCCAAAGTAATCAATTTTACAAACTATGTGTGCAAGGGGGTGGCTGTGAAAAATGAGTTCCATGTTCAGGTTCAAATAAGGAAAGTTCAAAGTACATAAGAACATAAGAAATAGGAGGAGGAGTAGGCTATCCAGCCATTGAGCCTGCTCCGCCATTCAATAAGATCATGGCTGATCTGTCCGTAAACTCAGCTCCATCTACCTTCCTTTTCCCCATAACCCTTAATTCCCCTACTATGTAAACATCTATCTTAAATATATTTAGTAAAGAAGCCTCAACTGCTTCCCTGGGCAGAGAATTCCACAGATTCACCACTCTCTGGGAAAAAGAGTTTCTCATCATCTCTGTCCTAAATATTCTCCCCTGAATCTTGAGGCAATGTCCCCTAATTCTAGTCTCACCTACCAATGGAAACAACTTTCCTACTTCTATCTTATCTATCCTTTTCAAAAAAAATTTATGTTTCTATAAGATTCCCTCCCATTCTTCTGAATTCTAAAGCATATAATCCCAGGTGACTCAATTTCTCCTCATAGGTTAACTTCTTCATCTCTGGAATCAACCTGGTGAACCTCCTCTGCACTGCCTCCAAAGCCAGTATATCCTTCCTCAAGTATAGAGACCAGAACTGCACACCATGCTTAAGGTGCAGCCACACCAGTACTTTGTATAGTTGCAACATAGCTGGTCTTGAATTCAACCCCCCTAGCAATGAAGGCCAACATTCCATTTACCTTCTTAATAATCTGTTGTACCTGCAAGCCAACTTTCTGCGAATCATGAACAAGCACTCCGAAGTCCCTCTGCACAACAGCATGCTGCAATCTTTCACCATTTAAATAATAATCTGCTCTTCTATTATTCCTTCCTCATTTACCAACATTGTAGTCCATCTGCCAGACCTTGGCCCACTCATTTAACCTATCGATATCCCTCTGCAGACTCTCCATATCCTCTGTACAATTTGCTTTTCCACTTAGTTGAGTGTCATCAGCAAACTTTGCTACGTTACACTCAGTCTTCTCTTCCAAATCATCATTGTAAATGGTAAACAGCTGCGGGCCCAGCATCGACACCTGCAGCACCCCATTCACCACCGACTGCCAACCGGAGAAACATCCAGTTATACCAACTCTCTGCCTTCTGTTGGTTAACCAATCCACTATCTATGCCAATACACTTCCTCCGACACCATGCACCCATATCTTATTTATAAGCCTTTTGTGTGGCACCTTATCAAACCTTCTGGAAATCCAAGTATACAGCATCCACCTGTTCCCCTCTATCCACTGCACTCATTATGTCCTCAAAGAACTCCAGTAAATTTGTCAAAGAGGACCTGCCCTTTCTGAATCCATGCTGCGTGTGTCTAATAGAACCACTCCTTTCTAAATGTTTCACTATTTCATCCTTAATGACATCTTTAAGCATTTCCCTAACTATAGATGTTAAGCTAACTGGCCTATAATTGCCCGTCTTTGCCTACATCCTTTTTGAAGAAGTGGCGTGACATTTGCTGTCTTCCAATCTTAATATCTACATGCTCAAGGTTTTCAGTCTACTGCAAGTCATCACTACAATAACCAAGATCCTTTTCCATAGTGAATACTGAAGTTAAGTATTCATTAAGTACCTATCAAGGAAATTAAGGAAATAATAGACCAGTGAGTTTTACAATAGAAACCCAATAGAACCCATTAAAAAAGACCATCATGCACCCAATGCACAGAAGAAAATAACAAATCATGCAAGCAGTAAAAGTAAGCAAATAACATTGTGAACCTACAGACTCAAAGCCAGTCACAGCCAATCCTGGAGCCAGTTGGTCGCAGGCCAGTCAGCGCAGAGATGAGTAAACCTCACTGAGCAATAAGCTGAACACTGGCCCATCCCTCTCTCTTCTAACCATCTCAAGCCTCAGGTCGTTCCTTGCTCTCAGACCCGGGTTCTGTGGCTCTGATACGCTCTCAGGTCTGGGACTTGCCATCTCGATTCAGCCTGTACCTAATCTATCCAATCTGGCCAACTCTTAAATCAGTCAAATGTTGCTATAACAAAGTCTAAATACCCATTTACAATGATAGTTGTCATTTGGGAATATTGAACAAATACAGCATCTATACCTTCAGCTAATACAGACCTTCTGGGTTCAATAGGTTTAGGGAATTCACTTTGAATGACTTAAACCATTCTGTTTAGCTGTCTCTTAGCTGCTTTCAAAACACCAGTGTGTTTTGCTACTTCCTTCCAAGATTGTTTTGACAGAGACAACATATTGCACAAAAAGAGGAATAATTGGTAAAAATGAATTAAAGTAAATATGGGCTATCCGAATTGCCTACCTTACACTTGTCATTGATCATAGCCACATCCTGCACAAACTGTTGACTAGCATGTTTCATTTCTCCAAATCGTTAAGTAACCAGCAATTCTGCAATATTTTTGTTCTATATTTTGTGCAAAATCAGCTTGAACCCCACTGTTGCAACACCAGCACTTAATGTGGTCTCCACAGTTCTGTTGGCTCAGTTCTATTGGAAGGAACAATACACAACATATTTTCAAAAATATTTCATTTTACAAAGTTGATCAGGTTTTCTGAAGCCACTGTGCTAGCAGATGGTAGATGCCCTCCTGATATTTTTAGGAGCAGAAATAGACTAATCAATCATGGCTAATTCTCACATCAGCATATAGAACCACGGAAAACCTACAGCACAATACAGGCCTTTCAGCCCACAATGCTGTACCAAACATGTCCTGACCTTAGAACTACCTAGGTTTATCCATTTTTCCGTTCCATGTACCTATCCAGGAATCTCTTAAAAAACCCTATCGTTTCCACCTCCACCACTGCTGCTGGCAGTTCATTCCACGCACTCACCACTCTCTGCATAAAGAACTTTTCCCTGATAACTCCTCTGTACTTACTTCCAAGCACCTTAAAACTATGCCCTCTCATGCTAGCCATTTCAGCCCTGGGGAAAGGCCTCTGATTATCCACATCATCAACGCCTCTCATTATCTTGTACACCTCTATCAGGTCACCTCTCATCCTCTGTCGCTCCAAGGAGAAAAGGCCAAGTTCACTCAACCTATTCTCAAAAAGCATGCTCCCCAATCCAGGCAACATCCTTGTAGATCTCCTCTGCACCCTTTCTATGGTTTCCATATCCTTCCTGTAATGAGGCAACCAGAAACCAGGACTGAGCACAGTACTCCAAGTGGGGTCTGACCATGGTCCTATATAGCTGTAACATTACCTCTCGGCTCTTATATAGGACATGGGAGCAGAAATAGGCTATTCAATCGTGGTTAATTTATTTCCCTCTCAACCCATTTGTCACAACCAACAGTTGTTCTTTAAAAAAAGATTTTTTTCAGTTAGTATGTGGATTATATGCTCTTGGTGTAACCTTGTGGGTGTACAGGGTCCCTTGGATTGTTTAATTTTTATGTCCAAATTGTTTGTCTTTGCACTAGCTCTGGGTTTTACACATTGCATTGCAGGTGTTGCATTTGGTACCATGGGGATTGTTAAACTCTCTTTGTATTTATCATCTTTATTCCATTTGTGGTAATTAAATTAGCACAGGATTTTCAATGAGTTGTATTGTAGTTACTGCCTTTGGGGGTTATTTCTTTGTCTGGACTCTGGGGCTGTCTGACTAGGCATGAATTCCTACAAGATCCAGGATGTATTACAGGGGAGTGTGCCAACCCCGCTTTGCTTAGTCATTGTAGATCATTGTCTGGTGAATCAGTGTCTGATTGAGTTCTTCGGTGTATCATGAACAATTTCAGTTCTTCAATATTCTGTATAGTTAGCCTGAGTTCTCGTGGGTTTTACTGGTTGATAAATCTTTAGTTTTGTTTAAATTGCCAAAGTCTCTGTGATCCTTGCACTTCAGTTCACTAGTTGTCCCTGATACCATTCTTCTACCTTCTCCCCAGAACCTTGGAAGCCCTCACCTATCAAAATACACCCAGTGACTGTGGCAATGAATTCCACAGATTCAGCACCCTCTGGCTAAAGAAATTCCTCCTAATCTCTGTTCTAAAGGGATGTCCTTGTATTCTGAGCTTGTGCCCTCTGGTCCAAGACTCTCCCAGTGCCAGAAACATCCTCTGCATGTCACTTTATCTTGGACACTCTTCAGTAGGTTTCAATGAGATCGCCTGTCATTCTTCTAAACTCCTGCATTACATCTTTGATTTTATATTCTGGTGCTTCTGAAATGATTGCTAATGTTGCATTTGCTTTCCTTACTGCTGGCTCACCCTTCAAGTTAGCCTTTAGGGAATCCTTCACGGGAACTCCCAAATCCCTTTGCATTTCTAATTTCTGAATGTGCTCCCCATTTAGAAAATGGTGCATCCATGTATCCCTTCTACCAAAAGGCATGCCCATACATTTTCCTACACTATATTCCATCTGCCAGCCAGAATCAATGGACATAAAACATAGAAGATAGATTGTCACAGTACAGGCCCCTCCACAGTATGGTGCTGCCTTTTTAACCTACTCTAAGATAAACCTAACCCTTACTTTCTACATAACCCTCCATTTTTAGAGACATAGAAAACCTACAGCACAATACGGGCCCTTTGGCTCACAAAGCTGTGTCGAACATGCCCTTACCTTAGAAATTACCCAGGGTTACCTATAGCCCTCTATTTTTCAGAGTTAATGCACCTATCCAGGAGTCTCTTAAAAGACCCTATCATATCCACCTCCACCACCGTCGCCGGCAGCCCATTCCACACACTCACCACTCTCTGGGTAAAAAACTTACCCCGACATTTCCTCTGTACTTACTTCCAAGCACCTTGTGTCCTCTTGTGGCAACTATTTCAGCCCAGAGAAAAAGCCTCTGACTATCCACACGATCAATGTCTCTCATTATTTTGTACATTTTTCTATTATCCATGTACATATCTAAGAGTTCCTTAAATACTCCGAAGATATCAGCCTCTAACTCCACCCATGGAAGAGCGTTCCACACACTCACCACACTCTGTGTTAAAAAAAAATTATCCTCTGGCGTTCCTCCTATACTTTCCTCCAGACACCCTAAAATTATGCCCCATCACAGGAGCCATTTCTGCCCTGGTAAAATGTCTCTGGCTATCCACCCAGTTTATGCCTTCTTATTGTATGCCTGTCAAATATTTTCTCATTCTCCTTCGCTCCAAAGAGAAAATCCTTAGGTCGCTCAACCTATCCTCAAAATGCAGCATGCTGGTATGAAATCTGAGAGAGAGAGCGAGTTGCCGAAATACGAGGCGTCCGTGGTCAGTCTCCGCCCCCTTTGCTTAAGTACTGGGAACTTTAGCTTTGGCAGTGATGCACCATCAACGACTCACTCTGAGAAGTAAAGGCGAGATATCGGCTTTTATTGACTGGACACCATACTACATCCTGGAGACAGAGAGGCCGGGCTCAGACCTCAGTCGCCTTTATACCGGGGTCTGTGGGAGGAGCCACAGGAGCAGTCAGCAGGGGCGAGTCCAGACAGGTCTATGTAGTTCACCCCAGGCAGCCCGGCTTGCACCATGGATCTGTCCACACTGGTTGGGGCATTCGGGTTCATTTTACTGAGCACTCCTTTTCCCGTAAGTCGCCCATTTCCCATTCCCTCGAGCGAGAAGCATTTACACAGGGTTCTAACCTGCCATCGTTTAACAGGTGGAAGCCGATTTTCCGACCGGGGCTCGAGTGGCCGAGAGGTGTTACTGCGAGCTGGAGATGTCGGACGGGCCATTCCCACGGCGGCGCTTTGAGCAACTACTTTCACTCAGCGAGAACTGTAGCCAGAGCCTGAATGTCGAGCAGGTGAGTCTCGGCTGCCCGTCTACAGCCTGGTACAGCCAGTGTCGGTTAAAACCCCCAACCTGATTGTCCCCGTAGTGTAACAGTTCCTCTGCCGTTGTTTCCGCGGCAATCAGCAAGAATGGACACGATACGGTCCTGGAGGGGACAGAATCGGCACCGTGTAACACTGTGATACATTACTAATGGGGCAGATCTGTCAATGTATATGACTGGGTTTCAGTACTGGTGGGGACAGGTCTGTCACTGAACACTGGTAAACTCCTAACATAGAAACATAGAAAACCTACAGCACAATACAGGCATCAAAGTTGTGCCGAACATGTCCCTACCTCAGAAATTACTAGACTTACCTATAGTCCTCTACTGAGCTCCATGTACCTATCTAAAAGCCTCTTAAAAGACCCTATCGTATCTGCCTCCACCACCATTGCCGGCAGCCCATTCCACGCACTCACCGCTCTCTGAGTAAAAAAACTTAACCCTGACATCACCTCTGTACCTACTCCCCAGCACCTTAAACCTGTGTCCTTTCAGCCCTAGGAAAAAAACCTCTGACTATCCACACGATCAATACCTCTCATCATCTTATACACCTCTATCAGGTCACTTCTCATCCTCCATCACTCCAAGGAGAAAAGGCCGAGTTCACTCAACCTATTCTCATAAGGCATACTCCCCAATCCAGACAACATCCTTGTAAATCTCCTCTGCACCCTTTCTATGGCTTCCACATCCTTCCTGTAGTGAGGTGACCAGAGCTGAGCACAGTACTCCAAGTGGGGTCTGACCAGGGTCCTATACAGCTGCAACATTACCTCTTGGCTCCTAAATTAAATTCCACGATTGATAAAGGCCAATACACCTTACATCTTCTTAACCACAGAGTCAACCTGCGCAGCTGCTTTGAGCATCCTATAGACTTGGACCCCAAGATCCCTCTGATCCTCCACACTGCCAAGAGTGGAGGATGTTCTATGTTCTGCCATCATATTTGACATACCAAAGTGAACCATTTCACATTTAGCTGGGTTGAACTCCATCTGCCACTTCTCAGCCTTGCTTTGCATCCTATCAATGTTCCGCTGTAACCTCTGACAGCCCACCACACTATCCACAACACCTCCAACCTTAGTGTCATCAGCAAATTTACTAACCCATCCCTCCACTTCCTCATCCAGGTCATTTATAAAAATCACGAAGAGTAAGGGTCCCAGAACAGATCCCTGAGACACTCCACTGGTCATCGACCTTCATGCAGAATATGACCCACCTACAACCACTCTTTGCCTTCTGTGGACAAGCCAGTTCTGGATCCACAAAGCAAAGATCCCATGCCTCTTTACTTTCTCAATAAGCCTTGCATGGGGTACTTTATCAAATGCTTTGCTGAAATCCATATACATTACATCTACTGCACTTCCTTCATCAATATGTTTTAGTCACATCCTCAAAAAATTCAATCAGGCTCGTAAGGCATGATCTGCCCTTGACAAAGCCATGCTGACTACTCATAATTATACCTCATATTATACCTCTCCAAATATTCATAAATACTGCCTCTCGGGATCTTCTCCATCAACTTACCAATCACTGATGTAAGACTCACTGGTCTATAATTTCCTGGGCTATCTCCACTTCCTTTCTTGAATAAAGGAACAACATCTGCAACCCTTCAATCCTCCGGAACCTCTCCTGTCCCCATTGATGATGCAAAGATCATCGCCAGAGGCTCAGCAATCTCCTCCTTCGCCTCCCACAGTAGCCTGGGGTACATTTCATCTGGTCCCAGCAACTTATCCAACTTGATGCTTTCCAAAAGCTCCAGCACATCCTTTTTGTTAATATCTACATGCTCAAGCTTTTCAGTCTGATGCAAGTCATCACCGCAATCACTAAGATCCTTTTTCATAGTGAAAACTGAAGTAAAGTATTCATTAAGTACCTCTGCTATTTCCTCCAGTTCCATACACACTTTCCCACTGTTACACTTGATAGGTCCTATTCTTTCATGTCTTATCCTCTTGCACTTCACATACTTGTAGAATGCCTTGGGGTTTTCCTGAATCCTGTCCGCCAAGTCCTTCTCATAGCCCCTTCCTAGTAGCCTTATAATCGTCTAGATCTCTAACATTACCTAGCTCTCTGAACCTTTTGTAAGCTTTTCTTCTTGACTAGATTTATTACAGCCTTTGTACACCACAGTTCCTATACCCTACCATAACTTCCCTGTCTCATTGGAATGTGGAACATACCTATACAGAACTCTACACAATTATCCCCTGGAATATTTGCCATATTTCTTCTGTACTTTTCCCTGAGAACGTTTCCAATTTAAGCCTCCAATTTCCTGCTTGATAGCCTCATAATTCCCCTTAGTCCAATTAAAAGCTTTTCTAACTTGTCTGTTCCTATCTCTCTCCAGTGCTATTGTAAGGAGATAGAATTATGAACACTATCTCCAAAATGCTCTCTCAGTGAGAGATCTGACACCTGACCAGGTTCATTTCCCAATACCAAATCAAGTAGTCTCTCCTCTTGTAGGCTTATCTACATACTGTGTCAAGAAACCTTCCTGAACACACGTAACAAACTCCACCCCATCTAAACCTCTTGCTGTTGGAGATGCCAATCGATATTTGGGAAATTAAAATCTCCCATCACGACCCTGTTATTATTATACTTTTCCAGGATTTGTTTCTCTATCTGCTCCTTGATATCCCTGTTACTATTGGGTGGCCTATAAAAGACACCCAGTGAAGTTATTGCAACATACACAAAATGCTGGTGGAACACAGCAGGCCAGGCTGCATCTGTAGGAAGAAGTACAGTTGATGTTTCGGGCTGAGACCCTTCGTCAGGACTAACTGAAAGAAAAGTTTGTAAGAGAGTAAGAGGGGTTCCCCCTTCCCCCCCCCTCCTTTCTTACTATCTTACTAAAAAGCTTTCTCTATTTGTTAGCTACACTCCTCTTCCCCAGTCTCTGTACTGTCCTGGTGGTGACAGGTCTGTCACTGAAACCTGTAGCACAGCAGCCCACTTTTGATTGTCAATTTTTTAAATGTGTTCCAGCACTCACAGTGCAGTTCTGTCACTGTTGAAGAGTGGGGAAAAGTGTGCACAGTGATACTTTACAGAGCAAATACAGTTGTGATGGGCTGCAAGAATCAAGCTCTTTCTACCTGATATTGTCGGTGTTGTGGGCAGACTGTTGTAACTGAACTTGAGCAAGCTGGTTCAGCCAGTTAGTGTGGAAGTGTGACCATTATCCTGCCCAAGGGCAGGGGGAGATGGTCAGTGTGGGCTCTCCCACCCCCACTGATGACCCCTTCAACCCTCCTCCTCCCCGTTCTGGTCTTCTGCCTGCTCTGGATCTCTTTATTGCTAACTGCCGACGGGACATCAACCATTTCAACTTCACCACACCTTGTTCCAATTCCAACCTCACTCCTTCTGAATGCTCTGCTGTCCACTCCCTCTGCACCAATCCCAACCTCACTATAAAGCCCGCTGATAAGGGGGGGGCACTGTTGTCTGGCGTACTGACCAATACCTGGCTGAGGCACAGTGACAACTTGCTGATACCTCCTCTTATTTACCCCTTGATCATGACCCCACTAAGGAGCACCAGGCCACTGTCTCCTATACCATCACCAACCTTATCAGCTCTGGGGATCTCCCATCGACTGCCACCAACCTCATAGTTCCCACACCCCGCACTTCCCGTTTCTACCTCCTACCCAAGATCCACAAACCTGCCTGTGCAGGTAGACCTATTGTCTCAGCTTGCTCCTGCCCCACTGAACTCATTTCTGCATACCTTGACACTGTTTTATCCCCCCCTTGTTCTATCCCTTCCCACCTATGTTCATGACACTTCTCACACTTTGAATTTTTTCAATGATTTTAAGTTCCCTGGCCCCCACCGCCTTATTTTCACCTTGGATGTCCAGTCCCTATATACCTCCACCCCCCACCAGAAAGGTTCCAAAGCTCTCCACTTCTTTTTGGATTCCAGACCTAACCAGTTCCCCTCTACCACCATTCTCCTTTGTCTAGCGGAATTAGTCCTTACTCTTAATAATTTCTCCTTTGGCTCCTCCCACTTTCTCCAAATCAAAGGTGTAGCCATGGGCACCCATATGGGTCCCAGCTATGCCTGCCTTTTTGTTGGCTTTGTGGAACAGTCCATGTTCCAAGCCTATACGGGTATCTGTCCCCCTCTTTTCCTTCACTACATCAACGACTGCATTGGCGCTGCCTCCTGCACACATGCTGAGCTCGTTGACTTCATTAACTTTGCCTCCCAGCTTTCACCCTGCCCTCAAATTTACCTGCTCCATTTTCAACACCTCCCTCTCCTTTCTTGATCTTTCCATCTCCATCTCTGGAGACGACTTATCTACTGATATCTTCTATAAGCCTCACACACAAAATGCTGGTGGAATACAGCAGGCCAGGCAGCATCTATAAGGAGAAGCACTGTCGATATTTCGGGCCAAGACCCTTCGTCAGGACTAACTGATAGGAAAGATAGTAAGAGATTTGAAAGTAGGAGGGGTGGGGAAAATGCAAAATGATAGGATGGCCTCCCCTACTGTCAAGATGAAGCCACACTCAGGTTGGAGGAACAACATCTTATATTCCGTCTGGGTAGCCTCCAACCTGATGGCATGAACATTGATTTCTCTAACTTCCGTTAATACTCCTCCTCCCCTTCTTACCCCATCCCTGATTTATTTATTCCCCCCCTCCTTTTTTCCCTCTCTCTGTCCATCACTCTTTGCCTCTTCTCCATCTCTCTCTGGTGCTCCCCTCCCCCTTCCTTTCTCCCTAGGCCTCCCGTCCCATGATCCTTTCCCTTCTCCAGCTCTGTATCCCTTTTGCCAATCACCTTTCCAGCTCTTAGCTTCACCCCACCCCCTCCTGTCTTCACCTATCATTTTGGATTTCCCCTCCCCCTCCTACTTTCAAATCTCTTACTCTTTCTTTCAGTTAGTCCTAACGAAGGGTCTCGGCCTAAAACGTCAGTGGTGCTTCTTCCTATAGATGCTGCCTGGCCTGCTGTGTTCCACCAGCATTTTGTGTGTGTTAAGTGTGGAAATGTGACTATTACCCTGCCCGAGGGCAGGGGGAGATGGTTCCACCTGAGAGCAAAAAGCAAACTGCCAGTTTAGAGTGTCACATTTAGAGTCTGTCTCAAGGGGTTCACAACGTACTGCTGGCTGTTGCTTTGATGGGGTGAGTCAAATAAAAATCTATTTTTCTCTCTCAGCGATCAGTGAAAGTGTCAGGTGCTTTTAAAATATCCTGGGGTTGGAAGGCCGACATCGACAAGTCTGGCGGAAGGGTTGTCCCAGCCTGGTGGGGGATAGTAAGGTTTCTTCTGCCACTGTTGTGTTGGCTGTGGCGGTGTTCTGCTGAATAATGTGGACGTGCCATGTTGGCACCAGAAATATGGTGAAATTAGTATGCTGCCCCCAACACATCCTCAGACTGCATTGTTTATTATGCAAACAATTAATTTCACTGCCAGTTTTGATGCTCATGTTACTGATAATCTAATCTTGAGACTGGATGGACATTGTAGATGATGAAGGCAGTATATTACAGATGGTGGAAACTTGAAAGGAAACAAGGAATTTTGGAAATACCCAGAAGGTCAGCAGGCAGCAGCTATGGAGAGAGGAACAGATAACATATTCAAGTTAGTGTCTATGCAGTTATCAAGAGAGAATGCTGGTGGCTGTATTTTGTTAGGAATTTGAAGTGAATTGATCACCAAAAACTGAAGTACTGTGGAGAGCACCCTAACTGGCGAGTAGCCGCTGCTCAGGACTGAGGAGGACATCTTCAGAAGACGATGCCTTAAAAAGGCAGCACCCATCATTAAAGACCTCAACCACCCTCTTCTCATTACAACCATCAGAGAGGAGGTACAAGAGCCTGAAAGCACACACTAAATGCGTGGAAACAGCTGCTTCTCCTCCGCCATCAGATTAGAGAATGAAATTTGAATGAAACCCATGAACACTGTCTCACTTTTGCCTCTCTTTGATTTAATTATCTGATATATTTCTTATTGTAGTTGATAGAAGATTTTCAGTATTGCAATGTACTGCTGCCACAAGCAACAAATTCCACAGCAAATGCCAGTGATAATAAATCTGATTCTGATTCTGCCAATTCGTACATTTGAAACGACTTTGTGATTTCAAGATTATGTGAGGCTGTGATTGGAGTAGAGAGGGCCCTGTGGGCAATTAGTGAAGGAAACTGGTGACTAAGAGGAGAAGTTGTATAGGCCATTGGTGAAGCTGAATTTGGAGTATTGTGTGCATTTTTGTTCACCAAATTACAGGAAGTATATTAATAAGGTTGAAAGAGTGCAGAGAAGGTTTACAAGGATGTTGCTGGGACTTGAGAAACTGAGTTACAGAGAAAGGTTGAATAGATTAGGACTTAATTCCCTGGAGCGTAGAAGAATGAGGGGAGATTTGATAGAGGTATATAAAATTATAATGGGTATAGATAGAGTGAATGCAAGCAGGCTTTTTCCACTGAGGCCAGGGGAGAAAAAAACCAGAGGACATGGGTTAAGGGTTAATGGGGGGAAAAAGTTTAAAGGGAACATTAGGGGGGCTTCTTCACTCAGTGGTGAGAGTTTGGAATGAGCTGCCAGATGAAGTTGTAAATGCGAGCTCAATTTTAACATTTAAGAAAAACTTGGACAGCTACATGGATGAGAGGTGTATGGAGGAATATGGTCCAGGGATATGGTCCAGGTGCAGGTAAGTGAAACTAAGCAGAAAAATGGTTCGGCACAGCCAAGAAGGGCCAAAAGGCCTGTTTCTGTGCTGTAATGTTCTATGGTTCTTGCTCCTAAGTGAGAGGGAGGCACGGGACAGTGAGAGGAATGAGCAGCAGCTCATGGAGGGTGAGGAGGCAATGGGTGGAGGAGCGAGGCAAATATGGAAAAGAGAGTTGTGCAGCGATACTAGTGGATGTGCAAGGCTGCAGTGAATGGAGGGAGGGGTAGTGAGTGGAGGGAGGTGTCAGTGAGGGTAGTGAGTGGAGAATGATGTGCTATTGAGGGGTCAGTAAATGGAGGGAGTGTCACTGAGGGGTTGTGAGTGGGGGTGATGTCAGTGAGGGTGGAGTGAGTAGAAGAAGGTGTCAGTAAGGGTGAGTGAGAGAATGGAGATGTCAGTGAGGTGCAGTGAGTGGAGGGAGGGGTCAGTAAAGGTAATGTGAGGGGAGGGTCTCTGAGGGGCTGTGAGCAGAGGGAGTGGTAGTGAATGGAGGGAGGTATCAGTAAGGGGAAGTGAGTGGACGGAGATTTTAGTGAGGGGTAGTGAGTGGATGGAGGTGTCAGTGAGGGAGTGAGTGGAGAGAGGAGTCAGTGAGGGGCAGTGAATGGAGGGTGAGGTCAATGAGGGGGAGAGAGTTGAGGGAAAGGTCTCTGAGGGGTAGTGATTGGAGGGAAGAATCAGTGAGGGTAGTGAGTGGAGGGAGGGTCACTGAAGGGTAGTGAGCGAAGGATAGGGTTAATGAGGGGCAGTGAATGGAGGGAGGGATCAGTGAGAGGGAGTGAGTGGAAGGAGGTGTCAGTGAGGGTATTGAATGGAGGGAGGTTCAGTGAGGGTAGTGAGTGGAGGGAGGTGTCAGTGTGGGGCAGGGAATGGAGGGAGGTGTTACTGAGGGTAGTGAGTGGAGGGAGGTGTCAGTGAGGGTAGTGAATGGAGAGAGGTGTTAGTGAGGGGCAGGGAGTGGAAGGAGGTGTGGTGAGTGGAGGGAGGTTCTGTGAGGGTAGTGAAAGGAGGGAGGTTCAGTGAGGGGCAGGGAGTGGAGGGAGGTGTCTGTGAGGGTAGTGAGTGGAGGGGTGTTCAGTGAGGGGCAGGGTGTACTATTCCAACTATTTTCTCAATTAGTTTTAACTTTTAAGAGTTGATTAACTCATGGTCCTATTGCAGGGGTCACCAACCTTTTTTGCACGACAGACTGGTATAATATTGACAATATTCTTGCGGACCGGCCGATTGTGGGGGGCGGGGGGTGTTAATCACGACCGGAATATAGGTAAAAAGACAACTGTAAGTCACTTATAAGTGGCTAATAAACTCAATTTCATTTCTAAAAGGGTTTATCTAATGTATTTAATATTAAACACACAGCACATATTTTCCTTGTATGAATATAGTGGTAAGTCAATTATAACTCACTTATAAAGTCAATAGCATCATACTGTTTTAAGTAACATTTGGATATTAAACACACACCACATATTTTCCTCGTATGAACATATAAAATCATTGCAACGCACCAGTGAGAGGACAAGGTAAGGGCCGGAGGTCCCTGTGTTGGGGCCATAGCAATCACAGTCCGGAGAAACCGACCAACCAAAGAAGGAGTGTGACAGGGCGCCCCCCCCCCCCCCCCCCCGTAGGTAGGTAGGATCTATCGGCCGGCAAAAGTTTGTCTCGAGGGATGACTTTCAGTAGATCACAGCGAGGTAGCTGCTCTGCTACTTACAAAACCCTGAGCCTGAATTAGGTCATCTGCAAATATTTTAGCACCAGGTTCCCCATGGACATTTGGTATGCTAAACAGGTTAAGAGGCAGCGCCTATCTGTCTGCACTCCAGGCCAGCAGCATCGGCATTTCTCACCGGCCGTGTGAGGCGGCTGATTACCTGAGGCCAACCAGTGATCCCTGGCGGGAAGATATCACTGTGTTTAGGTGACTGATGACCTCATGTGGGTAATGACCTTGCGTGCGTTCAAGTTCAACAGTGGGCGTGACAGGGAATGAGGAAAGGTGCAGCTGACTCATCTCATTTCATATCACCAAATCATATTGTTTCTTCGCAGCCTGGTGGTTGGGGACCACTGTCCTATTGAGCAGGATCTACTGCATTTGTAAAAAATGTACACATTTGCTTACGTACAGTTAAACTAAAATATTTTTCTTTCAATTGGCCTTTGGGTCTGGGTTGGATTGTAAGTATTGTTGTTACCTGTCTTGCTGTCCTTTGTGTACTCAGCAGCTGGATATTGTCTCAACTTCTGACTGGAAAATGTATTTTATGTTCCAATGATAGTTCAACGAACCTGTTGATATTATTGCTGACATTGAGCAAAGACTAGAGAAGCTTGTGCACTGGATTAGTGTACTTGAAGAGGAATATGACGGTGATCTGTACAGTATTGTCTCATTTCGGATCATTGAGATTGAATCTGCTGAGCTGACTGATTTAGTTAACCAGCTTCAAGAATTGAACTCTCGGAACCAAGGGATTGTAGCCAAGTTTGTTGTGCAGGTAAGCCATATATCATGTGTCAGAGTAAATGGGTTGTTTACAGGCTGGGAGGATGTAACAGGGCTCAGTTCTTGGCCTCAATTATTTATGGTTATAGTCATGCCTGGGGAACAGGACAGGATGCAGAGCATCCAAGTTTACAGGTGACACAAAAATAGGTGGGAACGCTTGCTGCAATAAGGATAGTTTGAATTTGCAATAGGATGCTGTATATTGAGTCCTGATGAAGGATCTTGTCCCAGAACATCAACACTTTATTCCTCTCCTGACCTGCTGATTTGCTTCAGTACTTTATATGTGTAACTCTGAATTTCCAGCATCTGCAGAATCTCTTGTGTTTATGCAATAGGATATAGTTAGGTGAGTGAACAAGAACTTGTTGTGTGCAGTTTATGAACTTCAGTAGAGGGAACCCAAGGGCAGGCTCCTCACTAAATGGAGAAAGGTCGCAGATGAATGAAGTACAGAGAGTTTGAGGTGTTCTTGTACAAGTAGGCAGATGCAGTGAGCACATTGGCGTTTATTGCAAGAGGATTAGAATTTCAACATAGGGATGTATTATATCAACTGCACGAGGTACAGGAGAGATCACACTTAGAGCACTGTGCATATTCTGGTCTCCTTATCTAAGAAGCATGTAGTGGCCTTTAAAGCAGTCCAAATGAGATCCTCTTGGCTAACTCCTGGGATGAGAAGACCATTGTCTAATCACAAATATCTAAAGACTTTGTATCAATATTCTTTGGAGTTTAGAAGAATCTTAATGATAACATTCAAGACCCTTGAGGGGAATGACGGTGTGGACATTTTTCACTAATGGGAGACTCAAACAAAGGGATATAGTTACTGGTGGTAAGTTAAAACTGAGGTGCTTAGGAATTTCTTGTGGGGAGTTGTGAATTACTGGATTTCTCTACACCACCACCCCACCTTCACCCTGTGGAGTGTGAATACAAGATCATTGAAGGTATTTAAAGAGGGAGTGAAAACATGTTTTGGAAGATCAGGGAATTGAGAGCCATGGAGACTGGCAGAAAAGAGGAAATGAGGTCTGTGCATATCAGCCATGCTGTTGTTGATTGGTGGGGAAGATTAGACAGACCAAATAGCCCACTCCTGCTTTGTCTTCCTTGTTTCCCTTACAGACATTGTGTTCTTGTGTAAATGATATTAGTAGGTTGATTGTGAAAGTGATATTGGTTGGAAGTATATAGCCTGAGTTCTCTTTGTTGGATCTATTGGAATGTTCTTGTTATTATTACTGGTTGTCCATCACATCTGATGATGACAAGTAGATTTGTGCAGATCTGTTGTGTGTTCATAGGTGGCTGCTAAATCCAAGTTGTGAGAGACATAGAAGTCCACAACAGGACATGAAAACTATACAAACAAGCTGGATGAACTCAGCAGGTCGGGCAGCATCCGTTGACTGCTCCTTTCAACGGAGCTGCCCCACCTGCTGAGCTCATCCAGCTTGTTTGTACGTGTTGATTTGACCACAGCATCCGGTGTATTTCATGAAAACTGTGTTGGATCTGGAAGTGGAGCCACTGCTGTTGCTTTCCTTCTTTGTTGGACATTTGCTCGACGTCTCTCCTCTAGGTTGTTAAGAGTGGCCCTAACCCAAGGCTCACCTGCCACTCTGGTCTTACGTGCTCTGTTCCAGCCATTTTGGTACAAGCCCAGCGCGTGCAACCTTCTTGTAATCATTGTAAAATAAATGTAGATGGTGGAAATCTGAACTAAAATCAGAAATACTTGAAAGGTCATGCAGCACCTGTGGAGAGAGAAACAGAGTAATGTTTCAGGTTGATAAATCTACGTTATAATTTTGGACTGTATCCATTGTAATCCAGGCATATCTCTCTTTTGATGGAACAAAAAAATTTAAGATCTTTTTATAAATCATATGTATTACTGTCATTATCTCCCACATAAATAAGATCATGATAATGAGTATTCTAAATTTTCTGTTGCCCACTGGAATTTAATTCTTCGAGAATCTATACCACCTGAACGTTGCCCATATAGGTATCATGATATATTAGAAGCTTGCTTCATTAGAGCTGGAGAATTGATCTTGCCCTTTGCACTTAGAACTGCATGCATATTTCTAGTAAAGAGTCATTGACAACAATTAGGAACTGAAGCCCTGATAATTTCATCTTTTGACTGTTGTATTGCCTAAGAAAACTGAATTTGGCCCAAAGTGGAAATTGAACCCAGGATCTTTCTGGACTACGTGAATCACAGGAGGTACTAAATGAGGCATCAGGTATATCTGAATATACCATTTACCCACACCATTTTAAACTTCCTTTCCTAGAAATTGGTTGTAAAAAGCACGATAAACAAACCCAAGATCTTTCTTGTATTCATTCTTTATCCATCAGGTGCAAAATATTACTGACGAGGTGAATACACTTGAAAAATACGACCGACTTAAAGTAGTAAAAGAGCATAGAAGAAACAAGATCCTGAAGAGGAGTCTGTCTTCTTGCCAGAGTGCACTGTTAGTGACACCAACGCCATATGTCACTCCACAACCAGGTGGGTACCATGTGTCGGCTGCAATCCAGTTGCTTACGCACCTGACTACTGTACATTGATATAGCAGACTGCATTCAGACTGCACACCAGAGACAGGTACAAAATCTTCGTTGACACTCTGGCAGGAATGAGGGAGAGATGCACTGCCTCAGGAGGGCTTTCAAATAAGAGGTCAAATTGAGACCATGTCCACTCCATTCCATTGGGATGCAAAGGTCAAAATCAAAGTAAATTTATTACAAAATTACATATATGTCACCATACACTACCTTGAGATTCATTTTCATGCAGGAAAATAAGAAATACGATAGAATTTATGAACAGCTACACATAAATAACAACCAGTGGTAATTGATCATTGCTGGTATCCTGGATGCAATTATCAATAAAAATGGATGATATTATCATTATCACTGCACTGTCTGAGTTTGCTGTGTGCAAGTTGGCTGGTGTTTTCCTTACTACAAAGACCAGCTTTTAAAAAGTACCTCATTAGTGGTGAAATGTTTTGAGGGGCTAGGAAAAGCAAACTTCCCTTTATTTCCTATTCTAACACATGCCATAGTCACCAGTCACTACGTAGACAAGGAGAACAGACCTGCTGCTTCCAGTTCCCAGCAAGAAAGTCTTGCTGAAATCAGGTTGCCAAATGTGAACAATCATTTTGGTTTCTTCTTTTTTTTAATGCCAGAGTCCATATCTTTCAAGTGGAGATGGAGTTTAATGCTGATAAGTGTGAGGTGCTACATTTTGGTAGGAATAATCCAAATAGGACATACATGGTAAATGGTAGGGCATTGAGGAATGCAGTAGAACAGAGTGATCTAGGAATAATGGTGCATAGTTCCCTGAAGGTGGAATCTCATGTGGATAGGGTGGTGAAGAAAGCTTTTGATATGCTGGCCTTTATAAATCAGAGCATTGAGTATAGGAGTTGGGATGTAATGTTAAAATTGTACAAGGCATTGGTGAGGCCAAATTTGGAGTATTGTGTACAGTTCTGGTCACCAAATTATAGGAAAGATACCAACAAAATGGAGAGTACAGAGAATATTTACGAGAATGTTACCTGGGTTTCAGCACTTAAGTTACAGAGAAAGGTTGAGCAAGTTAGGTCTTTATTCTTTGGAGCATAGAAGGTTGAGGGGGAACTAGATACAGGTATTTAAAATTATGAGGGGGATAGATAGAGTTTACATGGATAGGCTTTTTCCATTGAGAGTAGGGGAGATTCAAACAAGAGGACATCAGTTGAGAGTTAGGGTGTAAAAATTTAAGGGTAACACGAAGGGGAATTTCTTTACTCAGAGAGTGGTAGCTGTGTGGAATGAGCTTCCAGTAGAAGTGGTAGTGGCAGGTTCGGTATAGTCATTTAAAGTAAAATTGGATAGGTATATGGACAGGAAAGGAATGGAGGGTTATGGGCTGAGTGCAGGTCTAGGTGAGAGTAAGCATTCGGCACGGACTAGAAGGGCCAAGATGGCCTATTTCCATGCTGTAATTGTTATATGGTTATATATTAACAATATTGAGGTAATGAGTTTGGAATCTTCATGGGAGTCATGAAATTTAATTCAATAATGCTGTAGTTTGGCACCAGAGAAAAATGCGAAGTGACCATATCAATTCCCATTCTGACTTACAAGACTCCCTGCTGTTTTGTCAGTGTACATATCTCAAGAATTTTTAAAAAATCTTTAAAGACGACTCTGTAATTCAGTATGATAATAGAGAAGGCCCTTTAAGTAACAAGCAGATCCTGGCATGTGATCACAAGTCCTGTTGAGGTCCTATCTGAGGAATTCCTCTCATCCCTGTTGTATCAGCTAGCTGTTGGTTCCTAATTCTAATCAATGATTAATCCAAAAGTGGATTCTGCCTCCAGTGAAGACTGGATTTTGCTGAAGTGTCTTCGATGTTTAAGGTTACAAAAGAAGGTTGCTCACTTCAGTGAGATGCAGTGGGATGATACTTCAGCAACAGGTTGTACTAAGGAGAAAATGCATTACATAGGGCTTGGACGAGAAAGACCTTGCATAGTTTCTGATTGAGAGAAAGAAGAGCCTCATTCCCATCTGCACAAAGTACCACCGGTAAAAGTGAAAGTATTATAGGAAGGCAAAGGTTTTATAATTCATAGAGGCTTGCTCAAGCTGCACTGAGAGGTTTATGCATAGCCTAATCCTGCTATAAAAGATTACAGAAATATTGAAGTAGGTATCAAAAAAAATCAAGCAGTAATAACTATTGGGAATGATTGAGGGCTGAGGTGATTTTCCCTGGAAAAACTGACAACTAAAGGATGAACTGCAGAACTCCTTTCTAAAGTTGAAAGGACTTGATTAGAAAACATTGAATAGACTTTGAGTCTCTTTTGTTTTATGCAAGTTGTATGTTAGCCACTGTAACAGTAACAGTTTCTTATTTTTGTTACAGGTTCTTGTTCATTTGGAAAATTAGTAGACGTTTCTGATCCAAAGAGTTCAATGCTCAATCATTTTGGGGCATCCTACCGATATGGTTGTTGGGGAATGGACCCATGGCCGGCTCCTGGAAAAGAGGAACAGTATTGGCTGATGATTCTCTCAAGTAGCAATAGGTTTGGAAATAAGATTCGTGTTTTCAATTCTTACAGTAAATTTCTCACCAGCAGTAGTGCTGTTGATGTGACATTTAAAACCCATAATGCTCAAGGCTCCGGTGGAGTAATGTACAGAGATGCATACTATTACAACTGCTACAATTTGGGTCAGCTCTGTAAGTTTGATATGACCACACAGGAGATTTTCTCTGTCAAACTGCCTTACGCTGGTTTTAATGACAAGTTTCCATATTGCACAATTTCTTCTTGTTATGGGTACTCAGACATGGATCTGGCAACAGATGAAAATGGGCTCTGGGTACTTTATGCAACTGAACTAAATTATGGAAACCTGGTTGTCAGTCAGCTCAATGCAACTGACATGTCATTACTCAATAGCTGGAACACCACTCTATACAAACGATCAGCAACCAATGCCTTTTTGGTGTGTGGCATTGTGTATGCTACCAGATATTTGAATTCTGAGTTTGAAGAGATTTTTTATATGTTTGACACAACCACTGGAGTTGAACAGAATAATTTGGCTATCCGGGTCCGAAAGGTCTTACCTGGCATCCAGTACATGAACTACAACCCACGAGATAAATTGTTGTATGTGTACAGTGATGCCTATGTTGTTAGTTACAGTTTATTCTTTGCATAGACCGTACTGAGATTCCTGAGATTAATGAAATTAAACCAAAAACCATATGAATTAAAATATATTTTGGACTGATTTTTAAAAAGAAAAGCATACTTGGCAACCCTTGGAACAGCTTTGTGGAAAAACAAGCATTTCAATTATTTCCTTAAAATTTCAGTTAAAACTTTTATGTATTACTTTGCACCAGTTTTTAATTTGGTATTTGCACCTAAAATGCTGAGATCTGATAAGATCTCAGATTTTTTTAGAGAAATAATATTGAATTTTGCAAACAATCTATTACTGCCTGCTTTGTGCCTGTTGTACTGTTTAAATTAATAACTAATATTTGTCTGGAAAGGTGCTTACAGATCCAAGAGCGAGACAAGTCCTGTAGCTGTACAAGATCTTCAGCAATTACATTGGCTGTGTACATGTGACTTGAATCCATATGAATCAGGCTGATACTTGTTGGGATTGGACTTGCTGCTTTGGCAGAGAACACATCAGAGCTACACTATTGAAATGGTTAAGTTACTGGAACAGTTGCCAGAGATCCAAATCACTGATCCAGAAACACAAGTTTAAAACCCACCAATGGCAGCTAGGGTATCCAAATTTGGGGCACAAAATAACTGAGGAATTTCAAAAGACAAAAACATAAGAGCAGTCGCTGAAGATGCTGGAAATCTTGATCAAGGAGAATCTATGGAGGGAAATAAGCTGTTGACCTTTCAGCCCAAAATCCCTATAATCAGGAGGGTTTCACCTGAAAAGGTAGTTCATTTCCCTCAATAAATGCTGCCTGACCTGCTGAGTTCCTCCAGCATTTTGTGTGTGTTGCAACAGATCAGAAATTGTAGTCTCAGAACTGCCAGATTATCATGTAAAAACTAAGGCCCTTTAGGAAGGAAATCTGCAATCCATGCCTGATCGGCTGCAGACACACCAACATGGTTAAGTAACTCTGACTGCCTTCTCCACTAGAAAATATATGTTAGATATGGATATATGAGCAGGGAAAAAAACTTCCAAAAATGCTGGCAAAGAAACAGGAGATTGGTGTAGTAAACTGTCTGGACATGCCCTTCTGCTGACTGCTCCTGTGGCTCCTCCCACAGACCCCTGTATAAAGGCGATTGGGGCACTGCTCCTCCCTCAGTCCTTGACATGTTGTGCTCCCTTTTTGCTGTTAATAAAAGCCTTAATAAAATCGTTCACTTCCAGTCTCCTAGAGTTATTGGTGGTGCATCAGTTGGTTAGTACACGTGAAAGAAGGAACAGGTAATAGTTCAGGTCAATAACCTTTTTCCCAGAATGCATCTGTCTGGACCAAGTACATAACTACTTGCAGTAACTGCCAGCTGACCAGCACTTGAGAGGAATTGACTGCACATGTTGGATTCAAGTTGAGTTGGTTGAATGTACATTCAAATATAGCATGATCTTTCCTGTACTCTGCTGATCTAACACTGTGTTTTATCAAAGTCAGGGTAGTATTATTACCTAATCATCCTCTGTTCTTGATCAATATTTGGTGCTGGAACTACAGTACAGGTTAATATCATATTTCATTGAGATTATTAAGCCTACGGTGACAATTGGATCAGGTCTGGAAAACTAAAATTCCTCAGGTTCTGGTTGGGTTTAAATTCTGAAACCCAAGCACACTCTTCAGTCATTCATGTCTGTCTGGACTGAGTTCACAACAGTTCCAGCAACTCACATCCATTCATAACATCAGCAGGAACTCAAGCCTATTTAGACTAGGTGTGTGGTGTATTTTGTTGCTTGGAATATATTACAAAATGCAAGATTTAGCAAGTTGGAACACAAACTGAGATTGTAAACACAGTGATCACAGCATTTGGCACAACTTTGCTACTGTATTTTGGTATTTAAATATTTCACCAAAAGCTTCCTTTCAACCCGCTGCATTACTGTTACTATGCGAAATATATACGTTGTTAAACTAAAAACAGTTAAATATTAAAATGAATAACTATTTGTTAAATTATTTCTGTGGCAAGCAATTTTTGTGTTGCACTGGTACTCTAATTACGTGTTTATCACTTTTCCAACAATCTTAGAGGCAACACTGGCATCCATAATCACTTTGTAAGTTTTG
This sequence comes from Hypanus sabinus, assembly GCF_030144855.1. Taxonomy (NCBI): domain Eukaryota; kingdom Metazoa; phylum Chordata; class Chondrichthyes; order Myliobatiformes; family Dasyatidae; genus Hypanus; species Hypanus sabinus. The sequence goes on along the minus strand of NC_082722.1, from coordinate 14,785,670 downwards.
CTGTGGCTGTTGAATGAAAAGTTGATTTTTCTCTTCCCCACTTGATTTCCTTAGTAGTTAACTGTTATTATCCAAACCCCTGTTTTATGTCACTCTCTATTGGTGAAAGAATGTGAAATATATTACCTATTCAAGAATAGCTTGTGAAGGATCCCAATAGTCAGCACTGTTTAGCTGACTGCATGAACAATAATACTAAGTCTACTTGTCTTTTTGGTTGATCTTTCCTCAAAGAAGCTCACTTTTGGAAATTCTAGAGGCTATTTAGCTTTGTGAACAAACCTTTGGGAGTCAGTCAAAACAAAGTCAGGGAGATTAGTGGGCAAAGCAATTCGAAAAGAAGTACATCAACTTAAACAGTATAAAAGCACATAAAGACTTTAAACCCATGTTTATTTCCTGTTAGTAATATTAAAATTAAAACAATCATTCTCCCCGTAGAATTTTACAAATCATTCTCTTCACTTCTTTCTCCTCAGTTACTCTCAGCACTATCTGACTCGTTTAATTATGGTAAATTGCCACCCTCTTTTAATAAGGCATCTATTATTTTATTAAAAAAGGGTAAAGACCCAACAGAGTGTTCCTCGTACAGGCCGATTTCTTTGCTTAATGTTGATGTTAAAATCTTGGCCAAAGTTTTGGCTTATAGATTAGAAACTGTTATTCCCTCTATTATTTCTGATGATCAAACTGGTTTTATTAAAAACTGTCTTCCTTTTTTTAATATTCGGCATTTATTTAACATTTTATATTCACCTTCAACTGGGATTCCTGAATGTGTTATTTCCCTCAATGCAGAGAAAGCATTTGATTGTATAGGGTGGAACTACCTTTTTGCAGTTTTAGAAAAATTTGACTTCGGTCAAAGTTTTATCTCTTGGATCAAATTGCTGTATCTGTGTCCTACTGCCTCTGTTTTGACTAATTTTCAGAAATCCCAGTTATTTAACCTCAAACGTGGCACCCGTCAAGGATGCCCTTTAAGTCCCTTTCTCTTTGATTTGGCTATAGAACCTCTGGCAATAGCATTCCGAAGCTGTCCTGAATTGACCGGGATTTGGAGGGGGGGGTGTTGAGCATAAAGTTTCTCTTTATGCTGATGACTTATTACTTTTTCTTTCAAATCCGTCTACATCCTTACCTCCAATGTTCTCACTTCTTGATCAGTTTAGCCAGTTTTCTGGCTATAAACTTAATTTACATAAGAGTGAACTTTTCCCAATTAATAAAGAAGCATAAGAATTAGCATTTCGTGATCTCCCTTTTAAAGTAGTTCATAATCAATTTACTTATCTTGGGATTACAGTTACAAGGAAGTTTAAAGCTCTTTTTCGTGAAAATTTTGCCAATCTTTTATATACTACAAAACAGAGTCTGTCACAATGGTCACCTCTATCTATATCCTTGGTAGGTCATATTAATGTTGTTAAAATGTATGTTCTCCCTAAATTTTTATATTTATTTCAATCAATCCCAATTTTTATTCCTAAAACTTTTTTTGATTCCTTAGACTATTATTTTGTCATATCTGTGGAAGAATAAGCGTTCCAGAATTAATAAAGTTTATCTTCAAAAATCTAAAAAAGAGGGTGGCATGGCCTTACCTAACTTTCGTTTATATTATTGGGCAGCCAATATACGTTGTGCTACCTTTTGGTCTTTTTTCCATGGCCAACCCGAGTGCCCTAATTGGGTGGCAATGGAGTTGAGTTCCACTAAAGATTTATCTATTTCTGCACTTCTTGGCTCTGTACTCCCTAGTAGTTTGTCTAGACTAATTGTTAATCCTCTTGTTAGACACACTTTGCAAATATGGGCTCAGTTTAGGAAATTTTATGGTTTCTATGGTTTTTCCTTTTCTAGTCCTATCTTACATAATCACCTTTTTTTTACCTACTATGTATGATTCAACATTCCATGATTGGTATAGGAAGGGCATTAGACATTTTGAAGATCTTTTTATCGATAATCACTTCACATCTTTTCAACAGCTCTCCGCTAAATTCAATCTGCCTAATGCCCATTTTTTTAGATATCTCCAAATTAGACACTTCATTAATTCTTTAATTCCTAACTTCCCTGAAATGCCTGAGAAAAATGTTATGGATTTATTTTGTTCTATTAGTCCACTGGGTAAAGGTTTAATATTATTTATTCGTGATAAATTAGCATTCTTACGGCGTGCCCCTGTGGATAAAATTAGAATGACTTGGGAGCATGATTTAAATATCTCTATCTGATGAAAAAAAAAGTTATCTTGGGACTTGATTCTCAAATCAGTTAATTCAACCTCTGTGCTCGCCATTGCCTTTTACAGTTTAAGATTGTTCATAGAGCCCATGTGTCTAAATCTAAATTACCTCGATTTTGCTCTAATATTAGTCCTCTTTGTGATAAACTCAAAAGGGGCGAGGCCTCTCTTATTCATATGTACTGGTCCTATCCTAGCTTAGAGAAATTTTGGAAAGATGTCTTCATAACTTTACCCTATATTCTGAATCACCACTTAGAACCTAACCCTTTAATTGCTTTGTTTGGCTTTTTGGGTGAGACAGATATACGTTTGAGTCGGACTAAGTGTCAAATATTATCTTTTGCTTCTCTCCTGGCTAGACGTTTAATCCTCCTTAGATGGAGAGATGTTGCCCCGCCCACGCATGCTCAATGGCTTAATGATATTATGTCCTGCTTAGACCTTGAAAAAATTAATTATTCAGTTCTTAATTCGGATATAAAGTTCCATAAGGTCTGGGGACCTTTTATTGAGTACTTTCATAACCTACCTCTTAATTAAGGTTGTTTTTTTTCGGTCCCTTGCTTTCAGCTCTTTTTTTTGGTAGTAGGCATTATTATCTTCTGTTTTCAAGTGTATTTACAGTTTTGGGGGTTTGAATGTCCTGATTTATATTCTCTATATTGTGTTGCGGTTGGTCTGGAGTTTTTTTTTGTTGTGGGGCTTGGGGAGGATACTAACTCTACATGACTTCAATTTGGGTGCTTTCTCAATTATCTTTTTTGTATTATATTATTATTGTATTGTGGCGACCCACTTCCTAGCGCACTCGAACAGGCTCACAAATAGCCAGCGCGCCGGCACAAAGGCCAGTCCCAAAAGGGCGCCAAGTCTGCTTCAACAACAAAGGGAAAAGCCCACGCGGGACTGTGACTACGTGCCCCCTACAGCATCCGCGCCTGGGGAGGGCGGGGTTAGGGAGGCTTTAAAGCGAGGCTGTGAAGTTCGAATAAAATCTCCTTTAACTGCAGTTTACTGACTCCGTGTCGTTATTTTAGCACTGCGTGTAGCACACCGCTACAGTATGTTTATTTTTGCATTGTATTAATTTTCTTCATCTTGGTTTGGGGTTTTTTCTTATCTGTAGTGTTGTAGAAAATGCATAAAAAACCAATTTAAAAAAAAAACAAAAAAAAATCATTCCAGAGATGAAACCCATGAGACAAAATCCCTCCATCTTCCTCATACACTTCGGAAGGACAAACTCCAAGGCAGAGCACAAAGTAAATGTCAGGATTCTCGGTAGTGTGGAGCAGTGGGATCTGGGGGTACATGTCCACAGATCCCTGAAAGTTGCCTCACAGGTAGATAGGGTAGTTAAGAAAGCTTATGGGGTCTTAGGTTTCATAAGTCGAGGGATAGAATTTAAGAGTTGTGATGTAATGATGCAGCTCTATAAAACTCTAGTTAGGCCACACTTGGAGTACTGTGTCCAGTTCTGGTTGCCTCACTATAGGAAGGATGTGGACGCATTGGAAAGGGTACAGAGGAGATTTACCAGGAAACTGCCTGGTTTAGAGAGAATGGATTATGATCAGAGATTAAGGCTGCTAGGGCTTTACTCTTTGGAGAGAAGGAGGATGAGAGGAGACATGATAGATGTGTACAAGATATTAAGAGGAATAGATAGAGTGGACAGCCAGCGCCTCTTCCCCAGGGCACCACTGCTCAGTACAAGAGGAAATGGCTTTAAGGTAAGGGGAGGGAAGTACAAGGGGGATATTAGAGGAAGGTTTTTTACTCAGAGAGTGGTTGGAGCATGGAATGCACTGCCTGAGTCAGTGGTGGAGGCAGATACACTAGTGAAGTTTAAGAGACTACTAGACAGGTATATGGAGGAATTTAAGGCAGGATTTGAGGGTCGGCAAAACATTGTGGGCCGAAGGGCCTGTAATGTGCTGTACTATTCTATGTTCTATATCTTCCACCACTCACTAACGTTTACAATACAGGCTCATACAAGTGACAACTGATGGAAGAATCACATCTCTACGCTCTTTCATGTTGCTGCTTCTATTAGCAGATAGAGAGCTTTCAAATGAACATCATTTATTGGAGACAGTAACTCCCCACAAAATGACAGGTCAGTTCTACCACATGATACACTTGCATGATAGACCAAGGAATATCAGCTATGTCAGGTAATGCTTCAAACTCGGACTACTATAGCTTCACATGATGTAGATGTTGGAGATGCCAAACCTATTAAACAACACCCATATAGGATGAACATAGAAAAATGTGAACTTGCTGAGAAAGAAATATACGTTAGAGAATAATATTATTAAACCTTCTAACTCGAATTGGAGTTCACCCTGTGTTATGGTGCCAAAACCAGATGGTAGTATTAGGTTTTGTACGGACCTATAGGAAGGTGAATGCTGTAACAAAAACAGATGCATATCCAATTCCTAGAGTAGATGATTGTGTAGATAAAGTTGGAAAAGCAAAGTTCCTTACAAAGATTGATTTATTGAAAGGGTATTGGTGAGTTCCATTGACAGACATAGGTAGAGAGATTTCTGCATTTGTAACTCCATCTGGGTTATATGAATATCATGTTCTTCCATTTGGGATGAAGAATGCCCCAGGTACTTTTCAGAGGATGATTAAGTCTGTGATTCAGAGATTGAAAGATACTGATGCTTATATTGATGATTTAGTGACAGGAAATGATACTTGGGAAGCACTCATTATTGCGGTGGAGAAATTGTTCGAAAGCCTTTCAAAAGCTAACTTAACTATTAATTTAGCTAAGATTGAATTTAGACATGCCACTGTGACTTACCTTGGTTATGTTGTGGGTCAAGGTAAGGATGAATGGATTGTTCCCTACCCCCATCGGGGAACGGGTCATGCCGATGTTATGGGCACATGCCGGTGTAAACCATCTTTCTCACTTAGGACAGGTCTCCTAAGGATCTCAATTTAGTTGGCAGGATAGTGACAACAGGGGATGTGAAGCAGATTTGGATTAGGGTTAGGGGTTTTTTTTTAATAGGGTAATCGAGAACGTGAGCTATGATCAGACCATTGACATTCATCGTGACTATGAGCTCGGGAATGTACTTTTGTTGTGAATTTTAATCTTTGTGCCTAACTTCTCTAGACATAACTGGACGTATCGGATAAACCAGGAAGCTGTGGCACTCATTTAATGGTAGTCATTGTCCACCTTATTTGATCACCTGACTGTTACCTTTCACCAGCTAGCCGTCCATGAATGTCTGCAAGACGTCAATTGTCAACCTGATCGTTGGGCTGCAGATGCCCCTTGCAAATGTCTTGAATCCTCTCCCTCCGATGAACTGCAACAGTTTGTCATTCATTTTCGTCCAGAGACCCCTCGCTCCGACCACGAAACCGAAGTATTCCATGGACTCTGCACCAGTCAGGTCTTGGATCTGACGCGCCAGGTGTTTCTATTTGCCCGCTTTTTCTCTCCATCCCCTCTCTAAGGCATTGCAGTTATGCTCATACCGGATGCTTACGTCCACTATTGCCGCCCTTCCTTCCTTCACGAAGATCAGGTCTGGCTTCCATAATGATCCGTCTTCTGTCTGTTCAGGCAAAAGTTCGGGCAATTTTAGAGATTCCCACTCCAACGGGGAAAAGAACTCTCAGAAGATTCTTGGGAATGGTAGGATATTATCGGAAATTTTGTAAGAATTTTGCTAATGTTGCCCTTCTATTAACTAACCTTTTGCAGAAGAATGTGAAGTTTCTGTGGACAGTGCCTTGTCAAGAAGCATTTGAAAAATTGAAAACAATGTTATGTCAACAACCTGTGCTCAAGGCACCTGACTTTGAAAAACCTTTTTCATTAGCTGTAGATGCTAGTGATGAGGCTGCAGGAGCAGTATTAATGCAAAGGAATGAGGGTGATGAGGTTGATCATCCAGTAGCTTACTTTTCTAAGAAATTTAATAAGCATCAAAGAAACTATTCGACAATAGAGAAGGAATTGTTATCTCTTGTTTTAGCTTTAGAATATTTTGAGGTATATGTTGGTACAACTCAAAAACCACTTATTGTTTACACTGATCATAATCTGTTAGTGTTTCTGAGTAAGATGAAAAACAAAAACAGAAGGTTATTAAATTGGAATTTGATGTTACAAGAGTACAATATTGTGATAACTCATATTAAAGGTAAAGATAATGAGGTTGCTGATTGTCTATCTCGATGTTGAATGTACAGTGTAATTTTTTTTATGGAGTGGTTTTTTTAAAAATTATAACTCTCCTACTGTATTGTGAGTTGTAAGATGTTATATGATGATACTGTATTGTATATTATGTATGTTATAAAATTTATACATTTATTTTTTTTCCTTGTAAATAATTGTTAAAATTTTTGTTCTTGACAGACCAAAAATTTTTTTTTGGAGGGAGGTGTTACATACCCGTGACACGTGACAGTGATGTACTTATCACGTGACTGGTGTTGAAGCTATACTGGACTTGAGGTAATGGTCTTGTGATGGTGTAGTGATGTCATTTTCCCACCAGTAGAGGTCATGTGACAGTTTTTTTTTACAGGGTATAAAAGGAGGACCCCTCCCTGTGAGGAGGGGCAGTTCGTGGCTGGATTTGCCATGTTGGCTTCATGCCACTGCGTGATTTAATGTTATGACGCAGTTTAGTTGGAAGATGAAGTTTTATTTAATGCCTAAAGTTTAAAAGTGTAACAGTCATTTAACATTTGTGTAACAAAGTGTCAGGCAATAAGTCAAACCAGATACCTACCACCTACCTGTATTGAGCAATTCTGATTATTCATATCCTTCTTATTCTGCCTACTGCTTCTGAAATAGTTGATCACAGCGGGCTCCTCTGATGCCTGTCCAATCTTTGCCAGCTGGATAGGACAGCATTTGCTTGTCTCAATCCTTACCTCTTCACTAACTTGTGGAAAATCAAGGTTACTGGACCCAAATTCACACAATAACATTAGACATTCTCTAAGAATTTTCCTTGGTCACTTTCTATTTCAGTTGATATTATGATCCAAAACAGAATATTACTTTGCACATGGAGGCTGAAATCCTCAACCATGTCTTTCTTCTTTCCAGGTTTAAATATGTCATTATATTATTAAATGTCCTCCTTTTTCCTATAAGCCTTAATCATAAACAAGATCCATGAATCCTAAAATTATCCTGAGCTTGCTAACCCACTCTGGCTTTCTGATTAAACACTGTGTTGATTTTGATGTTGACTTTCATGTTTTCAAATCCCACCACAGGTTCACCCTCCTTATCTCTATGATTTCTTTCAGCCTTTTCTTTATTTCCCCAATCTGGATGAATTTATCTAACTACTGCAACTATCAAGAAGTAAAGTTCTGAAGCTCATACTGAAACCCTATTGAGAACTGCAGCTGCAAAAGTAGGGCAAGAAGACTCGCCTCATGCCTGAGTGACATTCTGAAGGCATACCACTATCTACAAGCCGCCTTCAGAATACTCTCCACTTCCCTGGATTGATGCTCAGTGCATGACTGGCAACCCCAGCATTCACATACTTGCACCATTTTGGTTGCACAAAATTAGTATGTAGAAAGTTGGATCAATTGGCATATAATTAGAAAGACTGAGGTATTTATTGCATAAAATATTACCTATATAATGCATCAGTAACGGTGAAGGTAAGTTGTATGAATCACTGTGAAAACAATTACATAACACATTGTATCAGGCAGCAACAAATTATTGGAATGCATGAGCACTAGAAGAAATACACATACAATGCACTTCCATTACACTGTTTACTCAGTGTGAAGTGAAGTATGTTCTTCCTACTGAATAAGAATTGATTACTCCTATGAAATTATCTTATCATCTTCAGATCCTGCAGCAAATCTGGTCACAGATTCCATGCCAATAGCTTCTGCTCAAAGCTTTCAAAACCACGATGCACTTTAGTACCAAGGTTGCAGAGATGAACAACAGCTAAAAAACAGAAGTATAAAGGCATCATAGTCATGCAAACTGTGCCGTGCTTAGATTAAAATGCAATTTGGCAACAAGTGTGGACAGTAGCCACAGAGGACAGATCATCACTGTGCTGAGTTAATTATACTCTGACAAGCAAGCTTTAAACAGCCATCAGAAATTATTTGCAAGGAGTTTCACTCCCAATCAATATCTAAATATCTAACATCCTCCCACACACTGAGTGTATGTTAACATAACTGAGGCTGTCACTCTGCTACATCAACGTAAGCACAAAGTGAAGATTGTAAATTAGAACCAACAGTAATGTGAAATACCCTTAGAAAGTAAGCCCATATATTTTGGGTATATACTTCAAGAATGGTTGAAAAGATAAATATTTAATGAATATACTGTTGGTGGCTGGTAAAAAGACTCTTAACAGGAGACGGTTATCAAAGGAGAGCCCAACTTTAAATGCATGGATGGAAATTATAATGGACATTTACAAAATGTTAATCATAAGTTGGGACAATTTGATTCATACTGGAAAAAATGGTTTAACTACATAACACCTCATAGGCCTGATTTTATTCTCACAAATCAATGAATATGTAAAAAAAATCACTCCCCACTTGTACATAGTTTTCTCCTTTTACTTGTTCTTTCTTTCCTCTCTTTTCTATGATAATATGTGGATATTTATGGCAAATATGACTATATGATATATATGTACAATATCAGAAATACATCTTATGTTTGTTTGATGATGAACTTCAATAAAAAAAATAAATTACCAAAAAAAAAGAAAGAACAGTTATACTGTGTGAAAAAAAAATCAAACACAAGTACCTGAATGGTCTGGACAGTCTTCTGAATTGATTGCTATTGAAGGTGAGAAAAATTACAATTAATACGGTGATTGGTGGCATTTTGAAGTAATAAGCTTTATCAGACTTACAGAGTATTGAATGCAATGGGCTTCTGGTTGTAATTGCTGAATGACGGCTCCGTTTGCTGAGAGTACTGAAAAGAATGTGCAACAGACATTTTTAAATATCACCAATCGATTTGTATAAGCAACAGAACAAAAAGGAGAGAGGTAAGCATTGACTCTACCTTCCAGGACTGTGTAACGTTAGGTTTCAAATATCTGACTGCATACCCAGAGTAGTGTAAATCTAAATAAAGGAAAAAGTACTGGTCAATGAACAACTGAAAATATCAAGCTTACTACATGTAAGTATACCATGCACTAGTGATTTAAGAGAATTTAATTTTCATCATGTATTATAATATCCTGTGTGCAATCTTTACTAAGTAACATTGTTATCATTCAGTAATGTTGTATCTATAAGTAAATTATGTGGAGGCTAGACATTGTAATCTCCCATTAGTGGTATGCAGCCAAAGCTTGAAGGATGAAATGTTGGGTCGGTGCTCCACAGCACATGATGCTCATGGGCCAGCAGAATGGGAACAGTAGTCATTCTGAGGGGCTTAGAATAGGATCAGCATCCAAGAGCATGAGGACTCTTGCTATCTGCCATCAAACAATAAAAGTGTGAGGAATGTCTGGGTTTCAGTTATCAAAGCTCACTGCTGAGAAAAGGGGTTCAGCCACTGGATGGCACCTTGAGAGAAACTGGGACATCTGAGGCCAGCCTAAGACTGGGATAAGAGTGGAGCTGTTGAAATGGCTAAAGTTTAGTGGTCTGGTTTGGCCAAGGCCTGGAGAATGGAGCCTCCATAAGAGAGTTTCAGGGATTGGGGCAGTTGAGGCACTGCACGATCATAGCTAGTTGCAGCTAAATCACTGAAGCCTATCAAATGTTGAAAAGGCTCGATAGAGTAGATTTGGAGAGGATGTTTCCTATGGTGGGGAAAACCAGAGGATACAGCCTCAGAATAGAGGAACATCCATTTAGAACAGAGGTGAGGAGGAATTTCTTTAGCCAGAGAGTGGTGAATCTATGGAATTCTTTGCCACAGGCAGATGTGGAGACATAGTCATGTATATTTAAAACAGTTTGATAGATTCTTGATTGGTTAGGGCATGAAGGAATAGGGAAAAATGTGGGAGATTGGAGCTGAGAGGGAAATGGATCAGCCATGAAGAAATGCAGAGCAGACCCAACCGGCCAAAATGGCACAATTCTGCTCCTATGATCATATGATCTTAAAGAATAGGTAATGAGATAACTGAGTTAGTATGGTGGTGGGTGGAGATGATAAGGCACTGTTGAGGTAAAATGTTGATGCTGTGGTGCAGGGGTGGGGTGGAGGGAAATCAAAGGGTAGAAAGTAGGTAATGTGACTTACCTTTGTGAAGTCCCAGTGCAACACAGTGCAAGTAGAACATAGTTGTTTTAGAAATAGCCTGAAATAACTTCTAATTTCCCTGTTGCTTGTGGAATGACATGGCTTGATATGCACCTGAGATGTGAATCATATCTCATACAGAAATACAGCTGATGTCAGAAACTGGACAGTTCTATTTCCACTGCCATGTTGGACACATGAAATGGCTATAATCGCTCTTCATTCCAGGGAAGTCATTTAGTACTGAAATAAACCACCTGTGCTGTGGTGCCTCCCTCCCAGATGCGCTGAACAACTTCTACGCTCGTTTTGAGGCGGAAAATGATGTGGTGGTGAGAAAGTCCACTCCTCCTCCCAAGGACCAGGTGCCGTGTCATACCGTGGCTGATGTGAGGAAAACTCTATACAGGGTCAACCCACGGAAGGCTGCTGGACCAGACAATATTCCTGGCAGAGTGCTCAGAGGATGTACTGACCAGCTAGCAGATGTTCTCACTGACATCTTCAACATCTCCCTGAGCAGTGCCATCATTCCAACGTGCTTCAAGGCCACCGCATTGTCCCTGTGTCGAAGAAGTCTTCAGTAACCTGCCTCAACAACTACCGTCCCGTTGCACTCACATCCATCATCATGAAGTGTTTTGAGAAGCTCGTCATGAGGTATATTAAGACCCTGCTGCCCCCCTCACTGAACCCCCTGCAGTTTGTGTATCATCCTAACCGCTCAACAGACGATGCCACCCTCCACCCGGCCCTCACCCATCTGGACAAAAAAGACACGTATGTTCGGATGCTGTTCATAGATTTCAGTTCAGCGTTCAACACAATCATTCTTCAGCACCTCACTGGAAATCTGAAACTGCTGGGCCTGAACACCTCCCTCTGCAACTGGATCCTAGACTTCCTGACTGGGAGATCTTGGACTCACTCCATTTATCCTCTTCTGCTTGTCGAATGATTGCATTTCTTACATTAATGGCTAGAAGGTCTATTTTGTTGAATTGGAAAGAAATTAATCCTCCTACCATATTTCATTGGTTTTCCAAAACTATGTTATGTCTAAATTTAGAAAAAATTAGAAGTGTTGTATTTGATACTTACATTAAATTTGAAAAGATATGGAGACCATTTATTCAATATTTTCATATGATGTAATGTGACCCTGTTCCAAGCCTATTTGTTTTTCCAGTTTCGATTTTATATATGTTGAGAGGATTGGAGTTGACGACACTGATGATTTTGTATTTTTGTAAGATATTATAAACAGCCCTTTTTTTCATTTTTTCTTTCTCCCTTTTTCTTTTTTTGTTTTTTCTTTATTAGTTATTAGATTGTTAGATTAGTTTTTCTTGCATATTTTTTTTTCTTTTTCTTTTTTCTGTTTTTTTAAATATATATTATGATATATACCTAGGTTTTCCTTGTTTATTTGTTACTTGTATCGTCCCTGATTTGGGAAGACTCATTTATACTGTAACTATTGCTTATGTATTCTTTCATGTTCAGTTGAAATGTGTATGTTTGGTAATCCCATTATCTTATTATCAATTATCTTATTATCCCATTATCAATCTTATTATGTTGATATTAATAATAATAATAAAAAGATTGAAAAGAGTTGTAGCAAGAACTTGCTTTTTTATACTTCATTCCCTTTGCAGCTAAAGCCAGCATCCCAATTGGCTTCCAAATTACTAGCTGTACTTACGTAAAACAATACAGCACCGAAGCAGACTGTTTGGCCCATGATGTCTGTACTGACTATGATGCTGAATTAACTCAAATCCCTTCTGTCCGCGCATGATCCATATCTCCCACTCCCTACATTTTAAAGTGTCTAACAGCTTCTTAAATGCCATGATCACATGTTTCCACCACTACTTCTGGCAGTCCAATGTACCACTCTCTATTTAACAAATTTGCCCTATATATTACATCTCCTTTAAACTTTCCCCTTCTTATCTCAAAAGTACATCCTCTAGTATCTGACTTGCATGTAAATTTTCAGGGGACATGGGGACACCCATGTTCTGTACACTAAAGCATTCTGTAGAATGTATCCATTTACATTTGTCTTCACAACGTCTACCTACAGGCTGCTCATTATGTCTACAATTTTATATTTTTCACTGCTAAAGACACAAATACATATGGGATGTGGTTCTATATGTCTATGTGAACCAAATGTCTCTTTTCTCATTTAAGTATAGGCGGATATTTATCACAACACAGCTGAATAATCACCAAACATCCACTTGCAGTGAAATTTGCGGCTGCATTCACTAGAATGAGGAGAGTTCTAAGAAAGAGGGGTATGGGAAATGGTGAGGTTTTGAGACAGAATGATAGATTATTAGGCTAGACCAATTTGAATCATTTTCCCAAGTCTGTTACTGTGATTCAAGAAAAGTGAAAGGTGACTTGATTGAAATGTGAGAATAGGATGGAGCTGGAGATTGTTTCATCTTGTGGAAGAATCTAGAACCAGAGGTTACAGTTTTAGAAGTGAGTTGTCCGTTTAATAGAGAGATAAAGCAATTTTATAATTTAATCAGAAGATGTCGACTCTTTGAAATTCTGCTCCAGGAAGCAGAATCAGAGATTTTTATTGATGAGTTGAAAGGATAATTGATTATCAAAGAGGTGAAAGGTTAACGTGGGTAGATGAGAACACAGAATTGGACAATCCACAGATCAGAACTATTAAATTGTGGAGCAGGTAAAGGACTATTATTGTACAATGATCTGAAATCAGAGGAAAGTATTTTGTGGAAGGTGTTTGAAGTACATGTCAATAGAGGGTAGGGAGAGGCTACTTGGCCCTTCAAGCCTGAGACAATAAGCAGGAGTCAAGAGGGGTTTATTGGTGGTGGAGGATATTGCAGCTATTCCAGCTAAACACAACCATGGTGCACAATATGACATCAGATTGGAGTTGAACGCAGAGTTAAGATGGCGCTAAATGGTGACTCTTTTGCTTGCATCTTTGGAAACAGATCTATTTCCATCTTTATTTTTCCTTTTCAGGGTTCTTTTGCACCCTGGCTTTGGTTCTTTGCAGGAATGGGACCCGTTCTCGGGGTTTCAGGACCGGCCATTGTTGTTCAGCATGCCAAGGGTTCAGCCTGAGAGTTTGGCTCATGGTTGGAAGGCTAAGATCTCGGGGCTCGGGAGACGGGCGGATTGATGCTCGGTGTCACAGCAGGAGACTCGTGTGTTGTCGGGGAGGCCAGAAAATCTTTTGCCGTGGACCCGAAGACGCGAGATTTTTGCGATCTTCAGGCACAGAGCTCGTGAAAAGCGATGAAATGGACTTTTTAACATTGTATGCCAGCGGGTTGTTGTTATGTCTCCCACTCACTGTGAAAATGGGGACACCTCCTTCTCCTTTATTTGGGAGAGAGAGAACCTGTGGGTTGGCGAATGCAGTCTTAGTGGTAACTGCAAGTTTGCGTCTCTGCTATCACCAAGTTCACGCTTGTGCCCGGTAGCGGGTGCACTTTTGTTTTTGCTGGGGGGGAGGATGGATTGTTACCTTGCTGCCGCTTACGTGTGGGAGGGGGAAGTTGAAGGGGACCTTGGGGTTCACACGTTTAATTGTTGTTCATTCTTTGGGACACTTCTCTTGTTTTCGTGGATGTTTGTGAAGAAAAAGTATTTCAGGATGTATATTGTATATATTTCTCTGACATTAAATTGGACCTTTGAAACCTTTGAATCAGAGTGCATATCATTAAGTCTGTCTAGATTTTGGTCAAGGAATCTGCCAGTTCCAAATCAATGGACAGTCAGGAAAGGTGGTGAAAAGTTAGACCTGAGTGTCTTTAATACAACAGGTTAGTCAGGGCATCAAAGATTAAGGGGAGAAGGCAGGAGAATGGGGTTAAGATGGTTAATAAATCAGCCACAATGAAATGGCAGAGCAGACTTGATGGGCTGAATGGCCTAATTCTGCTCCTATGTTGTATGGTCTTGTGGAAACTGACTCACATCTGAGAATAATGATGAGAAAGGTCATAATAGTAAAGAGATGCCTGTGATGTTTGAAGGATGATTGTGCGGGGGAAATGAAATTAGTCCTTCCATCTTGTTCTAAGTTTAAAAGACCACCATCTCACAGACTGAGAGGACCTAATAATTTATTAAGTGAATGTATGGAATGCTCTTGAGAAAATTGTACATTATAAGGATATGTTCAATTTATGAACTACACTCAGTGGCCACTTTATTAGGTACACCTGTAAACATGCTCACTAATGCAAATATCTAATCAGCCAGTACTGTGGCAGCAACTCAATGCATAAAAGTATGCAGACGTGGTCAAGAGGTTCAGTTGTTGTTCAAACTGAACATCAGAATGGAGAAAAAAATGTGATCTAAGTGACTTGAACCACTGAATGATTGTCGGTGCCAGATGGGTTGATTTGAGTATCTCAGAAAATGCTGATCACCTGGGATTTTCATGCATGACAGTCTCTAGAGTTTACAAAGAAATACAAAAAATATTCAGTGAGCAACAGTTCTGTGGGTGAAAACACCTTGTTAATAAGAGAGGTCAGAGGAGAATGGCCAGACTGGTTCAAGCTGATAGGAAGGTGGCAGTAACTCAAATAACCACACATTACAACAGTGGTGTGCAGAAGAACATCTCTGAATGCACAACCCATTGAATCTTGAAGTGGATGGACTACAGCCGCAGAAAACCACAAACATAAACTCAGGCCACTTTACTAAGTACAAGAGCTATCTAACCAAGTGGCCACCGAGTGAATGTTCTAGGTAATCTTTCAGGATCAACACCTTTGATCTCTCCCACTTGTGGATCATAACCCCATGACCGTGCATTTGTCGTTCCCGCTCAAGCTCTAGTAATAAAACGGCTGACACAAATTGCAACAATGAAATATCTCAATACGTTAACCGGATATTTTAACCTCAAAGTCATATCCACATGCATCATTCCAATCTTCTGAAATGCTGTAATTCCAACAATGTCCTCAGACCCTACTTATCCTACCCACTCAGTATACAGTAGAACGAAACAATTCCTATTTAGACCCTGTTATTATACCAAACAATCCCTATCCAGACAATCTTAATAATGGATACTTTCCGATCTAGGTCACGTCAAATCAGTGGTTGTCCATCTCAGGAAAATGTAGAACATGCTCTTAAATTGTTTGTTTTCCTGGCAGGATAATAAGCCAGTAGTTTGGCCAGTAGTCTGCTTTCCAGTTTAATTGGGAATGACCAACTATACCAACAAGTAGACCTTGTGGTGAGAGGCTTGCTAGATGCCCTCCCTGCTGAGAACGATTATCGTTCAAGAATGGTCACTTGACTTACTAAATCAAGCTCTCATTGTATTAATTAATGTGGATTGTATACTGAACCAGAATCCTGGATCCTCTTGTTCATGGTGACAATTCTGTGCATTTTACTGATTTGTAGTTATATAAATTGTAAACATTAGCTTTATATGTCACATATTCATCGATACATACAGTGAAATTCGTCACTTGCATCAAATCATACCAAAGGGGAGTGTGCTTGGCAGCCTGGAATTGTCACCATGCTTCTGCTACCAACATAGCATGTTTCCAGCTCATTAACCCTACCCGTTCATTTTTGGAATGAGGAAATAAACTAGGGCACTTGGAGGAACCCTTGCGAATACGTGGGGAATACATGCAAACTCCTTATAGACAGCGGTGGGAATTAAGTCCCGATCTTACTGCTGACACTAAGATGTTGTGCTAACTGCTATTCCACAGGTGCCCTCTATGTTCTACATTCTATTAGTGGACAATTAAAATGCAATGTGGGTTTAAATTAAGTTATAGTTAAGTGATAAATTGTTTTCTTACTATCACATCCTGAGGTAGAGTGAGAAACCTATCCTGCTCATACAGACCAATTCATTACTGTAGTGCATAGAGGAAGTACGAGATGAAACATTACAGAATAAAGAATAAAGTGCTCACGTCACAGAGAGTGTACAGTGCAGGTAGGTAATAAGGTGCAAGGTCATAACCAGGTAACTGGTGAATGAATGAGGAAGAGCTTTCACCTTATCCTTCTGTTTATAAGTCTAAAGTGTAAATTTAAAGTGTAAAGTGTAAACAGTCAACATGGATTTGTGCATGGAAGGTCATGCTTGACAAATCTTATTGAATTTTTTGAAGAGGTTACTAGGAAAATTGCCGAGGGTAAAGCAGTGAATGATATCTATATGGACTTCAGTAAGGACTTTGACAAGGTTCCACATGTAAGGTTAGTTAGGAAGGTTCAATCGTTAGGTTGTAGCGATGTGCTACACACAGCGCTGAAATAATGACACGCAGTCAGTAAGCCGTTTTGAGACTAGTTTATTTAAACTTCGCGGTGCTGGCATTTAATCCCTAGCGCCCACCCTCTCTGGGCGGAAATGACATCAGAGGTGCATTACAAAAGTTTGGGAGGTCTGCCTCTGCCTGAAACTCGACTGGCTGTGCCAAGTCCACATGGGCTGGTTTGAGTCGGTCCACCGTGAAAACCTCCTCTCTCCCCCCAATGTCCAGAAAGTACGTGGACCCGTTATTGTTGATCACCTTGAACGGCCCCTCGTACGGCCGCTGTAGCGGCGCCCGGTGTCCGCCCCTTCGTACAAACACAAACTTACAGTTTTGCAGTTCTTTGGGTACATGGGTAAGGGTCCGTCCATGCTGTGAAGTTGGTACGGGGGCCAGGTTGCCGAGCCTTTCGCATAGCCTGTCCAGGACTGCTGCGGGTTCTTCCTCTTGCCCCCTTGGGGCTGGTATGAACTCTCCTGGGACGGCCAGGGGTGGCCGTACACCAACTCGGCTGACAAGGCATGCAGTTCCTCTTTGGGCACTGTGCAAATTCCAAGCAGGACCCAAGGAAGCTCGTCCACCCAGTTAGGTCCTCTGAGGCGGGCCATGAGAGGCAAATTCAAGTGACGGTGGAAACGCTCCACTAGTCCGTTCGACTGTGGGTGGTAGGCAGTAGTGTGGTGTAGTTGCGTTCCCAACAGGCTGGCCACAGCTGACCACAGGCTGGAGGTGAACTGGGTGCCTCTGTTGGAGGTAATGTGGGCCGGTACCCCGAAGCGTGCTACCCAGGTTGCAATCGGTGCTCGGGCGCAGGAATTGGCAGATGTGTCGGTGAGCGGGACCACCTCTGGCCAACTCATGAACCGGTCTACCATAGTTAGGAGGTACCACGCTCCTCGGGACACTGGTAGGGGGCCCACGATATCCACATGAATGTGGTTGAACCTCCGGTGGGTGGGTTCAAACTGTTGTGGCGGGGCTTTAGTGTGCCACTGTACCTTGGCTGTTTGGCACTGCGTGCACGTTCTGGCCCATTCACTGACCTGCTTGCGAAGTCTGTGCTGCACAAACTTGCTGGAGACCAGCCGGACGGTTGTCCTGATAGATGGGTGCACCGAACCGTGTATGGAGTCGAAAACTCACCACCTCCAGATGGGGCGAGGTTGGCCGGTAGCCACATCGCACAAGAGGGCCCTCTCACCTGGGCCTACGAAAAAGTCCTGCAGCTGCAAACTCGAGACTGCGGTCCTGTAGCTGGGCATCTCGTTGTCTGCCTGTTGTCTGCCTGCTGCACCTCTGTCAGTGCTGCATAGGCCACCCCCAGGGTCAGGGCCTGGACAGCTGGTCGCCACAACGTTGTCCTTCCCCGAGACATGCTGGATGTCCGTCGTGTACTCAGAGATGTAGGACAGATGTCGCTGCTGGCGAGCCGACCAGGGATCGGACACCTTCGTGAACGCAAAAGTCAATGGTTTATGGTCCGTGAGCGGCCTGCCTTCCAAGAAGTACCTGAAATGCCGGATTGCCAGATACAGTGCCAACAGCTCCAGGTCGAAAGCACTGTACTTGAGTTCGGGTGATCTTAGTTGCTTGCTGAAGAACACCAAGGGTTGCCAGCACCCCTCGATGAGCTGCTCCAGCACCGCACCGACTGCTGTGTCGGATGCGTCCACCGTGAGTGCGGTCGGAACGTCCGTTCTGGGGTGCACCAATGTCGTGGCATCTTCCAAGGCTTCTCTGGCTTTAACGAAAGCGGCAGCGGCCTCCTCATCCCAAGTAATGTCCTTGCCTTTACCTGACATCAAGGTGTACAAAGGGCACATGATACGGGCTGCTGAGGGGAGGAAATGGTGGTAGAAGTTCACCATACCAATGAACTCCTGCAGGCCTTTGAACGTGTTGGGCTGGGCAAAGTGGCGGATCACGTCTACATTGGCGGGCAGAGGTGTTGCCCCGTCTTTGGTAATCCTTTGGCCCAGGAAGTCGATGATATTGAGACCGAACTGGCATTCGGCCGGGTTGATCGTGAGGCCGAAATCACTCAGGCGGGAGTAGAGCTGGTGGAGGTGGGACAGATGCTCCTGGCGACTACTGCTGGCTATAAGGATGTCGTCCAAATAGATGAACGTGAAGTCCAGGTCGTGTCCCACCGCATCCATTAGCCACTGGAACGTCTGTGCGGCATTCTTCAGGCCGAACGGCATTTGGAGGAACTCGAACAGGCCGAACAGGGTGATAAGTGCTGTTTTGGGGATGTCTTCAGGGTGCACCGGGATTTGATGGTATCCTCGGACGAGGTCTACCTTGGAAAAGATTCTTGCCCCATGCAGGTTTGCTGCAAAGTCCTGTATGTGCGGCACGGGGTAGCGGTCTGGAGTTGTAGCCTCGTTCAGTCTGCGGTAGTCGCCGCATGGTCTCCAACCCCCTGCTGCTTTGGGCACCATGTGCAGGGGGGAGGCCCATGGGCTGTCGGACCTCTGTACGATCCCCAATTCCTCCATCCTCTTGAACTCCTCCTTCGCCAGTCGGAGCTTGTCCGGGGGAGCTTTCGTGCGCGGGCGTGGAGGGGTGGTCCCTTGGTCGGGATGTGGTGCTGAACCCTATATCTGGGCATGGCTGCCGTGAACTGCGGTGCCAGAATCGATGGAAAGTCCGCCAGGATTCTGGTGAATTCGTTGTCCGACAGCATGATGGAGTCCAGGTGTGGGGCCGACAACTTGGCTTCACCCAGGGGAACGTCTGGAAAGTCCCGGCATGTACCAGTCTTTTCCCTTGCAAGTCGACCAGCAGGCTGTGAGCTCACAAGAAGTCCACCCCCAGGAGTGGTTGGGCCACGGCGGCCAGTGTGAAATCCCATGTGAACCAGCTGGCGCCGAACTGCAGCTGCACTGTGCGGGTGCTGTAGGTCCATATCGTGCTGCTGCTTGCGGCCCTCAGGGTGGGTCCTGGCTTCCTGTTGTGGGTGTCATACCCCGTTGAGGGCAAGACGCTGATTTCCGCTCTGGTGTCAACCAAGAAACAGCGTCCCGACTGTTTGTCCCAGACGTACAAGAGGCTGTCCTGGTGGCCAGCTGCTATAGTCATTAGCGGCAGCTAGCCCTGGCTCTGGCCTTTGCAGGGCAGGCAACAACGGCGGGCTTTTGTGCCCCACTGCTGATGGTAGAAACACCACTGTTCACTGGCCTCCTCACTCCTGCCTCTGTGTTGTGTGCACCCCCCCCCCCCCCCCCCGCCGGGCCTGGTCTGGTCCGCTGTTGGGCACGTGGCCTGGTAATCTGACTGACGGACGCCACACTCTCCCTCTTGGCTTTCCACAGCACGTCTGCCCAGGCCACCACCTTCCGGGGGTCGCTGAAATCTGCGTCGGCCAGCAGCAGATGTATGTCCTCGGGCAGTTGCTCTAGGAATGCTTGCTCGAACATAAGGCAGGGCTTGTGTCCGTCAGCCAGGGCTAGCATCTCTTTCATCAATGCTGATGGTTGTCTGTCTCCCAAACCATCCAGGTGAAGCAGGTGGGCACCCCGCTCACGCTGTGAGAGGCCAAAGGTCCCAATGAGCAGCGCTTTGAATGCTTCATATTTGCCTTCTTCCAGGGGCAACTATGAAATCCGCAACCTGGGCGGCCATCTCCTGGGCAAGGGTGCTCACCATGTGGTAGAAACGCGTGGAATCAGAAGATATCTGCCGAATTTGGAACTGGGCTTCTGCTTGGCTAAACCACACGCGTGGTCGCAGCGTCCCATAAGTTGGCAGTTTAGCGAAACTGCGTGAACAGAGGAAGAGTTGGTCATCTTTGGTCCAAATCCCGTTTGGACCGTTAGGGTCACCAACGTAGCGATGTGCTACACACAGCGCTGAAATAATGACACGCAGTCAGTAAGTCGTTTCAAGACTAGTTTATTCAAACTTCGCGGCGCTGGGATTTAATCCCTAGAGCCCGCCCTCTCTGGACGGAAATGAGGTGCATTACCGAAGTCTCCCCCCGCGCGCTGTCTATTTGTGAGCCAGTTCGCCTGTGCAGAAAGTGGGTCACTACAATGTATTAATATTGAAGTAGTAAAATGGATTCAACAGTGGCTGGATGGGAGGTGCCAGAGAGTAGTGGTGGATAACTGTTTGTCAGGTTGGAGGCTGGTGACTAGTGGAATGCCTCAGGGTCCAATGTTGTTTGTCATATACATTAATGATCTGGATGATGGGGTGGTAAATTGGATTAGAAAGTATGCAGATGATACTAAGGTAGGTGGCGTTGTGGATAATGAAGTAGGTTTTCAAAGCTTGCAGAGAGATTTAGGCCAGTTAGAAGAGTGGGCTGAAAATGGCACATGGAGTTTAATGCTGATAAGTGTGAGGTGCTACATTTTGGTAGGAATAATCCAAATAGGACATACATGGTAAATGGTAGGGCATTGAGGAATGCAGTAGAACAGAGTGATCTCGGATTAATGGTGCATAGTTCCCTGAAGGTGGAATCTCATGTGGATAGGGTGGTGAAGAAAGCTTTTGGTATGCTGGCCTTTATAAATCAGAGCATTGAGTATAGGAGTTGGGATGTAATGTTAAAATTGTACAAGGCATTGGTAAGGCCAAATTTGGAGTATCGTGTACAGTTCTGGTCACCGAATTATAGGAAAGATGTCAACAAAATAGAGAGAATACAAAGGAGACCTACTAGAATGTTACCTGGGTTTCACCACCTTTGTTACAAAGGTTGAACAAGTTAGGTCTTTATTCTTTGGAGCGTAGAAGGTTGAGGGGGGACTTGACAGAAGTATTTAAAATTATGAGGGGAATAGATAGAGTTGACATGTATGGGCTGTTTCCATTGAGAGTAGGGGAGATTCAAACAAGAGGACATGAGTTGTGAGTTAAGGGGCAAAAGTTTAGGGGTAACACGATGGGGAACTTATTTACTCAGAGAGTGGTAGCTGTGTGGAACGAGCTTCTAGTAGAAGTGGTAGAGGCAGGTTCAATTTTGTCATTTAAAAAAAATTGGATGGGTATATGGACAGGAAAGGAATGGAGGGTTATGGGCTGAGTGTAGGTAGGTGGGACTAGGTGACAGTAAGCGTTCAGCATGGACTAGAAGGGCTGAGATGGCCTGTTTCTGTGCTGTAATTGGTATATGGTTATATGGTTTAGTAAACTGCAGATTTAAAGGAAGTGATATTACAACAAATGGATTGGAAAGGGGTTCCCAACCTGGGGTCCATGGACCCCTCAGTTAATGGTAGGGGTCCTTGGCAAAAAAGGTTGGGTTTAGAAGGTTATGGGTTATGGGACTAGCTTGGTCATTATGAACTAGCTGGGCCAAAGAGCCTGTTTCCATGCTAAGATTCAATGACATTAAACATACATTCTAAAGCTCACCTTTATGGTCCCTTTTAGGAAGAACAAATTCCCCACACTCTGATACAAAGCGAGACCAGTCCTTTGAGGCATTGGTGATCAGAGGCCTGTAGTGACTCCAGGGTTTCTCAATATGAACACTAGGAATTGTATATCGCTTTCCATCAGGAGAAAACTTGTCACTTATTTGCAGTGATCCTCCGGCATGGCTGAACAACTGAACAAGACAAGAGTAATGATTATTAATAAAAATACATTTCACTTTGCTCTATGATATGCATGTTTTGTTTAAGAAAGCACTCAGTTGTTTCAGTGATGGTACCTCTGCTATAATTGCAGTCAGTTAAACCTCTCTCACAAAGTTTCTGCTGGTCACCAACACCGATCTCCAAACACAATTAAACCAGCAAGAGCCACTGGAGATATTTGACCATATACAGGACTGTGCATAAGTCTTAGGCACATACAGTATATGCAGCTGGGGTGCATAGTACAGTATTTGTCAACATGGAGTGGAGAACGAGTTTGCAAATCTGGCAGGAGCAAAGGATGTTGGGAATGGTGAGGGTGGAGCGCAATGGGAGGGTTGTGGAACAGGTGGCAGAGAAGGAATGCCCAGGATTGGCGGAGGGTGGGGGGTGACATGGGTGCAGACACCCCCTAATCCTGGGACACTAGGCAAGGTCATTCAATTCCAAACAATTGGTTTATTAATCAATACTGAATGTCTCTCTGGTGCTTCCCTCTCCCTTCCCCTTTTTCTGACCTTGTTCCCCCTCTCCCTGTATCTTTCTCATTCTCAGACCCATATAAGAATCAGGTTTATCATCACTCACTTATGTCACGAAATTTGTTTTTTCAGCCAGGAGTACGTGTAATACATAAAATTACTGCAGTTCTGTGCAAAAAATCTTATGCACCCTAGCTATATATACGTGCCTAAGACTTTTGCACAGTACTGTAAGCTTGGATAGTATTTCAGCACTGTATTGAGGGTATTACCCTTCAAATGATGAGTTAAACTGAAGCCCCATCCACTTCCAATGTCTATTTCTCTGCCAATAGCACTAATGAATACTGTGAATTGAATACTGCTGGCCAACTCAAAGGGGAATCATCTGTGTTCAGTTATTCAAACAAAGGTTAAGTTCTGGACTTGCATGCATGTTCTGTAAGTCAGAGCATTGCTGTGACTGGTCTTACTGGATTTGCAATGCAGTCAAGGAGTAGGAGCCTGACATCAGTAGTGCGAAAGTTATTGGAAGATATTCTAAATGACCAGATACATAAGTATTTGGAAAGACAGAGACTGATTAGGAATAGTCAGCATCGCTTTGTGTTGTGCCTAACCAATCTTATAGAGTTTTTCAAGGAAGTTACCAGGAAAGTTGACGAAGGCAAGGCTGTGGATGTTGTCTACATGGGCTTTAGCAATGCATTTGACAAGGTCCCACAAGGTTGGGGGGCTGGGGTGGTGGTTGAGAAGGTTCAGTCGCTTGGCATTCAAGATGAGCTAGTGAATCAGATATGATCTGAATGCAGGTTGATGGGACAAGGCAGATCAAGGTTCGGCCTGCTTCTGTGCTATACTGTTTTCCGACTCTAGGAAGACAAGCTTTCTTCAAACAAAAAGCTGGCTTCATTTTAATGTTCTATTATATCGTCATAGTCGACTATTTTTATATATATTCATTAATCGTTAATCTATCTGAATTATTAACTTCAATCTTTAACATTTTCAAATCCATTAAAATCCAACAGTACACTCTAAGCTCAGGGGATCTGCACCATGCTTCCCAGCCCGGGGGGGGGGGGGGGGTGTGAGAGAAAGAGAGATCATAAGTATAAGTAAACAGGGATCACAGGTGGCAAATTTCCAAGCAACAAGGTCCACTCCAATGTGCTGTTATGAAGCCTTGACATGTGCTAAATAGTTGCTGTGTTTTCCTTGTAACAAAATTTGATTATGTCTGAAGTATTTCCCAGTGCTTTGGACATACTGAGGTTATAAAAGTGACATATAAATACAGGAGACATTCTGTTTCTGCTTTACATCCTTTGAGTCCACTGTGCTCACCTGCCCTGGGACAATATGGGTTGGAAACATAGGCACCAATATGGACCCTACACCTTCATCGAGGGGTCATTTTTCAACAGTGAACTTCCATCAGCAGCTATTTGGAACACATTGCATTTGATTTTTTTTTACTGATAATGATCAAAACGTAATGACTAGTACAGATCTGAATTTGTGACGGCATGGGAAAGGAGAAAGAATCACTGGCATAAGAAGTATATTCACAAGTTACCTCATCAGAGCTTGGGAATACAAGTACCATTCCAACCGTAATATGCATTTACAGCAGGCAAATATGATTTTTAAAATATCTTTTGAACTCTTTTGAACTTCATGCAAGGCACAATGCTAGCACTCGCAGTGGTGGACTGTGTCCGAGCAATCCCGTTAGCAACCTTCTTAGGGGCCTCTCAGCCCAGTATGTCAGCAGGCAATATGATCGTGTTTATTTGGTTGAATCCATTCTCAGTTTTTGACGTGAGATTGGGGAGGCCGTTGATAATTGATGAGCGCTGTATTGCACAGAGGGGAGGATGGTAGGATGATAATTGTACGGAAGGGAGAATGGTAGGATGATAATTGAGGAGGGCTGTACTGCACAGAAGGGATGTAGAATGATAATTGGTGAGTGCTGTATTGCACAAAGGGGAGGATGGTAGGCTGATAATTGTACGGAAGGGAGAATGGTAGGATGATAATTGAGGAGGGCTGTATTGCATGGAGGGGATGTAGGATGATGATTGGTGAGTGCTGTACTGCACAAAGGGGAGGATGGTAGGCTGATAATTGAGGAGGGCTGTATTGCATGGAGGGGAAGATGGGTTGATAATTGATGAGTGCTGGATTGCACGTAAGGGAGGATGGTAGGCTGATAATTGTATGGAAGGGAGAATGGTAGGATGATAATCGGTGAGTGCTGTATTGCACAAAGGGGAGGATGGTAGGCTGATAATTGGGGAGGACTGTATTGTACAGAGGGGAGGACAGTAAGCTGATGAGGAGCCTGAAGTGAGTTTTCTGAGCATTGAATGGGCTTGCCAACTTGGTCTGTGACATCAGCTCTCCCTCCCTACCAGTTCACTTGAAAATATTTTTAAAACTGTGTGAAAACCTAGACAAGAGCACACCAATCTCCTGCTACGTACAGAAATCCAGTGGCTTAGCTGAGGAAGAGTTCTCAACAGGGTGTTTGAACTGAAAGGTGAATTTCAGGAGCACTTCAAGAAAATAGTAGGCTGTATTTTGCTGAGTGCTTTGAAGATGAAGAGTGACTACAGAAACTAGACTACTTAGCAGACATTTTTTATCATATGAACCAGGTGAACAAGTCTCTGAAAGGCCCTGGAGAAAATGTTTTGATTTCATGTGACACGATTCCTGGATTTAAAAGGAAACTGAATCTTCGGAAAAATCATGTTGCAAAAGGAAATCTTGAAATATTTCCACGCTGCTTGGGCTTGAGAGTGGATGTCAGAAATTCTGAAGTCTTATTGAAAACCACCTGGAAGAACTGCAGAACAAAATGGAACAGTATTTTCCCTCCCGTTCCACACAAGTGCTTGACTGGGTGAGGAACTTGGTGAGAATCTGCTCAGCCTGAGAACTTGACTTTGAGAGAAGAGGAAGAACTTTGTGAGCTGCACTCCGATCATCCACTCAAGATGAGATTTCCTGACCTGCTCCTGGACAAGTTCTAGATTTCTGTGGAAGAAGAATATCCTGCCATTCATAGAAAATTTATCCGGTAATTTCAACTTCTTGCACACATGAACAAGCTCTTTCTTGTTTAACAAGCATCAAGAGCAAGCATGGAGATCATCTCATTTCAGTTGAAGGTGAAATCCGTCTGTGCTTACCCAAAACTGAGTATTTGTGCAGCAAAAAACAAGCACAGGTTTCACATTCTAGGCCTGTATGAGCCTGATCATGTCACTTAGTAAGAAAATGTTTTTTCAAAGTCTTGTATAAAATTGAGTCCTGAACTATATTATTATTCATATTGTTTTGGCTTATATTGGAGCAAGCCCAGAGACCCAGTCTGCTCTTTTCTGGTTTCTTATGTCCTAATTTAATAGTAATTGGACTATTGATATGAAAGTGAACAACATCACATTGTACAGCTCTCATAGCTTTCAGATAGGTCACATTAGTGTCCGGCAGTGAACCTGTCATTAATACTGCCTTGGCCTAAGAAATATGAATCTACATCGAGTATGAGACCGTGTGCATGGGGAAATATCAGGGTTAATATAACATTAAAGGCAACAGTTACAAATATGTGAAATTGAGTAATGGCAGGGAACTATTCCAGGGTACAAAATATGCTGAGGGAAAACAGTAGATGAGGTGGAGAAGGAATTTTGGTAAGAAAAGGCTGTACTTGATTTGGTATTGGGAAATGAACCTGGTCAGGTGTCAGATCTCTCAGTGGGAAAGCATTTTGGAGATAGTGATCATAATTCTATCTCCTTTACAATAGCATTGGAGAGAGATAGGTACAGACAAGTTAGAAAAACCTTTAATTGGAGTCAGGGGAATTATGAGGCTATCAGGCAGGAAATTGGAAGCTTAAATTGGATAGAGATGTTTTCAGGGAAAAGTACCGCAGAAATGCAGCAAATGTTCACGGGATATTTGTGTGGTCCTCTATGTAAACGTGTTCAATGGTGGGGAGGGCTTTATCTGTGATGGACTGAGCCATATCTACTAATTTTTGTAAGATTTTCCATTCAAGGGTATTGGTGTTTCCATACATAGCCATGATGTAACTAGTCAATATACTATCCACCACACATCTGTTAAAGTTTGTCACAGTTTTAGATTTGTCACGACATCCTCACAAGCTTCTAAGGAAGTAGAGGCACTGCTAGGCTTTCTTGGTAATTGCACTTGTGGGCTGTGCCAAGAACAGCTCCTCTGAAATGGTAATACAGAGGAACAAAGTTGCTGACCCTCTCCTCCACTGATCCCCTGATGAGGGCTGGCTCATGGACCTCTGATTTCTTCCTCAATTAACTCTAATGGTCTTGCTGACATTGAGTGAGAGGTTGTTGTTATGACACCATTCAGCCAGGTTTTCAATCTCCATCCTATATGCTAATACAGTTTCTCCATGACCTCAATGTCCTGGTGAAACTTTTCACCATGCTCATCACTGACAGCGCCAAGATTTGCAGGAAAAAAGTTTAAATCAGTGGTCCCCAACCACTGGGCCAATTTGGCGATATGAAACGATATGAGTCAGCTGCACCTTTCCGCATTCCATCATGCCCACTGATGAACTTGAACTCAGGCAAGGTCATTACCCATGCAAAGTTATTACCCACGCGAGGTCATCAGTCGCCTAAACACAGTGATGCCCTCGCATCAGGGATCACTGGTTGGCCTCGCACAGCCGGCGAGAAGTGCCATTGCTACTGGTTTGGAACGCCGACAGATGGGCACCGCCTCTAAACCTGTTTAGCACACTGAATGTCCATGGGGAACCGGGTACTAAAATATTCGCAGACGACCTAATTCGGGCTCCGTGTTTCGTAATTAGCAGAGCAGCTAACTTGCTGTGATCTACTGAAAGTCATCCCTCAAGACAAACTTTTGTCAGCCAGTAGATCCTACCTACCTACGGGGAATGTTCACATTCCTCACTCGGTCGCTCTCTCCAGACTACGACTACCGTGGCCCCGGAACAGGGACCTCCAGCCCTGACCTTGTCCTCTCACCCTATCTATGACCAGCTGCACCTGGCCAAGGCATCTGGCGGCGGGTGGGTGGGAAGCTGGAGTTTGGGCCCAGAGGCTGTCTAATGAGGTAATGAAGCCCTCAAAACTGCTTCAGTACCTTGAGTCCAAGCACCCTGCACTTAGAGACAAACCTGTTGAGATTCTTGATCGGAAAATACGTGAGCAAGCGGGACAGAAGCAAGTGCTGATAGCCACGTAAACTAAATTGCGGAATAGACTGGACATAAGGAACGTCCTTCGAGTATCGCTGTTTTCTGATCATGTTTAACACCACCACTCCCTCCCTCCACGTCGGCCAGTCCACAAGAATATTGTCAATATTAAACCCGTCCGCCGTGCAAAAATGGTTGGTGACCCCTGGTCTAAATGGGAATGCAGAAAATGAATCTTTAGTGATGTGTTGTGCTTCATGGTTTTGTCTGCTTGAAGCATGTTGCCAACCAGCTGCACATAGTTTGTTGCTCTGTAGTTGCCAAACTTTCAACATCCTTGAATGCTTTCCATGCAATTTTCTCCAGTCCCTCTATGAGTTCTTTGAATTGTCTGTCATTGATGACCTGTTTGATTTGTCATCAAACAAATTAAAAAATGGCTTCCTTAGTTTTGGCATCAGTTATTCTGACTTGAATTATTGAATTGAAACAACAAATATAGGTGACTTCAAAACAATGGTGTGTGGTAGGGAAATTTCATGGTGATTTTCATGATTAGCAACCTAAAATACATAAGTCACTCCTATAAGTATTCAGGAAGCAAAATCTTTGTTGTTACTACCAACATATCACTTGTAAAACCAGAGCAGCCAACAAATGGACCATACTTTGGAAAGTCTGATCACCTGGCTATATACTTCTACTCCCTGGGTATAGGTAGAGACTGAAGACTGCTGCACCAGTAGTGAGGACCAAAGTATGGACAAGGGAGGTGCAGGAGTGCTTTGAGTCAGTGGACTGGATTGTATTCAGGGATTCATCTTCGAGTCTGAATGAGTATGCCACTGTTGTCACTGACTTCATTAAAACCTGTGTGGATGAGTGTGTGGTTACAAGAACATACTGTACATATCAAAAGCCATAAATGAACCAGGAGGTCCATAGTCTACTGAGGGCTAGATCTGTGTCACTCAAGTCTGGCAACCCAAGAAGGCCAGGTACAACTTATGGAGGGCTATCTCAAGAGCAAAAGAACAGTTCTGAACAAGGTTAGAGGTGGCATTGATTGTGCGTTGACTCTGACAGAATTTACCTCCCACAATGTGAAACCTAACACCATGAATGGAGTGATGCTTCACTCCCAGATCAGCTCAATGCCTTTTATGTTGACTTTGAAGGGGAAAGTGAAACTACAGCTATGAGGATCCTTGCAGCACTGGTGACCCTGTGGTCTCTGTCTCAGAGGCTGACATCAGATTGTCTTTCAGGAGGGTGAACCCTCACAAGGCGACAGACTCTGAAAGCTGTGCCAACCAACTGGTTGGTGTATTCAAAGACATGTTCAATCTCTCATTACTACAATCGGAAGTTCCCACCTGCTTCAAAAGGGCAACAATCATACAGTGCCCAAGTAGAGCAGTGTGAGCTGCCTTAATAACTATTCTCCAGTAGCAGTCAAATCTTCAGTGATGAAATGCTTTGAGAGGCTGGTCATGGCTAGAATCAACTCCTGCCTCAGAATGGACCTGGACCCACTGCAATTTGTCCATCACCACAATAGGTCTACGGCAGATTATTAACTCTTCATGTGGCCTTGGATCACCTGGACAATACTAATATTTATGTCAGGCTGCTTTTTATTTATTACAAGCATTTAATACAATCATTCCTACAGGTCTGATCAAAAAGCTCTAAACCCCAGGCCCCTGTACCCTCTCTGCGACTGGATTCTTGACTTCCTTAATAGAAGACCACAGTCTATGCAGATTGGAAATAATACCTCCACCTCGCTGATAATCAACACTGGCGCACTCAAGTATGTGTGCTTAGTCTACTGCTCTACTTTCTACACCCATAACTGTGAGGCTAGGCACAGATCAAATGCCATCTATAAATTTGCTGATGACACAACTATTGTTGGCAGAATTTCAGATGGTGATGAGAAAGCATACAGGAGTGAGGTAGATTAGCTGGTTGAGTGGTGTCACATCAACATCAGAAAGACCAATGAATTGATTGTGGGCTTCAGAATGGATAAGATGGGGAACACACACCAGTCGTCATAGAGAGATCAGAAGTTGAAAGAGGGAGGAATTTCCAGTTCCTGGGTCTCAATGTCTCTGAGGATCTAACATATTGACATAGTTACAAAGAAGGCATGACAGCAGCTACATTTCGTTAGGAGTATGAGGAGATTTGGTATATCACCAAAGCACTTGCAAATTTCTACAGATATACTGCGCAGGTCATTCGAACTGGCCACATCACCGTCTGGTATGGGGGGGGGCGGGGGAGAGTGTACTGCACAGTTTCGAAATAAGCTGCAGAAAGTTGTAAACTCAGTCAGCTTCATCATGAGAACTAGCCTCCCAGCATCTAGGACATCTTTAAGGAGCAAAAAGGCAGTGTTCATCATTAAGGACCCCCCATAACCCAGGACATGCCCCCCTTCTCATTGTTACAGTCAAGGAGGAGATACAGGACCCGGAAGGCATGCACTCAATGATTCAGGAACAGCTTCCTCCCCACTGTCATCTGATTTCTGAAAAGACACTAAACTTAATTTGCACTACTTGTTTAATTTAACATATATACTGTATATACAGACACTGCCTACTGTAATTCACTGTTTTTATTCTTACATATTGCAATGTACTGCTGCCGCATTGAAACAAAGTTCGCAACATTGATATTAAACCTGATTCTGATATAAAACGAGTAGAGCAGGGGCTAAACACACAGCCTAGTGGTGTAGCTGTGATGATGGAGATGTTGTTGCCAATCTGAACTGACTGGTGAGAAAATCAATGATCCAATTGCACAAGGAGGTATTAAGGCCAAGGCCATAAAGCTTATTGATTAGTTTTGAGGGGATGAAGGTATTGAATGTTGAGCTGTAGTTGATGAAGAACATCCTGATGTATGCATCTTCACTATCCAGATGTTCCAAGCCTGAGTGAAGAGCCAATAAGACAGCATCTACTGTGGACCTGTTGCAAACTGAAGCAGATCCAAGTCACTTCTCAGGCAGGAAATGGTATGTTTCATCACCATCCTCTCAAAACACTTCATCACAGTGGAAGCAAGTGCTACTGGATGATAGTCATTGAAGGAGGTCGCCATATTCTTCTTAGGTACCGGTAAAAATTGAGGCCTGCTTGAAGTATTGAGAAATATACCGGACATAATCATTATATATACCTGAAATATAATCACTATATATTAGCTATTTACTATACTATGTAATCACTTCTAGATACTGAATATTACTATGTACTATTTTACTAGACACATTTTGCTATGTGTTGTTTTAACTAGATACTTTGTACTCTCTTAGCTGCATACTGTGGCACTTACAGAACACCTGTTTAGCTAGCAGCACTATTAGCTGAAATGTACCCCATGTATTACACTCAGCCTTTGTTTAGTACGAGATAACGGTGGCGGACAGGATGGTGCGAGCAGGAATGTAATGTGAGGGAGGTTGTCTGGAAAACATAACCTTGGCCAGGAATAAGGCCCCAATGCGAACTGGTGAAACATAATGGTGGCGCACTGAGAGCGAGACAAGAGCGATTGATTAGTTAATGTATAGATGATATGCAATTAAAATTTGATTGGGTATGCTGATGAAACCAAAATGTAACTGAGATAAGTAATTACTATAAAGAATGCTGTACACAGGAGCTCGGTGGGCTTTCGGTGACAAGTTCATTGATTGCCTCAGCCTTTGTTTGCAAATAAAGGTTTAAACTTCTCGAAGAATTGTCTGCATCTCCTGGTCATTTCAAGGAACCACGACAGAAGCAGGTTGGTTCTTCAGATTGCTGAAGTAAGAAATTAAACATCGCAGTGAACACTCCAGCCAGTTGATCAGCACAAGTCTTTAGTACTTGGCCAGGTATCCCATCTGGGCCAAATGGGTTCACGCTCCTGAAGGATGCTTTCATGTCGGCCCCAGAGACCGAAGTCACAGGGTCAAAAAGGACAAATTTGCTTATCTAATTTCCCACTTAGCCTTATGTCAAAATGCCAAAATGCATAATAAAGAATGTGGTAATAATAATGGATGTGTTAATATTGCATTCAGACACCATGTAATTACACAGAAACAACATGTTCAGTACATCTGATAGAGATTCTTTTTTGAGGGTGTAACAAGCTGGATGAATAAGAACAAACCAGTGGCTGTAACATATGTGCATTTTCAAACTGTATTAGACAAAACAATTCAAAACATTTTTGATGTTCTCTAGTTCTTGACTCCTTAGCCTGATGAAATAGCCTAGAATTTTGTTCCTCTCCCATTCATCTTGAATCCCTTATTTATTTAATTATTTATCACTTATAGGACCACTTAATTATTTTAGGAACCAATCTAGTGGTTGGTTCCTAAAATTGGCAGCAGTTAGGGCAGTTGAGTGCTCGGTTTGCAGTATGTGGGAAGTCAGGGTGAGCACATTTGTCCCTGATGACTACACCTGCAAAAGGTGCATCCAGCTGCAGCTCCTGACAAAAGGGAGCTGGAGCTGGATGAACTTCGGATCGTTCGGGAGGCAGAGACAGAAATAAACAGGCATTACAGGGAGATAGTCACCCTTAAGAGTCAGGAGACAGGTAGCTGGGTGACTGCCAGGAGAGAGAAGGAGATTAGACAGAATGAGCAGAGCACCCCTGTGGCCTTCCCATCAATAATAAGTATACCATTTTGGATACTGTTGGTGGTGTCGACCTACCAGGGACAAGTTGCAGTGGTTGCATCTCTGGCACCAAGACTGGACCCTCAGCTCAGAAGGGAAGGAGGGAAAAGAGGAGAGCAGTAGTGATAGGGGATTCAATAGTTAGGGGGACAGATAAGAGGTTCTGTGGAAGATATCAAGAATCCTGGATGGTCTGTTGCCTCCCTGGTGCCAGGATCCACGATATCTCGGATCGAGTTCTCAGTATTCTCAAGAGGGAGGGTGGGCAGCCAGATGTTGTGGTTCATGTAGGGACCAATGACGTGGGTAGGAAGAGTGAGGAGGTCCTGAAAGGTGAGTTTAGGGAGTTAGGTGCCAAGTTAAAGGATAGGACCACCAGGATAGCAATCTCAGGATTGCTACCAGTGCCACATGCAGGTGGGTTTAGAAATAGTAAGATAGTGCAGATCAACATGTGGCTGAAGACATGGTGCAGGAGGGAGGGCTTCAGATTTATAGATAATCGGGCAGTTTTCTAGGGAAGGTGGGACCTGTTCTGGTGGGATGGTTTACATCTGAACTGGAGGGGGACAAATATTTTTTCAGGTAGGTTTCCTAGAGAGGTTCCAGTGGATTTAAACTAAATATAAGGGGGGAGGGGGGCCTGAGTGTAAGAACAGATATATGGAAGAAGGAAGCAAAAGAAGATAGTAAAGTTGTTTTTACCGTTAGTGATAAACAGAGAGTAAGAGGTGGAGAATTTCTTAAATGCATCTATTTTAATGCTAGGGGCATTGTAAGAAAGGTGGATGAGCTTAGAGCGTGGATCGAAACCTGGAAATATGATGTTGTAGCTATCAGTGAAACATGGTTGCAGGAGGGGTGTGATTGGCAACTAAATATTCCTGGATTTCGTTGCTTCAGGTGTGATAGAATTGGAGGGGCAAGAGGGGGAGGTGTTGCATTGTTTGTCAGAGAAAATAGTACAGTGCTGCTCTGGCAGGATAGATTAGAGGGCTCATCAAGAGAGACTATTTGGGTGGAATTGAGGAAAGGGAAAGGTGTAGTAACACTTACAGGGGTGCATTATACACCACCTAATGGAGAGCGAGAATTGGAGGAGCAAATTTATAAGGAGATAGCAGATATTTGCAGTAAGCACAGAGTTGTGATTGTGGGAGATTTTAATTTTCCACACATAGACTGGGAAGCCAATACCATAAAAGGGCTGGATGGTTTGGAGTTTATAAAATATATGCAGGATAGTTTTTTGCAACAATACATAGAGGTACCAACTAGAGAAGGGGCAGTGTTGGATCTCGTGTTAGGGAATGAGATAGGTCAGGTGACAGAGGTATGTGTTGGGGAGCACTTCGGGTCCAGTGATCACAAAGCCATTAGTTTCAATATAGTTATGGAGAGAAGGATAGGACTGGACCCAGGGTTGAGATTTTTGATTGGAGAAAGGCTAACTTTGAGGAGATGCGAAAGGATTTAGAAGGAGTGGATTGGGACAATTTATTTTATGAGAAGGAGGTAATAGAGAAATGAAGGTCATTTAAAGGTAAAATTTTGAGGGTACAAAATCTTTATGTTCCTGTTAGGTTGAAAGGAAAGGTTAAAAGTTTGAGGAGCCATGTTTTTCAAGGGATATTGGAAACTTGGTTCAGAAAAAGAGAGATATCTACAATAAATATAGGCAGCATGGAGTAAATGAGGTGCTCAAGGAATATAAAGAATGTAAAAAGAATCTTAAGAAAGAAATTAGAAAAGCTAAAAGAAGATATGAGGTTGCTTTGGCAAGTAAGGTGAAAATAAATCCATAGGATTTCTACAGCTATATTAATAGCAAAAGGATAGTGAGGGATAAAATTGGTCCCTTAGAGAATCAGCGTGGACAGCTATGTGTGGATCCAAAAGAGATGGGGGAGATTTTGAACAATTTATTTTCTTCGATATTCACTAAGGAGAAGGATATTGAATGGTGTAAGGTAAGGGAAACATGTAGGGAAGTTATGGAAACTATGATGATTAAAGAGGAGGTGTTTTTAAGGAATATAAAAGTGGATAAATCTCCAAATCCTGACAGGATTTCCCTAGGACCTTGAGGGAAGTTAGTGTAGAAATAGCAGGGGCTCTGACAGAAATATTCCAAATGTCATTAGAAACGGGGATGGTGCCAGAGGATTGGCGAATTGCTCATGTGGTTCCATTGTTTAAAAAGGGTTCTAAGAGTAAACCTAGCAAATATAGGCCTGTAAGTTTGACGTCGGTGGGTAAATTAATGGGAAGTATTCTTAGAGATGGTATATATAATTATCTGGATAGACAGAGTCTTATTAGGAACAGTCAACATGGATTTGTGCATGGAAGGTCATTTTTGACAAATCTCATTTAATTTTTTGAAGAGGTTACGAGGAAAGTTGACGAGGGTAAAGCAGTGGATATCGTCTATATGGACTTCAGTAAGGCCTTTGACAAGGTTCCACACTGAAGGTTAGTTAGGAAGGTTCAATCGTTAGGTATTAATATTGAAGTAGTAAAATGGATTCAACAGTGGCTGGATGGGAGATGCCAGAGAGTAGTGGTAGATAACTGTTTGTCAGGTTGGAGGCCGCTGACTAGTGCCTTAGGGATCTGTACTGGGTCCAATGTTGTTTGTCATATACATTAATGATCTGGATGATGGGGTGGTAAATTGGGTTAGTAAGTATGCAGATGATACTAAGATAGGTGGTGTTGTGGATAATGAAGTAGGTTTTCAGAGCTTGCAGAGAGATTTAGGCCAGTTAGAAGAGTGGGCTGAAAGATGGCTGATGGAGTTTAATGCTGATAAGTGTGAGGCGCTACATTTTGGTAGGAATAATCCAAATAGGACATACATGGTAAACGGTAGGGCATTGAAGAATGCAGTACAATAGAGTGATCTAGGAATAATGGTGCATAGTTCCCTGAAGGTGGAATCTCATGTGGATAGGGTGGTGAAGAAAGCTTTTGGTATGCTGGCCTTTATAAATCAGAGCATTGAGCATAGGAGTTGGGATGTAATGTTAAAATTGTGCAAGGCATTGGTAAGCCAAATTTGGAGTATTGTGTACACCGAATTATAGGAAAGATACCAATAAATTAGAGAGAGTACAGAGAAGATTTACTAGAAATTTACCTGGGTTGCAGCTCCTAGGTTACAGAGAAAGGTTGAACAAGTTAGGTCTTTCTTCTTTGGAGTGTAGAAGGTTGAGGGGGGACTTGATAGAGGTGTTTAAAATTATGAGGGGGATAGATAGAGTTGACGTGGATAGGCTTTTTCCATTGAGAGTAGGGCAGATTCAAACAAGAGAACACGAGTTGAGAGTTAGGGGGCAAAAGTTTAGGGGCCACACGAAGGGGAACTACTTTACTCAGAGAGTGGTAGCTGTGTGGAACGAGCTTCCAGTAGAAGTGGTAGAGGTAGGTTCGATACTGTCATTTAAAGTAAAACTGGATAGATATATGGACAGGAAAGGAATGGAGGGTTATGGGCTGAGAGCAGGTTGGTGGGACTAGGTGAGATTAAGCATTCAGCACAGCCTAGAGCGAACGAGATGGCCTGTTTCCGTGCTGTAATTGTTATATGGTTATAGCAAGCACCTCCTCCTCTTCGATCTATATAGGTTCCATCACCTCACTACCTGTTTGCTTTATTTCCACTGACTCCATGCCAGTTTCCTTAGTAAATACAGATGCACAAAATCCATTTAAGATCTCCCCCATTTCTTTTGGTTGCATACACAGCCAACCACTCTGATCTTCAAGAGGGCTAATTTTATCCCTCACTATCCTTTTGCTCTTAATATACCTGTAGAAGCTCTTTGGATTATCCTTCACCTTGACTGCCAAAGCTACCTCATGTCTTCTTTTAGCCCTCCTGATTTCTTTCTTAAGCATTTTTTTGCACTTTTTATACTCCTCAAGTACCTTATTTGCTCCCTGTTTCCCATACATGTCATACATCTCTCTCTTCTTTATCTGAGTTCCAATATCCCTAGAGAACCAAGGTTCCTTATCCTTATTCACTTTGCCTTTAATCCTGACAGGAACATACAAACACTGTACTTTCAAAATTTCTCCTTTGAAGGCCTCCCACTTACCAACGACATCCTTGCCAGAGAATAACCTGTCCCAATCTACGCTTTTTAGATTCTTCCTCATTTCTTCAAAATTGGCCTTTTTCCAGTTTAGAACCTCAACCCGAGGACCAGATCTATCTTTATTCATGATCAAGTTGAAACTAATGGTATTATGATCACTGGAACCAAAGGGTTCCCCTACTCACACTTCCGTCACCTGTCCTAACTTGCTTCCTAATAGGAGATCTAATATTGCATCCTCTCCAGTCGGTACCTCTACATATTGATTTAGAAAACTTTCCTGAACACATTTTACAAACTTTAACCCATCTAGACCTTTAACAGTATGGGAGTCCCAATCAATACGTGGAAAATTAAAATCCCCTACTATCACAACTTTATGTTTCCTGCAGTTGTCTGCTATCTCTCTGCAGATTTGCTCCTCCAATTCTCTCTGACTATAGGGTGGTCTATAATACAATCCCATTAATGTGATCATACCTTTCCTGTTTCTCAGCTCCACCCATATGGCCTCGGTAGACAAGCCCTCTAATCTGTCCTGCCTGAGCACTGCTGTAACATTTTCACTGACTAGCAATGCCACCCTTCATCCCTCTGCCTCTATCATGTCTGAAACATTAAGCTGCCAGTCCTGCCCCTCCTGTAGCCAAGTTTCACTAATGGCTACAGTGTCATAATTCCACGTGTCAATCCACGCCCTCAGCTCGTCAGCCTTGCACACAATACAGCTTGCATTGAAATAGACACACCTCAGAAGATTATTACCACCACACACAACCCGTCTATTTGTCACTTTGCATGGAACTTTAACATCATTTATTTTCACCCCCGCTCCACTATATACTCTGGCACTGTGGTTCCCATCCCCCCCTGCAAATCTGGTTTAAACCCCCTTCAATAGCACTAACAAACCTCCCTGCAAGGATATTGGTCACCCTGTAGTTCAGGGTAACCCGTCTCTCTTGTGCAGGTCCCACCTGCCCCAGAGGACGTCCCAATGATCCTGAAATCTGAAACCCTGCCCCCTTCACCAGTTCCTCAGTCACGTGTTCATCCTCCAGAGCATCCTATTCTTACCCTCTCTGGCACATGGCACAGGTAGCAATCCTGAGATTACCACCCTCGAGGTCCTGCTTTTTAACTTCCTATCTCTATACTCACTCTTCAGGACCTCCTCACTCTTTCTTCCTATGTCATTGGTACCTCTGGCTGCTCACCCTCCCATTTCAGAATGTTGTGCATGTGATCAGAGACATCCCTGACCCTGGCACCCAGCACCCAGGAGGCAACAAACCATCCGGGAGTCTCTGTCGCGACCACAGAACCTCCTGTCTCGAGCAGAATCATCTGCAGCTTGATGTGAAAAAGACTAAGGAGCTGGTGGTGGACTTGAGGATTACAAATACCTGGGGATACGAATGGACAATAAACTGGACTGGTCAAAGAATACTGAGGCTGTCTACAAGAAAGGTCAGAGCCGTCTCTATTTCCTGAGCAGACTGAGGTCCTTTAACATCTGCCGGACGATGCTGAGGATGTTCTATGAGTCTGTGGTGGCCAGTGCTATCATGTTTGCTGTTGTGTGCTGGGGCAGCAGGCTGAGGGTAGCAGACACCAACAGAATCAACAAACTCATTCGTAAGGCCAGTGATGTTGTTGGGGTGGAACTCTGACGGTGATATCTGAAAAGAGGATGCTGTCCAAGTTGCATGCCATCTTGGACAATGACTCCCATCCTCTCCATAATGTACTGGTTAGGCACAGGAGTACATTCAGCCAGAGACTCATTCCACCGAGATGTAACACTGAGCATCATAGGAAGTCATTCCTGCCTGTGGCCAACTTTACAACTCCTTCCTCGGTGTGTCAGACACCCTGAGCCAATAGGCTGGTCCTGGACTTACTTCCACTTGGCATGATTAACTTATTATTATTTAATTATTTATGGTTTCATATTGCTATATTTCTTCACTATTCTTGGTTGGTGCAGCTGTAACGAAATCCAATTTCCCTCAGGATCAATAAAGTATGTCTGTCTGTCTATCGAGTCCCCTATCACTACTGTTCTCCTCTTCTTCCCCCCTTCCTTCTGCACTGCAGAACCAGACTCAGTGC
Source organism: Hypanus sabinus (assembly GCF_030144855.1). Classification (NCBI taxonomy): domain Eukaryota; kingdom Metazoa; phylum Chordata; class Chondrichthyes; order Myliobatiformes; family Dasyatidae; genus Hypanus; species Hypanus sabinus. The sequence goes on along the minus strand of NC_082722.1, from coordinate 14,746,546 downwards.
CAGAGATCCGGCTTCCACAGCTTGTCCCAGTTAAGTCATCCCCCCCAGCAGTAGCCAAATTAGTATACTTGTTGTTGAGGGGCATGGCCACAGTGGAGCCTTGCTCTGCCTGCCCTTTCCCCTTCCCTCGCCTGACGGTAACCCAATTACCTGTGCGCTGCTCCTTTGGTGTAACTACCTCCCGGAAGCTACTATCTATAAACTGCTCATTCTCCCGAATGATCCGGAGGTCATCCAGCTCCTGCTCCAGTTCCCTAATGCGGTTTGTTAGGAGCTGCAGCTGGATGCACTTCTTGCTTACTATTTTTGCATGTATGCCTCCTAAGTTTCATGAATCTGTCTGTGCTTTAGATTTGCACTGTACACCAATATTTACAATATTCTCACAGTTTTGAATAACTTTTTCTACTAATATTTTTCCAGCAGCCATTTTATGTATTCATCCACCATGTCTGTTTGTCTTTGAATAGCCTCCACTTCCTTCATGGTTCACTTTCCTGCCAAGCTTTGTGCATGAAATCTGTTTCTTCATTCCAGTTATTAACACATATACTGTAAATACCTGAGGGCAAACTTCTAATTTCTGTGGCACCCCATTAGTAGTTGTCTGCTACTTATTTATATTTTCCTTTTTTTAAAAAAATATATATCCATGTAAATATATTACTTCTAATTCCATGATCCCTTAACTTATGGAAAAAGCTTTAGAAAAATAAAATCAAGTATTATTATTCAAAATATACATGGATACAACCGAACGAGACAGTATTCCCAGCATTCCTCTGGGGCCCAGGTGCATAACATAGAGAGAGGGAGAGAGGGAGAGGGAGAGAGAGAGAGAAAACACATGTATAGTCCAAGTCCCTGAGCGATATGCAAATTGATGGTACAGCTCACGACAATCCAGCCTGTCATTCCACTGGTTGAACACTGGAGGGCAAGACTGGAGACCATGCTACACAACCTCCAGCACCTTCTCACCTGGGCTGCAACAGCAAGTTAGCCCATGGCTTGAGGCCTGGTCCTCATGACAACCGAGACCATACTGCTGCCTGTCTCACAACCAAACAAGGGAAACAGGCCTGCATCATCTTACAGTAGCAATGTCCAAAGGGGTCTTGTGATCACAAGAGAAACGCCCAAGACAGTCACTCATGATTATTCTACACACTGCTTTTGTACACCAACTCCGATGTCTTCGAGTCTAGATCAGCTCCTCCGAACCCAGTTTGGTCCTTCTGCTGGCTTCTCTTCCCCCTGGGCTGGGTGCCAGCTTCTCCTTCTTGACCGTCAGCTTTTCCTTCTCTGTCCTGAGCACTGACTACAGACCCGAGAACATAGACTCAGAGAAAGGGGTCTTACATTTAGAACGGAGATGAGAAGAAATTTATTTACATAAAAGGCTTTAACCTTTTGAAGTTCCCTGCCCTAGGGGAACTATGGGTACTGTGGTGAACAACATATACCTGTCTGGACACGCCCCCCCCGCTGACTGCTCCTGTGGCTCCTCCCACAGACCCCTGTATAAAGGCGATTGGAGGCACTGCTCCTCCCTCAGTCTCCAGGATGTTGTGTGGTGGTCGCTTGCTGCTTGTGCTTTCTTCCAGCCAATCAAAGCCTACCTTAACCCACATCTCAGAGAGTTATTGATGGTGCATCAGGTACTCAGTTGTTGGAAGCACTCAAGGCTGAGGATTCTTTTTGGGCTGGATCAGCCATCATTTTACGGAATGCTAGGAGAAGCTTGAGTGTTCATATGGCCTATTCCTGCTTCTACTGTGCAGGTAATTGTGAATTAATTTCAAGGAAAACAGATTGCAATGAGTGATGATTTGCAAAGATTGTGATGGAAGGCTTTGAAGTTATACTGTTTGTGATTGGCTTTATCTGAATCAACCCTGCATTTGATTAACATTGTTACAATCCATTAACTGCAGTCTTTTTATTGGCATAGATGTTGCAAACCTGCAGTTTTGGCTGGGGTAACAAAATGTCAGAAACAATATAGACACTTAATTATGTTAATGGCTGTATGTACTAGAAAACAAATTAAATGTCACTGACAGACTAAGTGAGGAAATATTGCACTGTATGATGTACTTCCAATAACTGAATTTAAAGTTGAAGAAGTATGCTTAATCTTTTATTACTAACCAACAATAAAATCATTCAACTCTTCCGTAATTCATGTAAAACAAAGATGACCGACACAAGTGTAATTGGATCAAATTCAAACAATGCTGAGCAGTCAACATAAAATATGCGCTCCCTACTCGCCCCCTCTCAATGCTGCCACGCAGATGAACAGGTGACTATATTCATTTGTTTCTACCACCACCCAAACCCACGTGACAATTGACCTTAACCCCAAGTGAGGATGCACAACACAAATACAATAGACAGACAATAAATAGATACAGAACTCCTACATCCCAGCCCCTAATTAGTATAACACTATAATAATTACAACTACTTATTACAAAATAGGAGACAGAAAATCTTCAAGGATAAACATTCACATATTGTCAACACATTTTAACATTTATGCACATATCTTCTTTCTTCTTTAAACCATATCACGAAACAGACATCTCTGCCAGAGGTTAATAGCACTTAGCCTAGAACAGAGTGATCTTCACCACCACTCTCTCTCAACTCAGTAAGTCATGTCATTGTCATGTAAGTCAAACAACCAAAGTAAGTGAAGCTTCTGGAGCTGTAGCTGTAGCTTCTCAAACCACTGCCTACTGTAGAAGACAGGTCTTGCTTATTGAGCTGTCCAAACAGCTAGTCTTGGTCTTGATGTGCACCTACTGCACAAATCCTCTTCTGTGTGGAAAGACTTGAATGGCTCTTCCCATGATCCGCGAGTTGTGAGGCACTGTGTCACCAACAATAAGCACGATGTCTCCTGGGAGGAAATTGTGCTTTATACCTGACCATTTCTGATGTTCCTGTAACTGTGGTAAGTACTCCTTGACCCACCATTTCCAAAACAAGTATGACATGTACTGGACCTGCTTCCATCTATGATCAGCATAAATGTCTTCCTTTTGGAAGTCTCTTGGTGGCAAGGATACTGAAGTCTTCAGAAGCAACAGATGGTTGAGTATCAGTGTTTCCAAGTCCTTGGGATCAGATGATGCCTTACTAGTTGGATGACCGTTGATAATAGCCCCTACTTTGCAAGGACTGTGTAGAAACCCTCTTCATCAAAGTTCTAAGCCTCCATGATGGAATTGAGGACCTTTCACACAGACCTGATCAATCTCTCCCATGTTCCTCCATGATGTGAGCCAGCTGGGAAATTGAATATCTACTTAATTCCTTTCTAAAGGACATTGCTGACCTGTGAATGATTCCACTTCTCAGTGGCTTATCTTAACTCACGCTCAGCTCTAACTAAGTTTGTCACATTATCAGAGCACAGTTCACAAACCTGTTCTTCTCTTGCTATAAAATTCCTTTGCATTAACAAAGGAATCTGTATCTAAAGAAGACACCAATTCAATGTGACCCTATACCGCTTCACTGTACTCCATCTGCTCTTCACCTTAAATGGTCCAAAGTAGTCCACTACTGCAGACACTCATGTGGAGAGACCTGTCCAGAGGTCGATTGGCTGGCATCCTGGAGCTGCGTGCGACTGTCAACAAATGACACACTTAGACAGGATTCTTCTTATAGCTGTACTAGCACCTGGAATCCAGTAGTTTGGGCACAAGCTGGACAACATGTGGTCATAGTCACCATGTCCTAACTCTTAACGTAAATGCCTCAGAAGGATGTCTGAGATATGGAGATCCTTTGCCAGTGAAACAGGATGTTTACACTTATCAGGCATAGCTGCCCTACCAAGCCCTCTACCAGCTCTCAAGGTATCTTCAAGTACTGGATTGAGCTTGAGAATATGGCTGTTTCTTCTCATACTTTTTTCTCTTGGCAAACGTGAGAATTCATCTGGATCTCTTTCTTTAGCAAAACCCAATGATCTCCATTTCAGCCCTTTCCATCTCTTTCTCCAAAGAATATTTTTGTTGTTCTTCATCCAAGTCAGACTGGCAAGAGTAATGTTCAATTACTTCCTCTTCTGACTAAGAAGCAAGAGCACATTCTTAACTCTAAGAATTCAGGCCACTGATTTCCTCAAACGGATCTGCAATCTTCCTATTCCTCTGCAAATTAATCTCCTCCTTTCTCAAAGGTAAATTAATCTAGTAGTGGCCATCCATCAGCTTTGCAGACTTTGTAACCAGCTCCACGAACTTGTGGTCTTCTCTTGACAAATCAATTTGTTCATCCTGACTCCATTCTGGGAAGTCTGCCTTAAACTGCTGCTGCCAAAGCTCATCCAAGTTCAAAACTGAGATCCTGTTAACCTTCAGGTTTCCCTATGTACTGTCTCTTCCAACAACAAAAATTTCCTTTCAGTGGTCCATTAACAGTCTAACCCAACATTGTTCTAGTTGCATAAGGTCCATCATTAACATTGTGAGTCACTTGCAAGTGACTCACACTGCTTTAGGTACATTTGTCCCTTTCAGCAGCTCAATTTCTGAATCAATATCTGGCAAAGGGACATATTTCAAGTGAGACCATCCCTGGAGATCCTTCTCTCGTAGAATGTTCCCTCCATGGACAGGCATTCTTTCCTGTGTGTAGATGTTAGGCAGTTCACAATAACTTTCACCACCTCAGCCAACCACTTCCAATCCTGAAGCAATGCAGCCACTCACGATTTTCTCTTGAGCCATGGTGCATAACAGAATGTGTGCTCTTTTCCCTGTCAGATTGAGCTTGTTCCTGATGCCCACTTTGCAGAACACTGCTATATCTCCTTGATTTAGGAAAGCATTAAGTAACCACTGTCTTGTTACCTTTCTTAGACTTCACTTGTAGTGGAACTATGGAAAGTTTACAATCATGATTACTAGCTCCTGGAAGGACACTGGATGTCAGAACACTGCCCACTGCTGTGTCTGATTCTTCCATGGCTTGTTCTGATTCTGCTCCCCTTCTCTTTGGGTGGATATGAAATGTGCTGGAATGCTTAAAACTGCATACCTTGCATGAAAGACACTTCATGCAATCTTTGCTGACATGTCCTGTATACAAACAGCCGAAGCAGACACCATTTTCCTTTAGGAAGACAACTTTTTCACTATGAGCCCTTTTCTCCAGCTGAGGGCACAAATCCAAAGTGCATCCACCCCCACAGAACAGGCAAACCCTTATGTTTGATGAAACCATTTCCCTTCCTTTAGTTCCAGGTTCAGTGGCCAATGTAGTAGCAAAGCTGCTTCCTTTAGTTCTAGAATGCATGACCTTTTACCCTGATTGAGGGTGCACAACACACTTACAATACAGACAGACAATAAATAATGACTGGCTCCTACAGTAACCTTGGACATGATGTGCTGCTTGTGAGTTTCTGAGTCCTATTTACATGAGACCAACCACCAATCCCTTGGAGTTGGATTCTGACAGATCTCTAATATCCATTCTTTGTGGCGCATTATAACAATATTGCTTACATCCACCTCAAAGTACTCACCAGTGCTGCGTGGGTTGCTTTGGGATAATCAAACAGAGTTAAGGCGGTATCTGAGAAATTATCTAATGCAAAGAAAGGAGACAGAATTTCTTCAGTGAGGTCATTAAATTTACAACAGAGGTTCCCAACCCTTTTTAAGCCATGTTCTCCTGCCGTTAACCAAAGAGCTGTGGAACCACAAGCAGTTAGGTTAATACCAGAGGTGTCTCTCAGCTTACTTTGTATTGGTGGCAAAGAGAGTAAATTAAATGCAATTGAACTCCACTCAGTGTTGATTCAAGTCTGTATGTGATGCTGGCACACCTTGGATCTCCTTAAAATGTACACTCTGCCATAGTACATACATTTTCAAACATCCTAATGAACCAATGGGGCACACACAAAATGCTGCAGGAACTCAGCAGGCCAGGCGGCATCTGTGGAAAAAAGCACAGTCAACGTTTCGGGCTGAGACCCTGCGGTAGAACTGGGGAGAAAAGATGAGGAGTCAGAGTAAGAAGGTGGAGGGGGAGAGGAGAAGAAGTACAAGGTTGTTGGTGATAGTTGAATCCGGGTAAGGGTGAGGGGTGTATAAAGAGCTGAGAAGTTGATTGGTGATAGAGATAAAGGGCTGGAGAAGGGGGAATCTGATAGGAGACCATGGAAGGGGACGAGGAGAAGCACCACAGGGAGGTGGTGGGCAGGTAAGGAGATAAGGTGAGAGAGGGAAATGGGAATGGAGAATGGTGAAGTGGGGGGGCATTACTGGAAGTTTGAGAAATGGAAGCTCATACCATCAGGTTGGAGGCTACCTACAGGATAGAAGGTGTTGCCCCTCCAACCCGAGTATGTATCATTGTCAAAGGCAGCCTATTACAAACTGCCTTGAGACAGTGTGTGAACCTTCTTGTCAAGCACTACTGTAGTTTATGTGATGAAGCCACATAGTGCAGTTATGCAAGAAGAACTAACTGCAAGAAAGCAACAATAACTTCTGATTCATTTACACTTCAGAATATCCTACTTGCAGACAGTGGTCTTTTGTCCTTATCAGTTGAGGGGGATTGGAATTTGTGGCAAAGCCTTGGCAATTTGCTATGGATATATCTGTCCAGCACTGTACAAAGCAGCTAGGAACACGCACCCTAAACTGTATGCCCATAGCAATGGGAACAGTATTGCAACATTAAACTTGTGATAAACACAAAGTACACTGCAGATGCTGTGGTCAAATCAAGACGTACAAAAAAGCTGGATGAAATCAGCAGGTCAGGCAGCATCCGTTGAAAAAAGCAGTCAACGTTTCGGGTCGAGACCCTTCGTCAGGACTAAAGAAGGAGGGGGCAGGAGCCCTATAAAGAAGGTGGAGGAGGGTGGAAAACCAATCAGAGGAAAGATCAAGGGGTGGGGGAGGGGATAGGCAGGAGAAGTGAAGAAGGAACCTAAGGGGAAAGCACTATGGGTAGTAGAAGGCAGAGTCATGAGAGGTGATAGGCAGCTAGAAGAGGAGACAGAGTGAAGGTGAATGAGGGAAGGGAATTACTGGAAGTTGGAGAATTTGATGTTCATACCAAGGGGCTGGAGACTACCCAGACAGTATATGAGATGTTGTTCCTGCAACCGAAGTTTGGCCTCATCATGGCAGTAGAGGAGGCCATGTATGGACATATCCGAACGGGAATGTGAAGGAGAGTTGAAGTGAGTGGCAACCGGGAGATCCTCGATGAAGCAGTCCCCCAATCTGCATTGAGTCTCGCCAATGTAGAGGAGGCCGCACCGTGAGCATCGGATGCAATAGACGACTCCAGTAGACTTGCAGGTGAAGTGTTGCCTCACCTGGAAGGACTGTCTGGGGCCCGGAATGGTGGTAAGGGGGGAGGTGTGGGGACAGATGTAGCATTTGCGCTTGCAGCGATAAGTGTCAGGTGGGAGGTCTGTGGGGAGGGACGTGTGGACCAGGCAGTTGCGGAGGGAACGATCCCTGTGAAAAGCTGAGAGGGGTAGGGAGGGAAAGATGTGCTTAGTGGTGGGGTCCTGTTGAAGGTAGCAGAAGTTGCGGAGGATAATATGCTGGATCCAGAGGCTGGTGGGGTGGTAGGTGAGGACAAGGGGAACCCTCTCCCTGTTGTGGTGACGGGAGGACGGGTTAAGGGCTGAAGTGTGGGAAGTGGAGGAGATGCGGGTGAGGGCATCTTTGATGATGCCAGAAGGGAAACCACGATCCTGAAAGAAAGAACATTTGAGAAGTCCTGGAACGGAAAGCCTCATCCTGGGAGCAGGTGCGGTGGAGACAGAGGAACTGGGAATAGGGAATGGCATTTTTGCACTGGGCAGGGTGGAAAGAGGTAAAGTCAAGATAATTGTGGGAGTCAGTGGGTTTGTAGAAAATGTCTGTGGATAGTCTGTCTCCAGAGATGGAGACCGAGGGATCAAGAAAGGGGAGAGAAGTGTCCGAGATGGACCAAGTGAATTTAAGGGCTGGGTGAAAGTTAGAAGCAAAGTTGATGAAATTGACAAGCTCAGCATGGGTGCAGGAAGCAGCACTAATGTAGTCGTCAGTGTAGCGGAGGAAAAGTTGGGGAGTGGTGCCAGTATAGATTTGGAGCATAGACTGTTCCACATAACCCACAAAGAGGCAGGCATAGCTGGGGCCCATGTGAGTGCCCATGGCTATGCCCTTGATCTAGAGGAAGTGGGAAGAACCAAAGGAGAAGTTATTGAGAGTTAGAACAAGCTCCGCCAGCCGGAGGAGTGTGGTGGTGCTGGGGAACTGGTGGGGTCTGTTATCCAAAAAGTAGCAGAGGGCTTTGAGGCCTTCTTGATGCGGGATGGAGGTGTATAAGGATTGAACATCCATGGTAAAAATGAAGTGGTCGGGACCGGGGATTTGGAAGTTATTGAAGAGGTGAAGGGCATGGGATGTTTCCAGCAAACACGAGGAAATCTGCAGATGCTGGAAATTCAAACAACACACAAAATGCTGGTAGAACACAGCAGGCTAGGCAGCATCTATAGGGAGAAGCAATGTCGATGTTTCAGGCTGAGACCCTTCATCAGGATGTTTCCAGCTTTGTTTCCAGGCTTCCCAGTTCGGGCCCAGCGAGGATCCCAGGTACCGCCATTTTGTTAACCAATGCTCCCTCCGCTTCTCCTGTCGGATTCTCTGAGCCACGCTTACTGCCATGCAGAGATACCTGCGGTTCCTATCACTGTCTCTGCCACCACTCCGAGCCACGCTTTCCACCGTCTGCCATGGTCCACTATTCCACTTCATTCTCCGTCGGATTCATGCCTCCAACCACCGTTTCTTCTCCTTCCTCACGTCCAAGAAGGGTTACAAGCTTGCTCGCTTGCATCCTACAAGGATGACTGCCTCCAGCCCTCCGGACACCTACTTCTCAGACCTTCAGCACAGTGAAGAACCATCCACCTCGGACTCCGACCCCAGCTAGCACCACAGCCCCCTGGACATGGGCACCAGCCCCCGGCGGGCCATGAACTCTCTCCCGCTCCAGACTCGGACCACAGATCTGGCACCATAGATATGAGCTCCAGCCCCCGGCAGGCCATGAACTCTCTCCCGCTCCAGACTCGGACCACAGATCTGGCACCATAGATATGGGCTCCAGCCCCCGGCGGGCCATGAACTCTCTCTCTCTCTCTCCGGACTCTGACCACAGGCTATAAGCTCCGGAGGCCCCAGCTCCGGGTCCGGCTCAGACCGGGATCCTACGGCCGGGATCGTCTGTGCTGCCGTGGGGTCCTGTTCCCCTGCTACCTCCTATTCTCGTTGTGACTCCCAGCCTTCCCTTCATCCCTCATCCCCTCTCCATCCCTCATCCTCCCCTCTGCCCGCTCTCCCTGAACATCCCAACACCCCTCCTCCTCCTGAGACTTTCCACTCCTTACCCTCCCTTAACCTCACTCCCAACCTTTGCCATGTCTTCACCATCCCCCCTAACCTTCCCCTATCTGAGGCAGAACGCTCTGTCCTCAGTAAGGGCCTCATTTTTGTCCCCTTCCGCCCCCACCTCAGCGAGTTCCGTGCCTGCTATGATGCTGAACTCTTCTTCCGTTGCCTACATCTCTGAGCCTACTACTTCAACGAGGATTCCCCCCTCCCCCCAGTGATGCCCCATTCTCCCGTCTTCTATGCTCCTCCACCTCCTGGACACCCCCATCGTGCCTTCTACCTGCTCTCGACCTTTTCATCTCTAACTGTCGCCGAGACATCAACCATCTCAACTTCACCACCCCTCTCTCCTATTCTAGCCTCATTCCCTCTGAACGCACTGCCCTCCACTCTCTCCGCACTAACCCCAACCTCACCATCAAACCCGCAGACAAAGGTGGTGCCGCAGTGGTCTGGCGGACGGACTTCTACCTCACTGAGCCAAATGGCAGCTTTCCGACACCTCCTCGTACTTACCCCTGCCACAGGACCCCACCAAAAAACATCAATCCACGGTCTCCCGCACCACCTCCACCCTCATCAACTCCAGACACCTTCCTCCCTCAGCCAAAAAACTCAAAATTCCCACATTGCGCACAGCTCAGTTTTACCTCCTCCCCAAGATCCACAAGCCTGACTGTCCCAGCAGACCCATAGTTTCAGACTGCTCCTGCCCCACCGAACTTGTGTCTGCCTACCTGGACTCCATTTTATTCCCCATAGTTCAGTCTCTCCCCACCTACATCCAGGATACATCCCATGCCCTTCATCTCTTCATTAACTTCCAATTCCCCGGCCCTGACTGCTTCATTTTTACCATGGATGTTCAATCCTTATACACCTCCATCCCGCATCAAGAAGGCCTCAAAGCCCTCCGCTACTTTTTGGATAACAGACCCCACCAGTTACCCAGCACCAGCACACTCCTCCGGCTGGCAGAGTTTGTTCTAACTCTCAATAACTTAGATAACCATATAACAATCACAGCACGGAAACAGGCCATCTCGGCCCTCCTAGTCCGTGCTGAACTCTTAATCTCACCTAGTCCCATCTACCCGCACTCAGCCCATAACCCTCCACTCCTTTCCTGTCCATATACCTATCCAATTTTACCTTAAATGACACAACTGAACTGGCCTCTACTACTTCTACAGGAAGCTCATTCCACACAGCTATCACTCTCTGAGTAAAGAAATACCCCCTCGTGTTTCCCTTAAACTTCTGCCCCCTAACTCTCAAATCATGTCCTCTCATTTGAATCTCCCCTACTCTCAATGGAAACAACCTATTCACGTCAACTCTATCTATCCCTCTCAAAATTTTAAATACTTCGATCAAATCCCCCTTCAACTTTCTACGCTCCAATGAATAGAGACCTAACTTGTTCAACCTTTCTCTGTAACTTAAGTGCTGAAACCCAGGTAACATCCTAGTAAATTGTCTCTGCACTCTCTCTAATTTATTGATATCTTTCCTATAATTTGGTGACCAGAACTGCACACAATATTCCAAATTTGGCCTTACCAATGCCTTGTACAATTTTAACATTACATCCCAACTTCTGTACTCAATGCTCTGATTTATAAAGGCCAGCGTTCCAAAAGCCTTCTTCACCACCCTATCTACATGAGACTCCACCTTCAGGAAACTATGCACTGTTATTCCTAGATCTCTCTGTTCCTCTGCATTCCTCAATTCCCTACCGTTTACCCTGTATGTTCTATTTGGATTATTCCTGCCAAAATGTAGAACCTCACACTTCTCAGCATTAAACTCCATCTGCCAACGTTCAGCCCATTCTTCTAACCAGCATAAATCTGCCTGCAAGCTTTGAAAACCCACCTCATTATCCACAACACTTCCTACCTTAGTATCATCGGCATACTTACTAATCCAATTTACCACCCCATCATCCAGATCATTTATGTATATTACAAACAACATTGGGCCCAAAGCAGATCACTGAGGCACCCTGCTAGTCACTGGCCTCCATCCCGATAAACAATTATCCACCACTACTCTCTGGCATCTCCCATCTAGCCACTGTTGAATCCATTTTATTACTCCAGCATTAATACCTAACGACTGAACCTTCTTAACTAACCTTCCATGTGGAACTTTGTCAAAGGCCTTGCTGAAGTCCATATAGACTACATCCACTACCTTACCCTCGTCAACATTCCTCGTAACTTCTTCAAAAAATTCAATAAGGTTTGTTAAACATGACCTTCCACGCACAAATCCATGCTGGCAACTCCTAATCAGATCCTGTCTATCCAGATAATTATAAATACTATCTCTATGAATAATTTCCATTAATTTACCCACCACTGATGTCAAATTGACAGGTCTATAATTGCTAAGCTTTCTTCTAGAACCCTTTTTAAACAATGGAACCACATGAGCAATACGCCAATCCTCCGGCACAATCCCCGTTTCTAATGACATCTTAAAGATATCCGTCAGAGCTCCTGCTATCTCTTCACAAACTTCCCTCAAGGTCCTGGGGAATATCCTGTCAGGATCCAGAGATTTATCCACTTTTAAATTTCTTAAAAGCACCAGTACTTCCACCTCTTTAATTGTCATAGGTTCCATAACTTCCTCACTTGTTTCCCACACCTTACACAATTCAATATCCTTCTCCTTAATGAATACTGAAGAGAAGAAATCGTTCAAAATCTCTCCCATCTCCCTCGGCTCCACACATAGCTGACCACCCTGATTCTCTAAGGGACCAATTTTATCCCTCACTATCCTCTTGCTTTTAACATAACTGTAGAAACCTTTCGGATTTACTTTCACCTTATTTGCCAAACCAACCTCGTATCTTCTTTTAGCTTTTCTAATCTCTTTCTTAAGATTCCTTTTACATTCTTTATACTTCTCAAGCAATTCCTTTACTCCATGCTGCCTATATCTATTGTAGACATCCCTCTTTTTCCGAACCAAGTGTCTAATATCCCTTGAAAGCCATGGTGCTTTCAAACCTTTAACCTTTCCTTTCAACCTAACAGGAACATAAAGATTCTGTACCCTCATAATTTCACCCTTAAATGACCTCCATTTCTCTATTACATCCTTCCCATAAAACAACTTGACCCAATCCACTCTCTCTAAATCCCTTCGCATCTCCTCAAAGTTAGCCTTTCTCCAATCAAAAATCTCAACTCTAGGTCCAGTCCTGTCCTTCTCCATAATTATATTGAAGCTAATGCTATTGTGATCACTGGACCCGAAGTGCTCCCCAACACATACATCTGTCAACTGACCTATCGCATTCCCTAACAGGAGATCCAACACTGCCCCTTCTCTAGTCGGTACTTCTATGTATTGTTGCAAAAAACTATCCTGCACACATTTCACAAACTCTAAACCATCCAGCCCTTTTACAGAATGAGCTTCCCAATCTACGTGTGGAAAATTAAAATCTCCCACAATCATCACCTTGTGTTTACTACAAATATCTGCTATCTCCTTACACATTTGCTCTTCCAATTCACGCTCCCCATTAGGTGGCCTATAAAACACTCCTATCAGTGTTACTACACCTTTCCCATTCCTCAATTCCACCCAAATAGCCTCCCTAGAGGAGCTCTCTAATCTATCCTTCCAAAGCACCGCCATAAGATTTTCTCGGACAAGCAATGCAACATCTCCTCCTCTGGCCCCTCCTTCTCTATCACACCTGAAGCAACTAAATCCAGGAATATTTAGTTGCCAATCACACCCTTCCTGCAACCATGTTTCACTAATAGCTACAAAATCATAATTCCAGGTAACAATCCACGCTTTAAGCTCATCCACCTTTCTTACAATGCTCCTTGCATTAAAATAGATACATTTCAGATACTCTCCACCTCCTCCTCTCTTTTCATCCTTAACAATACATTCAAATTTATTATCCTTTTCTTTCTTCTCCCCTACATCTTCGGGCTGAGCACATCCCTTCTCCATCACCTGCCTTTCCTCCCTCACACACAATCTACTTACATGCTCTACTGGTGAACTACATCCTCTCACATTGTTTCCTCAAATTGATTCCCACCCCCCCATCTTACTAGTTTAAAGTCTGCCCTGTAGCCCTAGCAAACCTCCCCGCTAGGATATTGGTCCCCCCAGGATTCAAGTGTAACCCGTCCTTCTTGAACAGGTCACGCCTGCCCCAGAAGAGGTCCCAATGATCCAGAAACTTGAATCCCTGTCCCCTGCTCCAATCCCTCAGCCACGCATTCATCCTCCACCTAATTCCATTCCTACTCTCAATGTCACGTGGCACAGGCAGTAATCTCGAGATTACTACCTTTGCGGTCCTTCTTCTTAACTGCCTTCCTAACTCCCTGTACTCTTGTTTCAGGACCTCTTCCCCTTTCCTACCTATGTCATTGGTACCTACATGTACCACGACCTCTGGCTTCTCCTTTGGTTCTTCCCACTTTCTCCAGATCAAGGGTGTAGCCATGGGCACTCACATGGGCCCCTGCTATGCCTGCCTCTTTGTGGGTTATGTGGAACAGTCTATGCTCCAAATCTATACTGGCACCACTCCCCAGCTTTTCCTCCGCTACATTGACGACTACATTGGTGCTGCTTCCTGCACCCATGCTGAGCTCAACTTTGCCTCTAACTTTCACCCAGCCCTTAAATTCACTTGGTCCATCTTGGACACTTCTCTCCACTTTCTTGATCTCTTGGTCTCCATCTCTGGAGACAGACTTTCCACTGACAGCTTCTACAAACCCACTGACTCCCATAACTATCTTGACTATACCTCTTCCCACCCTGCCCAATGCAAAAATGCCATTCCCTATTCCCAGTTCCTCCGTCTCCGCCGCATCTGCTCCCAGGATGAGACTTTCCGTTCCAGGACTTCTCAAATATCTTCTTTCTTTCAGAATTATGGTTTCCCTTTTGGCATCATCAAAGATGCCCTCACCCGCATCTCCTCCACTTCCCACACTTCAGCCCTTGACCCATCCTCCCATCACCACAACAGGTAGAGGGTTCCCCTTGTCCTCACCTACCACCCCACCAGCCACCGGATCCAGCATATTATCCTATGCAACTTCCGCCACCTTCAACAGGACCCCACCACCAAGCACATCTTTCCCTCCCTACCCCTCTCAGCTTTTCGCAGGGATCGTTCCCTTGGCGACTGCCTGGTCCACACGTCCCTCCCCACAGACCTCCCACCTGGTACTTATCGCTGCAAGCGCAAATGCTACACCTGTCCCCAAACCTCCCCCCGTACCACCATTCCGGGCCCCAGACAGTCCTTCCAGGTGAGGCAACACTTCACCTGTGAGTCTGCTGGAGTTGTCTATTGCATCTGGTGCTTCCGGTGCAGCTTCCTCTACATCAACGAGACCCGACGCAGATTGGGGAGGGCTTCGTCGAGCACCTATGCTCTGTCCATCACAATAGACAGGACCTCCCAGTTGCCACCCACTTCAACTCTGCCTCTCATTCCCATCTAGATATGTCCATACAAGGCCTCCTCTACTGCCATGATGAGGCCAAACTCAGGTTGGAGAAGCAACACCTCATCTACCATCTGGGTAGCCTTCAGCCTGGTGGTATGAACATTGAATTCTCCAATTTCCAGTAATTCCCTCCCTCTCCCCCTTCCCCTATCCCAGATCCCTCTCTGCCTCTCTCCCCTTTCAACTTTCTGCTTCTTTATCTCTACAGTTCTTTCATGCTTATCCCCTCCCCCTCCCCCCTTTATCTTTCCTCTGATTGGTTTTCCACCTGGCGCCTCTAGCCCTTCCCCCTCCCCTATCTCTATTACTGGGCTTCGGCCCTCTCTTCCTCCCCATTCCTGATGAAGGGTCTCGACCCGAAACATTGGCTACTCTTTTCTCACGGATGCTGCCCCACCTGCTGAGTTCTTCCAGTGCTGTGTACATATTCATTGTGTGAGCACCAGTTCCGCCAAACTGAGGAGTGTGGTGGTGTTGGGGAACTGGCGAGGTCTATTGTCCAGAAAGTAGCAGAGGGCTTTGAGGCCTTCTTGATTGAAACGTATAAGGATTGGACATCCATTGTGAAAATGAAGCAGTTGGGACCGGGGAACTGGAAGTTATTGAAGAGGTGGAGGGCATGGGATGTATCCCGGATGTAGGTAGAGAGGGTCTGAACTATGGGTGACAAAATGGATTCGAGGTAGGCAGATACAAGTTCGGTGGGACAGGAGCAGGCCGAAACTATAGGCCTACCAGGACAGTCAGGCTTATGGATCTTGGGGAGGAGGTAAAAGTGAGCAGTGCAGTGTGTGGGAATTATGAGTTTTTTGGCTGAGAATGGAAGGCCTCCGGAGTTGTTAAGGGCAGTGATGGTACGGGAGACAATGGTTTGATGTTTTTTGGTTGGGTCCTGTTCCAGGGGTCAGTAAGTGGAGGTGTCAGAGAGCTGCTGTTTGGCCTCACTGAGGTAGAGGTCCATTCGCCAGACCACTACGGCACCACCTTTGTCTGCGGGTTTGATGGTGAGGTTAGGATTAGTGCGGAGAGAGCAGAGGGAGGGCAGTGCGTTCAGAGGGAGTGAGTCCAACTGCCTGGTCCACACGTCCCTCCCCACAGATCTCCCACCTGGCACTTATCCCTGCAAGCGTAAGTGCTACACCTGTCCCTACACCTCATCTCTTACCACCATTCAGAGCCCCAACCAGTCCTTCCAGGTGAGGCAAAACTTCACTTGTGAGTCTGTTGGGGTAATCTATTGCATCCAGTGCTCCTGGTGCGGCCTCCTCTAAGGAGGAGACCTGATGCAGATTGGGGGACCGCTTCGTCGAGTACCTACGCTCCATCCGCCACAACAGACAGTATTCCCAATTGCCACTCAATTCAACTCTCCTTCACAGTCCCATTTGGATATGTCCATACATGGCCTCCTCTACTGCCATGATGAGGCCAAACTTCGGTTGCAGGAACAACACCTCATATACCGTCTGGGTAGTCTCCAGCCCCTTGGGAGGAACATCAAATACTCCAACTTCCGGTAATTCCCTCCCTCTCCCTTCCCCCATCCCACCTTCACTCTGTCTCCTCTTCTAGCTGCCGATCACCTCTCATGACTCTTCTTCTACTACCCATAGTGCTTTCCCCTTACATTCCTTCTTCACCTCTCCTGCCTATCCCCTCATCTTTGCTCTGATTGGTTTTCTACCCTCCCCCCCACCTTCTTTAGTCCTGACGAAGGGTCTCGACCCGAAACGTTGACTGCTCCTTTCAACGGATGCTGCCCGACCTGCTGAGTTCATTCAGCTTGTTTGTACGTCTTGATTAAACTTGCGGCTGGTCCGTAACACCAGTGGAGGGGTGGGAAGGGCGCAATAAGTTGCCGCGTCATATTTTATTCAGCTCCGTCTATTCCACTGCAAGTGGAGTTTTGAACGTTCAACGGGCTCCTTGTAGACTGACCTTTTATTCTTCCGGCAATAGTCAGACTGACATTCTAACGAGGCGGAGTTCACTCAAATGTCGTATCTCATACAGTAGCCCTGCTAATAATGCCTTATCTTTACTAGTAACGTATGTACTGCGGCAGCACAACTGTTACTTTCTGTAAATCTTTAACCACGTGTGTCCTTTCCGCAAGTAAGTCTGTTTTCCAAGCCCCTCGCCAAGTTTTCTGTGGGTCTCTGCCCCCCATATCTCCTTCGTTTCCCTCTTCCAGTTATAAACCCCCTTCCCCCAGCCCCCTTGCTGCAGCAACACAGGTACCTGCGCTGCATTTGGTGGTGTGCCGGCTGTGCTCGCCCGGTAGTTTGCCGGCTTCGTCATCCATTTGCATGCGGCGGAGGGAAGGTAGGTCGGGGCGATACAGGTCTGTTTTGCGGGCGGCCAGGCTCACCCGGCGGGGCGCCTGTTGCTTGTCAGGTCCTTGACTGACATTTGCCGACCTGGTTTCCATCGGACTGTGCTCGGCTATCCCCGAGGATTCAGCCCACCTGCTTGTCACGACGCCGTCATTGCCCACAGTGATTTGTATCCGGGGAGTCACCAGTTACTTAGCAACGAAGTAGCATTCACTGTTACCTCGTTGGTGACTTTATAATTTTACCACTCAATTGGCATCCTGTAGTCTTTAATTTAGTCTGTAAATATAAGTCCTTGGTGTAATGTTGTCATATGAAGAGGGTTTGATAGTATTTAATCTCAGTTTTCCTCAACCAATAATTAAGACTTGGATCTTGGACAAAATTTTTCGATTTCTACAGGGAATATATAGGATATAAGACCATAAGATACAGCAGCAGAATTAGGCTATTCAGCCCGAGTCTGCTCCACAATTTCATCATGTCTGATCCAGTTTTTCTCTCAAGCCCCAATTTCCTGCCCCTCCTCAACCTTTCCCTTTGACTTGACCTCCTCAGCAGCCTGTGGCCTTTAGTCACTACTCTCTGAGTAAAGAAATTCCTCCTCATCTCTGTTCTAAAAGGATGCCCCTCTATTTTGAGCTGTGTCCTTTCCACATCCACTCTATCAAGACCTTTCACCATTCGATAGGTTTCAATTAGCTCACCCCTCAATCTTCTGAATTCCAGTGAATACAGGCCCAAAGCCATCAAACATTCTTCATATGACAAGCTATTCAATCTTGGAATCATTTTTGAGAACCTCCTTTGAACCCTCTCCAGTTTCAGCACATCCTTTCTAACATAAAGGACCCAAAACTGCTCACAATACACCAATTGAGGCCTCTCCAGTGCTTTATAAAGCCTCAGCATTACATCTTTGCTTTTATATTCCAGTGCTCTTGAAATTAATGCTAACATTGCATTAGCCTTTCTCACCACAGACTCATCCAGTACTCCAAGCCAACATACCTAGCAATCGACTCCAACAACTTCCCATCACTGTCTGACTAACTAGCTGATAGTGTCCTTTTTTCTGCCTCTTTTCCTTCTTAAAGAGTGGAGTAACATTTGCAATTTTCCATTCCTTCACAACCATTCCAGAATCAAGTGATTCTTGAAAGATAATTACTAATGCCTCCACAATCTCTTCAGCCACCTCTTTCAGAATGCTGGGATGGACACCATCTGCTCCAGGTTACTTACCTTACCTTCAGACCTTTCAGTTTCCCAAGAACCTTCTCACTAGTTATGATAACTTAATACTTTGACCCCTGGTACCTGAAACTTCCACCATACTGCTAGTGTCTTCCACAGTGAAGACTGATGCAAAATACTTATTAAGCTCACCCGCTATTTCCTTGTCCCCCATTACTACGACTCCAGCATCGTGTTCAAGTGGTCCAATATCCACTCTCAGCTCTCTACATTTTATATATCTGAAGAAACTTCTGGTATCATCTTTAATATTTTTAGTGAGCTTAATTTCATTTTTCCATCTTTACATTTCTAATGACTCTTTTAGTTGCCTTCTGTTGGTATTTGAAAGCATCCCAATCCCCTCACTTCCCACTAATTTTTGCTCTATTATATATAATCTCTTTGGTTTTTATGTTGGCTTTGACTTCTCTTGTTAGCCATGGATGTGTCATCTTACCTTTAGAATACTTCTTCCTCTTTGGGATGTATATATCTTGTGCCTTGCAAATCGCTTCCAGAAATTTCAGCCATTGCTGCTCTGCCATCATCCCTACCAGTGTTCTTTACCAATCAATTCTGGCCATCTCCTCTCTCATGCCTCTATAAATCCTTCACTCCACTGTCATACGGATGCATCTGACTTTAGCTTCTCCTCAGATTTCTGGGTGAATTCAATTATATTATCACTTACACCTAACGGTTCTTTTACTTTAAGCTCTCTAATCAATTCTGGTTCATTACACAACACCCAATCCAGAATAACTGATCCCCTAGTGGGCTCAACCATGAGCTGCTATAAAAAGGCATCTCATAGGCATTCTAGAAATTACCCCTATTGAAATCCCACACAAACCTGATTTTCCCAATATACCTGCAAATTGAAATCCCCCATGGCTATTGTAACATTGCCCTTTTGGCATGCATTTTCTATCCCCCATTGTAATTTATAGACCACATCCTTATTACTGTTTGGGGGTCTGCATACAACTCCCATCAGGGTCTTTTTACCCTTTCATTTCCTTAGTTCTATCCACAATGATTCAATAGCTTCTGACCTCATGTTACCTCTTTCTAATGATTTTATTTCATTTTTCACCAACAGAGCAATGGCAGTCCCTCTGCCTGCCTGTCTTTTCATTACAATGTATATCCTTGGACATTAAGCTCACAGCTATAACCTTCTTTCAGCCTACAACATCAAACATGCCAATCTGTAACTGTGCCCCAAATTCATCTACCTTATTCCATATACTGTGCACATTCAAATATAACACCTTCAGTCCTGTATTCGCTCTTTTCGATTTTGTCCACCTTTTACATTGTATCTTATCCTGTTGACTGCAATTTTGTCCTATTATCAGCCTCTCCTTGCTAGGAGACTCAGTAAACACAGCCACTACCTCTCTTTGTAAATCAACTAACTCATCTTCAGCACTATTACTCTGGTTCCCATCCCCCATCAAATTAGTTTAAACCTACCTGAACAACTCCAGCCAACCTGCCTGCAAGGATATTGGACCCCCTCAGATTCAGGTGTAACCCATCCCTTTCTGCACATCATACCTTCCCCAGAAGAGATCTCATTGATCCATAAATCTGAGACCCTGTCCCCTGCACCAGTTCCTCAATCATGCATTCACCTGCCAAATAATTCTATTCTTACCCTCTCTGGCACATGGTACAGGGAGCAATCCAGAGATTAATACCCTGGAGGTCCTGTTTCTCAGCTTTCTACCTAGCTCACTGGTCTCTCTTCACGTCCTCCTCACCTTGTCTACCCATGTCATTGATGCTAATATGCACCAAGACTTCAGGCTGCTCACTCTCACCCTTGAGAATGTCATGGACCCGATCATGACAACCCTGACCCTGGCACCAGGGAGGCAACCTACCATCCGGATGTCCACAGAATCTCATTTCTGTTCCTCTGACTAAGGAATCTTCTATCAACACTGAGTCCTCTTCACTTGTCTGCTTTTCTGAGGCACAGCACCAAAATCAGTGCTAGAGACTCAGTCACTGTGGCTCCCCCCAGTAGGTCATCCCCCTCAATAGTATCCCCAGAGGTATAATTATTATTGAGAGGATCAGCCACAGAGGTCCTCTGCACTGGCTGTGCTTTTCCCCTCCTCCTTCTGACAGACACCCAGTTACCTGTATCCTGCAACCTCGGAGTGACTACCTCCCTGTAGCTCCTGTCTATCACCTCCTTGTTCTCCTGTATGAGTCGAGGGTCATCGAACGGCAGCTCCAGTTTCTTAACATGTCCTCTGAGGAGCTGCAATTTGGTGTACCTGGTGCAGATGTGTTTATCTGGGAAACTGGAGGTCCCCAGACTTCCCACATCCCACACAGAGTGCAAAACACTGTCCTTGGAACCAATCTCACTAATCTACAATCCCCTAACAGACAAGGAATGAACAAATAAGGGCAGAGAGAGAGAGAGAGTAACTTACAAGACAATGTACCTCACTCAAACCCGATGAGCCAAAACCACTCGAAATACTGGCACACTCAAAAGAATGGCTGCTCCAAGAATGGCCACTCCACTTGCACTGAAATTATTCTTATTGGCCCTTTCTAATGAAACCCTCTTGATGATTGGTACTCATCAACTCAGAGAAGCTGCTGTGAAACTCTGCCTTTGAAATCTCGATCGCCCTCCTGATTGAAAAGTAGCTCTTTTTATGTAGATCTGACTTGGATTGTCCAAGCAAAGTGCATGATCATATACTTACCAACATTGTATTCCATCTGCTACTTCTTTGCCCATTCCCCTAATCTTTCTAAGTCCTTATGTAGCCTCTCTACTTCCTCAAAACTACTTGCCCCTCCACCTATCTTCGTATTATCTGCTAACTGGCCACAAAGCTATTAATGCCATCATCCAAATCGGTCCCACCACAGAACCATTGCAGTTCCTTAGTTCTACCTACAATGATTCTACATCTTCCAATCCTATGTCACCTCTTTCTAATGACTTGATTTCATTTTTTACCAACACAGCCACATCACCCCTTCTGCCTACCTGCCTGTCCTTTCAATACAATGTGTATCCTTGGACATTAAGCTCCCAGCTATAATCTTCTTTCAGCCATAACTCAGTGATGCCCACAACGTCATACATGCCAATCTCTAACTATGCTACAAGTTCATCCACCTTATTCTGTATGCTGCACACATTCAAATATAACACCTTCAGTCCTATATTTACCTTTTAACATTTTGTTCACCTTTTACATTGCAACTTATCCTGTTGACTGCAATTTTGCCCCATCATCAACCTCTCCCTGCTAGCAGTTTCACTACACTGCCTCGGTTTGTAAACCAACTATCTCAGCATCAGCACTATCACTCTGGATCCTACCCCCTACCAAATTAGTTAAAACCCTGCTGAACAGCCCTGGCAAACTTGACTGAAAGCATATTAATCCCCCTCAGGTTCAGGTGCAACCCGTCCCTTTCGTACAGGTTGTACTTTCCCCAGAAGAGATCTCTGTGATCCATAAATCTGAATCCCTGCCCCGTGCACCAGGTCCTCAGCCACACATTCATCTGCCAAATCATCATATTCTTACCCTCTCTGACCCATGGCACAGGCAGAAATCCAGAGATTACTGACCTGAAGGTCCTGTTTTTCAGCTTTCTGTTTAGCTCCCTAAAATCTTTCTTCAGGACCTCTTCACCTTTCCTACCTATGTCATTGGTGCCAATATGGACGAAGACTCTGGCTGCTCACCTTCCTGCTTTAGAATGCCATGGATCTGAACTGAGATCTCCCTGATCCTGGAACCTGGGAGGCAACATATCATCCAGGTGTCTCTATTGCATTGACAGTATCTCTCTGTTCCTCTGACAATGGAATCTCACAGTCCTTTTCATCTCTCTTCTCTTCTGAGCCAGAGCACCACACTCAGTGCTATAGACCCAGTCACTGCAGCTATTCCCTGATAGGTCGACCTCTCCAATAGCATCCAAAGTGGTATACGGTACTGATTATCAAGGGGAATGGCCACGAGGGTCCTCTGTACTGGCTGCCCATTTCCCTTCCTTCTCCAGTCACCCAGTTACCTGCCTCCTGCAATCTAGGGGTGACTACCTCCTTGTAGCTCCTGTCTATCACCTCCTCATTCTCCTGTATGAGCTGATGTTCATTGAGCTGCAGCTCCAGTTCCTTAATACCTTCTCTGGGGAGCTGCAGCTTGGTGCACCTGGTACAATGTGATTATCCAGGAGGATGGAGGTCTCCCAGAATTCCCACATCTCAGACAAAGAACAAAACACTGTCCCTGGAGACATTCTCACTGCACTAACTGTGGCCCAACAGACAAGGAATGAAGAATAAAGAAGTAAAATAAAGAAACTTACCCGATACCTATGTCCCTCGCCCAAACCTGATGAGCCAAAGCCACTCTAACACTGGCCCACTCACAACAATGATCGCTCCACTTGGCCTGCCTTATTTTAATTTGTCCTTTCTAATGAATTCTGCTCAGTGATTGGTCACAGTCCAATTCTAAAAACTGCTGCAAGGTGTTGCCTTTTTAACCTTGAGTTGAACCCAAGTGAAAAGGTAGCTCTCCTTTTGTAGTCCCGCTCAATGATTGATCACAGTCCAGCTCCGGTCAAAGCATCTTCAACATAAGATGTAAGAGCAATGGTAGATCATGTATATTATTTGTTACCAGGTTGCTAAATCCCTTGATTGCTTTTGCACCCCAAAATCTATGCATGTTAGCCTGGAATTCACTCAATAACCCAGAGCCAAAGGTCCCTAATTTACAACCCTCTAAGAAAATTCTCATTTTAGTCCTAAATAACAGTCCGCTAACATTGTGGATGTGGCCCCTAGTTATAGATTCTCCTATCTCCAGCTTAAAAGAAACATTTTTCAATATCTACCATCAATTCTTGTTTGTAAGAAACTTGCAGACTCTACTTTCCTTTTATAGGTCAACTGCTTCTTCTCAGAGAGCAAACAAGAGAACCTATGCTACAATGTTTATCCTTTCTTATCTGTGGAGGGCCAAACTATAGTTTTGCTAAGTTTATACATAACTCCAATTATTTTCCCGAACCCCAGTACATACGGATGCCAAGGTTCTACCTTATTGGCCTATGGCTGTCAGAAATCTACAACTGTGGAATGATTTGTCTTGTTACATTTAAAATAGCTATGCAAGTCATGTTAGTACATAACAGGAACCGCTAAATAATTATTTAGTTCAAGAATTGTACTTGCCAGAGGTAAAAAAGTTGGATTTCAAATTGTTTCAAACAAGAGTTTAATGCATTGATTTTAATCTCAAGGCACAAACTATTTATTGTAGCTTTTCTCAAAATACTGTATGAAAGAATTGGAATTCCACTTTATTCCTACATATTGAATTCTTTCCAAATGTGCTTGGTTGAGATACCGCAATTCAAATTTACGAACCAGCAGATTTATCTTTCGTTTTCTGGGTTGCTCAAGATACCTCCACGACTACGCTGAAATGAGAATCCAGAATTAAAATACTGTGAGTGCTGAACATCTGAAATAAAACAGAATACTCAGCAGATCAGGCAGTACCTGGACAGAGGGACACCAAGTTAACGTTCTGACTTCGTGTTGACGTGAACTCAATACAAGGGGCGGTTGTTCCATCAGATGAGTCATCGTTATATGGCCCAAAAAATTTACCCTCCGAGGCAGACTGGTAAAGGAAGTATCTGCCGGACATCTCCCACTCTCGACCGTGACAGCTGGGGAACTTGAGGTTGAAATAGCACATGATCTGGGTCTCCTGAGTTCTCGTTGGGAACCCGTTGCTCATACAAAGTGCAGCTGGGCTTCCGTACACTCCCTTTCCCACACACATTCACCTGATCGTCCAATCATGGCCCTCCGTCCTGCCACTCACGCAGATGGCAGGTGCAGGAATGCGTGGCTGTGGAATGGGCATTTTACCTCTGATCGATGAAAGATAGACAATACCTTTGGTAAAGTCGGTAAGATATAGATTCATCGAATTGATTCCCAAGAAGAGACAGGTGACCCACAAGGGGAATTCAAGTAAAATTGGATTCTCCAGTGTGATGTGTGAACAGCATACTGTGATTTTTGTCGGAGTTCCGCAACTCTGTAAGGACAAGATTTATGGGGCTCCAGGGTATTGTAGTAAGGAAGAAAGGCAACCTTTTCACCATCTATTTCCCGGATCATGAAGCGAGGTGTTTATTTTGAAATGGCCTACATTGCTGTTGCAATGCCAAATTTCTTTACGCTTTTTGAAAAGTTGTATTTATTTTGAAACCTTTTGTAATCTTGTGGGGCTTTTTTTTGCAACTTTTAGTGCTGGGTTTGCCATCTTTTATGGATGTTGACGTTCCTTGGGGGGGGCACCGATGCTTTTTTGCTGGTGGGGGAAGGGGTGTCATTGCTTTGCTGCTGCTTATGTGTGGGAGGGGGAGTTGGGGGGGCTTTGGAGTTCTAACATTTAACTGCCATTCATTCTTTGGGACACTCCTCTTTTCGTGGATGTTTGCAAAGAAAGAGAATTTCAGGATGTATATTGTATACATTTCTCCGACTTTCAATGTGCCTACTGAAACTCGTCGATTATAATCTAGGGAGGTAATCAGGGTAAGTTCCCATTGCCTATTAAATGCTCCCAATGGTATGTGTCTTAAACAGCCTCTGACAACCAAGTCTAGCTCCTGACCTTCACGCAACACTCACAAAATGCTGGTAGAACGCAGCAGGCCAGGCAACATCTATAAGGAGAAGCACTGTCGACGTTTCAGGCCGAGACCCATCATCAGGACTTCACGTGTGGCTTTGCTTCTAAGCTGGTTGGAACCGTTTTTACTGACAGGAGAAGGGGCAAAGGTGGGTTACTGGCGCCATAGCCAGTCATTTCGGGCAGATGGGGCTCATCAGCCGAGGTTGGCAGCTCATCTAGGAGAAGGAAAACTCTGATCTCAAACCACCGCCGCCTTGCAGCTACACTCACTCATTGGGAAGGCTTTGGGAGTAAGCCCTAAGGGTAAAATCTGGAGCTGGAGTTCCTAAGGCAGTCCTACATTGAGTTCAATGTTGACTGGCAACTCCTATGACACTGCTGGTGCTAAACTGTATCGGTCTCTGCCATTCGTTTGGGTTCATCAGGTGTGTGGAGAGGGGGAGCTTGCTACATGGGCAACAGCTTGCTCTCCATATCGTACTGCCCAGGTTTGTGCAATCTAGACAGCTAGGATGCAATATCCATGGTCGACCCTGACTGAAGGAAGCCTCATTATCATCATTACTGATATTGGTCGTATTGCTCCATTCATCAAGATCTGAGCCATTTTTTGCCGGTTTACATTACTTTTCTCTTTGTTGGTTGTTACTTTGTATTCTGAATAGGAACCACACACAATGCAGAGAAATCTATTGTTGATATGGTAGCAGTATGGCACACTGCTGTAATGTGTACTCCAAATGTTTGAATGCTTTGTTCTTTGTTGTACTATTTGTGTCATGCATCCTTCATTTTTTGTGCATTTTCTCCATTTTAGGTTCATCTATAATTATTTTTCATGATTATTCTACTATCTTGTCTTGTTTTTGACAATTAATCTATTTATTTATTTTAAGAGATACAACACAGTAACAGACCCTCCCAGCCAACCCAATCTGACCCATTTGATCAATTAATCTATTAACTGGTATGTGGGGGGAAACTGGAACAGCTGGAGGAAACCCACACAGTCACAGGGAGAACGTATAGACAGTGGAATTGAACCCGGTTCACTGGTACGGTAATAGCATTACAATAACTGTACTGCCCATAATCAATCTCATTCAGTTTATTGTTCTCAGGCTTGTTATTTTCACTACATCTTTCTTCACTGTTCCACTTTATTAGTGTTGATGCTTAATTTTTGATCTCAGGCCTCTGATCTCATTCTGATTGAAATGCAGCCTGTTGCATTTCAAAAGCTGTTCACCAATGCAGCCTTTACATTATCTGTGCTATGCCAGTTTCCTATAGAATGAATATCTTTCTTCCATTCTTGAAAAGCATATTCATTCACTTGATTTGGCTTCCTCTATGCCAATTAGTTAGGTGAAGCAAACATTGATGATAAAATTCAATATTGCCTTCAATGTGAAGGACAAAGAATATCTGAGGAACTTAATAAGTACTTTGCTTCAGTGAAGGTCGGCCTGTGAGACAGCGGGAGAGTTTAAAAAGCAAGCAGATTGATGGAGCGGGCCATGGAGTAGTGGGAGACAGAGTAGGAAGGCTTTGGCTCAAGAGGCTTCGGAGGGCAGAGGCTGAGGACGAGCTTGCCGGGTAAGGTAAGGTGAGGTAAGGCTGGGTAAGCTCCTCTAAGTTAATCTAATTAACAGAAGTAGGTAATGGAGGCAGCAGTTTGGGCAGTCGGGTGCTCTGTTTGCAGTATGTGGGAAATCAGGGCGAGCACAATTGTCCCTGATGGCTACACCTGTAAAAGGTGCATCCAGCTGCAGCTCCTGAGAAACCGAGTGAGGGAACTGCAGCTGGAGCTGGATGAACTTCGGATCATCCGGCGGGCAGAGGCAAAAATAGACAGGAGTTTCAGGGAGACAGTCACCCCTAAAAGTGAGGAGGCAGGTAGCTGGGTGACTGTCAGGAGAGGGAAGGGGAATAGACAGAAAGAGCAGAGCACCCCTGTGGCCGTTCCCATCAACAATAAGTATACCATTTTGGATACTGTTGGTGGGAACGACATACCAGGAACAAGTTGCAGTGGTCACATCTCTGGTGCCGAGACTGGACTCTCAGCTCAGAAGGAGGGAAAAGAGGAGAGCAGTAGTAATAGGGGATTTGATAGTTAGGGGGACAGATAAGAGATTCTGTGGGAGAGATCAAGAATCCAGGATGGTCTGTTGCCTCCCTGGTGCCAGGGTCTGTGATATCTCGGATTGAGTTCTCCGTATTTTGAAGAGGGAGGGTGAGCAGCCAGAGGTCGTGGTCCATGTAGGGACCAATGACGTGGGTAGGAAGATGGAGGAGGTCCTGCAAAGGGAGTTAGGTGCAAAGTCGAAGGACAGGACCTCCAGGGCTGCTACCCATGCGATGTGCTAGTGAGCTAGAAATAGGAAGATAATGCAGCTAAATATGTGGCTAAGGAGTTGGTGCAGGAGGGAGGGCTTCAGGTTTCTGGACAATTGGGCCTTGTTCCAGGGAAGGTGGGACCTGTTCCAACGGGACGGGTTGTTCCTGAACTGAAGGGGGACTGATATCCTTGTGGGAGGGTTTGCTAGTGCTGCTCCGGGGGGGTTTACACTAGATTTGCAGGGGGAGGGGAACCAGAGTGTTAGAGCAGATAGTGAGGTGGAGGAGGATAAAGGTCATGCGAGAGCTGCAAGTAGAGTGAATGGAGTAAAGCCAGATCTAACATATAAAGAGGCTTTGAGGAAAGAGAAGCAGAATAAAGGGTGTAAAGGTAATAAGGTAGAAGGGCTAAAGTGTGTGTACTTCAATGCAAGAAGCATTGGGAACAAAGGTGATGAACTGAGAGCTTGGATATATACATGGAATTATGATGTAGTGGCCTTTACAGAGACTTGGCAGGCACCAGGGCAGGAATGGATTCTCAATATTCCTGCATTTCAGTGTTTTAAAAGGGATAGAGAAGGGGAGAAGGGGAGGAGGGGTGGCATTACTGGTCAGGGATACTATTACAGCTACGGAAAGGGTGGGTAATGTATCAGGATCCTCTTTTGAGTTAGTTTTGGTGGAAGTCAGGAACAGGAAGGGAGCAGTTATTCTATTGAGAGTATTCTATAGACCCCTGGTAGCAGCAGAGATACCAAGGAGCAGATTACGAGGCAGATTTTGGAAAGCTGCAAAAATAACAGGGTTGTTATCATGGGTTCCCTATTAACTTCCCTAATATTGATTGGCACCTGATTAGTTCCAATAGTTTAGATGGAGCAGAATTTGTTAAGTGTATCCAGGACTGATTCCTGTCACAGTATGTCAGAATGCCAGACTAGATCTAGTATTAGGTAACAAACTGGGTCAGGTCACAGATCTCTCAGTGGGTGAGCATCTGGGGGACAGTGACCACCACTCACTGGCCTTTAGCATTATCATGGAAAGGATAGAATCAGAGAGGACAGGAAAATTTTGAATTGGGGAAGGACAAATTATGGGGCCAAAAGGCTAGAACTTGCGGGTGTGAATTGGGATGATGTTTTTGCAGGGAAATATACTATGGACATGTGGTCGATGTTTAAGGATCTCCTGCAGGATGTTAAGGATAAATTTGTCCCAGTGAAGAAGATAAAGTAGGGTGAAGTAGGGATAATAGTAGGGTGAAGGAATAGTAGGTGAGGTGGAAAACCAGTCAGGTGGAAGAAGGCAGCATACATGAGGTTTAGGAAGCATGGATCAGATGGGGCTATTGAGGAATATAGGGTAGCAAGAAAGGAACTTAAGAAGGGGCTGAGAAGAGCAAGAAGGGGGCATGAGAAGGCCATGGCGAGTAGGGTAAAGGAAAACCCCAAGGCATTCTTCAATTATGTGAAGAACAGAAGGATGACAGGAGTGAAGGTAGGACCAATTAGAGATAAAGGTGGGAAGATGTGCCTGCAGGCTGCAGAAGTGAGCGAGGTTCTCAATGAATACTTCTCTTCGGAATTCACCAATGAGAGGGAACTTGAAGACGGTGAGGACAATATGAGTGAGGTTGATGTTCTGGAGCATGTTGATATTGAGGGAGAGGAGGTGTTGGAGTTGTTAAAATACATTAGGACAGTTAAGTCCCCAGGGCCTGACGGAATATTCCCCAGGCTGCTCCATGAGGCAAGGGAAGAGATTGCTGAGCCTCTGGCTAGGATCTTTATGTCCTCATTGTCCATGGGAATGGTACTGGAGGATTGCAGGGAGGCGAATGTTGTCCCCTCGTTCAAAAAAGGTAGTAGGGATAGTCCGGGTAATTATAGACCAGTGAGCCTTACGTCTGTGGTGGGAAAGCTGTTGGAAAAGATTCTTACAGATAGGATCTACGGGCATTTAGAGAATCATGGTCTGATCAGGGGCAGTCAGCATGGCTTTGTGAAGGGCAGATTGTGTCTAACAAGCCTGATAGAGTTCTTTGAGGAGGTGACCAGGCATATAGATGAGGGTAGTGCAGTGGATGTGATCTACATGGATTTTAGTAAGGCATTTGATAAGGTTCCACACGGTAGGCTTATTCAGAAAGTCAGAAGGCATGGGATCCTGGGAAGTTTGGCCAGGTGGATTCAGAATTGGTTTGCCTACAGAAAGCAGAGGGTCGTGGCAGAGGGAGTACATTCGGATTGGAGGGTTTCAAGGATCAGTTCTGGGACCTCTACTTTCGTGATTTTTATTAACGACCTGGATGTGGGGGTAGAAGAGTGGGTTGGCAAGTTTGCAGATGACATAAAGGTTGGTGGTGTTGTGGATTATGTAGAGGATTGTCAAAGATTGCAGAGAGACATTGATAGAATGCAGAAGTGGGCTAAGAAGTGGCAGATGGAGTTCAACCCGGAGAAGTGTGAGGTGGTACACTTTGAAAGGACAAACTCCAAGGCAGAGTACAAAGTAAATGGCAGGATACTTGGTAGTGTGGAGGAGCAGAGGGATCTGGGGGTACATGTCTACAGATCCCTGAAAGTTGCTTCACAGGTAGATAGGGTAGTTAAGAAAGTTTATGGGGTGTTAGCTTTCATAAGTCGAGGGATAGAGTTTAAGAGACGTGATGTAATGATGCAGCTCTATAAATCTCTGGTTAGGCCACACTTGGAGTACTGTGTCCAGTTCTGGTCACCTCAGTATAGGAAGGATGTAGAAGCATTGGAAAGGGTACAGAGGAGATTTACCAGGATGCTGCCTGGTTTAGAGAGTATGGATTATGATCAGAGATTAAGGGAGATGGGGCTTTACACTTTGGAGAGAAGAAGGATTAGAGAAGACATGATAGAGGTATACAAGATATTAATAGATAGAGTGGACAGCCAATGCCTCTTCCCCAGGGCACCACTGCTCAATACAAGAGGACATGGCTTTAAGGTAAGGGGTGGGAAGTTCAAGGGGGATATTAGAGGAAGGTTTTTTTTTGCTCAGAGAGTGGTTGGTGCGTGGAATGCACTGCCTGAGTCAGTGGTGGAGGCAGATACACTAGTGAAATTTAAGAGATTACTAGACAGGTACATGGAGGAATTTAAGGTGGGGGGATATATGAGAGGCAGGGTTTAGGGGTAGGCACAACATTGTGGGCCAAAGGGCCTATAGTGTGCTGTACTATTCTATGTTCTATGTTTACTGTGGAAAACACTAGCCGTATGCCAGAGGTCCGTGAGTGTCAGGGAGCAGGTGTGAGTGCCATTGCTATTACAAAGGAAAAAGTGCTAGGCAAACTCAAAGGTCTCAAAGTGGATAAGTCACCTGGACCAGAATGACTACATCCCAGAATCCTGAAAGAGGGATTCCATTAGATGCGTTGGCCATGATCTTTCAAAATCACTTGATTCTGGCATGGTCCTGTAGGACTGGAAAATTGCAAATGTCACTCCACTCTTTAAGAAGGGAGGAAGACAAAACAGAGGAAATTATAGGCTAGTTAGCCTAACCTCTGCGGTTGGGAAAGTGTTGGTGTCCACTATTAAGGATGCTTGGAGACTAATGACAACATAAGTTAAAGTCACCATGGTTTCTGCAAAGGGAAATCTTGCCTGTCAAATCTGTTGGAATTCTTCGAGGAAGCAGGGTGGACAAAGGAGAGGTTTCATTTACTTAGATTTTCAGAAGGCATTTGCTAAGGTGCCTCACATGACCAAAGATGTAGGGGAGAAGGAAGAAAAAGATAATAAAGTTGATTGCATTGTTAGCGATAAACAGAGAGAAAGAGGTGGTGAGTCTCTTAAATGCATCTATTTTAATGCTAGGAGCATTGTAAGAAAGGTGGATAAGCTGGGAGCATGGATTGTTACCTGGAAATATGATGTTGTAGCTATTAGTGAAAACATGGTTGCAGGGTGGGTGTGATTGGCAACTAAATATTCCTGGATTTCATTGCTTCAGGTGTGATAGAATTGGAGGGGCAAGAGGAGGAGGTGTTCCATTGCTTGTCAGAGAAAATATTACAGCGGTGCTTTGGCAGGATAGATTAGAGAGCTCATCTAGGGAGGCTATTTGGGTGGAATTGAGGAATGGGAAAGGTGTAGTAACACTTATAGGGGTGTATTCTCGACCACCTAATGGGGAGCGAGAATTGTAGGAGCAAATTTGTAAGGAGATAGCAGATATTTGTAGCAAGCACAAGGTTCTGATTGTGGGAGATTCTGATTTTCCACACATAGACTGGGAAGCCCATTCTGTAAAAGGGCTGGATGGTTTGGAGTCTGTAAAATGTGTGCAGGATAGTTTTTTGCAGCAATACATAGAGGTACCGACTAGAGAAGGGGCAGTGTTGGATCTTCTGTTAGGGAATGAGATAGGTCAGGTGACAGAGGTATGTGTTGGGGAGCACTTCGGGTCCAGAGATCACAATACCATTAGTTTCAATATAATTATGAAGAGAAGGATAGGACTGGACCCAGGGTTAAGATTTTTGATTGGAGAAAGGCTAACTTTGAGGAGATGCGAAGGGATTTAGAGAGAGTGGATTGGGTCAAGTTGTTTTATGGGAAGGATGTAATAGAGAAATGGAGGTCATTTAAAGGTGAAATTTTGAGGGTACAGAATCTTTATGTTCCTGTTAGGTTGAAAGGAAAGGTTAAAAGTTTGAGGAGCCATGGTTTACAAGGGATATTGGAACCTTGGTTCAGAAAAAGAGGGAGATCTATAATAAATATAGGCAGCATGGAGTAAATGAGGTGCTCGAGGAATATAAAGAATGTAAAAAGAATCTTAAGAAAGAAATTAGAAAAGCTAAAAGAAGATATACGATTGCTTTGGCAAGTAAGGTGAAAATAAATCCAAAGGGTTTCTACAGTTATATTAATAGCAAAAGGATAGTGAGGAATAAAATTGGTCCCTTAGAGAATCAAAGTGGACAGCTATGTGTGGAGCCGAAAGTGATGGGGGAGATTTTGAACAATTTCTTTTCTTCAGTATTCACTAAAGAGAAGGATATTGAATTGTGTAAGGTAAGGGAAACAAGTAGGGAAGTTATGGAAACTATGACGATTAAAGAACAGGAAGTACTGGCACTTCTAAGGAATATAAAAGTGGATAAATCTCCGGGTCCTGACAGGATATTCCCTAGGAGCTTGAGGGAAGTTGGTGTAGAAATAGCAGGGGCTCTGACAGAAATATTTCAAATGTCATTAGAAATGGGGATGGTGCCAGAGGATTGGCGTATTGCTCATGTGGTTCCATTGTTTAAAAAGGGTTCTAAGAGTAAACCTAGTAATTATAGGCCTGTCAGTTTGACGAGGGTGGTGGGTAAATTAATGGAAAGTATTCTTAGAGATGGTATATATAATTATCTGGATAGACAGGGTCTGATTAGGAATAGTCAGCATGGATTTGTGTGTGGAAGGTCATGTTTGACAAATCTTACTGAATTTTTTGAAGAGGTTACGAGGAAAGTTGACGAAGGTAAAGCAGTGGATGTTGTCTATATGGACTTCAGTAAGGCCTTTGACAAGGTTCCGCACAGAAGGTTAGTTAGGAAGGTTCAATTGTTAGGTATTAATATTGAAGTAGTAAAATGGATTCAACAGTGGCTAGATGGGAGATGCCAGAGAGTAGTGGTGGATAACTGTTTGTCAGGTTGGAGGCCGGTGATTAGTGGTGGGCTCAGGGATCTGTATTGGGTCCAATGTTGTTTGTTATATACATGAATGATCTGGATGATGGAGTGGTAAATTGGATTATTAAGTATGCAGATGATACTGAGGTAGGTGGCGTTGTGGATAATGAAGTAGGTTTTCAAAGCTTACAGAGAGATTTAGGCCATTTAGAAGAGTGGGCTGAATGATGGCAGATGGAGTTTAATGCTGATAAATGTGAGGTGCTACATTTTGGTTGGAATGATCCAAACAGGACATAC
Organism: Hypanus sabinus; assembly: GCF_030144855.1. Lineage (NCBI taxonomy): Eukaryota > Metazoa > Chordata > Chondrichthyes > Myliobatiformes > Dasyatidae > Hypanus > Hypanus sabinus. The sequence continues at coordinate 14,712,964 of NC_082722.1, read as the reverse complement.
ATCGTAAATGGTCGGGCATTGAAGATTGCAGTAGAACAGGGTGATCTAGGAATAATGGTGCATAGTTCCCTGAAGGTGGAATCTCACGTAGATAGGGTGGTGAAGAAAGCTTTTGGTATGCTGGCCTTTATAAATCAGAGCATTGAGTATAGGAGTTGGGATGTAATGTTAAAATTGTACAAGGCATTGGTAAGGCCAAATTTGGAGAATTGTGTACAGTTCTGGTCACCAAATTATAGGAAAGATATTAACAAAGTAGAATACGTACACAATGCTGGAAGAACTCAGCAGATCAGGCAGCATCTGTGAGAAAAGAGTAGCCAACATTTCGGGCCGAGACCCTTCATCAGGAATGGAGGGGGGGGAAGAGAAGGTCGAAGCCCAGTAATAGAGATAGGGGAGGGGGTTGGGCCTAGAGGCGCCAGGTGGAAAACCAATCAGAGGAAAGATAAAGGGGGCGAGGGGAAAAACATGAAAGAACTGCAGAGATAAAGTTGAAAGGGGAGAGAGGCAGAGAGGGACCTGGGATAGGGGAAGGGGGAGGGGGAGGGAATTATCGGAAATTGGAGAATTCAATGTTCATACCACCAGGCTAGAGGCTACCCAGATGGTAGATGAGGTGTTGCTCCTCCAACCTGAGTTTGGCCTCATCATGGCAGTAGAGGAGGCCATGTATGGACATATCTAGATGGGAATGAGAGGGAATGGGAATGAAGTGGGTGGCAACCAGGAGGTCCTGTCTATTGTGACGGACGGAGAACAAAATAGAGAGTACCGAGAAGATTTACTAGACTGTTACTTGGGTTTCAGCAGCTAAGTTACAGGGAAAGGCTGAATAAGTTAGTTAGGTCTTTATTCTTTGCAGCGCAGAAGGTTGAGGGGGGACTTGATCGAGGTATTTAAAATAATGAGGGAGATAGATAGAGTTGACGTGGATAGGCTTTTTCCATTGAGAGTAGGGGAGATTCAAACAAGAGGACATGATTTGAGAGTTAGGGGGCAAAAGTTTAGGGGTAACACGAGGGGGAACTTCTTTACTCAGAGAGTTGTAGCCGTGTGGAATGAGCTTCCAGTAGAAGTGGTAGAGGCAGGTTCGATATGTCATTTAAAGTAAAATTGGATAGGTATATGGATAGGAAAGGAATGGAGGGTTATGGGCTGAGTGCGGGTCGGTGGGACTAGGTGAGAGTAAGCGTTTGGCACGGACGAGAAGGGCCGGGATGGCCTGTTTCCATGCTCTAATTGTTATATGATTATAAGATGGATGTGGGGAGGATGCTTCCTCTTGTGGTGGTGTCCAAATCTAGAGGGCACAGCCTCAAACTTGAGGGCAACCTTTTAGAACAGAAAGAGGAATTTTTTTTTTAGCCAAAGAGTGGTGAATCTGTGGACTGCTCTGCCACAGACAGTGGTGGGGGCCAAGTCTGCGCCTATATTTAAAGCGAAGGTTGATAGATTCTTGATTGATACCAAGGGATATGGTGAAAGGGCAGGTATATGGGGCTGATGAAATGAAATGGTGGAACAGACTCGGGCCAAATGGCCTAATTCTGTTCCTGTGTCTTATGGTCTTAATGTGCTACTCAAATGAAAAGAGTATTTAAAAATATTAGAAGTAAGTGATGTTAATTTGGATTTTTGAAAGGACCATGTTTGACTTTAAAGATGTGGACTAATAGATTAGGGAAAACCAGTGGATTTGGATTCTAGTAGCTTTGAATAAAGCCTACAGAGGAAACTAATTAACAAGTTACAACATTAAGGGTAATAGGATTAATACACTGACATTGATAGAGAATTTGTTATTGAACAGGCAGCAAAGAATGGAAATAATTAGATCTTTCTCAGATTGGCAGTTGTAACATATGAGGTACCTGGGGAATCAATGCTTGCTCTGATCTATTCAAGATCAGTATCAATGGTTTGGCTGAGGAGTCAAAATGGCATAGTGTAGGCTTGCCTGTGATACTACTCTAGGCAGGGTTGTGTGAATGGATCAGGATGGAAGAAGACTTTAAGGGGATGTGGTCAGGCTGGGTCAGTGGCAATAATATGGCAAAGTATGGCCATCTATTTGATATACAAGAAAGAAAAGCGGAGTACCTTTTGAATGGTGAGAGGATAGGTGATATCCAAAGAGAATATCTTGTGCACAAGTAATTGAAGGTGAATGGTAGGTTAATCTTTATTTGTGTTGAAGATCAGGTTGTCAGATATAGCCCAAAACTTGTGGTTTACTGGGCAATAGTGGCCCAAAACTTGTGGTTTACTGGGCAATAGTGATCCCTTCCATTTCATACACTGCTGAGATCTGGACCACAGCAGATACCCTCCAGGCACAGGGACAATACCATATCTCCATTAAATCTTTCAGATTTACTGGAATCATCATTATTGTTCTCTACAGTACAGATAAACCCAGAAATCAGATCTTGGTTAGTCCAAGTAATTGTATTAGACCAGCTGTGATACTACACTTTTAACACAGATACTCTTTGGAGTTCTATCAGAAGATCCTAAAATGAAAAATTGCAATTCCCTTACTGACCCTTAAGGACCTGCACAAAATGTATTGGGATGTGACCAATTACTTCCATCAAGAACACACAAGCCATTTGTAACTGGCAGAAGGAAGAGACCTCCACTTGTCTGTCCCATCAAGCACATTCTATTCCATTTGCGGATGGGTCTGCATTTCACATATTGCCCTCCTCAACCACAATCCTGAGGGTTTGCCCAAGAAGAAGAATACATTGTTTTGGTAGTTATTCCAAGATTACTATCTTTGAGGTTCTGTTTCTTAATTTAGTTTCAAAACTCAGAATCCTGACTCTTAGTTATGGGTTTCTTGTAGCTATCCAGCTATCACCTATTAAACAATAAAGGCATGATCCCACGGCCTTAGTGTTGCAGCCATTGGGCCTGTGGACTGACTGAAATGCCAGTTTAGTGTCAACTTAGTGATTACTAAAGGAAAAACATGATCAGAGATAATTTCCATTACAATCTTTACTTGAAGATAAATTGCATGCTCCTGATATTGAATGTTAATTATTCACTTGTACAAAATAGTTGCTTTCTTCTGTGGTTTGCAGCACAAAATGTCGAGGAGAAATTCTAAACAAGCCCAAGGTCCTGTATATACTTTAACATCTTGGTTGGCATCTGTATTTGCAATAGAGAGAGCTGCTGTTAACCAGTAACTGAGGTATCTGAACATACTGCAGGATAACGGAAAAATATAGTGAGCTGTATTTCATTGACCAAGTAGGACCAGCAGTTTTACATACCACCTAGAGATCTGATATGTTCAGGATCTCATCCTCACAAAATGAATTATTCTTACAATATATAAACTACACAATGTGATATCTTCAAAACCTACAAAGTCAATTCTTTTGGATAAAGTGCATATTTACAGTGAAAATATCCTAGAGTTCACTGTACATGCAATTGAATTTTCAAATGTGAATAGTCATATACTTAGAAATCTTGTACGTTTAATCATGAATTCTAGTGATATACACTTACAATTGACTAAAATGCATTTATACACATTAATGATTCTCGCCCACAAAGTAGATTTCCAGTTTGCTATGTTGAGGACTGGTTGCCTGATTTCTGCCCCATCATTAGGTTCCATCAAAAGGCCATTTGGACTATCAAGTCTGCTCTACCATTTGATCATGGCTGATTTATTTTCTCTTCAACCCATTCTGCTGACTTCTGCCTGCAGAATTTGATGCCCTTAATAATCATGCCCTTTCTAATCAAGAACCTATCAAACTCTTCTTTAAACATAACCAATGATTTGGCCTCCACATCCAACCATACCGATGAATTCCACAGATTTATCATCCTCTTGCTAAGTCCTCTGGTCCTAGACTCTCCCACAATTGGAAAATCCTCTCTATGTCCACTATATTGAGGCCTTTCAATATTCAGGACATTTCAATGAGATCCCACTAGCCACCTTATTCTAACAGACTCCAGTAAGTACAGGCCCAGAGGCATCAAATGTTCCTTTCATTCCTGGTATCATTCTCATAAACCTCATTTGAACCCTCTCCAATGCCAACACATCCTTTCTTAGATATGGAGCCCGAAACTGCTCATAATCTTTCAACTGTGGTCTGACCAATGCTTCATAAAGCTTTAGCTTTACATCCCTGCTTTTGTATTCTATTCTCTTGAAGTTAATGTGCAATTACATTTGCAAGCTCACGCTCATATCTATCAGTGTTTATTATTTCAATAGGAATATTTTCTGATCATATTTTTCTGTGGCTAATCCAAGGATGAAAACGTTAACTACTGTATAGTGATTTGTACCGTGGTTCTCATGTACTTTATAAAGTTAAAATTCTTCAGTTGACATCTGACTTTTAATGTTAGATTCCAGAGTTGAAGAATGAATAGAAAAAAACAATGAATGCTTTTACTATTTTACAGTATAACAGACATTTATAATTAATCTCCAAGACATGATATTGCTACCTACCCCTAAAAGATGAGGTTAGAAGGATTTGAGGAACTGGAATGAGGAGCTCGATAATGGTAATGGCCTTGAATGGAAATAAGGAAGTGGGAGATAGCTGAGTAAAGCCATTTGTTTTCATAAAAATGTTCTTTGTATTTACATTATTTCCCATGAAAGGTGTATGGGGTGTCCAGGGAGGGGTAGCACCTGTGGTGGCAGGCTTATTGTGCTCTGCACAAGGGCAGCTCATCCATCTTTGGTCTCCACCTGCCACTCCAAGTAACTGTATGAGACAGTGGCCACACCCCGGTATACTGTTTTGACAGGTGGGCTAACCCAGGTGAGGGTAGCTAGGAACCTCCAACTCCAATGAGATAGAGATATACCTAACCCAGTTCCGGCGGACTGGGCAGATGAGATCAGCTACAAGATCCAATGGCCAAAAGGCGGTGCTGCAATACTTTGTGGAGAGCGAAGGGCATGATAAGGCACAGAAAGCATCATGGCTATCCACTGCAGCTGAGGAAGTCTCCAGTCATGATAATTTTTCGTACCATTGGACCAAGATTTTTGAAGCCAAGAGAATGGAACTGCCCAGTGCAACAGGTTTTTCACTATAAAACTCCTCCTGCACATGTTATGTCATCAATGGAAACAACAGACAACCAACACACACACTTTCCATGAACAAAGGGGGGAAACAGCTAGAAGCCTGATCTTGGCTCTTCTGTTCTTAATACATTACAACCAATGTAGGTGAGAGATACAAGACAGAAATGTTATCAGCTATTGTTGTAGTCATTAATTTGAACATAATTAGGGTCATGATGGGGTTGATGTGGAGAGGATGTTTCCTGTTAGGAGTAAATCTAGAACTAGGGGAATACTTTACTTCAAAGGGTGATGCAAGTAGAATCTTTGAATATTTTTAGGGCAGCTAAATTCTTAATAAGCTAATGCTATTTTGTTCATGGACTCCACTGAATACAAATTAAGTACTATCCAAGGTAATCTCTTACACACTCTCATGTTCTTCACCATTGCAGAACACAAATAAAAGTAGTAGACAAACCCAGAAGCTATATTGAATTTGAGAAAGAAGTGTGGAATTTGGGTTGTTGGACTGGGATCTGGGTAAGGATACTGAAAGCGTGAATCTGGGTCAGGATAAATGATCATGACTGGGGATGATGAGACGTGAAATGAGTTCCAAGAGGTGAATTAGGGTCAGGAGGTGCAGTTGAGGGGTTGCATTGGAGAATCAAGGGCAGGAAGCAGTGGTTTGGGGCTGGTGAGCAAAGTTTGGTGCCTATTTCCCATGGGTCTTAAGTTGTGAGGATGGGGAGTTGAAACTGGGATTTGGTACAATTTTGAAGGTAGCAATTGCTGAGGACAGAAAAGACCAGTAAATTCCACCGAGCATTAACAAAATTTAAACATTTACTGCCTGAAGCTTACACAAATCACATAGTCTGTACTGAATTCTCATGCAGACTCTTTTCAACTTCTCTACAAATTCATTTTCTATGACCACTTTTACAGGAAATTGTAGAAGTTGCTGATTTAGGTTGAGACCCTTGCAATCCAACAGATGTCTATAGATGCTACTTGAACCACTGAGTTTTTCTAGAATCACTGATAGGTATTTGATAGTCAGTGTGCTTCTGTGCCCTATGACTATTCCTTTACATTTGAAGCCACATGGTACTTTGGCCATCATCATTGCAGACCTGTCAGTCTTGCGTTAGTTGTAGGGAAGTTATTGGCGAGGATTCTTGGAGATATGATTTATGAGCATTTGGAAAACCATAGCCTAATTAGGGACAGTCAAAGTGGTCTTATGTGGGCCAAGTCATGTCTATTAACTTGATTGGCTTTTTCCGAGGTGACAGAGGTGAAGGTAGCACAGTGGATGATGTCCACATGAATTTTAGTGAGGCATTTGACAAGGTCCCTCACAGGAGGCTCATCCAGAATCTATGGTAAATTGGATGCCTGAACTCAGAATTGGCTTACCCATGTAAGACGTGGTAGTAGTTCATGGGGCTTATTCTGACTGGAGCTCCATGACTCATGATGTTCTGTACTGTGACCGTTGCTGTTTGTGATTTTATGTAAGTGACCTGGATGAAACTGTAGATGTAAATGAAAATGTAAATATCATGCAGATGATATGGAAATTGGTGGTGTTGTGGACAGCGCAAATTACTGTCAAAGGATAAGATACAGTGGGATATTTACGGTTGCAAATATGGGCAGAGAAATGGCAGATAGCATTTAACCCAACCAATTATGAAGTGTTGTATCTTGAGAGATCTTATGTAAAGAGATAGTATGGTGTTAATAGTTTTTTAACAGTGTTTATCTGCAGAAGATCATAGGGTCAAGTCCACAGCTCCCCGAGAGTGGCTACATAGGTTTATAGGGTACTATAAAAGGCATGTGGTATACTTGCTTGTATTAGTCAAGAAATTAACTTCAAGAATTGCTAAATTATGTTCCAACTTTATAAAACAATCTAGTTGCCCCATTACAGTAAGGATGTTGAGGCTTTGGAGAAGGTGAGGCTTAGCAGGTCTGAATCAGAGGGCAAGTGCTACAAGGAGAAGTTGGACAACCTTGGATTGTTCTGTCTGGAGTAGGGGAGGCTGATAGATAGAGATCTGAGGAGGTTTATAAGTTGATGAGAGACATAAAAAGAGTAGATACCCAGTATCTTTTTCCTGGGGTTGAAACGTCTTAAACCAGAGGGTATTCATTTAGGGTCAAATAAGTTGAAAGAAGTGCACAGTATTTTTTGTTTTTGCATAGACAGTTGTGGGTTCCTGGATTGAGCTGGATGCAAATATGATAAAGGTGTTCAAGAGGATCTTAGGCACATCAATTTGCATGAAATGGAAGGATATGGACATTATGTAGGCAGAGGGATTAGTTTTGTTGGGCATTTGGTTATTAATTTAATTAATTTGCACAACATTGTGGGGTAAAGGGTCTGCTTCTGTGTTGCACTATTTCATGATCTATTGATTTAATTTTAACCCTAATAGTCATTCCCTCCATCTTGGGTACCTTATGACTCCTGCTGCATTGTATGAATTCTATCTGGCATAAGTAGGCAGTGTTTAACAGTTTTGGTACTAATCACTTCCTTGGAGGAAGATGGGTAATCTGGTAGGTATGTTTCAGCTTTGAAAGCAGAACTGCCATAGCATGTGTTACATCAGGATATTGACTTTTTTCCCTTCAGATATGGGAAAAGAGCAAGGATGCCAGCAAGTCTGAAATAGTTGATTTAAGGTGTTTTACCTCACACGTCTGCCTCACTGTTCAGTGAGTTCCTAGATGATCATCTACCCCACTAAACCGACATCCCTTGATTACCATAATATCCAAAAATCAATCTGTCTTTAGTAAACACACTGACTGAACTTGCTCAGCCCTCTTGGTTAGCAAATTCAAAGGTTTACTATCCTCTGGGTAAAGAAATTTCTTCTCGCAATTGAATTGCCAAATCCTTATTTTGATACAGTGGACAACCCCCCCACCCCCCACCCACTGATGTAACTACATCAGCAAGGGGAAATGTGGTTTCTGACTGAACGAGTCCGCCAAGCTCCTTAACAATTTTGTATGCTTTGATGAAATCACCTCTTGAGAATAAATGCTTATCCTGTTTGCTTAGTCTCTCCTTATGGGACAGCTCCCAATCCTTTGAACATTCCCACCCCAACTCTTAATTTGTATGTTGTATTCTTTTGAGTACTTGAACAGCACTTCCAACATCCTGTTCTACAATTAAGCATATGAATGATCACAAATGCTTTCCACTTTCACAGCTATTGAGTGCCCTTTTGAAGCTTCCTTTACTGTGATCCTTGATAGTACACTTGAGATCTTAATCTCGTTATTTAAAAATATTTTTCCTATCACATTTTGTTCTTTTACCACTTGTATTTATTCTTTGTTCTTTATATTTTGATAATTCATCCAATAAGGGAAGTTTTTCTCCATCTGTTATCTGTACTCTTCATAGATTTAAATACCATTAACAGATCTTTTGCAATTCCCTATGCCTGAACGAGAAATCACTCTAATGTGATTATATGACAGACTGCTCCCCCTGCCCCAGTAGCCACTGGGACACTGAGGAACAGATTAGAGTGGTTGTTGTGGGTGACTTCGGTTTTCCTCATATAGACCTCCTTAGTGTAAAAGTGTTAGGTACATCCAGGAAGGTTTCAGAAATTGCCATGTAGATATGGAACGTAGTACAGCACTGGAACGGGCTACTTGGCCCATATTGTTGTGATGAACCAGCTAGAAAGTAAATCAAAAGTACCCAAATACTAAGCCCTTCTTCTACACCATGTCCATATACCTCCATATGCACATCTCTTAAAAGCATCTAACCTTTACCACCATACCAGGTAGTGCACTTCAGGCACCCACAACTCACTGAGTAAAAAAAACTTACCCCTCACATTCCCTTTGGACCTACCCCCTCACCTTTAATGCATGTCCTCTGGTATTAGACATTTCTACCCTGGCAGAAAGATAATCTCTGTCCACTCTATCTATGCCCCTCATAATCTTATAAGCCTCTATCAGATCCCCCCTCAGCCTCTGATACTCCAGAGTTTTATAAAGTTGCAACATAACCTCTTGACTTTTGAATTCAGTGCCTTGACTAATAAAAACATTCCATAAACCTTCTTAACCACATTATCAACCTATGTAGCCACTTTCAAGGAGCTATGAACTTAGGTCCCAAGATCTTTCTGCTCAAAAACACTGTTAAGGATCTCACCCTTAACAGTGTACAATCTACTTATATTTATCCTTGCATTAGAGACAGTCATGTAAGAGGAGTGACCATACTCAACCTGGAGTTGGGAAATGAGCCTGGCCTGGGAACTGGCCTTGAAGTGTGAGAGTAGTTCACAAACAGTGACCACAACAAATCAGGTTTAAAGATAGCTATGCATAAGGATAAGTGTGGTTTGCAGCAAAGTATTTAGATTAGGACAAGTTACAAGAATATATGATGGGAACTAGTGAGAACTAATTGGGAACAGAGTTTTTTAGGCAAGTCAATACATATGGAGGGTGTTTAAAGACCATCTGTAGAGAGAACAAGACAAGCATGTCTCAGTTAAAAAGAAAGTCAAGGATGGCAAGCTAAGGGAATATTTGATTGTTCAGAGAGGTGTGAATTTAGTCAAAAAGAAAAAGGAAGCATACGTAAGGTTTAGGAAGCTAAATCAAATGGAGCCTTTGAGGATTATAAAGAAAATAAAAGCAAACCAAGAAAGGAATTAGGAGAGGTGGAGGGAAATGAAAAGTCCTTGGCAAACAGGATTAAAGAAAATCCCAAGGTAGTCTATATATACATCAAAGACAAGGTTAACTAGAGAGAGGGTAGGACCACTTAAGGATAAGGGAGGGAACATATGCTTGGAAATGGAGATGTAGATAAGGTTTAAGTGAGTTCTCGGTATTTACCAAGGAGAAGGACATGAAAGATGGTGAGATCAGTGAGTGTGTTGATAAGCTAAGGCATTTTGAAATAAAGAAGGTAAGGGCAGGACCTCTTAAAGTGCATTAAGTTGCATAAGTCACCAGGGCCTGATGGGGGTAAACCCCAGGCAAAAGGGGAGATTGCTTTCATGATTTTCATGTCCTCTTTAGTCACAGGCAAGGTTGTGGAGGACTGGTGAATAGCTAATGTTCCATTATTCAAGAAGGGCCAAAGAGATAATCCTGAAAACTGTTGACAGGTGAAATCACACAGCAATGATAGGGAACCTATTGGAGAGAATTCTTAGGGATAGAATTTATATTCATTTAGAAAAACATGGCCCGAGTATGAACATGGCTTTGTACAGAGCAAGTTGTATTTTCGAGGAGTGATTGTGATTGAAGAAAATAGAACTGTGGATGTTTTCCATAGATTTTTAAAGTATTTTACATGGTCCTTTATGGAAAATTTGTCCATTAGATTGAGATGCATGGCACCTATAGCAACCAGCAGTTTGGACTCAAAATTGGCTTGTCTATAGAAGACAGGGTAATAGTGGATGGGAATTGTTCTGGCTGGTAATCTATTGTGAACTCTGCTGCAACAGAGTTGCACACAGGAAGCTCTGGTGCACTTTGCCACAACAGACAGCTTTCTGGACCAGACTTTGTGTTTGCAACTAGGACTCCCTACCGAGCCTATCTTTCACCCCTTCTGCATCACAGCCACTGACAGATGTCCCTTGAGGTCTGGAATGATCACACAGTGTGCATACAGCTTATGTACATGTGCATTGGAGAACTCCCTGATTCCATCCAATTCCTTCTTAGCAACTTGCCCAACACTCCTCTCATCTTGTGTTAACCCTGGCTCTCCACTCACAACCCTCACCTTGCCTGGTCATCTGGTTCACTGCTGAGCTGGGGATCCACCTAACTTCATCCCATAATTCAAAGGAGATGGAGGAAACTCTTGACCTCACCATAGGAATATAATTATTTAGCCATCGCCTTTAGTGAAAGGGAAGCCAGCACCCTGCCATGTCACACACCATACAACTGCTCAATCAACCTCATCCTGTATACCACACTTCCCCAAGGTCACCTCCCTCTTCCCTCCTGAGACCCACACCATGAAGGCGGAACTAAGTGATGATGACAGGTGGAAGAAGGCAGCATACATAAGGTTTAGGAAGCAAGGATCAGATGGGTCTATTGAGGAATATAGGGTAGCAAGAAAGGAGCTTAAGAAGGGGCTGAGAAGAGCAAGAAGGGGGCATGAGAAGGCCATGGCAAGTAGGGTAAAGGAAAACCCCAAGGCATTCATCAATTGTGTGAAGAACAAAAAGATCACAGGAGTGAAGGTAGGACCGATTACAGATAAAAGTGGGAAGATGTGCCTGGAGGCTGTGGAAGTGAGCAAAGTCCTCAATGAATACTTCTCTTCGGTATTCACCAATGAGAGGGAACTTGATGATGGTGAGGACAATATGAGTGAGGTTGATGTTCTGGAGCATGTTGATATTAAGGGAAAGGAGCTGTTGGAGTTGTTAAAATACATTAGGACAGATAGGTCCCCGGGGCCTGACAGTATATTCCCCAGGCTGCTCCACAAGGTGAGGGAAGAGATTGCTGAGCCTCTGGCTAGGGTCTTTATGTCCTCATTGTCCACGGGAATAGTACCGGAGGATTGGAGGAAGGCGAATGTTGTCCCCTTGTTCAAAAAACGTAGTAGGGATAGTCCGAGTAATTATAGACCAGTGAGTCTTACGTCTGTGGTGGGAAAGCTGTTGGAAAAGATTCTTACAGATAGGATCTATGGACATTTAGAGAATTATGGTCTGATTAGGGACAGTCAGCATGGCTTTGTGAAGGGCAGATAGTGTCTAACAAGCCTGATAGAGTTCCTTGAGGAGGTGACCAGGCATGTAGATGAGGGTAGTGCAGTGGATTTTAATAAGGCACTTGACAAGGTTCCACACTGTAGGCTTATTCAGAAAGTCAGAAGGCATGGGATCCAGGGATGTTTGGCCAGGTGGATTCAGAATTGGCTTGCCTGCAGAAGGCAGAGGGTCATGGTGGAGGGAGTACATTCAGATTGGAGGGTTGTGACTAGTGGTGTCCCACAAGGATCAGTTTTCGTGATTTTTATTAACAACCTGGATGTGGGGGTAGAAGGGTGGGTTGGCAAGTTTGCAGACAACATAAAGGTTGGTGTTGTTGTAGATAGTGTAGAGGATTGTTGAAGGTTGCTGAGAGATATTGATAGATTGATAGAATGCAGAAGTGGGCTGAGAAGTGGCAGATGGAGTTCAACCCAGAGAAGTGTGAGGTGGAACACTTTGGTTGGACAAACTCCAAGACAGAGCAGGATACTTGGGAGTGTGGAGGAGCAGAGAGATCTGGGGGTACATATCCACAGATCCCTGAAAATTGCCTCACAGATAGATAGGGTAGTTAAGAAAGCTTATGGGGTGTTAGCTTTCATAAGTTGAGGGATAGAGTTTAAGAGATGCAATGTAATGATGCAGCTCTATAAAACTCTAGTTAGGCCACACTTGGAGTACTGTGTCCATCTCTGGTCGCCTCAGTATAGGAAGGATGTGGAAGCATTGGAAAGAGTACAGAGGAGATTTACCAGGATGCTGCCTGGTTTAGAGAGTATGGATTATGATCAGAGATTAGGGGAGCTTGGGCTTTACGCTTTGGAGAGAAGGAGGATGAGAGGAGACATGATAGAGGTCTACAAGATATTAAGAGGAATAGACAGAGTGGACAGCCAGTGCCTCTTCCCCAGGGCACCTCTGCTCAGTACAAGAGGACATGGCTTTAAGGTAAGGGGAGGGAAGTTCAAGGGGGATATTAGAGGAAAGTTTCTCACTGAGAGTGGTTGGTGCGTGGAATACACTGCCTGAGTCAGTGGTGGAGGCAGATACACTACTGAAGTTTAAGAGACTACTAGACAGGTATATGGAGGAATTTAAGGTGAGGGGTTATATGGGAGGCAGGGTTTGAGGGTCGGCACAACATTGTAATATTGTAATCCTGTAATGTGCTGTACTGTTCTATGTTCTAATCCTTTCACCCCAATACATAAACATGGACCCAGAGAAGGCACACACCTTTGGTGAAAGGCCCTGACCATGCTCCTCAAACAGCTACAGCATTTCTTGGGCTTCTCCAACTTCTACCACCATTTAATCAGGAAATGCAGTCAAATTTGACGCTCTTCTGACCTTGCTCACCAAATCTACCTACCCACAAAAAACCTGATCAGTTGTTGCTAACCATATTTTCACAAGGTGCTCAGGAGACACTCCACCACTACCTCCGTTCTCCACCATCTGATCTGAATCCCTCCAGACTTTTTGTGTTAGAGGTGGATGCATCTGACATGAGCACCAAGGCCATCTTCTCCTAGTGAGGAAACACCCTTGTGCCTCTTTCTCATGCATGTTCAACCCTGCATAGCACCATTATGGAGTAAGAGACAGGGAGCTACTCACAATCAAATGGGCCTTGGAGGAATGGTGACGTTGGCTGATGGGAAACACTGAGCCCTTCCTGATCTGGACTGACCACCAGAACCTCGTATCCATTCAACAGATCTGCCAAACCACATCAGGCTTGCTGGGCCATCTTTTATAAGCATTTCAACTTTACCATCTGCCACTAACCCAGCTCTGAGAACACTAAGGCAGACACCCTGTCACAACAGTTTCGCCCAGGTGATCAACCCTCAGTCCATCATTCCATCTTCCCTGATCCTTGACCCGCATGTATAAAACCTTGAGAACCAGATCTGCCAGGCCTTGAACACAAGCCTACTCTGGCCAACACACCTGACAATGACATGTACCTGACAGGCCATGTGAAGCACTCCAGTGGGTGCACTCCTTACCCCTCTCCACCCATCAATGTGCACAAAGAGCCCTAGAATTTCTGTGATGCTGGTTCTGGTAGCCCACCAGGATTGCAGATGCATGTTAGTTCATCACTGCCTGCCCTCAATGTTCCCAATCCAATTCCTCTGACCAGTGACTCTCTGGGCTCCTGCCAGTTCCTTGACAACCATGATCCCACACTGCCATCATGGGCTTGCTACAGTCTGATGGGGCCACAGTAAATATCTCCAAACCTCCATCAGCCACAGAGATGGTGGACCGGTTCTCCAACATATAGTTGACCTTCATGACTTCCAACAGGACATTGTGCCCAAAATTCATTCCCTACCTTTAGCGAGCCATCCTAACCCCCTCCTACACAGCTCAGTGAATTTGTTCTCTGGCTGTCATCTGTAGACCGATGAACAGTCAGAAAGAGCCAGTCAGCAAGTGTGAAGTTTCTGTGACCTCTAATCCTTCTGCACAGAATTACCTGCTCTGGGCCGAGTTGTCCCATTCCCTGCAGAGAAGCCAACGATGGAGGTCCTGGCCGCTAGGGTCCTAGGTCACCAAATGCTGGAATGCTTGGAAGAGGGCACAGAGGGCCATCCAAGCTATCAATCACACTTCCTGCCTCCAGGCTAACTGCTGTCAGTGCCCAGCCAGACTACTCTGGCCTGTGGACGGTGTCTGGCTGTCCAACTGAGATCTGCCCCTGCGCACCAACTCATGCAAGCTGTTGCCCGGTTCATTAGCTGTTTAAGATTATCCATTGCATCAATCCAATAACTTACCATTTCCAGCTGCCATCATCTCTCACGATCAGACTTGCCTTCCACGTGTCCTGTCTCAAGCCCATTGTCCATGGACCACTCAACCAACATGAACCTGAACCTCTCGAACCAAAGATGGTGGAAGGTCGTCCAGTATACACAGATGATGTCATGGATGGGGTGTGCAGTACCTGGTTGACTACAAAGGGTATGGCCCCGAATATAGGTCTTGATAACAGCCCAGTTTCAACTTGAATCCATCACTCATCAAAGTTCCACTACACCCAACCAGATCATCCTGGGCAATTGAGTGTCAACTATGGGGGGTGGGGGGGAAGTGGGGGGGAGGTTCTATCTGGCCTGCACAGGAAGTCTCCACCCAGCTAACAAGAGTCATCTGCCACTCATTTCTAAATCATCACCTGTAGCCCATTTAAACCCAGCTCTCATCCACAATCATTGTTCACTCATATGAGCCAGCCAGCCTCAATCAGTTGCTCCTAGCTTTTAGTTACCTCAATGCCATCTTGTGTTATCAGTTATCTCTGGTTATTTTGCATTTATTTGCAAAACATTGTTTACTTCAAAATCATTTCTGCTGTTCTGCTTTTGGGTCAAGCCACCTCTACATTTCTTGACATAAGCAGTTCTTAAGTAGGTATACAAAGAATGAAAGGATATGGGCACTGTTTAGTTAGGCATTTAATTACTAATTTAATTAGTTTGGCACAGCATCATGGGCCAAAGAGCCTGTTCCTCTGTGTACTCTTTTTTAAGTTCTGTGTTCTAACCACAGCTTCTATTTACAGAAGATCAGTTTCTAACCCTTAGAAATACACTTGTGTACCTTCTTCAAAGTCTTCACATCTGCAGAACTGAAAACAATACCCCAATTGAAGGTTAAGTATAAAGGCTGATCATCAATTTCTTGCTGTTTTGTTCCTTCCCTGTATGAAACCAAGTGTGGCTAAAATAAAGCATGCTGACCAATTACAAGAGGGAGGTGGAGAAGAGATAGAAGCAATTTCTCCACAAGGTCATATCTGCCCAGGTGTAATTCTCCAACTGGAAATGACGAATAATATGTGATAAATCTACATTTAAGGACATCCATAATGAAAATCTGCCATTGCTGCAGCCACAACTGCAACCTTGAAGTGCATTATCTTTAGATGTTAAGTTAAAGGTTGCAATTTTTTTTTGTGCCTTGCTCCTTCCTTGCAGGAACTGTTTACAACATATTACTGACTTCAATTCACTATTTCATATGGAATTTACTGATGTTTTCAGTGAAAGACAACTGTCCAGAAACAAGCAGGTAGGAATAGAAATGTCTTTGCTACAATTGCACACTACCCTATTGTTAATTTTACCTTCATGACTTGACATACAACAAAATTGAAGAGGATTCTATTTTCTTAGTATACAGTTAATACAGTATTATTCAAAACCTGATATCCTGGTGAGAGTCTTCAAGTCTTCATTCTATGACTGTATGTAGTGCCAGATGAATTTGAGCTACCAAGACAACCAAAGGATGGCTTCAGGGTAACTTATACTACCCAGTAGAAATATTACTGATGGCTCCAGCGTGCAACCCATGCACATGCCCGCAGAATACATTGAATGGAAAAATGCTAGTCTGTAGAATCTGACCAGCAGACATTCTGCTTAGACAGCACTCTTCTGGATCAATTGTCCCACTGGGGACTTCAAAGTCACAGGTGTAATGAAAAACTTGCTTGCAGCAACATCACAGCCATATAGCATCATATAGTCAACTTTCACAAGTAAAACTTAAAACATTAATTATACAGATTTTTACAAAAAAAAGAAGTCCATTTTTGTGTGAGGAGACTTGGGTTTAGCCAGTTAGTTCAAGAACCAATGTTGAAAGGAAGAACCTCTTCTTAAAATTAGTGGTATGGACTTCTGTACCTCTGGCCTGATGGTAAATGCAAAAAGATTATGGAGATCTTTGATGGATATTACCTTTTTTGAGGCAGTGCTTCTTGTAGACACTACCAGTGGTGGAGAGGGACATGCCCTTGTTACTTTGCAGGACTAACCAGAGCTGGTGTTAAGATTTGTGATGGTCTGCTTCAGGCTTGGTCTCCAACTATATGGTGAGCAGCTGAAGTACAGAAGCATAGGGAGGAACAAGCAACAAGGGTATTTTTCTCCCAGGACTTTTCATGTCAAATTTGTCCAATGTAATACCAGCAACCAAAGCCCCAATTTCCCATTCATCAATAACTTTACATTGTCTTTTCTTTGACACTATTATATCACCCTTCATTAAAATGTAAAGATTAAAGCTACTATTTAAAAAAAAATCTAAACCAGATTTATAAATTTATTCATGCCTTAATGAATATAGTTGTGTATTCTTTTGGTACTTTTTCCTGGCCTGATATTCTCATGTAGTGCTGGAAGGCACACATGTAAACTGCATCATTTAGGATGAGTGACAGTAACTTAGTCTGGCTGATAGTTACATAGGACAATAGTGAAGTAACAGAGATGGGAGAACTAATACCTTTTGGCCGACACGTGACAGTGTGCAGCAGCCTCCACTCCCATGAATTCCCAATATCTGTTGAAGGACGTATTAGTGGATTGTGGAGATGGCGCAAGTTTCTTAGTTTCAAAGCAACCTTGGCTTTATACAGTATGGGTGGTCAAGAACTGTCTTTGGGGATTTTGAGATCTTATGTGATTGTCAATCATGCCACCTAGTATAAAGGTAGCTTGCCGAACACCAGCTCTAACCCGACTAACGTTCAGATTCCAATCTGAATTTTTGTCAATGTAATTTTAACTGTTGTGATCACCTTCATCTTCGCCTCACCGTTCCTTTGTGTGACAATACCATTGTTCCATCCATGTCAACTCATTGTTGTCATCAATATCCCATTGGCATTGCCAGTTTTCGTTAATTTTCAATTTTAAAATAGCCCCATTAATTATGGATAAATATGTATGGGGCAATCTCTAAGAGTCTGAAGATGGTGAAGCCTTTAATTCTAATCCTGCTGAGAAATACAAACTACAGAAAATGTGTCAATACAACGTTACATATCTGGAGTATGTTTTTATTCCATTCCCATCAGATCAGTGACACCCGATGTGTCTCATTTGTAATATTGTACCATCTAATGAAGCCATGAAACCATCAAGATTGCAGGAACATTTCTGTAAAAGACATCCTAACAAAGCTACTTATGATATTACGCAGTCCAGAAGGTGAAAGAAACATTCGAAAAGCGTTGCATTCAGTCATTTGCTAGGAATGCTAAAAATGACCTTGATAGTGGTCTCATTGCTTCTTATAACATTTCCAAAATGATTGCAAAGTGTGGGAAAATCTCATATAATTGGTTAAAAATGAGTAACACCTGCTGTATTAAATGTGCTCACCACTGTTCTCAAAAATGGATACCAGTATTTTAAAATCAATTCTTTTCAGTAATAAATCTAGCTCATTGTATTGATGAAATGAGTGAAGACATTGAGTATCAACTATACAGAGCTACAAAAAACAGAATTTGGGATACAACTGGATTAGTCAACTTATTGCTAATAAGGCACTACTAATGGTGTAGGTACAGTTTATCAAGAATGGAAAAAGTTTATGAAGAGATTCCCTTTTGTAAAGTGTTAAACAAATATCAACAGAGAATCAAACTACAATGAGGTTAAAAGTATTCCAATTAGAAACATGCTTTCTCGTGCAACAGATGAAGCACCATATATGACAGGTCACCATGTTGGTTCGGTGGCATTTATGAAAAAAGAAATTCCAAGTCTGTTTGCAAACTTTTGTGTAAATCATTGTCAACATCTCACAACCAAAACCCTCAGCCAGCAACTTTTTTCAAGCATGATTCTTGTAATATCTACTATCAACAAGATTAATGCTTATCCATTAAATAGTAGAATATTGTGCCAAGATAACAATGAAGAGTTTGAACTCTTGCTTCATCACACTGAAGTGCACTGGCTGTCAAAACGCTGCTGCTTAAAAATGTTTCTTTGATCTATTTACACAATGGTTGAATTTTTGCACAAAGTTAACAAGAGCTTGGGAGCTTGAGATGTAGCATACATTATGGCAAAATGAACATTCTAAATATGAAACTGCAGGGTTAGAATTACAATTTAACCCAGATAAAAAGTGCAGTGTCCACTTTTATTGGAAAATTCAAAATATATAAGCAAAACATTGGGAGAAGAATGTTCTCACAGTTTCCCTGCATGGAAAGTGTGGCACTCCCTTTCACAGATGGCGATGTGCAAGAGTAATGCTTACACCTGCAGTTAGAGAAGAAGGATTTTCAGAATTGATTCAAAGATTTTAATTATCTAGAAATTCTGGACTGGGTGATTAATCCATTTCATTGCAAAGTGGAAAAACAGGAAGAGAGCTTGCAAGAAGAAATTATCTAAATTTCTTTTGTGTAAGGGCCCAAAGAATCATTGGGGACCCGAGTCACCCCAAACACAAACTGTTCCAGTTGCTAACAACCAGGAAACGGTACAGGATAAAAGCCAGGACCAATAGGCTCCAATGAAGCTTCTTTCACCAGGCCTTCAGTCTGATTAATTCCTGCTGATACAATTGTATTTCTATGTTATATTGTCTGTCCTGTTGTACATACTATTTATTACAAATTACTATAAATTGCATTTTGCACATTTAAACGGAGATGTAACGTAAAAATGTTTACTCCTCATGTATATGAAGGATGTAAGTGATAAAGTCAATTCAATTCAGAGTGATGAAGCAGCAAAAATGCTTTTAAAAAGTGTTGGCTTTTATAGTATGTGGCTAGACTGTCAAAGTTTCCTGGCCTTGAGAACAGCCAAAATGCTCTTCATTGTATTTCCATCCTCCTAACTTGTTGAAAGAGGCTTCAATGCAGTGAACCACATACTCACAAAAAAAACAGAAACTGCTTGGGCATTGTTATGCGTGGCAAGTTAAGGCTTTTGCTGTCAGAACTTGAACCAGATATTTCAACTTTTGCTAAAAACCATGAAGTTCAAGGATTGCACAGATATCGAAGCTGCCTACAGCATACAGATGCTGTGTAAGCTAGATTTAAAGACAAATAAAAATTTAAAGCAGAATCATTTCTCTCATATTAGCATATGGTAGAAATGTTTTTACACTATGGGGGCACTGGAAGGCATATTGTGCCTAAGAGGGGCATTGGCAAGTAAAAAGTGTATGAAGGTGCTTGAGAAGAGGGTCTTGGGCTAAAAAAAAATACACAGAAATACTGCTTTAAATATTAAGTTATCATTAATTAAATATATGTAGTTCTGCTATTAGAGATTATATGCCAGCATTTTACCTTGGAGTTGATAACTTTCATATCTATTGAATATCTATCAACTAAACTCGCATTATCAGCGATCATTTTGGTGTATTATAGTACAACTTGAATTTTGTGAAAGATAATCTGCTAGAGTTCAAAGGGGGTCTGTTAATTGCTGCATTTTACAGGAAGGAAGTATGTAGATATGCCAAACTTCAGACATTCTGCAATAAAGCTATCTGAATGAGTCATGTATTCATAGTATTGTTGAGAATTTAGAGTATAAAAATGGATAGAATCGTGTTCCACATAAACATTCCAATAATCATTCCCCTAACCCGGGGGTCGGCAACCTGCGGCTCCCGAGCCATTTGTGGCTCTTTCACCTCTGTGCTGCGGCTCCCTGTGGCTTTGGGAAATAATTGGTCAGTATTTAATTAAAATGTATTTTATGTTAGTTTGTTAGCTTTTGAAATGTAATTCTAAATTTGAAGATTATGGTGATCTTGTACAATCTAAGTGTGGCGACACATTTCCTGGCACATCCGAAACGGCTCACAATTAGCCAGCATTCCGGCTAAGGGAGATAGCCTACGGGGGTTTGTGAGTACGCGTCTTTTGCAGCATCTGCGTCCATGGGGGCTGGGTTGAGGGAGGCTTAAAAGCAAGGCTGTTTAGTTCGAATAAAGTTATTCGACTGCAGTTTACTGACTGCGTGAGCACACCGCTACAACGTGTTTTTATCGCTATTAATATACGTCACCACTGCCAATACCTGACACCCGCCAGTGCGCGATTTCTTTAATTTTTCGATCCAAGGTAAGCCAACTATGGAGAATTCTAAAAAAAGAAAAGTGACTGAAGAAAACAGAACGTTTAATGATACGTGGACAGATTCATTTGCTTTCACTGTTGACGAGACTGGTTTACCGGTATGCTTAATATGCAATGAGAAACTAGCAAACAACAAAAAGTCAAATGTCGCAAGGCATTTCCAGAGTAAACACGCAGCCTTTGCTCAAAAATATCCGGATGGAGATGAGAGAAAAAAAGCCGTTTCGGAACTGATGCGGAAGGTTGATCTGAGCAAAAATCATTTCCAGAAATGGATGAAGTCTGGAAAATCAACGACATACGCCAGTTATATTGCCGCTCAGGAAATAGTCAGGCACGGGAAGCAGTTTACAGATGGTGAATATATAAAAGAATCTTTCATTAAGATTTCAGAACATCTATTCACGGACTTTAAAAACAAGAGTGAAATTGTGCAGAAAATCAGGGATATGCCCCTCTCTGCAAAGACTGTCAAAGACAGAACCATAAAAATGGCAGAAGACATCACAAGACAGCAAATTAAAGACATCAATTCAGCTCGGGCGGTCGCAGGTGTTTGCTCAAATACAGTGCTTTCGACTGGGAACTGTTGGCGCTCTACCTGGCAATCCGGCATTTCAGGTACTTCTTAGAAGGTCGGCCCTTCACCGCGTTCACGGACCACAAACCACTTACCTTTGCGTTCACGAAAGCATCCGACCCCTGGTCGTCCCGCCAGCAGTGATATCTGTCCTACATCCCTGAATACACGACGGATGTCCGGCATGTCTCGGGAAAGGACAATGTTGTGGCGGACGCCCTCTCCCACCCTAACATCCAAGCCCTGTCCCGGGGATAGACTACGAAACACTGGCGGAGGCGCAGCAGGCAGACAAGGAGATCCCTAGTTACAGAACTGCAGTCTCCGGTTTGCAGCTCCAGGACCTCCCCGTAGGCCCAGGTGAGAGGACCCTACTCTGTGATGTCACCGCTGGCCAACCCCGCCCCGTTGTCCCGGCAGCCTGGTGCCGGCACGTTTTCAACTCCATTCACAACTTAGCGCACCCCCCCCCCCATCAGGACAACCGTCTGGATGGTAGCCAACACGTTCGTTTGGCACGGACTCTACAAGCAGGTCAGTGAATGGGCCAAAACGTGCATGCACTGCCAAACAGCCAAGGTGCAGCGGCACACCAAAGCTCTGCCGCAGCAGTTCCACCCCACCTGCCAGCGTTTCGACCACATTCATGTGGATACCGTGGACCCCCTGCCAGTGTCGTGAGGAGCGCGGCACCTCCTGACTATCGTGGACCGGTTCACAAGATGGCCAGAGGCGGTCCCGCTCACCAACACCACCTCCGAATCTTGCGCCCGGGCACTGATTGCCACCTGGGTATCTCGCTTTGGTGTACCGGCCCACATCTCCTCTGACAGAGGCGCCCAGTTCATCTCCAGCCTGTGGTCAGCTATGGCCAGCCTTTTGGGGCCACAGCTGCATCACACAACTGCTTACCACCCACAGTCGAATGGACTGGTGGAGCGTTTCCACCATCACCTGAAGTCGGCTCTCATGGCCCACCTCAAAGGGCCTAACTTCCGAGCTTCCCTGGGTCCTGCTCGGAATCCGCACGGTGCCCAAAGAGGATCTGCACACCTCGTCGGCTGAGTTGGTGTACGGCGCACCCCTGGTCGTCTCAGGACAGTTCATACCAGCCCCAAGGGGGCAAGAGGAAGAACCCACAGCAGTCCTGGGCAGACTACGTGTGGTGAACTACGTGTGTCTGTCTGGACATGCCCCCCTGCTGACTGCTTCTGTGGCTCCTCCCACAGACCCTTGTATAAAGGCGATCAAGGCCTGGGGCCGGCCTCTCAGTCTCCAGGATGTAGTATGGTGGTCACTCACTGCTGGTTCCTTCTTCCAGTCAATAAAAGCCGATATCTTGCCTTTACGTCTCAGAGTGAGTTATTGATGGTGCATCAATTTTATTGACTGGAAGTTTTAAAACATGGAAACCGTTTTACGTCTGGACAGATTGGATTTGGACCCCCAAGACCCTGAAGCAGTTCTTGCTTTTGAACATACTTGGAGGAGGTTTGTGCAACTGACCCTGCCATTATGCACAGAATTCTCCTCTCGAGGGTCACCCCAAAAGTTTATTCAATTATCAGAGACCTGCCAACCTACGCTGGGGCACTGGATGCCCTCAAAAGACAGTACCTGCGGCCGTTGAACACCAACTACGCAAGATATCGTTTAGTTACCTGGCGACAGCGGCCTGGAGAATCGGGCGCCGAGTTTCTCCGAGCACTACAGACACTCGTCCGAACTTGTGACTGCAAGAAGCTCACGGCAGAACAGCATGCGGAGCTGCTAGTACGAAACGCCTTTTTGACGGGACTGAGGTCAGTGTACGTGCGCCAGTGGCTGCTGGAAAAAGCCGATCTTACCTTACGCTCGGCGATCGAGACGGCCGACATGCTGGAAGCTGCGCTGCACAATGCTGACACTGTCCAGCCGCGCGATTCCCCGCCGGTTCCATGGACGCCTCAGACCCCGCTGCCGCCGGTTCCCATGAGCAAATTCGCCAACGCCGCTGCCAGTCGCGATTCCACAAGCTCCCCGAACCCGACCACGGCTGCGGCCCGTCAAAAGCCCGTGCTGTGTTATTTCTGTGGAGTCGGTAAACATCCTCGAAAATGCTGCTGGGCACGAGAAGCAACCTGCTCCAGCTGCGGAAAGCGGGGCCATTTTGCCAAGGTCTGTAAGTCTAAACTAGCAGCGGAGTGCAGCGCTGCGGGTGAGACATGGGGGCCGCCATCTTGCATGCCCGGATGTGGGCGGCCATCTTTGACTGCGTCAGCATGCCCCGCCCCCGACCCTCCGATGCTTACCGGGTACCCCGGATGTGGGCGGCCATCTTTGACTGCGTCAGCATGCCCCGCCCCCGACCCTCCGATGCTTACCGGGTACCCCGGATGTGGGCGGCCATCTTTGACTGCGTCAGCATGCCCCGCCCCCGACCCTCCGATGCTTACCGGGTACCCCGACGGCTCAACTCTGGCCACTGTAACCCTTGACCAAAGCGCCCCACACCAGCTTGCAAGGTCAATGATGGACATCCTGGTGGAGGGGCACAGGACTAGATGCCTGTTTGATACAGGCAGCACTGAGAGTTTTATTCACCCGGACACAGTGCAACGCTGCGGACTCGCAACACGGCCGGTAAGTCGGAGGATCAATTTGGCTTCTGGGTCGCATTCCACTGACATCCGGGCGGGCTGTGTAGCGACATTGGTGGTTCAAGGCACAGAATATCGGAACTTTGCGCTACTGGTCATGCCTAAGCTGTGCACACCTGTGCTATTGGGGCTGGACTTCCAGAGCCATCTCGAAAGTGTGACTATGGTATATGACGGGCCCCTCCCACCACTCACTGTCCAGAATCCTCAGTTCTGTGGGACTTCATCACTACTGACCACACACACACACGGGCCCACACGTCCCATCCAGAACCATGCCGACAGCTGCGCTACCGACACCACTTGCGGTCTCTCCACCCTTAAGGTCCCTCCCCCACCGCTGTTCGTCAACCTGACCCCCGACTGTAAACCTGTGGCAATTAAAAGCAGGAGGTACAGTGCGGGGGACAGGGCCTTCATTCAGTCAGAGGTACAGCAGCTGCTCAGGGAGGGGATCATTGAGCCAAGCACAAGCCCTTGGAGGGCCCAGGTGGTTGTTGTTCGGACTGGGCAGAAAAATAGGATGGTCGTGGACTATAGTCAAACCATCAATAGGTTCACGCAGCTTGACGCGTACCCCCTACCCCGCATCGCGGATATGGTCAACCAGATTGCTCAGTACAAGGTGTACTCAACAATAGATCTGAAATCCGCTTATCACCAGCTCCCCATCCGCCCAGAGGGCCGCCCCTACACCGCCTTCGAGGCGGGTGGCAGGCTCTATCACTTCCTGCGCGTCCCCTTCGGGGTCACGAATGGTGTCTCTGTCTTCCAGAGGGAAATGGACCGGATAGTGGACCAGTACCAACTGACGGCCACATTTCCCTATCTGGATAACATCACCATCTGTGGTCGTGACTGGCCGGATCACGACGCCAACCTCCAACGATTTCTCCAAGTGGCCGCAGCTCTGAACCTTACTTATAACAGGGACAAGTGTGTGTTCGGAACCACCCGCCTCGCTATCCTTGGGTATGTCGTGGAAAACGGGGTCATTGGCCCTGATCCAGACCATATGCGTCCCCTTGTTAGAGCTCCCTCTTCCCACCACTCTCAAAGCCCTCAGACGGTGCCTGGGTTTTTTTTCCTATTACACCCAATGGGTCCCCCATTACGCAGACAAGGCCCGCCCCCGGTCAAGTCTACCACTTTTCCCCTCTCTGCTGAGGCCTGCGCGGCCTTCAGCTGCATTAAAAGGGACATTGCCAAAGCTACGATGCATGCGGTGGACGAGACCATTCCCTTCCAAGTAGAGTGTGATGCCTCCGATTTTGCTCTGGCTGTTACCCTCAATCAGGAAGGCAGGCCAGTAGCATTCTTTTCTCGTACCCTCCAAGGTTCTGAAATTCGGCACTCCGCGGTGGAGAAAGAAGCCCAGGCCATAGTGGAGGCTGTTAGGAACTGGAGGCACTATCTCGCTGTCAAAAGGTTCACCTTGCTGACCGACCAGCGCTCGGTTGCGTTCCTGTTCAGCAACCAACAGGGGGGCAAAGTCAAAAATGATAAGATTTTGCGGTGGAGAATAGAACTCTCCACCTACAGCTATGATATTCTGTACCAGCCTGGCAGGCTCAATGAGCCCCCTGATGCCCTATCCCGGGGTACGTGTGCTAGCGCACAGCTCGACCAGCTGTACGCCCTTCATGCACAACTTTGCCATCCAGGGGTCACCCGATTTTACCATTTCGTGAAAGCCTGCCATACTCCCTGGGGACATCAGGACGATGTCCAGGGACTGCCAAATTTGCGCTGAGTGCAAACCGCACTTCTACCGTCCTGACATGGCGCAACTTGTCAAGGCCACCCGCCCTTTTGAGCGACTGAGTGTTGACTTTAAGGGCCCCCTTCCCTCCACCGACCGCAATGTCTATTTTCTCAATGTTATCGACAAGTACTCACGGTTCCCCTTTGCCATTCCCTGCCCCGACACCACTGCCACATCCGTCATAAAAGCCCTGCGCCAGCTCTTCACTCTGTTCGGGTATCCCTGTTATATCCACAGTGATAGAGGGTCCTCCTTTATGAGTGACGAGCTGCGCCAGTACCTGCTAGCTAGGGGCATTGCTATTAGTCGGACCACGAGTTATAATCCCCAGGGAAATGGACAGGTGGAGAGGGAAAATGCCACAGTGTGGAAGGCCACACCTTTAGCCCTTAAGTCAAAAGGGTTGCCAGTCTCTCGATGGCAGGAGTGCCCTGAGGCACTCCACTCTATCCGCTCTCTGTTGTGTACGTCCACCAATGCCACCCCTCACGAACGCCTATTCTCTTTTCCCAGGAAGTCTGTCACTGGGACCACTATGCCAGTTTGGCTGACATCCCCGGGGCCAGTACTGCTCTGGAAACATGTGAGGAGTAATAAATACTCCCCGCTGGTCGAGAGGGTTCACCTTCTACATGCGAACCCCCAGTATGCCTACGTGGTTTTACCTGACGGGCGGGAGGACACGGTCTCTGTCCGTGACCTGGCGCCCGCAGGTGCAGCACACCACTACCCTGAACACTCTCCGGTAACTATGAACCCTGTACCCAAGGTGACACCGCGCTCACCAGGCCCTACACAGACTCCTCACGACACTCATATACCGGGTGTTTCGTACGCATATATACCAGGCGCCTCGCACATGCGTGAGGGACCCTAGTGGGCTGGAACCAGCACAACCTCCGTCTCCTGTGCAATCACCTCCACCGCCAGCATCTGTGCAATCACAGCCGGTGCTACGTAGATCGCAGCGACAGATTCGACCACCTGATAGACTTAACCTGTAAGAAACTTTGCCACATGGGGACTCTTTTAAAACAAAGGGGGGGTGAATGTGGTGAACTACGTGTGCCTGTCTGGACACGCCCCCTGCTGACTGCTTCTGTGGCTCCTCCCACAGACCCCTGTATAAAGGCAATCGAGGCCTGGGGCCGGCCTCTCAGTCTCCAGGATGTAGTATGGTGGTCACTCACTGCTGGTTCCTTCTTCCAGTCAATAAAAGCCGATATCTCGCCTTTACGTCTCAGAGTGAGTTATTGATGGTGTATCACTATGCGAGAGGCTCGGTAACCTGGCCCCCATACCCACTTTTCAGCATGAGCAGAACCCGACCTGTGAACCCAAAGACCTGCAAAACTGTAAGTTCATTTTTGTACGACAGGGCAGACACCAGACACCGCTACAACGGCTCTACAAGGGGCCGTTTATGGTGATCAGAAACAATGGGTCCACATTCGTGCTGGAGGTTTTCTCAGTGGACCAACTCAAACTGGCCCATGTGGACTTGGCACAGCCGGTCGAGATTCAGGTACCGCGGTGCAGAGGCAGACCTCCCAAACAGTCCGACCCAGACTGTGGACAATGGGGGGTGTATTGCCGGTTCTGGGGGGGGGTTATGTGGCGACCCACTTCCCAGCGCACTCGAACAGGCTCACAAAGCGGCGCGCACCGGCATTGAGGCCAGTCCCAAAGAGGGTGCCAGGCCTGCTTCACCAGCAAAGGGAAAAGCCCATGCACGGGACGGGACTGTGAATACGTGCCCCCTACAGCATTCCCGCCCGGGGAGGGCGGGATCAGGAAGGCTTTAAAGCGAGGCTGCGAAGTTTGAATAAACCTCTTTTGCAACTGCAGCTCACCGACTCAGTGTCGTTATTTCAGCACTGCGCTACAATATCACCAGCAGAGCATTCTAACTGGTTGCATCACCATCTGGTATGGAGAGACCATTGCACAGGTTGAAAACTCAGCCAGCTCCATCATGGGCACCAGCCTCCCCAGCAACATTCCCCCTAATATTTTTCCAACAGCTGTGAGAAACAACAATGCCCTAAGATGGAAATTTTTACACAGCCTGAAAACTGCAAGGCACTTTAACATTAACGTTATATAAAATTAAATTCTAGCTGCGAGTCAAAGGTTACGTGTCCAAGACGTTTCAGTTATTGTGTGGCTGCACACCCACGCAGCTTAACGGGAACCGTGCTCTCAGTATTGAGGACATCTACAAAGGCATCACCTCAAAAAGGTGGCATCCATCAGTAAGGAGCCCCATCCCCCAAGACTTACCCTCTTCACATTGCTCCCCTCATGGAGGAGTTACAGGAGCCTGAAAACACACACTCAGCATTTTAGGAACAGTTTTACCCCTCCACCATAAGGGTTCTGAACAGACAAAGATCCCATGAACACCAGCTATTTTTCCTCTATCTTTGCACTACTCATCGCATTTAATGTAAGGTAAACAGTATATATTTCTTACTGTAACTTAGTTTTCCAAGTACAGTCGGCCCTCCTTATCCGTGGGGGATTGGTTCCGAGACCCCCCGCGGATACCAAAAAATGTGGATGCTCAAGTCCCGTATTTAACCTGTCTCAGTGTGGTGGACATTAGGACTCAGCAGTCAGGCTCTGAATCTGCAGTGTTTCTGTTCACGAAAATAATCACGATCACGATTGAAAATAAGGTGGAAGTAATAAAGCAATCGGAAAGAGGTGAAACGCCATCGGTCATTGGAAAAGTATTAGGCTACAGTCAATCAACGATCTGAACAATTTTAATGGAGCATGTGAAAGGCTCTGCCCCGATAAAAGCTATAACTATTACTAAGCAACACAGTGGTTTAATTACTGAAATACTTATGTTTTTGAAGTGTTTTATAAGCATAGAAAGGTAAAATATGTACTATATACTAAGAAAAACATTTGACTAACTGACGCTAAATAATACCAGATGTACTTGTTCTGACTTCAAATCTGATTTAAAGACAGACTCAGGAATGGAACTCATTCATAACCCGGGAACTGCCTGTACTTTTAAGTCATTTCTAGATTACTTATAATACCTGATACAATGTAAATGCTATGTAAATAGTTGTTATACTGTATTGTTTAGGGAATAATGACAAGAAAAAAATAGTCTGTACGTGCTCAAACAATGAGTGCTGGAGAGAGAACTTCCGGATTTTCTTGATCCGTGGTTGGTTGAATCCACACATGCAGAACCCGCGGATAAGGAAGGCCGACTGTATTGCACTTTACTGCTGCCACAAAACAACAAATTTCATGACATATATCAGTGATATTAATTCTGATTCTGGTATTTGGCCATTTTCAGAGGTCCCAGCTTTGCCCCATTTCAACCTTGCTAGTACTGATTAGATACAGCCTGTACTTCCTTTGCAGCTGTATCTGGAAGTAGAAGTCATTGCATGGATCTTTCAAACTTGCTGGAAGCCAAGGGTAATCAGAGATAAGATTTCCCAATGCAGCATCTAGGGCCTTGGTCAATGAAGTAGAAATAAGGACAGAAGTCTTCCTCCCACAGAATGATAGGAACCCTTCAGAAAAATAGTCAAATAACAATGGTAGCAGTTTTCTGAAAAGATCAGTGTTGGAATTAAAGCATTCAGCATTTGGAGATATTGCCACATAAAATCAAACCCCATCAACTTACAACTCTGCTACCAGCTTCACAAACTTTCCTTGCAGTAAATTCATTCATCTACAATCAGTATTCACATCTAACATTCAATTAGAATAATCCTGGTTCCAGGAACATTGTGAGCAAAGTTGCTGCTAAGTGCTCAAAAGACAAAATACTGAAGGCATTCGCAGGGCTATTTGAAAACCTGTACGATCTGATAAGGGTAGTCCAACCTCAGTCAAACATATGATTGCAGAGAGCCTGCGGCCCTTAAAACCTAGTAAGGAAATAATAACTCAATTTTAATATTTGGTAACCTAAAAATTCTTAGATCTCATCTGATAACTGAGATCTTAGATTCAGGTACGCCACAAGCAGAAACCACCCAATGTCTAAATGATCGTGGTTCAGAGCTTTGCTATACATCAACATATTGTGATCATAACTTAGGATACAAGCTCTCAGACTAACTTTGAGGGTTTCTTAGCACTCCAGTTAATGTGCAGATTATTAGGATCCCTGAGGTAAAATTTAGGTGAGTAGCAGCAGCTCTGCGAAAAACACATTAGAGTTGGCAACCTTCATGTTCACATACCTGCCACTCTACCAGTGTTGTTTTATTGCCTGTTGGCAGTCAGCCCAATTCTTCTGCTCATACAGTCTGAAAATGCTCTTCCTATGCTGAGAGGTTTGAAAAGTTCATGCTAATGACTGTCTATAGTTTTCAGTACTTCTTACTTGCCATCTTCTAATGCCCTTCCCTTGGGCAACATCAATGGCGTGAAGAGGGGAGACTTGCAGCTTGGGCAACTGCCAGTCTTCCATACAATCTTGCCCAGGCTTGCACCCTGGAAACTTTCCAAGGCGCAAATCCATGGTCTATTGAGACTAACAGAGGCCTATACACACACACTTGCCATTTTAAGCCACTGTTGGTACACAGCATTAGGGCAATGAGACAGTAAGCCCAGAAATTCACAAAGGTCATTGGTTGATTTTGTATATTTTTCTTATCATTGCCTGCCTGAAGGGTTGATTTGTTCTGATTCCTTTTACATCAATTATGGTCAAGAGGGCATTGAAATGACGAGCAACAGAGGAAAGGCAAGAAGTTTTGTATTGGAATGTTATTTCCTGAATTTTGAAAGCAAATTCCTTGATTTTGGTCCAGTGACAATGGACGGAGGTACACTTTGCTGAGTCATGATGGCAAAGATAATGTCATTGAATATCAGAAGAAGGTGGCTACACTCGACTGAGAAAGTCATGACCTATCACTAGGTTAGTGAACATTACTTGCAGCTCATCAGCTTTGATCTTGCTGAACATAGGGGTGAGCTGCTTCATTATTTGGTGAACTACTTCATTATGTATGGGTTTCCAAATAGAATTAGGATTTTGTTGAAATTTTATTATCCTGTGGCGGCTCTTTTCCTAGCGTATGCGAACCGACTCACAATTAGATAGCCTACGGGGGTTTGCGAGCACAGAGCTTTGGAGCCTCTTCGCCATGGGGGGCCGGTTGACAGAGGCTTAAAAGTGAGGCTGAAGTTTTCGAATAAAGTTTTTCCTTCGACTGCAGTTACCGACTCCGTGTCGTAATTTTAGCGCTGTTTGTAGCACACCGCTACAATTGGTGACCCCGACGGTCCAAACGATTTTTGGACCAGAAATGACCGACGCCGCCTCTGTTCATGCGGTTTCGTTGAAACTGCCGGGTTTCTGGACACAGCGCCCGGACCTATGGTTCCAGCAAGCCGAAGCCCAATTCCACGTTCGCCGGATCACCTCAGAAGACACCCGCTACTACTACGTGGTGGGCTCCCTCGACCAGGACACAGCTGCCCAGGTCGCGGAGTTCGTACAGTCGCCCCCGACAGACGGCAAGTACACGGAATTCAAAGCCCTGCTCCTCAGGATTTTCGGACTCTCACGGCGCGAGCGGGCTGCCCGTTTACTGCACCTGGATGGCTTGGGCGACAGACCTCCATCGGCTTTAATGAATGAGATGTTGTCTCTGGCCGAGGGACACACAGGCCTCATGTTTGAGCAGGCATTCCTGGAGCAGCTGCCCGAGGACATACGCCTGCTGCTGTCCGACGCGGATTTCAGTGACCCCCGGAAGGTGGCAGCCCGGGCGGACTTGCTGTGGAACGCCAAAAAGGTGAGCGGGGCGTCCATCGCACAGATCACCCAGCCACGCTCCCGGCAGCAAACTAGTCCAGGCCCGGCCGCAGAGCCCACTAACCCCCGGCCCAATGACCACTGGTGCTTCTACCACCAGCGGTGGGGCGCAGAAGCCCGCCATTGCCGCCCGCCCTGCAAGTTCCCGGGAAACGCCAGGGCCAGCCGCCGCTGATGGCTACGGCGGCTGGCCATCGGGATAGCCTCCTGTATGTGTGGGATAGCAGGTCGGGACGCCGCTTTTTGGTCGATACTGGGGCTGAGGTCAGCGTTTTACCTCCGACAAGTTACGACACTCGCAGCAGGGCACCGGGTCCCCCCCTGAGGGCCGTGAATGGCAGCACAGTAAGGACCTATGGCACCCGTCAGGTGCAGCTACAGTTTGGCCCCAGCCAGTTCACGTGGGACTTCACACTGGCCGCCGTAGCCCAACCGCTTCTGGGTGCGGATTTTTTGCGAGCTCACAGCCTGCTGGTTGACCTGCCCAGGAAGAGACTGGTACACGCCGAGACCTTTCAGACGTTCTCCCTGGGCGCGGCCCAGTTGCCAGCCCCTCACCTCGGCTCCATCACGCTGTCCGACAACGACTTCACCAGGGTCCTGGCGGAGTTCCCATCGGTTCTGGCACCGCAGTTCAGAGCAGCCATGCCCAGGCACGGCGTACAGCACCACATCCCGACACAGGGACCACCCCTCCATGCCCGTGCTCGGCGGCTTCCCCCGGACAAGCTCCGACTGGCGAAGGAGGAGTTCCAGAGAATGGAGGAATTGGGGATCATCCGGCGGTCCGACAGCCCCTGGGCTTCCCCCCTGCACATGGTGCCCAAAGCGACGGGGGGCTGGAGACCGTGCGGCGACTACCGCAGGCTGAACGAGGCTACCACACCGGACCGCTACCCTGTGCCGCACATTCAGGACTTTGCGGCAAACCTGCACGGCGCCCGGATCTTCTCCAAGGTCGACCTTGTCCGAGGGTACCATCAAATCCCGATGCATCCTGACGACGTCCCCAAGACGGCTCTCATCACCCCGTTTGGCCTCTTCGAGTTCCTCCGCATGCCGTTCGGCCTGAAGAATGCCGCACAGACGTTCCAGCGGTTAATGGACGCGGTGGGACGGGACCTGGACTTCGCGTTCATCTATTTGGATGACATCCTCATAGCCAGCAGCAGTCGTCAGGAGCATCTGTCCCACCTCCGTCAACTCTGCGCCCGACTGAGTGAGTACGGTCTTACAATCAACCCTGCCAAATGCCAGTTCGGACTTGATACCATTGACTTCCTGGGCCACAGGATTACTAAAGACGGGGCAACCCCTCTGCCCGCTAAGGTAGATGCGGTCCGCCACTTCCCCCGACCCACCACGGTCAAAGGCCTTCAGGAATTCGTAGGTATGGTCAATTTCTACCGCCGCTTCCTCCCTTCAGCTGCCCGGATCATGCGCCCCCTGTTCGCCCTGATGTCGGGTCCGAGCAAGGACATTACCTGGGACGAGGAGTCCGCCGCCGCTTTCGTTCAAACGAAGGAAGCTTTGGCTGACGCCGCAATGCTAGTACATCCCAGAATGGACACCCCTACCGCCCTCACAGTGGACGCATCAAACACGGCAGTCGGTGGGGTGCTGGAGCAGCTCATCGCAGGTCGCTGGCAACCCCTGGCGTTTTTCAGCAAACACCTGCGGCCACCCGAGCTCAAGTACAGTGCTTTTGACCGGGAACTGTTGGCGCTCTACCTGGCAATCCGGCATTTCAGGTACTTCCTAGAAGGTCGGCCCTTCACCGCGTTCACGGACCACAAACCGCTTACCTTTGCGTTTACGAAGGCATCCGACCCCTGGTCATCCCGCCAGCAACGCCACCTGTCCTACATCTCTGAATACACAACGGATGTCCGGCACGTCTCGGGTAAGGACAATGTCGTGGCGGATGCGCTCTCTCGCCCTACCGTTCATGCCCTTTCCCAAGGGGTAGACTTTGAGGCACTGGCAGAGGCACAGCAGGTAGATGAGGAGATTCCGAGTTACAGGACTGCAGTCTCTGGTTTGCAGCTCCAGGACTTCCCCGTGGGCCCAGGTGAGAGGACCCTACTCTGTGACGTCGCCACCAACCAGCCCCGTCCGGTCGTCCCCGCAGCCTGGCGGCGACGTGTTTTCGACTCCATTCATAACTTGGCGCATCCCTCCATCCGGACAACTGTCCGGATGGTTTCCAGCAGGTTCGTTTGGCACGGACTCCGCAAACAGGTCAGTGAATGGGCCAGGACGTGCATGCACTGCCAGACGGCCAAGGTTCAGCGGCACACCAAAGCCCCACCGCAGCAGTTCCATCCCGCCCACCGGCGTTTCGACCACATTCATGTGGATATCGTGGGCCCCCTGCCAGTGTCGCGCGGAGCGCGTTACCTCCTGACTATCGTGGACCGGTTCACAAGATGGCCAGAGGCGGTCCCGCTCACCGACACCACCTCCGAATCTTGCGCCCGAGCCCTGATCGCCACCTGGATATCCCGCTTTGGTGTACCAGCCCACATTACCTCCGACAGAGGCGCCCAGTTCACCTCCAGCCTGTGGTCAGCTATGGCCAGCCTTTTGGGGACTCAGCTGCACCACACCACTGCCTACCACCCACAGTCGAACGGGCTAGTGGAGCGTTTCCACCGTCACCTGAAGTCGGCCCTCATGGCCCGCCTGCGAGGAGCCAACTGGGCGGACGAGCTTCCCTGGGTCCTTCTCGGCATCCGCACAGCGCCCAAGGACGACCTGCACGCCTCGTCGGCCGAGTTGGTATACGGCGCGCCCCTGGCCGTCCCCGGGGAGTTCCTACCAGCCCCGAGGGGGCAAGAGGAAGAACCCGCTGCAGTCCTGGGCAGACTTCGCGAGAAGCTCGGTAACCTGGCCCCCATACCCACTTCACAGCATGGGCGGCACCCGACCTGCGTACCCAAAGACCTACGGAACTGTAAGTTTGTGTTTGTACGAAGGGGCGGGCATCGGCCACCGCTGCAGCGGCCATACGAGGGGCCGTTTACGGTGCTCCGGAACAACGGGTCCACGTTCGTGCTGGACGTTGGGGGGAAGGAGGAGGTTTTCACGGTGGACCGCCTCAAGCCGGCCCATGTGGACCTGGCGCAACCGGCCGAGTTTCCGGCGCCTCGGCGCAGAGGCCGACCTCCCAAGCAGGTTCTGGCCCTGGCTGTGGACATTGGGGGGTGTATCGCCGGTTCTGGGGGGGGGTTATGTGGCGGCTCTTTTCCTAGCGTATGCGAACCGACTCACAATTAGATAGCCTACGGGGGTTTGCGAGCACAGAGCTTTGGAGCCTCTTCGCCATGGGGGGCCGGTTGACAGAGGCTTAAAAGTGAGGCTGAAGTTTTCGAATAAAGTTTTTCCTTCGACTGCAGTTACCGACTCCGTGTCGTAATTTTAGCGCTGTTTGTAGCACACCGCTACAATCCATTATTTTTTGACTATCTGAATGGTTTGGGAGTCCAGACATTGTTTCCTTTTCCTATTCTTGCATTTTATGTCATGCACATACGTCCTTGTCCCAGATGCTGGCAATGTTTGAGTCTACATTATTGCAAAGTTGCAATATGTAATCTTAAATTTTGATATCTGGTCAGCAGTATGCTACAGAACAGTTTCAGAATTGTCTAGCCAGTGAAATCTTTAAAATACCAGTCTTTTTTTTTCGCCACGATGTCCCAAAATGGCTCTTTTTAAGTGGTATTTCAGCAGAGTAAGGGAAATTACAGTGGTATGAGAGAGCAGTTGGCTAAAGTAAATTAGAAGGAACTGCTTGCAGGGATGTCAGCAGAGCAGCAATGGCATGCGTTTCTGTGTAAAATGAGGAAGGTGCAGGGCATGTGGTTTCCAAAATGAATAAATACTCAAATGGCAAAATAGCTGACAATGACAATGGCTGACAAGGGAAGTCAAAGCTACTATTAAAGAAAAAAAAAGGGCGTACAACAAAGCAAAAGTAAGTGGGAAGATAGAGGATTGGGAAGTTTTTTAAAAAATCTACAGAAAGCAACTAAAAGAATTAGAAGGAAAAAGATTAAATATGAAAGGAAGCTAGCAAATAATATCAAAATGGATAGCAAAAGCTTTTTCAAGTATGTAAAAAATAAAAGAGAGATGAGAGTGGATACTGGACTGCCAGAAAATGAGGCAGGAGAAATAATAACAGGGGACAAGGAGATGGCAGATGAACTAAATGAGTATTTTGAATCAGCCTTCACCATGGAAGACACTAGTAGTGTGCCAGATTTTGTAGTGTGTGAAGGAAGAGAAGTGGGTGCATTTCCTATTACAAGGGAGAAAGTGCTCAAAAAGCTGAAAGACCTAAAAGTCACCTGGACCAGATGAACTGCACCCTAGGGTTCTGACAGTGGTGGCATTAGAGATTATGGAGACATTAGAAATGCTCTTTCAAAAAAAAATCATTGGACTCTGGCATGGTACCAGAGGACTGGAAAATTGCAAATGTCACTCCACTCTTTAAGAAAGGAGGAAGGCAGCAGAAAGGAAATTATAGCCTGACCTCAATGGTTGGGAAGATGTTGGAGTCAATTGTTAAGGATGAGGTGATGGAGTACTTGGTGACACAGGACAAGACAGGAAAAATTCTGCCTGATGAACCTGGTGGAATTCTTTGAGGAGATAACAAGTAGGATAGATAAAGGGGATCCAGCAGATGTTGTATATTTGGACTTTCAGAAGGTCTTTGACAAAGTGCCACACGTGAGGCTGCTTACCAAGTTAAGTGCCTGTGGTATTACAGGAAAGTTACGAAGATGGTTAGTATTGGCTGCCTGGAAGAAGGCAGCAAGTGGGACTAAAAGAATCCTTGTCTGGTTGGCTGCCAGTGACTAGTGGTGATCTGCAGGGGTTGGTGTTGGGACCACTTCTTTTTATGCTGTACATAAATGATTTAGATGATGGAATAGATGGCTTTATTGCCAAGTTTGCAGATGATACAAAGATTGGTAGAGAGGCATGTAGTGTTGAGGAAACAGATAGGATGCAGAAGGACTTAGACAGATTAGGAGAATAGGCAAGAAAGTGGCAAATGAAATATAATGTTGGAAAATGCATGGTCATGCACTTTGGTAATAGAAATAAATGTGCAGACTATTTTCTAAATGGGCAGAAAATCCAGGAATCTAACATGTAGACAGACTTGGGAGTGCTTTTGCAGAACACCCTAAAGGTTAACTTGCAGGTTGAATTGGTGGTGAGGAAGGCAAATGCCATGTTAGCATTCATTTCAAGAGGTCTAGAGTATAAGAGTAGGGATGTGATGCTGACGCTTTATAAGGCACTGGGGAGGTCTCACCTTGAGTATTATGGACAGTTTTGGGCTCCTCATTGCAGAAGAGCTGTACTGGTGGTCCAGAGGAGGTTTACAAGGATGATTCCAGAAATGAAAGGGTTATCATATGAGGAATGTTTGATGGTTATGGATCTGTACTCAATGAAAGTCAGAAGGATGGGGGGGGGGGGTGGCATCTCATTGGAACCTTTCAAATATTGAAAGACTAGACAACAGTGGAAAGAATGTTTCCCATGGTAGTAGAGTCTAGGACAAGAGGGTACAGCCTCAGGATGGGGGGGGGGGGGCATCCATTCAAAATAGAGATGCGGAGAAATTTCTTTAGCCAAAATCAAATTTGTGAAATTTGTTGTCACATGCAGCTGTGGAGGCCAGGTTGTGGGGTGTATTTAAGGCAGAGATTGACAGGTTCTTGATTGGAGATGGCATCAAATGTTATGGGGAGAAAGCCGGAAAATGGGGTTGAGGAGGAGAGAAAAAAAAATCAGCCACAATTGAATGGCGGAGCAGACTTGACAGGCCAAATTGCCTAATTCTCCTCCTATGTCTTATGGTCTTGTAAGTGATTTAGAATGTCCCATGTCTTTCACCATCACAGGGTTTTAGGAATACCTGTTGACCAGCAGAATTTTTGGAAAATAAAATCTCTTGTGGCTTCTGCAAATCTTGTAATTCTGGTTTGGCATACTCAGTGCCAATGGAATCAATAGGTCTGTGAATCATTGATAAGCCCATGATCTTTGAGAATTCCCATGCTCACTCTGCTAATCTTGCCAATGTGACCACGTGCTGCAGATTGAAAAAGGTTCTGGATAGGGCCCCTGCTTGGAGGCCTTCTCTTTCTTTTAATTTATGCAGACTATTTTCTCTTCATTATGACTTCAGGAACGTCTGGAAAAGCTCTCCCTGTCTCACCTCAATAAGTTTAAGTGCACTCCTTCACATTTCTTCAAGATCTCTCAAACTGTGACATTCTCCAAATATCAACTTCCAGCAAACATATACAACTAGCTCTCTTTACAAATCTATCACCTATGAACAGCAAGAATTCATGATCCATTTAAGTAGTAAATGAATCAGTGAATTTTTTCTGCTAAATTTTTTCTCCTTTTATGCTTATTGCATGGTGTTAACTGAGCTGTTAGGGTCCAATTTATAGTCCTTGCATCAAATGAATGTTGCCCAAGGATTGATATCATTCTACCTATCCTCTATTTATGGGATCTGTAAATGATGGAATCACACTGCCTTCTGAGGTACGGCAGATAATGCAAATTGTGCTAAAATTCATGAAAGAAACTTCAACCAAATCAACTGGTGCAGTGGAGAACAAATTTGTGATTTTGATTTCTAAGAAATCTGGGTGAGGCAATTAACTAAACAACTAACCTGCTCATTAATTGAATTCATTAAATCAGAATCAAGTTTAGTTTTCTATGGCATGAAACCTCTTTGGCTAGAGGTTTTGACATGTTGAATTATCTGGGTCAATGTACTTACCAGCAGTGTCTGCTGTGACTAATGTTTTCTCTATTGTTATTTATAAATTCTTTGGCTGGAATGTTACAAATTGGAAAAAAAGTACACTAGAAGAACTTGCCAACATCTCAGCATCTCGTTTTTATATGAAGCCAGTGGTGTATCTAAGGCATGGCAGGTGCCCTGGGCACCACTGAGCAGTTTCTATAAAAGCCAGACAAGCCATCCTCGGATAGTGAAAGAAGAATTTTTCTCAGATGTATGATCTGCCTTTGATTATCATGGGTGAGAAGCACTAGGTTGGCCTTATTTCAGAACATGGTGTAAGAAGACCATGAAACGTTTCTTCACGAAGAAGTGAAGTGGAGCTGAAGGATGGAAGAGATGAAAGTTGGAGGCGGATGAAGCCAAGAAGTTGAGCAAGTTCTTCATGCCCTTCTTTGAAAAGCCTGGAACAAGTAGTTCGACACGTTGTATGGAGTCGCCTGCACCTGCTACAAGTTTGTTAGAATCTGAAGGTGGATCAAGTACAAATGCGTCACAAGCCGAGGAGGAAGTCAAGTCAGATAAATCCAAGTAAGATGAGATTAAGAGTGAGGCTGCCACAGAAAACATGGACATGACAGGGGAAAGACGGTGGCGGTGGTGATGTTGAGTTTATTGACGAGATTTTACCTGACAAGATTGAACCTGATGACACTGAACCTAGTGAACTGGATGGTGTCAAACAGCCTCAAACTGTCATACCAGAAGTGATTGAACAGCATGACATTGGACTTCTGAAGTTCGACAAAGATACTGGGAAAACAATTCTGCCTGACATATTGAGAAATAATAAAGCTGGGTTCGAAGTATTACCAGAACAGTGAGGGACCTTTCCTACCAACAAATAACCGCTCAATGAACAAAACTTGGTTCAAGAGGAAATTGGGAAATGGTCATGGTGAGGAACTGACTCGCCCATGCTGGTCTATTCCCCTTCTAAAAAGTCTGCATTTTGTATCTGTTGTCTTCTCTATTCCCTGTCAGACCATCAATCCTCATTAGAGCAGGAAGGTAGATTCAACCAGTGGAAAGCACCTGAAAGGATTAGTGCTCACGAAAATGTCAAGAATCATCAGGAATGCCTCACACATTTCAAAGAAATGGAAAGGAATTTAGTTGGAAACAGAGGAGTTATTGACACAGTATTTCAGACACAGATTGAGAAGGAAAAGCAGAAGTGGTGTGATATCTTGATGAGAATCCTTCACTGCATAAAATTCCTTGCGACTCAGAACCTGGCTTTGCGAGGACACAGGGAGTCACTTCAGCTAGACGATGACTCCAATGTGGCAAATTTCCTTGGCTTACTGAAACTACTGGCCATCTTTGACCCTGTCATAAAAGAACACCTCAATCATTTGGAAAGTCTTATCTTTCACCAGGTATCCAGAATGAATTCATCCACATGATGGCATCCACTGTTTGCCAGAGTTTACTGAGAAGCATTCGTAAAGCCAAGTACAATGGTCTCACGTTCGACTCAATTCCTGATCAGGCACACCATGAGCAGATGTCAGAAGCAGTGAGGTATGTGGAAATTGATTTTGAGAGGAAAACAGTCCGTTAGAGAGTCCCTCCTTCCTTCCTTCCAGATAAGCCAGAAGGATGCTGAGAGCTTGGTTGAAGACATCTTGAAACAGCTAGAGAAGGACGAAATGGAGCTACAAGATTGTCAGTCACAGTGTTATGACAATGCTGCTGTGAAGGCTGGACACGGAAGTGGCATTCATCAAAGAATAAGTGAGAAAAACAACCTGGCAGTGTTTGCGAATTGCGACAATCACTCATTCAACGGTGGGTGTACATACAGCCAAGTAGGATACAATGATGGTCACATTTTTTGAAACCATCAAAGCTCTCTAAGTGTTTTTCTCTCGTTCAACACAGCACTGGGAAAAACTCAAAAACACTGTGTCTGTGGTTGTTAGTTTGGAGTCCAAAACCAGGTGGAGTGTAAGGACAAGCAGTGAAGCCCGTCAACAAGTACCTTGAGGAGATACTTCAAGTTCTCCAGGACATGATAGACAATGAAAATGAGACTAGTGAAACAAGAAGTGACACAAGGCAGCTGTACAACTGCATGTTGAGTTACAATTTTCTGATTTTGCTAGGATTTTGGAACAAAGTACTCATTCACATTGACCATATTCAAAAGAGTCTGCAGGATCCTAGCATGAACTTCCACGATGCTGCCCTGTATTTCAAAGCCCTCCGAGATCATTTTTATGATGAAAGAGAAGTGTTGGTCAGTGAGTCACTCAGAAGAGGAGTCAGTCTAAAGAAAATAGTAACGACAGTAACGACCTAAAGAAAATCTGGGTGAATTGTACAGCTCTGATGTTGATGTACAACAGCTATATGAAGAAATTTTGGATTGCAGAATGTTGCTATCAAGGCGGGTCAACACGAAAATATCAAGACCTGAAGAGCTTCTTGAATGTATTGTTCAGTATGGAGATCTTCTCCAATCTTCGCATTGCTATTCAGATCATCCCAGTTTCCATCGCCAGCTGTGAGAGATCATTCAGCAAGTTAAAACTAATATTTTCATATTTGAGAGCCCCCATGGGTCAAGGCAGACTCTGTGATCTTGCTCTGCTGAGTGTAGAAAGAGAAGAAACTGAAAAAACTGACTTTGATCACATCATAGATCAATTTGCATCAGTGAAAGCAAGGAAGGTGCAGTTATAATTTTCATGTAGTGCCATTATTTGCTGATTAAAAGATTAATGAGCTTGATTTGTATTTTTGAGCTGATATTATGGTAAAGTTATCTAAAAGATGGGTGTCAAGATTTTGGACAGGGGCAAAATTTCAGTGCTCACCATAGGCGCTATTTTCTGTAGATATGCCTCTGTATGAAGACTATGGTTAAAGTCCTTTGGTGGACTTGGCTACCACTGCCACAAAAGAGGTTTTGGCAAAATTTAATGGTGACGTATTTTATATCCAGCCATTTATCTTCTTAATTTGCTATTCTAGCTGAACATCTTACTAGGTCTCCTTTGCACTTTGCCAGAATGTTGCCATTCAGGATTCCAGCAAGTCAATTGAAATGCACACTCAGTCGACACTTTAAAGTGGCCACTGAGTGTATGTTTGTGGCTTCTGCTGCTGTAGCTTATCCACCTCAACGTTTGACGTATTGTGCATTCAGAAATGCTCTTCTGCCCATCCCTGTTGTAATGCATGGTTATTTGAGTTACTATCATCTACCCGTCAGTTTGAACCAGCTTTGACCTATCTCAGTAACAAGGCATTTTTGCCCACAGAACTACAGCTCACTGGATTTTTTTCTTCTTT
The DNA here is from genome assembly GCF_030144855.1 of Hypanus sabinus. Taxonomy (NCBI): domain Eukaryota; kingdom Metazoa; phylum Chordata; class Chondrichthyes; order Myliobatiformes; family Dasyatidae; genus Hypanus; species Hypanus sabinus. The sequence goes on along the minus strand of NC_082722.1, from coordinate 14,671,182 downwards.
TTTTTTCACATGATTCTTTATAAATTCTAGAGAATGTTGTGCTTGAAAATCTTAAGACATCAACAGGTTCTGAGATACTCAAACCACCATATCAAAGTCACTTAGATCACATTTCTTCCCCATTCTGTACTGTTTACACTGAGGCCCTGTTTTGTTACTGTGCCCTCAAATGTCTAAAATTTTAGCTGAGATTGCTAAGAAGCATCCATACATGTATATTTACAGAAATGAGGGAGTCTTCAGAATGTGTATATGCAATGCGGAAAACATTAGTTTGCCATGTTTTTGATCAATGAGCTCAAGTTGTGCCACACAGTAATGTCCAGTCTTTCCAACTGAGATAAATTTAGTGCTGACCAAAGAATGCAGTATTATCACTATCTGGCAACTTATCCAAAGAGATCATGGTTTATAATTTTCCACCCAAAAGATATTTATCATAACAAGCAGATACTAATCAGCATTTACTAGAAAAGGAAAATGTACTCACCTGATAACAAAGCAGAATTATGATCTAAAAAAAAGAAATTTTTATTAAATAAGAAAGGAAAGAAAAGATAGCAAGAGTATAACACCACAAACTAATAAAATATTACCTGCTTTCTTTGGTTCAGTCCATGGTTGTGGGCTAGGGGGTGAAAGGGTTGGTCTTGGAGGTAGATTCTGCTGATGAATTTCTTTTATTTGATCTATTTGATTTTGTGGATAACTTGTGTCTGATGAACTCCTTGCCACACTTATTTTACCAGGAGAACTTGAATTAAACAAACAATTGGTCAGGTTTGAGCCTTCCTTGTTTCCAAAAATTAAATTGAATGAAAAAGGAGAAAGATTCCAAACTAACCTCTGTGAGTGTGGTTTCAAATGTCTGATCGCATAGCCAGAGAAATGTACTTCTACAGAAAGAAAGAGAAATGCCATCAATAAAGGCTCAACATTGATATTTTTTAGTTTGCTTTAAGCCCGGGGATGTCTCAAATTGGTTCCACAGCATTCTAAAGGGAGAGGGTGAGCAGGCGGAAGTCATGGTACATATTGATACCAACAACTTAGGTAGAGAAAAGGAAGAAGGTCCTTAAGAGAGAATATAGAGAGTTAAGCTGTAAGCTGAAAAGCAGGATCTCCAGAGTAGTAATCTCAGGATTGAATGTGTGACTGAGAAATTGGTGTAGGGGACAGAGTTTCAGATTTCTGGATCGTTGCAATCTCTTCTGGGGAAGATAACACCTGTACAAAAAGGATGGGTTGCACCTTAACCCGCAGGGGACTAATATCCTTGTAGGCAAGTTTGCTAGAGCTGTTGAGGAGGGTTTAAACTAAGTTGGTAGGAAACTGGAGTGATAGGGCTATGGATGGGCAGTTGGTATACAAGTTGATGCAGCGTGTAACAAGACTGTAAGGAAGGACAGGTTGATGATAAGACAAAATTGCTGTCAATGGGATGAGTTGAAGTGTAACATGAAAAGAGTAATGAATACAGGACTGAAGGTGTTATATTTTATATAACACATTATATATAAATGTAGTATACAAAATAAGGTAGATGATCTTTTAGTGCAGTTAGATATTGACAGATATGACGTGGGCATCACTTAGTTGTGCTGAAAGAAGATCATAGCTGGGAGCTTAACATCAGAGGATACAACTTATATCAAAAGTTCAGGCAGGTAGACAGAGGGGATGGGGTAGCCCTGTTGATAAAAAAATGGACATAAATTCTTAGAAAAAGGTGACATACGTAGGATTAAAAAAAATGTAGAATCCTTGTGGATATAGTTAAGAAACTCCAAGTGTAGAAAGGCCCTGATGGGATTTATATAAACAGGCCTCCAAACAATAGCCAGGATGTGGGGTATAAATTATAATGGGATATAGAAAAAGCATGTAAAAAAGGTAATGTTATGATAGTCATAGGGGATTTCAATATGCAGGTAGATTATAAAAATCACATTGTTGCTAGATCCCAAGAGAATGAATTTGTAGAATTCCTACAAGATGACTTTTTAGAATAGCTACCAGTAGAGAGGCTGGTGTTAAAGCATATCAGCTCATGTCTGAGACGAAACTTGAATCCACTCCAATTCACCTACCAAGGCAACAGATCTACAGCAGATGCCATCTCATTGGCTCTTCATGCAACCTTGGAACATCAGGATTGCAAAGGTGCAAACATAAGGATGCTCCTTATCAATTACAGCTCAGCATTTAATACCATCTTCCCATCAAAACAAATCGGTAAACTCCAAGACCTGGACCTCAATATCCCCTTGAGCAATTGGATCCTGGATTTCCTCACTTACAGACCCCAGTCAGTTCAGATTGGCAAAAACATCTCCTCCACAATTTCCCTCAGCACAGGAGCTCCACAGGGATGTGTACTTAGCCCCCCTGTTCTACTCACTTTACACCTATGACTGTGAGGTCAAGTATAGCTCCAACACCATATACAAGTTTGCTGATGATACCACTGTATCAAAGGTGGTGCTGAATCAGCATACAGATGGGAAATAGAAAATTTGGCTCCACTCAATATCAATAAGACCAAAGAACTGATTGTATTCTTCAGGAGAGGAAACCAGAAGGTCCATGAGCCAGTAATCATTGGAGGATCAGAGGTGGAGAGTGTCAGTAATTTGAAATTCCTGGGTATCACTATCTCAGAGGACCTGTTCAGGACCCATCACATAAATATAATTGCAAAGAAAGCACAACAGCGCCCCTACTTCCTCAGAAGTCTGCAGAGATCCAGCATGTCATTAAGAACATTGACAAACATCTATAGATGTGTGGTGGAAAGTATGCTGACTGGCTGCATTATGACCTGGTAGAGGAACACCAATGCCTTTCTGGAAAAATCATACAAAAGGTAGTAAAATCCTCCCAACCATTGAGCACATCTACATGGAACATTGACATAGGAAAAACAGCATCCATCAAAGATCCTCACCACCCGGGTCATGGCATCAGGTAGAAGGTACAAGTGTCTCAGGACTCACACCACCATGTTCAAGAACAGTTACTACTCAATCACTAAGCTCATTTTAGATTTTCTGTAACACTTATTAAATGATTGTGAAGCACAATTTTTCTGAATCTTTCCTGACTTCTAAACAACCCTTGGATTAAAACATTAAAATCCAACAATTGGTGTAGTCGGCAGGATAATGGCAATGTTTTGTGGACGTGGAAGATTTGCAGATGAAGTGGAAATGTTTAGTGTGCAAATAAAAGTTCAAAGTAGATTTATTATCAATGTACATAGATATCATCATATACACCAAGATACATTTTCTTGCAAGCATACATAGTAAATCCAAGAAACACAATAAATCGATGAAAGACCACACTGAACAGGATGAAATAAAAACAACTAACTTGTTTGGTAAGAACTTCTGTTGTTAAATGTCTGAAAAAATTAGTTCCAAGTTCACAACATAGGATAGAAGTACTATTGAGGAAACTTCTATGTTTGCTGTTTTGAAAACAGGTTTGTTTAAAAAAATGCAAGCCAGTGGAGCCATGTGCAAGATGGTATAGCATCACAAGCCAGTAGAAATTTTTTGAATTAAATATGTACAAGGTATAGAATACATGGAGAAAATAAAATCAAATTTTATCATCACTCAGACCATACATGGATACGGTTGAATGAGACAGCGTTCCTCTGGGGCCAAGGTACATAACATACATTCAAAATAGCGAGAGAGAGGAAAAAAAACAAAGCATATATATAGTCCAAGTCTCTGAGCGACATGCAAATTGACGGTACAGCTCCTGACAATCCAGCCTGACATTCCGCCAGTTGAACACTAGACGACAGCACTGATGGGAAAGGCTAGCTCCAGCATTGTCTCACCTGGACTGCAGCAACAGGCAAGCCCACTTGATGCCTAGTCCTCACTACAACCACGGCCATGCTGCTGCCTTGTCACCTGTCTCACCACCAAACAAGGGAAACAGACCAGTGACATCTCACATGATCAATGTCCAACAGGGTCTTGCAATTGCAAGTGAAACGTCTAAAACAGTCACCCACAGATACGCTGCATGCTGCTTTCACGCACCAACTCTACAGTGGCCCTTAGCGACTCAAGTGAGGATGACAGTGATGGAACAATAAGATCCAGCTGTATCACCACTTGCTCCAATTAAAACCAAGGGAGTGAAGACACGCAGGGCTGAAGATGAAACCATTGCTCATCAATGTATTGACAAGCAAGTGGCTCAACAATCTGCTGAAAGGCAGTAAGCAGGGCAGATGACCCTGTGACTCAATGAAGAACTGAAAGCGTTTCAAACTTTAAAGGCAACATTGTGTATTGCACCTGCATTAAGAATCCCTAATACAGGCAAACCATTTAGCCTGAGAAACATATGACAGCAGGCTTAATTCAAGAACATGGACCTACAGCCAGTTACTTTGCCAAAGATTGATTCTGTACACTGATGGCTCCTCAGTGATTGAGAGAGAAACTTGAATGGCAAAATGGGTGATGGTTCCTGGAGTTGAAGTGTGGAAGCATGGCTCCTGGCATCTCTGCGCAGCAGGCAGAACTAAAGGTTTTGATTGAAGCTAGTAAGTTGACAGAAGGAAAATCAGCAAATATTTACACTGATTCACAATATGTTTTTGGAGTTACTCATGGTTTTGAAAACTTTGCTGTCAGAAGTTGCTGTACTAAAATGTAAAAGCCACTTCAAAATGATTACATGGAAAGCTGTGGAAATGCATTCATGGATAAAATTGTGGAGAAGGGGGCATGGAAAGAAATAAAAGCAGTAAAAGAAGTACTACAAGCATATGCAGTGAACCTGACAACTGGAATCATGCAAAAAAGTTGAATTCTGATTCACCAAGATACAAGATATTTGAGAGATGCAAGCTCAATGCTCTAACCAGGAATAGTGGTTCTGAATGGAGAATGGTAGGAAATTGAATAGTGATGGAGCATGGGGATATGGCACTAGTCATAGATTAGTAGCTCCAATTACATTGCTTCCTTATCTTGCATGGCAAACACACTCCCTGGATTGCAGAAGTTGCTTAACAGATTCTCCCAGTGGTGGTGGAATACAAAGTTCAGGGCATGAGCTTGAAAGATGTATGAGATGTTAGAAAATAAATCCTGGACAAGCAGAAAAGCTACCACTATTAAGTGCCACTGCCCACCTGGTCCATGTTTACACTTAAAAGTGGACTACATTACTTTGCCACAGTTTACACTGGTAATAATGTGGGTGAAAGCTATCCCAGCAAGGAAAGCCACTGCCATACACACAGCAAAATTCCAGGTGGGGATTACCATTTTACATTGACTCTGACCAAGGAACAACGTCATTGGGAGTGTTTGTCAGAAATTACGTCAGAAATTGGATTCGGAAGAAGGCTGCGAATGAACGGCTGATTTTTTTGGAGCAAAGGTAGTTTTTTTTACTACTTGGGTAAAAGAGAGGTGAGACTGTGCAGGCGCGTGATGTCAGCCAGTAGCGTGTGAAAGGTTTAAAAAGACCGCTGTATCCAGCGGGCAGCAGAGTGACAGGGCTTTGGCTCAACGGGCTTAGGCGGTAACGAGACGAGGCAAGGTAAGTTTAATTGTGTTAATTGCGGGAAGGAGGTAGTATGTGTGTGAGACCAGTTTTCTGTGCTTGGTGTCAGATGTGGGGGGTCCTTGTGTATTGTTGGTTTGTTTTTCTTGACACTCTTACAGACTTGATACAAATGCAACACGCAAATTTCTGTGGATAGCCACAATTCTTTATTTAAGCAAGTACAAGCTTTTTGGAGGATCGCTTAACAAATTTCGCAGTGCTTGTGGAGCCATCAAGTAATGCTTTCCGAACAGAGGAACAGTCCTCCCTTTTTATAGGGTTTTACACCATAGTCAGTCACACATGCAAGATACAATTTTTAGCTACCCCCACAGTCACATGCCTGACAACAGTGATAGTACGAGACAGAGAATACTGAAGGATCTAAAGCAAAGGTCATCCACCCAGGAACAATGTGTGCAATTAGTATCTAAATTCTTGCATGTCATCAGGACAAATTAATCCTCTAACATCTCAACAGTACTTGACAGAGACCACTTAATCACCTAAAAGCATCTAATTTCCTGCAAGTCAACAACACAAATTATTCTTTAACATCTCACTTGAGTTTCCCGGCCTCCCGGACGGCCATATCTGCACCAGGTGTGTCAAGCTTCAGGTCCTGAGGGACCGAGTTAGGGAACTGGAGATGCAGCTTGTTGACCTTCGCCTGGTCAGGGAGAGTGAGGAGGTGACAGAAAGGAGTTATAGGCAGGTGGTCACACCGGGGCCACGGGAGACAGACCGGTGGGTAACAGTCAGGAGGGGTAAGGGGAAGAGCCAGGTACGAGAGAGTACCCCTGTGGCTGTACCCTTTGATAATAAGTACTCCTGTTTGAGTACTGTTGGGGGGCACAGCCTACCTGGGGGAAGTGACAGTGGCCATGCCTCTGGCACAGAGTCTGGCCCTGTGGCTCGGAAGGGTAGGGAAAGGAAGAGGAAGGAAGTAGTGATAGGCAACTCGATAGTTAGGAAGTTAGACAGATGATTCTGTGGACACAGGAAAGAAACTCGGATGGTAGTTTCCCTCCCAGGTGCCAGGGTCCAAGATATTTCAGATCGCATCCAAGATATCCTGCAGTGGGAGAGAAAACAGCCAGAGGTCTTGGTACATATTGGTACCAATGACATAGGTAGGAAAAGGGAAGAGGTCCTGAAAACAAGACTACAGGGAATTAGGAAGAAAGTTCAAAAGGACCACAAAGGTAGGAGCACAATGAGGTGGAGGATAAATGTGTAGCTGAGGGACTGGAGCAAGGGGCAGGGATTCAGATTTCTGGATCATTGGGACCTCCTTTGTGGCAGGTGTGACCTGTACAAAAAGGACGAGTTGCACTTGAATCCCAGGGGGACCAATATCCTGGCGGGGAGGTTTGCTAAGGCTACTGGGGAGAATTTAAACTAGAATTGTTGGGGGGGGGGTGGGAACTGAACTGGAGAGACTGGGGAAGAGGAGGTTGGCTCACAAATAGAGAAGAGGAACAATAGGCAGGTGATAGAGAAGGGACAAGCCCAGACCGGAGGTTTGAGATGTGTCTATTTTAATGTATTGAGTGTTGTGAACAAAGTGGATGAGCTTAGAGCGTGGATCAGTAATTGGAGATGTGATGTGGTGGCCATTACAGAGACTTGGATGGCTCAGGGACAGGAATGGTTACTTCAAGTGCTGGGTTTTAGATGTTTCAGAAAGGACAGGGAGGGAGGCAAAAGAGGTGGGGGTGTGGCACTGTTGATCAGAGATAGTGTCATGGCTGCAGAAAAGGTGGACACCATGGAGGGATTGTCTATGGAGTCTCTGTGGGTGGAGGTTAGGAACAGGAAGGGGTCAATAACTTCACTGGGTATTTTTTATAGGCTGCCCAATACTAACAGGGATATCGAGGAGCAGATAGGGAAACAGATCCTGGAAAGGTGTAATAATAACAGGGTTATCATGATGGGAGATTTTAATTTCCCAAATATCAACTGGCATCTCCCTAGAGCAAGGGGTTTAGATAGAGTGGAGTTTGTTAGGTGTGTTCAGGAACGTTTCTTGACACAATATGTAGATAAACCTACAATAGGAGAGGCTGTACTTGATTTGGTGTTGGGAAATGAACCTGGTCAGGTGTCAGATCTCTCAGTGGGAGAGCATTTTGGAGATAGTGATCATAATTCTGTCTCCTTTACAACAGCATTGGAGAGAGATAGAGACAAGATAGAAATTGGAGTAAGGGGAATTATGAGGTTATCAGGCAGGAAATTGGATGCTTAAATTGGAAACAGATGTTCTCAGGCAAAAGTACAGAAGAAATTTGGCAAATATTCAGGGGATATTTGTGTGGAGTTCTGCATAGGTACCTTCCAATGAGACAGGGAAGTTATGGCAGGGTACAGGAACTGTGGTGTACAAAGGGTGTAATAAGTCTAGTCAGAAGCTTACAAAAGGTTCAGGGAGCTAGATAATGTTAGAGATCTAGAAGATTATAAGGCTAATAGGAAGGAGCTTAAAAAGGAAACTAGGAGAGCCAGAAGGGGCCATGAGAAGGCCTTGGCAAGCAGGATTAAGGAAAACCCCAAAGCATTCTACAAGTATGTGAAGAGCAAGAGGATAAGATGTGAAATAATAGGACCTATCAAGCGTGACAGTGGGAAAGTGTGTATGGAACCGGAGGAAATAGCAGAGGTACTTAACGAATACTTTAATTAAGTATTCATGATGGAAAAGGATCTTGGTGATTGCAGTGTTGACTTGCAGCAGACTGAAAAGCTTGAGCATGCAGATACTAAGAGGATGTGCTGGAGCTTTTGGAAAGCATCAAGTTGGTTAAGTCACCAGGACTGGATGAGATGTACCCTAGGCTACTGTGGGAGGCGAGGGAGGAGATTGCTGAGCCTCTGGTGATGATCTTTGCATCATCAATGGAGACGGGAGAGGTTCCAGAGGATTGGAAGGTTACGAATGTTGTTCCTTTATTCAAGAAAGGGAGTAGAGATAGCCCAGAAAATTATAGACCAATGAGTTTACCTCAGTGGTTGGAAAATTGATGGAGAAGATCCTGAGAGGCAGGATTTATAATATGAGAGGCAGGAAGGGTATAATATGATTAGGAGTAGTCAGCATGGCTTTTTCAAGGGCAGGTTGTGCCTTATGAGCCTGATTGAATTTTTTGAGGATGTGACTAAACGCATTGATGAAGGAAGGGCAGTAGGTGTAGTGTATATGGATTTCAGCAAGGCATTTGATAAGGTACCCCATGCTAGGCTTATTGAGAAAGTAAGGAGGTATGGGATCCAAGGGGACATTGCTTTGTGAATCCAGAACTGGCTTGCCCACAGATGCAAAGAGTGGTTGCAGACAGGTCATATTCTGCATGGAGGTCAGTCACCAGTGGGGTGCCTCAGGGATCTGTTCTGGGACCCTTACCCTTCGTGATTTTTATAAATGACCTGGATGAGGAAGTGGAGGGATGGGTTAGTAAGTTTGTTGATGACACTAAGGTTGGAGGTGTTGTGGATAGTGTGGAGGGCTGTCAGAGGTTACAGCGGGACATTGATAGGATGCAAAACAGGACTGAGAAGTGACAGATGGAGTTCAACCTAGATAAATGTGAAGTGGTTCATTTTGGTAGGTCAAATATCATGGCAAAATATAGCATTAATGGTAAACTCTTGGCAGTATGGAGGATCGGAGGGATCTTGGGGTCCGAGTCCATAGGATGCTCAAAGCAGCTGCGCAGGTTGACTCTGTGGTTAAGGCGTACGGTATATTGGTCTTCATCACGGAATTGAATTTAGGAGCCAAGAGGTAATGTTGTAGCTATACAGGACCCTGGTCAGACCCCCACTTGAGAGTACTGTGCTCAGTTCTGGTCACCTCACTACAGGAAGGATGTGGAAGCCATAGAAAGGGTGCAGAGGAGATTTACAAGGATGTTGCTTGGATTGGGGAGCATGCCTTATGAGAATAGGTTGAGTGAACTCGGCCTTTTCTCCTTGGAGCGACAAAGGTTGAGAGGTGACCTGATAGAGGTGTATAAGATAATGAGAGGCATTGATAGTCAGAGTCTTTTTCCCCAGGGCTGAAATAGTTGCCACAAGAGGACACAGGTTTAAGGTGCTGGGGAGTAGGTACAGAGGAGATGTCCGGAAAGTTTTTTTATTCAGAGAGTGGTGAGTGCGTGGAATGGGCTGCCGGCAAAGGTGGTGGAGGCGGATACGATAGGGTCTTCTAAGAAACTTTTAGATAGGTACATGGAGCTTAGTAAAAGAGAGGGCAATAGGTAAGCCTAGTAATTTTTAAGGTAGGGACATATTTGGCACAACTTTGTGGGCCGAAAGGCCTGTATTGTGCTGTAGGTTTTCTATGACTGCTGAACATTATGTCCTTTACATTTGCTTATTGTCTTGAATGTGATTCTGGAACCATTGGAGCCTGTGATTTGCAGTTTGGAGATTCTTTGGGTGTTCCAGCGCTCTGTAGTCTCTGAGAGGATTCCAGAAGGCAGAGGCAGTGTGCAGGAACCTCATGGTGAGCAGGCTGTGGGATGTTTGACACCAGTTCACCAATTAATGCTTCCATCATTCACCGATTACAGCAAAGAGTGAGATTGAAACATTGGGGTGAATGCAGAAAGTGAGCAACTGCTGCCTGCCTTGTGATCTTTGGGGGAAATTGTTCTGCTGTCAGAGGGGAGACTACCTTGTGATCGCTGGGGGAGATTATTCTGCTATCAGAGGAGGGAGAGGTTGCCGCTGTGCCCAGAGAGTGTTACCCAGGTTTTCTGTATTTTGGATATGGACTTGGACTATACCATACTGTGTTTTTCGCTCAATTTTCCTTGACTTTTGTGTGTGGGGGGAGGGGGATTTAGGGGTTGATGTGCCTGTTATGTTTTTGTTTGCTCTTTTTTGTTGGAAGGAGAGATTTGGGGTTGATGATCATGCTGCTGTTCTCTTCTTTCTTGGCTTTGTAACTAAATGGAGAAGAGTTTCAGAGTTGTATACTTTGATAATAAATTAACCTTTAAACCTTTTAATTGACAACATTACCCAGGGTCAGTAGGACAGGCTAAACAAATGAATGGAGCCATTAAACAATGACAGACAATATCATGAATACAGCCTACCATGGCATTGTTCTGCTTAGCACCAGAACAAACCCAAATAAACAGTCCTTTTGAGGTGATAACAGGGCATCCTATGATCTACACATTATGGCAGACAGTTTAGTTAACTATAGTGTGAAATTAACCCAAGCTGCACAGTCTGCTTCTCCACGGGTTTCTGCTGCTTGGATTGATTTAATAGGAAAAACCTCGATTCCTGGTGAGTGGGTCCTGATGAAAAACTGCATGAAGAACCACCAGAGCTTGATGAGAAGGTCCCTGTCAAGTGCTGTTAATTACCAACTCAGTGGTGAAAGTAGAAGAAAGTAAGTGGATACATGCCAGCCACTGGAAGGAGTTAAAGTGGTTCCCAACCCGGCCAGGACAACAAGTGCTGTGAATAATGTGGTTCCCGACCCAGCCAGGACAACAAGTGCTGTGGTTAATGTGGTTCCCGACCCAGCCAGGACAACGTGCTCTGGTTAATGTGGTTCCTGACCCAGCCAGGACAACAAGTGCTGTGGTTAATGTGGTACCCGACCCAGCCATGACAACAAGTGCTGTGGTTAATGTGGTTCCTGACCCAGCCAGGACAACAAGAGCTGTGGTTAATGTGGTTCCCGACCCAGCCAGGACAACAAGTGCTGTGATTAATGTGGTTCCCGACCAGGACAACAAGTGCTATGGTTAATGTGGTTCCCGACCCAGCCAGGACAACAAGTGCTGTGGTTAATGTGGTTCCCAGCCAGGACAACAAGTGCTGTGATTAATGTGGTTCCCGGCCATGACAACAAGTGCTGTGGTTAATGTGGTTCCCGGCCATGACAACAAGTGCTGTGGTTAATGTGATTCCCGGCTATGACAACAAGTGCTGTGGTTAATGTGGTTCCCGGCCATGACAACAAGTGCTGTGGTTAATGTGGTTCCCGACCCAGCCAGGACAACAAGTGCTGTGGTTAATGTGGTTCCCGACCCAGCCAGGACAACAAGTGCTGTGGTTAATGTGGTACCCGACCCAGCCAGGACAAGAAGTGCTGTGGTTAATGTGGTTCCTGACCCAGCCAGGACAACAAGAGCTGTGGTTAATGTGGTTCCCGACCCAGCCAGGACAACAAGTGCTGTGATTAATGTGGTTCCCGACCAGGACAACAAGTGCTATGGTTAATGTGGTTCCTGACCCAGCCAGGACAACAAGTGCTGTGGTTAATGTGGTTCCCAGCCAGGACAACAAGTGCTGTGATTAATGTGGTTCCCGGCCATGACAACAAGTGCTGTGGTTAATGTGGTTCCCGGCCATGACAACAAGTGCTGTGGTTAATGTGGTTCCCGGCCATGACAACAAGTGCTGTGGTTAATGTGGTTCCCGACCCAGCCAGGACAACAAGTGCTGTGGTTAATGTGGTTCCCGACCCAGCCAGGACAACAAGTGCTGTGGTTAATGTGGTTCCCGACCCAGCCAGGACAACAAGTGCTGTGGTTAATGTGGTTCCCGGCCATGACAACAAGTGCTGTGGTTAATGTGGTTCCCGACCCAGCCAGGACAACAAGTGCTGTGGTTAATGTGGTACCCAACCCAGCCAGGACAACAAGTGCTGTGGTTAATGTGGTTCCTGACCCAGCCAGGACAAGTGCTGTGGTTAATGTGGTTTCCAGCCAGGACAAGTGCTGTGGTTAATGTGGTTCCTGACGCAGCCAGGACAAGTGCTGTGGTTAATGTGGTTCCTGACCCAGCCAGGACAACAAGTGCTGTGGTTAATGTGGTTCCCGGACCAGCCAGGACAGCAAGTGCTGTGGTTAATGTGGTTCCCGACCCAGCCAGGACAACAAGTGCTGTGGTTAATGTGGTTCCCGGACCAGCCAGGACAACAAGTGCTGTGGTTAATGTGGTACCCGACCCAGCCAGGACAACAAGTGCTGTGGTTAATGTGGTTCCCGACCCAGCCAGGACAACAAGTGCTGTGGTTAATGTGGTTCCCGACCCAGCCAGGACAACAAGTGCCGTGGTTAATGTGGTTCCCGACCCAGCCAAGACAACAAGTGCCGTGGTTAATGTGGTTCCCGACCCAGCCAGGACAACAAGTGCTGTGGTTAATGTGGTTCCCGACCCAGCCAGGACAACAAGTGCTGTGGTTAATGTGGTTCCCGACCCGGCCAGGTCAACAAGTGCTGTGGTTAATGTGGTTCCCAACCCAGCCAGGACAACAAGTGCTGTGGTTAATGTGGTTCCCGACCCAGCCAGGACAACAAGTGGGGTGGTTAATGTGGTTCCCGACCCAGCCACGACAACAAGTGCTGTGGTTAATGTGGTTCCCGACCCAGCCAAGACAACAAGTGCCGTGGTTAATGTGGTTCCCGACCCAGCCAGGACAACAAGTGCTGTGGTTAATGTGGTACCAGACCCAGCCAGGACAACAAGTGCTGTGGTTAATGTGGATCCCGACCCAGCCAGGACAACAAGTGCTGTGGTTAATGTGGTACCCGACCCTGCAAGGACAACAAGAGCTGTGGTTAATGTGGTTCCAGACCCAGCCAGGACAACAAGTGCTGTGGTTAATGTGGTACCCGACCCAGCAAGGACAACAAGTGCTGTGGTTAATGTGGTACCAGACCCAGCCAGGACAACAAGTGCTGTGGTTAATGTGGTACCCGACCCAGCCAGGACAACAAGGGCTGTGGTCAATGTGGTTCCAAGACCCAGCCAGGACAACAAGTGCTGTGGTTAATGTGGTTCCCGACCCAGCCAGGACAACAAGTGCTCTGGTTAATGTGGTTCCCGACCCAGCCAGGACAACAAGTGCTGTGGTTAATGTGGTTCCCGGCCATGACAACAAGTGCTGTGGTTAATATGGTTCCCGACCCAGCCAGGACAACAAGTGCTGTGGTTAATGTGGTTCCCGCCCCAGCCAGGACAACAAGTGCTGTGGTTAATGTGGTACCCAACCCAGCCAGGACAACAAGTGCTGTGGTTAATGTGGTTCCTGACCCAGCCAGGACAACAAGTGCTGTGGTTAATGTGGTTCCCAGCCAGGACAAGTGCTGTGGTTAATGTGGTTCCTGACCCAGCCAGGACAAGTGCTGTGGTTAATGTGGTTCCTGACCCAGCCAGGACAAAAAGTGCTGTGGTTAATGTGGTTCCTGACCCAGCCAGGACAACAAGTGCTCTGGTTAATGTGGTTCCCGGCCATGACAACAAGTGCTCTGGTTAATGTGGCTCCTGACCCAGCCAGGACAACAAGTGCTGTGGTTAATGTGGTTCCCGACCCAGCCAGGACAACAATTGCTGTGGTTAATGTGGTTCCCGGACCAGCCAGGACAACAAGTGCTGTGGTTAATGTGGTACCCGACCCAGCCAGGACAACAAGTGCTGTGGTTAATGTGGTTCCCAACCCAGCCAGGACAACAAGTGCTGTGGTTAATGTGGTTCCCGACCCAGCCAGGACAACAAGTGCTGTGGTTAATGTGGTTCCCAACCCAGCCAGGACAACAAGTGCTGTGGTTAATGTGGTTCCCGACCCAGCCAAGACAACAAGTGCCGTGGTTAATGTGGTTCCCGACCCAGCCAGGACAACAAGTGCTGTGGTTAATGTGGTGTCCGACCCAGCCAGGACAACAAGTGCTGTGGTTAATGTGGTTCCCGACCCGGCCAGGACAACAATTGCTGTGGTTAATGTGGTACCCGACCCGGCCAGGACAACAATTGCTGTGGTTAATGTGGTACCCAACCCGGCCAGGACAACAATTGCTGTGGTTAATGTGGTTCCCGACCCGGCCAGGACAACAATTGCTGTGGATAATGTGGTACCCGACCCGGCCAGGACAAGTGCTGTGGTTAATGTGGTTCCCGACCCGGCCAGGACAAGTGCTGTGGTTAATGTGGTTCCCAACCCAGCCAGGACAACAAGTGCCGTGGTTAATGTGGTTCCTGACCCAGCCAGGACAACAAGTGCTGTGGTTAATGTGGTAACCAGCCAGGACAACAAGTGCTGTGGTTAATGTGGTACCCGACCCGGCCAGGACAACAAGTGCTGTGGTTAATGTGGTGTCCGACCCAGCCAGGACAACAAGTGCTGTGGTTAATGTGGTTCCCGACCCGGCCAGGACAACAATTGCTGTGGTTAATGTGGTACCCGACCCGGCCAGGACAACAATTGCTGTGGTTAATGTGGTACCCAACCCGGCCAGGACAATAATTGTTGTGGTTAATGTGGTTCGCGACCCGGCCAGGACAACAATTGCTGTGGTTAATGTGGTAGCCGGCCAGGACAACAATTGCTGTGGTTAATGTGGTAGCCGGCCAGGACAACAAGTGCTGTGGTTAATGTGGTACCCGACCCAGCCAGGACAACAAGTGCTGTGGTTAATGTGGTACCCGACCCAGCCAGGACAACAAGTGCTGTGTTTAATGTGGTACCCGACCCAGCCAGGACAACAAGTGCTGTGGTTAATGTGGTTCCCGACCCAGCCAGGACAACAAGTGCTGTGGTTAATGTGGTACCCGACCCAGCCAGGACAACAAGTGCTGTGGTTAATGTGGTACCCGACCCAGCTAGGACAAGAAGTGCTGTGGTTAATGTGGTACCCGACCCAGCCAGGACAACAAGTGCTGTGGTTAATGTGGTACCCGACCCAGCCTGGACAACAAGTGCTGTGGTTAATGTGGTACCCGACCCAGCCAGGACAACAAGTGCTGTGGTTAATGTGGTACCCGACCCAGCCAGGACAACAAGTGCTGTGGTTAATGTGGTACCCGACCCAGCCAAGACACCAAGTGCTGTGGTTAATGTGGCTCCTGACCCAGCCATGACAACAAGTGCCGTGGTTAATGTGGTTCCTGACCCAGCCAGGACAACAAGTGCTGTGGTTAATGTGGTTCCTGACCCAGCCAGGACAACAAGTGCTGTGGTTAATGTGGTACCCGACCCATGCAGGACAACAAGTGCTCTGGTTAATGTGGTTCCTGACCCGGCCAGGACAACAAGTGCTGTGGTTAATGTGGTACCCGACCCAGCCAGGACAACAAGTGCTGTGGTTAATGTGGTACCCGACCCGGCCAGGACAAGTGCTGTGGTTAATGTGGTTCCCGACCCGGCCCGGACAAGTGCTGTGGTTAATGTGGTTCCCAACTCAGCCAGGACAACAAGTGCCGTGGTTAATGTGGTTCCTGACCCAGCCAGGACAACAAGTGCTGTGGTTAATGTGGTTCCTGACCCAGCCAGGACAACAAGTGCTGTGGTTAATGTGGTTCCCAGCCAGGACAACAAGTGCTGTGGTTAATGTGGTACCCGACACAGCCAGGACAACAAGTGCTGTGGTTAATGTGGTTCCCGACCTGGCCAGGACAACAATTGCTGTGGTTAATGTGGTACCCAACCCGGCCAGGACAACAATTGCTGTGTTTAATGTGGTACCCAACCCGGCCAGGACAACAATTGCTGTGGTTAATGTCGTTCCCGACCCGGCGAGGACAACAAGTGCTCTGGTTAATGTGGTTCCCGACCCAGCCAGGACAACAAGTGCTGTGGTTAATGTGGTTCCCGGCCATGACAACAAGTGCTGTGGTTAATATGGTTCCCGACCCAGCCAGGACAACAAGTGCTGTGGTTAATGTGGTTCCCGCCCCAGCCAGGACAACAAGTGCTGTGGTTAATGTGGTACCCGACCCGGCCAGGACAACAAGTGCTGTGGTTAATGTGGTTCCCAACCCAGCCAGGACAACAAGTGCTGTGGTTAATGTGGTTCCCAACCCAGCCAGGACAACAAATGCTGTGGTTAATGTGGTACCCGACCCGACCAGGACAACAAGTGCTGTGGTTAATGTGGTACCCGACCCGACCAGGACAACAAGTGCTGTGATTAATGTGGTTCCCAGCCAGGACAACAAGTGCTGTGATTATTGTGGTTCCCGACCCAGCCAGGACAACAAGTGCTGTGGTTAATGTGGTTCCCGACCCAGCCAGGACAACAAGTGCTGTGGTTAATGTGGTACCCGACCCAGCCAGGACAACAAGTGCTGTGGTTAATGTAGTACCCGACCCGGCCAGGACAACAAGTGCTCTGGTTAATGTGGTTCCCGACCCAGCCAGGACAACAAGTGCTGTGGTTAATGTGGTTCCTGTCCCAGCCAGGACAACAAGTGTTGTGGTTAATGTGGTTCCCGACGCAGCCAGGACAACAAGTGCTGTGGTTAATGTGGTTCCTGACCCAGCCAGGACAACAAGTGCTGTGATTAATGTGGTTCCTGACCCAGCCAGGACAACAAGTGCTGTGGTTAATGTGGTTCCCGACCCGGCCAGGACAACAATTGCTGTGGTTAATGTGGTACCCGACCCGGCCAGGACAGCAATTGCTGTGGTTAATGTGGTACCCAACCCGGCCAGGACAACAATTGCTGTGGTTAATGTGGTAGCCGGCCAGGACAACAAGTGCTGTGGTTAATGTGGTACCCGACCCAGCCAGGACAACAAGTGCTGTGGTTAATGTGGTACCCGACCCAGCCAGGACAACAAGTGCTGTGGTTAATGTGGTACCCGACCCAGCCAGGACAACAAGTGCTGTGGTTAATGTGGTACCCGACCCAGCCAGGACAACAAGTGCTGTGGTTAATGTGGTTCCCGACCCAGCCAGGACAACAAGTGCTGTGGTTAATGTGGTACCCGACCCAGCCAGGACAACAAGTGCTGTGGTTAATGTGGTACCCGACCCAGCCAGGACAAGAAGTGCTGTGGTTAATGTGGTACCCGACCCAGCCAGGACAACAAGTGCTGTGGTTAATGTGGTACCCGACCCAGCCAGGACAACAAGTGCTGTGGTTAATGTGATACCCGACCCAGCCAGGACAACAAGTGCTGTGGTTAATGTGGTGTCCGACCCAGCCAGGACAACAAGTGCTGTGGTTAATGTGGTACCCGACCCAGCCAGGACAACAAGTGCTGTGTTTAATGTGGTACCCGACCCAGCCAGGACAACAAGTGCTGTGGTTAATGTGGTTCCCGACCCAGCCAGGACAACAAGTGCTGTGGTTAATGTGGTACCCGACCCAGCCAGGACAACAAGTGCTGTGGTTAATGTGGTACCCGACCCAGCTAGGACAAGAAGTGCTGTGGTTAATGTGGTACCCGACCCGGCCAGGACAATAATTGTTGTGGTTAATGTGGTTCGCGACCCGGCAAGGACAACAATTGCTGTGGTTAATGTGGTAGCCGGCCAGGACAACAATTGCTGTGGTTAATGTGGTAGCCGGCCAGGACAACAAGTGCTGTGGTTAATGTGGTACCCGACCCAGCCAGGACAACAAGTGCTGTGGTTAATGTGGTACCCAACCCGGCCAGGACAACAATTGCTGTGGTTAATGTGGTTCCCGACCCGGCCAGGACAACAATTGCTGTGGTTAATGTGGTACCCGACCCGGCCAGGACAAGTGCTGTGGTTAATGTGGTTCCCGACCCGGCCAGGACAAGTGCTGTGGTTAATGTGGTTCCCAACCCAGCCAGGACAACAAGTGCCGTGGTTAATGTGGTTCCTGACCCAGCCAGGACAACAAGTGCTGTGGTTAATGTGGTAACCAGCCAGGACAACAAGTGCTGTGGTTAATGTGGTACCCGACCCGGCCAGGACAACAAGTGCTGTGGTTAATGTGGTGTCCGACCCAGCCAGGACAACAAGTGCTGTGGTTAATGTGGTTCCCGACCCGGCCAGGACAACAATTGCTGTGGTTAATGTGGTACCCGACCCGGCCAGGACAACAATTGCTGTGGTTAATGTGGTACCCAACCCGGCCAGGACAACAATTGTTGTGGTTAATGTGGTTCGCGACCCGGCCAGGACAACAATTGCTGTGGTTAATGTGGTAGCCGGCCAGGACAACAATTGCTGTGGTTAATGTGGTAGCCGGCCAGGACAACAAGTGCTGTGGTTAATGTGGTACCCGACCCAGCCAGGACAACAAGTGCTGTGGTTAATGTGGTACCCGACCCAGCCAGGACAACAAGTGCTGTGTTTAATGTGGTACCCGACCCAGCCAGGACAACAAGTGCTGTGGTTAATGTGGTTCCCGACCCAGCCAGGACAACAAGTGCTGTGGTTAATGTGGTACCCGACCCAGCCAGGACAACAAGTGCTGTGGTTAATGTGGTACCCGACCCAGCTAGGACAAGAAGTGCTGTGGTTAATGTGGTACCCGACCCAGCCAGGACAACAAGTGCTGTGGTTAATGTGGTACCCGACCCAGCCAGGACAACAAGTGCTGTGGTTAATGTGGTACCCGACCCAGCCAGGACAACAAGTGCTGTGGTTAATGTGGTACCCGACCCAGCCAGGACAACAAGTGCTGTGGTTAATGTGGTACCCGACCCAGCCAAGACACCAAGTGCTGTGGTTAATGTGGCTCCTGACCCAGCCATGACAACAAGTGCCGTGGTTAATGTGGTTCCTGACCCAGCCAGGACAACAAGTGCTGTGGTTAATGTGGTTCCTGACCCAGCCAGGACAACAAGTGCTGTGGTTAATCTGGAACCCGACCCATGCAGGACAACAAGTGCTCTGGTTAATGTGGTTCCTGACCCGGCCAGGACAACAAGTGCTGTGGTTAATGTGGTACCCGACCCAGCCAGGACAACAAGTGCTGTGGTTAATGTGGTACCCGACCCGGCCAGGACAAGTGCTGTGGTTAATGTGGTTCCCGACCCGGCCCGGACAAGTGCTGTGGTTAATGTGGTTCCCAACTCAGCCAGGACAACAAGTGCCGTGGTTAATGTGGTTCCTGACCCAGCCAGGACAACAAGTGCTGTGGTTAATGTGGTTCCTGACCCAGCCAGGACAACAAGTGCTGTGGTTAATGTGGTTCCCAGCCAGGACAACAAGTGCTGTGGTTAATGTGGTACCCGACACAGCCAGGACAACAAGTGCTGTGGTTAATGTGGTTCCCGACCTGGCCAGGACAACAATTGCTGTGGTTAATGTGGTACCCAACCCGGCCAGGACAACAATTGCTGTGGTTAATGTGGTACCCAACCCGGCCAGGACAACAATTGCTGTGGTTAATGTCGTTCCCGACCCGGCGAGGACAACAATTGCTGTGGTTAATGTGGTTCCCGGCCAGGACAACAAGTGCTGTGGTTAATGTGGTTCCCAACCCAGCCAGGACAACAAGTGCTGTGGTTAATGTGGTTCCCAACCCAGCCAGGACAAGAAGTGCTGTGGTTAATGTGGTACCCGACCCGACCAGGACAACAAGTGCTGTGGTTAATGTGGTACCCGACCCGACCAGGACAACAAGTGCTGTGATTAATGTGGTTCCCAGCCAGGACAACAAGTGCTGTGATTATTGTGGTTCCCGACCCAGCCAGGACAACAAGTGCTGTGGTTAATGTGGTTCCCGACCCAGCCAGGACAACAAGTGCTGTGGTTAATGTGGTACCCGACCCAGCCAGGACAACAAGTGCTGTGGTTAATGTAGTACCCGACCCGGCCAGGACAACAAGTGCTCTGGTTAATGTGGTTCCCGACCCAGCCAGGACAACAAGTGCTGTGGTTAATGTGGTTCCTGTCCCAGCCAGGACAACAAGTGTTGTGGTTAATGTGGTTCCCGACGCAGCCAGGACAACAAGTGCTGTGGTTAATGTGGTTCCTGACCCAGCCAGGACAACAAGTGCTGTGATTAATGTGGTTCCTGACCCAGCCAGGACAACAAGTGCTGTGGTTAATGTGGTTCCCGACCCGGCCAGGACAACAATTGCTGTGGTTAATGTGGTACCCGACCCGGCCAGGACAGCAATTGCTGTGGTTAATGTGGTACCCAACCCGGCCAGGACAACAATTGCTGTGGTTAATGTGGTTCCCGACCCGCCCAGGACAACAATTGCTGTGGTTAATGTGGTAGCCGGCCAGGACAACAAGTGCTGTGGTTAATGTGGTACCCGACCCAGCCAGGACAACAAGTGCTGTGGTTAATGTGGTACCCGACCCAGCCAGGACAACAAGTGCTGTGGTTAATGTGGTACCCGACCCAGCCAGGACAACAAGTGCTGTGGTTAATGTGGTTCCCGACCCAGCCAGGACAACAAGTGCTGTGGTTAATGTGGTACCCGACCCAGCCAGGACAACAAGTGCTGTGGTTAATGTGGTACCCGACCCATCCAGGACAACAAGTGCTGTGGTTAATGTGGTACCCGACCCAGCCAAGACAACAAGTGCTGTGGTTAATGTGGTTCCTGACCCAGCCATGACAACAAGTGCCGTGGTTAATGTGGTTCCTGACCCAGCCAAGACAACAAGTGCTGTGGTTAATGTGGTTCCTGACCCAGCAATGACAACAAGTGCCGTGATTAATGTGGTTCCTGACCCAGCCAGAACAACAAGTGCTGTGGTTAATGTGGCTCCTGACCCAGCCAAGACAACAAGTTCTGTGGTTAATGTAGTACCCGACCCAGCCAGGACAACAAGTGCTGTGGTTAATGTGGTTCCCGACCCAGACAGGACAACAATTGCTGTGGTTAATGTGGTTCCCGACCCAGCCAGGACAACAAGTGCTGTGGTTAATGTGGTTCCTGACCCAGCCAGGACAACAAGTGCTGTGGTTAATGTGGTTCCTGACCCAGCCAGGACAACAAGTGCTGTGGTTAATGTGGTACCCGACCCAGCCAGGACAACAAGTGCTCTGGTTAATGTGGTTCCTGACCCGGCCAGGACAACAAGTGCTGTGGTTAATGTGGTACCCGACCCGGCCAGGACAACAATTGCTGTGGTTAATGTGGTACCCAACCCGGCCAGGACAACAATTGCTGTGGTTAATGTGGTACCCAACCCGGCCAGGACAACAATTGCTGTGGTTAATGTCATTCCCGACCCGGCCAGGACAACAATTGCTGTGGTTAATGTGGTTCCCGGCCAGGACAACAAGTGCTGTGGTTAATGTGGTTCCCGGCCAGGACAACAAGTGCTGTGGTTAATGTGGTTCCCAACCCAGCCAGGACAACAAGTGCTGTGGCTAATGTGGTTCCCAACCCAGCCAGGACAACAAGTGCTGTGGTTAATGTGGTACCCGACCCGACCAGGACAACAAGTGCTGTGGTTAATGTGGTACCCGACCCGACCAGGACAACAAGTGCTGTGATTAATGTGGTTCCCAGCCAGGACAACAAGTGCTGTGATTAGTGTGGTTCCCGACCCAGCCAGGACAACAAGTGCTGTGGTTAATGTGGTTCCCGACCCAGCCAGGACAACAAGTGCTGTGGTTAATGTGGTACCCGACCCGGCCAGGACAACAAGTGCTCTGGTTAATGTAGTACCCGACCCGGCCAGGACAACAAGTGCTCTGGTTAATGTGGTTCCCGACCCAGCCAGGACAACAAGTGCTGTGGTTAATGTGGTTCCTGACCCAGCCAGGACAACAAGTGTTGTGGTAATGTGGTTCCCGACCCAGCCAGGACAACAAGTGCTGTGGTTTATGTGGTTCCTGACCCAGCCAGGACAAGAAGTGCTGTGATTAATGTGGTTCCTGACCCAGCCAGGACAACAAGTGCTGTGGTTAATGTGGTTCCCGGACCAGCCAGGACAACAAGTGCTGTGATTAATGTGGTTCCTGACCCAGCCAGGAGAACAAGTGCTGTGATTAATGTGGTTCCTGACCCAGCCAGGACAACAAGTGCTGTGGTTAATGTGGTTCCTGACCCAGCCAGAACAACAAGTGCTGTGGTTAATGTGGTTCCTGACCCAGCCAGGACAACAAGTGCTGTGGTTAATGTGGTTCCTGACCCAGCCAGGACAACAAGTGCTGTGGTTAATGTGGTACCCGACCCAGCCAGGACAACAAGTGCTGTGGTTAATGTGGTTCCCGGCCAGGACAACAAGTGCTGTGGTTAATGTGGTTCCCGGCCAGGACAACAAGTGCTGTGGTTAATGTGGTTCCCGGCCAGGACAACAAGTGCTGTGGTTAATGTGGTTCCCGGCCAGGACAACAAGTGCTGTGGTTAATGTGGTTCCCAACCCAGCCAGGACAACAAGTGCTGTGGTTAATGTGGTTCCCCACCCGGCCAGGACAACAATTGCTGTGGTTAATGTGGTACCCGACCCGGCCAGGACAGCAATTGCTGTGGTTAATGTGGTACCCAACCCGGCCAGGACAACAATTGCTGTGGTTAATGTGGTTCCCGACCCGGCCAGGACAACAATTGCTGTGGTTAATGTGGTAGCCGGCCAGGACAACAAGTGCTGTGGTTAATGTGGTACCCGACCCAGCCAGGACAACAAGTGCTGTGGTTAATGTGGTACCCGACCCAGCCAGGACAACAAGTGCTGTGGTTAATGTGGTACCCGACCCAGCCAGGACAACAAGTGCTGTGGTTAATGTGGTTCCCGACCCAGCCAGGACAACAAGTGCTGTGGTTAATGTGGTACCCGACCCAGCCAGGACAACAAGTGCTGTGGTTAATGTGGTACCCGACCCAGCCAGGACAACAAGTGCTGTGGTTAATGTGGTACCCGACCCAGCCAGGACAACAAGTGCTGTGGTTAATGTGGTACCCGACCCAGCCAGGACAACAAGTGCTGTGGTTAATGTGGTACCCGACCCAGCCAGGACAACAAGTGCTGTGGTTAATGTGGTACCCGACCCAGCCAGGACAACAAGTGCTGTGGTTAATGTGGTACCCGACCCAGCCAAGACAACAAGTGCTGTGGTTAATGTGGTTCCTGACCCAGCCATGACAACAAGTGCCGTGGTTAATGTGGTTCCTGACCCAGCCAAGACAACAAGTGCTGTGGTTAATGTGGTTCCTGACCCAGCAATGACAACAAGTGCCGTGATTAATGTGGTTCCTGACCCAGCCAGAACAACAAGTGCTGTGGTTAATGTGGCTCCTGACCCAGCCAGGACAACAAGTTCTGTGGTTAATGTAGTACCCGACCCAGCCAGGACAACAAGTGCTGTGGCTAATGTGGTTCCCGACCCAGACAGGACAACAAGTGCTGTGGTTAATGTGGTTCCCGACCCAGCCAGGACAACAAGTGCTGTGGTTAATGTGGTTCCTGACCCAGCCAGGACAACAAGTGCTGTGGTTAATGTGGTACCCGACCCAGCCAGGACAACAAGTGCTGTGGTTAATGTGGTTCCCGACCCAGCCAGGACAACAAGTGCTGTGGTTAATGTGGTACCCGACCCAGCCAGGACAACAAGTGCTGTGGTTAATGTGGTTCCCGGCCAGGACAACAAGTGCTGTGGTTAATGTGGTTCCCGGCCAGGACAACAAGTGCTGTGGTTAATGTGGTTCCCAACCCAGCCAGGACAACAAGTGCTGTGGTTAATGTGGTTCCCGACCCAGCCAGGACAACAAGTGCTGTGGTTAATGTGCTTCCCGACCCAGCCAAGACAACAAGTGCCGTGGTTAATGTGGTTCCCGACCCAGCCAGGACAACAAGTGCTGTGGTTAATGTGGTACCAGACCCAGCCAGGACAACAAGTGCTGTGGTTAATGTGGTTCCCGACCCAGCCAGGACAACAAGTGCTGTGGTTAATGTGGTTCCTGACCCAGCCAGGACAACAAGTGCTGTGGTTAATGTGGTTCCTGACCCAGCCAGGACAACAAGTGCTGTGGTTAATGTGGTTCCCGACCCAGCCAGGACAACAAGTGTTGTGGTTAATGTGGATCCCGACCCGGCCAGGTCAACAAGTGCTGTGGTTAATGTGGTTCCTGACCCAGCCAGGACAACAAGTGCTGTGGTTAATGTGGTTCCCGACCCAGCCAGGACAACAAGTGCTGTGGTTAATGTGGTTCCCGACCCAGCCAGGACAACAAGTGCTGTGGTTAATGTGGTTCCCGACCCAGCCAGGACAACAAGTGCTGTGGTTAATGTGGTTCCTGACCCAGCCAGGACAACAAGTGCTGTAGTTAATGTGGTTACTGACCCAGCCAGGACAACAAGTGCTGTGGTTAATGTGGTACCCGACCCAGCAAGGACAACAAGTGCTGTGGTTAATGTGGTACCCGACCCTGCAAGGACAACAAGAGCTGTGGTTAATGTGGTTTCTGACCCAGCCAGGACAACAAGTGCTGTGGTTAATGTGGTACCAGACCCAGCCAGGACAACAATTGCTGTGGTTAATGTGGTACCTGACCCAGCCAGGACAACAAGTGCTGTGATTAATGTGGTTCCTGACCCAGCTAGGACAACAAGTGCTGTGGTTAATGTGGTTCCCGACCCAGCCAGGACAACAAGTGCTCTGGTTAATGTGGTTCCCAACCCAGCCAGGACAACAAGTGCTGTAGTTAATGTGGTTCCCGACCCAGCCAGGACAACAAGTACTGTGGTTAATGTGGTACCCGACACGGCCAGGTCAACAAGTGCTGTGATTAATGTGGTTCCTGACCCAGCCAGGACAACAAGTGCTATGGTTAATGTGGAACCTGACCCAGCCAGGACAACAAGTGCTGTGGTTAATGTGGTACCCAGCCAGGACAACAAGTGCTGTGGTTAATGTGGTTCCTGACCCAGCCAGGACAACAAGTGCTGTGGTTAATGTGGTTCCCGACCCGGCCAGGACAACAAGTGCTGTGGTCAATGTGGTACCAGACCCGGCCAGGACAACAAGTGCTGTGGTCAATGTGGTTCCCAACCCAGCCAGGACAACAAGTGCTGTGGTTAATGTGGTTCCCGGACCAGCCAGGACAACAAGTGCCGTGGTTAATGTGGTTCCTGACCCAGCCAGGACAACAAGTGCTGTGGTTAATGTGGTTCCTGACCCAGCCAGGACAACAAGTGCCGTGGTTACTGTGGTACCAGACCCAGCCAGGACAACAAGTGCCGTGGTTAATGTGGCTCCCGACCCGGCCAGGTCAACAAGTGCTGTGGTTAATGTGGTACCCGACCCGGCCAGGTCAACAAGTGCTGTGCTTAATGTGGTTCCTGACCCAGCCAGGAGAACAAGTGCTGTGGTTAATGTGGTACCTGACCCAGCCAGGACAACAAGTGCTGTGATTAATGTGGTACCGGACCCAGCCAGGACAACAAGTGCTGTGGTTAATGTGGTTCCCGACCCAGCCAGGACAACAAGTGCTGTGGTTAATGTGGTTCCTGACCCAGCCAGGACAACAAGTGCTGTGGTTAATGTGGTACCCGACCCAGCCAGGACAACAAGTGCTCTGGTTAATGTGGTTCCTGACCTGGCCAGGACAACAAGTGCTGTGGTTAATGTGGTACCCGACCCAGCCAGGACAACAAGTGCTGTGGTTAATGTGGTACCCGACCCGGCCAGGACAAGTGCTGTGGTTAATGTGGTTCCCGACCCGGCCAGGACAAGTGCTGTGGTTAATGTGGTTCCCAACCCAGCCAGGACAACAAGTGCCGTGGTTAATGTGGTTCCTGACCCAGCCAGGACAACAAGTGCTGTGGTTAATGTGGTACCCAGCCAGGACAACAAGTGCTGTGGTTAATGTGGTACCCGACCCGGCCAGGACAACAAGTGCTGTGGTTAATGTGGTACCCGACCCAGCCAGGACAACAAGCGCTGTGGTTAATGTGGTTCCCGAACCGGCCAGGACAACAATTGCTGTGGTTAATGTGGTACCCGACCCGGCCAGGACAACAATTGCTGTGGTAAAGGTGGTACCCAACCCGGCCAGGACAACAAGTGCTGTGGTTAATGTGGTACCCGACCCAGCCAGGACAACAAGCGCTGTGGTTAATGTGGTTCCCGAACCGGCCAGGACAACAATTGCTGTGGTTAATGTGGTACCCGACCCGGCCAGGACAACAATTGCTGTGGTTAATGTGGTACCCAACCTGGCCAGGACAACAATTGCTGTGGTTAATGTGGTTCCCGACCCGGCCAGGACAACAATTGCTGTGGTTAATGTGGTTCCAGACCCAGCCAGGACAACAAGTGCTGTGGTTAATGTGGTTCCCGACCCAGCCAGGACAACAAGTGCTGTGGTTAATGTGGTTCCCAACCCAGCCAGGACAACAAGTGCCGTGGTTAATGTGGTTCCTGACCCAGC
This sequence comes from Hypanus sabinus, assembly GCF_030144855.1. Classification (NCBI taxonomy): domain Eukaryota; kingdom Metazoa; phylum Chordata; class Chondrichthyes; order Myliobatiformes; family Dasyatidae; genus Hypanus; species Hypanus sabinus. The sequence continues at coordinate 14,644,517 of NC_082722.1, read as the reverse complement.
CAGGACAACAAGTGCTGTGGTTAATGTGGTACCCAGCCAGGACAACAAGTGCTGTGGTTAATGTGGTACCCGACCCGGCCAGGACAACAAGTGCTGTGGTTAATGTGGTACCCAGCCAGGACAACAAGTGCTGTGGTTAATGTGGTTCCTGACCCAGCCAGGACAACAAGTGCTGTGGTTAATGTGGTTCCCGACCCGGCCAGGACAACAAGTGCTGTGGTCAATGTGGTACCAGACCCGGCCAGGACAACAAGTGCTGTGGTCAATGTGGTTCCCAACCCAGCCAGGACAACAAGTGCTGTGGTTAATGTGGTTCCCGGACCAGCCAGGACAACAAGTGCCGTGGTTAATGTGGTTCCTGACCCAGCCAGGACAACAAGTGCTGTGGTTAATGTGGTTCCTGACCCAGCCAGGACAACAAGTGCCGTGGTTACTGTGGTACCAGACCCAGCCAGGACAACAAGTGCCGTGGTTAATGTGGCTCCCGACCCGGCCAGGTCAACAAGTGCTGTGGTTAATGTGGTACCCGACCCGGCCAGGTCAACAAGTGCTGTGCTTAATGTGGTTCCTGACCCAGCCAGGAGAACAAGTGCTGTGGTTAATGTGGTACCTGACCCAGCCAGGACAACAAGTGCTGTGATTAATGTGGTACCGGACCCAGCCAGGACAACAAGTGCTGTGGTTAATGTGGTTCCCGACCCAGCCAGGACAACAAGTGCTGTGGTTAATGTGGTTCCTGACCCAGCCAGGACAACAAGTGCTGTGGTTAATGTGGTACCCGACCCAGCCAGGACAACAAGTGCTCTGGTTAATGTGGTTCCTGACCTGGCCAGGACAACAAGTGCTGTGGTTAATGTGGTACCCGACCCAGCCAGGACAACAAGTGCTGTGGTTAATGTGGTACCCGACCCGGCCAGGACAAGTGCTGTGGTTAATGTGGTTCCCGACCCGGCCAGGACAAGTGCTGTGGTTAATGTGGTTCCCAACCCAGCCAGGACAACAAGTGCCGTGGTTAATGTGGTTCCTGACCCAGCCAGGACAACAAGTGCTGTGGTTAATGTGGTACCCAGCCAGGACAACAAGTGCTGTGGTTAATGTGGTACCCGACCCGGCCAGGACAACAAGTGCTGTGGTTAATGTGGTACCCGACCCAGCCAGGACAACAAGCGCTGTGGTTAATGTGGTTCCCGAACCGGCCAGGACAACAATTGCTGTGGTTAATGTGGTACCCGACCCGGCCAGGACAACAATTGCTGTGGTAAAGGTGGTACCCAACCCGGCCAGGACAACAAGTGCTGTGGTTAATGTGGTACCCGACCCAGCCAGGACAACAAGCGCTGTGGTTAATGTGGTTCCCGAACCGGCCAGGACAACAATTGCTGTGGTTAATGTGGTACCCGACCCGGCCAGGACAACAATTGCTGTGGTTAATGTGGTACCCAACCTGGCCAGGACAACAATTGCTGTGGTTACTGTGGTTCCCGACCCGGCCAGGACAACAATTGCTGTGGTTAATGTGGTTCCAGACCCAGCCAGGACAACAAGTGCTGTGGTTAATGTGGTTCCCGACCCAGCCAGGACAACAAGTGCTGTGGTTAATGTGGTTCCCAACCCAGCCAGGACAACAAGTGCCGTGGTTAATGTGGTTCCTGACCCAGCCAGGACAACAAGTGCTGTGGTTAATGTGGTACCCAGCCAGGACAACAAGTGCTGTGGTTAATGTGGTACCCGACCCGGCCAGGACAACAAGTGCTGTGGTTAATGTGGTGTCCGACCCAGCCAGGACAACAAGTGCTGTGGTTAATGTGGTTCCCGACCCGGCCAGGACAACAATTGCTGTGGTTAATGTGGTACCCGACCCGGCCAGGACAACAATTGCTGTGGTTAATGTGGTTCGCGACCCGGCCAGGACAACAATTGCTGTGGTTAATGTGGTAGCCGGCCAGGACAACAATTGCTGTGGTTAATGTGGTAGCCGGCCAGGACAACAAGTGCTGTGGTTAATGTGGTACCCGACCCAGCCAGGACAACAAGTGCTGTGGTTAATGTGGTACCCGACCCAGCCAGGACAACAAGTGCTGTGGTTAATGTGGTACCCGACCCAGCCAGGACAACAAGTGCTGTGGTTAATGTGGTTCCCGACCCAGCCAGGACAACAAGTGCTGTGGTTAATGTGGTACCCGACCCAGCCAGGACAACAAGTGCTGTGGTTAATGTGGTACCCGACCCAGCCAGGACAAGAAGTGCTGTGGTTAATGTGGTACCCGACCCAGCCAGGACAACAAGTGCTGTGGTTAATGTGGTACCCGACCCAGCCAGGACAACAAGTGCTGTGGTTAATGTGGTACCCGACCCAGCCAGGACAACAAGTGCTGTGGTTAATGTGGTGTCCGACCCAGCCAGGACAACAAGTGCTGTGGTTAATGTGGTTCCCGACCCGGCCAGGACAACAATTGCTGTGGTTAATGTGGTACCCGACCCGGCCAGGACAACAATTGCTGTGGTTAATGTGGTACCCAACCCGGCCAGGACAACAATTGCTGTGGTTAATGTGGTTCCCGACCCGGCCAGGACAACAATTGCTGTGGTTAATGTGGTACCCGACCCGGCCAGGACAAGTGCTGTGGTTAATGTGGTTCCCGACCCGGCCAGGACAAGTGCTGTGGTTAATGTGGTTCCCAACCCAGCCAGGACAACAAGTGCCGTGGTTAATGTGGTTCCTGACCCAGCCAGGACAACAAGTGCTGTGGTTAATGTGGTAACCAGCCAGGACAACAAGTGCTGTGGTTAATGTGGTACCCGACCCGGCCAGGACAACAAGTGCTGTGGTTAATGTGGGGTCCGACCCAGCCAGGACAACAAGTGCTGTGGTTAATGTGGTTCCCGACCCGGCCAGGACAACAATTGCTGTGGTTAATGTGGTACCCGACCCGGCCAGGACAACAATTGCTGTGGTTAATGTGGTACCCAACCCGGCCAGGACAACAATTGTTGTGGTTAATGTGGTTCGCGACCCGGCCAGGACAACAATTGCTGTGGTTAATCTGGTAGCCGGCCAGGACAACAATTGCTGTGGTTAATGTGGTAGCCGGCCAGGACAACAAGTTCTGTGGTTAATGTGGTACCCGACCCAGCCAGGACAACAAGTGCTGTGGTTAATGTGGTACCCGACCCAGCCAGGACAACAAGTGCTGTGTTTAATGTGGTACCCGACCCAGCCAGGACAACAAGTGCTGTGGTTAATGTGGTTCCCGACCCAGCCAGGACAACAAGTGCTGTGGTTAATGTGGTACCCGACCCAGCCAGGACAACAAGTGCTGTGGTTAATGTGGTACCCGACCCAGCTAGGAGAAGAAGTGCTGTGGTTAATGTGGTACCCGACCCAGCCAGGACAACAAGTGCTGTGGTTAATGTGGTACCCGACCCAGCCAGGACAACAAGTGCTGTGGTTAATGTGGTACCCGACCCAGCCAGGACAACAAGTGCTGTGGTTAATGTGGTACCCGACCCAGCCAGGACAACAAGTGCTGTGGTTAATGTGGTACCCGACCCAGCCAAGACACCAAGTGCTTTGGTTAATGTGGCTCCTGACCCAGCCATGACAACAAGTGCCGTGGTTAATGTGGTTCCTGACCCAGCCAGGACAACAAGTGCTGTGGTTAATGTGGTTCCTGACCCAGCCAGGACAACAAGTGCTGTGGTTAATGTGGTACCCGACCCATGCAGGACAACAAGTGCTCTGGTTAATGTGGTTCCTGACCCAGCCAGGACAACAAGTGCTGTGGTTAATGTGGTACCCGACCCAGCCAGGACAACAAGTGCTGTGGTTAATGTGGTACCCGACCCGGCCAGGACAAGTGCTGTGGTTAATGTGGTTCCCGACCCGGCCCGGACAAGTGCTGTGGTTAATGTGGTTCCCAACTCAGCCAGGACAACAAGTGCCGTGGTTAATGTGGTTCCTGACCCAGCCAGGACAACAAGTGCTGTGGTTAATGTGGTTCCTGACCCAGCCAGGACAACAAGTGCTGTGGTTAATGTGGTTCCCAGCCAGGACAACAAGTGCTGTGGTTAATGTGGTACCCGACACAGCCAGGACAACAAGTGCTGTGGTTAATGTGGTTCCCGACCTGGCCAGGACAACAATTGCTGTGGTTAATGTGGTACCCAACCCGGCCATGACAACAATTGCTGTGGTTAATGTGGTACCCAACCCGGCCAGGACAACAATTGCTGTGGTTAATGTCGTTCCCGACCCGGCGAGGACAACAAGTGCTCTGGTTAATGTGGTTCCCGACCCAGCCAGGACAACAAGTGCTGTGGTTAATGTGGTTCCCGGCCATGACAACAAGTGCTGTGGTTAATATGGTTCCCGACCCAGCCAGGACAACAAGTGCTGTGGTTAATGTGGTTCCCGCCCCAGCCAGGACAACAAGTGCTGTGGTTAATGTGGTACCCGACCCGGCCAGGACAACAAGTGCTGTGGTTAATGTGGTTCCCAACCCAGCCAGGACAACAAGTGCTGTGGTTAATGTGGTTCCCAACCCAGCCAGGACAACAAATGCTGTGGTTAATGTGGTACCCGACCCGACCAGGACAACAAGTGCTGTGGTTAATGTGGTACCCGACCCGACCAGGACAACAAGTGCTGTGATTAATGTGGTTCCCAGCCAGGACAACAAGTGCTGTGATTATTGTGGTTCCCGACCCAGCCAGGACAACAAGTGCTGTGGTTAATGTGGTTCCCGACCCAGCCAGGACAACAAGTGCTGTGGTTAATGTGGTACCCGACCCAGCCAGGACAACAAGTGCTGTGGTTAATGTGGTACCCGACCCAGCCAAGACACCAAGTGCTGTGGTTAATGTGGCTCCTGACCCAGCCATGACAACAAGTGCCGTGGTTAATGTGGTTCCTGACCCAGCCAGGACAACAAGTGCTGTGGTTAATGTGGTTCCTGACCCAGCCAGGACAACAAGTGCTGTGGTTAATGTGGTACCCGACCCATGCAGGACAACAAGTGCTCTGGTTAATGTGGTTCCTGACCCAGCCAGGACAACAAGTGCTGTGGTTAATGTGGTACCCGACCCAGCCAGGACAACAAGTGCTGTGGTTAATGTGGTACCCGACCCGGCCAGGACAAGTGCTGTGGTTAATGTGTTTCCCGACCCGGCCCGGACAAGTGCTGTGGTTAATGTGGTTCCCAACTCAGCCAGGACAACAAGTGCCGTGGTTAATGTGGTTCCTGACCCAGCCAGGACAACAAGTGCTGTGGTTAATGTGGTTCCTGACCCAGCCAGGACAACAAGTGCTGTGGTTAATGTGGTTCCCAGCCAGGACAACAAGTGCTGTGGTTAATGTGGTACCCGACACAGCCAGGACAACAAGTGCTGTGGTTAATGTGGTTCCCGACCTGGCCAGGACAACAATTGCTGTGGTTAATGTGGTACCCAACCCGGCCAGGACAACAATTGCTGTGGTTAATGTGGTACCCAACCCGGCCAGGACAACAATTGCTGTGGTTAATGTCGTTCCCGACCCGGCGAGGACAACAAGTGCTCTGGTTAATGTGGTTCCCGACCCAGCCAGGACAACAAGTGCTGTGGTTAATGTGGTTCCCGGCCATGACAACAAGTGCTGTGGTTAATATGGTTCCCGACCCAGCCAGGACAACAAGTGCTGTGGTTAATGTGGTTCCCGCCCCAGCCAGGACAACAAGTGCTGTGGTTAATGTGGTACCCGACCCGGCCAGGACAACAAGTGCTGTGGTTAATGTGGTTCCCAACCCAGCCAGGACAACAAGTGCTGTGGTTAATGTGGTTCCCAACCCAGCCAGGACAACAAATGCTGTGGTTAATGTGGTACCCGACCCGACCAGGACAACAAGTGCTGTGGTTAATGTGGTACCCGACCCGACCAGGACAACAAGTGCTGTGATTAATGTGGTTCCCAGCCAGGACAACAAGTGCTGTGATTATTGTGGTTCCCGACCCAGCCAGGACAACAAGTGCTGTGGTTAATGTGGTTCCCGACCCAGCCAGGACAACAAGTGCTGTGGTTAATGTGGTACCCGACCCAGCCAGGACAACAAGTGCTGTGGTTAATGTAGTACCCGACCCGGCCAGGACAACAAGTGCTCTGGTTAATGTGGTTCCCGACCCAGCCAGGACAACAAGTGCTGTGGTTAATGTGGTTCCTGTCCCAGCCAGGACAACAAGTGTTGTGGTTAATGTGGTTCCCGACGCAGCCAGGACAACAAGTGCTGTGGTTAATGTGGTTCCTGACCCAGCCAGGACAACAAGTGCTGTGATTAATGTGGTTCCTGACCCAGCCAGGACAACAAGTGCTGTGGTTAATGTGGTTCCCGACCCGGCCAGGACAACAATTGCTGTGGTTAATGTGGTACCCGACCCGGCCAGGACAGCAATTGCTGTGGTTAATGTGGTACCCAACCCGGCCAGGACAACAATTGCTGTGGTTAATGTGGTAGCCGGCCAGGACAACAAGTGCTGTGGTTAATGTGGTACCCGACCCAGCCAGGACAACAAGTGCTGTGGTTAATGTGGTACCCGACCCAGCCAGGACAACAAGTGCTGTGGTTAATGTGGTACCCGACCCAGCCAGGACAACAAGTGCTGTGGTTAATGTGGTACCCGACCCAGCCAGGACAACAAGTGCTGTGGTTAATGTGGTTCCCGACCCAGCCAGGACAACAAGTGCTGTGGTTAATGTGGTACCCGACCCAGCCAGGACAACAAGTGCTGTGGTTAATGTGGTACCCGACCCGACCAGGACAACAAGTGCTGTGATTAATGTGGTTCCCAGCCAGGACAACAAGTGCTGTGATTATTGTGGTTCCCGACCCAGCCAGGACAACAAGTGCTGTGGTTAATGTGGTTCCCGACCCAGCCAGGACAACAAGTGCTGTGGTTAATGTGGTACCCGACCCAGCCAGGACAACAAGTGCTGTGGTTAATGTGGTACCCGACCCAGCCAAGACACCAAGTGCTGTGGTTAATGTGGCTCCTGACCCAGCCATGACAACAAGTGCCGTGGTTAATGTGGTTCCTGACCCAGCCAGGACAACAAGTGCTGTGGTTAATGTGGTTCCTGACCCAGCCAGGACAACAAGTGCTGTGGTTAATGTGGTACCCGACCCATGCAGGACAACAAGTGCTCTGGTTAATGTGGTTCCTGACCCAGCCAGGACAACAAGTGCTGTGGTTAATGTGGTACCCGACCCAGCCAGGACAACAAGTGCTGTGGTTAATGTGGTACCCGACCCGGCCAGGACAAGTGCTGTGGTTAATGTGTTTCCCGACCCGGCCCGGACAAGTGCTGTGGTTAATGTGGTTCCCAACTCAGCCAGGACAACAAGTGCCGTGGTTAATGTGGTTCCTGACCCAGCCAGGACAACAAGTGCTGTGGTTAATGTGGTTCCTGACCCAGCCAGGACAACAAGTGCTGTGGTTAATGTGGTTCCCAGCCAGGACAACAAGTGCTGTGGTTAATGTGGTACCCGACACAGCCAGGACAACAAGTGCTGTGGTTAATGTGGTTCCCGACCTGGCCAGGACAACAATTGCTGTGGTTAATGTGGTACCCAACCCGGCCAGGACAACAATTGCTGTGGTTAATGTGGTACCCAACCCGGCCAGGACAACAATTGCTGTGGTTAATGTCGTTCCCGACCCGGCGAGGACAACAAGTGCTCTGGTTAATGTGGTTCCCGACCCAGCCAGGACAACAAGTGCTGTGGTTAATGTGGTTCCCGGCCATGACAACAAGTGCTGTGGTTAATATGGTTCCCGACCCAGCCAGGACAACAAGTGCTGTGGTTAATGTGGTTCCCGCCCCAGCCAGGACAACAAGTGCTGTGGTTAATGTGGTACCCGACCCGGCCAGGACAACAAGTGCTGTGGTTAATGTGGTTCCCAACCCAGCCAGGACAACAAGTGCTGTGGTTAATGTGGTTCCCAACCCAGCCAGGACAACAAATGCTGTGGTTAATGTGGTACCCGACCCGACCAGGACAACAAGTGCTGTGGTTAATGTGGTACCCGACCCGACCAGGACAACAAGTGCTGTGATTAATGTGGTTCCCAGCCAGGACAACAAGTGCTGTGATTATTGTGGTTCCCGACCCAGCCAGGACAACAAGTGCTGTGGTTAATGTGGTTCCCGACCCAGCCAGGACAACAAGTGCTGTGGTTAATGTGGTACCCGACCCAGCCAGGACAACAAGTGCTGTGGTTAATGTAGTACCCGACCCGGCCAGGACAACAAGTGCTCTGGTTAATGTGGTTCCCGACCCAGCCAGGACAACAAGTGCTGTGGTTAATGTGGTTCCTGTCCCAGCCAGGACAACAAGTGTTGTGGTTAATGTGGTTCCCGACGCAGCCAGGACAACAAGTGCTGTGGTTAATGTGGTTCCTGACCCAGCCAGGACAACAAGTGCTGTGATTAATGTGGTTCCTGACCCAGCCAGGACAACAAGTGCTGTGGTTAATGTGGTTCCCGACCCGGCCAGGACAACAATTGCTGTGGTTAATGTGGTACCCGACCCGGCCAGGACAGCAATTGCTGTGGTTAATGTGGTACCCAACCCGGCCAGGACAACAATTGCTGTGGTTAATGTGGTAGCCGGCCAGGACAACAAGTGCTGTGGTTAATGTGGTACCCGACCCAGCCAGGACAACAAGTGCTGTGGTTAATGTGGTACCCGACCCAGCCAGGACAACAAGTGCTGTGGTTAATGTGGTACCCGACCCAGCCAGGACAACAAGTGCTGTGGTTAATGTGGTACCCGACCCAGCCAGGACAACAAGTGCTGTGGTTAATGTGGTTCCCGACCCAGCCAGGACAACAAGTGCTGTGGTTAATGTGGTACCCGACCCAGCCAGGACAACAAGTGCTGTGGTTAATGTGGTACCCGACCCAGCCAGGACAAGAAGTGCTGTGGTTAATGTGGTACCCGACCCAGCCAGGACAAGAAGTGCTGTGGTTAATGTGGTACCCGACCCAGCCAGGACAACAAGTGCTGTGGTTAATGTGATACCCGACCCAGCCAGGACAACAAGTGCTGTGGTTAATGTGGTGTCCGACCCAGCCAGGACAACAAGTGCTGTGGTTAATGTGGTTCCCGACCCGGCCAGGACAACAATTGCTGTGGTTAATGTGGTACCCGACCCGGCCAGGACAACAATTGCTGTGGTTAATGTGGTACCCAACCCGGCCAGGACAACAATTGCTGTGGTTAATGTGGTTCCCGACCCGGCCAGGACAACAATTGCTGTGGTTAATGTGGTACCCGACCCGGCCAGGACAAGTGCTGTGGTTAATGTGGTTCCCGACCCGGCCAGGACAAGTGCTGTGGTTAATGTGGTTCCCAACCCAGCCAGGACAACAAGTGCCGTGGTTAATGTGGTTCCTGACCCAGCCAGGACAACAAGTGCTGTGGTTAATGTGGTAACCAGCCAGGACAACAAGTGCTGTGGTTAATGTGGTACCCGACCCGGCCAGGACAACAAGTGCTGTGGTTAATGAGGTGTCCGACCCAGCCAGGACAACAAGTGCTGTGGTTAATGTGGTTCCCGACCCGGCCAGGACAACAATTGCTGTGGTTAATGTGGTACCCGACCCGGCCAGGACAACAATTGCTGTGGTTAATGTGGTACCCAACCCGGCCAGGACAACAATTGCTGTGGTTAATGTGGTAGCCGGCCAGGACAACAATTGCTGTGGTTAATGTGGTAGCCGGCCAGGACAACAAGTGCTGTGGTTAATGTGGTACCCGACCCAGCCAGGACAACAAGTGCTGTGGTTAATGTGGTACCCGACCCAGCCAGGACAACAAGTGCTGTGTTTAATGTGGTACCCGACCCAGCCAGGACAACAAGTGCTGTGGTTAATGTGGTACCCGACCCAGCCAGGACAACAAGTGCTGTGGTTAATGTGGTTCCCGACCCAGCCAGGACAACAAGTGCTGTGGTTAATGTGGTTCCCAACCCAGCCAGGACAACAAGTGCTGTGGTTAATGTGGTAACCAGCCAGGACAACAAGTGCTGTGGTTAATGTGGTACCCGACCCGGCCAGGACAACAAGTGCTGTGGTTAATGAGGTGTCCGACCCAGCCAGGACAACAAGTGCTGTGGTTAATGTGGTTCCCGACCCGGCCAGGACAACAATTGCTGTGGTTAATGTGGTACCCGACCCGGCCAGGACAACAATTGCTGTGGTTAATGTGGTACCCAACCCGGCCAGGACAACAATTGCTGTGGTTAATGTGGTAGCCGGCCAGGACAACAATTGCTGTGGTTAATGTGGTAGCCGGCCAGGACAACAAGTGCTGTGGTTAATGTGGTACCCGACCCAGCCAGGACAACAAGTGCTGTGGTTAATGTGGTACCCGACCCAGCCAGGACAACAAGTGCTGTGTTTAATGTGGTACCCGACCCAGCCAGGACAACAAGTGCTGTGGTTAATGTGGTACCCGACCCAGCCAGGACAACAAGTGCTGTGGTTAATGTGGTTCCCGACCCAGCCAGGACAACAAGTGCTGTGGTTAATGTGGTTCCCAACCCAGCCAGGACAACAAGTGCTGTGGTTAATGTGGTTCCCAACCCAGCCAGGACAAGAAGTGCTGTGGTTAATGTGGTACCCGACCCGACCAGGACAACAAGTGCTGTGGTTAATGTGGTACCCGACCCGACCAGGACAACAAGTGCTGTGATTAATGTGGTTCCCAGCCAGGACAACAAGTGCTGTGATTATTGTGGTTCCCGACCCAGCCAGGACAACAAGTGCTGTGGTTAATGTGGTTCCCGACCCAGCCAGGACAACAAGTGCTGTGGTTAATGTGGTACCCGACCCAGCCAGGACAACAAGTGCTGTGGTTAATGTAGTACCCGACCCGGCCAGGACAACAAGTGCTCTGGTTAATGTGGTTCCCGACCCAGCCAGGACAACAAGTGCTGTGGTTAATGTGGTTCCTGTCTCAGCCAGGACAACAAGTGTTGTGGTTAATGTGGTTCCCGACGCAGCCAGGACAACAAGTGCTGTGGTTAATGTGGTTCCTGACCCAGCCAGGACAACAAGTGCTGTGATTAATGTGGTTCCTGACCCAGCCAGGACAACAAGTGCTGTGGTTAATGTGGTTCCCGACCCGGCCAGGACAACAATTGCTGTGGTTAATGTGGTACCCGACCCGGCCAGGACAGCAATTGCTGTGGTTAATGTGGTACCCAACCCGGCCAGGACAACAATTGCTGTGGTTAATGTGGTTCCCGACCCGGCCAGGACAACAATTGCTGTGGTTAATGTGGTAGCCGGCCAGGACAACAAGTGCTGTGGTTAATGTGGTACCCGACCCAGCCAGGACAACAAGTGCTGTGGTTAATGTGGTACCCGACCCAGCCAGGACAACAAGTGCTGTGGTTAATGTGGTACCCGACCCAGCCAGGACAACAAGTGCTGTGGTTAATGTGGTTCCCGACCCAGCCAGGACAACAAGTGCTGTGGTTAATGTGGTACCCGACCCAGCCAGGACAACAAGTGCTGTGGTTAATGTGGTTCCTGACCCGGCCAGGACAACAAGTGCTGTGGTTAATGTGGTACCCAACCCGGCCAGGACAACAATTGCTGTGGTTAATGTGGTACCCAACCCGGCCAGGACAACAATTGTTGTGGTTAATGTGGTTCGCGACCCGGCCAGGACAACAATTGCTGTGGTTAATGTGGTAGCCGGCCAGGACAACAATTGCTGTGGTTAATGTGGTAGCCGGCCAGGACAACAAGTGCTGTGGTTAATGTGGTACCCGACCCAGCCAGGACAACAAGTGCTGTGGTTAATGTGGTACCCGACCCAGCCAGGACAACAAGTGCTGTGTTTAATGTGGTACCCGACCCAGCCAGGACAACAAGTGCTGTGGTTAATGTGGTTCCCGACCCAGCCAGGACAACAAGTGCTGTGGTTAATGTGGTACCCGACCCAGCCAGGACAACAAGTGCTGTGGTTAATGTGGTACCCGACCCAGCTAGGACAAGAAGTGCTGTGGTTAATGTGGTACCCGACCCAGCCAGGACAACAAGTGCTGTGGTTAATGTGGTACCCGACCCAGCCAGGACAACAAGTGCTGTGGTTAATGTGGTACCCGACCCAGCCAGGACAACAAGTGCTGTGGTTAATGTGGTACCCGACCCAGCCAGGACAACAAGTGCTGTGGTTAATGTGGTACCCGACCCAGCCAAGACACCAAGTGCTGTGGTTAATGTGGCTCCTGACCCAGCCATGACAACAAGTGCCGTGGTTAATGTGGTTCTTGACCCAGCCAGGACAACAAGTGCTGTGGTTAATGTGGTTCCTGACCCAGCCAGGACAACAAGTGCTGTGGTTAATGTGGTACCCGACCCATGCAGGACAACAAGTGCTCTGGTTAATGTGGTTCCTGACCCGGCCAGGACAACAAGTGCTGTGGTTAATGTGGTACCCGACCCAGCCAGGACAACAAGTGCTGTGGTTAATGTGGTACCCGACCCGGCCAGGACAAGTGCTGTGGTTAATGTGGTTCCCGACCCGGCCCGGACAAGTGCTGTGGTTAATGTGGTTCCCAACTCAGCCAGGACAACAAGTGCCGTGGTTAATGTGGTTCCTGACCCAGCCAGGACAACAAGTGCTGTGGTTAATGTGGTTCCTGACCCAGCCAGGACAACAAGTGCTGTGGTTAATGTGGTTCCCAGCCAGGACAACAAGTGCTGTGGTTAATGTGGTACCCGACACAGCCAGGACAACAAGTGCTGTGGTTAATGTGGTTCCCGACCTGGCCAGGACAACAATTGCTGTGGTTAATGTGGTACCCAACCCGGCCAGGACAACAATTGCTGTGGTTAATGTGGTACCCAACCCGGCCAGGACAACAATTGCTGTGGTTAATGTCGTTCCCGACCCGGCGAGGACAACAATTGCTGTGGTTAATGTGGTTCCCGGCCAGGACAACAAGTGCTGTGGTTAATGTGGTTCCCAACCCAGCCAGGACAACAAGTGCTGTGGTTAATGTGGTTCCCAACCCAGCCAGGACAAGAAGTGCTGTGGTTAATGTGGTACCCGACCCGACCAGGACAACAAGTGCTGTGGTTAATGTGGTACCCGACCCGACCAGGACAACAAGTGCTGTGATTAATGTGGTTCCCAGCCAGGACAACAAGTGCTGTGATTATTGTGGTTCCCGACCCAGCCAGGACAACAAGTGCTGTGGTTAATGTGGTTCCCGACCCAGCCAGGACAACAAGTGCTGTGGTTAATGTGGTACCCGACCCAGCCAGGACAACAAGTGCTGTGGTTAATGTAGTACCCGACCCGGCCAGGACAACAAGTGCTCTGGTTAATGTGGTTCCCGACCCAGCCAGGACAACAAGTGCTGTGGTTAATGTGGTTCCTGTCCCAGCCAGGACAACAAGTGTTGTGGTTAATGTGGTTCCCGACGCAGCCAGGACAACAAGTGCTGTGGTTAATGTGGTTCCTGACCCAGCCAGGACAACAAGTGCTGTGATTAATGTGGTTCCTGACCCAGCCAGGACAACAAGTGCTGTGGTTAATGTGGTTCCCGACCCGGCCAGGACAACAATTGCTGTGGTTAATGTGGTACCCGACCCGGCCAGGACAGCAATTGCTGTGGTTAATGTGGTACCCAACCCGGCCAGGACAACAATTGCTGTGGTTAATGTGGTTCCCGACCCGCCCAGGACAACAATTGCTGTGGTTAATGTGGTAGCCGGCCAGGACAACAAGTGCTGTGGTTAATGTGGTACCCGACCCAGCCAGGACAACAAGTGCTGTGGTTAATGTGGTACCCGACCCAGCCAGGACAACAAGTGCTGTGGTTAATGTGGTACCCGACCCAGCCAGGACAACAAGTGCTGTGGTTAATGTGGTTCCCGACCCAGCCAGGACAACAAGTGCTGTGGTTAATGTGGTACCCGACCCAGCCAGGACAACAAGTGCTGTGGTTAATGTGGTACCCGACCCAGCCAGGACAACAAGTGCTGTGGTTAATGTGGTACCCGACCCAGCCAAGACAACAAGTGCTGTGGTTAATGTGGTTCCTGACCCAGCCATGACAACAAGTGCCGTGGTTAATGTGGTTCCTGACCCAGCCAAGACAACAAGTGCTGTGGTTAATGTGGTTCCTGACCCAGCAATGACAACAAGTGCCGTGATTAATGTGGTTCCTGACCCAGCCAGAACAACAAGTGCTGTGGTTAATGTGGCTCCTGACCCAGCCAAGACAACAAGTTCTGTGGTTAATGTAGTACCCGACCCAGCCAGGACAACAAGTGCTGTGGTTAATGTGGTTCCCGACCCAGACAGGACAACAATTGCTGTGGTTAATGTGGTTCCCGACCCAGCCAGGACAACAAGTGCTGTGGTTAATGTGGTTCCTGACCCAGCCAGGACAACAAGTGCTGTGGTTAATGTGGTTCCTGACCCAGCCAGGACAACAAGTGCTGTGGTTAATGTGGTACCCGACCCAGCCAGGACAACAAGTGCTCTGGTTAATGTGGTTCCTGACCCGGCCAGGACAACAAGTGCTGTGGTTAATGTGGTACCCGACCCGGCCAGGACAACAATTGCTGTGGTTAATGTGGTACCCTACCCGGCCAGGACAACAATTGCTGTGGTTAATGTGGTACCCAACCCGGCCAGGACAACAATTGCTGTGGTTAATGTCATTCCCGACCCGGCCAGGACAACAATTGCTGTGGTTAATGTGGTTCCCGGCCAGGACAACAAGTGCTGTGGTTAATGTGGTTCCCGGCCAGGACAACAAGTGCTGTGGTTAATGTGGTTCCCAACCCAGCCAGGACAACAAGTGCTGTGGTTAATGTGGTTCCCAACCCAGCCAGGACAACAAGTGCTGTGGTTAATGTGGTACCCGACCCGACCAGGACAACAAGTGCTGTGATTAATGTGGTTCCCAGCCAGGACAACAAGTGCTGTGATTAGTGTGGTTCCCAGCCAGGACAACAAGTGCTGTGATTAGTGTGGTTCCCGACCCAGCCAGGACAACAAGTGCTGTGGTTAATGTGGTTCCCGACCCAGCCAGGACAACAAGTGCTGTGGTTAATGTGGTACCCGACCCGGCCAGGACAACAAGTGCTCTGGTTAATGTAGTACCCGACCCGGCCAGGACAACAAGTGCTCTGGTTAATGTGGTTCCCGACCCAGCCAGGACAACAAGTGCTGTGGTTAATGTGGTTCCTGACCCAGCCAGGACAACAAGTGTTGTGGTAATGTGGTTCCCGACCCAGCCAGGACAACAAGTGCTGTGGTTTATGTGGTTCCTGACCCAGCCAGGACAACAAGTGCTGTGATTAATGTGGTTCCTGACCCAGCCAGGACAACAAGTGCTGTGGTTAATGTGGTTCCCGGACCAGCCAGGACAACAAGTGCTGTGATTAATGTGGTTCCTGACCCAGCCAGGAGAACAAGTGCTGTGATTAATGTGGTTCCTGACCCAGCCAGGACAACAAGTGCTGTGGTTAATGTGGTTCCTGACCCAGCCAGAACAACAAGTGCTGTGGTTAATGTGGTTCCCAGCCAGGACAAAAAGTGCTGTGGTTAATGTGGTTACTGACCCAGCCAGGACAACAAGTGCTGTGGTTAATGTGGTACCCGACCCAGCCAGGACAACAAGTGCTGTGGTTAATGTGGTTCCCGACCCAGCCAGGACAACAAGTGCTGTGGTTAATGTGGTACCCGACCCAGCCAGGACAACAAGTGCTGTGGTTAATGTGGTTCCCGGCCAGGACAACAAGTGCTGTGGTTAATGTGGTTCCCGGCCAGGACAACAAGTGCTGTGGTTAATGTGGTTCCCAACCCAGCCAGGACAACAAGTGCTGTGGTTAATGTGGTTCCCGACCCGGCCAGGACAACAATTGCTGTGGTTAATGTGGTACCCGACCCGGCCAGGACAGCAATTGCTGTGGTTAATGTGGTTCCCGACCCGGCCAGGACAACAATTGCTGTGGTTAATGTGGTAGCCGGCCAGGACAACAAGTGCTGTGGTTAATGTGGTACCCGACCCAGCCAGGACAACAAGTGCTGTGGTTAATGTGGTACCCGACCCAGCCAGGACAACAAGTGCTGTGGTTAATGTGGTACCCGACCCAGCCAGGACAACAAGTGCTGTGGTTAATGTGGTTCCCGACCCAGCCAGGACAACAAGTGCTGTGGTTAATGTGGTACCCGACCCAGCCAGGACAACAAGTGCTGTGGTTAATGTGGTACCCGACCCAGCCAGGACAACAAGTGCTGTGGTTAATGTGGTACCCGACCCAGCCAGGACAACAAGTGCTGTGGTTAATGTGGTACCCGACCCAGCCAGGACAACAAGTGCTGTGGTTAATGTGGTACCCGACCCAGCCAGGACAACATGTGCTGTGGTTAATGTGGTACCCGACCCAGCCAGGACAACAAGTGCTGTGGTTAATGTGGTACCCGACCCAGCCAAGACAACAAGTGCTGTGGTTAATGTGGTTCCTGACCCAGCCATGACAACAAGTGCCGTGGTTAATGTGGTTCCTGACCCAGCCAAGACAACAAGTGCTGTGGTTAATGTGGTTCCTGACCCAGCAATGACAACAAGTGCCGTGATTAATGTGGTTCCTGACCCAGCCAGAACAACAAGTGCTGTGGTTAATGTGGCTCCTGACCCAGCCAGGACAACAAGTTCTGTGGTTAATGTAGTACCCGACCCAGCCAGGACAACAAGTGCTGTGGCTAATGTGGTTCCCGACCCAGACAGGACAACAAGTGCTGTGGTTAATGTGGTTCCCGACCCAGCCAGGACAACAAGTGCTGTGGTTAATGTGGTTCCTGACCCAGCCAGGACAACAAGTGCTGTGGTTAATGTGGTACCCGACCCAGCCAGGACAACAAGTGCTGTGGTTAATGTGGTTCCCGACCCAGCCAGGACAACAAGTGCTGTGGTTAATGTGGTACCCGACCCAGCTAGGACAACAAGTGCTGTGGTTAATGTGGTTCCCGGCCAGGACAACAAGTGCTGTGGTTAATGTGGTTCCCGGCCAGGACAACAAGTGCTGTGGTTAATGTGGTTCCCAACCCAGCCAGGACAACAAGTGCTGTGGTTAATGTGGTTCCCGACCCGGCCAGGACAACAATTGCTGTGGTTAATGTGGTACCCGACCCGGCCAGGACAGCAATTGCTGTGGTTAATGTGGTACCCAACCCGGCCAGGACAACAATTGCTGTGGTTAATGTGGTTCCCGACCCGGCCAGGACAACAATTGCTGTGGTTAATGTGGTAGCCGGCCAGGACAACAAGTGCTGTGGTTAATGTGGTACCCGACCCAGCCAGGACAACAAGTGCTGTGGTTAATGTGGTACCCGACCCAGCCAGGACAACAAGTGCTGTGGTTAATGTGGTACCCGACCCAGCCAGGACAACAAGTGCTGTGGTTAATGTGGTACCCGACCCAGCCAGGACAACAAGTGCTGTGGTTAATGTGGTACCCGACCCAGCCAGGACAACATGTGCTGTGGTTAATGTGGTACCCGACCCAGCCAGGACAACAAGTGCTGTGGTTAATGTGGTACCCGACCCAGCCAAGACAACAAGTGCTGTGGTTAATGTGGTTCCTGACCCAGCCATGACAACAAGTGCCGTGGTTAATGTGGTTCCTGACCCAGCCAAGACAACAAGTGCTGTGGTTAATGTGGTTCCTGACCCAGCAATGACAACAAGTGCCGTGATTAATGTGGTTCCTGACCCAGCCAGAACAACAAGTGCTGTGGTTAATGTGGCTCCTGACCCAGCCAGGACAACAAGTTCTGTGGTTAATGTAGTACCCGACCCAGCCAGGACAACAAGTGCTGTGGCTAATGTGGTTCCCGACCCAGACAGGACAACAAGTGCTGTGGTTAATGTGGTTCCCGACCCAGCCAGGACAACAAGTGCTGTGGTTAATGTGGTTCCTGACCCAGCCAGGACAACAAGTGCTGTGGTTAATGTGGTACCCGACCCAGCCAGGACAACAAGTGCTGTGGTTAATGTGGTTCCCGACCCAGCCAGGACAACAAGTGCTGTGGTTAATGTGGTACCCGACCCAGCCAGGACAACAAGTGCTGTGGTTAATGTGGTTCCCGGCCAGGACAACAAGTGCTGTGGTTAATGTGGTTCCCGGCCAGGACAACAAGTGCTGTGGTTAATGTGGTTCCCAACCCAGCCAGGACAACAAGTGCTGTGGTTAATGTGGTTCCCGACCCGGCCAGGACAACAATTGCTGTGGTTAATGTGGTACCCGACCCGGCCAGGACAGCAATTGCTGTGGTTAATGTGGTACCCAACCCGGCCAGGACAACAATTGCTGTGGTTAATGTGGTTCCCGACCCGGCCAGGACAACAATTGCTGTGGTTAATGTGGTAGCCGGCCAGGACAACAAGTGCTGTGGTTAATGTGGTACCCGACCCAGCCAGGACAACAAGTGCTGTGGTTAATGTGGTACCCGACCCAGCCAGGACAACAAGTGCTGTGGTTAATGTGGTACCCGACCCAGCCAGGACAACAAGTGCTGTGGTTAATGTGGTTCCCGACCCAGCCAGGACAACAAGTGCTGTGGTTAATGTGGTACCCGACCCAGCCAGGACAACAAGTGCTGTGGTTAATGTGGTTCCTGACCCGGCCAGGACAACAAGTGCTGTGGTTAATGTGGTACCCGACCCGGCCAGGACAACAATTGCTGTGGTTAATGTGGTACCCAACCCGGCCAGGACAACAATTGCTGTGGTTAATGTGGTACCCAACCCGGCCAGGACAACAATTGCTGTGGTTAATGTCATTCCCGACCCGGCCAGGACAACAATTGCTGTGGTTAATGTGGTTCCCGGCCAGGACAGCAAGTGCTGTGGTTAATGTGGTTCCCGGCCAGGACAACAAGTGCTGTGGTTAATGTGGTTCCCAACCCAGCCAGGACAACAAGTGCTGTGGTTAATGTGGTTCCCGACCCGGCCAGGACAACAAGTGCTGTGGTTAATGTAGTACCCGACCCGGCCAGGACAACAAGTGCTCTGGTTAATGTGGTTCCCGACCCAGCCAGGACAACAAGTGCTGTGGTTAATGTGGTTCCTGACCCAGCCAGGACAACAAGTGTTGTGGTAATGTGGTTCCCGACCCAGCCAGGACAACAAGTGCTGTGGTTTATGTGGTTCCTGACCCAGCCAGGACAGCAAGTGCTGTGATTAATGTGGTTCCTGACCCAGCCAGGACAACAAGTGCTGTGGTTAATGTGGTTCCCGGACCAGCCAGGACAAGAAGTGCTGTGGTTAATGTGGTTCCTGACCCAGCCAGAACAACAAGTGCTGTGGTTAATGTGGTTCCCAGCCAGGACAAAAAGTGCTGTGGTTAATGTGGTTACTGACCCAGCCAGGACAACAAGTGCTGTGGTTAATGTGGTACCCGACCCAGCCAGGACAACAAGTGCTGTGGTTAATGTGGTTCCCGACCCAGCCAGGACAACAAGTGCTGTGGTTAATGTGGTACCCGACCCAGCCAGGACAACAAGTGCTGTGGTTACTGTGGTTCCTGACCCAGCCAGGACAACAAGTGCTGTGGTTAATGTGGTAACCGACCCAACCTGGACAACAAGTGCTGTGGTTAACGTGGTTCCCGACCCAGCCAAGACAACGAGTGCTGTGGTTAATGTGCTAGTAACCTCTTGCTCACAGTACCTACACTGCTGGGTTACAGTGAGGAAATGACTAATCAGCAAGTATCAGCAAGTCAACTACTGGGCATGATGATGTTTATTCTACTATTATGTATTGGTATACGTTCACCAATTTTCCACACTCACAATGTGCTAATTGAGATGACTCAATGTATACATGACTAGCACATGGATTTGAGAGAGCCATGGTTTTCAAGGGATATTGGCAACTTGGTTCGGAAAAAGAGAAAGATCTACAATAAGTATATGCAGCATGGAGTAAATGAGGTGCTCGAGGGACATAAAGAATGTAAAAAGAATCTTACGAAAGAAATTAGAAAAGCCAAAAGATATACGGTTGCTTTGGCAAATAGGATGAAAATAAATCCAAAGGGCTTCTACAGTTATATTAATAGCAAAAGGATAGTGAGGGATAAAATTGGTCCCTTAGAGAATCAGAGTGGTCAGCTATGTGTGGAGCCAAAAGAGATGGGGGAGATTTTGAACAATTTCTTTTCTTCGGTATTCACTAAGGAGAAGGATATTGAATTGTGTAAGGCAATGATACTGCTGATATCTTGGGAAAAGTAACAAAAGAAATGGTTGCCATGAACAGGATGGTGCTTCAAAATCATATGGCATTCGATCTCTTAACAGCTGGGATGGGGGATGACACGTGCAGTTATAGGCAAGGAATGTTGTACTTACATACTTGAGGAATCTGAAGACATCACTCATTTGGCTGATCATATTTGGAAAGAAGCGGATGAAATACATCAGTTTGATGGATGGGGTTTCTTTGACTGGATTCATTTAAGCCTCAGAAACTGGAGGTAATATTCATACTAACATGCCTTATCATAATCCACCTCTTTCTTTACACGTTTAAGGGCGATCGTTGATAGAATAATTCAAACTCACAAACTCCTGTCATGGCTACTGATCTGCCTAAGCATGAATAATCTAATGAATTCTTTTAAGAATATACACCCTGTGGTGGCTCGCCCACGCAGCAAGTGAACCGGCTCCAGCAGTTGCAGGCGAGTCCACAGCCAGCAGCAACCAAGAGGGCTCTGAGTGCGGGGCAGACCTAGGCCCGGAAGCCAACATCACTTCCGCCCTGCAAAGAGTTGGGGATGCTGGGAGTGGGGACTTAAGTGTGCACTGATTGAAACAGTAAACAGTTCAACCAGACCCTGCTCGACTCTGTGTTGCTTTCACTTGTTGCATATCAGCGTGACCACATTGGTGACCCCGACGGTCCAACGGCATTCGGACCCAGCATGAATGACTCAGCTCTGCAGAATGCAGTTTCCCTTAAACTGCCAACCTTCTGGACCACTCAACCCCTGGTCTGGTTCGAGCAAGCAGAGGCCCAGTTCCAGGTCAGGCAAATTGTCTCAGACGCCACCAGGTATTACTACGTGGTGGGCGCTCTCGATCAGGAGACAACGGGCTGCGTTATCGACTTTCTGCATCAGCCCCCGGCAACAGACAGGTACGAGGCACTCAAGGCCCTGTTAATCTGCACATTTGGCCTCTCTCGCCGCGGATGGGCCACGTGGTTACTGCATATGGACGGCCTGGGCGACTGCGCACCATCAGCCCTGATGAGCGGCATGCTAGCACTGGCAGACAGCCATAAGCCTTGCCTGCTTTTTGAACAGATCTTCTTGGAGCAAATGCCTGAAGACATCCGCCTCCTACCAGCAGATGAAGGTTTCAGAGACCCACATGGACGTGCTTTGGCATGCCAAACAAAATGGTAGAACCACCATCGAAATTAGTGCTGCGACACAGCCGAAAACCCAGCCCTCCCACACCCCAGCAGCGGAGTACGTAACACCCACACCAAGGGACAGCACCACTTCTGAGTTTTGGTGTTTTTATCATCAAAGGTGGGGTTCCGGGGCCCGCCGCTGCCGATTGCCATGCTCCTTTCAGGAAAACACCAGGACTGGCCCTCGCTGATGGCTACAGCGGCTGATCACCATGATAGCTTCTGCTACGTTTGGAGCAAGCACTCCAGGCGTAGATTCCTGGTGGACACGGGGCCAAAATCAGTGTCCTACCCCCCTCAAGCCACGATATCCGAACTAGAAGAACAGGACCAGAACTTACGGCAGCCAACAGCAGCACCATCCGCATCTACGGCACAAGAACCATCCTCTTGCGGTTCGGTTCCAGCCACTTTACATGGACATTTACGCTGGCCGCAGTATCACAGCCATTGCTGGGTGCGGACTTCCTCTGCGCGCACTGCCTGCTCGTGGATTTGAAGGGACGACGATTGGTCAATGCAAAGACGTTCCAGACTTCCTCGCTCAGTGAGGCCAGGTTACCGGCCCCGCACCTGGACTCCGTCACTTATTCCAACAACGAGTTCGCCAGAGTGTTATCGGAGTTCCCATCTATCATCATGTCGCAGTTTTCCTCAACAGACCCCAAGCACGGCGTGATGCACCACATCCCCACACAGGGACCTCCCCTTCATGCCCGGGCCCGCAGGCTACCACCCGACAAGCTCTGCCTCATGAAAGAGGAATTCAAGATGGAGGAGATGGGGATTGCACGGCATTCCGACAGCCTGTGGGCGTCCCCACTCCATTTGGTGCCCGTCCGCGGGAGGGTGGAGACCGGGCGGCAACTATAGGAGGCTGAACGACGCCACCACGTCCGATCGCTATCCAGTACCACACACCCAGGACTTTATGGCCAAACTACATGGGGCGCGCATCTTTTAGAAGATTGACCTGGTTGGAGGGTATCATCAGATCCCAGTCCACTCGGATGTACCCAAGACGGCCCTCATTACCCCCTTTGGCCTGTTTGAGTTCCTCAAGATGCCGTTTGGGCTCAAAAACGCAGCGCAGACGTTCCAGCACCTAATGGATGCAGTAGGATGAGATGTGGACTTTCTGTTCATCTACCTGGATGGCATACTTATCGCCAGCCACTCCCACCAGGAACATCTAGCACACTTACACCTGCTCTGCCACCGCCTAAGCGACTACGGCCTGGCTATCAACCCCACCAAGTGCCAGTTTGGCCTACCTGTCATCGACTTCTTGGGACACCGGATCTACCGCCATGGAGCTGTGCCCCTGCCGGCAAAAGTTGAAGCCATCTGCCAATTCGCCAGACCCAACACTATTAAAGGCCTGCAGGAATTTGTTGGGATGGTTAACTTTTACCACCATTTCCTGCCCTCAGTGGCTTGGATCATGCGGCCCCTTTTCAGCTTTGTGTCCAGCAAGGTCAAAGAGGTCACCTGGACAGAGGAGGCGACGACGGCTTTTGAACAAGCCAAGAACATACTAGCAAACGCCACGCTCCTCATCCACCCCCGGGTCGACATCCCCATTGCCCTCACTGTGGATGCCTCCGACACGGCAGTTGGCAGCGTGCTCGAGCAGCTCATCGAAGGCCAGTGGAAGCTGCTCGCTTTTGTCAGCCGGCACCTACGACCCCCGGAACTTAAGTACAGCGTTTTCGACAGGGAGCTGGTGGCCCTGTACCTTGCCATCCGGCACTTCAGGTATTTCCTGGAAGGGAGGGAGTTCACGGTCTTCACTGACCACAAGGCCATCACTTTCACGTTTGCCAAAGTGGTCGGGCCGCCAGCAACGCCACCTCGGAGTTTACCACCATGATCAAGCACATCTCCAAGAAGAACAACATGGTAGCTGACGCGCTGTCACGTACCTCATCCAATCAGTGCACTCTCTGTCTCCGGGGGTGGATTCTGTGGCATTAGCTAAGGCGCAACGACTGGACAGTGAGATGCCGGCGTACTGAACTGCAGTCTCAGGACTCTGCCTTGAAGACATACCCATTGGGCCAGAAGGTCAGGAGCTCCTGTGCGATGTGTCCACCGGGCAACCCCAGCCCATTGTCCCGACCGCTTGGAGGTGCCGCGTTTTGGACGCCTTGCACGGTTTAGCCCACCCTTCCATCCGGGCGACCATCCGGCTGATCGCAGACAGGTTTGTGTGGCACGGTCTACACAAGCAGGTCAGGCACCGGACCAGGACATGCACGCACTGTCAAACCTCCAAAATCCAGAGGCACGTGAGGGGCCCACTGCAACTCTTCCAGCCGACACATAGGAGGTTCGGACATGTCCACGTGGACATCGTCGGCCCACTGCTGGTTTCGAGAGGACTGAGATACCTGTTCACCATGGTGGACTGGTTCACAAGGTGGCCGGAAGCTATCCCACTCACTGACACGGCCACGGAGACATGCGCCACAGCCCTGATTACCACCTGGGTGGCACGGTTCGGACTCCCAGCCCACATCACTTCAGACAGGGGTGTGCAGTTCACATCGGCTTTGTGGTCTGCACTGGCACATCTCCTCGGAAGCCAGCTCCACCGACCGACTGCTTACCACCCGCAGTCCAACGGCCTGGTGGAACGTTTCCACAGGCTCTTGAAGTCAGCCCTGATGGCATGCCTCTGAGGGCCAGACTGGGTTGACAAACTCCCCTGGGTGCTGCTTGGCATCTGTACGGCACCCAAGGAGGACCTGGCCACATCATCGGCCAAACTTGTTTACAATGCCCTGCTCACAGTTCCCGGTGAGTTTGTGCCAGCACCCCGTGGACAGGAGGACACACCTACGGCGGTCTTAACTAAACTCCAGGAGCAGCTTGGAACACTTGCCCTAGTCCCGACGTCCCATCACGGAACACCCTCTCGTGCCCAAGGACCTACAACAGAACAAGTATGTTTTTGTTTGCTGAGGCATGCACAGACCACCCCTGCAGCGACCATACGAAGGACCCTACAAGATGGTGCGCAATAATAGGGACCTGTGTTCTCGACATTGGCGGTTGTCTTGACCGTCTCAAACCAGCACATCTAGACCTTGAATGCCCGGTTACGGTGTCACCCCACGACGACGAGGCCGGCCACCTAAAAGAACTGACAGTGTGCAGGCTGTGGACTCTGCACCTCCTAGTGCCGGTTCTGGGACGGGGGTGGGGTGTCAGGTGGCCGCTCGCCCACGCGGCAAGTGAGCTGGCTCCAACAGTCGCGGGCGAGTCCATAGCCAACGGCAACCAAGAGGGCTCTGAGTGCGGGGCAGACCTCAGCCCAGAAGCCGACGTCACTTCCACCCCACAAAGAGCGGGGATGCTGAGAGCGGGCACTTAAGCGCACGCAGTGTGAAACAGGAAACAGTTCAACCAGACCCTGCTCGACTCAGTGTGTTGCTTTCACTCGTTGCGTATCAGCGCGACTACAACCCTTTGATATTTCCTAACTTCGGTAATTTTTGATTATTTTATACTTAAGGTAGATACCACAAATTTTTCTGCCTCTGAATTTTCAGAATTTATGATTCTAATATGTGATTTAGAATCAAAGGTGGATTGTTGGAGCAGTTTTCTTTGCAGTTTAAAAATTTTCTTACCTCTATAAAAAACTGGTCCTCTTTAAGCACCAGCTTTTGTCTTTTTTTCTTTGGTCTCTCCCTTCTACAAGTAGCTTCTGCTCCTGTCACTGTTCATTTTAGATTTTCTTTGTTCTGTTAATGCTTAATAAAACAATCATGAAGCAACAAGTTTGGTGCCTCTTTCCTGACCACGGAAAGAACCTTGGATTAAAACATCACAATCCAACATAATATAGCAAAAATTAGTGGGAAGTTAGAGGTTTGGGAAGCTTTTAAAAATCAACAGAAGGCAGTTAAAAAGCCATAAGGAGAAAAAAAAAGATGAACTATGAAGGTAAGCTAGCCAATAATATCAAAGAGGATACTAAAAGAGAGATGAGAGTGGATTTTCCACTACTGGAAATGACACTGGAGAGGTAGCAATAGGGGCCAAAGAAATGGTGGACAAACTTAATAAGTATTTTGCATCAGCCTTCACTGTCGAAGGCATGAGCAATATGCCAGAAACTCAACAGTGTCGGGACATAAGTGTGTGCAGTTGCTATTACGAAGACGAAGGTGTTTGGGAAGCTGAAAGGTCTGAAGATACACAAGTCACTTGAACCAGGTGGACTGCACCCCAGGGTTCCTGAAAGAGATAGTTGAAAAGATTGTAGAGCTATTACTAATGACCTTTCAATAATTCTAGAATGGTTCTGGAGTACTGGAAAATTGCAAATGTCACTCCACTCTTAAAGAAGGGAGGGAGGGAAAAGACAGGAACTTATAGGCCAGTTACCCTGACTTCAGGTTGGGAAGTTGTTAGAGCCTGTTGTTCAAAATGAGGTTTGGGGTCATTTGGAGGCACAAATCAGCATGGTTTCCTTAAGGGGCAGATCTTGCTTGACAAGTCTGTTGTAATTCTTTGAGTACAGACAAAGGAGAGTCAGTGAATGCTATTTATGTGGATTTTCCGAAAACCTTTGTCAAGGTGCCACACATAAGCTGCTGGATAAGAGCCCATGGTGTTACACAAAATATGTTACCATGTAAGACTGGCTGACTAGCAGGAGGCATAGAATGGAAATAAAAGGGGCCTTTTCTGGTTGGCTGCCAGTGACTAGTGGTGTTCCAAAGGGATCACTTCATGTTATATGTCAATGCTTTGGATGATCCAATTGATGGCTTTTTAGCCAAGTTTGCAGACAATATGAAGATAGGTGGAGGGACAGGTATTGGTAAGGAATCAAGGTAACTGCAGAAGGCTTAGACAGATTGGGAGAATGAAAAAAGAAGTGGCAGATGGAATATAATGTCAGGAAGTTGTTTGGTCATGCACTTTGGTAGAAGACAAAGGCAAGGGCTATTTTCTAAATGGGGAGACATTTCAAAAATCAAAGGTGCAAAGGGACTTGGGAGTCCTCATGCAGGATTCCCTAAAGGTTAACTTGCAGGTTGGGTTAATGGTAAGGAAAGCAAATGCAATGTTAGCATTCATTTCAAGAGGACTAGAATATAAAAGGATATAATTCTTAGGCTTTACAATGCTTGGACTATTATGAACAATTTTGGGCTCCTTGTCCAATGTGCTGGCATTGGAGAAAGTCCAGAGGTGGTTCATGGGAATTATTCTGGGAATGAAAGGATTAATGTACTTCCTGGAGTTTAGAAGAATGGCCAGAGGGGTGGGGAAATCTCACTGAACCCTGTCAAATATAGAAAGGCCTAGACAGAGTGGATGTGGAGAGGTTTCCTATGGGGAGTCTAGGAGCAGAAATCACAGCCTCAGAATAGAGGAATGTCAGAGACACAGAGAAATTTCTTTAGTCAGAGGTGTCGTGAATCATTCATTGCCACAGACAGCCATAGAGGCCAAGTTATTGAGTATACTTAAAGCAGAGATTAATAGTTTCTTGATTAGTCAGGGCATCAAAGGTTACAGGGAGAAAGCCGGAAAATGTTATTGAGAGGGATAATAAATCAGCCATGAAGGAATGGCAGAGCAGACCTGATGGGCTGAATGACTAATTCTGCTCCTATGTTTATGGTCTAAATATGACCATCTTGCTCAAAGGACTGGAAGTAGAGTCCTTAAATATTCTTAAGACAGGCAAATCAACTTTTGGTAAGCAAGAGTGAAATATTATCAATCATCCTGGTAGTGTTGTATATTCAACCACTGGCCAACATCAGGCAGGTACTGGAGGAGCTGAGCACTGTAATCAGCAGGCACAGAACAGCACACCCTGATGGCCTTCTCTGTCACTGTGGGGATTTCACCCAGGCCAGTCTGAAGAAGTCTCTGAACTACCACCTGTGGAACCAGAGGAGCAAACACACTTGACCACTGTTCTACCACCATCAGCCAGCCCATACCTGCACTTTGGATAGTCCCACCACCTGGCTGTACTTCTACTCCCAGCATATAGGCAGGGAATAAAGACCGCAGCACCAGTGGTGAGTACCAAGAAGGTATGGCTAAGGGAAGTGGAGAAGCACTTATAGAACTGCTTTGAGTTGGTGAACATGTCAGTATTCTGGGATTATGCTTAGGATCTGAATGAATACATTGCAATTGTCACCAACTTCATCAAGACCTGTGTGGATGAGTGTGTGCCCTTGAGAAGACACCGGACATACTCAATCCAAAAGCCATGGATGAACCAGGAGATTCATAGTCTACTGAGGGCTAGACCTATGGCATTCAAGACCGGAGATCAAGAACTGTACAAGAGCAGGCTACAGAACCTACAGAAGGCTATTTTAAGGCCACAAAAACAATTCAATTGAAGTAAGAGACAGAATCGGTTGCACGTCAGCCAATATTTGCAACAAGGCAAAACCTAACGCCGTGAATGGATATGCTACTTCACTCCCAGATGAGATCAACGTGTTTTGTGCATGCTTTGAAAGGTAGAATAAAATTATACCTGTGCGAATCTCTACAGCATCTGGTGACCCTTTCTGTGACCCTCTCACTGTAGGCTCGTAATGAGTTGGCTATACTGTGAACACAAACTAACAGCAACATAACTCTACAATGCATGGAAATAATGATGAAAAGGACACTTCCAGTAAATAAACATGTCTAAGGTGGATATGATTTGGGTAACCACAAATTCTGAATGTTTCATCTAAGGAAAAAATAAGACAATTACCTGTATGAATAAATGACAAGGCATCCATGAAAACTTTAACATTCACCAGGAAGCAATAATTTAGCTCACACCAGTATAGAGTCAGATTAAAACTGAAACAGTTCTGCACTGAAGAACCAGTCCAAGCAAAAAATATCCACAAAACATCCAAGGAAAAAGACCATATACTGCATAAGGATTTGCTGACATCAATATCTGTCCTTCCAAATTGAGTTCCGTGAGTGTTTCACCATGTTCTTCTGCTATGTTCATTGTCCATTTCTTTCCTCCATCTTTCTTCCACATTCTCTGCAGAAAAATTGCTACCCACTCTTCTCCTGGGCATTTTATTGGCCAAAATGTTAACAAGACAAATCCTATTGGCTAACTCAACAAGCCTATTTTATCAACTGAATTTTTAATTTAAACAGAAAATTTGAAATACCAGATTGTATAATGTAATTAAAGGAGTGTATACATATATTTGCATTTTGAGAAAATCTGCAGAAAATAAAACAAAATGTCCAATACAGCATAACTGTATTAATAAAATAAAGCATGGTCTGAAACCATTGGTTTCGGAGGATGACATCATGAGGGTGAAGCCTCACAAGGTATCAGGCCCTGATGGTATTCCTGCAAGGGCAATGAAAATCTGTGCAAACCAACTGATGGGAATATTCAGGGACATCTTCAATCTCTCACTGCTGCAGTCAGAAGTTCCCACCTGCTTCAAAAAGGCAGCAAACATACCTGTGCCCAAAAAAGAGCAGGGAGAGCTGTCTCAATGACTATTGCCCAGTTGCACTCACATCTACTGTGATGAAGTGCTTGAGAGATTGGTCACAGCCAACTCCTGCCTAAGGTAGGACCTTGATCTGCTGCAATTTGCCTTTCTACAGCAGAAGTAATCTCACTGGCCTTAGATCACTTGGACAATAGGGTCCAGGCTTCTGTTTATTCACTATAGCTCACCATTCAATACAATCATACCTTCAAGTTCTAATTAACAAACTCCAAAACCTGGGCCTCTGTCCCTGCTTCTGCATCTGGGTCCTTGACTGGGACACCACAGTCAATGCAGATCAAAAATCAAATCTTTGATCAAATCTTGATCAAATCAGATCAAATCTTTGCTGACAATTAACAATAGCACACCTCAAAAATGTGTCCTAAGCCCACTACTCTCTCTCTACACCCACGATTGTGCGGCTAGGCACAGCTCAAATGCCATCTATAAATTTGCCAATGATACAACTATTGTTGACAGAATTCCAGATGGTGATGAGGTGGTGTTCAGGAGTTGAGTGGTAACAACAACTTTGTACTGAACATCAGTAAGACCAAAGAATTGATTGTGGCATCTACAGAGGGGCAGTCAAGGAATTAGAAGCAAAAAGGGCAAGTAATTTTAAGTTCCTGGATGTTGACATCTCTGAAAATCTATCCTGGGTCGTAAATATTGATGCAATTATAAAGGAGCCACACTAGTGGTTACATTTCATTAGGAGTTTGAGGGGACTTGCAATGTCACCAAAGACTCTCACAAATTTCTACAGATCTACCATAGGGAGCATTCCAACTGGTTTGTTTGTTTATTTTTTTTAAATACAGCATAGAGTAGTCCCTTCCATCCCTTCAAGCTGCATCACCCAGCAACTCCCAATTTAATCCTAGCCTAATCACAGGACAATTTATAATGACCAATTAATCTGGTATGTCTTTGGAATATAGAAGGAAACTAGAGCATCAGGAGGAAACCCACATGGTTACAGGGTGAACGTACAAACTCCTTGCAGATAGCAGCAGGAATCGAACCTGGGTCATTGGTACTGTTATGTCTTATGCTATCCACTACACTACCACACAGTGGTAGTGTAGTGTTGTATCATTGTTGGGTGTGGAGGGGCCACGGGATTGGAACTTACTGATTAACACATTGTCATCAATTGTCATCATCTTGGCCGAAAGGCAATTTCATCTAAATGGAGAACTCCATCTTTAAATATTATTTTCCTACTTCTAGTTGGCAGTCAGACTGACAAGCTAAAACAAAAAATAAGTACATCGACTTTAGAAATGGTAACATTCAGTTTGTGCAGAGTTTGCACAGGATTTTTTTTTTTTAAAGAGTCAGGAATAATTTTGAAGGGTGGCTTTCTTTTTTTGGAAAGGAGAAGCAAAATAATAATCATGAGAATGGTACAATACAGGCAGAAGGCTACAGATAATAGATGCAACATTACTGGATGATAATGCATTGGACAATGAGATTAGTATGGACAGGTATTTGATGGGCAGTATGTATAAAGTGGGCTGAAGTAGTAGGAAGATTGAAAAAATGGCTATTTAGAGAAAGGATACTATTCTAAAAGGAGTGCTGGAGCAAAGTGATCCTGCAGTATTTGTGCAGAAATCATAGAAGGTTACAGGACAATTGAGAAAGTGGTTAAAAGGCTTACAAAATTGTGGATTTTGTCAATGGATACACAGAGCATAAAAGCATGAAAGTTCTTCTTTATCTTCAGCCCATCATACCTGCTGGGGATAGGCAGATCACCAGAGTTCTCAGTCCTGGGTTGAAGACTGGGTTGTAGCTTCCACTTTCACTACACAACGTCATATGTCTTCTAGGTGAAGATCCTTCTTCTTCCAGGGATGAGGTCTTTTGTGTCCCTGTTGGCAATTCTGCAGCACTGGGTTTTTATGAGATGGGGGTGCTAGCCCCATACCCAACCTTTTCACAGCTGTGCTTGGCACCGTCAATGGTGGAGTTATGAAAGTTATACTGAACCTTTAGACAACACCGCTTGGCCTCAGGTTATAGTGTTCAGTTCTGGTCACTGCATGCCAAGGGCATGAAGACATTAGAGAGAGGGTGCAGAACAGAGTTACAATATTTCCTGGGTTGAAGGCCCAGAAAGAAGAATGGGAAAGAACTCAGTTTCTCTTTGCACAAATGTTGACTTATGGGCTAATGTTTCCTGTTTGATATTTTAACATTATTTGAAGTAGGTAATGGAAGTGTTGGGGGTTAATTAGCTTTAATAACTACCTCATTGATTATAAAACGTTTGGGAAGATCCTAAGACTGAAATATACTATATTTTTCCCATACTTATCTCAGGAGCAGTACTTTTGGTACCACAGTGAGTTTCGTAGGTGTATACATCTATTTCTCTCCTCTCCGGGAGTAACATTTGACGCTGAATGTCTCACTCCCTCCTTCTCTCACCCTCACTCCTTTGAGTGTTCACTATCTCTCTAACAGATCTGTGATTCACTCTCCTGACAAACTACCGTTTAAATCTCATTTCACGAATTTTAGCAGAGTCTCTCTAGGCCTGCGCCGTTTGTCAGAGTGCTCTCTGCTTCTCTGCTGCCTCAAGGAGTTAAAAAGGTACATAGTACCGTATGAAGAACGCTGTTTGACGCCCGGAGTCTTTTTTCTTCTGCAAATAACCACTTAAAATAGTATTTGCACATTGTGCATCATTATTAGTTGAATCCTGCTATTAGTGAATATTACTAAAGTACCGCACTGGTTAAAACATACTTCGTGATGTTCTGAGCTTCTGAAGGTGTTAGATCACTGTATCCCGAATAATATTTAACAGTGAACGTTTCACTGACAAAGGTACATCCTCTCGCTTGGCGTTACAGATTGAACGAAAGTATATTCGTCTTCTAGGCACTCTTACCTCAGTCCCACAATGAAAGTTACCTGTGCCACCCGGTACTGTGCTCCACAGCTGAGGCTCTTCGTTGTCTTTCCCGAAGGTTTTCTCATGGAAGTTTTTGCGTTTGTCGGCTTGGTGCGCTTTGGCCAAGCCGGGTTTATATTTAAGCACAGCCACACTGGTCCGCTTCGCGCCCTCGTGACCTTCCAACTTGACGGGATTTAGTTTCGAGGCCTGACGCTTTGAGCCCCCGGGCAAAACCACATCCCCGATGGTCATTTCCCTAGAGGGCGCTTTTTCCATTGTTTCCATGTCGTTCTTCGCCACATTTTGGTTCTGCATTAGTGTACGGACAGGCGACGGGGCTCTATCCCGCGGTCACAATACCGCGCCACCTAGCCATGTCTGTAGGAAGCGCGTGCAACCGTTACTAAGCAACCGAGTACCACTAACAATCGCCTAATTACCCTCTGAGTTTGTTATTGCCCACTGCACGCCGGTTCCGAGAGGTTGCGGTCCAATCAATGTTGACTTCAGTTTTACAGAATTTGAGAAGAAACATAGGTAAAACAAACTACACTTAAGGTTCTTCTTAATGTCCCGTTTTTTGTTTACACTCGAATATGTCTCACATAGACACACGTGGAAAAGCGAGTTGACAGCACCTTCTCAGCCCTGTGTTTTCACCTGAGCCTAGTGCAGCAGGTCCCACAGTTGGACTCCAGCCGACTTCCACTAGGGGTTAATCGAAGGTGCAAACCGTCCTCCTAACAATGTTTCCCTTCAAACGTTTGCTTCCATGGGCTTTTATCACGGTGGCCAGCTGCGAGAGCCGCCAGGGGAATGCAGTACAGAACTTACTGTTTAAGTGCAATGTACTTGTATTGGCAGTTTGATCAAACTTTCAAACGTTTGATCAATTTTGTCTGAAAATTCTCTTTGGCAGTGTTGTATAATACATATTTAATCCCACGTGTAAAACATCCCATCATGCCCGAACAACATTTCAGCAAAATGGAAGAGATTAAACCGAAACGTATTAAACTTCGGTGAGTCAGATCAATATCTGCTAACTGAGGGTTCCCGAGATGTCAACTGCCTTTAATCAGCCTTCTCAAATAGACATTCTACTTTAGGACAACGTATGTATGAACTTAAAAAATGTTTTGCTTTGCATTTTCATAACACAGAACTAAATTAAATCATGATATTTATGAAGATCAACCAATGCAGAAGGGACATTAGGGTGTCAAATATTTTGCTACCAGGAGAAAAGTACGTATGTTTGACATCACCATTGCTACTGCAATGCATGCTTAATAATGAACAATAGCATTGGGCTGGATAAGGTGATGTCAATATTTACTCCAAACCAATTGAGAGCATGTTCCTTAAGTGGTAATGTGTCACTAAAATTGATCCTTCCACCCTAATTGGGTGTTGCTTGTTTGACATTGAAGTTATTCAGGAGAACAAGATGTTCCTTGCAGGGGGTATTCCTGGTGGCAGCTACAAGGTTCTCCTAAAACTCAGCCTTTCCCTCAGATGAGGACACTCCTCCCTCACCTCCTGGCATTGACAAAACATGGGAAGCAGCAGTTACCCTTGATTGATTAGAGTGTGGTGCCTTGGGTGCCAATGGTGGGAGAGATTCTTGGATCTAAATGGACAGCTACCATCCACTTGAAGCTGGGAAGCTCCCAGTCACCATCAAGAAGGTGTCCTCCTGTCAAGGTTTGCATTCCCCTTTGGGTGCATGGGGATTAGGTATTATCCAAACTGCAGGCTGAAAACACTGCACCAGGCAACATAACACAACTAAAGAGACCACCTCTAGAAGTGAGATGTTGGAATGTCCAGAGAATGATGACTGGCCTGCCTGATAATCTCCAAGACATCAGTGATGTCAGGAAAGCAGCTGTAATAAATTAGCTCAGTGGACATAGCCACACACCAGGAGATGCATCTGACTGACCCAGGTACACTAAAGGAGAATGCCTACACCATTTTCTGTCAAAGGAAGTGCCCTGACAAGCCCAAAGAGCATGGAGGATGCTTTGCAGTGAGGAACACATTGTTGAAGATGGTGAAACCAGGCAGCAACGGATCTGAGTGACTTCTTACTCTTCACCCCAACACCACTGAAGATCCAGTTACTCTTGTCAGTGTGCACACTCCTCACTGTGCTCCATATATGATCGCACTGTTTTTCTAAATAGTTGTAGTGTATGCTTGCTGAAAGGAACCCTATAGTCCAAGATAGAGCCGTCCTCCTGAGTTAACAATTTGAAGAACAAATTACTTTTAAAATCAACATATTTAAAGATAAATGTTTTAAAGATTAGCTTTATTTGTCACATGAACCTTGAAACATTGAGTGAAATGCATTGGTTTGCGTCAAAGACCATCACAGTCCAAGATGTGTTGAGGGCAGCCTGCAAGTGTCACCACACTTCTGGCGCCAATATAACATACCCACATCAATGTCTTGTGAAAGGATTACGTGTTTAGATCCTAGTGTGCTAATTTGTTTTTCCATTAATAAAGTCAGGAAGCTAAACTCTTAAGTGGAAGCAAATCTTTGTTTTGGGATTAGATTCTTGATGGAGGAATCTTCACATATAACAGGAATAGTACACGTAGGCAGTGTGCAGTCTAACAGGAATAGTACACGTAGGCAGTGTGCAGTCTAATCATTTTTCTTGTGGTTTCAAGATCCTGTTAGACGTTGTTCATGTGGAATGCTGCAAGTCTGATTGACTTATTTATTGGCTGGTGACAGGGGTGGACGGCAGGCGAGCTGCGTGGTTGTAGCCAGGACTAGGCCTCAAGCCACGGTGTTGCCTGTTTACAGCTGTAGGAGAGAGGCGTGGGAGTGCTCCACCGTGGGCACAGTGGCCCATATCCAGGCTGGAGTTGGTGCTATCCCCAGTGATAGCTCAGCAAAAGAGAAGCTGTATTGTGTTCATTTGCAGACTAGTGCAACATTCATGGATTCAGGGTTTTGGACTATTTTTTGTGTAACTGGATTTTACCGATATGTTATACGTGGTTTCTTTCTTAGATGCGCTTTATCAGCCTTGTACTGTGTATGACTATTGGTACTGTGTTTTGCAAGCTCAACCCAGAGTAACACTATTTCATTTCGCTGTATTCATGGGTATTCATGTATGGTTGAATGACGATTAAACTTGAAATTGAACTTGTTTACAATTTGAGATTACACAGCAAGAAGCATATATCATCTGGAAATCAAATGAGAACACCACTTATTTGAATCATATCTTTTCTAAGGAAGATGCTTGTGGTTGATGGGGTAGGGGGAGGGTTAATCCAGGGCATCACTGTAGGAATGGCTTAGAATAGTGTTGTAAATCTAATCATCATAAGATCAGGTGTGGAGGATATCCTCTGATGATTCAACAATGTTTAATTCCATTCAAAATTCTGCATAAAATAAAGAAGATTATGCTGCTGTATAGCAAAACCTGGATGACAGCCAGGCTTCGGTGGATAGGTGGAAAATATAACTCATGCAAGCAAAAGAGAATTTAACCAGCTCCTGCTGATACTCAATACATTACATCACTGAATGCTCCCACTCTCAACACCCAGTGGTTGGATGTTTAAATAGACCAGCCACAAAAAATGCTATGTTTGCAAAAACAAGTCAGAGGCTAGGAGACTTAGTTGCTGTATGTATTATTGCACTGAAATTAACACCAAAGCTATTCTGATAGAAATTACATATTAATAACACCACCTGGAGGTTCACCTCTAAGTTTAGAAATAAATCATTATTCCGTCATAATCACTGGGTCCAGACTATGGAATTCAATATTCATTTGTCTCATGAAGGACTGCAGATATTAACCAGCAGGTTTTCTAAGACAAGTATGAATGGACAACAAATGCTAATCATGTCACAGAATGCCCAGTGAATATGAGGGCTTTATAGGTTGGATTACCATTTTTCTAAATATTAGTGGTGTAGGCTTGTTGAAAGGACCCCTATAATCCAAGGTAGTGGCATGCTCTTGAGTTAAAGTTCGATTTGCTTCTTTGATGGTAACAACAGTTTTAGAGACAGTATGTTGGCAACAGAACACAGTATCAAAAGCTGGTTTTATTTTTTTTAAATACTTATAAAGCCAAATAATCTAGCGGCATGAAACACACATGGGTCTTTTGCAGCAAGTGTAAATTCATTTTTGTTTAAATGGAGCTTTGTGAATGTTGTTCCTTCATGAGTTTATGACATGTTCTGACTTTGGCCTGTTCATTCTGTATCAGTTTATGTCTTGACCTTGATCATTGTACTTTTTTATTTTTTCCCAGGTTTTACTGTAAGTTCTGTATGACAGCTGGAAGACAAATTTAAATAAATTAGTGCTAGTTGATCACATCTCCTTTTTCAAAGCCTTGTAAATATCTGTCTCTCCTTCTGAAACAGCTTTTTTTTTTTGACAACCTCTTAAATCTCTCATTTTATTACCCTGAAGTTGATCTATTTACGATTATCTTTCACTTTTACCACTAGTTTTCTGGACTTGAATTTTCCACCCTGTCTAATCTATTACAGTGACATTAATATGGCAGGTAGTAAATGCATTGTAGATAATTTCTGAATGGCAGTAGATGTGAAATTTAAAGCATTCCTTCCTACCCAAAGGAGTTCTCCTCCTTTTCTGCTCTTCTGTGAGCAACTCGTGCCTCTCTGCTAATCCAAGTTTATAATTTTTCACAAGTCACAACCCCACATACGTCAAAGGGATATTTGTACAGACACATTTCAAAGCAACTCCAATACTTTGAAGTAGATTGGCTTTTTATACTGGCACATACAGCATCATTTGTATACCTTGGATAATTTATAAAGCTGCTATGATCCTAATCATACCCCAATTGCTTTATTTATGTCTTTGCAGCCTCTTTCTGAATGTTACACCATTAACTTTACTGATCTCACCTATCATTAACTGTGAAAACATTAATTTAGAACTTATTGGTCCTTTTGTGTTTCCTATAGCACAGTCAATCATCCGGATGACACAGAAAACAAACTAGACTAGAGGGCATGATTACATATTCTTTTAAGGTTCTTATTCACATGCGTAGCCGCTATATAAAGAAGTTTTATTTGATTTCAAAGATGTTTTGACATTTTTCTCATTATTCCATGATAAAATATACAAAGGGACCCATTAACCATGATAAAGTTGTATACCATGTGGTTTGAATGGGATTGTTCATTTGCAAGAAAGATAGATTGGCATTTCTCAGCAGATATCTGTTCACTCTTGCAAACACTGACAGAGATCAGCTACTCTCATGGAGTTGCGCAATATGTAAGATTCCATCAAATATCCATTTTTTACCAATCTTACACTCTCAATATTTTATTCATCCCACATTCCCATCAATTATCCTGCCCCAAATTTTCACATTCACCTGCACACTAGAGCGATTTACAGTAGCTAATTAACCTACCAACCCACAAATTTCTGGGATGTGACAGGAAACCAGAGCAATGTGAAATCCACACAGTCACAAAGTTTATGAAAATTTCACAAGATAAGAATGCCCCCCCCCCCCCCACAGATCAATGGAACTGCAACACAGCAGCACCACTGGCTGGCTGTCCCTCTACATCATATACATTCTGCCATTTAAGAGACAATTCTATGCTGGTTATATATTTACTCCAGGTATCATAGTTGCAATTATGTACAGTTAGAATTGTAAGTAGTTATCAAGCCTGCAGGCTAAATGCAGTCCCCTTTCCCATTACTTCCCAAACCCACACAGAGTGACACTCACCTCTGCAACATCCACCTTGCGTTCCCAGGTTTTCATTTTTTTGTCTAGGTCAAAGTGATTCCAGGTCTCCTGTACATATTCAAGAATGTCTGGCACTTTGTAATTGGAAATGTCATTTCGAAACTTCCTGTTTAGCCTCTCTGCTTTGGCTTTGTCCTGTGTAAAAAAATAGACAAATAAATTGCTTCAGAAAAATTCATCAAATTTCAGCTTTTACATACATTTTACTCTATTAAGAATGCTGCTTTTAGACATTCATATTTTGTCAGTGAAGTGAAACCCAAAGAAAACATGTGCTTCTGACACTAGTGAGTAAACAATCTTTTTTACCTTATGGTTAAGCAAGACCAGGCTTATGGTCAGTGTCCTGAGTTTGAAAAATACACAATCACTGGCCCTTTCTGATTCAAGACAACTGCAACAGCTCCCAGACCTGTATCATGAAGAATTGCAGCACCCAAACCTGACATCTCCAACAACAGGAACATTTCTAGAGAGGGCAGGGGAGGCTGGGATGGTTTCAAATGTTTTGAAGCCTAATGCAAGAGTCCAAAGCACCAATGAATGTAAAAATATACATTTACCCAAGATCTTCCTCCAATGTGGAGTTAGCAAGTTGGAGAGAAGTTTGTTAGGGGATGGGTTAAGGAGCAAATTGCCAAGACTGGTTATTGGATATTATACTAGTGAAAAGATTGCAGTGATTTGGGGAGTAATGGGGGAAAGATTTAAAGAATTGTGGGAGATTTGGTGGGTGCACTGGTAAGGCAGGTCAGGTTGATGGTTAAGATGAGGGCTGGAAAATGGGGTTTGCAAAGCTGGATCGGGGACAGAGGAGTAAGAGGCTTGGATGCACACATGTTTTGGGTGTATAAAAAAAATAAGGTGGTATTGAACTGTAACAACGAAGAGTTGAAGATGGCTCCTAACTGGGGAGGCTTGGACTCTCAACTCTTACAGAGTGCTGACTATCCTGTAGTCATTTTTCAGTAAAAGCAAAGTTACTAGTTCCTATAAAACACTGTGTTATCACCTACTTCTTCCACTTCTGTGGTCTCAAGTTCAATCTTCTGAAGCAGTTCACATCTCGATTTAATCTCACTGATAAGTTGTTTTGTCTCTGCCAGCATTTTCTGTAATTTCCTCTGAGTAGTGGAGAGTAATCACAGATTAGAAAGTATAACAGATACTTTAACAACACTAAAATTGGAAACACTTAAGATTTTATCACTGCAATCATTTATAATCCGAAACAAATCTGTAATTTAGGCATTACGTCTCTAAATGAATGAATCTCACAGATTCATCACCCTTTCCCTTCTATAAACCTCCTTCCCCTCCTGCAAAATATTTAAAATCTAAACTTGTATTTCAAAACATTTACCTCCCTTATTCATCTACTCTAATTTTGACCATAAATATCTTTCAAAATTGAATCATCAGTGGCAGGAATAAACAGAAAAAAATCAGGTGACACACGTGTGCGTACATATACACACACACACAATTTATTTTGCAAGGTGAATTTGTAAAATCAAAGATCCTAAATCTCTAAAGTTTATTCCATTCATAACATTACTGTAGGCCAGGAGGGAAACTGCCATTTTTCTATCAGTTGCGGGTGAGTTCAGAGTGTGAGCCTATCCTATAAAGAATTAAGCCTAGTGCTTTGTTTTCTTATTGATTGAGAATTCAATATTGTTTAATGTCATTTCCAGTACTCTAGTAGAGGAAAACAAAATCATTGTTACTCTGGATCAGATGCAGCACAAAAAAACTCAATAAGATAAAGAATACAATAATTAAAAAAACAATAAATATAAATACTTAAGATAGCTTATGTTCATAGATTGATTATATATCCATAAAGTGACTCTAAGTAGAGGAATGTCTATAAATAAGGTGACTCTGAAAGGAAATAATAAAGTAGTGGTGGTTGCGGATGTGGTGGAGGTGTTGATCAGCCTTACTACTTGGAGAAAGTAACTGTTTTTGAGTCTCATGGTCCTAGCATGGATGCTACATAGCCTCCTCCCTGATGGAAGTGGGACAAAACGTCCATGAACAGAGTGGGTGGGATCCTTCATGATGCTACTGGCCCTTTTCCAGCACCTTTCTGTATAATGTCATCGATGGCAGGTAGGCTGATGCCAGTGCTGTGTTGGAGTCAGAGTAAGGAGATGTTTACCACCAGTTTCAAACTTGAAAGGTGAAAGGAAACTCTTTTGCATTACCCCCTTGCCCAGCTCATACCAGTAAAATGATATGAATCAATATGAACAAAACAGATCTTATATTTCTGTTTATGAACATCATTACTTTGAACTATATGTGAATAAGAAACAAAGAAACGAAGAAGGGAATGCCTCCAGTAACAGCAATAGGTACGTCTAAAAGTTATTTCCTTGCTTAACAAAGCTACAGCAAAGGGCTACTTGCATGAAAAGTAGTGAAAGCATCATACAACAAACACTGCTCTCACAACCATTCTGTAGATCAAAATTTATAAACGGTGATAGACATGTAATCAGCTAATGAAAGAAGATGGACAGATGAAAATGCTCATTCTCATTGAGCTTTTGGCTTGCCCGCAGCCAAAAATTAACTTGCATCATTTCTACCCACCTTGAATCACAAACTGACAAGATTTTTACAGTATCAAAATCAGCCTTCACTCAAATTGTTTCACACCGATTGACAGGAAGAAATGGCTGAAGGAATTGGATACAGGATAGACAATGGGACTATACTCAGCTGTTATAGTGGCATACACTGTGTGGAAAACTACCAAAGCAGAGCATGTCGACGAAAGACAAGACCTAGCAAATCCAGCTAATGACTGTACATTAGTCCGCTTAAAATCATTGGCAAAGCGATGGAACCTCTCAGCAATAGTGTTGCAAACGGCACTTGAACCTGCAAGTTGTTTACTAAATGTTGTTTTGCTTTTTTTTCAGGCCAATTAAATCAAGATCTTTTGCAACCATGGTTCATACATAGACAAAAATGAGGTGTAAGCAATTGCTCTTTTTCAGCCCTATACTATAGAAAGTGATTGTGGTAGGTTGTTGAGGTCAATCACCTCTGTCCAGGATATTCCCACAGTTCTTTTGGAAAGTGACTTGAGGTCAATCATCTTTATTGACCATTTGTCATGGGGGGCATGGTGATGTAGTAGTTAGCACAATACTTTACAGTACAGATGACCCAGGTTCAATTCCTGCGCTGCCTGTAAGGAGTTAGTAAGTGCTCCCTGTGACAGTGTAGATTTCCTCTGCGTGCTCCGATTTCCTCCGAAAGTCCAAAGATGTACCAGTTGGTAGGTTGTTTGGTCATTATAACTTGTCCTGTGATTAGGCTAGCATTAAAATGGGGGATTTGCTAGAATTGTGGCATGGCTCAAATGATCAGAAGGGCCTACTCCACACTACATCTCAATAATTAGGTCAGGAATAGGACTGATTTCACACCATTCAATAGCATTCATGGCTCTTCAGGAAGTAAAGCTGCCCATGCCTGCCAGCAGCCTGACCTGGACAACAGTCAGGTTTGCACTGATAAGTGACAAGTAAAATTCACACTGTACAAGTGACAGGCAATTGTCATCTGTAACAAGGGTGTCTAACCATCTACCTGAGATTTAAAGGCATTACTGTTTTCAAGTCCCCTATCATCATCATCCTGGGTATCACAATTGATCAGAAATCTAAATAAAGTAGACATATAAATATTGTGACTTCAATAAACAGAACAAAAGCTGGATAGCCAGCTACTGACTCCTTTCTGCCATCCACACCGTACAAATGAGGTTGATACAATAGTCTCCACTTGACTGGATGAGTACAGCAACAACATCTCTTAAAAGATCAGCAACATCAGTATATTATAGACAATAGACAATAGGTGCAGAAGTAGACCATTCGGCCCCTCGAGTCTGCACCGCCATTCTGAGATCATGGCTGATCATTCACTATCAATACCCAGTCCCTGCCTTGTCCCCATATCCCTTGATTCCCCTATCCATCAGATATCTATCCAGCTCCTTCTTGAAAGCATCCAGAGAATTGGCCTCCACCGTCTTCCGAGGCAGTGCATTCCACACCTCCACAACTCTCTGGGAGAAGAAGCTCTTCCTCAACTCTGTTTTAAATAACTGACCTCTTATTCTCAATCCATGCCCTCTGGTACTGGACTCTCCCAACATCTGGAACATATTACCTGCCTCAATCCTATCAAATCCTTTAATTATCTTAAACGTTTCAATCAGATCCCCTCTCAATCTCCTCAATTCCAGCGTGTACAAGCCCAATCTCTCCAATCTCTCTGCGTAAGACAGCCCTGCCATCCCAGGAATCAACCTAGTGAACCTACGCTGCACTTCCTCAATTGCCAGAATGTCCTTCCTTAAACCTGGAGACCAAAACTGTACACAATATTCCAGGTGTGGTCTCACCAGGGCCCTGTACAAATGCAAAAGAACATCCTTGCTCTTGTATTCAATTCCCCTTGTAACAAAGGCCAACATTCCATTTGCCCTCTTCACTGCCTGTTGCACTTGCTCATTCACCTTCATTGACTGGTGAACTAGGACTCCTAGGTCTCTTTGCGTTTCTCCCTTACCTAACTCTACACCGTTCAGACAATACTCTGCCCTCATGTTCCAGCTTCCAAAATGGATAACTTCACATTTATTCACATTGAATGACATCTGCCAAGTACCTGCCCACTCACTCAGCCTATCCAAGTCTCCCTGTATTCTCCTAACGTCCTCTTCGCATGTCACACTGCCACCCAGTTTAGTATCGTCAGCAAACTTGCTGATATTGTTTTCAATGCCCTCATCTAAATCATTGACATAAATCGTAAAGAGCTGTGGTCCCAATACAGAGCCCTGTGGTACCCCACTAGTCACCTCCAGCCAGTCTGAGAAACACCCATTCACTGCTACCCTTTGCTTTCTATCTGCCAACCAGTTTTCTATCCATGTTGAAACCCTGCCCCCAATGCCATGAGCTCTGATTTTACTCACCAATCTCCTATGTGGCACCTTATCGAATGCCTTCTGAAAATCTAGGTACACAACATCCACTGGCTTACCCTCGTCTAACATCCTTGTTACACCCTCAAAAAACTCCAACAGATTAGTCAAGCATGATTTGCCCTTGGTAAATCCATGCTGGCTCGGCCTAATCCTATTTCTGCCATCTAGATGTGCCACTATTTCGTCCTTAATAATGGACTCAAGCATCTTCCCCATGACTGACGTTAGGCTAACAGGGCGATAGTTCTCCGTTTTCTCCTTCCCTCCCTTCTTGAAAAGTGGGACAACATTAGCCACTCTCCAATCTTCAGGAACTGATCCTGAATCTAAGGAACATTGGAAAATGATTACCAATGCATCCGCAATTTCCTGAGCCACCTCTTTTAGAACCCTCGGATGCAGACCATCTGGACCCGGGGATTTATTAGCCTTCAGTCCTACCAGTCTACTCATCACAGTTTCTTTCCTAATGTCAATCTGTCTCAATTCCTCTGATATCTTATGACCCTGGCCCATCCATACATCTGGGAGATTGCTTGTGTCCTCCCTGGTGAAGACAGATCTAAAGTATGCATTAAATTCTGTTGCCATTTCCCTGTTTCCCATAACAATTTCTCCCAATTCATTCTTCAAGGGGCCAACATTGTTCTTAACTATCTTCTTTCTCTTCACATAGCTAAAAAAGCTTTTGCTATCCCCTTTTATATTCCTGGCTAGACTGAGCTCATACCTGATTTTTTCTCTCCATATTGCTTTTTTAGTCCACTTAACTGGGATTTCATTCAACACCATCAATATTCACTCTCAATCCTACCAGCACACTACGTACACTATATCACCTCAAAACATACAGTAATTATTCACCAAAGCTACTTTGCTGGCTTCTTTCGAAACCATAATCTAAGAGGAACAAAGACAGTGTGGATTCTGTCTGCAGTTTCTGCTCTAAGTCACAAACTATTCTGACTTGGGAATATAACTCTGTTCCTTCAGTGTTTTTGATGTAAATTGTGGAGTTCTCCTGTCAGTAGCAATGGAAGCGTCTTCAAAAGAATTAAGAAGGCAGTTCACACTACATTCTCAAAGACAATCATAAGTACTCACCTTGTCAGCAATAATCAAATTCTCACAATCAATAA
Source organism: Hypanus sabinus (assembly GCF_030144855.1). Taxonomy (NCBI): domain Eukaryota; kingdom Metazoa; phylum Chordata; class Chondrichthyes; order Myliobatiformes; family Dasyatidae; genus Hypanus; species Hypanus sabinus. Next base: position 14,600,603 of record NC_082722.1, on the reverse strand, counting down.
GAAAAATTGAAACTTACTTTATAGGAGTTCAGAACAATTTGTGTTTTCCCTGTCGTTACTTTGAGCTGGAGGAGGTCCAGATTATACTGCTCAATCTGCCTTAAAAACTGTGTGTTTTCAATCTTCAGCTGTTGGAAGTCAACTTCACGCAGCATCTCTCCTGCCTCTTCTTTCTATAAATAGAGACAAATATAAGAAAAGTTTCCTTTTTTCTGACTAGTATTCATGTTTTCTACCTTCTTCCCAAAACACCATTCCACAGCTGACCAAGGGGATGTGCAATCTTTACTTGATTCTACTCTGAGACTCATTTGTAAAAGATAAATCAGAGCTTATGGGGAAACAAAAGGATGTTAAATTTGTGTTGCTTCTTTAGGCTGGATCTTTCCATGAATACAATAATGAGGCTAAAAGAATTCACCATGACTTATGTGCAAATCAAAAGGTTAGTTGTAAAAATCAGAAGTTGCTGTCCGAGATATGCGAATGTTTCAAATCAATGGAATAATGCATTTCAGTAATATTGATTGGCAACAAAGTGAACTTGTTATTTAGTTACTAAATGGGACAGTGTTTCTTAGATTCAGCTATCAATTTAAATTTTAAATTTAATCTGTAGCTGAAACAATCTGAGATTACTGGATTCAGAAAACAAACACTTTTATTTTACCTATTAAATATAATTTATATGCTTCCTCCACCCTCAATTTTGGACAACTCATCCATCATAACCTCTCCTCCAATGAACTTCAAATTCAGGCTTGCAAATTCCAGTTCTGCCACTTCCAACCTGTCTGACATTGCCCTCAAGATGTATTGCAGTGTTGAAGGCTCACCCACCCACCAGGAAACCAGTCTTTCTTTCAGGCTCACTGCACCAGAGAAACTTAAGTACATTATGATATACTGGAAGGAAATCCGATCTCTTTGGCTACCCAATCACAAAAATGCTCCTCAGTAACTTTATGATTGGTGCCTGTATCATTCAGTATCCCTTCATCTAATCATTTCCTTCGCCATTGTTCTCCTGCTCCCTATATTTTCCTGTTTTCCCCTCAATTGCCTCTTTATGTCCACCAATCTGAATCAAGGATTGTGTGTCCAATGAAAGGACCATTGGGAGCATCCATAAAATGTCAATACATTTTCACTGTCCAATTGACCATAAAATGTATTTTATTCCAGTATCATATCTGTTCCCTTTCAAGAAGCCATCTACACTTAATCTCACCTCAGCATTCCTTCACACCAATATTAAAGTCTGAAGTCTATCTCAAAGTTCTTTTTTCCATTTACAAACAATAATACTTCAAGTCCTTGCTGATAAATTCTCCTAACCTGGTCCAGCAATGCAAAACATTTAAAATGTTCATTTCAGTGTTCAGATTTCTTTTTAGCCTCACCCCACCCATCCCCTGTAATCTCCTTTAGCCCCATCACTCTTTGGATCTCTCCAGTTCACATCTTATTTCTGCTGCATATTCTTAGGTGTTGTATCTTTGGTAATCTACCCTCTCCCTCAAACCCCTCTGTTTCCTCCTTTAAGATGCCCTTCCTCTTTAACTAATCTGTTAGACACCCTACTTGGTCATATTTTGTGGAAAGCTGCAGTATCAGAGGTGACATTGTTTTTGAGGAAATGTCAAATCAAGGCCTTGTCACCTGTCACAAGGCTCTTGTGGCATTAATCTTTAAATAAAAAAGCAGGAAAGAGTTTTCAGCAAATACCTTGGCCAATATATTTTTCCCAAACATCTCTAAAATTAGCTCATCTTCTCTTTATCTCATTGTTGTTGGCACATGTGCAGATAGGCCTCCAATACAGCATTGACTACACTTTAGAAAATTGCTTATTGTCTTCAAAACAACACAAGATACTCCAAGATCCTGAAAAACTCTTATGTATATATAAGCTTGTTTTCTTTTGCCTGGTAACATTCCAACCACTGTCACTGTTACAGTGACGGACCCGTCCCTGCCAGTACCGTTCCCCGGTGTTACACAGTGACAGATGTAATGTTAAAATTGTACAAGGCATTGGTAAGGCCAAATTTGGAACATTGTGTGCAGTTCTGGTCACCGAATTATAGGAAAGATATCAATAAATTAGAGAGAGTGCAGAGACGATTTACTAGGATGTTACTTGGGTTTCAGCACTTAAGTTTCAGAGAAAGGTTGAACAAGTTAGGTCTCTATTCATTGGAGCGTAGAAGGTTGAGGGGGGATTTGATCGAGGTATTTAAAATTTTGAGAGGGATAGATAGAGTTGACGTGAATAGGCTGTTCCCATTGAGAATAGGGAAGATTCAAACGAGAGGACATGATTTGAGAGTTAGGGGGCAGAAGTTTAAGGGAAACACGAGGGGGTATTTCTTTACTCAGAGAGTGATAGCTGTGTGGAATGAGCTTCCTGTAGAAGTAGTAGAGGCCAGTTCAGTTGTGTCATTTAAGGTAAAATTGAATAGGTATATGGACAGGAAAGGAGTGGAGGGTTATGGGCTGAGTGCGGGTAGGTGGGACTAGGTGAGATTAGAGTTCGGCACGGACTAGGAGGGCCGAGATGGCCTGTTTCCGTGCTGTGATTGTTATATGGTTATATGGCTACCACAGGTATAGTGATGTTTTACTGTGTTAAAAGTGCTATATAAAATTGTAATTATGCTGCATGCGATAGTTAATTACAAATGTCTATATCTGGGTTGCTGCTGTTGCAGGATAATGCTCTACTCAACAAGCATGACTCAGTTCTTTGCACAACAAGGGTCACTGCACATTGCTTTGTAACTTTTTCCTTGCATCACCTCACCCTTTCCAATGCAGCAATTCAATAAATATCATACATCAAAAAGGTGATAACAGCACGGACTTTGGGATTCAAAGGACCTGCAACAAAATTGACACAGCTTAGCATTTCAGAGATGATAGATTGTTGACCGTGCTTCAGTCTGTCCCTTCCTCCACCCCTTTACAAACCAGCTGGAGCTGTTGGTGCATTTTCGCCTTCAGCATCTTCCATGCATGATTCTTCAGCTGCAGTTTATCGATCAGCATCTCCTGACAGAGGGAGAACAACCAGTCAAATACTGTGTAGATTAACATGCAACATATCTCACAGTTAACACTGGTCACTATTCAGAGCATGCAAAATGCTTACTGGAAATATTAAATACTCGGTGATTTGTGAAGATGTGGCCTGAGCTGAAAAAAGAAGCCCAACTCAAGGCATAAGGAACTGTGAAGTTTAAAGCTTCATAATATTATGCATTTAATATTCAGTAATCTTGTATAAGCATTCTTGTTCATTTAAAAAATTCGTTATGAGTTATTCATTAATTCATTTCATAGCATTGGTTTCAAGATATCTTTAGTGAACTCGAGGTGGCAACTGACTTGTTGAAGCACAGCCTGGTGTGCTAGTTAAAAGAAAACTACAGTGAGGAACAGTAGAGTTTTAAAAAAAGCAGTGTAGCACATATTCATGGAAGGGAAGGCATGATCAAGTCTAACAAAAAATGTAAAAAATGGAGGAACTCACTGGTTGCTAAAGAGTGAGGGCCAGATGATAATACTCATAAAAAGAAGAGAAGAAATGGCTGGCTATATTCAAAAGATAAACACATTTGATTACTCAATGGGTAAGTGGCTCTAATTGAACAGTACTTTGAAGCAAATGAAATCGCCAGTGAGAAACAAGTACCAATTTTTCTGAGTGCACTGGGTTTAAAGGAATACAGTATGCTTTGAAGTTTAACTGCTCCAACCAAACCAGCAGAAATGAGCTTCACTGATATTGTGAAAGTAATGCAGAAACATTTAGAACTAAACCCATTGTTGATTGCAGGACACTTTAGGTTTCATATGTGGAATCAAAAGGAACGGGAGTCTATTTCAGTGTGTGTGGCTGAATTGAAAAAATTGTCAGAGCATTGTCAGTTAAGTAATAGGTTTAATGGATGCACTGAGAGATCATTCAGTTTGCAAAATCTTACAAGAAAGCATTCAAAAACAGCTCACTAAGTAAAAAGGTGAAGTATATTCAGTATTTTGAGTTTCAAAACAGAATTGATATGTATGTGGATATGTACATGGGTGAAAATATACAAGGTATGGAAAGGGGATTAACTGGATTGCTTTTATAAAGGACCATTTTGCATCCCAGTGGTCTCAGTCAGTCACACTCATCTGACAATGCACAAAGCATTTGATTATTCCTAGGGTCACATGCATTGGCTCAAAGCAATTTGAGTAGTCTCACTGCTACCTGTGATCAAGACTCTTTGGGCCTGTTTTTCAATTACTGGCTAGATATAATTGTAGTCTGCACCTAGAACCAAATTACATAAAGACATTCAACCCATCAAACCTGTGTCAGCTCTCTGAATCCCATTCTTTCCTCTTTCTCCACAACACTGATAATTGTCTATGAGCAGAGATACAATATTATCATTATTACATTTTAAACATCAGCTCTCCCCTCTCATATTCAAACCTCATACCTTCTAAAAGCATTGCCCTCCATTCTCCCCACCAATCCCAATCTCACCATCAAACCCACAGACAAGAAGATTGTTGTTAGACAGACCCCTACCTTGCTAAGGCCAGGCGGCAAGTCTCAGGCCCCTTCTCTTTCTTACTCCTTGAACAGGACCCCACTAAGGAACATGAGATACTGCCTCCAGCACCATCACTGACCTCGCTGATTCTGGAATCTCCCATCCAACTATCTTCATATTGCTCCCCCTCTTGCCTTGTGAGAAAGTTGCAATGTCATGTTCAAATTCATATATTACTTCAAACATTTTAAGTTCCTTGATCCTGATCGCCTGATTGTCACCATGAATGTCCAGTCCTTTACACTTCTATCCCTCATGAAGAAGGCCTTAATGGTCTCTTCTTCTTTCTGGACAACAGACCTAACCAGTTCCCCTCCACCACCACCCTCCTCCATCTGGAGGAACTCATTCTCACCCTCAACAATTTCTCTTTTGGCCCCTCCCACTTTCTCCAAATTCATGACATGTTGGTCTATAGCCTCTTCTACTGCCATGTTGAGGCTATACTTGGGTTGGAGAAGCAGCACTTCATATTCTTTCTGGGTGGCCTCCAACCTGATGACATGAACATCAATTTCTCCAGCTTCTGATAATTTCTCTCCTTTCCTTTCCCTATTTCTCCATTCCCCATTTTAGTTCCCCTCTCATATCTTTTCTTCTCCTCACTTGCCCATCACCTCCCCCTCATGCTCCTCCTCTTTCCCTGTGTTCCATAGGCCATTGTTCTCTCCTATCAGTTTCCTTCATCTTCAATCCTTCACCTATCACCTCAGCTTTTTACTTCATCCCCCTACCCTCACCCACCCTCCTTCCCCTCAGCAGCTAACTTTTATTCCTTCCTCTCACAGCATCTTCTAAATCTGGTGTCTTCCCCTTTCCTTTCCAGTCGTGGAGAAGGGTTTCAGCCTGAATCTTTAACTGTTTACTCCTCTCCACTGATGCTGCCTGTCCTGCTGAGTTCCTTTAGCATTTGTGTTGCTCAAGATATTCAGCATCTCCAGGATCTCTTATGTTGGCAATAGTTTTTGAAAGCTTTCACACCTTCATGGGAAGTGCATTCCACATATTAATAATATTCTTTCATTTTATCAAGTATTTTATATTTTTTAGTTATATCTTTATAACTTTCTGGTATCTTTAGTTATCAACCCTCTTGATAACTAAAAAGGAAAGTTTATTGCCGTCCACTTTATTGAAAACTTCTCATAATAATGAGTGGCGTCCAGAGATTTTGATGTGTCATGATGTTTTGCTTATCAGCTGTGTTAGAATAGAATGATTGTCATCTCTCACGAATCTTCAAAGCAGAATTAATATCAGCAACCTCAAACTCGAAATCAGAATTGGCAACAACGCCACATACAACATTGATGGTCCACGTGATTACTATAAACAGATACTGATGTGCACAGTTCATTTTCTGCAATCAATACCACTCAGTGGAGGAATAACCTCAGAGATTTTAACTTGGTCCCTTCTCAATGTTACAGTAATTCTTTCTTTCTTTATGTAAATCTGCGCATGGCACTGCAGTTAAAACATGTACCCAGGAACAAGGATGCTAAAGAACAGAGTTGATAGGCTCTCTCTGGAAAACAAAATCTGTAATGAAGGAATGGAAAATAATAGTTCCTTTTACTAAAGATCTCATTAATCCATGTATAATTAGAGTCAGCCCTGTTAATCTTGAATTGAAATGCAACCATTTTTCCTTCTGTGATACTTCTCCACACTAAAGTTCATCTGCTATGTGTTACCCTATTTCACTGATCTGTCTACGTCCTGAAGCCTGCTACTGCCACCTGAATATTAACATATCAAAAAAAAAATGAAGGCTGTTCTCCAGTGGATAAGGAACATGATGTTCAGCTGATCCACAACTTCATGACGCTGAACAGTGGAGAGTCACCACAGTCATACCACATATTCATTAAACTAGCCCACTGTTTCAATTGGTGAGCTCATGCAATTTTACTGTACACCAAGTTCTAGTTCTAATTGTATTGGTCAAATTTTGCTTTCCATTGGCAAAAATTAACTTGAATTATCACTCACTTTTGCATGGATCTTGTCCTCAAAGTACTTAAAGAGTGTTTCTGTTACAATTGTGCTCTCCTTCTTGCCTTGTAAGAAAGTTGCAATGTCGTGTTCAAATTCAGAGACTACTTTCTTTGTTTCAGTTAATGCACATTCAGCTTCTTCAAGGGTAGCCTAAAGGAAAACAAAAATACAGAGTTTTCTATTTTATGAGAGGTCACAATTATATTAACGGGAAATTTGGTGCAAGACTTTCTTCCATGCTGCTCTACTGCAACATGGAAGGTGGTACGGAAGTTTGAGTGTGGAGGAATGCAGCCAGTTCAAAGGATGGTTCTTTTATTATCTTTGGGATGAAGGTATCATTGGCAAGGTTAGCATTTATTACTGGTCCTTAATGGCCTCATGACTCATGTTAAAATGTTGCAATCCTGCTGGACAAAAGGCTACAATACAGTAGGTCTTATTAGACATGTAGTGGTGGGTAACGTAGTATATTTTCTAGATGGTATTCAATGTGCTGGTGACAGAGAGGTAGTGAATGCTTAAGATGGTGGATGTGGTGCTTACCAAGAGATGGAAATGACCATATTATGTATTTACGAACAAGACAAAATCAGCAGATGCTGGAAATCTGAGCAACACACACAAAATGTTGGAGGAACTCAGCAGGCCAGGCACCATCAATGGAAAAAAGTACAGTCGACACTTCAGTCGGTTTCCGCCCAAAACGTCAACTGCACTTTTTTCCATAGATACTGCCTGCCCTTCTGAGTTCCTCCAGCATTTTATATTATGTATTTATAATGGGATGAGTAAGACTTGGGATAAGATTTTTGCACATGGTTCTCACCCGCACATGTATTTACCTAGCCTGGATACTGAGACACTACCTTGCTGGTCTTGAAGTGTCTCAGAATCTAGTGGCTTGGTCTGGATGCCGGCAGAGTGTCTGGCAGCCTTGTGAAGAGGTCTGATCATAAAACTGTCCTGAAAAATGGTTAAGTAACTCCAATAGATTTGCTGCCTGACATTCAGAGACATTTAAAATATATTAAAATAGATATAAACAATCTTAAAATATATTAAATGTTTAAAAAAGTAATAATTATCTTTAATGTCTGTAGCACCTACTAATAATTGAAATCATTAATTAAGATTGACTCTTACATTTGCCTCTAACTTGTAGTCTTTTGAAATCAGTGGGATCTTGATCCCATATTAGGTCTAAACTGAGAGGGCACTGGGGAATATCAATATGACTAGTCTTCATTTAGAATCCAACAGTATGAACCAATCTGTTGGTAAGTCTGACGTATCTATTTCTCCACTAGGGGTCTCATATTAACTGTTGTTAAAAAGACTAAAGGTCAGCAGTTCCTTTAAGTTGCACAAGCATTACTTGGCATTTCTAGCCCATTATTTTTTGCAAAGCAGGAACAAAAAGTAAAAATTTTGTGGCCACCCCCCTCAACAACAGCTACTATAACTAGAGAAAAAGGTTCTGGGGAAACTGAAAGATCTGAAGGTAGTTAAGTCATTGGACCAGTTGGTGCACACCCCAGGGTTCTGAAAGAGGTGGCTGAAGAGATTGTTGAGGCATCTTTAATTATCTTTCAAGAATCACTAGATTGGAATGGTTCTGAGAGACTGGAAAATCACAGATGTTATTCCACTCTTCTAGAAGGGAGAGAGGCAGAAGAAAGGAAACCATATGCCAGTTAGTTTGACCTTAGTAGTTGGGAAGATGTTGGAGCTGACTGGAGTTAGAGTAAGGATGAGGCTTCAGGGTACCTGGAGGCAACTGATAAAATAGGCCATAGTCAGCATGGTTTCCTCAAGGGAAAATCTTGCCTGACAAATCTGTTGGAATTCTTTGAAGAAATAATAAGCAAGATAGACAAAGGAGGATTGGTTGATGTTATGTACTTGGATTTTCAGAAGGCCTTTGATAAGGCTGCTTATCAAGCTACAAGCCCATGGTATTACAGTAAAGAGAAAGCAGTGCCTAATTGGCAGGAGGCAAAATGGGAATAAATGTAGCCTTTTCTGGTTGACTGCCGGTGACTATAGAGTTCTACAGGGATCTGTGTTAGGACTGATTCTTTTTACATTATATGTCAATGATTTGGATGGTGGCTTTGTTTCAAAGTTTGCAGACAATATGAAGATAGTTGGAGGGGCAGGTAGTTTTGAGGAAGAAGAAAGGCTACAGATTAGAATGGGCAAAGAAATGGCAGTGTCAGGAAGTATATGGCATGTACTTTGGTAGAACAAATGAAAGGGTTGATTAAAGAGAAAGTACAAAAAACTAAGGCACAAAGGGATGTGACAGTCCTTGTGCGTGATTCCCAAAAGGTTAATTTGCAGGTTAAGTCTGTGGTGAGGAAGGCAAATGCAAAGTTAGCATTAATTTCAAGAGGACTGGAATGTAAAAGCAGAGATGTAACATTGGGACTTTATAATGCACTGGTGAGACCTCACTTGGACTATTGTGAACAGTTTTGAGCCCTTTATCTTCGAGAAGATGTGCTGAAACTGGACAGGGTTCAAAGAAGGTTCATGAAAATGATTTCAAGATAGAATGGCTTGTCACATGAAGAGCGTTTGATGGCTCAGAGCCTGTATTCCCTGGAATTCAGAAGAATGAAGGGTGACCTCATTGAAACTTATCAAATGGTGAAAGGCCTTGATAAGAGTGGATGTGGAGAGGATGTTTACTATGGTGGGAGAGTCTAAGACCAAAGGACACAGCCTCAGAATAGAGGGGTATACCTTTAGAATGGAGATTAGGAGGAATTTCTTTAGTCAGAGAGTTTTGTATCTGTGGAATTCTTTGCCATAGGCAGCTGTGCAGGCCAAATCTTTATGTATAGTTAAGGTGGGGGATGATAGGCAGAGTATTTAAGACAGAGGATGATAGATCGTTGATTGGTCATGGTATGAAGAGATATGGGGAGAAGGCAGGAGATTGGGGCTGAGAGAAAAACTGGATCAGCCATGATGAAATGGCAGAGCAGACTCAATGGACCAAATTGCCTAATTCTGCTCCTATATCTTATGATTTTATGGTCTTATAATTTGATGAAGTTCCAGCTCTTTAATGAGGTGCCTTTTTTAAAGGAGAGATAAAATATGATAAACATATGTTGGTCAAATTTGCCAAAGAGAAGATTATAGCTGTAATGCCTTGGTTAAGATTTCTATGGCTATGCTGTGAGGTATCCTATTTTAGCAGTTTTCTGTAAAAGCACTATGTCCTGCTGGTAAGAGCGTTTAGGGTTTGGCTAAAGATAAGGAGACATGTTGTCCAGCGTGTTGTGTCAGCCAATCATGAGTGGGATGGCATGGAACATTCTAGAGAGTGGTAAGGAAGAGTTTTCTGAAGGACAGTAGTCTGGTTTGGGGTCTTTAGATGGGAGGTGCAGAGAGAAGAGCACCACGGAAGTTACCTGGTGGATCCCATCCAAAGGGGAGACCCAATTGCAAAGAGTGTTTTACGAGGCGGAGGATTCCATAAAGGGAAGTTCTACCAGTGGTTAGTGAGGAGAATTAAGTAGAGTAAAGATACTCCCAGCTGCTACAGAAATGAGCTCCAACATTTATGTGCACATTTAGACTGGTTAAACGGTAATGGTCTCTTTTATATTTGAGAAAGTTGAAAATTCATAAATATACTTTCTTTATAATTTTATGCTGGTGTATGATCTGTCATTTCTGGCCTACCATTAACTGTGTATGGGCAGTATTTACACACAATTCACTCAAATTGAGGTTTCTTCAATCAGAATATCCCAATGTTCCCGTTTGATTGAATCCCAAATCATACCAACCCCAGAGGTGTATTGCTTATGAAAGGTGGCCTTTTCACCCCTGCGTTACATGGCCGTTAGCAGAGTTAGCTACTGAGCCAAGTTGGTGTATCTGCACTGGTGAAAGGGCTGCATATTAATGACCAGAGCCAGAGAGAAGGTCTGATATACCAGGGCAGAGAAAGCAACCTTGTACATCATAAAAAGTTATAAAATGATTTGATTTTCGGTGAAACAACAGCCCATTTATTGCTCTACAGATTTTTATTTTGCTTGAAATATTCTTTCCTAGTGCAGTATGGTGTGGTAATAGTGGGAAACATTTCGATATTAAAGAAAAAGGAAGAAGAATATCTGAAATGCTTAATCAGCATGTGTTCAGTCTAAGAAACAGATATTACTGGATCTAATGTTGAGAAGGGTCAAATGGACCAAGCAATTGTGGAAAAACAGCTGGGGAAGAGTAACCTTCATATCAAAAAGTTTAAATTAGTAGTAAAAGAGTGAAAGGAATAAACTAAAGTACAGCTTCAAAAAGGAAGAGGGAAAATTTAATGGGATCAGAAGGGATCTAGCCAAAGTAAAAGAGAAATAATAGTTAACAGGAAAATTCGTAATGGAACTATGGGAAATCTTTAAAGGAAATTTTTCAGGTACAGGTGAGGCACAAGGGGGAACCAAAGCCAGTTTTCCTTGAATAACGAGAGAAAGATAGTAACGCAAAACTAAAAAAAAAGATTGTATATTGCAGAGTAACACACACAAAATGCTGGAGGAACTCTGCAGGTCAGACAGCATCCATGGAGAGGAATAACAAGTCAACATTTTGGATCAAGGCACTGATGAACATTCCACATTTTTATGAAAATCACAGCAATTGTAGATTCAACATCAGCCTTTCTTCTAAAGAAGTATGAATACTCAAAATCAGTACTAACTGTCTACAGTATCTAGTTAGAGTCAAGTTTGCTAATATTTACAGATTAAATGGGTAGATGTTTTTGTTCCTTACCTGTAGATTCTGAATTGAATGGTTTGAATCCTGTCTCAGTTTTGCTAACATCTCTTTTGTTTCCTCCAATTCTCTATAAGCAATGTTGCACTTTTGCTCTGCTGTTAAATTCAAAAGGCGTTCAATTGTTGCTGTGCGAGATCTGGATCGATGCCGTGAACGACTCTACAAAATTCACCACGTTTTGAGTTCTGACCATTCATAATGAAATACAAGATAACTGTTTTATCTAACCTCTTTTATACAATGGCTTCTGCCACATAACTCTAGCTAAAAAGACTGCAAATTAACTTCAATAAGCTATAAATTGAAATGCTACATAAAAATGCCTTGATCTCGCTCAGTTTTTAAGTTTCCTGCTTCTCATTCGGAAGACCCTTATTTGGTGTTAGTTTATTATTGCCCACAGTGAAGTCATTGTAACTGGAATGGAATTGCAGCAGCAAATCACTCCACAGATTCACAACTATATTGCAAACGCATCAGGAACTGCTGGCCAATGAATGACAGGTATTGATCCGACGTGATAATTTTAAAAATCCATTATTGGCAGCTTCACATAGTGGAAAGGAAACCAGGAGGAGGGAAAGAGTGATTTTTCAAATATACGACTATGAAAAAGAGCCAGTTTGTATGCCAGAACACCATTATTGGTGGACAGTAAGTTAGTTTCCTTGCTGCCCTCCTTACATCCATTCTGCCTGTTCTTCAAGTAAACTAGTATTTAAAACCTTATCCTTGCTTTATTTTAACTACTAAAAACAGTTTGTTAGGTAGTTGTCTGTTCTGAATGGGCCCCAGTTTCCTCACAGTCCTTAATATCATTTAGTTTTTAGTTTCTTTTGGATCCATTGTCAGCTTGTCCAATTCCAAATTAATCCATTTCGAAAGGAAGAACTTTGTAACCTTCCTAGTGCTAATCTCTTTGCTTCAATCACCATAAAGTATGATCCTTTTAACTACAGAAAAGCAAAACCCAGGCAAACCTATGACACAGAGATCCTGTACTGAACTTTCAAATCTATCATTCATGCTCTAAACATCACAAACTTCCTAGGAAATGTTAATAGTGTGACTTGATTACAACCTGTGCCACTTGTAGTTCAGGAGGCACTGTTTGAAGTTGTTGGTCTTCTTCCTTGGGAACCATCCGTTCATAGTACTTGTCATACATAGCATTCTCTCTCTGCATGGTTGCATTGGAAGCACTGAGTAGAAAGGGAAAAATCTTATAGCTTCATTATCCATCATTCAATAATAATACATGGCTTATTCCAGAAAGTCTAGATGGCTCAAGTATATGGGAAAGAACCCCCCATAGTAAATGATCAATAATTTACAGCAATTCTAAGTAAATGGAAAGAGTTGACAGGATGTGTACAAAGGTGTAAGATTTCCACCTATTTATTGATAATATCAGACACAAGTGACTGCAAATCTGGAGCAATAAACAAAATGCTGGATGAACTCAGCAAGTCAGGCAGCATCTGTGGTAGGAAATGGACAGAACATGTTTCAAATCAAGACCCTTCATCCAGATTCACTCCAAAATGTCAACAATTTCTTTCCTCTCACAGATGTATTGTGACCCGCTGAGTTCCTCCAGAAGATTGTTTGTTGCTCGAGAGTCCTGCATCTGTAGTCTTTTGTGTCTCAAAGCCTTCTTGCAAGTTCAATCGGCTTATCAATCATCACTAAGTGCCTAAGTGAGTTGGTAGACAGATACCTCCTTGAGAAAATTGGTAAATTATATTCCAAAAGCTATTGACTTTAATTTGGTTCCCTTTATAGATCTTCTGCATCGTCATAGCATATTTTCCCACCTGATATTGTAACATCACCAAATTATGATACAATACATATTGCCTTTTTATTAACAGACTCTAAAAAGCTGAGGACCTAGTGAACCCAGTAGTGCTTCACTCAGAAATAAATGGCCATTTGAAATACAGTTTATTCCTAATCTATGTTTCCTGCTCTTAATCATCTGTCCATACTAGTGAGCTGCCTTCATGCACACCAAGCCTGTTTGCAAGTGACTGATAGTTGTTGGTTGAGCATTGGTTATGATGAGAGAGCAGGGGAGTCTCATAACATCCATACGGCTTCATGACTTTTCCAGTAGTATTTTCCATTTGCTTCCTAGACAGGAATCACTTTATCTGCTTCTTACCTACTGTCTATAGTCATGAGAGAGAGAGAAGAAAAACATTCTATTTACTGTTAATAAATACAAATGACAATTATAATGAAACTCAGCTCTGGAAAAAAATACAACTAAAACAAAGAGGGAACATCTGCTTCTGCCATACCTGAAACCAATTATAATAATTAAATTTTCTGTCATTTTTATAGATGATATAGTGATTCAGAGGGAAGGGGGGAGGAGAGGAGTGCTGTAGTGATAAAGGAGTCCATAATTAGAGGAGTAGACAACAGATTCTGTGGACGTGAAATAGATATCTGGATTGTATGCCGCCTCCCAGATGCCAGCATCAGGAATGTCTCGGATCGGATAGGCTAGTTAGACAGAGGAGGTGGGGAGACTCTGTTGGTAAAAAAGTTAAATCAAATTCTTAGGAAGAGGTAACATAGGATCAGAAAATGAAGAATCCTTATGCGTAGAGTTAAGAAACTACAAGAGTAAAAAAAACCTTGATGGGAATTATATACAAGCCTCTGAACAGTAGCCAGGATGTGGGGTACAAATTACAACAGATACAGAAAAGGCATCCAAGGGCAATGTTGCGATAATCTTGGGGGATTTCAATATGAAAGTTGTTTGGGAAATTCAGGTTGGTGCTGGATCCCAAGAGATGGTATTTATAGAATGCCTACAAAATCAGCTTGTGGTTGAGCCCACTAGGGGAACAGCAATTCTGGATTGGGTGTTAAGTAATGACACAGATTTGATTAGGGAGTTTAAGGTAAAGGAACCTTTAGGAGACAGTGATCGTTATATGATAGAATTTACCCTGCTGTTTGAGAGAGAAGATTAAGTTAGATGTATCAGTATTACAGTAGAGTAAAGGAAATTACAGAGGCTTGAAAGAGGAGCTGGCCAAAGTTGATTGAAAAGGGACACTAGAAGGGATGACAGCAGAATAACAATGGATGGTGCTTCTGGGGAAATTCAGAAACTGCAGGAAAGATACTTCTAAAGAAGAAGTTGTATTTTAAAGGGAGAATGAGGTAACCATGGCTGACAAGGGAAGTCAAAGACAGCATAAAAGTAAAATAAAGGGCATATAACAAAAATTAGTGGGAAGGTAGAGGATTGGAAAGCTTTTAAAAACCAACATATGGCAACTAAAAAGCCATAAAGAAAAGATGAAATATGAAAATAAGTTAGCAAATAATATAAAAGAGGATGCAAAAAGTTTTTTTTTCCTCTATAAAGAGTAAGAGAGACAAGAGTGGGTATTTGACTGCTGGAAAATGATGCTGGGGGGTAGTAATGTGAGACAATGGAATGGCAGATAAACTTAAGATTTTGTGTCAGTCTTCACTGTGGAAGACACTAGCAGATTGCCAGAAATGCAAGAGTGTCATGGGGCAGAAGTGTCTTAGCTATTACTAAGGAGAAGGTGCTTGGGAATCTGAAAAGTCTTAAGGTAGAGAAGTCACCTGCACCAGATGACCTAGGGTTCTGAAAGAGATAGCTGAAGAGATTATGGAGGCAATAGTAATGATTTCTCAAGAGTCACTAGATTTGGGACTGGAAAATTGCAAATGTCACTCCACTTTTTAAGAAGGGAGAGAGGCAGAAGAAAAGGAAATTATAGGGCAGTTAGCCTAACTTTAGTGGCTGGAAAGATACTGGAGTTTATAAAGTTTCAGGATACCTGGAAGCACATGATAAAATAGGCCAAAGTCAGTATAGTTTTCTAAAGGGGAAATCTTGCCTGACAAGTCTGTTGGAATGCTTTGAGGAAACAGCAGGCAGGATAGACAAAGGAGAGTCAGCAGATGTTTATTTGGATTTACAGAAAGCCTTTGAGAAGGTGCCCTACATGGATTCTTAACAAGTTGAGAGCTCATGGTACTACAGGAAATATACTAGCATGGATAGAAAATTGGCTGTATAGTAGAAGGCAAAGAGTGGCAATAAAAAGGTCTTTTCTGGTTGGCTGTCAGTAATGTGCCTAGGGGACCATGTTGGGACCACTTCTTTGCCGTTGTTCTATGCCAATGTTTTGGATAAGGGAATTGATGGCTTTGTGGCCAGATTTACGGACAATACAAAGATAGGTAGAGAGTAGGTAGTGTTGAGAAAACAAGTTATCTGCAGAAGGTCTTAGACAGATTGTGAGAATGGGAAAATAATTGGTAGATGGAATATAGTGTAGGGAAGTGCATGGTCATGTACTTTGGCAGAAGGAATAAAGGTGTAGAATATTTTCTAAATGGGGATAAAATTTTAAAAAACGGACTTAGGAATCCTTGTGCAGGATTCCCTAAAGGCTAACTTGTAGGTTGATTTGGCAGTAAGGAAGGTAAATGCAATGTCATCATTCGTATTGAGAGGACTAGAAAACAAGAGCAGGGATGTAATGTTGAGGCTTTATAAGACATTGGTCAGACTGCATTTGAAGTATTGTGAGCTGTTTTGGGCCCCTTATTTAAGAAGAAATGTGCTGGCATTGAAAAGGGTGCAGAGA
The DNA here is from genome assembly GCF_030144855.1 of Hypanus sabinus. Classification (NCBI taxonomy): domain Eukaryota; kingdom Metazoa; phylum Chordata; class Chondrichthyes; order Myliobatiformes; family Dasyatidae; genus Hypanus; species Hypanus sabinus. The sequence continues at coordinate 14,584,528 of NC_082722.1, read as the reverse complement.
AGGTTCATGAGATTTATCACAGGATTGAAAGGATTGACATATGAATAACATTTGAGGCCTCTGGGCTTCTATGCTTTGGGGTTTAGAAGAATAGGGGTGGGATATTATTGAAAGGCATAGATGAATGGATGTGGAGAGGATGATTCCTGTAGTGGGGAGTAGTCTAGGACCAGAGGGAACAGCCCCTGTATTGAGGGACATCCATTTAGGACAGAGGTGAGGAAAATTTCTTTAGCTAGTGTGTTGAATCTGTGGAATTCATTGCCACAGACAGCTGTGCAGACCAAGTCATTGGGCAAGGCGCAGAGTTAATCAAGTCGTCAAAGATTACGAAGAGAAGACAGGAGAATGTGGTTGAGAGGGATAATGAATCAGCCACAGTCTTTTGATGCTTTTCAAAATGTAATGAGAGATTTATTCTGGAACTTAACAAATTTTCAAAGATATATACAATCTTGCCCAAGGAAAAGTAGAATAATTTGACATCATAAGTGTGGAACAGAGAACTAATTGATGGAAAGTTGCAGTAAAGAAACTCTACTGTAAATGAATGATAGGACTGTCTTCCATTCCAGTATACTGTCACATCAACTGCAATATTGTCCTTACTACACTGAGCTATCAAAGTCAGTTTTATGGTAGGAATGACAATATAACTCCTTTATTCTGCTTTGTCATGTAATTCAGCCTTAATCAAACTGCATCTAAAATTTGGTTGGCAGTCTAGATTTCAATACTCTGATACCTTTATCTAAAAGAAATCTCGGTCATTTAAGCTTCAGTTGTCCCAGCATTTACAATCTTTGAGAAGGAGAGTTCCAGAATTTCTTTCTTTGTGTAAACAAAGGAAATAAATTACTTATTCTTCTGTTTTCTTGCCTACTCGGTCACATCACTAAGCACTCACTGCTTGCTATTATAAGCAGTGATCTATCAATAATCTATCTCTTGATCTATCAATCTACCTTGTCATACCCATAAGACAATAAGATATTGGGGCCACAATTAGGCTACTTGACTCATCGAGTCTTCTCCACCATTTCATCATGGCCGATTTATTATTCCTCTCAACTCCATTCTCCCGCCGTCTCTCCATAACCTTTGACATCCTGACTAACCAAGAAGTTATCAACCTCTGCTTGAAATATATTCAATGTCTTGGCCTCCACATCCCTCTGTGGCAATGAATTTTACAGGTACACCACCCTCTGGCTAAAGATATTCCTTCTCATCTCTGTTCTAAATGGATATCCTCTATTCTGAGGCTGTGCTCTCTAGTCCTAAACTCGCCCACTATAGGAACATCCACTCTGTCTAGGTTTTTCAATATTTGATTGGTTTCAATGAGATTCTCCCCCCTTGTTCTTTGAAACTCCAGCGAGTACAACCCCAGAACCATCAAATGCTTCTCATACATTAATTCTTTCTTTCCTGGAATCATTCTCATGGACCTCCACTGGACTCTCTCCAGTGCCAACACACCTTTTCTTAGTTAAGGGGCCCAAAACTGCTCTTGATACTACAAGTGTGGCCTTTTAAGCTTCAGCATCACAGCCTTGCTCTTACATTTTAGTCCTCTTGAAATGAATGCTAACATTGCATTTGCATTCCTCACCACTGACTCAAATACAAGGTAACCTTTAGGGAACTCTGCACAAGGGCTCCCAAATCCCACTGCACCTCTGATTTTTAAATTTTTTCCCCATTGAGAAAATAGTCTATGCCTTTACTTCTTCCAACAAAGTGTGTGACTAAATACGTCCCTAACCAATATTCCATCTGCTACTTTTTTGCCCATTCTCCCAATCTGTTGAAATCCTTCTGCAGCCTCCCCGATTCCTTATCACTACATGCCCCTCCACCTATCTTTGTATTGTCTGAAAACTTGACTACAAAGCCACCAATTCTTCATCCAAATCATTGACATATAACATGAAAAAAGTGGTCCCAGCACCAACTCCTATGCACACCACTAGTCACTGGCTGCCAATCAGAAAAGGCCCCTTTCATTCCCACTCTGCCTCCTGCCAGTCAGCCAAGTCTTCTAAACGTGCTAGCTTCAGCCCCTTGCACCACTTCCTCATCCACTCATACCATCATCCTATTCCTGCCTTGTCTAGCACATGGCTTTGGGAGTAATCCAGAGATTACAACTTGGGAGTCCTGTTCCTCAGCCTTATCCCTAACTCCCTCTACTCACTGCCCTTATTTACCTATATCATTGGTGCAAACCTGAATCACGACCACTGACTGCTGGGCAGCTGCTCTGAGGCATCCTGCACCCTACCGCCTGGGAGGCAACTCACCACCCTAGCCCTTCCTTGCACTTTATTTGTTTGCCTGACTGCACTTTCTCTAGACTGTAACACTATTTTCTGTTTTCTATATTTTTGTAAACCAATTACCAGTTTCATAATATGGATCTTGCATTTATTCACACAATAAAAGTTTCCATATTTTGAAGCAATACATTGTATTGCAGGTTTATCTAAAAAAAACTTATGAAGCCTTCTGTAGATACAATATTTTAACTTTTTATTCTATGCTCTTCATCTTCTTTGCAAGATCTTCTATAACCTTTATCCATTCAACTGTGCCTTCCTAGAAAAAAAAGGCATACGTATTTAATTGATAAGAAACTGCAGAGCTCTGAGGTCGAGATGGACCTGGATGGCCTTGTTCATAATTTACAAAAACTAATATATTCAACAAATAATTAGGAAAACTAATTGAATATCATTGCTCAGTGAACTGGATTCAAAAGTAGTACGGTTGCAGTTCAGTTATTGGGTATTTATTTTTCTCAGAGTGATGTGATTCTTCCCCAAAGGGAGGAAGAAGCCTTTGAATAATTTTATGAGACAGAAAAGGCGTGAAAGGTTGCTGCTGGTAGATGGGCGAGATAACCATCACATTAGCTATAATCTTACATCACAGAGCATGCTCGAAGGACTGAGTAGCCAGCTGTGCTCATAATATGTATGTTTATATATAACATTCTGATAGTTAACACCTTAGAAAATCGCACATTCTATAAGTATTTTGCACAGTTTACGAAGTCAGGTGACATTTCTAAAATTCCCATATTATTGCTGCCTGACTTGTCAAGCGTCCCCAACATTTTCTTATTTATTTCACACGTCCAGTTTTGGAGCACAACGTTTAACTTTTTCAAAGTTGGACCTGCTCTGAGGGAGAGAGACACACCAGCAGTGCCTGGTGTGAGTTATGAGACTTTCAGTTTCAAGCCGGAAGCAGCGCGCAGCTACCTGATTTCATCGACTAACGTCTGCAGCTCCTCGTTAGTCATCTCCTGGACACTTTTATCCTTGTGACGATCCGCAGACTCGACATTGGAATTGTCCACCTCCTCTGCTTCCGCCATGTTAACCGGGAGCAGCATGTGTTTCCAACTGTTGCCTTGGAAACCACCTGGCGCTAACTGAGCAGGCGCACTGGACTGACTCCCACCAATGAGCGGAAGCGTTGTCGCCTCACCGGCAATTCCCACTTCACGATCCCAGGTTACGCCTCTGCTTCGGCAGCAAAATTAGTAATGCAGTCAGTTAATAATCCACATCGTGCTAATTTTAAATATTAACGCGAAAAATAATAGTCGATGGGAAAGAATGCTTTTCGTGTGGGAGGTAGTCACATTTCAAGACGTCAGGCCGAGCTAAGTGTTTCACGGATCATAAATTAGTTTCGGAAACGTGGTCGCTGTTGTAATGTCTCATAAACCACAGTCTGATAATGATAAGACAAATGTTTCAACTGAAGTTATTTAGGGTAACAACATTGAGGAGAATGTGGGGGAAATGGGTCTTTGGTGGTCGGGTTTGCTGAAGGGACTTTTTCCTTGCTGTAGGACATAGAACTTTACTGCACAGTCACCTCTCATCCTCCCGGTAAATCTTTTCTGCACCCTTTCTAAAGCTTCCAGAGCTGGACACAATGTTCCAAGTCCAAATGAAGTGTCTCCGCCTGAAATGTTGTCTGTTTACTCTTTTCCATAGTTGCCACCTGGCCTGCTAAGTTCCTCCAGCATTTTGCATGTGTAGCTTCGGATTTCCAGCATCTACAGATTTCCTCGTGTTCACAATGTTCCAGTGTTTTATAGAACTGCAAAATTGACTCGTGGCACTTGAACTCCAGCTCAACTAATACCATACTTAATAACAATCCTATCAACTTGTCCAGCATCTTTGAGGGATCTGAGGACATGGGCCCCAAGATCCCTTGTTTCTTCCACACTGCTAAGAATTCTACCTTTCACCCTGTTTTCTGGCTTCAAATTCAACTTTCCAAAATGAATCACGTAAATTTTTGGGGTTGTATTCCATCTGCCACTTCTCAGCCAGTTCAGAATCCCATCAGTTGTAACCCTCGACTATCCACAACACCACACCACCAATCTGTGTGTCATCTGCAAACTTATAACCCACACTTCCAGTTCCTTATCCAGGTCATTTATAAAAATCTCAAAGAGCAGGGGTCCCAGAACAGATCCCTGTGGAACACTACTGGTTATTGGCCTCCAGGCAGAATATTCTCCATCTACAACCACCCTTTGCCTTCAATGGACAACCTAATTCTGAATCCACACAGCCAGGTTTTCCTTGATTCTATGCCTCCTGACTTTCTGAATGAGCCTACACAGGGAACTTTATCAACACCTTATTGAAATCCTTATACACCACTGTTCCACCTTTATCAATGTGTTTTATCCCATCTTCAAAGAATTCATTTAGACTCATAAGGTAAGACGTGCATCTCACAAATCCATGCTGGTTTTCCCTAATCAGTCGGTGCTTCTCCAAATACTTATAAATCCTGTATCTAAGAAACCTCTCCAATAACTTACCCAGCACTGATGTAAGACTGACTGGTTTATAATTCTCAGGATTATCCCTTCTCCCTTTCTGAAACACCCTCCAATAATCTGCTACTACTGCTTTGGCCAGTGAGGCTGCAAAGATCATCACCAGCAATCTCTTCCCTCACTTCCTGGAATCTGGGATATATCCTGTCTGGCCCTGGGAACTTATCTATACCCAAGTTTTTCAAAAGTTCTGGCATATCCTCCTTTTTGGTAATGTTCTAGAATAACAGCTTGTTTTACGCTGACCTCGCAAATGTCACAATCCTGAACCAAAATATTTATTAAGGATCTCCCTTCCCTTTTCTGATGCCAGACTCGTGTTTTCTCTTCTATTTCGGATTGGTACGACCCTCAATCTTGTCACCTTCCTGTTCTTCATGCACACGTGGAACGACCTGGGATTTTCCTTAATCCTACCTGCCAAGTAGTTATCAGTATTACTCAAAGCAGGGACATGGGTTCTTGAAAGTGGATATTTTTTGATTCAGATATAAGACCCCTGCAGTCGGGTCATAACTGATGGATTAAATCTGGAAATGATAAACTTTTTTATGTTTTCAAGTTTTACATTTGTGAAACTGTAGCAACCAAGTGGAGTGTTCAAGGATATCTTCAACCTCTCACTGTTGCAGTTTGAGGTTCCTGCCAGCTTCTAAAGATCATCAATCATACTGGTGCCAAGAAGATCAGGGTGAGCTTCCTCAATGACTAATGCCTAGTATCACTCATATCTACAGTGATGAGGTTCTTTAAGAGGTTGGTCATACTTATGCAAGGACCTGCATCCAACCAACACACACAAAATGCTGGGGAAACTCTGCAGGCCAGGCAGCATCTCTGGAATATTGTCAACATTTTGGGCCGAGACCCATCATCAGGACTGGAAAAAAAGATGAGGAGTCAGAGTAAGAAAGTGAGGGGAGGGGAGGAAGAACCTCAAGGGGATAGGTGAAACTGGGAGTTGGGAGGGGGTGGGAAAGTGGTGAAGTAAAGAGCTAGGAAGTAGATTGGTGAAAGAGGTACAGGGCTGGAGAAGGGGAAGACAGAAGACCAAGAAAGAAAGAAAAGAGGGAGGGACATGATAGACTGGTGAGGGGGTAAGGTGAGAAGGAAATGGGAATGGGGAAGATTGAGAAATTAATGTTATGCCATCAAGTTGGAGGTACCCAGACAGAATATAAGGTGTTGCTCCACCAGCCTAAGTGTGGCCTCATTGCAGCAGAAGAGGTGGCTATGGACTGAAATGTCGGAATGATGTGACTAGCATCCACTGCAATTTGCCTGTCTCCACAACAGGTCAAACGCAGATGCAATCACGCTGGCTCTCCACTCAGCTTTGGAGCATCAAGACAACAGGAGAACATGTCAGCCTGCTGCTTTCAATTACAGCTCAGCATTCAACACTCTCTAGTAATCAAGAAGCTTCAAAACCTGGGCCTCTGTACCTCTTCTAGAACCGGATTCTTGTTTTTCATATTGGAAGACAACATATAAATTAGCTGATAACATCATTGTTATTGGCAGAATTTCAGACAAGGAGGCATATGGAAGTGACTTAGGTCAGCTTGTTGAGTATTGTTGCAATAACATCCTCACACTCATTGGCAGCAAGAGTAAGGAATTGATTGTGGACTTCAGGAAGAGGAAATTGGGAGAAGAGATATTGGGCATCAGCATGTCTGATGAACTTTCCTGGTCCCAGCACATTGATGCAACCACAAAAAAGGAACATCAATGACGTTACTACATTAGGAGTTTGAAGAGATCTGGTCCAGAGAAGTGGTACAGTACAGGGACTCAAGTGATCCGAAGGTGGCTAGAGCAGGGATCTAAGTGATGACTGGCAGGAAGTGGAGGGCAGAGGAAGCTGTTCAAGAAGCAGAGGAAAGGCTGCGTCACAGGAGGCTGAGCTGGGCTAGGATCCTTTCCAACCCCTGTTACGTACCCTGTACCGGGTTAAAAAACCAGCAAAAATGGAGTCTGGTTTTGCTATTAACAAAACACTATTTATTAGTTTCTAAGTAATATAGTAATAAAAGACCAGATAAGTCAAACAGGTTAGCAGAGTTTATGCATATATAAGTGTATAAATATAAAACCCCAAACTTCTTCAAGCTTAGGTGGTAAATGATACAGACTTAAGGTGGTATAGGAATGAAGTCAGTTCAGTTCGTGATATTGAGTTGAGCAGAATTGAGAGAGAGAGAGAGGTGATTTGTTTTCCAAGTAAGCCGATGCCGTCGATCTTTACATTGTCCTCCGAAGTCCTGTTAAAGTCACTGAGTGTGACCACACAAAAAGGTACCATCTTCATGTGGTAAAGCTATCAATCCAGGCAAGGGTTAAGCACACTGATAGCCTTCCACTGGTCACCCCTTTTCCCCACTGTGAGCCAAACACACCCTTTTTGTGGGCACTCAATGTTAATCCAGTGTCTATTTCTTCTGTATTTCTGTCCGTGCCTTCCATGTGTCTGTCTGAAAAGCAGCTGACCTTGTATATATGCCAAACTTGCTGAACGCCTGCTCTCCATTATATAGCTCCGCCCTTCCATCACCATAGCAACTCACGAGCTGCTTGGTGCTCTTTCTCGCTGAATTAGTATACACACCCTCACTCTCTTTTTAAAGGCACAGTCCATAACGAATAAACCTTAGGATCTCGTCACATCCCCAAATGGACACCACCAGAGGGAAGGAAAGATCACAAGATCACAAGGCAAAGGAGCAGAAGTAGGCCATTCAGCCCATCGAGTCTGCTCCGCCACTCCATCATGAGCTAAACTATTCTCCCATCTAGTTCCAATTTCCGGCTTTTTCCCCATATCCCTTGATACCCTGACTAATTAGATACTTATCAATCTCCTCCTTAAACACTCTCAATGACTGGGCCTCCACAGCTGTATGTGGCAACGAATTCCATAAATCCACGACCCTCTGGCTAAAAAAATTTCTCCTCATCTCTGTTTTAAATGGGTACCCTCTAATTCTAAGACTGTGACCTCTTGTCCTGGACTCACCCACCAAGGGAAGCAACCTTTCCACATCTACTCTGTCCAACCCTTTCAACATTCGAAATGTTTCTATTAGATCCCCTCTCATTCTTCTACACTCTAATGAAAACAATCCAAGAGCTGACAAACGCTCCTCATATGTTAGTCCCTGCATTCCAGGAATCATCCTAGTGAATCTTCTCTGAACTTTCTCCAACATCAGCACATTCTTTCTAAGATAGGGGGCCCAAAACTGCACACAGTATTCCAAATGAGGTTTCACCAGTGCCCCATAGAGCCTCATCAACACCTCCTTACTCTTATACACTATTCCTCTTGAGATAAATGTCAATATAGCATTCGCTTTCCTTATTGCCGATCCAACCTGGTGGTTAACCTTTAGGGTATCCTGCACTAGGACCCCCAAATCCCTTTGCACTTCCGAGTTTTGAATTTTCTCCCCATCTAAATAATGATCTGCCCGACTATTTCTTCTTCCAAAATGTACAACCGTACATTTCTCAACATTGTATTTCATCTGCCATTTCTTTGCCCACTCTCCTAAACTGACCAAGTCTCTCGGCAACCTTTCCGTTTCTTCAACACTTCCTGCTCCTCCACCTATCTTGGTGTCATCTGCAAATTTAGCCACAAAACCATTTAATCCATAATCTAAATCATCAATATACAGTGTAAAAAGAGGAGGCCCCAACACCGACCCCTGCGGAACACCACTAGTAACCAGCAACCAACCAGAATAGGATCCCTGTATTCCCACTCTGCTTTCTGCCTATCAGCCAATGCTCCACCCATTCCAATATCCTTCTTGTAATTCCATGAGTCCTCATCTTATTAAGCAGCCTCTTATGCTGCACCTTATCAAAGGCCTTTTGGAAATCCAAATGCACAACATCCACTGCCTCTCCGTTGTCAATCTTATCTGAGATTACCTCAAAAAATTCCAATAGGTTGGTGAAGCAGGATCTTCCCTTCACGAAACCATAATACAAAAATACAACTGCAGATGCTGTGGATCAAAGAATATGTACACAACGCTGGAAGAACTCAGCAGGTCAGGCAGCATCTGTGAGAAAAGAGTAGCCAATGTTTCGGGTCGAGACCCTTCATCAGGAATGGGGGGGAAGAGAGGGCCGAAGCTCAGTAATAGAGATAGGGGAGGGGGTAGGGCCTAGAGGCGCCAGGTGGAAAACCAATCAGAGGAAAGATAAAGGGGGGAGGGGATAAGCATGAAAGAACTGTAGAGATAAAGAAGCAGAAAGTTGAAAGCTGAGAGAGGCAGAGAGGGACCTGGGATAGGGGAAGGGGGAAGGGGAGGGAATTACCAGAAATTGGAGAATTCAATGTTCATACCACCAGGCTGGAGGCTACCCAGACGGTATATGAGGTGTTGCTCCTCCACCCTGAGTTTGGCCTCATCATGGCAGTAGAGGAGGCCATGTATAGACATATCTAGATGGGAATAAGAGGCAGAGTTGAAGTGGGTGGCAACTGGGAGGTCCTGTCTATTGTGACGGACAGAGCGTAGGTGCTCGACGAAGCCCTCCCCAATCTGCGTTGGATCTCGACGATGTAGAGGAGGCCGCACCGGGAGCACCGGATGCAATAGACAACTCCAGCAGACTCACAGCTGAAGTGTTGCCTCACCTGGAAGGACTGTCTGGGGCCCAGAATGGTGGTACGGGGGGAGGTGTGGGGACAGGTGTAGCAATTGTGCTTGCAGGGATAAGTGCCAGGTGGGAGTTCTGTGGGGAGGGACGTGTGGACCAGGTAGTCGCAAAGGGAACGATCCCTGCAAAAAGCTGAGAGGGGTAGGGAGGGAATATGTGCTCGGTGGTGGGGTCCTGCTGAAGGTGGTGGAAGTTGCAGAGGATAATGTGTTGGATCCTGAGGCTGTTGGAGAAGCAACACCTCATCTACCGTCTGGGTAGCCTCCAGCCTGGTGGTATGAATATTGAGTTCTCCAATTTCTGGTAATTCCCTCCCCCTCCCCCTTCCCCTATCACAGGTCCCTCTCTGCCTCTCTCCCCTTTCAACTTTCTGCTTCGTTATCTCTACAGTTCTTTAATGCTTATCCCCTTCCCCCCTTCATCTTTCCTCTGATTGGTTTTCCACCTGGCACCTCTAGGCCCTACCCCCTCCCCTATCTCTATTACTGGGCTTCGGCCCCCCCCCCCATTCCTGATGAAGGGTCTCGACCCGAAACGCTGGCTACTCTCTTCTCACGGATGCTGCCTGACCTGCTGAGTTCTTCCAGCGTTGTGTACGTATTCTTCATGAAATCATGTTGGCTTGTGCCTATCTTGTCATGCACCTCAAGGTAATTCATAATCTCATGCTTGAGGATCGACTCCAATAACTTTCCAACTACCAATGTCAGTCTAACAAGTCTGTAATTTTCTTTTTGCTGCCTCCCCCCCTTTCTTAAACAACGGAACTACTTTTGCGACCTTCCGGTCCTCCAGAACCGTGCCAGAGTCTACTGATTCCTGGAAGATTATTTCCAATGTCTCTACAATCTCCAAAGCCACCTCCTTCAGAACCCATGGATGCACTTCATCCGGTCTGGGAGACTTATCTATCTTTAGTCCATTTAGCTTCTCAAGCACTTTGTCTCTAGTAGTTTTGACTGTACCCAATTCTATTCCCTGAGACCTCTGGCTATCAGGTATGTTGCTAATGTCTTCCACTGTGAAGACTGATGCAAAATACTCATTTAGTTCCACTGCCATCTCTTTGTTACCCATTATAATTTCTCCAGCATCCTTTTATCCATATCTACCCATGTCACTCTTTTACTCTTCATATATTAAAAAAAATCTCTTAGTGTCCTTTTTAAGTTAATTGCCAATTTCCTTTCATAATTCATCTTTTCTTTCCTAATGACTTTCTTAGTTTACTTCTGTAATTTTTTAAAATTCGTCCAGTCCTCAGTTTTCCCACTAATTTTTGCTTCCTTTTGCTTTTATTTTAGCCTTAACTTCTCTCGTTAGCCACATTTGTGTCATTTTCCTTTTATATTTTTCCTGCACTCTCTTTATTTCTTGTAGGAATTTCATTCAATTCTGCTCTACTGTCCTTCCATTTAGCTTACTTATCCAATCAACTTGAGCCAGTTCCTCTCTCATACCACTGTAATTTCCACTGAAATATTGATACACCTGATACCAGCTTTTCCTTTTCAAATTTGAAACTGAACTTGACCATAAGCCCACCAGGGGATCAGCTGTTTTGGATTGGGTGCTGAGTAATGAGCCTGAGGTGATTAGGGAATGAGAGGTAATGGAACGCCTTGGAAGTGGTGAACTTATGGACAAGCTGCTCCAGAAAGCAATCCCGTAGGCATTCTACAGACTCCCTCTCCTGAGATCCAGTATCTTCTTGACTTTCCCAATCCACTTTCCTATTAAAATCTCCCATAATTATCTTGACGTTTTCCTTCTGACACGCTTTTTCTATTTTCAGCTGTAACTTCTAGTCCACATCCCGGCTGCTGTTTAGAGGCCTGTGTATAACTGCTATTACTGTCTTTTTACCCTTGCCATTTCTTAACTAGACCCATAGGGATTCTATTTCTTCTGATCCTATTTCCCATCTTTCTAGTGATTTGATATTATTTCTTACCATCAGGGCCCTTTACCTACCTTCCTATCTTTGTATCCTTGAACACTCAGCTCCCAATCACATCCATCACTTAGCCATGACTCAGTGATGGCCACTATATCATATCTTTTAACCTGTAGCTATACATCAAGGTAATCCACTTTAGTTATTTTTTTGTTATTTTTTTTGAAATTCATCAAACAAACATTTCCATAAGATGTATTTCAGACATTGTACATATATATCATATAATCATATATATCACAAATCTCCACAAAGTATTTATCTGAGGTATAAACTTATAGAAAAGAGTGGGGAAAAAACAAGCAAAAGGAAAGAACTATGTATAAGTAGGGAGTGATTTTTTTTTACGACATATTCATTGATTTGTGAGAATAAAATCAGGCCTATGAGGCATTATGTAGTTAAACCATTTTTCCCAGTATGAATCAAATTGTTCCAGCTTATGATTAACAGATGCTGTTATCTTCTCCATTTTGTAAATGTCCATTGTAATTTCCATCCATGTATTTAAAGTTGGGCTCTCCTGTGATAACGATTTCCTAGTAAGAGTCTTTTTACCAGCCACCAAGAGTATATTCATTAAATACTTAGCTCTTTTCAACCATTCTTGAGGTATATATCCAAAATATATGGTCTTATTCTCTAAGGGTATTTCACATTTAAAGATGTCTTGTAGGCCATTGTGTATCCCCCTCCAATAGTTTTTGATAACAGGGCAGTCCCAAAAAATATGATAATTATTTGCATTTTGATTTCCACAATTTCTCCAGCAAACAGGGAGGTTACTATCATAATGGGATTTCTGAGAGGGTTTAATAAAATATCTTATCAAGTTTTTTCCATCCAAACTCCCTCCATTTCTGTGAACTGGTACACTTCCATTGATATCTCCATATTGTTGTCCATTCTTCCCCAGATATAATTACCCCTCCCTCCATCTCCCATTTTGTTTTAATGTATGAAGTTGAATGTGTTTTAAGATTTGACAACCTCTTATACATGCTTGAAATGATTCTACTACCATTATCTGAATTATATGCTTTTCTAAATAACTCTATCAAGCATGTACTTGCCTTGGTTACATTTTTAAGTATCTTATTAACATATTGTCACATCTGTAAATACCGATAAAAATCTTGTTTTTCTAATAAGTGTTACTCTTTAAGCATTTCAAAACTGAACAATGTTCTTTCTTTCATTATGTTGCAAAGAACTGTTATTCCTTTAGCTGTCCAGTCCTTAAATCTAGCATCCAATTTATTTGGTGTAAAATCAGAGTCATATGCACACCATTTAAGAATTGCAATATCTCCCTCTGGATTATATTCTTTTATAGTGGTTTTCCATATTTTAACAGTCAATTTCACCCATGGGTTATCAATAGTATTTATGTACATGGGAAGTACCTGCTCCTCAATGTTTTTCCATTGAGTGTCATATGATGGGTTGCACCAACATATCACAGTTCTCAACTGTGCTGCAAAAATAATAATCTCTAAGAGAAGGTAGGCCCCATCCCCCCTTTTCCTTTCCTAATTGTAAAGTTTTGAGACGAACTCTAGGCCTTTTACCCTGCCAAATATACCTTGATAACATCTTGTTCCATTCATTGAATTGATTTTGATTAATCTCTATTGGTAGGGTCTGAAAGAGATATAACAGTCTGGGCAGTATATTCATTTTAATAGACTCAATCCTTGAACTGAGACTGGAAAAAGGAATCAGGTTCCATCTTGCCACATCTTCCTTAATTTTTTATATAAAGGCTGATAATTACATTCTGATAATTTTGCCAAATCTTTTGGCATAATGATGCCCAAATATTTGAAAGACTCTGTGTGCCATGCCCAGGGGTATCTACTTACAATTTCTCTTGGTGGGCTATAGCAATATGAAAGTAATTGGGTTTTATCCATGTTGATCTTGTATCCCAATAATTGACCATATTGTTCGAAGGATTACATCAATTTAGGTAAAGAGTATGTTGGTTGCCCTAGATAGATCAAAATGTCATCCACATAACAAGCCAATTTATGCTCTGTCCCTTTAATAGTAATTCCCCTGATATCTTCATTTTGTCTGATGTATTGAGCTAATGGTTCTAGATATAACGCAAAGAATAGTGGTAATCATGCACAACCCTGTCTCATGCCCCTTTCTAGGGTAAGACTATTTGATAAATATCCATTGATTTTAATCCTAGCAGTAGGATTGTCATATAGTGTCTGTATAGTTTTAATAATTGTGTCTTGGAAACCAAATCTATGTAAAACTCTGTAAAGAAAATTCCAATTAACCAAATCAAATGCTTTTTCAGCGTCCACACTTATCACTATTGCTTCTATTTTTTTTTGTATATGATCCATAATGTGAAGTGACCTGCATATATTGTCTTGTGTCTGGCGTTGTCGTATAAAACCTGTCTGACCGTTACGTATCAGTATGGGTAGAAACTCCTCTAATCATTTGGCCATGATGGAGGTAAATAGTCTATAATCTACATTAAGAACGGATATTGGTCTAAATGACCCGCATTCCATTTTATCCTTGCCTTCTTTCAGTATAGCTGAGATTATCGCTTCCTTCTAATTGGGTGGCATTTGTGCATTTTTTAGAGCCCAGTTCAGTGTGGGAAGTAAAACAGGAATTAAATTATTTTTAAATTCTTTGTACCACTCTGTCATATACCCATCTGATCCTGGTGATTTGCTTAATTTAAGCCTACTAATTGCAGCTTTTAATTCAACTTCAGTTATGTCAGCAGTCATCATTCTATTTTGTTCTTCGCTTAAAGTGGGTAACTCTAGAGAATTCAAGAAGGTGTCAATTTGGGTTATGCTTCCCCCTGGAACTTTGGAATATAGAGTGTTGTAAAACACTTCAAAAGCTTCTTGAATTTCACTAAGCTTATTTTTTATCATTTTCGTTCTTGGGTCCCTAATTCTATGAATTGTATTTTCTGCTATCTTTTTTTTTCAGTTTCCACGTCAGTATTTTCATAGATTTTGATCCACTTTCATAATGTCTCTGTTTCAGAAACATTAAGTTTTTCCTGATTTCTTGTGTAGCCAAATCATTTATTTCATTCCTAATTCTTTTAATTTCCCCTAATGTACCCTGTGCTAAATTCAATGTGTGTTTTTTCTCTAGTTCCTTCAGCCTATTTTGTAATTCCTCTAATGTTTTATTCCTTATTTTTTTCTTATATGAAGATATCACTATAATTTTTCCTCTTAAGACGACCTTCAGAGTATCCCATAAAATGGGAGGTGAAACCTCTCCATTATCATTAATTCTAAGTAGAGACCAATTTCTTTTTTAATTTGTTCCTTAAAGTACAGATCATTGAGTAGACTTGAATTTAGTTTCCAAATAGTATTCTTTGGTTGTAAGTCAAAATCAACAGATAGATATATAGGTGCATGGTCACTTACATCTATTGTCCCAATTCCACAGTTGCTTATTTTGTCTTTGTCTTTTCCAAATGTAATGAAATAGTCTATTCTTGTATATACAGAATGGGGAGCAGAATAATGAGTGTAATCCTTTCTGTCAGGAAACAGGTCCCTCCATATATCTATTAAACCAACATCCTCAAAAAGTGTATTAATTTTCTTATGTAAAGATTTTATTTCATAGGTTTTTCTATTGGAAGAGTCTAAGTTTGGTTGTAATTGTAAATTTAAGTCTCCCCCACGTATCAGGAGACCTTCTGTTTCTGTTACCATAAGATCAGTAATTTTCTGAAAGAAACCAATATTACTTCCCGGGGGTGCGTATATATTCAATTGAGTAACTGAATTGCCATCTATATTCCACCTTACCAGAATATATCTGCCCTTTTTATCTCCCATTTCAAATACTTTTTCAAAATTTAGCTTACTTGAGATAAGAATAGCAACTCCTCTCCTATGTCCTGATTTATATGAGGAGAAAAACAGATTAGTGAAGCCCATTCTCTTTAGTTTTTTATGCTCATTATCACTTAAATGAGTTTCCTGTAAATATACTACATGGGCTTGTTCTTTTTTCATTTTGGACAAAATTCTCTTACGTTTGATTGGATTGACATTAACATTGACATTAAAAGAAATGAATTTTATCTTGTCCTTAGCCATCTGTATTTATCTGTCAATGTATCATTGAAATTAGAATAAAACTTAATCGATCTACTCCCTGAACAAATACGAACCAAGAAACGTAAATAATAACAAAAATAGCAACGATTGTGTGATTCCAAAGCTGAGGTCTCTAGTAGACGACCCTACGTTGAGTTAGAGGAAATCTCTAGCTGTGGGGGATAACCCCTCCTACTTGTGAGTTGAGGGCCCCCATTGTAGTATTGATAAAAGTCAGTGAACAAATCCATTACACAGAAAAGATTTCCCTGTGTACTCCTCTATATATATATATATTTATATATATATATATACACACACACACACACACACACACACACACACACACACACACACATACACATACATACACACACACATTACCTACATACACCTATATGCACACACACATATATATATTCTCATTTTGGTGGGGAAAAAGGAGTAAGTGAGCGAATAAAGAATAACAACTAAGTAATATAAAATCCACATTATAATAAGTATTTCTCGAGATAGGTATATCACCGAGTACTTTTGCTTTTGTTTAGCTTCTCAACATTTTTAAAGTTAGCCAAACCTTATGGCTCTTCTGAAGGGGGTGAGAACTGTCTTTGGGAAACTCCCGTTCTCTTCCTGATATATTTCTCTCGGCCTCCTCCCATCTCCTGCCTTCTCGATTCTCGCACTATTTCCCAAGCGGACCAGGATAATTCCTCAACCAGGCTTTCCTTCATTTTGATCACCCTGACGGGCAACCCTCTGGCCTTCATGTCTGTAGTCACCTCTTCCACTGTCTGGTACAACCGCATCTCATTGTCATAAAACACTCGAAGTTTAGCAGGGTATGGAGTTTGAAATCTAATCTTATTTTGCTTTAGTACTCGCTTTACTTCAGAGTATTCTTTGCATTTCTGGAGGACTGCGGGGGGGGGGGGGTAATCTTGGTCAAAATATATTAATTTATCCTCTAAAAACACTCTCTTCTTACCCCAGGCCCTTCGTAGAATCTCCACCTTGGTGCTGTACCGAAGGAATTTAATTATTATTGAGTGTGGCTTTCTATCCTGGGTAGGTTTTGGTACTAATGTGCAATGGGCTCTTTCAACTTCCAGCTCCATAGCCAGGGGAAGATCCAGCGAGTCCCGCAGTAACTTTCTGACAAACTCCGTCATAGACGAGCCCTCTGCTCCTTCGGAAACGTTGTAGATTCTGATATTTTTCCTCCGTGATCTTCACTCCAGGTCAAGCAATTTACCTTCTTGGTGATGTATTATTTTTATTGTCTTATTCAGTATCCATTCCACATTTTGAACGCGATCTTCCACCTTCTCAATTCGAGTCTCTGCCACCGCTATTTTTTGATTAATGCTGGTGAGATCTGCCTTAATATTACGGAGCTGCTGCTCTATTTCTTTCCGGAACTCCCTTATCTGTTTCAAGATTTCGAAGATATTCACCGCTTCGCCTGAACAAGGCCCAGTGTCCGCCTCGCTAGCACGCGGTCGGGTAGGAGAGCCGCTTGCTGCACTCCTCTCAGACGCAAACTCCACAGTGTTGCTTTTTTAATTTCCATTCCTTTTTCCCATTCTTGCCCCTCTTTTAAGTTCAAATATTTTTTGAAAAATACTATATTTGATGGGTTAACGGTGCTTAATATGCGTTTTTCCGGAGGAGCTAGTGACTTAAGCTGCCATTCTCGACGATGACGTCACCAGACTATCCCATCCACTTTATTTCTAATGCTGCGGGCATTTAAGTATAGTACATTTAGATCAGTATCTGTTACTGATTTTGCTATATTTCTATCGCATAGCAAATTATCCTGTCTATTCACCTGCCTGTCCTTTTTGCCATCTTTGCTGCACAGAATCTTTGACTTATTACTATTTTCCTCTTCCTTGACCCTAACACCCTGGTTTCCTTCCCCTTGCCAACTTAGTTTAAACCCTCCTTAACAACTATATTAAACAATCCCGCCAGGATATTGCTACCCTTTGAGTTCAGGTGTAACCCATCATTTCTATATAAGTCATGCCTCCCCCAAAATAGATCCCAGTGATCTAAGAATTTGAAGCCCTGCCCCCTGCACCAGTTACTTAGCCACACACTCATCTGCTTAATTCTGCTATTCTTACCATCATTAGCGTGTGGCTCAGGCAGTAATCCTGAGATTATTACTCTGGAGGTCTGGCTTTTCAATTTTTTTCCTAGCTCCCAGTAATCTTCCTTTTCCTCTCTTTTTCTGTCTATGTCATTGGTACCAACATGTACCAAGACTTCTGGTTGCTTGCCTTCTCTTCTCAGAATACTCTGGACCCAATCTGAGATATCCCGCACCCTGGCACCAGGGAAGCAACACATCATACGGGTATCCTTGTCTGGCTCGCAGAATCTCTTATCTGTTCCCCTCATGATGGAATCCCCTATAGCTACGGCATTTCTCCTCGATTTCTTTATCACGGCACTGGAAAGGCACTGCCTAGTTCAGGAGGAGGTGAGAGCAGCAGTGGAGGAGACAAGAACCTATGTGGCGGTGGGAATGAAGAAACAGGAAGCTTGGACAAGATGGGAGAATGCGGTTGACAGGAGAGTGACCTGGGCTGAGTTTTGGAAAGCCGAGCCACACCTCATCCAATTTCTCATCCAGGCAGTGTACAATGTGCTTCCAAGCCCATCAAACCTCATGTGGGGCAAAGCAGAATCATCTGCATGCCCACTGTGTTCCAAGTGAGGAACCCTGGAGCACATCCTCAGCAGCTGCACAAGAGCACTTGGTGAGGGACGGTACCGATGGAGGCATAATCAGGTCCTGAAGACCATCGCTGAGGCCATCAGCACAGGAGTTGAGTGGGCAAAGCGGTTCTGACCCTCCAAGCAGACCATTGCCTTTGTCAGAGCTGGGGAGCAGCCAATACCCACCAAAAGAACATCTGCAGGCATCCTGACCTCTGCAAGGGACTGGTAGCTGTTGGTGGATCCTGAAAGGCAGCTGAAGTTCTCCAACCATATTGCAGCCACCACCTGCGACCAGACATTGTCCTTGTGTCTGAGTCTACGAAGCAGGTGGTGATGCTGGAGCTGACAGTCCCATGGGAAGATTGCTTGGAAGAGGCCTTTGAAAGGAAGCTCTCCAAGTACACAGGACTCGTCAGCAACTGCCAGCAGGCTGGATGGAGAGTGAGGTGTCTCCCAGTGGAGGTTGGTTGTAGGGGGTTCGCAGCCCGTTCCTTAGCCAAAACCTTCAGCAATTTGGGCATCAAGGGAGAGAAGAAGAGGAGAGCCATCCACAGTACCACCAATGCGGCAGAGAGGGCCTCAAGATGGCTGTGGCTCAAAAGAGGGGAGCCATGGAGTCATAAGTAGCTGGACACAAGCTGGGGTCTGATCAGCCCCCAGCTGGGTCACCTGGAGAAGGATGTATGATGTTGAAAGACCCGAAAATCCCAATGATTCCTTGAACATCACTGAAGGTGTGTCCAGAGGCATCAGGAGATGTATGTAGACAGTGTTCTGTCACAAAATTTCCACAGATTTATGGCGGGGAGCATTCAGAATGAAGGCTCCAATACACAGGATCGCAAGAGGTTGTAGGGTGTTATATTTTAGCCAGTTCCACCATGAGCAAAAACCTCTCTGTTATCAAGGACATCTTCAAAAGGTAGTGCTTCAAGAAGGCAGCAACCATTATTAAAGACCTTCACCATCCAGGACATACCTCTTTGCCTTATTACCATCCAGGAAGCCTGAAGTCCCACACACAACAGTTTTAAGACACAACACAACTTGTCTTTCCTGACAAGTGGGATTCACTCTTCTTGGCAGGAGAGACTTGCGGCTGTAAAACAACCTCATGTTCTGGGGCTTTCTTTGTGATGGTTGTAGGATTTCACTCTGGGACTACTAGAAGTAGTTCTGACAGCTCTGGGCATCTTTTCTTTCCTACTCTACTCTCCTCAACTGATCGATGTGTTGACTCCAGTTGACATCAGGTGCAATCTCCACTGTGTAGGAGAATGATCCTGACCTTAAACTCTCCAAGTACCTACAGTACTTTTGACCACAAAGTACACTGCAGATGCTGTGGTCAAATCAACACGTACAACAAGCTGGAGAAACTCAGCAGGTCGGGCATCATCCGTTGAAATGAGTTGTTGTACTTGTACTTTTGACCATCTCTCCAGGACTGCTTGTCTCGGAATGAAACATTGAACTTTCTTGTTTGAGGAGCCTTTAATTTGTCTCAGCTGTTTATCCTGCATACTGCTTCTGAGATTGGTTGTGAGAAGATCTAAGCATCAATGCAAGGAACGACCCAGGAACAGCATAGCTGGTGAGTAGTTGGTTGTGGTGTGAGCTGCTTTGCGAAATGCAAGGAGGAAATTGGTGAGTTTCTGATTCAGTTTTAGTGTAGTGTGTGCTGCCAACATTGCTCGCAGTGTGTTCTTTAGACTCTGGACAAAACTTTCGGCCAAGCCATTTATAGCTGGATGATATAGTGCAGATGTAAAAATGTCTCATTCCATTCATTTTCAGGAATGACTGAAACTGTTCTGCAACAAACTGTGGTCAATTGTCACTACCTGTTCTGGAACACCAGTCTTTGGGAAGAGGCTTCTCAACACATCAACAGCATGTGAGGCTGTAGTGGAGGCCATTGGGACCACTTCTGACCACTTTGTAGCTGCATCCACTACTACTAAGAAATTTGTGTCCATGAATGGTTTGGCAGATTCTAAATGAATCCTCTATTGGGATAATGCAGGCCATTCCCAGGGATGGAGGGGTGCTGATGTTGATATCCTGAACAGTGCATGGTGTGATGCTCAATCTGCTGAGCTGTCCGAGGCCAGCAGACAAAGCTTCGAGCCAACGCTTTAATTTTGACCACAGCTAGGTGACTGGCTTGTAGCTCCTCCAATACTTTAACTCTCAGCTTGGATGACACAACAATTCTCAAACCCCAATATGGCAACTTCCATCAAGGGCAAGTTCATCTTGGTGCTGGAAACAATGAGGGAGCTGGAATTACTGCTGCACATTCCAGTCATTTTTGGGTTGTCACATATATCTGACACAGTGCGGGGACTTTTCTGGTTTCTCTTTTGAATACCTCAGCCATAATAGGGAAGCTTTGGATTTGCATTAGGGAGAACACGTAAAGAGGAGTGTTCTCTTTTGTAAATGTTTCCAATATTTCCTTTTCCAAGTGTAAACAGGACAAGCATTTCCATGATTAGTTGTCCTCTTGAATTTGATTTTGTAATTGTGTCCTTCAAGAAACAAGCCCATCTCTAAATTCATGCTGCTGCTATTAGTGAAACACCCTTCAGTGGATTGAAAATGAAAACCAAGTTGATATCAGATCAGTAAGGAGGGTAAAAGCTCTCCCATGTAAGTTCTAATTGAAATGTTCTACAACCCAAACCAGACTCAGGGTCTGTCAATATGTACAAAATTTGTCTCTGCAGCAGTAAGGGAACGTGATGCAAAGACTATGGGCATTCACTTCCATCACTCATAACATATGACATGACTAACCTATATCATAAGGCAAATCATCACAGGCAAGTTTCACTGGACAGTGTGGATCATAATGTGAGAATACAGCATTTGACTTCACCATTTTCTTTGCCTTTTGGAAAGTCACCTCACACTGCAATGTGCATTGCCATTTCTTCTCAATCTGTAGTAATGAGTTCAAGGGGTGGAGCACATTGGCAAGTTTGGCAGGAACCTGATATAGTAATTGACAGATTCTAAAAAGGACTGGAACTGTAATACATTCTTTGGCTTCAGAGCATCCATTGCTGAATTTTCTCAGCTCACATGTGTAATTCTTGTCCATCAATGGTGGTAGCACAGAAAATGATGCTTAATTTAAAGATTTCACACTTGTTGCGTCATGTTTTCTAATCTTTTTGACACTATTTTAAGATTTTGGACATGTTCCTTGTCGTCCTCACCGGTAACAATGATGTCATCCAGGTAATACTGAATGCCTGGGCAGCCTTGCAGCACCTGGTCCAGAGTTTTTTGGCAGGTGCAGACGCTTCTCCAAAAATAAGCCTATTATAGTGATAATGCCCTTTGTAAACTATATGATGAGAAACACTTTGGACTCTTCTTCCATTTCCATCTGAGGGTAGGCCTCTGATAAGTCCACTTTGCTGATGTTTTCCTCCAGAAAGGTTTGGAAGATCTTCTATCCTGAGCAGACAGTTTTGATCTACTTTCAGTACAGGGTTAATGTTGGCATTTAAATCACACATATCTTGACAGATCCATCCTCCTTGGCTACTGGGACCACTGGTGTTGCCCATGGGCTCCACTAAACCTTTGGCTAGTTTAGTTTGAGCAGTTAAACTTATAAGCAAACTGTATGATTTTCTACCTGTTACATGCAGCAAAATGGGCACTTGTTTCTTATTGGCTATTTCATTTACTTTAACATACTGCTAAATTTGTTCAGTATACATCAACTAGTTATCTGTTTTACAATCAAAGGTGTCCATCTTTCCAATGTAGCCAGCCATTTCTGCTTTTTTAACATTTATAATTATTATCACCTAGTACTCGCCGTTCATGAACCCATGAACTTCATCTATTTTTTCCCTTTTTTAATTTGACTGTTTCTCTCCTATTGTAAAGAAATACGGGCCTCACTGTTTTTTAAAACTCTAAATATCTCTATCTTTCCCTTGTAAAGAAAAAAAAGGCAACAGGCAGGCAATGGCCTTGGATTAATTTTAAAACTTCCTCGTCACCACTGTTATATTTTGTAACTACAGTACAGAAACTAATCAAAAGAAAAACCCAAGTGCTGGGAAATGGTTCTACTTACTTTCTACTTTCCTTTTCTTTAGTGAGGCTCACCTGTATGATGTAGTGTCATAATGACGTATGCCATTCACATAATTTTACACATAACCCATAATGCATTATGTAAACAATAAAGAATGCTTAATCAATGTTTTACAATGTTACTCAAATATTACTGAAATACTAAATACATAGCACCCTCCACCACCAGATTTCTGAATGGTCCATGAACACCACCACATTATTTGTCCTTTGCACATTTTGTTAATTTTTGAAACTCACAGTAACTTTAAGTCTTGTTCTGTATTGCTGCCTTAACAAATTTTATGACGTATGTCAGTGGTAATAAACATGAATCTGATTCTCATTTATTTAGTGTAAGTCAAACTAGTGATTATAATTTTATGATGATAGAAAAGGGCATGTGGAAAAGGTAACTGAGAATGATGACTTCTGGATTTGCAGTGTCGAATTGGAGCAAATTGTGCTTGATGTCTGACTATGTCAGACAGGTCAGGATTACAGTATTAAACTTGTTATGGAGCAGGGAATGATGAAGATTCAGAACTGTGTTCCATTTGCATGTGTGAAAACAAATCTCATAATGACAGCAAAGGGAAATCTGTAATTGTGGGAAAGGAAAGCAAATGAAGGAATTTTACGTTACAACAGTACCAGCCATATTGTAATAGGAAAAGAGCTCTGCATAATCTTTCAATATGATTGAAAGAGTACAGAGAAAATTTATAAGGATGTTACGGGACTATAGGACCCGAATTATAGTGGCTATGTCTTTATTCCCTAGAGCATAAGAGAAAGAGGGCAGATCTGATAGAGGTATACAAAATCATGAAGGGTTGGATAGGGTAAATGTAAACAGGCTTCTTCCACGAGGTTGGGTGAGACTAGAACTAGTAAAACTAGAGAACATGGATGAAAGGTGAAAGGTGAAATGTTTAAAGGGAAACATGGGCAGTAACTTCTATGCTCAGAGGGTGGCGAGATGGTGGAACAAGCTGCCAGTGGAACTGGTGGAAGTTTGGATATGCAAATGGATGGGATGGGTATGGAAGGTTATGGTTCAAGTGCAGGTTGATAGAACTAGGCAGAGTAATAGTCTGGCACAAACTAAAGGGTCTGTTCCTATGCTGGAGTGCTCTAAAATGTGCTATCTGCATTTTAACCACAAAATGGAATCATGTAGATGAATGCCTTGGAAATAGTTGAGGATGCAGCAAAGCCAGAATCAGAGAAATGGCCCAGGATGCGGTATACGTAGAATGATATCAGAGTGTTTCAGTGAGATATGAATAGATTGTAAATGAGGACAAGGAACCTGTAAAGACTGGATGATAAGCAAGTGAAGCATACAGTATAATAGGCTTTGGGTAGTGTATTTTGGAGCTAAAATTGGAATGTCAAAGTGGAATGTCTAAATTCATTGGGGTTGGAGAAATCAAATGACTAAAATGTTTATAGCAGTACTATTCTTAGCTTGTGTCTGTTGTTAGAATGCTGGGGTTACATGACCAGGTGAACATAGTAGACAAAATAAAATATTTTATGCAAGCACAATCGTAAGTACATTTGAGAGGCTGAGTAGTTTCAAGTTCCTCCGTATACACATCATTGAAGAACTCATCTGAATCGTAGACACCAGCTGTGTGGCAAAAAAGCACAACAGCATCTCTTCCACCTCAGGCAACTGAAGAAATTCGGCATGAGCCCCCAAATCCTCAAGACCTTCTACAGGGTCACCATTCACTGCCTGGTACAGGAACTGCACCAACATTGACCGCTGAGCACTGCAGAGTGATACAGATAGCCCAGCACATCTCCATTAAGGACACTTACAGCAGCAGGTGCAGAAAGAAGGCCTGGAAGATCATTGAGGACACCAGTCATCCCAACCATAAACTATTTCAGCTGCTTGCATCTGGCAAATGCTACTGCAGCATTAAAGTCAGGACAGCCTCTTTCTACAAGCTATTTTAAATTCACATGTCATTCACATACTTTTAAATTCACATGTCTGTACAATGCAATGGAGTCATAACAGAAAGATTTTTACTCCCTCACATTGTGGGACAGATGTAAGATTTCAATAAATCCAATTCAATTAATGTAGAAGTCCAATACTTGGGTGGGAGAGGAGATTAATTTATTGACATAAAGCAATAGTAAATAACAATATGTTCCAGGTGCTTTCAAAGAAAAGAAAGGTGAAGTAATGTGGAGGAAATTTTGAATCTGGGCTCTTTCTTCCTAAGCAGGAAGAGGTTTTTGAAGATGGTATATAGCTTTTATGGTATTGTTGTGCATGGAGACAATTAGAGATAGTGAACAGTAGAATTATTTAGGGAGTACCTGGACAGCAGAAAGTGGATTTCTTGGAAATTTGGAGAGGAAACAGTGATTGGAGAGGCCTGAGGGTATATGGAGAAAAATCATATTCTCCCTGCTGAATAGGTAATAGCACTCCTACCTAGATTGTGGAGCTGCCACTCACCTGAGATTAATTATCGCAGAACTGAATAGAAATTTATAGCAACAAACACAAATGTTAGAGGAATTCAGAAAGTCAGAGAGCATCCATAGATACACAGATACGGAGAGCATAAACAATCAATGCTTCATGCTATTTCGACGATAAGAAGGTGCAGCTTCCTTTCCAGTCTTGATAAATGGTCTTGGCTCAAAACATCGAATGTTAATTCTCTTTCATGGATGCAGCCTGACTTGCTGAGTTCCTCCAGCAGTTTGTGTGTGTTAACTGAGATTTCCAGCATCCATGTTTATATAAATTTTGACCTTTCTTATTTACAAGACTCAACAACATACTGGATAAGATTACTAAACGAATAAAAACTTTATATTTCTGTTCATATTTCAGTCCTAGATCATTCCCTTTGGTGATAGTGTGTTGAACTGACAGAACAATAATTTCTTCTTCTTCTGAGGTTTTTTGCTGGTTGGCAAACCATCTTTGAGGTGCGTTACCACCATCTTTGGAACTGAAATGTGGATCAGGATATTAAATCCTATACATTTATATTTGCATCATATCCTATTAAAACACCTGTATTCTTAAGGAACTGTACCATATATTTAAAAAAATCATATGATCCTTTCTACAAAATATTGTTAATGTTAACTTATATTTTATTCCATGATAATTTTAAAACCAACCATCCTCTTGATTATATCTTGAACACCTCACCAGTACATGCTATTTAACCCTGTGTTTGCCAAATCTCAATCTTAATATTATCACCTCCTCTCTCCTGCTTTTTCCTGCATTTCCTCGACAATCCTGGTTCTGTCTGGAGATTATAAAGATGTCTTCTTGTTCTCTCTTCATCCCATTGTTTCCTCCATTTTTTCTTCACTTTTAATAATGTTTTTCATTTTTCCTTTACAGTAATTTATTTGAATGTCCACATCTGCTCATCTACTTGTCTCCTTTGTTAATTTATCTGTTTGCTCCTTCCCTCTAATACCAACATCAGCTGGAATCCACCTAAAACATACTTAGAGTCCCATCATTTTAAGTCTAAATAAGGTTTGAATTATCTCCCACATAATATCTGGTCTTGTAGCTGAATGTAAATCAAAGTTCAAAGTCAATTTTATTATCAATGTACATATATGTCACCATAAACGACCCTGAGGTTCATTTTCGTGTGTGCATGTTCAGCAAATCTACCTATAGAATAGTAACTATTATAGGATCAATGAAAGATCAACCTGAGTGCAGGTCAACATACAGTGCAAATGCAAATATAAATAAATAGCAATAAATAATGAGAACATGCGATAATGAGGTAGAGTCCTAAACAGTGGATATTTTAGACTCTGATTGTTGTGCTTGAATTAGACAATATTACAATCCTCATTGGTCTCACTTCCTCCACCTACTGCACAGCTGCCATTTCACCTGTAATGTTAAAACCAAGCACTGCCAACCCTACCCCTAATCTACTTTAACCATTTGTGAAGCATGTGTGTATATTTGTAAATATCCATAATTATTATTGTTTACATAAGATTCAACTATTTCAATGACTCTGTGGTTTGATGTTTTATACTTAATGTTTTTCACCATTTGCGCAATTTGTCCTTTTTTGTACGTTGGGTGTTTGATGTTTTCTTTTAACAGGCTTATGGTTTTTCTTCGTTTTGTGGCAATCTGTGGAAAGATGAATCATAGGGTTGTACACTGTTATTTACTTTGATAATTAATGTACTTTGAATCTTTGAACTTTATCTCTATTTAAAATCAGTGCTATACTTTGTATGAACAGATGCATTTTAAAATGTAAAATGTAATAATCCATTGCTAAATTGAATCTGTATTGGGTGGCCTAACCTTCAGGGCACACTGCTTAATTGGTGTCAATACACACATTGTGAATTTAATTAAAAGCTAAAGTCATGGAGGGTTGATTTGCTCTCTGCAGGTTTATGTTTGCTGTTAATTCCAAATTGAAAGTAAATGTCACAAAACTACCAATTTTCTTTCTTTTTTGTCATTGCAATTATTATCACTTTGAAGTAGAACACCTGAAGAGCTGTGGATACACCCTAAATGCAAGACTCTTATATGTGCTTGATGATCAGCTTTGGCGTCATTTAGGGTGAGTTGTAAAATACATTGAGAAGTCTCATCAGAGAAATAATACAAGATTAATTGATTTATAGTAGTTGAGTCAAATTATATTAATTATAAGCATTCAGGGAAAATTTCAGGCCTTGCTTTGAATTCCGTGACTATGAGCATTAAAAATGAAAGCACATCACATAATACATGATGTATGATGATGAAATTGTGAATATTTTATTGTAAGTAATATACACTTACATATCAAATATTTTATTATGAGAGTATCAAATGTTAGTTTAAGTACAGAAAATGTATGTCATGTGAATTACATTAATTTTATTATAATTGTTAATATAATATATTTTTAATGTCATTTCCAGTACACTCGTGTAAAGAACAAAATAATTGTTACTTTGATCCGACGTAGCACAAAAAGAACACAATAATAAAAACACAATAAATATAAATACATAAGATAGCTTCTATACTTAGATTAATTGTATGTGTATAAAGTGATGCTAGGCACAGGAGCATCTGTACATAAGGTGATTCTGACAGGAAATGATAAAGTAGTGGTGGCTGGGAGTGTGGAGGGATGGGTCAGTGGCTGGAGGTTTTGATCAGCCTTACTGCTTAGGGTAAGTAACTGTTTTTGAGTCTGATGGTCCTGTTGTAGCTGCTACATAGCCTCCGCCCTGATGGGAGTGTGACAAAAAGTCGATGTGCAGAGTGGGTGGGATCCTTTATGATGTTCCTGTCCTTTTCCTGGCACCATTCTGTATATACAGCATGTCCCTGATGGCAGGTAACCCAGTGCTGGCAATGTGTTGGGCAGCTTTGACTACCCATTGCAGAGCCTTCCTGTCTACTGCAGTGCAGTTTTCATACCATGCTCTGATGCATTGATTACTAATAATGTAATTACAAAATGAGGAAATAAATGAATGGTAAAATAAGTTACAATAAATTTTTGTAGCACCTTTCATTATCTCAGAACATTTTCAGTGCTTTAATGCAGTGGATTACAACAATGAGGCATTTTTATATGGTAATGCTGAACTAGAGGTGAGCTGTAAGTACCTGCCCTTGACATCAAGGCAGCATTTGATCAAGTAAGACAACAAGGAGCCCAAACTAAACTGGAGTCAATGAGAAACAGGTGTGGGGGGTGGAGGGGGGGGGAATCCTCCACTAATTGGAATCATACCTAGCATAAAGGAAGATGTTTTCAGTGGTTGCCTATAAATCATCTCAGTTACAGGACCTTTCTGCACGAGTAGCTCAGTTTGGTATGTTATGTACCCATGGCACGTGACAGGTGTTGAAGCTATACTGGACTTGAGGTAATGGTCTTGTGATGGTGGAGTGACATCATTTTCCCACCAGTAGAGGTTATGTGACAGTTTTTTTTTACAGGGTATAAAAGGAGGACCCCTCCCTGTGAGGGGGGGGAGTAGTTCGTGGCTGGATTTGCTATGTTGACTTCAAGCCACTGTGTGATTTAATATTATGATGCAGTTTAGTTGAAAAATGAAGTTTTATTTAATGCCTAAAGTTTAAAAGGTCATTGCCAGCAGTTTCTTTATCATATTGCTAGTTGAGAATTAGTGGAGAGTGAAGATCGGAGTTCGTGAGTTAAAAGATCGAGGAAAGTCGATTTCGACAGTGAAACAGGTTCGACCTTGTTTGATCCTCATTCAGAAGGAATTTGTTGACTGTGCTCGTGTTAATCCCTGTGAATAGCAGAAAGGATTGAGTACAGTTTTGTAAAGGAAAGGTCAGTGCCTTTAAGCCGTTACATTTCATCTTCGTAAATTCTTCGTGGGAAAAGTGTGGTTTGACTGGGAATCGCAACAACACGATGTGAAAGAGAATTTAAATCGTCTTAAAAAGTCTCTCCCTTAAATGGACTGTAAGCATTTTGAACTTTTGCAATACTACTTTGAAGAACTGTTTTTGCAACATCACTATAAGAACTGTTTAAGCTTCATTGCTTTAAGAACTGTTTAAGCTGCCGCACAGCAGCTGATTTCCGGTTACGTTAGTGATTTGTTTACTTTTGGGGGTTTGTTTTTCAGTGTTTAATAAACGTTTTGATTGTTATCAAAACCCTGCCTCACTCATATATTTATTGTTGCTGAGTCCGTAACAGGTATCCTTGCCCAAGCATCTCCAGCTGCTTTATCAATGACTTTCCTTCGGTTGTCAGGTCAGAAGTAGCAATGTTCCTGATGATTGTACAATGCTCAGCACGATTCACAACTCCTCAGTTAATAAAGCAGTCCACATCCGAGAGCTACAAGACCTGGACAATATCCAAGTCTGCATTGATAGGTGTCAAGTAACATTTGTGTTAGGCAATGGCAATATGCATATCACCCCATTGGCATTCAATGGCAGTAATGTCATTGAATCATCCCATTGCATTTAATGGCATTATCATCATTAGCCAACACCCTATTGATGTTCAATGGCTTCATTGTCAATAGCCATCATCCATTGACATTCAGTGCCATTATCATCAATGATCACCGCATTGACATTCAATGGCATTATCAACAATGAATCACTCCAGTAACATTCAATGGTATTATCATTAGCCAACACCCACTGACATTCAATGGTATTATCTTCAATAGTCATCACCCTATTGACATCCAATGGAATTATCATCATTAACCATCACCCTATTGATATTCAATGAAATTATCACCAGTGAACCACTCTATTGACATTCAATGGCGTTGTTATCAGTGAATTCCCCACGATCAATAAACCAGGGGTTACCATTGACCAGATTTTGTGGCAGCGATATACACAGTGTGGCTGTAAGTACAGGCCAGGGGCTAGGAATCCAATGGCCTCATCTTCTAACTCAGCAAACTTATCCACCATCTACAAGGCTCAAGTAAGGAGTGTGATGTAATACACTTCCCTTGCCTGGTTGAGTGCAGCTTCAAGAAAAGTGTAGCAAGAAGCTCAATAGTCTTACATCACAAAATTAATAATGAATGGCGGTATGCTATAATATACAGTATATTTGCACTTGTACAACTCATGATATTGATGTTAATTTTTGATCTTCTTGGTGGTAAAGGTTGTGGATTTGCAGATACTGGCATACAGGTGAGTAGCTGCAATATATTTAGACCATCTGCATTGCAGTCATAAGGTGCTGGTGGTAGAGGAAATGAATATTTAAGGGACACTGATGCTACACCAACACACCACAGCAAATTCCTAATATATGTAAATGTATATAATGAATAAAGCTGATCCTTGATTGAGTGGGTTGCTTCGTCCTGAATGTTATCGAGCTACTTGAGATTGTTCGAGTGACACACTGCCAGACAAATAGACAATGTTCCATCATGATCCCTGGGAAGGTGTCAGAGGTGAAACACACTATAGAATACCCAGTCACTGATCATAAGGTATTCTGTTGTGGTAATATCAAAGGTGGATGATTAAATTCTGTTTTACTCGAGGTGGCCATTGCCTATGCTTGAATGTTATCTTGGTCTTACTCCATGAGGGTGTGGACTGCTTCATTTGTTGAGGAATTGCAAATGGAATTATACAATGTGCAATCATCCGTGAACATACTGATGAAGAAAAAACAAAAGCCCAAAAACAAACCTTCATGAGGATCTGCTGGTTAAATGACCTCGGCTTGCTGAGGGGATCAGGCCTACAGTCCTCGGAGTCACCTGATGCTGGTGGGGACGTTGTAAGCGGTGTGCAAGGAAGCAGAAGTGAGGCAAGCAGGCAGAGATCCATGCCAGGCAAAAAGCAAACCCTAGCCAGCCGGCTCTCCTTCCATTCTAATCTCCAATGTCCACACCCTGGACAATAAATTGGACTACATCCGACTCCAATGAAACACTCAGCAGGAGTATAGAGTCTGCTATGTATATGTTTTCACAGAAAAATAGCTCACCAACGGAATCCTGGACGCCGCCATTCAGCTGGACGGGCTCACTTTGTTTTGAGTGGACAGAGATCCAGCTCTTTCTGGTAAAGGCTTGTGGTGGTGGCTTGTGTGTTTATGTCAATACAGAATGGTGCAAGAACTCTGTGCTGGTTTCCAGATACTGCTCATCACTAGTGAAGTTTGCGATTGTTAGATGCAGACCATTTTATTTACCATGGGAATTCACCACTATCCTCATAGTCGGTGTCTACATTCCCCCCCACCGCTATTGCTAAGGAGGTGCTCTGTGAACGGTATGGGGCTATTAGTGAACTGCAGAGCGCACACCCTGATGGACTATTTATTGGCGCCAGAGATTTTAACCACGCAAACCTTAAGTCACTGTTCCCCAAATTCTATCAGACTTTGGAACAAGGGGGGAGAATGCGTTGGACCTTGTTAACAGAAATATCCCCGATGTGTACCGGGTAGAGCCCTGTCCCCACTTCGGAGCGGTTGGGACGGTACGCGAACTGCAGGGGGTTCAGTGAGGGGGCAGCAGGGTCTTGATGTGCCTCATGTTGAGCCTCTTGAAACACTTCATGATGATGGATGTGAGTGCAATGAGACGGTGGAGCCCTGCCCCACCCCCAGAGACTCTGTTATGCTAATCCCAGCACACTGACTGACACATGTTCAGGGAGGCTGCAACTGATGGCGACTCTTCCAACTTAGAGGAGTACACGGCATCAGTGACTAGCTACATCAGCAAGTGCATCGACGACGTCACTGTGTCCAAGACCACCACTGCACGTGCTAATCAGAAGCCATGGATGACAGCGGAGGTGCGTGTGCTGCTGAGGACCCGTGACTCCGCCTTCAGAGCAAGCGACAAAGCAGCCCTAACAACAGTGAGGGCCAAACTGTCCCGGGCCATCAGAGAGGCAAGGCGTGCACACGCCCAGTGAATCCACAGCCACTTCCAGAACAGCAGCAAAACGTGGCACTTGTGGAAGAGCATTCAGGACATCACCAACTACAGGACAACATCACCTGACTGTGCGGGTGATGCCTCCCTCCCAGATGCGCTGAACAACAACTACACTTGTTTTGAGGCGGAAAATGACGTGGCGGTGAGAAAGTCCACCCATCCTCCCAATGACCAGGTGCTGTGTCTCACTGTGGCCGATGTGAGAAGAACCCTTGTGAGTCAACCCACGGAAGGCTGCTGGACCAGACAATATCCCTGGTAGAGTGCTTAGAGGATGTGCAGACCAACTAGCAGATGCTTCCACTGACATCTTCAACATCTCCCTGAGCAGCGCCACCGTTCCAACGTGCTTCAAGGCCGCCACCATCGTCACCGTGCCGAAGAAGTCTTCAGTGACCTGCCTCAATGACTACCATCCCGTTGCACTCACATTCATCATCATGAAGTGTTTCGAGAGGCTCATCATGAGGCACATCAAGACCCTGCTGCCCCACTCATTGGACCCCCTGCAGTTCACGTACCGTCCCAACCGCTCAACAGACGGCACCATTGCCACCACACTCCACCTGGACAAAAAAGACACGCATGTTCGAATGCTGTTCATAGACTTCAGTTCAGCATTCAACATAATCATCCCTCAGAAACTGATTGGAAAGCTGAGACTACTGGGGCTGAACACCTCCATCTGCAACTGGATACTAGGCTTCCTGACTGGGAGACCTCAGTCAATCCAGATTGGAGGCAGCATCTCCAACACCATCACACTGAGCACGGGGGCCCCCCCAGGGCTGTGTGCTCAGTCCACTGCTGTTCACTCTGCTGACCCACGACTGTGTTGCAACACACAGCTCGAATCACATCAAGTCCACCGATGACACGACTGTGGTGGGTCTCATCAGCAAGAATGACTAGTCAGCTTACAGAGAGGAGGTGCAGTGGCTAACGGACTGGTGCAGAGCCAACAACCTGTCTCTTAATATGATCAAAACAAAAGAGCTGGCTGTTGACTTCAGGAGGGCACGGAGTGAACACTCTGTGCTGAACATCGACGGCTCCTTGGTAGAGATCGTTAAGAGCACCAAATTTCTTGGTGTTCACCTGACGGAGAATCTCACCTGGTCCCTCAACACCAGCTCCATAGCAAAGAAAGCCCAGCAGCGTCTCTACTTTCTGCAAAGGCTGAGGAAAGTCCATCTCTCTCTCCCACCCCCCCCCCACCCCCATCCTCATCACATTCTACAGGGGTTGTATTGAGAGCATCCTGAGCAGCTGCATCACTGCCTGGTTTGGAAATTGCACCATCTTGGATCACAAGACCCTGCAGCAGATAGTGAGGTCAGCTGAGAAGATCACCAGGGTCTCTCTTCCCACCATTACAGACATTTACACTACACACTGCATCCCCAAAGCAAACAGCAATATGAAGGACCCCATGCACCCCTCATACAAACTTTTCTCCCTCCTGCCATCTGGGAAAAGGCACCGAAGCATTCAGGCTCTCATGACCAGACTATGTAATAATTTCTTCCCCCAAGCTATCAAACTCCTCAATACCTGGAGCCTGGACTGACACCAACTTGCTGCCCTCTACTGTGCCTATTGTCTTGTTTATTATTTATTGTAACGCCTGCACTGTTCTGTGCATTTTATGCAGTCCTGGGTGGGTCTGTAATCTAGTGTAGTTTTTTTTTCTGTGTTGTTTTTACATAGTTCAGTGTAGTTTTCATACTGTTTCATGTTGCACCATGGTCCTGAAAAACATTGTTTCGGTTTTTTTTACTGTGTACTGTACCAGCAGTTATAGTCAAAATGACAATAAAAATGAGGAAGGAAAGTAAAAATGGCTGCACCTACAAAATGCTGCCCTTAGGAAACTACATTGATGAACTTTTGCTGTGATGTGTTGAGATTGGGATGATTGGCCTCAGATAACCAGAATAATCTTCCTCCATGTGAGGTCCGTCTCCAGCCATTGAAGTGCTCATTAATGTTCATTAACTTCAGTTTTACCAAGCCACCTCAAAGTTACACAGTTAAGTGCTGCATTGATACCAAGGACTGTCTCACTCTTCTCACCACAGGAACTCTGTTTGGTGTATATTTGAAATAAGGGTGCAAGACTGAATTTGAACAGTTCTTGCTGTAGCGAATGAACAAACAAGGACTCCTCTTCCAACCAAACAACCTTCACTGAAGCTGAATGCACTCAACTAACAGCAATGGCTGATCCAATAATGTATCAGAGACATGCAACATTATGTATTGATGTAGGTAAACACATGCAACATAGAACATAATATTTTTTAAAGAAAAAGTAACATGCTCATGAAAGCAAATAAATTATTCTTTATATCAGCTATTTAAATACATTAAAATATATATGTAATTATTTACAAATATAGAGTATGTACTGTTAATGATTATAAATAAATCCATTTTATCATCCTATCAATTACATTATTAAAATATAAACTATTGTCAGGAAATGTAGAAAAGGCTTGACCTAAAAGCAGAGTAGCAAGAACAATTTAGCAGTGAGTGATCACTTTAATAATAAACTGAAAGATAACAAGCCATGATGGGGCCACAAAGAAGAGAGAAAAGATACCTAATATGACAAAGTTAAAGAGGTAACTGAACACAAGTAATAACTGGTTGAGGCAGGCTGGTTCAAATGAGTGAACAAAAATTGTGGATGAGAGCTGGGTTTAAATAGGCTACAGATGATGAGTCGGAAACAAGTGGCAGGTGACTTCTGTTAGTTAGGTGATGACTTGGAGGTGCAGGCCTGTGCAGATCTAACAGGAGCCCCCCCCCCCCCCCACTATGGCTGGTGTCTGACAGTCCAGGGTGATTCAGATAGATCGATTGGAACTTCTCAATGAGCAATGAATCCATTCTCTGTCCCGTACGCTTCCCAGTCAACCAGGTACTGCACACTGTCCACAACAATGTGTATCCATCAACTGCGAACTGTGTACAGCCGGCTACCTTCCACTGTCCTAGGTACAGGTGGTTTGAGTGATCTATGGACAACAGGCTTGAGGCAGGCTGTGATCCTGAGAGACGGTGACAGTTGGAGATGATAAGTGAGTAGGTTGATGTGGTGGTTAACTTTGAAGGGACCAATGAACCAAGGCAAGAGCTTGCAGAAGTCACTGTGCAGGGCAAATCTCAGGTAGACTGACTGACATGGTACCCAGGTGGGAGTAGTCTGGCTTGGCACTGACAGTAGTAGGCACATTTGGCAGTTAGGATTGCCCTCCGTGCCCTCTTCCAAGCATTCTATCAGCAACGAACCAGAACTCATGTGGCCAGGACCTACACCATTGGCTGCTCTGAAGGGAACAACAGCGGTTGATAGCCATCAAGCCATGAGACATACCCGTGGCCGAGGAGGTATATAGATTGAAGGACAGCTTGGCCCAAAGCAGTGATTTCTTCCACATGGAAGGGTTAGGAGCAGCTAGGCATCACAGAAACTTCTTCCCTTGCTGATTAGGTCTTTCTGACTAATTGCTGGTCTGCGGATGATAGACAGCAGACAAATTCACTGAGATGTGGAGGACAGACAGGAGGCTTGGCAGAAACGGGAGATGAATTGTGGGCCCCTCTTCAACACAATGTCCATGGGGAACCAGGTCTGGCATCTCAGCAGCTGACAAAAGTTTGTGGAGGGCAATGAAGTGGCCCACCTTGGAGAAACAGTCCACCACTGTCATGATCACTGTGGCACCATTGAAAGGTGACAAATCCATGATGAAATCTGTGGTGATGTGGGACATGCACATGTAACATACAGAGATCTCTGGAGCTTGGTGTAAAACGCACTGGGTAGGAAGATATGGCATAAGGTTGGTGATCTGTCAAAGCAGCTGGGCAGTGGAATCCAGAGCCCCAAAGGAGGAGGTTGCCTGGTGTGGGGATGCTTAATTGAGGTGGACAGTTGGTTGAGAGTGATGCTTCTGGACTGTGTACTCATGTTGATGGAGGACTTTCTTTAGGCAAGCAAACTCTATTGAGTCAATCGCTGGTTTATTCATTCTGTCAGGAAACGTAGAGGAGACTTGATCTAAACACAGAGCAGCAGAGACGATTTAGTGGAGTGCAATAACTTTTATAATAAATTACTAAGTAACAAGCCACAAGGGGCCACAAATCAAGAGAGAAAAGATACCTGACATGACAAGGTAACCAGATAACTGAAGGCAAGGAGCAACTAATTGAAACTGGCTGGTTCGATGAGTGAATGAGGATTGTGGATGAGAGCTGGGTTTAAATAGGCTGCAAGTGATGAATTCAAAACAAACGATTTGTTAGCTGGGTAGAGGCTGTGAGGCGTCTGCTGTACAGGCCTGACAACTATTCTGTTATACAATACGTAGATCTGACTCTGATAAACTCAATGAATGACTTTTTCAACATGATAAATTTCATCCTGTATTAAACCTTTTGACTATACATGACCATGAATATATTCTGATGCTAATTACATTATACGTTGGTACCAAGACTATCAAGCCATATTGCAAATCTGTAAAACTCTGGTTAGATCACACTTGGAGTATTGTGTTCAGTTCTGGTTGCTACATTATAGGAAGGATGTAGAAGCTTTAGTGAGGGTGCAGAGAGAATGTCTTATGAGGAAAAGTTGAGCAGGCTAGAGCTTTCCCTTTGAAGCAAAGGAGGATGAGAGGTGACTTGATAGAAGTATACTAGATGATAAGAGGCATAGATAGACTGGACAATTGGACTTTTTCCAGGACGGTAATAGCTAATATGAGAGGACATAATTTTAAAGAGATTGGAATAAAGTTTAAGGAGGATGTCAGAGGTAGTTCTTTTACACAGAAAATAGTAAGTACAGTATATGGAATACACTGCTGAGTTGGTTGTTTTGAGGCAAATACATGAGGGATACTTAAGAGACTTAGATTGTCACATAGATGATAGAAAAATGGATGGCTCTGTGAGAGGAAATGGTTAGATTGATTTTCAAGTGGGTCACAAGATTAGTACCACATTGTGGGCCGAAGGGCCTGTACTGTTCTATGTTCATGGGTTTCCCTTGAATGCTGCAGCTTCTTCCCACATCTCAAAGATTGGCTAACTGCCTAAGTAAATTGCCCCTAGATTGCAGGTGAATATTGGATTCTTGGGAGAGCTGATGAGAGAATGGGAAATAGTATAAATGTGGGGTTGATAGTCAGTGTGGACTCAATGAGTGTAAGGACCATGCTGTATGAGTTTATGACTCTCTAGCCTCCTTCTGATTTCTCCAGCCCAGTGACCCTGGAAGGGGCTGGAATACCTAGCCTTAGTAACTCCAGAATTTTGTTATAGCCCAAACTGCAGTTCTTTGAAACACACAGACTCTTAACTAAAGTGATTTGATGCAGCTGACACTCATGGTTTCAAGTACACAGTTCCACCTCATCACCAGCATCACAACCTCCTGCTGAATGCTAGTTCACATCACCTCAAAAAATGCCTGAGTTATTTTGGGCACACAGCTTGCTCTGTATCTGATTGGCTTGCAGAAGTATAGTGCCCATAATTATCATGGTTCAGTTGAAAGTGTAGCTGCTAATGGATTATCAATAAGTCCCTTTGCAGATGTACAGTAAATTCCATTTAATGTACATGACTTCACTACTTTTGCTCCCCATTCCACTGCATTGAATGGTACCCCAGTTTTTCTGTTGTGTAACTTATGGTAAAGGGCCATAAATCTCAAACATTATCTCTGTTTCTCTTTCCACAGATACTGCCCGACATGCTAAACTTTTGCTGTTTTTGTTCTGCATCTTTGCAATTGATTTGGACACATCATATGTGGGAATCTCTGAAGAGTTCTTAGAATATCCTCATAAGAGTCTGTATTTGAAGTTTATGGTGCTAATAAACCCACTGGCATTTCATGTGTCTAGCACTACTAATAACTTCTTTCCTCTGTGCACATATAAGGACTTAAAAGATAGGAGCTAGGACTAATCTGTTCGATTCCTTGAGCCCACACTGTCATTTTACAATTCATAGCTGCCCCAGCACTTTTTGATTTTCTGTCTCAACACTTTTTTCTGGTACTATCTCCATTTTCCCTTGATTCCTCTAATATCCAATTATCTGTTTTATATCAATGGCTAACCCAAAATCCTGCAGCATAGGAAGTTCCAAGATTCACTACACCCTGAGTGAAGAAATTTCTGCTCATCTCAGTCCCCAACTTTTTTTTAGATTGTTACCTCCAGTTCTAATCTCCTCAGTTACTGGGAAGCATCCATATCCCATCTACCCAGGAAAGCTATCTGAAACTTTTGTCTGCTTTGATGGGGGGTTAATTCTAAACTGCAGAGAGTCAGTGTCTTGCTTGTACAATCTGCCAAATGAGTCAAGACTTGTCACTCTAGGATTTGGTCTGGTAAATCTTCACTGCACTCCCTCTCCAGCAAGTATATGTCCATTTTTAGAAAAGGACAACAAAATTGTATACAGTAGTTAAGGTATGATCTCATTAAGGCTCTATATAATTGTAGTAAAACACCATGAGTCTGATGCTCAATTCCTTTAGTAATAAATATCACTGACTAACTGATTTGTCTGCTGCACCTGCAGATTAGTTTTCAGCTAAACCTGTATAAGAAAACCCAAATTTCCTTGAACAGCCACATTTCCCAATCCCACCATTTAAAACATACTCACCATTTCAGGTTTTATCGTAGTAAAGTGAGAAAAAACCTCATGTTTATATTATTGCTGATTGATAATCTTGTCCATATCCATGTATCAATGTATCAAGGCATCAGTGTATCCTCACCACCACAGTAAAATGGATAATCTGGCACTCACAGGACTTTGGTTTCAGATCGGTGGATTTTCCAAATAATTCAACGTTATTCCCCTGAACGCTCCATAAAATAGTTGAAATTCACATGTTTTAATTGTTCCCAGCAGTATCATAAATTATTCAGGGAACCAGTAAGTTGCTTGGGAAACAGGGCCCTGGAGAGTTTAAAAGGACTGCAGGAAACAGAACCCAGTGAGTTTAAAGGGAGTGGCCCTGCAAGTTCTTTTCTTCTCTCCACTCTGATTGATTTCCCCCTTCACTACTGCCCTGCCAGAGCATCTGGACCCCAACTGCCCACTGCCTTGAAGTTTTTTCCCTATGTTAGTTTTGGTTCTTTTGCTAGTCATCTTCATACAATATTTCCTAGTTCCTGGTCATTCTGGATCTCTCTCATCATTTTGGTTTCTCTATATTTTCTCTAAAGCCTTCACTTCTTGTTTAAAGTAAGGCACCTAGAACTGGTGCCATACCAGTGCTCCAGTTCTGGCAGTACCAGTGTTTATAAAGGCTTGATATGACTTCCTTGTTTCATGTGCAAAGGACTGAAGAAGGTATTATGGAAATAGTGTATAAATTGGATTTTATTTTCCACAATTCCACAGATTATAGAATAGTTCTCACACTTTGGACAGCAGTAAATGTACTGCCACTATTTTTTTAAAGAGGGAGAAAATAAATAAACCCTATGGTCCCGTTGGCCCATTAACAATAATGCAAAACAAAATGCTAGAAGCTATAATAGAGGATAATATCAACAAGAATGGACAAGGTCAATATGGATTCCTGAAAGGGAAATTGTGGTTGCTACATGCACTCAAGTTTGGTTCATGTATTAGAGTGTAACTGATAAATAGATAGGGGTAAACTAGTGATGC
Source organism: Hypanus sabinus (assembly GCF_030144855.1). Taxonomy (NCBI): domain Eukaryota; kingdom Metazoa; phylum Chordata; class Chondrichthyes; order Myliobatiformes; family Dasyatidae; genus Hypanus; species Hypanus sabinus. The sequence goes on along the minus strand of NC_082722.1, from coordinate 14,544,843 downwards.
GGCCTACTCATATTTTAAAAAAAACATAATGTCCCATATAAAAGATTAGTATCTGAAATTAAAGTGCACAGGATTAGGACTAATAGATTGAAAATTGATTATCAGACAAAAAGGAGAGTCAGAATTAATGGGTCTTGCTTTGGGTGACAGTGTTAAATAAGGTACTGAGGGGATCAATGATTGGGCTTTCAGCTATTCAAACTATGATTTAGCTAAGGGATGGATTGTAATATTTCAAATCAACTAAACTATGAATTGTGAGAAGATACAAAAGGAGTTCAAAGTGACTCAGACAGATTGAGCAAATGGGAAAAAGCAAAATATTGGTCTCCTTATGCTGTTATGGAGGGAACGCAGTGAAGGTTCATCAGACTGACTCCTTGGATGATAGGACTGCCACGTGACAGGAGATTAAGTTGAGTTGGTCTGTATAACAGAGCTGAGAAGAATTAGTGGGATTCTAAAGGAACTTAAAAAATCTTGATGCAGTTGGACAGACTGGATACATGGGGGATGGTTCAATTGGTTTGGAATTCTAGAACAAGGAATCAAGAGTCTCAGATTACAGAGCAAGAGAACTGAGGCTGAAATAAGGAGAAGGAATCTTTTCACAGGGTGGTGAAATATGTGGAATTTGCATTCAGAGATATACAGAGACCGGTTTTCACATACATTTCAGAAAGATGTAGCTTGAGACATAAAAGATGAAAAGGTATGTGGGAAAATAGATGATCAGCTATAATTGTATTGAATGGCTTTCAGCCCTTCGGACTTTAAGGGTTGACTAGCCTATTTCCTACCCCATTTACCTGTTCCTATTTTCAATGTACCTATTTACTTATTACTTATTTATAAATAATTCTGATCCCCAGTATCTTTTTAACAATTTGCTCAACCTGCTTTGCCACTACTGATTAACTATATTTCCTATATTTTCGTTATGATATGGAAAGACATCATTCAGTCAGGCTGGTCTCTGCTGGTTTTCAGTGCTCTCGTTCGCTATGTACTTTTTTTATAATTGTACCCTCTTTACTGTCAGATCTTATATAGTTGCCGGTTTACAGAGGAAGGGGTGTAGTGTTAGGACAGGTGAGGGATATCCTGCTCCAGCCTGAGCGCCAGGCAGCTGCTGTACCCTAGGGAGCGCTGCTGACCGGAGTCTGCAGCGACGTCAGGCGCGTCCAATGTGACGTCATCGCGGGCCGCTGGTGCCGGCATCTTTACCAGGTGCCGCCAGGCAGCACTGCGAGTGGAGTGTCTCGGTCGTGGTTGGGTGCCGCCAGGAGCCGCTGTGGCCGGCCCTGTCAGTCCTGGTGCACGGTCTCCTCGCTGACACACCGGGCTTGTGACCGGTTTCTCTCCGCTGCCTCTGCAGCCGGTCGAACAATTCTACCGCCGCCGGCCTCGCCGTCCCTAACCTTGGCCTCCTCGCACTTTTGCTCCAGCGTTGCCTGCCTTCCCTAGCTGGGGCCCGCTCTCGTTGACCGGTCCTTTCCTACCTACCCGCCCCGGTGGAGGCTTCCGCTGGCTCCCCGGACCCCTTTGCTGAAGTTAAGCCGGGAGGTGCTGTGCTGGTTGTGGCTGGGCCTGGCTCCCAATAGTCGGTGTGTCCGGTGGCGGTGCGGTCTGTCTCCCACCCCCGCGGTATCCCGCTGGGGATTTCGCCCTTTTATCCCTGAGCTGAGCCCTGGCTCTGCCATGCCGGGTCCGGCTACCGGGAGCAGGGCACGCGTGTATGCCGAGGTAAACAGCCTAAAGCCCCGCGAGTACTGGGATTACGAGTTGCACGTTCCTGAGTGGGGGTAAGAGACATTTGCAGAGTAATGAAGTTAATATTATATGAATGCATTGACATCTATTTATGGAGTGAGTAATTCGCCTGGAGGTTGTAGAAATGCTGGTAAACGTAATAATAACGTGCAGAGCAGTCGTGTGAATAGGAATATGTGGAAATATAGTTTAAAAAAAAGTAATGGATTTACTTCTATGTCCCCAAAGGCATAAGCTCTTGTTGGCATACTGTATAAATGTTTAATTGTTGAGCCTCCTGAGTAATGTTGTGGTTAATTTCTTAATAAACTTCACATCATATGATTTCATGTTATGAACTGTCCTACATCATAGATATATTTAAGTAGGTATGTACTTGATTGTAATAATTGTGTTACCACTGATTTGAACCACACCCTTTTTATAAACTTCATAGTTAAATACAGATTACTCTACAGGTTATAAACAATTAGCTTTTGGCATTTGGAGTACCTTTTTATTGGCTTACTTGCCTAAATATTGACAAAATTAGATTAGAACTAAATGGCAGTGGCAAGAATGTGAAATCAAAGTCAATATTTTCAAAGGAGGTTGCTTGGCTCATTGAGGCTTGGGAACATAAATGTAACACTTGGATGGGTTTTCTTTCTATGTGGTTTCACATAGTTCTGCAAGACTTGAGCAATGTACAAAGTATTTCTAACTGGGAAGACACAGAAAATTTCATAATAGCCTTACTGATTAATACCTTTATGTTCAGAGTCTTTTGCCTTGAATTCTAGGGCCTGGGTGTGCATGATAACATTCTTTCTGAGGGACTTCATAACACCTACACCTGAACTGAAACACTCAATTTGGAGATTGGCAGTGTATAGTGACTGCTTTCTGTCCATGCAATTGTCAAAAAAAGAAAGTGCTATTTAAGTTATTTTGATATTTGTTTCTGTGTTAGGTTATGTTGCTTTTTTTTTGTTACCAATAGAACATTTGCTTTAGGGTTAGAATTTTAGTAAGGAAAAAGCTGATATATCAAATTGATTGAACAATACTTACCAACTCTTCCTGCTGAGGGAAGAGCAGGATTCTAGCAAGGCTGCATATTCCTAATGGGTATAATATTAAAGTAGTCAAGATGTTTCTGAGTTGTATAAAGTGAAATTTTAAATATTAAATTATTTCTGTCAAAAATTGAAGATTTTTAGCAGAATCAACATTAAGATGCATCGTTAGTTGCCATGAAGCAAAACAAATACTGTCTGCACATGTCAGGGAAGCTACTTGATTTACTCAATTTGATTTTTTGAGATTTATTCAGACACCTTGGATGCATTAACTGCAAACAATAAAAACACAACTCTATTTAAATATGCATTTGAGACAACTCTGACCATGTGCATGTTCCTGAAAGGCTCTTGTCTTTTTTTGACACTTACCTGTAAAGAATAGAGTTATAAATCTTTCAGTAAAATATTTTCAAGGAATTTGAGCAAGTGTTGAAACTATGGCATTCCAAATGCTGAATTTGTTGGTGCTGACTTGGCTCATTATCTTAAAACATGCAATGTTTCTTTTTATTCTCATAATATACTCAGAAATTAAAATCAAGAAGGTAAAATTTAAATTTAGATGTTAAGAACCACTCCGTGATGTTTATCATAATTTGCTGTTGCATTTTGTTGCTGTTTTACATTTTTGCCAAAAGATGTTTTTTAAAAAAAAAGTTCTAAAAGTAAACACAATTTTACCAAGTATGACCAGAAACAAAAAGATGATAGATCTGTTCTGTTTGGTGATAATGGGACAGCTGTTTCTCTACATGTAGAATCTTTGAAATGCTTAATAATTCCCAGAAAGGTCTTGGTTTAACATTGTGTTCAATGTAAAGCAGAAAATGCTGGGAATACTCCGGCCAGGTTGCACCTGCTGCAAGAATTTATGTTGACATTTTTTCAGCATTCTAACAGCGCCTTTGATCTACAAAGTTAATTCAGTTTCTCTTCTCAAAGGTGCATCCTGGTCTGAGTATTCCCAGCATTTTCTGTTCTTATTTTACAGGGCCTTAGGGAAGAACACACAAAAACGGGTCCTTTGGCCCATCTACTCCATGCTGAAACCAGTTAAACTGCCTACTATCTGTGTCTGGACCATAGCCCTCCCTATCCCTACTATCCATGTACTTATACAAGCTTCTCTTAAATATTGAAATTAAGCTCGCATGGATCCAATGTGCTGGCAGCTCATTCCACATTGTCACGACCCTCTGAGTGAATGTTTCCCCTAGTTCCCCTCAAAATTCTCATCTCTTACCCTTGGCCATGACCTCTGGTTGTTGTCCCACCCAACTTCAGTGGAAAAAGCCTGCTTGTATTTACCCTATCTATACCCCTCATAATTTTGTATACTGCTATTAAGTCTCCCCTCAATCTTCACAAACGAGAAAATCTGCAGATGCTGGAAGTCTGAGCAACACACACAAAATGCTGGAGGAGCTCAGCAGGCCAGGCTGCATCTATGGAAAAGAGCACAGTTGACGTTTCAGGCTGAAACCCTTCCAAAGTTGGGTTTCGGCCCAAAACATCAACTGTTCTTTTTTTCATAGATGCTGCTTGGCCTGATGAGTTCTCCAGCATTTTGTGTGTTCCTTTCAATCTTCTACGTTCTAAAGAATACAGCCCTAACCTATTCAATCTTGCCTCCAGACCTGGCATCATTTTTGTAAATTTTCTCAGCATTCTTTCAACCTTGTTTATTTACATCTTTCCTGTAGGTAGGTGGCCAAAACTGCACACATTACTCTAATGTGGCCTCATTACTCTAATGGTAATGTAGGCCTCACCAACATCTTGTACAACTTCAACTTTAGATGTACCTCATCTGTATTTTTCCCATTTTCATTATTTTCCTCACCATTCTCTGTATTATATGCCATGCCTTAAGCTCTTGAAAAAGGCTGGACTGTAATTTCTGAGTGAGATTCTATTTAGGTACCAAGGCATCAGGTCATGTTCAACATTAATGCTAATTTGAACCATGGTTCCCTTCTAATTCAATTAAATCACTTGGATACATTTGTATAACACTAGGTTTGACAGTGCAAAAGATGATTTTTCATATTACTGCTTGAAGACAGTAAAAGAAGGATGCTGCAAAGAACTGCAGATGTAAGGAAGCCCAAAGTAAAAACAGAAATATGCTGGAAATCCCTAGCAGTTCAAAGTAGCAATTGTGAAGTAAGAAATAAAATATTTTGGGTTGATGACTTATCAGTTAAAAGGAATCTCACTCAAAGTGCATAGATTTTGGTTATTAAAGAATTGGTAGGGTATGGGAATTGTGTTAGAGAGTGCTGCTGAGGTTAGAATTTCAGACATGACCTTGATGACAGGAAAAAGCTCAAAACATTAATCACTGAGTGGACCTTTGTAACATCTCCCAAATTTTCATGCTTGTTTCTTGTATTCTTGAACTTGATATGCAAGAGATTTTTGATTGGGTTTGTGGTTCTGTCATTTGAAAGGAGGCCTCAGGACTGTACTCTGAGCAACAGAAAGCTCCCTTCATGGAATTCATAAAATATATGCAGAGTAATTTCCCCCCTAGAGTTCCTACTTTGTAAAAGCACAACTGTTGTACAGCTCTAGCAAGGAAGGGTGTGATATAATCTCATCCTCTCGGGGCATTTATTATCACAGTGGCTTGTAATAATTGCAAAGAAAGGTTCTAAAAATTGGAGACAGAATGCCTTTGATCAAGTTTTATTATCTGATTAAAATGAAAGGCCTTGGATGTGGACACCAGGTAGTTTGACAGGGAAATTGTGATTGAGATGTTTTGTGGTGGATAAGACTCATCTTGAGCTTCTAGCAAAGTTTTTGAAAACACTTACAGTTGCCACAGGTTTTTAATAAACTTGTGTATTGTAGAATTCTGCAGTTGGTAATGCACCAAATTTGAGTTCTTCTAACGTTTGAAAGATCAATGTCCATTTGGCTACTCCAAGCTCCACAGTACCTGATTTTTAAAACTTGTATGAGCTGGGCTATTAATAGATGGGGCTTTTCAGTTTGAACTTTTAGAATGGGGGAGGGGGAGCTAAAAAATTCAAGTGACTTTCACTCATTAAAGACAATAAAACATTCAGTCAATTTAACAAGGGATACTTTTAGGTGATACAAGTGTCCTTTATCCTAAGAATTAGAAGCTTGGCCTTCTCTATTACAAGCAGCAGTAAATTCAAGTTTTGGTTTTGGGGGGGGGGGGGGGGACAGGATATCTGTTTTTACAAAGCTGCTGCTGAGCCAATTGCAGTACCCCTTCTCACAGCCAAACTATGTAATATATTAATAAAGGTAAGTCATGGTGCTATCTAACATGTGGGATATTGGGATTGGTAAAATAACACAAGATACAAGTTAATGCCAATATTAATTTCCCTCCTGCATTTTCATTTGCCATTCAATAGGTCAATTAAATTGAAAATTCCCAACTTTCTCCTATTTTAAAGCTATTTCAATTCTGTCTGGTTCATCAGTAAAATCTGTTGTGAATTAATCTGAGCATTGGGTCATTTTGATTGGATCTCACCTACCCTCTAAAAGCTTAAGCAGATTCAAAATGTTGATATTAACTTGTACTATTCCACTCTCACACCATCCTGTGCATGTTGACCTGGAGTGATTCCTGATTGGTTGTAAATATGGTGTTAAAATTCTCAGCCTCATTTTCAAATCCTTCTATTACATCTACAGGGTACAGAGGAGATTTACCAGGATGCTGCCTGGTTTAGAGTATGGATTATGATCTGAGATTAAGGGAGCTGGGGCTTTACTCTTTGGAGAGAAGGAGGATGAGAGGAGACATGATAGAGGTCTACAAGATATTAAGAGGAATAGACAGAGTGGACAGCCAGTGCCTCTTCCCCAGGGCACCACTGCTCAATATAAGAGGACATGGCTTTAAGGTAAGGGGAGAGAAGTTCAAGGGGGATATTAGAGGAAGGTTTTTCACTCAGAGTGGTTGGTGTGTGGAATGCACTGCCTGAGTCAGTGGTGGAGGCAGATACACTAGTGAAGTTTAAGAGACTACTAGACAGGTATATGGAGGAATTTAAGGTGGGGGGTTATATGGGAGGCAGGGTTTGAGGGTCGGCACAACATTGTGGCCAAAGGGCCTGTAATGTGCTGTACTATTCTATCTAGCCTTCCATTTGTTGGAGGACTCTTTGTTCCTCCAACTTTGCTGTAGACTTCATTCTGAAGCATCTCCACTTCTTTCCCTAGTTCCTGTTTGTCTTTGTTAGATTTCAGTCACCAGTATTAATCTCCTTGGCTATTTGTAGAGTTTGGGTTGCTATTATGCATATTGCTGTTTACCTCCACACACCAATTAGTAAAATGGCCAAATAAAATTAAGTATTCATTTTCATCACACTGGACCAGAAATGTTTAACCTTGAGCTCTTTATATTGAGGTGAAACGGTTAATATTAAAAGCATTGTATTATCAAATCCATTGTGAACTTTGAGACTTTCAAAATGGGTACAGTACTTGAATCATGTGGGCCCATGTCAACAACTAAACTGAAAGTAACAAACTTTTTTATGTATGTTTGAATTTTGCACATTAGTGGTACAGTATGTTGCCCCAAATTCAATGGACAGTGCACTTACTAGTAGCAACAATCCTTGAAGTCTTTTGTCAGTTTTACTCATGTATAGTACAATGGGTCACGCATTTTTCTCTTACTTTGTTGCTGTGTGTTTAGTGGACCAGGAGATTAGAGTTCACTTTAATGGAACGTAAGTGCTTCTCAGTGTCAAGTCTGTGACTGGAATATTCATATTCTGCAGCAGACCTTTTTCTCTATCCTGCCTTGTAAGGAGTTTTTTTTAATAAACTCATTTCAATAAACACTGCAGACATTCTCTTTTCTCCTTCACACCCTATGTAAACAACTCTGCCAACAATTTCAGTGTTCTGTTTACACTCAGATTTTGTGTTCACAATTGTCTGCTTCCTCCTTAAAGGCCCTGCTTGATAAATTGAGTTATGATTATTGGACCCAGCAGTACTAAAGTCCATTCTTTGTGTGGGTGTTTATGGTTATTTTGACAAGACAATATCTGCCTCCAGTCCTCCTGGATCTTTTGAGTTGTGGTCAATGATTGGTTTCAAACATGAGTCTGGCTTTATACTTTTCTATTTTCTTTCGCATTCCAAAGAATAATAGTTATTATTGTCAGCATCAGGTTTATTATCACTGACATGTTATGAATTTGTTGCATTGTGGCAGCAGTACTATGCAAGACATAGCAAGTGGTGATACAACCAGTCAGAATGTTTTCCAAGTCTTTGGTGACATACCAAATCTCCTCAAACTCTGAATGAAATAGAGCCATTAGCGTGCTGCCTTCATGATTACATCAGTGTGTTGAGCCCAAGATGGTTCCCCTGCGATCTTGACACCCAGGGACTTAAAACTGTTGACCCCATCCATCAATGGCCCATCAACAAGGATTGTTATGTGTTTTCTTGATTTTCCTTTCCTGAGGTCCTCAGTTTGTTTATTGGTCTTGCCGATATTGAGTGCGAGGTGATTATTGCAAAACGATTCAACCAGCTGATCAATTTCACTGAAGGCTTATTGCCATCTAAGATTCTGCTAAAAGCAATGGTGACTTCATTGAGTTTATAGATGCTGTTTAAGCTTTGCCTAGCCAAACAGTAAAGAGTGTAGAGAGAGTAGATCAGTGGGTGAAGCACACATTCTTGATAGGTTCTTGTTTAGTAAGGATGTCAAAGTTACATGGAGAAGATAGGAGAATGGGGGTGAGGGGGGAAATAAAATAGCCATGACCAAATAGTAGAGCAGACTCAATGGGCCGAATGGCTTAGTTCTGCTCCTATGTCTTGTGGTCTTGAGATGCACCAGTACTGACAGAGAAGTGTTATTACTGATCTGCACTGACTGTGACCTCACAATAAGGAAGTCGAGGATCCAGTTGCAGAGAAGAGGTGCAGAGGCCCAGGTTATGAAGTTTGTTGATTAGTACTGAGAGGATGATGGTGTTGAATGTAATTCATAAAGAGCAGCCTTGCGTATGGTTTGCTATTGTCTAGATGCTGCCTGAGCTCTCATCAGCCATGTACTGTTGCACTAGAAAAGGCTATGTTTTCCAGTTTTAATGTTTGTTCATGATGTGTCTCTTCTGCTTTCCTAAAAGTGAACATAGTTGAGGCGTATCTGAACATCAGGACTTTACAAAGTAATGTGCAGTAACCAGCTGTATTGTGCATCATTTTACACTTGTAAAATACTCTGGTATACCCACAGCATTAAATGTAGATCTAAGATTGCCTCTAAGATTGTCCTGCATTAAAACCTATCCTCCTGCTTGGTTGAGGTTGTCTCAATCCTCAGGTTTCCCTTTCATTTCATTTCCCTTTTTATTCTCTGCATGCCAGCATATGAATTCAGAGCAGCAGTTCATGGTTGATCTAATTTTAACCCCTTTTCCACAATCTTGCACGTCTACAGTAAGCTTTCACTCTTTTGCTGATCAAGCATCAACCTTGCTTCTGCTTTAAAATACTCAGACTCAAATTCCATCTTTAAGGGAGTCCCAAAACTCATAACCCTTAGTGAAAATTTTAAAAACTGTGTCATCTGTCTTAATGATAGGTAGTGGTGTCAGTGCTATTGCGGGCACATATTTGCCTGCATGTTAATTTTGGTAAGGCTCCTGAAGTTTGGAAAATGAGCCTTATTATGGATCTGGATTTACTTGCCACTGAGTTTTAGATTTGATTATGTACAGCTTGTTTGAAATGGTCGAAATCTTGCTGAAATGAAGTACCTTGGAATGGTTTTCCTCATTAAACCTTTCTATTACCCGTTAGCTTGAAAAGCTCACTGTTAATTTCTGAATATGCAATTGAAAACTGAACGGCAAAGATGAAATGTATCTGGACCCTTGATGAATGAGGGGATTAACAATGGGTCTTTGACAAGAGAAAACACATTTCAAGACACATTCTAATAGGAAAGAGACAAAAGTCAACTCAACTTTTATTGTCATTTCGACCATAACTGCTGCACAGTGCATAGTAAAAATGAGACAGTGTTTTTCAGGACCATGGTTTACATGACACAGTACAAAAAAGTAGACTGAACTACATAACAAAAAAAACCAGAGAAAGCTACACTAGACTACAGACCTACACTGGACTGCATAAAGTGCACAAAACAGTGCAGGCATTACAATAAATAATAAACAGGACAGTAGGGCAAGGTGTCAGTCCAGGCTTCAGGTATTGAGGAGTCTGATAGCTTGGGGGAAGAAACTGGACGTGAGAGCCCAAATGCTTCGGAGCCTTTTCCCAGACGGCAGGAGGGAGAAGAGATCGTATGAGGGGTGCATGGGGTCCTTCATAATGCTGTTTCCTTTGCGGATGCAGCGTGTATTGTAAATGTTCGTGATGGCGGGAAGAGAGACCCTGGTGATCTCAGCTGACCTCGCTATTCGCTGCAGGGTCTTGTGATCCGAGATGGTGCAATTTCCGAACCAGGTGTGATGCAGCTGCTCAAGATGCTCTCAATACAACCCCTGTAGAATGTGATGAGGATGGGGGGTGGGAGATGGACTTTCCTCTGCCTTCGCAAAAAGTAGAGACGCTGCTGGGCTTTCTTTGCTGTGGAGCTGGTGTTGAGGGACCAGGTGAGATTCTCCGTCAGGTGAACACCAAGCAATTTGGTGCTCTTTATGATCTCTACCGAGGAGCCATTGATGTTCGGTGGGGACTGGTGCCCTCCTGAAGTCAACAACCATCTCTTTTGTTCACATTAAGAGACAGGTTGTTGGCTCTGCACCAGTCTGTTAGCCGCTGCACCTCCTCTCTGTAAGCTGACTCGTCGTTCTTGTTGATGAGACCCACCACGGTGCTGTCATTGGCAAACTTGATAATATGGTTTGAGCTGTGTGTTGCAGCACAGTCGTAGGTCAGCAGAGTGAACAGCAGTGGACTGAGCACGCAACCCTGGGGAGCCCCTGTGCTCAGTGTGATGGTGTTGGAGATGCTGCTCCCGATCTGGACTGACTGAGGTCTCCCAGTCAGGAAGACTAGGATCCAGTTGCAGAGGAAGGTGTTCAGGCCCAATAGGCTCAGCTTTCCAATCAGTTTCTGAGGGATGATTGTGTTGAATGCTGAACTAAAGTCTATGAACAATGTCCGAGCGTATGTGTCTTTTTTGTCCAGGTGGGTTAGGGCCAGGTGGAGGGCGGTGGCAATGGCGTCATCTGTTGAAAGGAAAAAAGGAAATTAGAAAGATCAAAGACATTAAGCAAAACATTTAAAATCTACGCAGGCTGGAAGATTTGATTGTCATCGATTAGTTTTGGTGCCTGTTGTAATTTCAATCAGTTTAATGTTCAAATTTAAAATTAATTTTAAAATTCAGGATGAAGCAACAAGTGAAGTAGTTTAATAAATTAAGTTGAGAACTCTGCCAGAATGCAAATTATCATCACGTGCTTGCCAATATGTGCGGTAATAATATTTTTCTAGCAAGGTTAGTTCATCTATTATCCACTGAAACCTGCGAATAAATTTTCCTTCCTGTGGTTACTCCATTGACTTAGTTCATAACTTAGTTTGTCTATTAGTTGTGATTTACTAATAATAGTGTGATTTGAAACCAAAAAAGAATAATTACCATTTACAATTACAAACTAACATTAGTTCCAGAGAGACCAGTGATGGAAAGGACCAGCAGTTTCAAGTTCCCGAATGTCAGAGTTTTCTGAAGATCTATCCTAAACTCAACGTAATTTTGCAATTGCATCAAAGACTCAACAACAGCTATATTTCATTAGGGGTTTGAGAAGACTTGGTATGTCACCAAACATGCTTGCGAATTTCTACAGATGTACTGTGGGAAGAGTTCCAACTGGTTGCTTCACCAACTGATATGGAAGGGCTACTGCACAGGTTCAGAAAAATCTGCTGAAAATTGTAAACTCAGTCTCCCAAGCATCAAGGACATCTTTAAAATGTGGTGTTCAAAAAGGCAGCCTCCATTATTAAGGACTCTTATCAGCCAGGACATGCTCTCTTCTCATTGCTGCCATCAAAGAGGAGATAGAGAACCTGAAGGCACACATCGAACATTTTAGGAACAGGTTCTTTCCCACTGCCCTCTGAATGGAAAATGAATCCATATACACTACCTGACTTTTTATCTAGTCTTCATGTAATTTCCTCAAAGAATTCCAACATCTGTCAAGCAAGATTTTCCTCTTAAAGAAATCATGCTGATTTTGGTCTATTTCATCATCTGCCTAAAAACCTTAGCCTTAACAATAGACTCAAATCTTTCCAACACTAAAGCCAAGCTATCTGGTCTATAAGTTGCAAACACGAGGAAATCTGCAGATGCCGGAAATTCAAACAACACACACAATATGCTGGTAGAACACAGCAGACCAGGCAGCTGCCTGGTCTGCTGTGTTCTACCAGCTTTTTGTGTGTGGTTGGTCTATAAGTTTCTTCCTTCTGCCTCCTCCCTTTTTGAAAAGTGGAGTGACATTTGCAATTTTCCAGTCTCCTGGAACCATTCCAATATCTAGTGCAAGGGTTCCCAACCTGGGGTGCAAGATGGAATTTCAGGGGGTGTGACAAAGAGTGGCTTGTGTCCTTGAGTGACGAGTCACGAGTCATCACTCAGCCAGCTGCCAGTGTGCCTTGAAGTGATAGTAACGTTTGTCCCAAGCACACTCTAGTCTCCCACTGCCCGAGTCGAAAGAGACGTAAACTCACTCCAGTCTCCCGCTGCCTGAGTCAGCATTGAGGATTCTCATCGGTGTTACCTGGGAAGTTACACCTCAGAGTTGAGGAGTCTCATCAATGTTAGCTAGAAGGTTACATCTCAGAGTTAAATATCATCTCATAATGCCAAAATCTTTACACATCCCAAATCAACCATCGAGTAATGACTTCGCATTAAAACCAAACTTGCAGACAGTAGGTAAATTATACAACTATAGAATTTTAAAAAGCTGCATCTTGATAAAAAGCAGCTGAAGTCATTCATTCGTATTTGTCTCAATGCATTAAAGAAGTTTTTGCATTTCAAAGGTTTTTTCTCTCTTAAAAGGTTTTTTTTCTTGAATCGTTGATAATTTTGATTTGTGTTAGTTGAGGCAGTATCATGGTTAGCACCGAGGACTTTGAATTGTGTGATAGGAGTTCATATCTTCAGTTGCTTTGGCAAGTAAGGTGAAAATAAATCCAATGTGTTTCTACAGTTATATTAATAGCAAAAGGATAATGAGGGATAAAATTGGTCCCTTAGAGAATCAGAGTGGACAACTATGTGTGGAGCTGAAAGAAATGGAGATTTTGAACAATTTCTTTTCTTCGGTATTCACTAAGGAGAAGGATATTGCATTGTGTATGGTAAGGGAAACAAGTAGGGAAGGTATGGAAACTGACAATTAAAGTGAAAGAAATACTGGTACTTTTAAGGAATATAAAAGTGGATAAATCTCCAGGTCCTGACAGGATATTCCTTAGGACCTTGAGGGAAGTTAGTGTAGATATAGCATGGGCTTTGACAGAAATATTTCAAATGTCATTAGAATCAGGGATAGTGCCGGAGAATTGGCGTATTGCTCATGTTGTTCCGTTGTTTAAAAAGGGTTCTAAGAGTAAACCTAGCAATTAATGGAAAGTATTCTTAATGTATATATAATTATCTGGATAGACAGGGTTTGATTAGGAACTGTCAACATGGACTTGTGCGTGTAAGGTCATGTTTGACAAGTATTATTGAATTTTTTGAAGAGGTTATGAGGAATGTTGATGAGGGTAAAGCAGTGGATGTTGTCTATATGGACTTCAGTAAGGCCTTTGACAAGGTTCTGCACGGAAGGTTAGTTAGGAAGGTTCAATCGTTGGGTATTAATATTGAAGTAGTAAAATGGATTCAACAGTGGCTGGATGGGAGATGCCAGATAGTAGTGGTGGATAACTGTTTGTCAGATTGGAGGCTGGTGACTAGTGATGTGCCTCAGGGATCTGTACTGGGTCCAATGTTCTTTGTCATATACATTAATGATCTGGATGATGGGGTGGTAAATTGGATTAGTAAGTATGCAGATGATACTGAGATAGGTGGCGTTGTGGATAATAAAGTAGGTTTTCAAAGCTTGCAGAGAGACTTAGGCCAGTTAGAAGAGTGGGCTGAAAGATGGCAGATGGAGTTTAATGCTGGTAAGTGTGAGGTGCTACATTTTGATAGGACTAATCCAAATAGGACATACATGGTAAATGGTAGTGCATTGAAGAATGCAGTAGGACAGAGTGATCTAAAAATAATGGTGCATAGTTCTCTGAAGGTAGAATCTCATGTGGATAGGGTGGTGAAGAAAGCTTTTGGTATGCTGGCCTTTATAAATCAGAGCATTGAGTATAGGAGTTGGGATGTAATATTAAAATTGTACAAGGCATTGGTGAGACCGAATTTGGAGTATTGTGTACAGTTCTAGTCACCGAATTATTATAGGAAAGATGTCAACAAAATAGAGAGACTACAGAGAAGATTTACTAGAATGTTACCTGGGTTTCAGCACCTAAGTTACAGAGAAAGGTTGAACAAGTTAGGTCTTTATTCTTTGGAGCGTAGAAGGTTGATGGGGGAGTTGATAGAGGTATTTAAAATTATGAGGGGGATAGATATAGTTAACGTGGATAGGCTTTTTCACCCATTGAGAGTAGGGGAGATTCAAACAAGAGGACATGAGTTGAGAGTTAGGGGGCAAAAGTTTAGGGGTAACATGAGGAGGAACTTCTTTACTCAGAGAGTGGTAGCTGTGTGGAACGAGCTTCCAGTAGAAGTGGTAGAGGCAGGTTCGGTATTGTCATTTAAAGTAAAATTGGATAGGTATGTGGACAGGAAAGGAATGGAGGGTTATGTGCAGGTCAGTGGTACTAGGTGAGAGTAAATGTTCAGCATGGACGAGAAGGGCTGAGATGGCCTGTTTCTGTGTTGTAATTGTTATATGGTTATAAGAGCACTTCAAGAACAAGCATGGCGGAGCTGATGTTGAAGGACATGATGCTGGGTCATTGAAAATCAAAAGGGCTCGTGTTGATTCACAAGGGTCTCTTCCAAAATTAGGGTTTGCTTCTGTTGAAAATCCACTACTACTTGTATCATAACAAGTGGCATATAAAGTGGCCAAATCCAAGAATCCTCATACTGTTGCGGAAGATGTCATCAAGCCATGTGCACTGCAAATGGCAACAATTATCCTGGGCAAAGAAGCAAGAAAAAAATTTGAACAGGTGCCCCTATCAAAAGATGTCATTCACAACAGAATTAGTGATTTGAGTGAAGATATTTTGGACCAAGTCATCTCAGATGTCAGAGCTAGTCCTCTTAAAAGCTCTATTCAGTTGGATCAGTCAACTGATGTCTCCAGTTGTAGTCAACTCATCACATTAGTGAGGTATGTCAATGATGGTGCTGTGAAGGAGATTTCCTGTTTTGAAAACAAACAGATCTGCAAAGGATGTGATGCAGCTGGTGAAAGACTTCTTTGCCAAACATGATTTAGATATCAAAGTCATTGGTTTTGTGTGCACTGACAGGCACCTGCAATGCTTGGAAATAAATCTGGCTTTTCTGCATTAATGAAAAAGGAGACTCCAGACTTGCAAGTTACCCATTGTTTTCTTCATTGGCATGCTTTGGCATCAACAACATAGTCTCCAAATTTGAAGAAAGTCCTTGATACTTGTGTGAAGATCATCAACTGGATCATCACATCTTCAAATCATTTTGTGAGGATCTGGGAAGTGAACATTCAGTTTTGCTTTTCCACACAGAAGTCCGTTGGTTGTCACGAAGACAAGTTTTAATATAACCATATAACAATCACAGCACGGAAACAGGCCATCTCGGCCCTCCTAGTCCGTGCCGAACTCTTAATCTCACCTAGTCCCACCTACCCGCACTCAGCCCATAACCCTCCACTCCTTTCCTGTCCATATACCTATCCAATTTTACCTTAAATGACACAACTGAACTGGCCTCTACTACTTCTACAGGAAGCTCATTCCGCACAGCTGTCACTCTCTGAGTAAAGAAAATCTGCTTCTTTAACCTGCTTCTTTGAACTGCGGGAAGAAATCAAAGTTTTTCTGGAGGAGCGTGAATGTGATCTGGTTGGGGCAATGGAATCACAGGAATTCGCCCAAATGCTGTCTTTCTTAGCTGACGTTTTCACTTGTATGAATGACCTGAGTGCTTCTCTTCAAGAAAAAGCGATAAGCATATTGAAGGCTTGTGAAAAATTGAATGCCTTCAAAGAAAAGTTATGTCTTTGGCATTGAAGGATGGAAAGAGGCAGTCTCTCAAATTTTTTCTTCACTAGAAGAGATGGCCAATAATGCTGGATCCATAACTCCTACTGTGCGTGAAGAAATTGAGGCTTATTTGGAAATGCTCTCAGAATCGTTTGATGGATATTTTGCTGCTGGAGACCTGAAGATTTCAGAAGAATGGATCATGAATCCATATTCCTACAATTTGGAGAAAATGTTGGATGAAGAGCTGAAGGAAGATCTTATTGATTTGCAGACAAATCGAGCTCTTGAAATGCAATTTGAAAGCAAGACTTTGGAGGAGTTTTGGTGTGCAGCACTGGATATGTTCCCAGGACTTGGTGGAAAAGCGCTCTGTGTCCTCATTCCATTTGCAACAACATACTTGTGTGAATCTGGATTCAGTTCTCTTTTGTCAATCAAGATAAAATCTAGGAATCGCCTGAATCCACAGGCAGACCTGCGGATCACAGTCAGCAAAAAAGTTCCACATTTTGACAAAATCATGAATGAGAAGCAGGAGCAAAGAAGTCATTGAACTTCTTTTCACAATTGGGATTGATTTTACTGTTTACAATTTTTTCTGAATAAATTAGAATCTAATTGCTCAATTTATATTTGCATTTATGCACCGAGTTAAAAACTTATTTTTTTAAGTTCAATTTGTTCACCCATAGTATTATATGTGGTTCAATTTGTGGTTCAAAAATTAGAAATTAGACTTCATCTTCAAATGTGATATTACTTTTGTAGGTGGTGCGAACATTAATCAAACATTTCCTAGGGGTGTGGGGCACAGAAAAGGTTGGGAACCACTGATCTAATGATTCTTGAAGGAACACTAATGCCTCCACAATCTCTTCAGCTACCTTTTTCAGAAGCCTGAGGAATAGTTCATCTGGTCTAGGTGACTTATCAACCTTCAGAACTTTCAGCTTCCCAAGCACCAGTTCCTTAGTAATAGCATTCCTAATCACTTCTGCCCCCCACACTTTTCAGAATATTATGTGCCATCTCTTTGCTTTTATGCTGTCTTTGATTTCCCTTGTCAGCTACAATTGTGTCATCCTCTTTAGAATTTATGGTGTATCTATCCTGTGCCTTTCAAATTGTGCTCATTGCTTTTCTGTCATTCCTGCTACTGTTCTCCCTATGCCCCCCATCAACTCTGGCCAGTTTCTCTCTCATGCCTCTAATTCCTTTTACTGTAATACCGATGCATCTGACTCCTGTAGTTAGAGAGGGAAAAGTTAACATTATTCATATCCCTAGATTCCTACAATATCTGGAGATCTGTCATTCAGTTTATGATGAAATTAATGTGCAGTACCTGGGTCAAAAGTTCAGACGTTTGCTTTTGGTTGGTCAGAAACCAATGATGGGTGCATGCTTCTAAAAGGTTTTTGTCTGTTTTGATATCTGCCAATATGGTATGGGGATCTATAAATTCTTCAGTAAAATGTTTACATGGAGTTTGGGCAAATGTTGTGGAAATAGTATTCCTAGTCCTGGTCATCTTTGATTGCTGACTTTGTTCAGATTTGTTGGTTAATATTTTTTGGTTGACCTTGTCTTTCTTTATTCATAAATTTTCCCCCTCTTCACTCTCCCTCTTTGCAAAGTCAGTTTGGCCCCTAGTTCAGCTCCTTGTGCCCCATCATTGTAATGCCATCTGGTCAACAAACTGTGGAATTCTATTCTTAAATTCCTCTGTTTCATCCCCCTCAGGTCAAACCTTTTTGTTTTTGGCATGAATTATTTGTGATCACATATTAGAAGGGGAATTTAGTTTGTTTCCTGCAGCTAGGAAGAGCAGTAAATGAAAGTCAGTTTCTCCTCCACTTGTTGCTCCTGGCAGCAGTTCTTAATTGGTGCAGGGGTGTGTGTTCCTACTTCCCAGTAACTCTGTAGTCAAGTGATAGAATGCAGATTTGTTTAACGAGTGTCATATTTTACCCTGGAGTGGAGGTGCACCTATCAAATGAAAGTTTCTAATGGAGATGCCAGGTCTAGTAAAATAGACTCAATCTACTGTACCAAAACATGCTGAGAAGGGAACACTGAGCTGGCACAATGTTATGGTACTTTGAAAGGTAGATGAATATCAATTAAAGGTAATAATAATGGTGCATACATAACTAGGTCAATTTGCAAACAACCTGGGATATTATTCAGTACTGTCCATTGAACCTTTGAGATTTGATGTCAGAATTGTTATTTTTCTGATAGGTATAATATAGTGATAAATAGAACTAGCCTGGTCGGGGAAACTTGAGCCTGCATTGCTATTAAACAAGATTATGGCCAATTTTTGACCTCAACTTCAGACATTGTAGGAATCTAGGGATCTGGGTGGACTGGAGATCTGTCATTCAGTTATGAAATTAATGTACATTAGTTTGGTTTAAGAAGTTTAAAAGGTCCACCACACTGAACACATTTCTGCTTATCTCGCTCTGAAGTGGTTTGCCCATTCTTTTGAGATTGTTATACCCCCATTGCATTTTTAGAGAAGTAGGTCTATACTGTCCCCTCTCTCAAGGGAAAAGATACCAGAACTGAGATGTAAAAGCAAGGCCTTGCCTTCATTTGCAGATGGGAATAAGATTACATAGCAAAATTTCAAGTAAAGATGGCAGTACTCGGAGTTTCTCTAGTCATTGTGTATCCTTTCACCAATATCTGAAAACAAACTATATTGTTACCTTCTCATCTGTAAGTTGTTTGCTCTACTTAATGTTGAGGAACTATAAATGTACTTATGGTGGTGAAGTGCCTTCATTTTGCAAGAGGCTGCATAAGTAAAACTTTTAGTACAGGTAGCTTTTCAGGATGAATTGTGTAAACAAGAAAAATCATTTTTGTTACAATTGTCTGGAGCCAAAAATGATCAAAAGCTTCCTCCAAATGTTTGGGAATCTGAACAAAGTCCCTTAGAATTTTAAAAGCAAAATTTTCTTCAGGAGCCAAATAAACATTTTCAGGAGTGAGCATTGAAAGACAGTGCAGACTCCTTTTGAAGTAGACTTGCATTGTTTTATATAGAAGGAAACTTGTTCTTGCAGGGACTTGTAACTTTAGTTCTGCAGTGGAAGTGATGCATGCTGAACAACTTTTCTTGTAGACTAGGTCTACTACAGTGTGAGTAATATTATAGGAAGAAAGGTAGTGAAAATAATCTGGTGAAGGCACAGGCTTCCTTGAGTACTCCACTCTGTTTTGCCCTGTATTGAAGGTGTTGGGATGGAGATTACTGGAAGGTAAGCTTTGTGGATTTGGATAGGAGTCCTGCTTTCTGTTCTACCATATACACCAAAATTAGTTGAGCTTAAATCTAAGATGTTAGTTATTTTACATATTTTTGGAAAAATCTTAAAAAGGGCTAATACAAAGTTTGAACAGCAGAATCATACAAACTGGGATTTGTTAGGCCTGTGTGTTGCATTACAAAGTGTTAAAACGTAGCTAATCTTTTTCTTGCTCATTTTAAGCTTTTGATTACTTCACCCTAGAACAGACTTTCTTTTTGCTCTGCTTGTTTCTCTCTGAGAGAGATGTGTGTAGGATGTATGCTGAGAAATGTACATGACCCAGTTGGAGTAATTCCTGGATTTTTTTTCTCCTTCCCACATGCGAATTATTGACCCAGGTTCACAATCTGGTGCTCACTTGTAAGGGAAGCATGCAAGCTGATTTTTTTTTTGCACTCTGTCTCCATTCCAGTGCTCCCCATGTCTTCAAAGCCCGATAATGTATGAGGCAGGAGTCATGTTTGTTTGATGGTTAGAGAAGAAACCCACCACCCTTTCTGAATTCTGAACAAAAACTGCAAGAATTTTAACTAGCTTACACGGAATAATATTTTAGTGGAACTGAGTTGTTAACAGTAAAGGTCCGGTGCAATTCGTGGGTGCACTCTCACTGGAGCTGTCACCCATTGACATTGCAGAAATATTGCACATTTTAGTTGAATTATTTTAGAATTCAGCACGTTTGATGGTCACAGCCTGGAGCCAGTAAAGAAACAACAAACAATTTCAGTATGTCAGGACCACAGATCCATTTAAACTCTATTAAAATAAAGCAGGGGAAATCTCTTAACACAATTTTGTGGGGTAATGTAATTCTGCTATTATTTGAGTTAGACAATGTCAACATTCAAACTTATAACATGTAACAATTACAGCATGGAAACGGGTCTTCTCGGCCCTTTGAGTCCATGCCTAACACTTACTCTCACCCAGTCCCACCGGCCTGCACTCGGCCCATAACCCTCCATTCCTTTCCTGTCCATATACTTACCCAATTTTTTTTATGACAATATCGAACCTGCCTCTACCACTTGTACTGGAAGCTCGTTCCACACAGCTACCACTCTCTAAGTAAAGAAGTTCCCCCAGTGTTGCCCCTAAACTTTTGCCCCCTAACTCTCAACTCATGTCCTCTTGTTTGAATCTCCCCTACTCTCAATGGGGGAAAAAGCCTATCCACGTCAACTATATCTATCCCTCTCATAATTTTAAATACCTCTAATTTTAAATTTTAAATCCCCTCTCAACCTTCTACGCTCCAAGGAATAAAGACCTAACTTATTCAACCTTTCTCTGTAACTTGGGTGCTGAAACCCAGGTAACATTCTAGTGAATCTCCTCTGAACTCTCTCTATTTTGTTGACATCTTTCCTATAATTCAGTGACCAGAACTGTACACAATACTCCAAATTTGGTCTCACCAATGCCTTGTACAATTTTAACATTACATCCCAACTCCTATACTCAATGCTCTGATTTATAAAGGCCAACATACCAAAAGCTTCCTTCACCACCCTATCCATATGAGATTCTACCTTCAGGGAACTATGCACCATTATTCCTAGATCACTCTGTTCTACTGCATTCTTCAATGCCCTACCATTTACCATGTCTGTCTTATTTTGATTAGTCCTACCAAAATGTAGCACCTCACACTTATCAGCATTAAACTCCATCTGCCATCTTTCAGCCCACTCTTCTAACTGGCCTAAATCTCTCTGCAAGCTTTGAAAACCTACTTCATTATCCACAGCGCCACCTATCTCAGTATCATCTGCATACTTACTAATCCAATTTACCACCCTGTCATCTAGATCATCAATGTATATGACAAAGAACATTGGACCCAGTACAGATCCCTG
The DNA here is from genome assembly GCF_030144855.1 of Hypanus sabinus. Classification (NCBI taxonomy): domain Eukaryota; kingdom Metazoa; phylum Chordata; class Chondrichthyes; order Myliobatiformes; family Dasyatidae; genus Hypanus; species Hypanus sabinus. The sequence goes on along the minus strand of NC_082722.1, from coordinate 14,523,513 downwards.
AGGCACACCACTAGTCACCGGCCTCCAATCTGACAAACAGTTATACACCACTACTATCTGGCATCTCCCATCCAGCCACTGTGGAATCCATTTTACTACTTCAATTTTAATACCCAACGATTAAACCTCCCTAACTGACCTGTGTGGAACCTTGTCAAAGGCCTTACTGAAATCCAGATAGACAACATCCACTGCTTTACCCTTGTCAATTTTCCTAGTAACCTCTTCAAAAATTCAATAAGATTTGTCAAACATGACCTTTCACACACAAATCCATGTTGACTGTTCCTAATGAGACCCTGTCTATCCAGATAATTATGTATACCATCTCTAAGAATACCTTCCATTAATTTACCCACCATTGACATCAAACTTACAGGCCTATAAATTGCTAGGTTTACTCTTAGAACCCTTTTTAAACAATGGAGCCACTTGAGCAATACGCCAATCCTCTGGCACCATCCCCTTTTCTAATGACACTTGACATATTTCTGCCAGAGCCCCTGCTATTTCTACACTAACTTCCCCCAAGGTTCTAGGGAATATCCTGTCAGGACCCAGAGACTTATCTACTTTTATATTCCTTAAAAGCACCAGTATTTCCTCTTTTTTAATCATCATAGTTTCCATAACTACCCTACTTGTTTCCCTTAACTTACACAATTCAATATCCTTCTCCATAGTGAATACCGAAGAAAAGAAATTGTTCAAAATCTCCCCCATCTCTTCTGGCTCCACATATAGCTGTTCACTCTGATTCTCTAAGGGACCAATTTTATCCCTCACTATCCTTTTGCTATTAATATAACTGCAGAAACCATTTGGATTTATTTTCACCTTACTTGCCAAAGCAACGTCATATCTTCTTTCAGCTTTTCTAATTACTTTCTTAAGATCCTCGAGCACTTCATTTACTCCATGCTGCCTATTGTAGACCTCTCTCTTTTTCCAAACCAAGTTTCCAATAACCCCTGCAAACCATGGCTCTCAAACTTTTAACCTTTCCTTTCAACCTAACAGGAACATAAAGATTCTGTACCCTCAAAATTTCAGCTTTAAATGACCTCCATTTCTCTTACATCCTTCCCATAAAACAAATTGTCCCAATCCACTCCTTCTAAATCCGTTTGCATCTCCTCAAAGTTAGCCTTTCTCCAATCAAAAATCTTAACCCTGGGTCCAGTCCTATCCTTCTCCATAATTATAATGGCATTATGATCACTGGACCGGAAATGCTGCCCAACACGTACCTTCGACTCCTGACCTATCTCATTCCATAACAGAAGATCCAACACTGGATCAGTGAAGGGAGAATGTTGTGGGGATGGCTGTGGAAAGAAAGAATATAGGTAGATATGTCCTAGTTGGAATTGATTGCTCATTTGTGTAGAATTATCTGTTGTAAAGTGGATATCACATAGATAACTTTCTAATACCCTATTTGGGTTGTGATGTTAGCTTTACATTTCCTTTATGGTGACTTGTGCGTTAATCTCATGCAAAAAGAGAACTGGGGTGAGTGTCCTATGTGTTGAAGCTAGGATGGTAGGGTAAGACTTCATTTCTTTGAAATGGGGGCAGTATTAATGATGAAATGTTGCATGTTCAGAGTAAAGGTGGGTGAGCAGAGTGAGGTGCTGGTGGGTGGAAATGGGAGAGCAGGGAAGAATTGAATAATAGACCAAAACTTTAATTACCCGATACTGTCCTTTGTCTTTGACTAGTCAACCATAAATAGAGATTGACAAATGAGTCACATGTTGCAGACATTCAAACAATTTTTAAAAAGTGATTTTTGTTTTGCTACAGTAACCAGGATGATTACCAGTTGGTGCGAAAACTTGGTCGCGGGAAATACAGTGAAGTATTTGAGGCTATTAACATAACAAACAATGAGAAAACGGTTGTCAAAATACTGAAGGTAAGCCTCTGCATTTTATATTTATCTTTGCTCACCCTGTGTTTCAGTATTGTAGGCAGTAGAGCAATCTGGAATGTATTGTTTCCTTGATTGTTGCTTTTTAAATCCTTGGGTTTGGAGGCTGGATTCTTTTTTTTAATTCAGATTTGGACCCCAATCTAATGAGGACAGATAGGATAAACATCCCTTGTATGCGTTATTTTGTCTTGGAATAAGCCTGAGGAGCAGCAGTTTGGTTCATGGTGGTGTGCACTGTGCTCTCAATCAAATTGATTAAAATCGACCGTGCAATTGCAGTGGAAATTAGTTTACAAACCACTGAGTGCTTTCTACTGTTCATTCAATTCTGATTTGCTACCATTTCTGCCAATTTTCTGGTATCTTTATCCCTTGATTCTCCTCGAGTCCAATGTTTCTCCATTTTAGTTTTAAGTAGATACTATGCAGCGAGGGAACAAATTTCTAAGATTTGTATTCCTCAAAAACTGAATTGCTCTATCTCAGACCTAAAGGCCAACCCTTTTCCTGTGACAGTCTGCAATTTACAGTCTGAGGAAATGAGCTTTTGCACCCACCCCCAGAATCTTGGATATCTAGCTGTGACAACTTGTTCTTGGAGAGATTGTTGTCTTTCTAATTGCTTGTGTATCTGAATATTACCTATGTTTTAGGGATTAGCTTATCAGGTTTCCTGTGGTTACCATCGTAGATTTTCTGTTCTTCATCCAAATTGAATAAACTCTCATTTCCCAGGTTATTCCTTTTTCTGTTGTATTTCTCACTTGGTTAGATTGTTTAGCCCTTTGTCCTCATAGTCATTTGTCAGCAGACATAGAAATTTGGGAAGTTTTAATCTAAGTTGTCAGGCAACTTGTATTTGAATTGGAACCAGATCTCAAAAGTTTTTGTAGAAGTATATAACTGCAACTTTAAATGGGATTATAAAACTATAGCCGGCTGTTGGCATAGTGGCATCAGTGCTGGACTTCAGGGTGAGGGGTCCTGAGTTTGAATCCAGCCAGCTTCCTTGCACTTTTCTCCATCCGTGCTTGGGATGAGTGTTGAGCTAGCAACTCAACCTCGTATTAAAAAAGAACCTGGAGAAGGATGGACTCCACCAGGTTTCAGATGCGCAAGACACACTGTATGATGAGCAATCACCAAAAAAATCGGTGCAAAAAGCTTGTCATGACAGTGCCCCGATGACTCCACCAGGAGTTAAGGGTGCACACACACGCAAACACATACGATATAGAAGCAGAATTAGGCCATTTGGCCATCAAGTCTGCTCTGCCATTTACTCTCTCAGCCCCATTCTCTTGTCTCCTTTCTATATTCCTTCATGCCCTGACTAGTCAAGAATCTGTCCACCTCTGCCTTAAATATGTCCCATGACTTCGCCTCCACAACCACCTGTAACAATTCCACAGATTCACTACTCTCTAACTAAAGAAATTCCTCCTCGTCTCCATTCTAAAGGGAGACCCCACTATTCTGAGGCCTTGTCTGAAGCCCCCACAATAGGAAACATCCTCTCCACATCAACATTCAATAGGCTTCAATGAGATCACCTATCACTCTTCTGAATTCCAGTGAGTAGAAATCCAGAGCCATTAAACACTCAAAGCCTTTCAATCCTGGAATCATTTTTGTGAACCTGCTTTAATTTCTCTCCAGTGTCAGCAGATCTTTCCTTGGATTAAAGGGTCCAAAAATATTCACAGTACTCCCAAGTGAGGTCTAATCAATGCTTTATAAAGCCTCAACATTACATCCTTACTTGTATATTTTAGTCCTCTCTGAATTAATGCTAACATCACATTTGCATTCCTCACAACCAACTTAACCTGCAAATTAACCTTTTGGGATCCTGCACTGGGACGCCCAAATCCCTTTGCACCTCAGATGTTTGTATTTTCTATCCATTTAGAAAATGGTTTATGCATTTATTTCTTCTACCAAAGGCTAGGACCATATACTGTATTCCATCAATGACTTCTTTGCCCATTCTCCTAATCTATCTGTCCTTCCTCAAAACTGCCTGCCCCTCCTCTTCTATTTGTTCACAAACTTGGCCACAAAGCCAGCAATTCCATCATTCAAATCATTGACACATAACATAAAAAGAAGTGGTCCTAGCATAGACCCCTTGGAACTGGCAGTCAACCAGAAAAAACTCCCTTTATTCCCACTCCCGCCTTCTGCCAATCAACCAATGCTTTATATATGCTATTATCTTTCCTGTAATACCATGGGCTCTTAACTTGTTAAGCAAACTCATGTGGCACCTTGTCAAAGACCTTCTGAAAATCCAAGTACAAATCATCAGCCGATTCTCCTTTGTCCATCCTTGCTATTTCTTCAAAGAAATCCAACAGATTTGTTAGGCAAGATTTTCCCTTAAGGAAACCATGCTATCTGGCCTATCTTATCCTGTGCCTCAAAATACCCCAAAACCACATCCTTAACAATCATTTTTAACATCTTCTCAACCACTGATGTCAGACAAATTGGCCTTTAACTTTATCAGAATCAGTTAATTCTTGAAAGATCATTACTAATGCCCCCACAAACACTTCAGCCGCCTCTTTCAGTCATCTGGTCAGGTGACTTATCTACCTTCAGAGCTTTTTTTTCCAAGAACCTTTTCCCTAGTAATAGCAGTTTCAAACTTCTGCCCCCTGATACTCTCAAACTTCTAGCATACTGCTGGTGTCTTCAGTGAAGACTGATACAATATACTTTATTCAGTTCATCCTACCATTTCCTTCCCTTCCCCCTTACGACCTCTTCAGTATATTCCAGTGGATCAACTTCTACTCTTGCCTTTATTTACACTTTATCTGAAAGAAACTTTTGGTATCCTTATAAATATAATTGGCTAGCATAACTCATTATTCCATCTTTTTCTTTGACTTTTTTAGTTGCTTTTTGTTGGTTTTTAAAAGCTTCCAAGACCTCTAACTTCCCACTTTTTTTTTTGCTCTCTGGCTTTTATGTTGGCTTTGACTTATCTTGTCAGCCATGGTTATGTCATCCTGCCTTTAGAATACTACTTTCTCTTTGAGATGCATGTATCTCGAGATTTCTGACTTGCTCCCAGAAATTCCAGCCATTGCTGCTCTGCTGTCATCCCTGATGGTGTTCTTTTATAATCAATTTGTGCCGGCTCTTCTCTTGTGCCTTTGTAATTCCCTTACTCCACTGTAATACTGATACACCCAACTCTAGCTCTCCCTCTCAATTGCAGGGTGCATTCTATCATGTTATGATCACTGTCTCCAAAGGGTTCCTTTACCTTAAGCTCTCTAATTAATTCCAGTTCATTGCACAACTTCCAATTCAGAATAGCTGATCCCTTAGTGGGCTCAACCACAAGTTGCTCTAAAAAGCCATCTTGTAGTTATTCTACAAATTCTCCATCAGTACCAACCTGATGTAATTTGCAATCTATAGGCATCTTATAAATCCCCTATTGCTACTGTAACATTGCCCTTTTGGCATGCATTTTCTATCTCTTGTTATAATTTGTAGACCACATCTTTACCACTGTTTAGGGATCTGTATATAACTCCCATCAGGGTCTTTTTACCCGTCGAGCCAATCCACCCCCTTTGTCTACCTGCCTGTCCTTTTAATACAATGTGTATCCCTGGACATTAAGCTCCCAGCTATAATCTTCTTTCAGCTATGATATAGTGATGCCCAGGACGTTATACATGCCAATCTGTAACTGTGCTACAAGTTCATCTACCTTATTCTGTATACTGCACACATTCAAATATAACTTATTCAGTCCTGTATTCGCCCTTTTCGATTTTTGTCTACCTTTTAACTCATCCAGTTGACCACAATTTTTCCCTATCATCAGCCTCTCCTTGCTAGGAGTCTCACTACACATTGCTTCTGTTTGTAAACCAAATACCCCATCCTTGGCACTATCATTCCAGTTCCCATCCTCCTGCGAGATTAGTTTAAACCCTCTTGAACAACTCTAGCAAATTCTGCTTGGGGCACAGGTATAGTTGTGTTTATTTTCTTGAGTAGTAAAACCATTGATTGAGTAGTTACTGCTTTAAGTTCAAGGACGAGGGGGGAGAGGAAATGGGGACTTTAATCATCATGTAATTGATTTTAGCTCAATGCAGTAAGAAACACGTCATCTGGTCTTGTAGGCCCAAGTTAGAAGCAAAAGGATGGGATTGTTTAGATTGCATTGTGTGCACCGTGAACAAGTGCTGAATTGAGCTCAGGTTTGATCCTTTCTTTGTTTCTGAGCGTTTAGCCTGTTGACATTCACTGTGAAGGTTCACATGATTGAGAGGTGTTCTGTGATGGAGAGCACCAGTTGCCCATAGAGTCATCCCACAGTGAACAGTTGACACCATCAGAAGAATGCTTTTCAAATGATTCGGGGATGCAGAACAAATGTGGAGTGGCATTGAGTAACACAGCATGTAATGTAGCAGGTTAATTGAGATCTCAGTGGGAAGGCCATTAAATTGGCAAAGCACTAAACTATTTAGTGATCCCAATGATTAGGTTCACAGTAAAATGAAAGGTCATAAAGAAAAGATGGTGCTGTTTATTTCAGGTTACCAGTTTGTATCATTTCAAACAATATTACATTGGCATTGTATTTTTTCAAATTTTTATTTACTCAGCATTTTCTGTTTTTTTTGCGGGAGTTGTGTGTTATCTTAGAATGCCTGATTTAATTGAAGCAACTCATGGATCTGTAATTGAACTAGCTCAGCAAATGTGAGCAAAGGAACATGATGAGAATGGAGTTCATGTGATTTCTTTTTCTTCTAACTAAATCTGATTGTAATATCCCAGAATATGAGTTGGGAGAATGAGGTATTTCACACCATTTTATCTTTAGTGTTTTTTCAAGCTTGTCTTTTTAATTGAAACAATTCCAGGAAAGCTTGCCGTCAGCAAAATGAGGCAAGATTGTGGGTTCAGTGCAATAGTTCTAATGATGGTAAATCTATATCGACCAGATGCCATCTGTGTTTCATTTAAACAATATTTGAACCAATAGTATTTCCTTTAGTTGGTATTTATTTCTCGTCCCATTCTATCTGCCCTATGAGTCCTATTCTACATATCCATGTAACTGATTCTGTCATGCAGCTGTATGCATTGGGCAGAAACCTGTTGCCATCAGTTGCTGGTTTGTGAAATAACAAAGAAGTCCCCACCACTTTCTTTGACTCAAACTTATCCAAAAGTCTTCAACATACTGAGTTTTAGATATGAGTTCAAGATTAATGTGATGAGTAGATTCAGATTTATATTTATTTATCAGACATTTCATTACATTATTACATTGAAATGTAACCCTCAGGCTCGCCCAGCTCACATTCGTCTAAGCAAATCAGCCTTCGGCCCTGCCATGTATGGATGCGGTGTAATGTACCCCAGTTACAAACCCCCACACAAAATATCAGACAGTATACCATATGCAATTAAATGATAGGCTTTATGAATCTTAATCTGAATATAAGGTTGGTAATGAAAATAAGCAAAACAAAACAAACCAAGTCAAAGTCCCAGTTCGAGCTCACTCAGTAGTCATTCTTCTACTATTGATCCCCGAACATTGCTGACCTTCAGACCCTCAGATCTCAGTCCACTCCATCCAGTGGTCTACCAGCAGTCTCCATGCATCTTCCCTCTTCATCTCTCCTCGACAAAAGACTGCAAAAACCCAGCTCCCAGACACACAAGAAAGAACAAAATTTCCTCATTGGCTAACCCCTGCATACCAAACCCCATTATCTCCTAGCCATAACCCAATCATTGCTGCTACCGAGAATCCGTTACATCTGCAGTGAACATTACAGAGAAGCCATTACAGAAACATGAAATGCATCGTTTGTGTTAACAGCCAACACAGCTAAGGATATGCTGGCGGCAGCCCGCAAGTGTTGCTGCATTCTGGGACGAACATGACTATTTAGTGCTAATCTCCTTTTTGTACAAATAAATAGATCTACATATTTACATACATATATACATACTATACAAAAATAAGTCCTGATGTAAATGGTGACTGTCTGTTCCTGTCCACAGATGTTGCCTGACCTGCTGAGTTCCTCCAGCATTTTATGTGTGTTACTCTACATATTTCACTGTTATTGAACAATTTTGACTGCAGTTAACTGCTGACATTAAGTGCTATGGAAATCGGTTCATCTGTCAAATGTAAAATGATTGACATTTGGATTCAAGATCATTGCAGCTGGGAGTAGCTAGTTTGCTTGTATGTGTCAGATTTGGCACCCTTATGAAGACTAGCCTAGTTAATATAGTTTTCAGCTTCCTCATAATTACCCTGCACTTTGTACATATTGGGAACTGGCTTTTTGCTTTCAGCTGATGTTTATTAACACCGTCACCATAGCATCTTTTTAGAAAGTGTACATAGAGCTGTTAGTGCCCTTTTACCAGGAAGCCATGAAATTCATTATATGCACCCATCTAATCTCAGCAATGTTACATAAACCAAAATTAACCTCTTGAATTATTGTGATATTGTAATTTCATGACCTTGGGATTAGCAGGCCATCTTAAAGAGCTGCAAACCTGGTCTACAGAGATGGACCACAGCGGTAATCCACATAATCAAGGGCATGCTGTCTATCTGACTACAGTGTCTGCAGCTCTAGTAGTCTAAGGCCAATGATGGAAATTACCATTGGTGTGAAGAGATTTCTTGTCATCTGCCCTAAATGGGCAAGTTTTTATTTTGAGTTTTCTGTGGTGCAAGGCACCCTTGCCAATGTTTTCATTACAGTATTTACATTCCCACACTTTTAGCCACCTATGTGGCACTCTGTTTCATACTTAAATACCATTCTTGAGGGGTATACACCCTGCCACCCTACTCTTCAACTCCCATGGGAGAAGAACTTTAAACTGTGGTCCTTCCCCACTGGACCCTTGCGCTGGCCGCACCAAGTTTCAGTGCGTCCCTCAGCACGTATTCCTGCAGCCAAGAATGTGCCAGTTGGCAGCATTCTCCCACAGACCTCTCTGTGTGCTAGTAGACCATCAAGTTTCGGGCCGACCAAAGAGCATCTTTCACCGAGTTGATGATCTGCCAGCAGCACTGGATGTTGGTCTCTCTCTGCGTTCCCAGGAACAGCCCATAGATCAAAGAGTCCTCTGTTATGCGGCTGCTGGGAATGAACCTTGACACTGTCCCTTCCAACCTACACACCATCTCCGTGAACTCAGTGTGCAAAGAGGTGGGTCACTGACTCCTCCTCACTATAGTCCTCCCGTGGGCAGTGCGGTGTGGAGATGACATTCCAGACGTACAGGAGGGATCTGACTGGGAGGACCCCTCTCACCGCCAGCCAGGTGAGGTCTTGCTGCCTGTTGGTGAGGTCTGGCAATGAGGCATTTTGCCAGATGAACTGGACGGTCTGCTCAGGGAACCACCCCACCGTGTCCATCACATCCTTCTCCTGCAGTACCTACAAGACATTTCGTGCTGACCACTGCCTGATGGCCCTGTCAAAGGGGTTGACCTGGAAGAACTTCTCTACGAAGGACAGGTATGGCGGCAATGACCAGCTGACTGGGGTGTTGTGCAGGAATGGGGCTAGACCATCCTTTGTAGCCAGGGCAACAGGTAGGACCTGGGCATAGAGTGGTACTTGGTGCTCACGTAACTGGGATCCACATCCAACCTGATGCAGCCACATACGAAGCTGGCCATCAGGGTGAGGGCAACATTGGGAGCGTTTTTGTTCCCATTGTCCAGGGACTTGTGCATGATGGCCCATCTGACCCGCTCCATCTTGGATCCCCAGATGAATCTGAAAACGGCACGGGTGATTTCCAAGCTGCAGAAGTGGGGAATGGGCCACACTTGCGCCAAGTACAGCAGCCCTGAGAGCACCTTACAACTGATGACCAGGTTCTTGCCCGTTATCGAAAGGGAGCGCCCTCCCCACAGTCCCAGTTTCTATTTCACCTTGGCAGTCTGCTCCCGCCAGTTCTTATAGCACACCTCAGCCCCTCCAAACCAGATCCCCAACACCTTCACGTGATCAGACCTGATGATGAAGGGGGCACTGGATCGGTTAGGTCAGTTGCCGAAAGAGCATGGCTTTGCTGTTCATGTGGTTGACCCTGGCCCCCGATGCCAGCTCAAATTGTTTGCAGATGTTGATCAGCCTGCGAACCAACCTCGGATCAGAGCAAAGACGATGACGTCGTCCATGTACAGGGAGGTTTTGACTTGGGATCCTCCACTGTCTGGCAGCTTCACACCTCTGATGCCCTCATCCCTCTTGATGGCTTCAGCAAAGGGTTCTATGCAGCACACAAACAAGACGGGAGAGAAGGCAGCCCTGCCTGACTCCAGACCTGATGGGGAAGCTGTCTGTTTCCCACCCGTTAACCTGGACTGCACTACAGACGTCTGTGTAGAGCAGCTTGATCTAATTCCGCATTCCCTCCCCAAATCCCATTTTGGAGAGTACATCCGCCATGTACGTGTGCGATATCCTGTCGAAGGCTTTCTCCTGGTCCAAGCTGACCAGGCAGGCGTCCACCTCCCTGTCCTGCACGTAGGCGATGGTGTCCCTCAGCAGCGCGAGGCTGTCTGAGATCTTCCTGCCCGGTACAGCACAGTCAGACTTGACCCTGTTGGCGATAGCCTTGGACAGGATCTTGTAGTTCACATTCAGGAGTGAGATGGGCCTCCAATTTCTAATGTCCTTCCTCTCCCCCTTCTGCTTGTGATGATGCCCTTCTTCATGGATTCTGACATGCTGCCAGCCAGAAGCATAGCATTGTACTCTTCTAGCAGGTCAGGGCCCATCCAGTTCCACAGAGTCGAATACAACTCAATTGGTAAGCCGTCGCTTCCTGGAGTCTTTCTTGACTCAAAGGAACAGATGGAGCCAGTCAGCTCGTCCAGGGTCATTGGCTGCTCCAGACTCTCCTGCTTGCTGTTGTTTAAGACCTGCGTGATAGACGACTGGAGGCTGTAGAGTCTGTGGCCTTTTCACTGTACAGACCAGCATAGAAGGACTTGCAGATCCTCGGTATGTCTGTCTGTGAGGACGCGACTGAGCCGTCCTCTTCCTTAAGGTTGTGGATCACAGAGCTCCCCTTGTGCACCTTTTGGAAGAAGAAGCGAGAGCATGTATCGTCCTGCTCCACGGTTTGGACCCTCGATGGGAAGATGATCTTGGAGGATTCGGCAGCAAAGTGCTGGGCTTGCCGGCCCTTCACCTCCCGCAGTTCCTCCCTGACATCCACCCCCCTCGACTGCAGAAGGAGGAGTTGCTGCAACTCTGTCTGGAGTTTACACAGTTCCCTCTGCCCCGCCTTGCTTTCTGGGTACCCTTGTGGATGAAGAACCTCTTGATGTTCTCCTTGGTGGCTTCCCCAGTGAACCGGGGAATCAAAGAAGGCTTTCAAGGTTGTCCAACCTGTGTAGTCCTTCTCTAGTTCCTCGATGTTCTCTGGGGTCAGCAGTTTGACATTCGGCTTCCACTTCCCCCTACCTGCCTTCCAGTCCTCCTGTAAGTGACAGGTGGCTCGCAGAAGGCAGTGGTCAGAAAACACCGGCATGACGTCGGTGGATCTGACCGTGACTGACTCTGAGAGGAAGAAGAAGTTAATCCGGGAGCGGGCTAAGCCGTCCGATCGTGTCCAGGTGGCTTTGTGGCTGTGCTCCACCTGTGGGGGTGCCAAAAGAATCGCGCAGCTTGGCTGTCTTAACCATTTCCATCAGGACTCTGGAGGTACTGCCCAGCCTGCCATCAGCACTGCCGGATCGTCCAGCCATATCAGTGGTGCAGTTGAAGTCTCCGACCGGGACATCACCAGCAGCGGTGGGAGCTGCTCAAGCCGCTTGCTCCGCACAGGGGAGGTGTAAATGTTGATCAGCCGGAGTGGAGTGCCCTGGTATTTGACATCTGCTGCCAGGAGGCACCCAACAACTACCTCTTTAACTTGGGTGATGGAGAAGTTGCCTCCCATAGTAGAATCCCCAGGCTGAGAGCGTGACAATCATTGCCCCCCCCCCCCCCCAACCACACTGACAAACTCTGGGTCTACCACCGTGACCACCTCCAGTAGTCCGCACTCCTGAAGGAAGGTCACGTCAGCCTCTACAGTGTCCAAGTACATTTAAGCATGCCAGTTTAATGTCCGCCATCCTTTAAAGTTCTTTATTTCAGCTGCTCGCTGTCCTTATCTTCGCAGTCCTGTCCACGGCCTTTATGAAGTCTTTCCCCTTCTGTGGGCACAGGAATTGCAGGTCATTCTCCACTGGGTGTGGCAGTTGTGCTTTTGAGCCTGGGGGCTTGTTGTCTCGCCTGCTTCCCCTTCTGGCTGCGGGGCGCCAGATGTGACTCTGCTCGTGGATTCCCGGAGCTGGGTGTCTCTGCTGCTGTCCGCCTCCTGTACTTGTACTTGGGGGATGCCCAGCAGATGTTCTTCACTCTCTCTCCTTCTCTCCTCCTCTCTGCTGGTTTTGCCCGCTGCTTCCTCTGCTGAGGCTGCTGGCCTCCCCCAGCTCCTTCCTCCTCTGAAGTGGACAGGTTACCGGAGACTGTGCAGTCGGTCCCCTGCCCTTTCCTTCCCGTTCTCCTTCTGCTCCTTTTGGGCCTCTGCGTTTGCCCACAGTGCTCCAGCCTTCCTTGGTGGCCCTCCGCCTTATGGTTCTTGCACATCACAACCCTGCACTGGGCTGCGATGTGCCCCGCCTTGCTGCAGTTGCAGCACACCCTGGGTTCCCCCATGTACGCCATGAAGCCTCGGTTCCCTCCGATGGCGAAGACTGAGGTGGGAGGGGTGGTGGATGACGCAGCTGTGAGAGTCCACCTTCAGCATCACCTTGATCTGCCACTTGCTGGTCCAGATGCCCAGGCTGTCCTTCATGTCCAGACTAGTTCCTACGCTCTCCACATACCGAGTGAGGAATGTAAGGAGGTCCACCACCGGCACGTGTGGATTAAACATCTGAACCATGACAGTATGTTACTGCTGGGGAGCGGCAAAGAGGGGCTGTGCTTTTAGCAGCAACAGTGGTGCCTCTCTCCCCTTCTCTCGAAATTGCTGGTGCAGCCTCTGCCACCCTGAGGGTTGCTGGAAGGTGACATCAAAGAAGGCAGCAAAATCCTGTACACAGTAGATGTCCTCGGCCGTAAATACACAACACTCCATCAAGACCTTCCAGATGAACGTCTCCCTCATGAAGCCGGTGCCCTCATTCTGGTCTCGCACTGTCAGTCTGGCAGTGTTCTTGATCCCTGGACTTCGGGCCAATGCGCTGGTGCCTGCAGCCATCCTCTTCACCACTGTCATCACTGGAAAGGGATGTTAGATTGGGAGCCAGTCAGCTTTAGGATCCACCCCAGCGTCAGCGCAAAATCTTCTCCGCCTTCCAATCACCGTGAGTCCCCAAGGATACTGCACTTGATCTTAGCCAAAAAGTCATAAAACAATATAGTACGGATACAGGTTTACATGCGTCCAGGTGCTGACCCAATTCATCCCAATTTCCTTCATTTGTCTGGTATCCCTGTAAGCCATACACCTCTAAGTGCTCACGGTAGTCATGGTAAGCTTTAATATGCAGATAAGCTAAAAAAAAAAATAATCAGGTTGGTGCTGTATCTCAAGAGAAGAAAATCATATAATGCTTATGAGGTGGCTTTTTAGAGCAGCAACATGATCTAGCCCCCTCTGGAAAAGGCAATTCTGGATTTGGTGATTTGATTAAGGAATAAAGATTAAAGAACACTTGGGAGGCACTGATCAATATATGGCAGAATTCACCCTGCAAATTGAGAGGGAGAAGTTGAAATTGGATATATCAGTATTAGAATGGAATAAATGGAATTGCAGAGGCATGAGAGAGGAGCTTGCCAAAGTTGATTGGAGTGGGACCTGAGCAGAGATGATGCTGGAGTAGCAATGGCAGGAGTTTTTCAGAATCTATGTTGTGAAATTTGGTAACTTACTGGCAACAGTATAATGCAATACATGATAAATGTAGAAAAAGATGAACTACATTAAATATATACGTATATCAAATAGTTAAATTAAAAATGGTGCAAAAAAACTAATAATTTTAAAAAGTGAGGTAAATGTTCATGGCTTCGAAGTCCATTTAGAAACCAGATGGTAGAGGGGAAGAAGCTCTACCCCACTATTACAGCACAGGGTTTTATTCTGGCATTGTCTGTAAAAAGTTTGTACATTCTTCCCATGACTGTGTGGGTTTCCTCCAGGTACTCTGATTTCCTCCCACAGTCCAAATTCATAACAGTATGTGCTTTGTTTTTCTAAAAGAAAGTCTTGTGATTGGGCTACGATTGCTGGGTGTTGCGGCTTGTTTGGCTGAAAGGGCCTGTTCTGCACTGTATTGCTATATAAAGAAGTAGCATTGTAAAGGGAGGATGAGGCAAATGGCAGCCATGCAATATCAAAAACAGCAGAAGAGAAGCCATACGATATTGCAAAATGTAGCAGGAATCTTTTAAAAACCAACAGAACTGGGGGAGGAGAGGAGAAACAGTAAGAGGAGAAAAGATAATATAAAGGATACCAGAAGTTTTTTTTAAAACAGATATATAAAAAGAAAGTACACTGACTACTGGAAAAAATTGCTGGATATGCAACAATAGGGACAAAATTAATGAATAAGTATTTTCATTCAAACTTTATAACCATATAACAATCACAGCACGGAAACAGGCCATCTCGGCCCTCCTAGTCCATACCGAACTCTTAATCTCACCTAGTCCCACCTACCCGCACTCAGCCCATAACCCTCCACTCCTCTCCTGTCCATATACCTATCCAATTTTACCTTAAATGACACAACTGAACTGGCCTCTACTACTTCTACAGGAAGCTCATTCCACACAGCTATCACTCTCTGAGTAAAGAAATACCCCCTCGTGTTTCCCTTAAACTTCTGCCCCCTAACTCTCAAATCATGTCCTCTCGTTTGAATCTCCCCTACTCTCAATGGAAACAGCCTATTCACGTCAACTCTATCTATCCCTCTCAAAATTTTATATACCTCGATCAAATCCCCCCTCAACCTTCTATGCTCCAATGAATAGAGACCTAACTTGTTCAACCTTTACTGTGTTCAACTTACTTGTTCAAACTTTACTGTGGAAGATACCAGCAATGGGCCAGAAATTAGAAAGTCAGGAGCAGGTGTAGTCACTTTTATTAAGGAGAAGCTGCTTAGGAAGCTGAAAGGTCTACGATGGATTGCACCCCAGGACTCTGTAAGAGGTAGCTGAAGAGGTTGCAGAGACTTTCGTAGCGATCTTTCAAGCATCACTAGAGGCAGGAATAGTTCCAGAGGACTGGAAAATTGCAAATATCCCTCCAGTCTTTCTGTAGAAGCTAGTTTCTAGTTAATTTCTGCCCATTATGTTTTGTGTTTTTCCCCTTATTAATTTCTTGGTCCACTGAATTCCAAAATCTTCTAGTCTTTGAGCTTGCTGCTCTTTTTAATAATATTATAAACATTTTTCCTTTTTAATCTTGTACAGTCTTTAACTTCATAGTCACCTCTATTTTTTTCTCCTCTTTGGACTTTTGTACAGAAAATTTAGGTATAGGAGCCTAAAAGACAGATGGTCAACATTTTAAGAATAGCTTCTTCATCAGATTTCTGAGCAGTCAATGAATCAACTCATGAACACTTAACTCAATTCTTTTGCTCTTTTTATTTTTGCACTTCTTATTTAATTTATATATATTATTGTAATTTATAGATTTTTTTAGGTATTGCAGTGTATTGCTGCCACAAAACAGATTTCATGACACCTATCAGTGATATTAAACCAATATTAATTCTCATTCCATTTTTAGGAATAAGTACAGTTTGTTGACGCATGGCCAAGTGCTTAAGGCGTTCATCTAGTTATCTGAAGGTCGCTAGTTTGAACCTTGTCTAAGGCTGCATGTATGTCCTTGAGCAAGGCACTTAACCACACATAGCTCTGTGACGACACCAGTGCCAAGCTGTATGGGTCCTAATGCCCTTCCCTTGGACAACATTGGTGGCATGGAGAGGGGAGCCTTGCAGCTTGGGCAATTGTCGGTCTTCCATTTTAAAAAAAAAACACCTGCCCAGGCTTGCACCCTGGAAACTTTCCAAGGTGCAAATCCATGGTCTATTGAGACTAACAGAGGCCTACTACTACAACTTGTAAACTAATTCTAGAATTGTTAACCTTGTTTACTGTCAATTCTTGTAATGTAGATTCCCAATCTGCAGCAACAGTTCATACCTTTGTGTGAGGTACCGACTAGAGAGGGTGCAATATTAGTTCTATTAGGAAACGAGTTACGACAAGTGACGGAAGTGTGGGTAGTTTGGGTCACTTTGGGTCTAGTAATCATAATGCCATTAGTTTCAACTTGGTCATGGATAAAGATTAATCCTCGGATTAAGGTACTAAACTGGAAAAAGGCCAAATTTGAAGAAATGAGAAAGGATCTAAAGTGTGGATTGGGACAGGTTGTTCTCTGGCAAGGATGTGATTGATAAGTGAGAGACCTTCGAAGGAAAAATTTTGAGAGTGCAGAGTTTGTATGTTCCTGTCAGGATTAAAGGCAAGGTGAATAAGAATAAGGAACCTTGGTGTTCGAGGGAGTTTGGAAATCTGATGAAGCAGAGAGAGAGATGTATGACAGGTACAGGCAACAAGGAGCAAATGAAGTGCTTGAGTATAAAAAGTGCAAATTATTTAAGAAAGAAATCAGAAGGGCTAAAAGAAGACATGAGGTTGCTTTGGCAGTCAAGGTAAAGAGCTTCTACAGGCATATTAAGAGCAAAAGGATAGTAAGGGATAAAATTGGTCCTCTTGAAGATCAATGGTCAGCTATGTATGGAACCAAAAGAAATAGGGGAGATTTAAATGGTTTTTTTTTGCATCTGTATTTACTAAGGAAACTGGCAAGGAGTCTATGGAAATAAGGCAAACAAGTAGTGAGGTCATGGAACCTATACAGCTTAAAGAGGAGGAGGTGCTTGCTGTTTTGAGGCAAGTCAGAGTAGATAAATCCCCAGGACCTGACAGAGTATTCCCTCAGACCTTAAAGGAGACTAGTGTTGAAATTGCAGTGGCCCTGCAGATATATTTAAAATGTCGGTATCCACGGGTGAGGTGCTGGAGGATTGGAGGTTAGCTCATGTGATTATGTTTTTTAAAAAAGGCTCTAAAAGTAAGGGGAAATTACAGGCTGGTAAGTTTGACGTAAGTGGTGGGTAAATTATTGGAAGGAGTACTAAGAGATAGGACCTACAACTATTTGGATTGACAGGGACTTATTAGGGAGCGTCAACATGGTTTTGTGCGTGGTAGGTCATGTTTAACCAATCTATTAGAGTTTTTCAAGGAGGTTACCAGGAAAGTGGATGGAGGGATGGCAGTGGAAGTTGTCTACATGGACAATTTCCTTTAACAAGGTCCAACTTGGGAGGTTAGTTAAGATTCAGTCTCTAGGGATACATGGTGAGGTAGTAAATTGGATTAGACATTGGCTCAATGGGAGAAGTGGTAGTGGAGGGTTGCTTCTCTTAGTGGAGGCCTGTGACTAGTGGTGTGCCACAGTGATCTGTGCTGGGTCCATTGTTATTTGTCACCTATATAAATGATCTGGATGATAATGTAAATTGGATCAGCAAATTTGCTGATGATACAAAGGTTGGAGGTGTAGTGAACAGTGAGGAAGATTTTCAAAGCTTGCAGAGGGATTTGGACCAGCTGGAAAAATGGGCTGAAAAATGGCAGATGGAGTTTAATGCAGACAAGTGTAAGGTATTGCACTTTGGAAGGACAGACCAAGGTAGAACATACAAGGTAAATGGTAGGACACTGAGGAGTGCAGTAGAACAGAGGGATCTGGGAATACAGATACAAAATTCCCTGAAAGTGGTGTCACAGGTAGATAGGGTTGTCAAGAGAGCTTTTAGTACATTGGCCTTTATAAATCAAAGTATTGAGAATAAAAGTTGAAGTGTTATGGTGAGGTTGTATAAGGCATTGGTGAGGCCGAATTTGGAGTTTTGTGTACAGTTTTGGTCATCTAATTACAGGAAGGGTATTAATAAGGTTGAAAGAGTGCAGAGAAGGTTTACAAGGATGTTGCCAGGACTTGAGAAGCTGAGTTACAGAGAAAGGTTGAATAGGTTAGGACTTTATTCCCTGGAGTGTAGAAGAATGAGGGGAGACTTGATAGAGGTATATAAAATTATGATGTGTATAGATAGTGAATGTAAGCAAGCCTTTTCCACTGAGGCTAGAAGAAGGGAAAAAAGCAGAGGACATGGGTTAAGGGTGAAGGGGAAAAAGTTCAAAGGGAACATTCTTCACACAGTGGTGTGAGTGTGGAATGAGCTGCCAGATGAAGTGGTGAATGCAGGCTCACTTTTAACATTTAAGAAAAACTTGGACAGGTACATGGATGAGAAGGATACAGAGGGATATAGTCTAGGTCCGGGTCAGTGAAACTAGGCAGAAAAATGGTTTGGCACAGCCAAGAAGGGCCAAAAGGCCTGTTTCTGTGCTGTAATGTTCTATGGTAGTAATTGTTATGTTTTTTTTAAACACTTGTCATTTGTGATCATTGCTCCAGAAAGATCCCTTAATTACTTATTATTAATTAACCCTTTTCATTTCCAGATAAATGCCCTCTGTTAGTATTAGATCCTCAGCATATTGACCAAGAGTATAATTCTAGACTAAACGGGGCTGACTATGAGAGAGACTTTTATGCTCTGTATAAAAGTACTGTCAATTAAGGGAAGGAAGGGCAGTTGCACAACTCCCACCAATGTTTCTTTCTCAAACCCTCCCCGCTCCCCCCCAGCATTCTTTAGTTACAGACAACACACACAAAATGCTGGTGGAATGCAGCAGGCCGGGCAGCATCTACAGGAAGAAGTACAGTCAACATTTCGGGTTGAGGCCCTTTGTCAGGACCAATGGAAAAAAGAAATAGCAAGAGATTTGAAAGTGGAAGGGGGAGACCTGAAATGATGGGAGAAGACAGGAGGGGGAGGGACGAAGCTAAGAGCTGGAAAGTTGATTGGCAAAAGGGACACGCAGTTGGAGAAGTGGGTGTATCATAAGGTGGAAGGCCTTGGAAGAAAGAAAGGGGGAAGGGAGCATCGGAGGAAGATGGAGAACAGGCAAGGAGTTATTGTGAGGGGGGGGAACAGAAAAAAAATATATATACAGTTGTGGGGTGTGTGTGTATAATATATAGAAAAATAGGGATGGGGTAAGAAGGGGAGGAGGGGCATTAACAGAAGTTTGAGAAGTCAATGTTCATGACATCAGGTTGGAGGCTACCCAGACAGAATATCAGGTGGTGTTCCTCCAACCGGAGTGTGGCTTCATCTCGACAGTACAGGAGGCCATGGATAGACATAACGAAATAGGAATGGGGCGTGGAATTAAAATGTGTGGCCACTAGGAGATCTTGCTTTCTCTGGTGGACAGAGCGTAGGTGTTCAGTGAAACGGTCTCCCAGTCTGCGTTAGGTCCCACCAATATATGGAAGGCCACACCAGGAGCACCAGACGTAGTATATCACATCAGCCGACTCACAGGTGAAGTGTCACCTCACCTGGAAGGACTGCCTGGGACCCTGAATGGTGGTGAGAAAGGAAGTGTAAGGGCAGGTGTAGCACTTGTTCCGCTTGTACTTACACTTCCTCCCTCGCCACCATTCAGGGCCCCAGACAGTCCTTCCCAGCTTTTAGCTTCATCCCTTCCTCTCCTGTCTTCTCCTGTCATTTTGGATCTCCCCTCCCACTTTCAAATCTCTTGCTATCTCTTTTTTCCATTTGTACTGACAAAGGGTTTCAACCCGAAACGTCGACTGTACTTCCTATTGATACTACCTGGCCTGCTGCATTCCACCAGCATTTTGTGTGTGTTGCTTGAATTTCCAGCATCTGCAGGTTTCCTCATGTTTGCATTCTCTAGTTACAGTCAGGTTTTGTGAACTATTTGGCTTTCTGAGCTGAGATTCTTTTTCTCTGCCTTTTACCCCCATCGTTTAATGGGTCTCTCTCTTTTATCAGTTCTAAAAGTTAATTCTGGAATATTGAATTCTCATCAATTTGCACCCTGTCCATAAGATCATATTTGTTTCTACTTGCGCTATTAATTCACTAGTCATGTTAGCGATATTGTGTGCATTCAGACAGCTTTGTGCGTTGTCAGTTTTTTTTGTTAATTCTTGCCTGACTAGTTAACATTATGCTCTTTCAACTAGATCATATCAAGCCTTATTTGAGAAGGACACCATGACAGATTTGTAAGTTACTCTGGGTCAAAAGAATTAATTCTGCCAGACCTGACAGTTGTATCACATAATAGGCGGCAAGGCTCCAGGTTGCTTTGCTGCTTCTTGAGCACACAATAGTGTTTGAAATTCAAAATAATGACTGTGAATACGTTGATCTTAGTTATTTAAACTTTATTCAGTGACTCAGCAAAGTTACAGAATTTATCTCTGTAAGGATATCAATGCCCCAGTCTGTATGTTATTCTCTTTGCAATTGGTTTCTTATTTTAAAAAATTATTATTTTACAGCCTGTGAAAAAGAAGAAGATAAAGCGTGAAATCAAGATACTGGAAAATCTCCGTGGGGGTCCCAACATCATCAAGCTGCTAGATGTGGTAAAAGACCCCGTGGTGAGTAACTGTGTTGACATATTCTCCAGATTAAAAGTAAATCTTGCCATTCAGCTTTATGAAAGTGCATGTTTGCCGAGGTTCACATTGCTCAGATGATATTGCATTGCATGCTATTTTGTAGCATTGAGGCAAACCCATGGCAATGCTCAACCACATTGCTCCAGGATGTCATTCAGATCACTATCAAGTCAGAGCACTTTCATTTGGTGAGGTATTGAACTGGAACCTCGATTCTTGTTTAGTTGAAATGGATATTAGGGATCTATTGGGGATGACCAAAGTTACATAGGATTTTTCATTTCCTCCCCTTTCAATTAACCTATCAGAATTGGTTTAACTTATCACTGTTGCTGTGTGTAAAAGCTACCATTTTGGATCATATGAGAATATTGCATATGTTAATCAGAGTTAAGTGATTTAAGAAGATGTTCTAAAGCTTAAGGTCTAATTGGTTCCAGGATAACATTTTTAAACTTGTTCAATGTCTCCAATTTTGTTTATTTGCCCTGACTTTACTATACAATGCTAATAGTGTCTGTTGGGTGTTCATGAAAATGTAGAGTTCAGCATGGCATGATTACTTAAAGTACAGGATATGTTGTTGCTTCTGTCAAAATCCACCATTCTTGCATCATAACTTTCTACTTTGAGTTTTAATTGACAGCTATCCCATTCACTAGCAAGAGACATTTAAGCAGAGAAGCAGGATGGTTCTGTAATGATCTGGCCTTTTTAAAGATGGCAGAACCCAAAATACTAGTATACATACAGTAAACTTTTGATTTGTTTCTCTCTGCACCTTGTGTCACATTGCCATTTCTTTAACATTCTTCTGTTTTTGAAGCCAAGTTGCTAGCTCGATGCTTAGCCCAGCACAATGGAAAGCGTGCAAGGAACCAGCCAGATTTGAACCCAGGTCCACTCTCCTCAAAATCCATTGCAGATGCCACTACACCACCAGCTGGCTATACAATAAACTAAAACTGCAAATTAAATTTCACGCCACTCTCTGTGAAGCGTTTATACATTCTCCCTTTGACTACATGGGTTTCCTCTGAGTGCTGTGGTCTTTTTCCTCCTGCATTTCAAAGACATGCTAGTGTTAGGTTAATTGGTCATGTGGTTTTAATAGGGCAGCATGGGTTATTTGTTACTGTGCTGTATCTCTAAATAAAATAAAATCCTGATGTTCTGTCAAATGTAGCCCCCCACTTCCTACACACATACGCATCTATATTCTGCCCTTTGCCAATTTATCCCTCAAAGTGAGGGGTAGAAAAGTTCAGTGACCTGGATTAAAGAATCTCTTCAGTCCCCCTATTCAACAAGAACCGTTGATTGTTCAGTGGAATGTGGTTGAAACTGAGGGATGAACAATATTGTCTTTTTGGTTTTTCTTCTCCCTAGCCAGGTTTAATTACTATTTCTTCTAAACTTGTTATTATTCTGGAAAAAGATGTGCATCATAATTTATGTACACAATGAAGCATAATGCTTGAAAGATCATTCAGATCAATTTTAGTCATGGCTGCGAAATGGTAAAGGAGCAACGGGAAGGAAGAGTTGTCTTGGGTTGTTCTTTGGTTTTAGCTGGTGGCTAGTCTGAGAACAGAATTACAGAATCCTGGGAATTGATGAAGCATATCTGGTTGAGAGTTCATTGCGCAATCCATTAAATGGAGAGGGCCGTTAGCTTAACAAGGGACTAACCCAAAGTGACATTCTGAAATGTATTTTTAACTGCTACTTCACAGTATGTAATATTGACCACTATGACATTATAAACTTTATTGCCTGTAGCAGTTTCTGTTGACTATTTGTGGTAAATCATGGTTGATTCCTGGCACATTGTGCCTTCAGCTATATGCTGTATCTTACACAGTGATCTTGTTCTTTCCACAGTCGAGGACTCCAGCTCTTGTTTTTGAGCACATTGATAACACTGATTTCAAGGTGAGCTTGTAGATTTGTGCATCAGAGCAGTTATTGCATTTATTGATGTTACTGTTTGGTTTGCACTTGTGTACAGCTTTACTAACACATGCTGAATTTTCCTCCAATCTCACCCTACC
This sequence comes from Hypanus sabinus, assembly GCF_030144855.1. Taxonomy (NCBI): domain Eukaryota; kingdom Metazoa; phylum Chordata; class Chondrichthyes; order Myliobatiformes; family Dasyatidae; genus Hypanus; species Hypanus sabinus. Next base: position 14,500,794 of record NC_082722.1, on the reverse strand, counting down.
ACACTTCCTGCCATCCCTTTTTCCCCTCTCTTTGTCTAGCAACTGTATCAGATCTTGGTGGATTATGATATCCGGTTCTACATGTATGAGATTCTCAAGGTGAGTTACAAGCCATAAGATTCTTCCAGCTAATCAATTGAATTGTGCTTATTGATTCTGTATTCTAGCTTCTTTCTGCTTTTGTTCCCTTTTAGGTCATCCCTGCCGTGTCAGTGCCCTCCCCACCACCACCATCATTCACAGATGATTCTTTGGCAGGAAATAATTCTATACAGAGACTGGCGTGGGCCCCAGGCTCCTCCCACACCAATGTTTGCATCACTTGGTGGGTGTCCAGCTAGTGATTGACATTCAAGTGGTGGCAAGCCCCTCACTTCTGGATAAAGCAATATGAGCTTCATCTGGTCTGGTTGAGAGCAGGCGCTTCTCTTCCCTTCCCTCTGCCAATGTAGGAATGTGGTGCTTTCTTCCTGCTGTTGAAAGCATGCACTGATGAAACACAGGGCAAAATGGAAACAATATAAATGCTAATGATACATTGACTGTCTCTCATTTTAACACTAACATGTCCAACAACAAAACTGAAATTAAGTTCCTTCTGATAGGTTATATTTGATCATAGTGAAGTTCAGGGGAATTTATGTTGTGAATAGCATTTATTTGACAGGTCACAGCAATCCCAGATGTTGATTTTTTTTTTGTTGTTTGCTTCCTGTAGTACTTCTAGGTAATTGTGATAATTGGAAGCCAGTTATTCCATTCTGAAGATTGGTTGCTCTGGAACAGCTGGTAACTAGCTTGAGACATGGAGCATGTTGTCCACATTACATTGTGGTAGCAGAATGGGAGGGAACAAAACACTGTTGAATAAAGGCATGAACTTGTACTACTCATTACTTATACTTTTGTTCTCATAGGCCTTGGACTACTGCCACAGTATGGGCATTATGCACAGGGACGTGAAGCCGCATAATGTGATGATCGACCATACCCAGAGAAAGGTATGAGAATGACTGCAGGTTAGGCTGCTTCAGCAGTTTTATGGGGGTTAGTGGGCAGACTGCAGTATAATAAAGGAAACCTGCAAGTACTACTTCTGAATGCTACCTTGTATGGTAAGTCATGACTAAATGTTTTGTGTTGATCAAATTGTATTTAATATGGTCCTTTGTAATGTGTTGTACTCAGCTGTTGTCAGAAAGTCTAAACAAGGCTTAAGGTGAAACGTCTGTGAAAGTGAATCAAATTTTTTAAACTTGGGACACAGAAATTGCATACCTCATAGGTACATGCTTGTGCTGGTCTCGTATTTTATGATGGCATTTCAACTTGCGTTTACTCTTGTTTAATTTTTTGTATCAACAAATTGAAAGATCATTGTTGTTTCCAGTGATATTACTGAGGAAATTCCCTTTTGATGTTAATAACTTGAAAATGTGCTGTTTCCAGTGTTGGAGTTCTGAACTGATCCTGTGGGATTTTGTGGAAGTTGTACTTCTGACTATTTAACTCAACAAAATGGTGTCAAGAGGAATACTGTATGCCCTTTAGCTCATAATGTCTGTGCAGACCATGACACCAAATTAACTATCCCATCTACCTATACATGATCCATTTCTTGCACACTAAGTGGCCTGAAACATCAATATCCTTTCTGCTCCTCTCTTTCTCTCTCTACTTGCTGTCCTCCCATCCCTGGACAGGTTGTAGTTCTGCATTGCAGGCACTTGCTATTCTGTATTTAAATAAATCTCACTGTTCAAGTATCCTTGAACTCCTCCCTTTCACTTTAAATTTATGCCCTTTAGAATTTAACATTTCCATTAATAGAACATAATTATGTTTATTGCTGTACATTAATATGTACAGCATATTGCAGGCGCTTCGGCCCACAATGTTGTGTCGACCTTCAAACCCTACCTCCCATATAACCCCCCACCTTAAATTCCTCCATATACCTGTCTACTAGTCTCTTAAACTTCACTAGTGTATCTGCCTCCACCACTGACTCACGCAGTGCATTCCACGCACCAACCTCTCTGAGTGAAAAACCTTCCTCTAATATCCCCCTTGAACTTCCCTCCCCTTACCTCAAAGCCATGTCCTCTTGTACTGAGCAGTGGTGCCCTGGGGAAGAGGTGCTGGCTGTCCACTCTGTCTATTCCTCTTAATATCTTGTATACCTCTATCATGTAATACCTCTCAAATTTTATAAACTTCTATTTGGTTATTCCTCAACCTCTATTCCAGAGAAAACAAACCAAGTTTATCCAATCTCTCATTATAATCAATAATTCTAATTCAGTCAACATTCTGGTGAGATTAATTCCTTGCATCTGCCTTCTTGTCACCTTTTGAAGGCCCCCAGAATTGTTGATCCTCAATTCTGCCCAAATTCTGTACTTGCATTTCTCCCTCTTCCTTCTAACATTACTGCGCCTTCCTCAATCAATACTTCACCTTTCAGTTCCCTTCAGATGCTTCAGACACAACAGAGAAAGATGTAAAATAGGTGTGTGAGTAACATGGGGAGACTGTCACAGCAGCATTTAGAGAGCGTGTCCTGCAGAAGGTCATCCAGAGAAGCAATATGGGTTGAGCTTGGAAGTAAGAAAAGTGCAGTCATACTATATACTCTCAATAGTCCGTGGGAGGTAGGGGAGCAGGAATGTAAAGATTCTTATGATTATAAATATAGCATAGTGGATTCTTCAAATTTTTCTTTGCGGTTGATATTTATAATATCCTTCCTATTTTTGGCTATGCTAAATCTATGAGATGGAATAGGTTTACATTCCTGTTGAAAAGTCAGTTAATTAGTCAATTCATTTCCAAAGAGGAATTGTGATAACAATATTGTGGCTCATTTTGTAAACAGCTTGGGCTGAGCTGAGTTCCATTGTGCACATTGTTGTGGAAACTTGTATGTGTTTGTCATCTTACAGTATGCTGGCTCCATCTAGTGTTTGATTTTAAAGTGTTTTGTTTTTGATGAAGGGTCTCAGCCCCAAAACGTTAACTGTTATTCATTTCCCTAGATGCTAGGTGACCTGCTGAGTTCCTCAAACATTTTGTGTGCATTGCTTCGAATTTCCAGCATCTGCAGAATTTTTCTTGTTTTTGTTTTGTTTCTGTCCATTTTTGTCTTTTCTTGAAGAATGCCAGCAGAAGGTGAATGGGCAAGCTATGGCAATTTGTGTAGCTCCAGCACGTCACCTGATACTTGACTGACTATTCCAATTTATTTTACAGCTTCGGTTAATTGACTGGGGACTGGCTGAGTTCTATCATCCTGAGCAAGAATACAATGTTAGAGTGGCCTCCAGATATTTCAAAGGTCCTGAGCTGCTAGTTGATTACCAGGTACAACCAGAAACAGTGAATCCTGGATTATGCTGTATTAAGATTGTAATGTCCCGCTGGAGTGGAGGGCTGTAGGTCCATGTCTCTCTTGCTGCACTTTGGTTCCCATTTTCTCCTCTTGCCTCCCCATTCTGTGTCACTCTCATTCTTCATGAAAGTACCAAGGTTCCCTTCCTGAGCCCCTTACTCCCTTCTATATACAAACTATTTGGAAAGCAATCCCAATTACTCTTCTTTTGGCTTTCTTGCCACTGGCTTCTTTCCAACCTTAATTTCATAGACTGATCCTTTTTTATGCATTTTTTTAATGAAAACCACAAATTCCATTTAAAACAAATCCTGCATGTTTTTTAAAAAAATTTTTGTTGTGTGGTAGAAGTTGAGTTATTACCTGACTAGAATTTTGAACATTGCCATCCTAAGGCAAATTGTCAAAGGGCCAATTAGTAACATGTTAATTGGAAAGCTTAACTTGAAACATTTGAGAGTGAATGAATAAAAAGGGGTGGACTTTATTATAGTTGTCAGTTTCTGTACTGTCCTATTGGTGAAATAAGGTAATTTAAGGAATAAAATGACGTAGGGGATATTATAAATGCATTCTTTTAACTTGATTACAATATCAAGTCAAAGTAAATGGTCAAATGCACAGGTGCAGTGAAAAGTTTGCATGCCGCAGCGTTATGAAAACATGGTGTCAGATGCACAGCATTCACAAAACATAAATTGTGTACAATGTATTTAATTTTAACAAGAAAAACATCGATTAAAGCAAAAAAGAACAGTCCGATATAGTCCTGCTAAAGGATCTTAGGCCAAAATGCTCTTTATTCATTTCCATAGATATTGCCTGACCTGCTGGGTTCCTCCGGCATTTTATGTGTTTTGCTCTGGATTTTCTGCATCTGCAGAGAAGTCCAATATAGTGCAGGCTGATCAAAGTTGTCAGTGTTGCGGTACTGTAATGTTTAGGGTTGGGCTAATTGGTTCAATAACTGAATGGCTATTCTTGAACTGATAGTGTTGGACTTAAGGGTTCTGTACCAGCTGCCAGATGGTGGCAAGGTCTGAATGGTGGGTATTTTTGATAGGTGTGGCAGCCTTTAGGTAGCACCTTGTGTAGCTCTACTGATGGGAACCATGTATTGGGCCATGTCCGCTACTCTCTCAACCTCTTGCATTCCTGTGCGTTCAGATTTCCATACTGAACTGTGATACAATCACTCAGGCTATTTTCAATGTCTGTAAAAGTTTGAGAGTGTTCAGTAATCTACCAAACCTCCTAGGAAGTAAAGATGCTGGCCTGCCGCCTTTGTGATTGCATCTATTGATGGGACCAGGACAGGTCATCTGATATGTTAATACTCGGGGATCTAAAGCTGCTGGGTTAGAGTAATCCAGCATGGATACAGGTCCTTCAGCCTCCTCATTCTTGTTGACTAAGGTGCTCACTTGCACCTTTTGGCCCATGTCCATGTGTTTATCCATATGTACCTGCCTGTTCCATATCTGCACCAACCTGTGTCAGGATGTTGCCCCTTTGATCCCTTTTAAATCATTTCCAACTTGTCATAAGCTCGTGCTCTCTAGGTTTTTGTTACTTTTCCATGGGGGAAAGAGACTGCATTTGCTCTATGTCCCTTGTGATTTAATACATCTGTTACTCTTAGGCAAATTGGTTTATTATCACATGTATAGAGGTGCAGTAAAAATTTTGTCTTGCATATCATTCATACAGATCAATTTATTGTATATGTAAATCTTTAGTTGAAACTTGTGGGTGAACCTTGCCATAATTGGTGTCAAACTCAGTCAAAGATCTCAGGGCAATGTAAACCCAAGTCATGCCAGATACTATGGTTTTTAATTCATTTTTTGTTTTGTCTAACCACTATCATCCTAATCTGCCTTTTATTTTTCCAGATGTATGATTATAGCCTTGACATGTGGAGTTTGGGGTGTATGTTGGCCAGTATGATATTTCGTAAGGAGCCATTCTTTCATGGACATGATAACTATGATCAGGTAGGGTTTTGATGCTGAAGGCAGAAAACACTAACATTTGACAAGTTGGGCGGCATCTGTGGAGAGAAAATTGTTACTATCTCGTGTGAATGATTTTCATTAGGATCAGAAAAATTAGAAATGAAACACATAAATTTCCAGGAAATCTCAAGGGATGCAGCTAACAAGGGGAAAAAACAAACAGTTGAGACTGGAGGACAAATACTGTTGGTATTGGCTAAGAGCATGGGGAAGGTGCTTAATAGTTCAACACTCCCTGCCAGAAAGTGACTGGCTGGAAATCGTCTCGCAGTTAAAACAGATGCCTTGCTAAAGTTTGCTGTTTGCTTTGGATCTTAATGTAGATTACCCATTTCACTGAATCCAATTTCAGTCACATCGGGTAGCATCTGTCAAGTGTGGCTTATTGATTTTAATTCAATGTCACCATTGTTACAGATGTATATTTAACAATGTAACTGCTAAATTTTTCCTTAAACAGCATCGCATAAGGTTTTGCATTCTCTTAAGAATCAAACTCTGTTGCCCCAAACACCCAGGGTTTACTTTCCCATTATTCACAAGACTGCAATTCAGTGAGAATTGTCAAAATCCGTTGCAAAATGAGTTTCTTCACTGTTAGACTTTTAACCTGATCTGTCCAAAGCACTTCAGCAGAGACCCACTATTGTGGAACCCTAACTTGTGTCATCTCAGCTGGCACTTGCCTCGAACATCCTCCGTTGTTGCTTCAGACTTCAATTTGCCCTAGGTTTTGAAACATTTAATCTTGCTTTGTATTCCAATCAAAATCTTATGGTTTCAAAGAAATTCCTCGATTGTAAGACAATAGTTGGTGTGTACAACTTGGAAACAGTAATGGTCACCATGGTATTGTCGAACGTTACAAGTAGTTTTAGTTCCTTCAAAACTAATATTAAACTAATGTGAAACTAGGTGTCACACTTGTCAATCTAACATGCTGATATTCAGAATATTTTTGCACTAAATAAATGGAGGTAACTCTGCTTAAAATATAGTAAACAAAGAATCAGGTTTAATATCACTGGCTTATGTTGTGAAATTTGTTGTCTTTGTGGCAGCAGTACAATGCAATACATAATAGAAAAAAGTCATGAATTACAATAAGTGTATATACAAAATGGTTAAATTAAATAAATAGTGCAAAAAATAGAAAAAAAGTAGTGAGGTGGAGTTCATGGTTTCAATGTCCGTTCAGAAATCGGATGGCAGAGGCGAAGAAGCTATTCCTGATTCATTTATTGTGTACTTTCAGGCTTCTGTACCTCCCTCTTGATGATAGCAATGAGAGCGAGGCATGAGCTGAGTAATTTGGGGGGGTGGGGGGAAGTATGCCACCTTTTTGAGGCATCACTCCTTGAAGATGTCCTGTATACTACAGAAAATGGAACATTTTCTTAAAATGGGGAGAAAGCTGATCCTGATGTATCTTCCCTTGGAGGAGAATATATTCATTTGGTTGCTCTCCAAATGAAAGTGACTAAGGATAGGAAGTTTTCTTATTATATTGAGTACCAATTCTGGCATTTGTATGCAAGTCGGATAACCCAGATCTTTAAGTTATTTTCAAAAGCATGCCTCATCAACAGTTATAAAAGTGAATGTAGGTGGCCATTGTCTCTTCAGTTTTTTCCATTAAAAATCAATGAATGGATCACATTATTCTGCTGTCATTGAGTGCATGTGAAGATACTTTTGACTTTTCTTCCTTTCAGCTTGTTCGCATTGCCAAGGTTTTAGGAACTGATGAATTGTTTGACTACCTCAAGAAGTACCACATCGAACTGGACCCTCGGTTTAATGATACTCTTGGCCAGTGAGTTGAATAATTGAGTAAAATACTACAAAGTTAATTTCAGAAACTTGATTTACTTTTGGTTTAAGATGATGTAGGTATTGAGCAAGAGACTGGAACCAGAAATGGGTTCTGCAATCCAGATGGGGAAAAAGAATAAGTGGATGCATTTGATGTGTGATATGATTCTCAATGAGAATATGCTTTTAAAAGGAAAGTAAATGGGTTTATTTTAAGGCTACTTATATTTTACGAACTACATGTTAAATGCTCATTATTTGACACTTTCTTAGCTGTATCCAGATCACATTCATGTGGCATATTCACTTTTAAAGAGCATTTGCTCTTCCTTAGGCATTCTCGAAAGCGTTGGGAGCAGTTTATTCACAGTGAGAATCGGCACCTGGTTAGTCCAGAGGCCTTGGATTTGTTGGATAAACTACTTCGTTATGATCATCAGCAGAGACTCACAGCTAAAGAAGCAATGGAGCATCCATACTTCTGTAAGTATGAGAATAACCAGCACTACAGAAATTCTCGAAGCTGGGTGCTGCCACTTTATCCAAAATTTCTGTAGCTCAGTCTGACATGGAGTATTTGCTGGAAGTAGTATTTCTATACATTGTAATCTGGTAGTGTTACAACTTCTCACAACTTAATAAAATCGGGAGGGGGCACATTAGCACGCTTTCTGTACTCCACCCCCATCTCTTGCTGAATAGAGTTTTGATTTCTGGTGTTGTGGTAAAAGGTTATTATCAATGATGAGTGTTCCTCTCCCTCACTTCTCATATCTACGTAGCCAGATAATTAAAATTTATATCGTATCCTATCTGAGAAGTGCCAGAATAGAAATTGGAAATGCTATCAGAGATGTAGAGCTAAGGTGGAAAGTTGCCTCTTTCCAGCATTCTGGCAGCAGGTTATTTGGCACCTCATGCCTATGCTTCCATTCATTCACATCTTTTATCTTGGTACCACTTGCCTGCACTGACCTTTGTGTCCCCTGATTCCTTTAATTTAACAAAATATATAAATTGCTATCTTGGATGTACTTGGTAATTAAATCTTCATACTTGAAGAAATATTCACCACCTTTTGAAAATTTATTTTTGTCCCGGTCCTCCATGGCTAACCCATTAGTGACTGTGATCCATGGTTCTGGGCAACAGAGCCAGTGCAATATCATCCATTGATCTAGGTACTTGTATGATTGAGAAGAGTATCATCACATTCTTCCAAGTTCAAGTGGAATGTAAACACAGTCTAGTTGATCTGTCTGGACAAACCTCTCATCTCTAGAATGTGTCAGGTGAACCTTTTCTGCAATCCCTCTATAGCAATTTATCCTTCCTTAGTTCAGATTCATGCGCAATATTTCCAGCTGTCAATTCACCAGGCCCTATTTTGTCATATTTAAAGATAGTTCTGAATCACAAGCTGTCATTTCCATTGCATTTACAACAAACAAAACCAACTTCTAATGAATACCTTGCAGCTCTTGAACAATATCCCAACAAAAAGCTTGCCTGTGAAGTTGGAGAAGGAGGTTAACATTTTCTAGATCTTTAGTGATTTTGCATCTGATAGCACAACTACAAATGCAGTCAATAGGTTTTCAGAGAAAAGACTACAATCAGAGTACCATTGATGCGAGCGTTTTGTAACTGAGTAGTTAGAGACTGGGTGCAAACATCATTTTCTGTGAGGATCATAAAATTGAGGCGGTTTAGCCAAGGGTGATGGGTAAACAGATTTGGTGTACATTTTTAGGATATGCAGCAGTGTTTTGAATGTCGTGTTTATAAAGGTAAAATTGTTAAGTTTGGAGGAAACAGATACACCATCTTGCTATCTCTTTTGATAAAATGCAAGGTTTTAGATTACTGTAATTCAACAATAGAAATTTGGTGCATATGCACAGACTCTTTGAGTCTGCTGAATTTTGGGATGCAGTGGTCAGTTTGGTACTTGTTAGCCTCAAGTTATTTGACTTTTTTTTGCACTCCATTGCAGATCCAATTCTGAAGGAACATTCGGATGGTGCTCGGAATAACAACTCGCATGTGCCTGGTGTTTCCGCAGCTGTGCGGTGAATCCTGGTGGCATAGTTCATTTTGCAAGATGGAGTTTTGGATTTACGGGGAGACATTGGACAAACAAGGAGCTAACACAGTCTGGAAATGTGAACTTGTGACTGCAGCAACACAGGTGACCATGGCTTACCCTAAACCCAGTGGCAGCACTGTACTACACCCATTTATTTTAGATTTCCATTTATGTTTGGAGAGAATTACAACTTACTAGATTTTGGTTCTAAATTTACAATGTTTTTGTATATTTATATATTATTTTTTGTATTGTAATAAAATACCTAGAATGTGTTCCATTATCAAATTTTCTTGTTGTCCTTTTTCCTGTTTGTCTATAAAATCAATTTGCCAAATGCATTTAATATTTCTAAAGATAGGTAGAATAAGTTTCTACTGCTCACAACAGTTCATCAGTTGGGGACACTTGGTGACTTGGGTTTGAAACAAAAAGAAAATTATTTTCAAGAGATCCTCTCTCAAATGTTAGATCTCTTGCAAATTTGAGTTTGTGTTTTTGGGAAGTAAACTGGTCAACAAACATCCTGAAGTGCCACTTGGCTGTTATGCGAAGGTCGAGGTTCTCCTTTCACTCGTACCATCAGTCTTGGCCAGTTGTCCCTCATTGTATGCCAGAGTAATGTACAGGTAATTGAGGCAGACCTGAATGAAAGTAAAAGAGAATGCTATCGAGGGGGATGTTTAGTGCCGTCATAAATCCTGTACTGGCTGCAGCATGTGAATAAATGTACCTCTGTCATAGTTTTGGTTGATTGGAATGGAACCATTAGCTACAGGGGGTGTATCTTACTGCCAATCTGTGAACAGGAATAATGCTAACTGGTGGTTTTTATTCAGTGTTTCCCTGTTGGCTTCAGAAATGTCAGTTTACCAAAGTGCACATGAGAAAATAAAGGGTTGTGCAGGTACAAAGGTCACAAAAAATAAATAAATAGCTTAAGGTTCTGCCCCATAAGATTTTGTTGAGACAATCTGTTAAATGCTGTACAAAAAAAATGTAAGCAGTTGTTGAATAGGTGGGTGGTCAATTTAGTGCAGCAAAGGAGCTTAAGGTGGAAGGAGGAGAGACTAGTCACAAAAATACTTTTTTGGTATATGGGTATATTCTGTAGATGGGAATAATGTAACTTGAAAATATACAGATGCAATGCATATACTTACTGTATAGAGAAAATGTATGTGAAGTCCAAAAGAGCATGAGAGTGTTTGCAAAATGTACATTTAATTATAGTAGCATGGTAAACTGTTAAAACTTTCTAAGACCAAATGCAAAGCACTGTGTAAGCTTGTGTACAGTCCAATCAATCAAGTTACACTGTACATATTTAAAACTGGTAGACAATTTTAATAATTACAAGGGAAATTGGGAAGGTTTCTGCTAAGCAAAATTCTTTTGCATGTTGAATTAATTTTTTTTAACTGCATGGTGGTGTGACTTCTCCAAATTTTGTTTAACAGATTATTTAACAACAGTCCCAGTTGGAATAGATTTACTGCTTTAGAGGCTGCAGAAAATCACTCAACAGTAATGGAACTTGACTGCTGGCGCAAACCTTGTGTTGTCATTCTGAAGTATCTTTGGGTTTTGTCCAAATTGTCTGAGCAAATAATTCTTTTCCCTGAGCCCATTTGCTACAAGGTAGTGCATGGAGTAGAGCAAAAGTGCACTTCATTTTAAGTATGTACCAGTTGACTGAGTTTGTGTGGGGTTGGTACAATGATGTGATGTTCCAGATTATGGCAGCTGCCATCCCGAAATCCAGATTAACAAAATCAGTAAGACATGGGATTCATTGGCATTTATACACAAGTGTTTGGATTATAAAACTACTGTAACCTTTTTAAATTCAGAATAAAAAAAACTGAGCAATGTAAATATTCTACAGTTCCTTTATCAATGATGACCACAACTAGTGTTTTTGCATTTTACCTCCCAAATTTGGGAATGGCTTTCAAAGAATTGAGTTTCCAAGTGAAACTGAAAGGAGTTTAAACACTTAAGAAGCACCAGTACATGCCTGATACAATAATAAAATGTGTATTATACTTAATGCAATGTAAATCATTCTTACAAATATAAACAGTTACATTGCACCAAAGGGAAATTGTTTTTGTAGGGTTTTAATACCAGAAATACAACTGGGAAGAGAAACAATGTTGCAACAAGCCTGAGGGGCTGAATAGCTGCTTCTGTTCTTCCTGTTTATAATGCTTAAAATTAAGCTTATTTTTTATATTTTAGACAATGAAACTGCCAGGTTTTTGCTTTCAGTTGCTATATAATTTTATAGCATGCGAAGTAAATCCTTGTTCTTCAACTTTGTGCTCAACATTCTGTTTTTAACTTAAAAATAAACCAAATTAATCTAATTTTCTGAGCACAAACACAAGCAAATTTGCAGATGCTGGAAATTCAAGCAACACACGCAAAATGCTGGTGGAATGCAGTAGGCCAGGCAGCATCTATAGGAAGAAGCACAGTCGACGTTTCGAGCCGAGACCCATGAAGGGTCGAAATGTCAACTGTGCTTTTTCCTAATTTTCTGAGGCCAGGGATGTGTGTCTGACCTAATTCATAACCGATATGCTAATATCCCATTCCTCTCTAAGAAAATGTTTGCTGCACTTAGTGTGTGGTTATGAAAACCTCCTTGCTCCTGTAAATCCTCTCTTGCTTGCTGTTACAGTCACAATTTAAGTTCCTGCTTTATTTAGAGATGCAGTACAGAACAGGCCCTTCCAGTCCAATGCATTGCCCTGCAACACACTTATTTAATACTACCCTAACCACAGAACAATTTATAATGATTAGTTACCTACCCTACAATGATTACTACTAATCCGTATGTCTTTGGACTGTGGGACTAAACTGAAGCACTCTGAGGAAACCCATTCGTCCACGGGTAGAATGTACAAACTCCTTTTAGACAGCGCTGGCATTGAACTCCATACTCAGCAGCACCCTGCATTGTAATAGCTTCGTGCTAACTGCTACGCTATAGTAGTGTGCCGTCATTATCTTAATGAATTTTGAAACTGTTCATGATTTCAATGGAACAATGTCTGGTATTGCAAATGTAAATTTCCCGGGTGCTCAACTGCAGATTTTATTCCTCTTTTAGTGTTAAATGTTTTCATTTCTAGGTTTGAGTCATAATCTTTATGCAATATGGAAATGAATACTTATTGACATGTTTTACTATATAAGCATGGGGAGGTCACATGAAGCAGAATACAAAGCTGCATTTATAGAAGATTTAGTGGGATAATTAAGCTGCTGGCTTCTGAAGCACAAACATACAGCTGCAAACTGAGTGAACAAGTTAAATCTACTATGTCCAGTCAATGAGAAACCAAGGATTACATATAGCATGAAAGAAGGTAACCTGTCTCAATGACCGTCATCCAGTAGCAATTACATCTACAGAAGTGATTTGAGAAGTTAGTGATGAAGCATATCAACCCCTGCCTGAGATTTGATCTGCTCCAATTTGTCTACTTGCACAACACATCCACAGCAGATGCTATTTCATTGGCTTTTTACTCAACCCTATAACATCTGGACAGCAAAGATACGTAAAGCAGAATGCTCTTCATAAGCTACAGTTTAGCATTCAATAGTAGCATTCCCTGAAAACTAATCAATATGCTTCAGTGCCTTGGCCTTTACCTCCTTGTGCAATTGGATCCTTGACTTCCTCACTTTCAGACCCCACTCAGTTTGGATTGGCAATGATATACCTCCACGATCTCCATCAGTGCAGATGATAACTAGCCCACCAGTTGTGAGTTGGAGAGCTACGAAACAGGAGGTGGCACATAGGTCCAGGAGCAAAGTTTAAAAGGGGAAAGCTTTGCAGAAACTCAGCTATAACCGGCGCACCAATCGTATATTGGAGAACAGGGAAGGTTCAGGGATAAAAGGAAGACACTGCCTAGTGGAGCACTCATCGGAGTGGTCTGAGTCAGAGTGGTAGGGCTTTGGCTCATTTGGGTTTTGGCAAGGTAAGTGGACTTCGTTTTCTCCTTGCATTTTTTTGAGGAATAGAGAGCATGTATATAGTACTTTGGGTGTCAGATGTGGGAGTCCTGGGAATCTTCCAGTCTCCCAGATGGCCACATCTGTGCCAAGTGCATGGAGATGCAGCTCCTGAGAGAGCATGTTAGGGATTCTGGAGCTGTGGCTTGATGACTTACAGTTTATTAGAGAGTGAGCAGAGTAATAGAGTTGGGGTTTAAACTCATTTGACAGGGGGATGGGAATTACAGTGATAGGGCTGAGGAAGGGAGAAACAAATAAATCAAAGATGATTTGCAACAGAAATGATAGAAAGGACAGGCAGGAGATGAGGCATAATCACAGCCAGTGGAATGAGTTAACAGGACAATAGAGGCTTGGTGCAGTTAAAACAGAAAGCAATAAATACTGGACTGAAAGTGTTGTATTTGAATGCACGCAGCATAAGAAATGAAATGGATGATCTTGAAATTCAGCTATAGTGTGGTAAGTATGACATTGTGGCCATCTTTGAAACTTGGCTAAAGGATGCTGCCATTGGGAACTGAACATTCAAGGATATGATGTATCAGAAAGATAGGTTAGTAGGCAAAGGGGGTGGTGTGGCCCTGTGGATAAGAAATAATATTAAATCATTAGAAAGGGATGACATAGGATCGGAAGGTGTAGAGTCTCTATGGGTTGAGTTAAGAAATGGCAAGGGTAAAAGGACCCTGATGGCAGTTGTATACAGGCCTCCAAACAGCATTCAGGGTGCAGATCACAAATTACAGCAGGAGATAGAAAAGGTGTGTCAGAAGGGCAATGTCATGATAATTGTTGGGGTTTTTCACATGAAAGTGGATTGGGAAAACCAGGCCAGTACTGGAACTCGAGAGAGAATTTGTAGAGTGTCTAAGGCATGACTTTTTAGAACAGCTTGTTGTTGAGCCTACTTGGGGATCGGCTGTGCTGGATTGGGTGTTGTGCAAATGATCCGGAGATGATAAGAGCTTAAGGTTAAGGAACCTTTAGGGAACAGTGATCACAATATGATTGAGTTCACTTTGAAATTTGAGAAGGAGAAACTAAATTCCAATGTCATTATTTCAGTGGAATAAAGGAAATTACAATGGCATGTAAGGGGAAGTGGCCAAAGTTGACTGGGAAAGGACACTAGCAGGAAGGACAGCAGAGCAGCAATGGTTGGAGTTCCTGTGAAAAATGAGGGAAGTGCAAGACAGATATTCCAAATAAATTTTCAAATGGAAGGACACTACCATGGCTGACAAGTGAAGTCAGAACCAAAGTAAAAGCAAAAGAGGGCATACAAGGAAGCCAAAGCTAGTGGGAAGATAGAGGATTAGAAGCTTCTAAAAAAAAAAAAAAAAAAAAAAAATTGCAGAAGGAAACTAGGAAGGTCATTAGGAAGGGAAAGATGAATTATGAAAGGAAGCTGGTGACTAATATCAAAGAAGATATTAAAAGCCTTTTTAAGTATATAAAGGGTAAAGGAGTTGAGGGTAGATTTAGGACCAATAGAAAATAATGCTGGAGATATTATAATGAGAGACACAGTGATGGCAGAGGAACTGAATGCATATTTTGGAAGACATCTGCAGTATACTGGGCATACAAGAGTGTCAGGGAAGTGAATAATGTGCAGTGAAAATTAAGATAGAGGGGGTGCTCAGTAGCTTATTAATGGTCTTAGGGTGAATAAGTCTCCTGGACCTGACGGAATGCACTCTCAGCTTCTGAAGGAAGTAGCTGGAGAGACTGCAGAAGCATTGACAATGATCTTTCAAGAATCGATAGATTCTGGCATTGTACTGGATGACTGGAAAATTGCAAAGATACTTCACTACTTAAGAAAGGTGGCAGGCAGCAGAAAGGAAACTATAGACCTGTCAGCCTGACATCAGAGGTTGGGAAGATGTTGGAATCTATTGTTAGGGATAAGATTATGGAGTACCTGAAGGCACATGACAAGATAGGCCAAAGCCAGCATGATTTCCTGAAAGGAAGATCCTGCCCGACTAACCTACTGCAATGTTTTGAGGAAATTACAAGCAGGGCAGACAAAGGAGATGCAGTATAAGTGTGTACTTGGATTTTCAGAAGGCCTTTGACAAGGTGCCGCAAGTGAGGCTGCATAGCAAGATAAAAGGCCATGGAATTATAGGGAAGTTACTAGTGTGGGTGGAGCATTGACTGATTGGCAGAAAACAGTGGGAATAAAGGGATCCTATTCTGGCTGGCTGCCTGTTACCAGTGGAGTTCCATGGGGTTGGTGTGGGACCACTGCTTTTTATGGTGTATGTCAATGATATGGACTATGTGATTAATAGATTTGTGGCTAAATTTGCTGGTGATACAAAGATAGGTGGAGCAGGTAGTGTTGAGGAAATGGAGCCTACAGAGAGACTTGGATAGTTTTAGAGGAATGGGCAAAGAAATGGCAAATTAAATACGATGTTGGTAAGTGTATGGTCATGCACTTTTGTGGAAGAAATAAATGGGCAGACTTATTTGGGGAGAGAATTCAAAATGTAGAGATGCAAAGGGACTTGGGAGTCTTTGTTCAGGACACCCTAAATGTTAACCTCTAGGTTGAGTCAGAGGTGCAGAAGGTGAATGCAATGTTGGCGTTAGTTTCTTGAGATGTAGAATATAAGAGCAGGGATGTGATGTTGAGGCTCTATAAGGCACTTGTGAGACCACACTGGGAATATTGTGTGCAGTTCTGGGCTCCCTATTTGGAAAGGATACACTGACATTGGAGAGGGTTCAGGGAAGATTTATGAGAATGATTCCAGGAATGAAAGGGTTACTGTTTGAGGAATGACTGGCCTGTATTCCCTGGAGCTCAGGAGAATGAGGGGGAATCTCATTGAGACATTCCAAATGTTAAAAGGTCTGAGCAGATTAGATATGGCAAAGTTATTTCCCATGTTAAGGGAATCTAGGATTGAAGGACATCCATTTAGAACAGAGGTGCAGAGAAATTACTTTAATCAGAGGGTGGTAAATCCATGGAATTTGTTGCCACGAGCGGCTATAGAGGACAAGTCATTGGGTACATTTAAGGCAGAGATAGGTTCTTGGTTATCCAGGGCATCTATGGAGAGAAGGCAGGGAAGTGGAAATGACAGGAAGAATGGGATCAACCCATGATTGGCAGAGCAGACTCGATGGGCCAAATGGCCTACTTCAGTTCCTATATCTTATGGATGCATCACAGGGCTGTGTGCTTAGCCCCCTGCTCTACTCTCTTTACAGTGGAGCTGTGCTTAGCCACACAGTCATAAAGCCATATTTGTTTGCTGATGACATCACTGTGATTGGCCAACTCAAAAGTCATGACAAGTTAGCATACAGGAGGGAGATTGAAAATCTGACTGAGTGGTGCTGCAACAACAGCATCTTATGCCAGCACACCAAGGAGCCGATTATTGATTTCAGGAGAAGGAAGCTGGAGGTTCATGAGCCAGTCCTCAGTGGAGGATCAGAGGTGAAGAGGGTCAGCAACTGTAAATTCCTCTTATTTCATGTGGCCTGTCCTGGGCTCAGTATGTAGAGCAATTACAAAGAAAGCATGGCAGTGCCTCTGCTTCCTTAGAAGTGTGCAAGGATTCGACATTACATCTAAAACACTAACTTCTACAGAAGTGTAGTGGAGAGTATATTAACTGGCTGCATCACAGTCTGGTATGGAAACACAAAGCCTTTGAACAGAAAATCCTACAAAAAGTTGTAATACAGCCCAGTACATCACAGTTAAAGCCCTCCCCACTATTGAGCACATCTACATGGAGTAATGTCACTGGAAAGCAGCATCCATCATCGGGGACCCCTACCACCCAGGTCATGCTCTTTTCATTGCTGCCATCAGGAAGAAGGTACAGGAGCCTCAGGACTCTCACCACCAAGTTCAGGAACAGTTATTAACCTCAGCCATCTCAGGCTTGTGAGCCAGATGGGATAACTTACCTCAGCTTCACTTCCCCCCCCCCTCCCCCCAAATATCTGAACTGTTCCTACAACTTGTGCACTCACTTTCAATGACTCCACCTCATGTACTTGATATTAACTGCTTATTTATTACCTTTTTGTATTTAGAGTTTGTTGTCTTTTGCACATAGATTGTCTACCCTGTTGGTGTGGTCTTTCATTGATTCTATTATGGTTATTGGATTTATTGAGCATGCCCAGAAAAAATGAATCTGTATATGGTGACATATTTACTTTGTTAATAAATTTTGAACTTCTGGAATTTGAAGGCGGAATTTTTTTTCTAACTTTTACTCAGCCAGTTGTGAAGGTCAACTCTATGGTCCAGTCTATTTTTTTGCAAAGTTCATTTACAATACATAGATTCATTAGAAATGTTAGATAAACTCCTGGATGGGCACATGGATAATAGCAAAATGGAGGGCTACGTAGGTAGGAAGGGTTAGATTAGCCTTAGAATATTTAAATGGTCAGCATAATATTGTGCTGTTTCAACGATGCCTTGGCAAATTGCATGTAGTATATGTTTGTCAAAAAGTAAAGTTAATTTCCTAAAGTGTTAGTTCTTGTGCCAGGAAACAAATTCATAGAAACCAGAGTAATAGCTTGAGTAAAATTTGAGTGGAGGCAGTTAAAGAAATTGTATATAAATATTAATATTACTTAGCAAGGTAGTTAGCAAGTTTCCTAAGAGTTAAATAATTATTTCCATTCTGGTTAGCAACGATTTGATCACAAATGCAACCTACCTTAAATTTCTATTAGCTTCAATTGGTGCCTTCGAGACACTTTTTGTTGTTATGTTTTAAGTGACTGTCATCATTAAATATATCTTTTGATCCCTAGGAGTTGCACATCTGGTAAGGTAGGCCTGGCCCTTCATGGTTTATCTGACATTACCTACTTGAAGGGTGCGATGCAAGTTCATTCTTGGAAGAATTCTAGCTGTATTTCAAAAGAAACTCGGATAGGTGAGTCACTCTGAAGTCGATTCATCGTCAGGTCAGGTGCATTCACGAAAATTGGTAAAAAAAAATGTTCTGTGTTTCCTCTGCACTAATACTAATCCACTATTACTGGTGCAATCTAAAATTATGGCCAAAATTTACTTTCGATATACAATAAGGAGCAGTAAAATGGACGGCAAAGAAGTAGTAAATGAGGATGGAAAAAAGTCTCTGCCTAAAGATGTTTAGTATTCTTGGTGAGGAGATTCGTAACACTGGGATGGGAAGCATCTGGAAGAATGGTCAAGGTGCTAGTTTGAACTTCAGGCACTGAAAAGAGGAAGAGAATGACCGGGATGGATAAATGGGATTATATTTGCCCGATTGGGGTCAGGGTGGAATGTGAGTGAAACTGGCTTTCTGATCTTGGCTGCTGGAACGAGGAGATGTGCCAGCTTTTGTGAAAAGTGCTTGCATTCAACCAATCCAAATACTATGTTGTTAAAGTTGGAAATATTTCTTGTCCATGTTGAAATAAGTGGTCGTGGCCTGAGTGAACCAGCGAGGTCTTGTGTTCTTATCCGAGTTCACAGGCTTTGTTGCATGGGCGAAGTTCACTAAACCGATAATTTATTCTGATGGGAGATGGGGTAGAGTGGAGACTGCGGAGACCTGTCCCACAAAAAGTTTGAGGTGATGACTTTTTAAATGTAAATCAAATTAGCTCCATGCAGGTTGCTGTAATTAATCCTCAACAGCAGGGACGGCCTTAGTTTTGTAACGTCTCTGAGGAGCCAAAACCTGTTGCTCAAAGGGCGTCTATCTCTCAGCGTTATGGCTGTTCTGGTTGGACTTCTGATCACCGTGACCTTCCGTGTTGGCTCCGATTGGTAGTTGCGATTCTCGCGTCTTCGCTCGCTTGACATTCTGAGTCCGATAGCAGCCATGACAACGGCGTCTACTTAGTTTCCATGGCAGCGCACAAGCGCTCTGTATGGTCGGATGGACGAAAATATAAGGCGCATGTTGGGCGTTTGGTCAGGGTTAATGTAAAGGCAGAGGGTTTTCCTGTCTGCAGTAACTCCCTCTTTGGTCGGGTCGAAACTTGATGGTCTACCAGCACATGGAGATATCCGTGGGGGAATGCTGCCGAATGGCACATTCTTGGCTGCAGGAGTACGTGCTGAGGGACGCACTGAAACTTGGTGCAGCAACTGCAAGGGCCCGGTGGGGAAGGACCACAGTTTAGGGTTCTTTTCCCGCAGGAGTTGACAGGTAGGGGGTGGGGTGTATACCCCTCAACAAGGGTATATAAATATGAAGTAACAGAGTGCCACCTTGGTGGCAAAAAATGTGGAATTGTAAAGACCATAAAGGAAATGTGTAAAGGATTGAGAGTCATTGAATGGTTTATTGTACATAATATTTTTGAATAAAGTATATTATGTTTAATAAAAAAAAACTGTATCAGCCACTGACCCTAGATGAGCTGACAGTTCCTTTGGATCGAATAAAACTCCTGGAGGTGATGGCTTACCGGTTGAGTTGTATTCGGCTCTGTGGAACCGGATGGGCCCCGACCTGCTGGAGGTGTACAACGCTATGCTTCTGGCGGGCTGCATGTCAGAATCCACGAGGAAGGGCATCATCACCCTCATCTACAAGCAGAAGGGGGGAAAAAAGAGGACATTAGGAATTGGAGGCCCATCTCTCTCCTGAATGTGAACTATAAAATCCTGTCCAGGGCTATTGCCAACAGGGTCAGGTCTGCTCGAGAGACCTGGACCAAACCTGTGCTGTACCGGGCAGGAAGACCTTGTGCTGCTGAGGGACACCATCGCCTACGTGCAGGACAGGAGGTGGACGCCTGCCTGGTCAGCTTAGACCAGGAGAAAGCCTTCGACAGGATATCACGCACGTACTCTCCAATATGGGTTTTGGGGAGGGAATCCAGAATTGGATTAAACTGCTCTACACAGATATCTGTAGTGGAGTCCAGGTTAACAGGTGGGAAACAGACAGCTTCCCAATCAGGTCTGGAGTCAGGCAGGGCTGCCCTCTCTCCCAACCTGTGTGCTGCATAGAACCCTTTGCCGAAGCCATCAGGAGGGATGAGGGCATAAGAGGGTGACACTGCCAGGCAGTGGAGAGACCCAAGTCAAAACCTCCCTGTACATGGATGACGTCACCATATTCTGCTCTGATCTGAGGTTGGTTCACAGACTTGTGTATATCTGCAAACAGTTCGAGCTGGCATCGGGGGCCAGGGTCAACTGCACGAAGAGCGAAGCCATGCTGTTTGGCAACTGGCCCGAACGATCCATTGTCCCCTTCACCATCAGGCCCGACCACGTGAAAGTGTTGGGGATCTGGTTTGGAGGGGCCGAGACGTACAGGAAGAACTGGTGGGAGCGGACTACCAAGGTGAAACAGAAACTGGGACTGTGGGGAGGGTGCTCCCTTTCGATAATGGGCAAGAATCTGGTCATCCGGTGTGAGGTGCTCTCAGGTCTGTTTTGGCGCAGGTGTGGCCTGTCCCCCGCTCCTGCAGCTTGGAAATCATCAGACCCATCTTCAGAATTGTCCGGGGATTGAGGATGGAGTGAGTCAGATGGGCCATCATGCACAAGTCCCTGGACAATGGGGGTAAGAAATTTGTCCTGATGGTCAGCTTCGTGTGTGGCTGCATCAGGTTGTGTGTGGCTCCCGTGGAGAAGGACCACAGTTTAAGGTTCATCAACTGTGGGAATGGGAGGAGTCGGGTGAGGAGGAGAATACCCCTCATCAACGGTGTGAATAGATGAGTCAACATGGTGCCCCAGGAGTGGCTGGAAATATATAGACCATAAAGGAACATAAAGTATAGGAATAAGAATCAATGCTTGGATGTTTATTGTTAATAATTTTTATTTTATTGTAAATAAGTCTTTAATCCTTGCCTAAAGTTTGAGAGTCAATGAATGGTTTATTGTAAACCTTTAATTTGAATAGGAACAGAGAGCCAATGCATAATTTATTGTAAATAACTTTATTTATTGTTTAAGGACACAGATTTAACAAACGGTTTTTTCTATGTAAATAACTTTTTTAATATTCCTGTAGAAGTATTTTTGGAAAAAGAACTCCATACATAATTACAGTATATAGTTGTTCTGTGCAGCCCCTGCATAATTGTGCATTCATCTATATTTGGACACTTGTGGGTTGCTGTCAAGCTTCCTTGAGTGTTATTTACTGAACATAAGGGGGTACTCGGGGTGGATAAGTAAAATAAACAGCGGCACGTCGTCTCTCGTATTTGTTATTGACGGTCACCCGGCTTCCCAGTGGCACTAACAACTGGCAGTCAGAATCATCGCACACCAGTCCTTAATCAGCCAGGCCATTTGTCCCCCATCATCTGTGCTTTCTGAGGTGCCCTCAATAGCTATACGTGCACCACCAAGAGATAAAATGACTTGGAAGTCATCCCTAGGTTGTTGATACCCTCACGAGAACAGGCATTCTCCAGACAGACTAAATCTCCAGTTTATGGGGTCGAATAATCCCCGGGTTTGTGTGTGGGAATAGAGGCAGTCTAAGCTCGTTCTCTAGTTTAAAAAATGTTTTTTGTTTGAATTTGATGATTAATCCATTGAATGTTAAGCAGCTGATCTCCCCTTCCAATTCACAGAAACCTTTAAAATAAGGGGGAGGTTTTGTATTCATGTACAGTGCTTTTCATGAAAAGTATTTGCTGTCATCATAGTCCTGTCATCCTAGCAATCTGTGGTGAACCTTTGCACTTCCTCTATGACAAGTGCATCTTGGTACAGAGATGAAAACTGCACACAATATTCAAGTGTACTCTCACCAAGGCCTTAAATACTGTGCCTATAAAGAGTATTCACTCCTCTTTGGAAGTGTTCATGTTTTATTGTTTTACAACATTGAATCACAGTGGACTCAATTTGCTTTTTTTTTGACACTGATCAACAGAAAAATGCACTTTCATGTTAAGGTGGTCTAAATTAATTACAAATATAAAACACAAAATAATTGGTTGCGTAATAATTCACCCTCTAAGTCAGTATTTAATAGATGCAACTTTGGCAGCAATTACAGCCTTGAGTCTGTCTCTATCAGCTTTGCACATCTGGACACTGCCACTACCATGCTTCACAGTAGGGATGGTGTGTTTTCGACGATATGTAGTGTTTGGCTTGCATAGCATTTAGTCTGATGGCTCAATTTTGGTTATCAGACCATAGAACCTTCTTCCAGCTGCCTTCAGAGTCTCCCACATGCTTTCTGGCAAACTCTAGCTGAGATTTCTTTTGAGGTTTTTTTCAGCAGTGGCTTTCTCTTTACCACTCGCCCAAAAAGCTGTGACTGACGAAGCACCTGAGCAACAGTTGTTGTATGTGCAGTCTCTCCCATCTCAGCCACTGAAACTTGTAGCTCCTCCAGAGTTGTCATGAGTCTCTCTTGGTGACCTCCCTCGCTAGTCCCCTTCTTGCGCATTCTCTCAATTTTTGAGGACTGCCTGCTCTAGGCAGATTTAACGCTGTGCAATATTCTATTAGGCAAACATGAGGAAATCTGCAGATGCTGGAAATTCAAACAACACACACAAAATGCTGGTGGAAGGCAGCAGGCCAGGCAGCATCTATAGGGAGAAGCACTGTTGACGTTTCAGGCCGAGACCCTTCATCAGGACTCATTTAAACTGTGGCCCGAAATGTCGACAGTGCTTCTCCCTATAGATGCTGCCTGGCCTGCTGCATTCCACCAGCATTTTGTGTGTGTTGTAATATTCTATTCATTGCTTGATTGAATTAACTGTACTCCAAGGGATATTCGGTATCTTGTAATTACCTTGTATCCATCTTGTGCTTTTCAATAACCTTTTCACAGAGTTGCAGGTAATGTTCTTTTGTTGTCTTGGTGTAGTTTTTGTCAGGATACTGACTCACCAGCAGTTGACCCTTCCAGATACAGGTGTATTTTTACCACAATTCATTGGAACACCTTGACTGGACACACCTTGTCTCCAAAAAAAATCTCCATTTAATGAATTATGTGACTTCTAAAACCAATTGGCTGCACCAGTGATGATTTGGTGTGCTATATTAAAGGGGGTGAATACTTATGCAATCAATTATTTTGTGGTTTATATTTGTAATTAATTTAGATCACTTTGTAGAGATCTGTTTTCACTTTGACTTAAGTCTTCTTCCTGTTGATCAAAGTCAAAAAAGCCCAATTAAATCCACTGTGATTCAATGATATAAAACATGAAAATTTCCAAGGGGTGTGAATACTTCTATAGGCTCTATTTATTTTGACTCTTACGGGTTGCCTCAAGCCTCCCTGTGTGTTATGTAAAGAACCTCATTTGAGAGGTTATTCTGTGCAGATGCCTTACAGGTTTAAAAACAAGCTGCAAGTCTGTTCCTCACCTCTCCATCTCTCCTGTGTGTTATTCATGGCCACCCAGCTTCCCAGTATCACAATCATAAAAGTAATGCCTTGCACAGATGTTTAAATCTTGCATAAATTCTGCTGCAAGACATTATTTCCAGTAATTACTGAAGAGAACTGAACATTTTGTTTTGATTAATTAACCCTATGACCATCGATACGGATTGATTTGCAGACAATGGTCCTTGTTTTAGGTAAAGTAGCATACTTAAGGCCCACCTGAAACTGTCCAAACTCACTTTATAAAGTCAACACAAGAGGTTTTCACATTCCCAAGAATAACTTAAGTTGCCATTGTCTGGTGTTTTAACACTCCATGGCTTTTTCACACTTACAGCAATCTTTGGCCTTCCACATGGTACCCACAAACCCCAACATCAGCTCCAGGTGCTTCATCTTTTGACTTGGCTTGTTATAGCCTTGTCAAATGAAATGCTGAATTCAGCTATTTATATTATATACAATTCCAGCCTCATCTTTCACCTGCCAGTATTCAGCTTTATTCTGTATTCTATTTTGGTAATTTTAAATTTTATTTATCTCCTCTTCAGTTTTGTTAAATGCTGGCCTTCATCGAATTCTTTCAGCCAGTACACCACCATCAGTTGCACCATCTAATCTCTGCTGAGCTCCAGTTTTCTTCACCTATGTCCTTCTGAACTCACAGTGTGATTGATTTCTAGCTTTCTCAGTTCTAATGGAATCTGAAATGTTAGCACTACTTCCTCCTGCCTGAGATTCTAAGTACTTCCACCATTTTCTGTTTTCATTTCACCTCACCATCTCGGCTTGGATTCAAACCTGAATTTCAGAAATGAAATTACAATTAAGTTGATCTACTTCTAATCATCTACCTAACAGTTGTAATGCCCTGGTTATGATTACTATTGCTAGGCTGTGAGACTCTTTATTCTTGCAGTCTTCTGTAAAAGCAACATGCTGTGCTGGAAAGTGTGTTTTGGCTTCAGCCAAGATAAGGACCCATTGAATTGAATTGAATTGAATTTTGGTTTATTGTCATTTAGAAACCACAACTGCAATGCAGTTAAAAAATGAAACAACATTCCTCCAGAATGATATCACAAAAGCACATGTCAAAACAGACTACACCAGAAAATCCACATAACGTTTGTCAATCCCCAAATCCAGAGTCCAGAGAGGCTGCTGTGTATTAATATCGCGCTACCATCTTAGCGCATTCCCCGGAAAGGAGCTCCAAACCCACCGGACGACACAAGCCTACCCAGTCACACTGTCAGGAGACCAACCCTACCACCCAACAAACCAAAAACTAAAGCTACAAGACCTGCACAAAACTACATACAACAGTGCAAACAATACCATAATTGATTAAAAAAAAGGACCATGGGCACAGTAAAAAGAGTCCAAAGATGTTAAAAGACTATAAATTTGAAAGAAACCACCACACTGCTTCCACCAGTCCTCATAGATTTGTCATCCCACGCAGGCGGCAGAAGGGAATACCTGTTATGGACTTATATGGCGCCACCGGACCCAGCCTCACAGGCGCAGCACACAGTGAAAGCGCCCCGACTGCAGCGGACTCCGGGTCCATCGAACCTCCAAGCCTCCAACCATCCCCTCCGGCACAGCCTCTCTGAGCATCATCCTCTGCTGAGTGCACTACGACACCCCCACCACTGACAACATGATCCCGAGGACTGGGGGCCTGTTCTTACCAGCACAGACCCAGACCTCACAACAGCAGTAGCAACGAAGAAGGCCTTCCTGGAGATCTCCAGATGGTCCTCTGTGCTCCCACGTCCATTTTTCATCAGATTAAGATTGTGCACAGCACCCCGCTTGACAAATAACAGATATCAACTCTGGAGAGGCCATTGCAAACTGCGTCGTGCCGTCATGTTGTCCAACTTAGGAATGTGAGCCAGCCAGTCAGGGCTGTGGGATGTGAGAGAAGATTCTAGAGAGCTGTGGAGAAGTTTTCTGAAGGACAGTAGTCTGGTTTGGGGTCTTTTGGTGGGAGCTGCGGAATGGGACACAAGGGAAGATGCCACAGAATGCTGTTGGAAGGAGAGTCCCCGTTGCAACAAGCGCATTATGCAGATGAATGACTCCAAGGAGGCAGGACTAATACTTCTGAGTGAGGGCCAGTTTGTTTGAGATGGTCTTCAAGGGGAGTTTGGAATGTGGCAGGTGCTTTCACAGATTGTGGGTCCAACGTGTGAGTAAGAGACACACCCCAACTACTTCAGTATAAGCTCTGACGGCTATGTGCATATTGGATTGGTTTAAATGCAGTGGGCCCTTTTTTCTGTAACTGTTAAAGTTGAAAACTTGGTAAATATACTTAATAATTTTATGTTGGTGTACAATCTGTCATTTTTGGGCTACTGATAACTGTATGGGCAGTATTTATACAATTCTTTCAAATCAAGGTTTCTTTAATCAGAATATCTTGACATTTCTGTTTGATTGCATCCCAAATCACACCAACCCTAGACATATATTGTTTATCAAAGGTGGCCTTCTCACCGCTGAGTCATGTGGCTATTAGCAGTTAGCCTATGAGCCAAGTCTGTATATGAGCCCTGGTGAAAGGGTTACACAGTATTTTAGTAGCAGCCCTTTTAGGTTTAAGAAAATTGACTGAGAAGGAAATGCAATGGATGTGTAGGTTTTTGCAGATTAAAAAATGATGGGTGTGTTTTAAGTTTAAGAAAGAATGTAACAACTTCTCCAAACACTGAACACAAAGCGCAGTAAAAAAAAAGGACCTTATGTCATTACATTATCACATCAGACCAGCCTCTTAATGTGGTCCTCAACCCAATGTCAGTGGTTGTGACTTCTGCATGTTTCCACCCACCCCCCACCCCAAACACCAAAGAAATCACTAAAACAATCATTGTAAACCTGTCCAGAGCTCAGACAAGCTGCACAGTGCGGGTCCTGTGTTCCATGGTTGAGAAACTGCAGAGACCTCTGGCTCATCCAGAGCTATGTGGTCATGTAGTGGAATTCTCTAAATTTTGCTGAGTTGGTTTCTTTCTTTCTTTTTCCAATATTTTTATTGAATTTCATATACACAAATACAGAGTTCATAAGGATGCTTATTATAAATCAAGATAGCACAAAATGCACGATATAAGTCATAGTGATACACAGTATCCCATATTGATGATCTATCAAATAAGATAAATTGAATAATGAAATACATTAGTATGATTGATTATATTATATTAAAAAAAATTATACCCCCTACCAAGACAAAGCTGGTTGGAGAAAGAATGTGTTGGTTTAAGGCTATCTACCAAAATACATTCAGGTATGCTCCTCTTATCTATTCTCTCCATTCCAAAACGTGGAATGGGCCATTGTAAGGGGATCTAAGCAGATGTTGGTATGCATTGTGGTGTACAAAAACAAATGAGGTGGAATGTAGATCAAGAGTGCTTTACGCTATGATGGGAGGTGGGAGTAGGTGCAAAGGAATTGAATTTACTGAGGAGAGTGGAACGCCGCTGACCAGGCGATTGTGGTGTCAGGAATAAAATCATCTGGTACTCATAATGGCAGTCTCTATACCAACTCAGCTGCGGACAACTTCAAGTCCTCTTTTGGAACTGTTCTGAGCTCCAGCTCATGGTTATAATCATGCCAATGCTTATTCATCAGGGAAGTCCTCAGAGCAGCCTTTACTCACATAGGCCATTGGACTGCGGGTGATACACAGCCCAATACTGAGGTTCTGGCCTGTTGCAGCCCAGAGGTCTGATATGAATTGGGGACTGCAGTCAGTCAGAGGAAATATCAGATGGGGGGGGAGGGGGACAAACCAAGCAACCCAGGTGCCAATGAACACCTGAGCCATGTCTGTGGTTGTTGCCAATGCTAGAGGGATGACCTCTGCCAACCTGGTGGTACCAGTTTACCATGGTAAAGAGGTGCAAAAAACCATGGGACGGGGGAGAGAATCAATAAGATCCACATTGACATGGTCAAACTGTGGCTCAGGGGCCTCAGCAGGTGCCAATGACGCCTGAACATGGTGTTTAATGTTTGCGCATTGGCACTCCACTGCAATGCAATTATGTGTGTCCTTTCTAAGACTGTGCCACACAAACTTTAGTGCAACTAGTTTCTGTGAGGCCTTCAGGCCCAGATACAAGACACCATGTATATAACCACATAACAATTACAGCACGGAAACAGGCCATTTCGGCCCTCCTAGTCCATACTGACGCTTACACTCACCTAGTCCCACTGGCCCGCACTCAGCCCATAACCCTCCATTCCTTTCCTATCCATATACCTATCCAATTTTACTTTAAATGACAATACCAAACCTGCCTCTACCACTTCTACTGGAAGCTCATTCCACACAGCTACCACTCTGAGTGAAGAAATTCCCCCTCGTGTTACCCTTAAACTTTTGCCCCCTAACTCTCAAATCATGTCCTCTTGTTTGAATCTCCCCTACTCTCAATGGAAAAAGCCTAACCAAGTCAACTCGATCTATCCCCCTCATTATTTTAAATACTGAGGTATGGAGTATGGAGTTTAAATAATAGTATGGAGTCAAAAACTGTCTATCTCCAGTTTGATACAACGATGGGCTGAGGGCGACCGGTTGAGACATCACATAGATGATAAACCCCAGCTTTCCCCAACTTAATGACAGCCATCTTCAGGCCTGTGACTGCAGTTTGGTAAGCCTGGATCTCTGGGTCAGTAGCTTGGTCGGCTGTCCTGCCAGCATAGTCAACCCCTACGTGTATGGCCTCAACAGCAGGCCGTAAGAGGCAATCAGCCATGACATTATTTTTCCACTTGATATGTTGTATATTAGATGTGAACTCTGATATGTAGCCGCTCACCACCTTCAGCTAGCAGCTCCATCCTGCCCCAAAAGAAAGTACAGCACATCTGACCTTGAACTTCGTGGTCTCTATCTGGCTGTCCACCATTTTCCTTTTCTTCTGGAGGATTGCCATTTCGCAGTTCATTGACCACAAACCCCTTTAGCATGTGATGGCCAAAGTATCAGTCCCTTTCTCTGCAGTGCCAACTGGCCTACATCTTCGCAAACATCCATGAAAACAGAGGAGAATGAAAGATGGTTAAACGTTAGAACCCCAAAGCTCCCCAGCTCCCCTCTCCCATGCATAAGCAATGACCCCCCCACCCCCTCCCACAAACAAAAAAGCACTGGCAATCCCCACCGAGCACTCAAGTGTGCTGCAAAGCATCAATAAAAACAGACTTGCAGTACCCCAAAAACTACTTGTTCATCCAGTATTCAACATACCACAGGCTCTCTCTCTCTCTCCCCCCCCCCACAAAAAAGGAAAAAGATGTGTCCCTGTTTCACAGCAAGAGGGGAGACATAACAAAGCAACTCGATTTATGGTGTTAAATGTCTGTTGCGTCACTTTTTCCAAGCTCAATGCCCAAAGAACTCGGGTCTCTGATTGGAGAATCATTGAATCAACACTATTTGATGTACATGTGATAACCTAACCTCTACATGCGATGAGTAGACTGATGGGACTGAAGGCTAACAAATCCCCAGGTCCAGATGGTCTGCATCCTCGGGTACTAAAGGAGGTGGCCCTGGAAATTGTGGATGCATTGGTAATCATTTTCCAATGTTCCTTAGATTCAGCATCAGTTCCTGAGGATTGGAGAATGGCTAATGTTATCCCACTTTTTAAGAAAGGAGGGAATGAGAAAATAGAGAACTATTGTCCTGTCAGCTTAACATCAGTAGTGGGGAAGATGCTAGAGTCCATTATTAAAGATGAAATAGTGACATATCTAGATAGCAGTGATAGGATTGGGCTGAGCCAGCATGGATTTACCAAGGGCAAATCATGCTCGACTAATCTACTGGAGTTTTTCAAGGATGTAACCAGGAAGTTAGACAAGGGAGATCCAGTGGATGTAGTGTACCTCAATTTTCAGAAGGCATTTGATAAGGTCCCACATAGGAGATTGGTGGGTAAAATCAGAGCTCATGGCATTGGATAGACATATTGACATGGATAGAAAACTGGTTGGCAGATAGAAAGCAAAGGGTAGCGGTGAATGGGTATTTCTCGGAATGGCAGGTGGTGACTAGTGGGGTGCCACAGGGCTCGGTATTGGGACCACAGCTGTTTATGGTTTACATCAACAATTTAGATGAAGGCATTGAGAATAACATCAGCAAGTTTGCTGATGATACTAAGCTGGGTGGTAGTGTGACATGTGATGAGGATGTTAGGAGAATTCAGGGTGGCTTGGATAGGCTGGGTGAGTGGGCAGATACTTGGCAGATGATGTTTAATGTAAATAAGTGAGGTTATCCACTTTGGGAGTAAGAGCAGATTATTATCTGAACGGTGTAGAGTTAGGTAAGGGAGAAATACAAAGAGATCTAGGAGTCCTTGTTCATCAGTCACTGAAGGTGAATGAGCAAGTGCAGCAGGCAACGAAGAAGGCGAATGGAATGTTGGCCTTTATTACAAAGGGAATTGAGTACAAGAGCAAGGAAGTCCTTTTGCATTTGTACAGGGCCCTGGTGAGACCACACCTGGAGTATTGTGTACAGTTTTGGTCTCCAGGGTTAAGGAAGGACATCCTGGCTGTAGAGGAAGTGCAGCGTAGATTCACAAGGTTAATTCCTGGGATGTCTGGACTGTCTTACGCAGAGAGTTAGAGACTAGGCTTGTACATGCTGGAATTAAGGAGATTGAGAGGGGATCTGATTGCAACATATAAGATTATTAAGGGATTGGACAAGATAGAGGCAGGAAATATGTTCCAGATGCTGGGAGAGTCCAGTACCAGAGGGCATGGTTTAAGAATAAGGGGTAGGTCATTTAGGACAGAGTTAAGGAAAAACTTCTTCTCCCAGAGAGTTGTGGGGGTGTGGAATGCACAGCCTCAGAAGGCAGTGGAGGCCAATTCTCTGGATGCTTTCAAGAAGGAGCTAGATAGGTATCTTATGAATAGGGGAATCAAGGTTATATGGGGACAAGGCAGGAACCAGGTATTAATAGTAGATGATCAGCCATGTTCTCAGAATGGCGGTGCAGGCTCAAAGGGCCGAATGGTCTACTTCTGCACCTATTGTCTATTGTCTTCTCTTTAGTGCTTAATCAGGGAGTTGGAATGAATTCTGTAGTGATATGTAGTGCATCTTTATTGATAACTTCTGAATTTTTAACTGCTTGTAAGGACATCACTTGGTCCTTAACCGCATGGCAATCTGCTTTTGTCAGATTCTCTTCATACTTCAGAGCAGCTTTCCCCACTTAGCTCATCTTCCTATTATGTAACTATACTTCATTTCAAATATGACACTCATCTGTTCCAATTTAGTGTGTAGTTCACAATTTAGCCTTATTTTTGTAAAGTGCCAGCTTTGATTATTATTATGTACAGTATATGGTACATAATTTGTGTGGCTATCTCCAGCATTATTATTGAATACCTGGTATGTTTGATTACAGTTCCTGAACTGTGATCAGTAGCCACAATAAAAATTCATGTATGCCTGGAAATATGCTTTTGCTACACTGAAACCTGGCTGTGTCTAGAACTAGTGTGAAATTAGAGTGGCAGTCAATATATCCCAGGTTGGCCTGCTCAACTCAGTTGGGATTTTGACAGGCTCAAGGAACACTGCTGTTCGTGCACTGTGGCTGCAACTTATTGTGATCTGGCCCAGAACAGAAAAATTTAACTTGAATTACCTGTCGAAAGTGAACGTGCAGTAGGAATTCATGCATGACACAGAAAACAAAACTGAAACTTATTCCAAAATTAAGTAAAGTTCTTTTTAATAGTGAATATTATTCATTTGCTTTACGTCCTTGCAACACATAGTAATCATGAATGTACATATGCACTATCAAAGGAGGACCTAAAATAATGCAAATCCATACAATTGTATTTCCATAGAGTCCTCTTAAATATTTACTGAAAATCCATGCAATTGGAACCTGTGCAAAATAAGTCAAATAAAATATCAGCCAAGCAGTTTGGAAAAATCTTAGAATAACAAAACATAGCTAGTATTGGAAATAAATTAAAAGTAGCTAGTAGTACAACTAGCATACCTTTCAAAGTTGAGGTCTACAGTCACAAATCATTAGAACACTAACTTCCATTTTGACTGCTTCCTTAATTAAATTGTATAAGAACAAACGACATCTCATGCCTGCTTTCCCATTCAATAACAAAGCTGATTCTGCTTCATCTCATCTAATTACAATAGTCACTGACTCAATTGATGTTTACAAATCTTTATCAGTCATGAATAATCTCAGTGATGAAATGTTGATAAAGGTGAAGATTCCAAAGATTAAAAATCTGTTTATAGAAACTTAATTTCTTCTCAACCCAGTTTTAAATGGCAGCCACCTAATCTGAGATTGTGCCCAACAGTGATGCAAAGCCTAAGTTAACAAATTTCACGTCACATGCCGATGATAATAAACCTGATTCTGATTCTGACACTGGAGATGGACCAAACTGGTAACCCGAAACACTTCTGATGGTAACCTGCTCAAGCATGGAATCCCAAGCATCCTGAGAAATCCTCCCTCTGTCCTGTTTTAGGACTAAAGGAGTTCGATAGCAGACTCCCAGCATGTCAAGTAGTGTAGCTGTTAGCATAATAATGCCATTACAGTACACGCAACTAGGGTTCAATTCTGCTGCTGTCTGTAAGGAGGTAGTATATTCTTCCTGTGACCACATGAGTTTCCTTGGTTTTCTCACACATTCTCAAAACATACATTAATTAAAAAACATTAATTAGTCATGGATGAAATTGGGTGGTGGGGGCTTGTTAGTCCCTAAGGGCCTATTATAGTGCTGTATCATTAAATAAATAAAGCATCCTGTCATTTCCCAGGGGAATCTGTATCTGGAATGATCTGGTGCACATTTATTGATGCCATTTTAATAGAAGGGAATGATTGTGAAAAATTTTCCATCTTTTAGAATTTTTCAATGTTAACTTAAATCTACTTATTGCTAAATTAAATTAATTTAAAGGTGTTTAGTGTTTTCTGTTCTCTTATAATATTTAGTTTTTTCCAAATGTTTTGTTATTAGCATAATTAATTTCTAGTAGCTCTTGAATGCTTGTGCCAGACACGTTCACAATAAAAGACTTTGAAAATTCTATTGCTGAAAGTAAGATCTAGCCAGTAAGATGGCAGCATTGGAGGGGTCAAGTTACTGTTCTAAGTAATTTGAATACAGGTGTCCCTGACTTTATGAATGTTTGCTTTACACCACTTCACTTTTACAAAAGACCTACATTAGTAATCTGTTTTTGCCTTACACAGAGGATTTTTGCTTTTACGAAAATTTTTCCATATAAATTAATGGTTCTTTGCTTTACGACATTTCGGCTTAAGAAAGGTTTCATAGGAACGCCTTACCTTTGTGAAGGGGGGACTGAGCACAGATACAGTGTTACATTTTGGAGGTGAAATGTTAAACCCAACTGTTCACTCAGGTTAATGATCTTTTGACATCACCTTGAGGAAAAGTTAAATGGGGGATGTATTGTTTTTGTACTAGCCTACATTTATTCAACCATTAACTTCACCAAAAATAATTACATGGTTATTAAAACATTGTTGTCTGTAGGATTTGCAGTAAGCATTATCTACTTGCATTTCTAATATAGCACCAATTACTTCATTCCAATGCAGAACACATACTGGCTGCTCCCACTTTAGGATTTACTGAGATAATGAAAATACAATATAATTGCAAATTACTTCTTATGTTTCATTTGTAATTATGCTTGTAGACTCATGGTCCTAGACTCCAAGTGTCTATTAGTGTTATTGGTGAAAGCAATTTTGGTGTAATTTACATGTGGAAGTTACTGATATTTACTAAAATACTGAATGATACGTAACAAAGGTTACATATTAAAGATACATATTAAAACAGGTTACCTAACCTTACCTGCAATATCATCACCAGAAACAGCCAGAAACGGAACATGTTAAGTGGTGCTGCGATCAGATACTACGTCAAAAGAAATGTGTAAACATTAAGTCTAGTTACTGCATAAAGGGGAAAATATAAATTACATTTTATTCAGCTCAAAAACACAATTAGACTATTTTTATATTAAAGCCAGCTCTTGCTGGTAGTAATAGTAATGCAGAATTTTATTTATAAGAAAATCCTTAATGGTTCATATCACTACTCTTTTAAAATTTTATTTAAAAAACTATTTTCTAGGTTTCTTATATTTAATAGTAAAATACATATTGACAGAGTATTAAGACCATCATCATGTCCTTTTCTCATTACCAACATCAGGGAAGAAATACAGGAGCCTGAAGACCCACACTCAACACTGTAGGAACACCTTCTTCCCCTCAGATCAGATTTCTGAATGGCCTATAAACATTACCTTGCTATTCCACTTTTGCACTCTTTATTTAGTTTATTTTCTGTTGTAACTTTTAGTAATTTTTATGCCTTGCTCTGTATTGCTGCCATGAAACAACAAATTTTGTGACATATGTGAATGATAATAAACCTGATTCGGATTCCTTCTGGGAAGAAATTTGTGTTAAGTTTGGCAGATGCTTATTTAAAGAGATTTACAGAAGCCAAGCTCTAATGGTGAAGAATAAATGAGCAAGACTGCTTATTATTTTACATCAGATGATTGTTCTCCATCATTTAATCAGATACAGGACATCATGCACTGTCTTACAAATAGCACTCCCTGTATTTATGACCAAAGTGTATAACTAAACACATTGATGAAAGTAGTGCCATAGATGTAGTGTATATGGAGTTCAACAAGGTATTTGATAAGGTACCCCATGCAAGGCTTATTGAGAAAATAAGGAGGCATAGGATCCAAGGGGACATTGCTTTGTGGTTCCAGAACTGGCATGCTCACAGAAGGCAAAGAGTGGTTGTAGACGGGTCAAATTCTGCATGGAGGTTGGTCACCATTGGGGTGCCTCAGGGATCTGTTCTGGGACCCCGACTCTTTGTGATTTTTATAAATGACCTGGATGAGGAAGTGGAGGGATGGGTTAGTAAACTTGCTGATGACACAAAGGTTGGAGATGTTGTGGATAGTGTGTAGGGATGTCAGAGGTTACAGTGGGACATTGATAGGATGCAAAACTGGGCTGCGAAGTGGCAGATGGAGTTCAATCCAGATAAGTGTGAGGTGGTTCATTTTGGTAGATGGCAGAATATAGCATTAATGGTAAGAATCTTGGCAGTGTGGAGGATCAGAGGGATCTTGGGGTCCAAGTCCATAGGACACTCAAAGCTGCTATGCAAGTTGACTCTTATGGTTAAGAAGGCATACGTTACATTGGCCTTCATCAACCATAGGATTGAGTTTAAGAGGCAAGAGGTACTGTTGTAGCTATATAGGACCCTGGTCAGAGCCCACTTGGAGTACTGTGCTCATTTCTGGTCGCCTCACTACAGGAAGGATGTAAAAGCTATAGAAAGAATGCAGAGGAGATGGACATGCTCCCTGGATTGGGGAGCATGCCTAATGAGAATAGGTTGAGTGAACTCGGCCTTTCCACCTTGGAGTGACGGAGGATGAGAAGTGACTTGCTGGAGGTGTTCAAGGTAATGATTATCCCTCGATAGTCAGAATCTTTTTCACAGGGGTGAAATGGCTGGCACGAGAGGGCACAGTTTTAAAGTGCTTGGAAGTAGGTACAGAGGAGATATAACCATATAACAATTACAGCAGGGAAACAGACCATTTCAGCCCTTCTAGTCTGTGCCGGATGCTTACTCTCACCTAGTCCCACTGACATCTTCTGCAATTGTATGGGGCTTCTTGGATTTGGCCACTTTATATGCCACTTGTTATGATACAAGAAGTAGTGGATTTTCAACAGAAACAAAACCTAATTTTGGAAGAGATCCTTGTGAATCAACAAGAGCTCTTTTGATTTTCAATGACCCAGCATCATGTCCTTCAACATCAGCTCCGCCATGCTTGTTCTTGAAGTGCTCTTATAACCATATAACAATTACAGCATGGAAACAGGCCATCTCGGCCCTTCTAGTCCATGCTGAACACTTACTCTCACCTAGTCCCACTGACCTGCACTCAGCCCATAATCCTCCAGTCCTTTCCTGTCCATATACCTATCCAATTTTACTTTAACTGACAATACCGAACCTGCCTCTACCACTTCTACTGGAAGCTCGTTCCACACAGCTACCACTCTCTGAGTAAAGAAATTCCCCTGTGTTACCCTTAAACGTTTGCCCCCTAACTCTCAACTCATGTCTTCTTGTTTAAATCTCCCCTACTCTCAATGGAAAAAGCCTATCCACGTCAATTCTATCTATCCGTCTCATAATTTTAAAAACCTCTATCAAGTCCCCCCTCAACCTTCTACGCTCCAAAGAATAAAGACCTAACTTGTTCAACCTTTCCCTGTAACTTAGGTGCTTAAACCCAGGTAACATTCTAGTAAATCTTCTCTGTAGTCTCTCTATTTTGTTGACATCTTTCCTATAATTCAGTGACCAGAACTGTACACAATACTCCAAATTCAGTCTTACCAATGCCTTGTACAATTTTAACATTTCATCCCAACTCCTATACTCAATGCTCTGATTTATAATGGCCAGCATACAAAAGCTTTCTTCACCACCCTATCCACATGAGATTCCACCTTCAGGGAACTATGCACCATTATTCCTAGATCACTCTGTTCTACTGCATTCTTCAATGCCCTACCATTTACCATGTATGTCCTTTTTGGATTATGCCTACCAAAATGTAGCACCTCACACATCAGCATTAAAGTCCATCTGCCATCATTCAGCCCACTCTTCTAACTGGCCTAAATCTCTCTGCAAGCTTTGAAAACCTACTTCATTATCCATAACACCACCTACCTCTGCATACTTACTAATCCAATTTACCACTCCATCATCCAGATCATTAATGTACAAACATATATGACAAACAACATTGGACCCAATACAGATCCCTGAAGCATACCACTAGTCACCGGCCTTCAACCTGACAAACAGTTACCCACCACCACCCTCTGTCATCTCCCATCCAGCCACTGTTGAATTCATTTTACTATTTCAATATTAGTACCTAACGATTGAACCTTCCTAACTAACCTTCCGTGCGGAACCTTTTCAAAGGCCTTACTGAAATCCATATAGACAACATCCACTGCTTTACCCTCATCAACTTTCCTTGTAACCTCTTCAAAAAATTCAGTAAGATTTGTCAAACCTGACCTTCCACGCACAAATCCATGCTGACTTCCTAATCAGACCTTGTCTATCCAGATAATTATATATACAATCTCTAAGAATACTTTCCATTAATTTACCCACCACTAACGTCAAAATGACAGGCCTATAACTGCTAGGTTTACTCTTAGAACCCTTTTTAAACAACAGAACCGCATGAGCGATATGCCAATCCTCCAGCACCATCCCCGTTTCTAATGACATTTGAAATATTTCTGTCAGAGCCCCTGCTATTTCTACACTAACTTCCCTCAAGGTCCTAGGGAATATCCTGTCAGGACCCGGAGATTTTTCCGCTTTTATATTCCTTAAAAGCGCCAGTACTTCCTCTTCTTTAATCATCATAGTTTCCATAACTTCCCTACTTGTTTCCCTTACCTTACACAATTCAATATCCTTCTCCTTAGTGAATATCGAAGAAAAGAAATTGTTCAAAATCTCCCCCATCTCTTTCAGCTCCACACATAGCTATCCACTCTGATTCTCTAAGGGGCCAATTTTATCCCTCACTATCTTTTTGCTATTAATATAACTGTAGAAACCCTTCGGATTTATTTTCACCTTTCTTGCCAAAGCAACCTAGTATCTTCTTTTAGCTTTTCTAATTTCTTTCTTAAGATTCTTCTTACATTCTTTATATTCCTCGTACTCCACGCTGCCTATATTAATTGTAGATATCTCTCTTTTTCCTATCCAAGTTTCCAATATCCCTTGAAAACCATGGCTCTCCCAAACTTTTAACCTTTCCTTTCAACCTAACAGGAACATAAAGATTCTGTACCCTCAAAATTTCACCTATTACCTCCCTCCCATTAAACAAATTGTCCCAATCCACTCCTTCTAAATCCTTTCATATCTCCTCAAAGTTAGCCTTTCTCCAATCAAAAATCTCAATCCTGGGTCCAGTCCTATCCTTCTCCATAATTATACTAAAACTAATGGCATTGTGATCACTGGACCCGAAGTGCTCCCCAACACATACCTCTGTCACGTGACCTATTTCATTCCCTAATAGAAGATCCAACACTGCCCCTTCTCTAGTCAGTACCTCTATGTATTGCTGCAAAAAACTATCCTGCACACATTTTACAAACCCCAAACCATCCATCTCTTTTACAGTGTGGGCTTCCCAGTCTATGTATGGAAAATTAACATCTCCCACTATCACAACCCTGTGCTTACTAGAAATATCTGCTATCTCCTTGCAAATTTGCTCCTCCAATTCTTGCTCCCCATTAGGTGGTCTATAATACACCCTTTACCCATTCCTCAATTCCACCCAAATAGCCTCCCTAGACAAGCTATCAGGGGTAAGTTTTTTACACAGAGAGTGATAAGTGCATGGAATGGGCTGCTGGCAGCAGTGGTGAAGGCGGATACGATAGGGACTTCTAAGAGACCCCTGGATAGATACACGGAGCTTAGGAAAATAGAGTGCTATGGGTAAGCCTAGGCACTTCTAGGGTAAGGACATGATCGGCACGACTTTGTGGGCCGAAGGGCCTGTATTGTGCTGTAGGTTTTCTATGTTAATGTTAACTCAGAATAAAGACCTGTTTAAAGAGTCAGTAAATAAAATTTGCTCCTGCAAAGTCACAAAGTTGAACTTTCCTGGAATATTTTTCTATGTTCATTGGACAATTCATCCTTACAAAACTGACTATCAATGATCAACTAAGCCACCAAATGTTCTTACATATTGCAATGAGAATATTTTTATTCATGTGGGCATGAAATGTCTGTGAAGAAATTATTTGAGGAGGCGTTTAACAACTGAAACATACTTATAGTTACTAGGAATTAGAGATAATTTGCAAATCAGATACAGGGATATTTTACTTCCTGCTTCATAACTGTACTCACACTGAATCCAGTAGTAATACACAATATCCTGAACTAATGGGCTGGATGCACTTCAAAATTAGCCATTATTTGCCAGAAGTAGCATGACATTTTTATTGAATATGTCTGACTGAAAGGGTAAATGTACTCAGTTGCTTTTCCTTTATGTATTAATTTCTGGTAGATTATAAGGTATTCTGTTGCCATTTTTGCATTTTAGTGAGTATTGTTTACTAATATTTTTTAATCTCTTTAATTCTATTCGAACTGTTTTTATGTGTCTTTTGTCAAAATGTCATCTAGACATTCTGGGGTTGGAGCCTAGAATTTGCTGCCCGAGGTTGAGCTGCTGTCACGGTCAATTGTTACCATAGGTTCTTGCCAACAGAAAAAGTACATTAAGAGATGATCAGATTGTATATGATACAGTACAAAGGTGATTAAGGAATTTATCCTCTCTGTTCACCATCAATGAAACAATGCAGCTCTGTTATTTTATTTTTTTTAAAATTTTTTTTTATTAGTTTTTCAAAACATTTTACAAATTAAAAACCCCAAATCCCAATGAGGAACATTAAAACAGTGCAAAATTAAGCATACAATAACAATATGTTACAAAGGAAGAGAATTTAGCAAAAAAAAAGCACCTAAATTAAAGACAAGTAAGCTTAGTATCCTCCCCAAGCCCCACAACACAAGAAAAAACAACAGCAACTCCAGACCAACCACAACACAATATAGAGAGTATAAGTCAGGACAGCCAAGCTCCCAGACTGTGAATACACTCAGCAACAGAGGATAATAATGCCTTCTACCAGAAAAAAAAGGAGCTGAAAGCAAGGGACCGAAGAGAAAAAAAAAACCCTAGTCAAGAGGAAGGTTATGAAAGTACTTGATAAAAGGTCCCCAGACCTTATGGAACTTTAGATCCGAATTGAGATCTGAATAATGAATTTTTTCGAGGTCCAAACTGAGCATGAGTGGGCGGGGCAGCATCTTTCCATCTGAGGAGGATCAAGCGTCTAGCCAGAAGAGAGGCAAAGGATAATATTCGGCATTTGGTTGGACCCAGACATAAATCTGTCTCGCCCCAAAAACCGAACAGAGCAATTAAGGGGTTTGGTTCTAGGTGCTGATTCAGAATACACGATAACATAGTGAAGACATCTTTCCAGAATTTCTCCAAGCTAGGACAGAACCAGTACATATGGATGAGAGAGGCCATGCCCCTCTTGCATTTATCACAGAGCGGACTAACGCTAGGGTAGAATCGAGATAGTTTAGATTTAGACATATGGACTCTATGAACAATCTTAAACTGTAAAAGGCAGTGGCGAGCACAAAGAGAGGTTGAGTTAACCGATTTGAGAACTGAATCCCAGCTCTCCTCAGATAAGGAGATATTTAAATCCTGCTCCCAGGCCATTTTGATTTTATCCATGGGAGCCCGTCGTAAGGCCGCTAGTTTATCTCAGATGATTGATATTAAGCCTTTACCTAGTGGATTCATAGAAAGAAATAGGTCCATAGCATTTTTCACAGGCATTTCAGGGAAGTTAGGAATTAAAGGAGCAATAAAGTGTCGGATTTGGAGATATCTGAAAAAATGAGCATTGGGCAGATTGAACTTAACAGAGAGCTGCTGAAAAGAAGCGAAGCTATTATCAATGAAAAGATCTTCAAAATGTCTAATGCCCTTCCTATATCAAACCTGGAATGCTGAATCATATGTAGTAGGTAAAAAAAGGTGATTATGAGCAATAGGGCTGGAAACGGAAAACCCCTGGAAACCATAGCATTTCCTGATCTGAGCCCATATACGCAAAGTGTGTCTAACAAGAGGATTAGCTATTGATCTGGGCAGACTACTAGGGAGTGCAGAGATAGATAATTCTTTGGTGGAGCTCAGCTCCATCACCACCCAGTTAGGGCACTCGGGTTGGCCGTGGAAGAAAGACCAGAAGGTAGCACAATGTATATTAGTTGCCCAATAATATAAACGAAAGTTAGGTAAAGCCATGCCACCCTCTTTTTTAGATTTTTGGAGATGGATTTTATTAATTCTAGAGCGCTTATTCTGCCACAGATATGACAAAATAATAGAGTCTAAGGAATCAAAAAAAGATTTAGGAATAAAAATTGGGATAGATTGAAATAGGTATAAAATTTGGGGAGAACATACATTTTAACAACATTAATACGACCTACCAAAGACATAGATAGAGGTGACCATTGTACCAGACTCTGTTTTATAGCATATGAAAGGTTGGCAAAGTTTTCACGAAAGAGATCTTTAAACTTCCTTGTGACTGTAATTCCAAGATAAGTAAATTGATTATGGACTACTTTAAAAGGGAGATCATGAAATGTTAGTTCAGCTCTGTTATTTTGATCAAATCTTTATATCTATTAATATTTCAGTTCTAACAGTAAAGATTAGAGAAGTGTTACAGAGGCCTATGTGAGAAAGATTATACACAGTTCAAGTGGCATGAGAATCCTATTGTTACCACATTACATTATTACATTGCTAAATATTGTGCAGTGCACTCATACACATAAAAGCAAGATATTCAGTTTGTTTACTGGAAGTGCAAGCAACACAGTATCCTCAGGTATACCTAAAGTAACTTCTAAACTAATAATAATAAGGGTCTTAAAGAATTATGTACACGTTTGTAACTACAGAAAATTCCAGTTAATTGGGCCATAAGTTAATTGGGGCAGCCACTTATTCGGGACAATTCTTAAAAAAAACAAAAACTAATTGAGGAAATATCCAGGATTCACTTTGTTTATTTGGGACACAATACACTTAATTGGGGTAGAAAGCTGTTGACAAACAGTTTCTAACTACTGTCAGACACATGCACATGTATGCATTAGCTACTACACTGCGCTTAGAGCGCATAGTTTTTAAATACAATCAGTTGTGTGTGCTTTTTGTGATTTTTGCAAAAATCACAAAAGCAGTGATTTTTGTCACTGATAGTTGATGAGAAATAAGCAGTAAGACAATTCAGAACCGTTTTGCTCACTGTGGTTTCAAACATTCAGGATTGGAGATGCCATAAATCACCAGGAGTGAAAGTGAAACACTACTTCAAAAAGTTAGGAACCACGATGAATGTGAAGACATCGCCAATCATCCTGAATGGTACAATTAAATGAAAATTTGGAAGATGCAATTGTCAATAGCATTGTATGAAAGCAGCCCATTATCTGCTCTGGATGTCTGTGCTGAATTTGTTCATTTGCAGTCAATCAAAAGAATGTGTACATTGGATGAATTCCTCAATTGATAATTATTAGGAACTAATACAGTTTTATAGTACTGTAGTAGTATTGATAGTGTTCTAATTTATTCTGTATTTCATTTAAAGACGCAATCTCAGTTAAATAGTACTTTTTCTGTTTTATATCTTTTTAACTATTTCCACGAAATATCATCTAATTGGGGCTGCCACTAAATTGGGCCAAAATATGTCACAATGTGTCCCAATTAACTGGAATCCACTGTATATATTAAAGACTAATAGGAACTGGGGTCCTTTCTTAACAAGAAAGGACCCAAGTTTCATGAAGAGATAGATCTGAAGTTTATGTGGTTGGTTAACAGTTAGTGCTCTGCTCTGTCAGTATTAAAGATCTGCAATATTAAAAGAAGTTAGAACAGAGGTAAATTTTTAACACAAGAAGTGAGTGCGTGGAATGGGCTGCTCACGATGGTGGTGGAGGTAGATATGATAGGGTATTTTAAGAGACTCCCTGATAGGTACATGGAGCTTAGAAAAATAGAGGACCAAGGGTAGCCCTAGGTAATTCCTAAGGTAAGGACATGATCAGCACAGCTTTGTGGGCTGAAGGGCCTGTATTGTGCTGTAGGTTTTCTATGTTATCTAACATTACTGTATAAGCTTATTTATTTATTGAGATACAATGCAAAATAGGTTCTTTCCTCCCTTTGAGCTGTGTTACCCATCAATTCTTCAATTTAACCCTAGCATAATCACGGGTCAATTTACAATGACCAATTAAACTACTAACTGGTACATCTCTGGACTGTGGGAGGAAACCCACACGGTCACAAGGAGAATGTACAAACCCTTTGCAGACAGTGGCAGGAACTGACCCTGGATCACTGGTACTGTAAAGTGTTGTGCTAACCACTCCACTACAGTATAGGTTTCTTTAATTAGTATGTGGACAGTCCAACAAGAGGAGGGGCTGTACTGGACCTGGTGTTGGGTAATGAATCTGGCCAGATGACTGACCTTTCAGTGGGTGAACAGTTAGGGAGCACAACTCCATATCTTTCAAGGTACTATAGATAAGGATAGGTATGGTCCTTGTGGAAGAGTTTTAAATTGGAGTAGGGTAAATTATAAGTATATTAGGCAAGAACTAAGAAACACTAATTGAAAACACCTTTACTCTGGCAAGCACACGTCAGACATGTGGAAGGTGTTTAAAGCTAATTGCACAGGGTACAGGAGAGATGGGAATGGAAAGATAAGAGAATCTTGGATGTCCAGAGAGGTGATGAATTAGACAACAAGTAAAAGAAAAAGTATGTAAAGCTTCAAAAGTTAGGATCAAATGAAGTAAAGAAACCAGAAAAGAACTAAAGAAAGGAATTAGAAAAGCCAGGAGAGGCCATGAAAAATCCTTGGCAAGTAAGATTAAGGTGAATCCCAAGGCGTTCTACACATACATCAAGGGTAAAAGGATAACTAGGGAGAGGGTGGGACCACCAACGATAAAGAGGGCAACTTGCAGAGAATGTGAATGAGGTACTTAATCAGTACTTTGCTTCAGTATTTACAAAGGAAAAGGAGCAGGAGATTGGTACTGAATGTATAAATATGTTAAAGTGTTTAGAGGTCAAGAAAGAAGAAGTGTTGAGCTTCCTAAGGAGTATGAAGGTGGGTGTCCCAAAGACCTGATGGGATTTACCCCAGGTTATTGAAAGAGGCAAGAGGTGAGATTGCTGGGCCCTTGACCAGTATTTTTGTGTCTTCTACCCACAGGCGAAGTCCTGGTGGACTGGCGAGTGGCTAATGTTGTACATCTATTTAAGAAGGGTACAAGGGAAAATCCTGGGAACTATAGACCGATGAGTCTCATGTCAGTTGTAGGGAAATTGCTGGAGAAAGTTCTTAGGGACAGGATATATGAACATTTGGAAACCCATGGCTTAAATTAGGGAGAGCCAGAATGGCTATGTGTGGGGCAGGTCATGCCTTAGCGACTTGACTAAGATTTTGACAAGGTGGCATGAGAGGTTGATGATGATAGGCCAGTGGATGTTTTTACCATGAATTTGAGTAAGGCATTTGACGAAGTCCCTCATGGGAGGCTAAACCAGAAGATTAAGATGCATGGGGTCTGCAGCGAATTGGCTGTTTGGAATCAGAACTGGCTTGTGCACTGAAGACAAAGGGTAGTGGTTGAAGAGGCTTATTTGAGCTGGAGTCTGTAATTAGTGGAGTTCTGCAGGGTTAAGGGCTGGAACCTCTGCTGCTTGTAATGTATATAAATGACCTGGATGAAAATATAGATAGGTGGGTTAGTAAATTTGCGGATGATACTAAGATTGGTGGAGTTGTGAATAGTGTACAAGACAGGCAAAAAATACAGCATGACACAGATCAATTACAGATATGGGCTGAGAAATGGCAGATGGAGTTTAACCCAGATAAATGTGAGGCGTTACACCTTGGCAGGGCAATGCAAGGAAACAGTACTAAGATCCTCAGCAGAGAGATTTTGAGATCCAAGTTCATGGTTCCTTGAAAGTGATTCACAGATCAATAACGTAGTTAAGAATATTTATGGAATACTTGTTTCTACCT
The DNA here is from genome assembly GCF_030144855.1 of Hypanus sabinus. Taxonomy (NCBI): domain Eukaryota; kingdom Metazoa; phylum Chordata; class Chondrichthyes; order Myliobatiformes; family Dasyatidae; genus Hypanus; species Hypanus sabinus. Next base: position 14,456,077 of record NC_082722.1, on the reverse strand, counting down.
GTTGAGTTATTGAGTTCAACTGTCAAGAGGTTATGTTGCAACTTTATAAAACTCTGGTTAGGCCACACCTGGAGTACTGCATACATTTCTGGTCATCCCATTATAGAAAGAAAGTTGAGGCTTTGGACAGGGTGCAATAGAGATGCTTAAGTCCTGATGAAGGGTCTCGACCCGAAACGCTGACTGCTTCTTTCAACAGATGCTGTCTGACCTGCTGAGTTCATCCAGCTTGTTTGTACGTCTCAATAGAGATGCTGCCTGGTTGAGAGGGCACGTGCTATCAAAAGAAGCTGGATAAACTTGGGTTGTTTTCTCTGGAGCTTTGGAGGCTGAGGGGGAGGTCTAATAGAGGTTTACAAGATTATGAGGGGCATAGAATGAGTAGACAGAGAGTATCTGTTTCCCAGGGGTGAAATGTCTAATACCAGAGAGCATGCATTCAAGGTGAGGGGAGGTAGGTTCAAGTGGGATGTGAGGGGTCAGTTTTTTTTTATTCATAGATTCGTGAATGCCTGCAATGTGGTGCCTGGTATGGTGGTGGAGGTAAATGCAATAGAGGCTTTTAAAAGACATTTGGATAGGCACAGGAAGGTAAGGAAGGTGGAAGGAATGGACATGGTGTCAGTTGGGGAATTAGTGCTTGGATGTTTTGGTTTGCTTTTTAGGTGGTCCGGCACAACACTCTGGGCCAAATGGCCTGTTCCTGTGCTGTACTCTTTTATGTTCTATACTTACAATGATTGCCATTTTTCCTATGTTATATTCAAAAGAACTTAATTGATCTGAAGTGCTTTGGTATATCCTGAGGTCCTGAAAAGGTGCTATGTAAATGCAATTGCTCATTCTTTCTAAGTTTTTTTTGAAAAAGGGGACGGCAAGCTTCTCCAGGGCAGCTGATGTTGGCACTGGGGAGAAGTAGTCTCATGAGTCTACTCCTTTTGTAGTGGGGAAATTAGAAGAAGTTGGTTAGAGGCCACAAGTGGATCAAAAGAAAGAGGCACAAACATTATGCACCTTCACTGACTCTGTGTGTTTGTTCTCACTTACCTCATGATATAATGCTGATAATAAGAATACTGAGGCTTGGCCTTCCCATTTTGAATAACCCTTTTCAACCAGTGGTCTATAAATATGTCTGTTGAATAACAAAAAATAATAATTGTTGTACCAAACTTATTGCTATGTTCATCTTACCACCTTCAACTAAAACTTACAATAATCAGCTTGAATGTTTTGCTGATTATTTATATTGTATTGATCATATACTCCACTTCGACTGTGGATAGAACTTTTCATCCACAAAAGATATGAATGAATTAATTAATGAAATTTTATTTCGGTCAGTACAAACATAACCAAAAGCATAATTTTCAATGATTATTTCATAACAATAACTTCATAAGACAAAATTAAATAATTAAAATCTTTAAAACAGACCAAAAGGGTGTAGGCTGAAGCTACAGCTTATTACTCCTACCCTTCTTATCCTTTGTTTTTGAAATGTACATGTTTCTCTCAAATCATGATGACTTTCTCTCATTTTAAACAATCTTTGGATACTTTGTGGTAACTGTCCATTTTTTACTTTATACATAATTTGTATTATTTGAAAATCTACAAAAGCTCTGAATTTTAAAGTGTTTAGTTAAATAAATAGTGGATTGGTTGGCTCATAATAACTTGTCTTATTTACAATTCATATTGCTTTCTTTTGGATTAGAAAAATTAAGTTTGTATTTGTTTTATATGTATTTCCCCATAACTCTACACAGTAAGTCATGTATGGGACTATAAGTGAACAGTATAATGTAAACAAAGATTCCTGATTTAAGAAATCTTGCGCTTTGTACAGTATTGTGATAGATTTTGACATTTTTTGCTTTGACATAATTTATATGTGGTTTCCAGTTTAATTTATTATCTATTACCACTCCTAAAAATTTTGTTTCAGATACCTTATCAATTTCAACATCATTTATCCTAAGTTTACTATACGAGTTTGGTACACGGTTTCCAAATATTATGAATTTAGTTTTACTTAGATTGAGTGATAATTTATTAGTATCAAACCATTTCTTTATAATTTTTAGTTCTTTCTTCACTGTATCCAAAAGTTGTTTTGGATGTTCCCCACTACAAAATATATTGTATCAACAGCAAATAATATATAATTTAATGCTGAGAAACCATACATATATCATTTATATACAAAATGAACAGCAATGGGGACCAAGCACTGAACCTTGTGGAACCCCACAAGTTACCCTCAAAAGTTTTGAATTTGAATGTTTATATGTGCATACTGATACCTGTACCTGTCTTCCAAATAACTACTTAACTACTTAATGTGCCACCCCTCTATCATATCTTTCTAATTTTGCTAATAATAATAATAATTTATGGTCAATTGTGTCAAATGTTTTTCTTTAGATCAAGGAATATTCCCACTGCGTATTCATTTCTTTCTATAGCATTTGATATTTCTTCACAAAATTTATTAATGCAATTGTAGTGGTTCTGTTTTTCCTGAAACCATATTGCTGTTCACAGAGTTTATTATATTTTGTTATAAAATCACTTAACCTTCTTACAAATACTTTTTCCAATATTTTGGAGAACTATGAGAGCAAAGAAACTGGTCTATAATTTGAAAATACATGTTTATCTACAGCTTTGTAAGATTGCATGTTTCTCATCTAGCTACACAGCAATTTGTAATTGGCATGATAGTAGAGGATGATGATTAACCAACTCCAACCTATGGTTATATTTTATTTATATTTATCTTTTATTTAGAAATACAGCACAAAACCAGACCCTTCTGGCCCAATTACACTCATGTTGACTAATTACATATTTGGAATGTGGGAGGAAACCAGAGAACCTAGTGGAAACCCACATGGTCACGGGGAGACCATGCAAACTGCTTATAGACAGTGGTGGAATTCAACCTGAGTTGCTGGCACTGTAATAGTGTTGTGCTAACTGCTACACTACCATGCTGTCTTAAAGTGTGAAGTAGGGATTCAAAACATCTGATTGACTATTCACGGTATAGTTTTACTAATTTCAATAATGTAGTTTGTCATAAACATACAGAAAACTATGGCTCAGAACTTTGAATAATGCCCTTTTAAGCAAGTAATACTTGGTTTAGCCACAAAAGCCATTAAATTGACAGGAACCCAGAGAGAAAATGGTTGTAAGTAGCAGAAACTGAGCAGCGAAAAGCAAAGAGGACCATGGAAAAGAAATCTGAGATCACCAGGGTTAGTTTCAGGCACAGAATAAGCATTCTATAAAGAAAAATGTTACAGTTCTATAGTGAAGGTCAAAGAACCATAGGATGGTTACAGCATAGAAGGGCACAATTCAGCCCAATATGTCCTGACAATTCATTAGTTCCTCCATTTGGCCCCCTTCCCCATAGTATGCACATTTTTGTTCACCATGTATTTATCGAAATACAGTCTGTTAGGCCACAATGAACGTGCCTTTGTTAAATCTAAAATTCCAGGTTGTCTTTGCTTACACCCCTTTAAAAACTGTGCTTTACTGTTTTCTGCTTCTCTTCATTTTTCTTAATAAAATGCTTCACTTCTCATTTTTCTACATTAAACTTCCTCTCCCATTTTACAGCCTGCTACAGTTTATCACCACCCTTTTCACAGTTTACAGTACTGCAGAAGTGTGTCATCTACAAATTTAGGAATTGTAGCACCTACTCCCAAGTTTAAAACATTAATATAGCAATGTCCTTAATACTGGTCCCTGGAGAACGCCACTATTCAGTATGACTTCTTCCACAGTCATTTTATTCAATGTACTTCAACTTTGCTGATTTGCCACATAAAGATGAAAGAGGGCTTTGAAAAGTGTTGCACACGCAAGTCATTTGCCAAGAAAGCTAAAAATGACCTAGATAGTGGTCTTATTGCTTCTTTTCCAAAATGATAGCAAAGTGTGGAAAATCTCATACAATTGGTGAAAGATTAATAAGCCTGCTGTATCAGAAGAGCTCATCACTGTTCTCAAAATGGATACCAGTATTTTAAAATCAATACTCCTGTATAATAACTCTGTAGCTTGTTGTATGATGAAATGAGTGAAGACATTGAGTATGAATTATGTACAGAGCTACAAAAACTGAATTTGGGATACAACTGGATCAGTCAACTGTGCAAGACAATGAGGCATTGCCAATGGCATATGTATGGTTTATCAAAAATGCAAAAGTTTATTAAGAGATTCACATTTGTACAAGTTAAAAATAAATATCAATGGAGAATCAATCTACAATGAACTCAAAATGTTCATTGAGGACTAAAGTATGCAACAAATGGAGCACCATATTTGACAGGTCATTATGCTGGTTCAGTGGCATTTATGAAAAAAGAAATTGTCTGTAATCCATTGTGTAATTCATCATCGATATCTTGCAGCTAAAAACCTCAGCCCACGGCTTTCTTTCAGCATGACTCTTGTAATATCTGTTATCAACAAAATTAAAGCTCATCCATTAAATACAGAATATTTCGCCAGCTATGTCAAGATAAGGATGAAGAGTCTGAATGCTTGCTTCTTCACAGTGAAGTACATTAGCAGTCAAAAGACTACTGCTTAAAATGTTTCTTTGATCTTTTTGATACTGTGGTTGAATTCTTGCTCAAAGTCAACAAGAGCTTGCGAAACAAGATTGAACTTTGATGAGGAGATGTGGTACACCTAACCGATCTGTATGACAAAATCAACACTCTAAATATGAAACTGCAGGGTGAGAATTTCAACTTAATCCAGGCAAAAAGTGTAGTGTCCACGTTCATCAGAAAATTGGAAATATGTAAGCAAAACATTGAGAGAAGAATGCTCTCACAGTTTTCCTGCATGCAAAGTGTGGCATTTTCTTTCACAGACAGTGATTTGCAAGAGTACTGCAGTCACTGAAGAAGGATTTTCAGAATCGATTCAAGGATCTGAACGATCTGGAAATTCCGGACTGGGTAATTAACCCATTTCTTTGTAAGGTGGAAGAACAAGAAGAGACATTGCAAGAAGAAATTATCGAAATTTAGAATGATAAAGGAGGCAAAATACTTTTTAAAAATATTGTTTTTTGTGGTATGTGTCTACACTGTCATACAAAGTTTCCTGGTCTTTGGAGAAGAGACAAACTGCTCTTCATTGCATTTCCATCCTCCTATCTTGATGAAAGAGGCTTCAATGCAGTGAACTACATACTCATAGAAAATAGAAACCACTTGTACATTGTTAAGCATGGAAACTTGAGGCTTTTGCTGTCACAACTTGAACTAGATATTTCAACTCTTGCTAAAAACCATTAAGCTCAAGATTCACATTGACATCGAAGCTGCTGTACAGCACATAGGTACAGTGTAAGCTAGGCTTAAAGACAAATTAAAATATAAAGCAGAATCATTTTTCTCATGTTAGCATCTGGTAGATACAGTTTTACACTATGGGCTGCTGGAAAGTATATTGTACCTAACAGGGGCGTTGGCATGTATAAAGGTGCTTTTGGGGGACGTTGGGCTAAAATACATTGGGAAACACTGGTCAATATGGTCAAAATTATAGTGCCTCTCAGGACCGCTGTCAACTGCCCCCTTTTTGAATAGGGAAGGTTGAGTGTTAATTCAAGCCAAAAGTTCATCTCCACCAAGTTTTGGAATTCTGAATTTCAGTAGAATAAACACTGCTCCAGAGAACTTGCTGTTTTTCAGATGGCATTTGGCTTTTCCTATCTCTTGCCAGGCTGGGATAATGGCTAGGTTGAAGCAGATAGTGCGGCCTGGGAATCTTCTTAGATGTAATTAAATAATGACAGATAGAGAAGATTGGGTAATAGTAAGCTGTTGCCATTGACATAAAAGAACAAGGCTATACAAATGAAGAAGAACGGTAAAAGAGCCAAAAATGACTTGAGATTAGTCTTCTTAAGTAGTTAGGATCTACAACTTACTGATGAAACACTAATGAAAGCAGATTCAATTGTAACATCCAAAAACGAAAAGAATTAGCATTTGATAGAACTTGCAGTGCTTTGTTGGAAACTGAGGAAGTGGATATGGTGGACTAAATGGCCTTTTCTCATACTGTAATATCAGAAACACAGCACAATACGGGCCCTTTGGCCCACAAAGTTGTGTGGAACATGTCCTTACCTTAAAAATTACCTCGGGTTACCTATAATCTTCTATTTTTCTGAGATCCGTGTACCTGTCCAGGATTCTCTTAAAAGACCCCATCGTATCCACCTCCACCGACATCGCCAACAGCCCATTCCACGCAAACACCATCTCTGCATAAAAAACTTACCCCTGACATCTCCTCTGTACCTACTTCCAAGCACCTTAAAACTGTGCCATCTCATGCTAGCCATTTCAGCCCTGGGAAAAAGACTCTGACTATCCACACAATCAATGCCTCTCATCATCTTATACACCTCTATCAGGTCACCTCTCATCCTCCGTCGCTTCCAAGGAAAAAAAGGCCGAGTTCACTCAACCTATTCTCATAAAGCATGCTCCCCAATCCAGGCAACCTCCTTGTAAATCTCCTCTGCACCCTTTCTATGATTTCCACATCCTTCCTATATTGAGGCGACCAGGACTGAGCACAGTACTCCAAGTGGGGTCTGACCAAGGTCTTATATATTCTGTAATTCTGTAATTTCTCTACTCTGTCCACCTACCATATCTTCTTTTTGTCATACATTTTTGGACCTCAGCTTTCAGGTGCTTAAAGCATGAAGTTTCCAATCTGAGAAAGACTGGCACTCTGGTTGATTAGATCTTGGATCTTCTGGTCATTCTTAATAAAAAAAGATCCTACTATTTTCAGGCAAGGAAGCTAATTATTTGACCAATACTGCCTGATTTTGGCCAAGTAACTTTTCCCTTAGTCCAGGTGGCCAATCTATGAAAGAAGACTTGACTTAACTCTTTAACCTTGTCTAACCACTAGAGGCACAGTTCATTTCAAATGCAATTCTTTTTATATGAACATTACTTCCTGTACATAAGCTGTGTTTTTATATAATTTTCTGTGCAGGTTAATTTGAATTTCAATTTGAAGCACACAGTGGAAAAGGATTCACATCCATCCATTCTTTATTTGCCCTTGAAACAACAATATCTGTGAGTCTTAAGCTTCGTTAATATTTGTAAACTTTTACTAGATATACAGTAGATTCTAGTTAATTGGGACATTGGTTAATCAAAGCAGCTGCTTACTTGGAACAAATCTGAAAAAAACAAGCATTCAAGCTTCAAACATGAAATTTCACTAGTTCAACAAGTTAGGAACTATAAAGACCATAAGAAGTCGGTCATTCAGCCCATTAAGTCTGCTCCGCCATTTCATCATGAGCTGATCCAATCTCCCCTTTAGTCCCATTCCCCTGCCTTCTCACCATAACCTTTGATGCCCTGACTACTCAGATACCTATCAATCTCTGCCTTAAATACACCCAGTGACTTGCCCTCCACTGTCGCCTGTGGCAACAAATTCCATAGATTCGCCACTCTCTGGCTAAAAAATTTTTTTCGCATCTCTGTTCTGAATGGGTGCCCTGCAATCCTCAAGTCATGTCCTCTCGTTCTAGACTCTCCCACCATGGGAAACAACTTTGCCACATCCACTCTGTCCATGCCTTTCAGCATTCAAAATGTTTCTATGAGGTCCCCCCTCATTCTTCTAAACTCCAAGGAGTACAGTCCAAGAGCAGTCAAACGTTCCTCATACATGAACCCTCTCATTCCCGGAATCATTCTAGTGAATTGTCTCTGAACCCTCTCCAATGTCAGCACATTCTTTCTTAAATAAGGAGCCCAAAACTGCACACAGTATTCCAAGTGAGGTCTTACCAGTGCCTTATAGAGCCTCAACATCACATCCGTGCTCCTAAAATCTATTCCTCTAGAAATGAAAGCTAACATTGCAGTCAGCTTATTCACCACCGACTCAACTTGGAGGTTAACCTTAAGGGTATTGTTACGAATGAGGAGCAACTCTGATGGGCAGAAGGGTGCAAAGCCCCCCACTTTTTGAGAATCACAAAATCGCTACTATTTCGGGTCTGATAACAAGGAAATGAGAGAGATAACAGCAAAAGATAGTTGTTATTGATAAACAGCTCATGTCAGTTAATGAGAGACAGACAACGCAGAGATACACAAAGTGGAATGTCTCCTCCTAACAAAAGCAGAACGGAACCATTGATTACTGCTATTGTTTCTTGGAGAAGGATTGTGTATTGAGTACTGTTCTATTCATTGAAACCCCACAGGGGGCAACCAGAGGGGGCGGATTTGATGGGTTGCATCATCCCAACTTGACACCTGAGACCCAGTGAGTGGGGATAAAAGTATGGTCTGGGGAACACCCCTCAGACGCACCAGGAGAGACGCTACGAGACCGGTGGGAGCTATGGAACGGTCTAGCTAAAGTACGGAGGGGTCATACGTGAATGGCCACAACAACAATGCATCAACAGATCAAGATCGTAAAGGAAAGTCGGCAAGTCAATAGCTGTTACTCTCTCTCTCTCTCCAACAATTGTAACACAGCGACCAACAACTACCGCAGCCTGCATGAACTGAACTGAACTTTATATTTCCATCAGACAATTCATTATCCCCTAGACAACGATACAGCTTATTTCTTATTGATTATTATTATACTCGCACTTTTAGGTTTAGTATTGATGACGTATATTATCTGTATATTTGCATTGATATTATTTTTGTGTATTTTTACTAATAAATACTGTTAAAAATATTATCATCAGACTCCAAAGGATACTCTTATCTTTGCTGGTAAGACACCCAGTTATGGGGTTTGTAACAGTATCCTGCACGAGGACTCCCAGGTCCCGTTGCATCTCAGAACTCTGAATTCTCTCTCCATTTAATTAATAGTCTGCCCATTTATTTCTTCTACCAAAGTGCATAACCGTACACTTTCCGACATTGTAAATCATTTGCCACTTCTTTGCCCATTCCCCCAATCTATCCAAGTCTCTCTGCAGACTCTCTGTTTCCTCAGCACTACCTATCTTTGTATCATCAGCAAACTTAGCCACAAAGCCATCTATTCCATAATCCAAATCATTGAGATACAACGTAAAAAGAAGCGGCCCCAACACGGACCCCTGTGGAATACCACTGGTAACTGGCAGCCAACCTTTATTCCCACTCTTTGTTTCCTGCCAATCAACCAACGTTCTATCCACATATGTAACTTTCCTGTAATTCCATGGGCTCTTATCTTGTTTAGCAGCCTCATGTGCGGCACCTTGTCAAAGACCTTCTGAAAATCCAAATACACAACATCCACTGCATCTCCCTTGTCTAGCCTACTTGTAATTTCCTCAAAAATTGTACTAGGCTTGTCAGGCAGGATTTTCCTTTAAGAAAACCATGCTGAGTTCTGCCTATCTTGTCATATGCCTCAAGGTACTCCGTAACCTTATCCTTGACAATCGATTCCAACAACTTTCCAACCACCGATGTCAAGCTAACAGGTCTATAATTTCCTTTTTGCTTCCTTGTCCCCTTCTTAAATAGCGGAGTGACATTTGCAATCTTCCAGTCCTCCGAAACCAGGCCAGAATCTATCGACTTTTGAAAGATCATTGCTAATGCCTCTGCAATCTCCACTGCTACTTCCTTCAGAACACAAGGATGCATTCCATCTGGTTCAGGAGATTTATCTACCCTTAGACTATTCAGCTTCCTGAGTACTTTCTCTGTCATAATTGTGACTGCGCATATTTCTCTTCCCTGACACCCTTGAATGTCCAGTATATTGCTGATGTCTTCCTCATACCTTCCAATTCAAAGAATTTGAAGGTATCAACAATCATCTTCGGTCTCCACCACTCAGTTTTCACAGTGGCTCCAAGTAGATATTTACATGCAACAACAGCCAAACCCTGATACACCAATTCCACAGGCAGGCTAAACCAGGTGAGGGTAGCCAGCGGGTCTCGTCCCCCCCAGTGAGGTAGGGACATGACTATCATAGCATGCAAAGATAGCTCTGGCAGATTGGCTGGATGAAATCTACAGTGAGATCCAATGGCCAGGAAGGTAGTTCTGCAACACTCCATGGAGATCGAAGGGTATGACGAGATATAGAAATCGTGGTCATCCACTGCAACCAACAAAGTCCCTAGCTGTGAAGACTACTTGTACCACTGGACCTGGACTTCCGAGGTTGAGAGAGCATAACTGCCCCACTGTAAAGGTTTTTCCACTTTAAAAACTCTCCCACAAAGTTTCCTGTCATCATTGGATATGATGGGCTATCACCAGTAGTATTAGTAGTGTTGTAATTTGTTCTTTTATTTCATTTAGATACATCATTTGTTACTCAGTTAAATGGTAGTTCGTCTTTTTTATATCTTTTTAACAATTTCTCTCAAACTTCAGCTAATTGAGACAGGCACTTAACTTGGGCCAAAATGGACTTGTCCTGATATGTCCCAAATAACTGAAATCCACTGTGTTTTGGAGTAAGTACTATGTTTATTATTTATCACTGTTATAGAATGTTACGTCTATGTATTACTTTGGTTAACACAATTGTGAGAATAATTGACAGTATTAATAGATTCAGGCACAAGACGATTCTGTATTGAATTTAATACATATTTTACCTTTAGCAGTTTCACAAAAAAGATATCATTTGAAAACCCAAAGGAAGCTTCCATCTAAGACAATTTTTGAGAAGGTATTTAACTCACTGCATAACTTTGTATATCCGCACTGCATGGGTAGTAGAGTGAAAGATAACTCGTTCTTCAAAGGCATTGCTCGCAGACTGGAGACTCACCTAAACTCTGTACATGCCAGTGTCAGCTTCAGACCCAAACAACGTTGAATGCCTAAAATCTGGAAGTCAGTTCAGAATGTGGTACATAATTGCATTGTGCCGATGCTCAAACAAATCCATAATTAACACATTTGCAGCAGAAGCTTGCGCCAGAGCTAAAGTAACAAGAATGAGAGCAGCTTATGCTAAATGGGAAGTTGAGATGTAAATGGAGAAAACTCGCATAGACATGGAGAGAGCACGTGTGGAAGCTACATTCAGTGTGCTCAAGAAAGAGCGTGAAGCAGAGACATATATATGAAGCAGCAGCTAACTTAGACAGTGGTGAGTCTGCAACCAGATTGTCATGCTTTGCCGTCACAACAGACAATGCAGCTTACTAAAGAAAATGCCCAAATACTCTTTGACTATGGAGAAAACCATGCTCTTGCTCTACATGGAGAAGCTGCCCACACCATACAGCCAACCTGCCTTTCACATAGTCCAGGTATAGACAGTCAAGGTCAACAGCAGCAAAGACCCAAAACACCCCTTTCTGTAGCTGGTCACATCAAAGACTTCAGGCTAGAACTGCCACTGATGCCAACCCTATCTAAACAGACATGGACAGACTGAACACTGAACACAGACTGAACAGACACCATTCTAGGACACTTCTGGCAATCTGATCTCCACAATGCCCTTCATTCAACAGCCACATGTGCATTAGATTTGGCTTGGCAGCTGACTTATTGAGACCTAATCACAACAGGACAAAAAGGTTTTGACAACTACTCTTGTCAGTTATCTGTCCTGAAAGTCGAGGTTTTGCAATGATGTGGAAGGATTAAGTCACAAACCTAGCAGAGCTAGAGCTTCTTTGTAAATGGCTTGATAGGGAATCACTGCAACATGCAAGTAGGGTTAGGTCAGTTCACACAAATAATCCAACTGCAGGTTTACAAATACGGTGCCAGAAACTGGACAAGTGTTATGGTTCTGCAGAGGCAATCATAGCGTCTCTCTTCAGTAGACTCCATAACCTTCCAAAGCTCTCACACAAAGAATCAAAATCAGGTTTAATATCACCAGCACATCGTGAAATTTGTTGTCTTTGCAGAAGCAGTACAATGCAAAACATAAACAATAATAGAGAAAAGAAACATGAATTACAGTATAATATATAAAATCATATACATAGTTAAATTTAAAAATAGTGCAAAATAAAAAGTAGCAAGGTAGTATCATGGGTCCAATGTCCATTCAGAAATCAGATGGCAGAGGGAAAGAAGCTGATCCCGAATTGTTGAGTGCACACCTTCAGGCCCCTGTACTTCCTTCCTGATGGTAGCAATAAGAACAGGACATGTCCTTAGGTGATGGATGCCACCTTTTTGAGGCATTGCTCCATGAAGATGTCCTGGATACTACGGAGGCTAGTGCCTATGATGGAGCTGACTACACTTACAACTCTCTGCAGTTTGTTTTGATCCTGTGCAGTAGTCACCCGCCCAACCCATACCAGACAGTGACGTAGCCAGTTAGAATACTTTCCATGGTACATCTGTAGAAATTTGCGAGCATCTATGGTGATGTACCAAATTTCCTCAAACTCCTAAAGAAATATAGCTACCTTTGTGCCTTCTTTGTAGCTGGATCGACAGGTTAGGCCCAGGATAGATCCTCAGAGACATTAACACCCAGGAACTTGAAATTGCTCACTCTAGAACCATGGAAGCTACCAGATCTACAAGGCAAATGAGGATTACCTTCAAAGATGGAGTTTCTTGGATACAGCAAGAGGAATAAACCCTATAGTAGAGAGGCTACTCAACAATATCCAACTGAAGGGTTTAAGTATAAAACAAAGGATCATGCCCACTATCTATCCACCATTTTCATTCATTGTGGAATTTGGCTGCCACCACACAGAAATGTGAAATAACCCTAGAAATGACCCAAGTTACCCAACTTCCGGTAACGTCATTCAAAGCAAAAGCATGCAAAACCAAAACCCCTATCGTGATCAACAAAATCAAAGTAGAAAACTCTATCATGAATCCTGATATACAATGCCATTTCCATAAGAAACATCACCCCTAAGGGAATTGCAGAGGATTCAGAGAATACCCACTTGCAAACTGGAGGTGCTTTTTAAAGGAGCACTCAATGTGTTTCAAATGTTTTGCTTCAACAGCACACCAAGCAAGGCTGTGAAGCTACCATACTGCACTGAGTGCAACAATGACCAGCATATATCAGTATTTCATTCAGGGCCAGCACCTTGGGTGACTACTGGTTCCAGCACATCTGTAGCAGAGCATGGCGGAGAGCCACCTGAGCATCTAACAGATGTAGCTACTTCCTCGTCCACAGAGGTATGGGAGAAAGGCTTCCAAGACAAATCCTGCTCAAGAATATGTATGTCTAATCAACATCTATCCAAAAGGACCTCCTGAGGCATATGTGATATTAGATGATCAGAGCAATGTGTCATTGACAAAATCAACATTCTTTGACACATTCAGCATTCAAAGTTCTGTTTTTCCATATACTCTTAAAAGAAAGTTCTGGAACATCAGAAGTTACTGAAAGAAGAGCTAGTGGAATTGTCTTGTAGTTAATTGGAGCGGAGGTCTGCTTACTCTTGTCAACCCTCATTAAGTGTTACCATATTCCCAACAGCAGGGATGAAATCCCAATCCCTAAGGCTGCATGTGGTCATTCGCATCTCAAGGCCATAGCTGATCCCCTGCACTTGACTCTTTTGCTGAGATTCTCCCGTTTCTTGGCAGAGACACCGTCTGTGCACATAAGGTACGTGGACAGTGCAATGGTCGGCACCAATACACCTTATGGCCAATGACTGGACCTGGGTTGGGTCATAGTGGGTGAAGTCTGCCTCAAAGGTGCTCATCAGCCCACTGTCAGCACATTTAAGACAAATATCCTGGAAAATGGGGGCCCATCATTTCAAACCCTGTGAGAGTAGAATCTGTACAGAACAGAAGACTATAGGCAAGCAAACTCAGTGCCCTGACATTCTTAACTCTGCTCAGATTTAGGCAAACTGGTCTGCAGTTTCTTGGAAGATGGTTATAAGCTGGTACCTTCCATCAAAGATGAGGTCTTCCTTTGAATCAACTTGCTAGTGAAAGAGGATCATCAAGACTATCTCAAATTCTTGTGGTTTAGTGACCACCAAATTAACAACAAAATTCTGGAGTACCACATGGAAGTTCTTGTATTTAGTAAATGCCCTACGCCAGCTGTAGTAATCAATGGCCTTCAAAGGGACAGCTATCAAGGAAGAGAAGGAATTCAGGCCTGAAGCATGGGGTAACATTTCTATGTTGATGATGGTCTTAAATAATTTTCTAGTGTGAAGAAGTGTGCTGAGAGCACTGTAAGACACACTGGCACAGTCAAATCTCAGACTGCATATTATCCCATACATCAGTGCTGAGGTCATTCACTGATATCCATCTGAAGATCTGGCCCAAAAGTCTACAGAACCTTGATCGTGACAGGACCTCCCTCCTATGCAGTGCAGTCAGGGCCTTTGATGGAATGTCATTCCCAGCACCCTTACTTTTCAAGTCCCTGATACCAAAAGACCCTTTACACATTATGGCATGCTATCAACTTAAACAGCTGATTCAACCCCCTTGCTACTCCAGTCAGTATCCAGAGAGGCTTCTTGCTAAGAGAGTTGATCTCAGACACTTGTGGATGTGACATCCCACTCGCTAATGAGAACCATGAGCAGTGGAAGTAGTAGTGTTCCTCCCTTCAGGATCATAAAAAGGTTGAAGATTTCAAGAACCTACACAACAATTTTGCTATCTGTAGCTCAAAAGGAGGAGCTCTGCATCTTTTGTGATTCATCAACCAAAATTTATTGTTGCTGTTGCATACTTGAAGGTCACAGGCACTGCTGGATATAGTGGTTGGATTCATCTTGGGCAAGGCAAAACTCACTTCAGAGGAAACTCTCCCAACAATCATCCTGGATAGGCACCATGTCACTTCTCTGCTCATTAGACATTATCAGAGTAAGTATGTCATCAAGGCTGACATTTTAAAATGGGAATGATTAAACACTGTGCAGTAAGACATTTTTCAAAACCAGTCTTTCTTTTGCCAAAGATGTAATGAATTGATCACTTGACTTCTGTTTCAATAGTTAAACCTGGCATTGTATGGATCTGTGAGTCTTATGCTTCGTTAATATCGGTAAATATTTAGTAGGTATAGTTTGAACAAAGTATTATGTTCATCATTTATCGCTATGAAGTATTATGTTTATTGTTGCGCTATGAGTTACCCTTATGGACACAGTATACTGTAGTTATAGAATATTGTGTGTATGTATTACCTTAGTTGACACCGATTGCGAGAATAATCAAAGTACATTTATCATCTGAGTATGTATACATTATACAACCTTGAGATTTGTCTCCCAACAGGTAGATATGTAAAGAAGACTGTCTTAGCACCCAATTTGCAGAGAATAATAACCACATCATGCCCTTTGAAAAAATATAAAAAGTAAAAGAATAAAATAACCCATAAAAACAACCGTCAAACACCCAATGTGCAATGAAAAAAAAACATGCCAACAGTAACCGCAAGCAAATAGCATTTCTGAAATGAAGTCCACAAAGAGAGACTTATAATTTAGCACAAAGTCAAGTAAATATC
This sequence comes from Hypanus sabinus, assembly GCF_030144855.1. Taxonomy (NCBI): domain Eukaryota; kingdom Metazoa; phylum Chordata; class Chondrichthyes; order Myliobatiformes; family Dasyatidae; genus Hypanus; species Hypanus sabinus. Next base: position 14,440,537 of record NC_082722.1, on the reverse strand, counting down.
ATGGAGCAGTGATCTGAACTGACCTAGTCCCTCACCTCAAGCCCCGACACCTTAACTCCACCTGAACATCAGGTTTTGGCGCTTTAAGCAGCGATCTGAACCAGCCCACACCTTGTCTCGGGCCCCAACCCTGACCTTTTCAATCTGGCCCTGTGCTTAAATCTCCCATCAATAATTGACAGTATTAGGATATCCAGGCATGCAACAATTCTTTATTGAATATGTATTTTACTTAACTTTCTGAAGTTTCATACGTAAGATCTCATTAAAAACTCTGAAGGAAGCTTCTGCCTCTTGTGTTTTTTGAGAAGGTGTTTAACTCACTGCATAGATTTGCAATAGACCCCCATGCCGTCCTTTAAGACTCTTTGACCAAGTTTTTGACTTGCCACATACTATTTCCTCCTTTGAATGGAGTTCCATTTTCCCCCTATGTTCTATCTCCCTTAAATCTCTCAATAATACTTACTGTAGGAGCCATGTATTCTGTGCTATGCCTTTATTATGGGTATTATGGTAACTAGTTACATTCATGGGAGTATAGTAAAAGCAAAGGAAATAAATTACATATTCATGCTTGCTTTGTGACAGTTTGTAGCTTGGGACCACAGAGGCCACACCTTTGCTGACCATTGAGATAACGCTCAATAATGCTTAAATAAATGTTTACTAATGGCTAATAAGGATCAAAATAGGGAATTCGACTCTGGAGCAATTATTGAAGCTGTGCACATGTCACCCAAGTGTAACATCTCTGTGGGGTCACAGACTGGTGACAATTGTTTTGTTCTGATTTTGGATCAATTTTGCTGTTACATTTTGTCAGCAAAGGTTTCGACAGTTAGACCAAATGAATAGCAGTTTGTGGCAAGTATGACCTCTTTTGTTGTTCACACTGTGTGGATGGTTTGAAACATAGTTTTGAAGTGGTCAAACGTTGCAGTTCAACTGGGTTGGACTGAAAAACGGTAGTGGTGGTTTCCTGAAGTGTTCGACCCTTGGTTCTGTTGAATGTTGAAGAATTGAAATACAGATCCACAATCCTTGGGTCAGTTGCATTTTGGATTTCAGAATTTTTCAGATTTCAGAAAATTGATAATTATATTGATAATTAACCTGTCTCAGTGCAGGTGGACTTTAGGACCCAGGGGAACTCCAGACCTACGCACATCCTCCCGTATACTTTAAATCATCTCTAGATTACTTATAATACCTAATACAATGTAAATGCTATGTAAATAGTTGTCATACTGTATTGTTTAGGGAATAATGACAAGAAAAAAGTCTACATGCTCAAACAACGAGTGCTGGAGAGAGAACTTCCAGGTTTTCCCAATCCGCGCTCTTTTACAAATACCATTATAGTTTATTTATAGAGTAATATACTGATAAATGAAATAGTCAGATAATTATAGACCATAAATACACTAGTACATTTTATTTCCAACAAAAACATTCAATAAAACATAAAAATATATAGTTTCAAATGAACCAAATTAAACACATAGTAAATGACTTATTGGAATAAATGTAGAACGTAAATACAGTGAAATTAAGCACAAAGTCAACAGTGAACACAAAATATCAGTGAACAGCAAATGCACATGTAACCAGTACGAACGCTGAGCCACAACTGACGTCTGGCAGCCTCTGTTAGTGCTGCCATGTCACACCTGAGTGATGTCAGCCTTGTTACGACATGCTACAGACGCCACGAAAAATCTTCAGTTTTCAGAGCTTTTTGGATTTCAGAATTTCGGGTAGGGGACTGTGGACTGTAATTAAATTGCTTCTATTGTTGAAAAGCTGAATTGAACCTGCCATTGTTTTGTCTCATTTGTACACTTGGAAGATGAAATGATTTCAGCTAAAAGCAGTGACATTTCCTGCAGGAAATGCAAATATTTATGAATATTTATGAAGTCAATGAATAAGTCAATAAGTCAATGACTGCTAAATTACAGGATGACATATGTGCTGAAGATGGCATATCTAACATGTGTGGAGCATGTTCAGTTGCTAGCAGATCAACATCCTGTGTCTGAAACCATTAGAACACAGGCCGATTTAGCCGAGTTACATAAAGAACAACAGACATCGAGGGATAAGCATGCCTAGGAGGAAAAGGTGGGAAGGGTATGAAGAGACCAGGGACAGCTCCAGTGGAAGATGGAAGAGCTTAAGTTTCAAGAAGAAATTGGAGCCAAAACAGCCAGTGTTAAAGTGCTAAGTGCTTAAATGCTGTGAGTGTTAAACATGCTACAGCAGAGCAGATCTCTGGTGGGAGTTCCTATGTTGATAAGGAACAGAAAAAATTCAGCTTTCTCAATGTCAAAGTGGATACATTTCAGAATCAAATATGTATGAGCCATGAGTTTGAACCTCAAGGTTCATTCTCAGCCTGCACCAAAGAGGCACTCTGAACCTATGCCATATCCAATAGCACAAGGTATGATGACACTCATGTTTCGGATAATAAAGGTTACCCTAGAGAGCTTGTTAAAAGCTGCCAGCAAGCTGGACCAGAACAAGGATATCGAAAGACCCAAATTTTACTACAGGAACATTTTGGTGATGAGCACAAAATTGCTGCAGCCTACATAAGAAAGGCTCTTTTTGGCCACATATTCAATCAGAAGACATGATAGTTATTCAAAATGACACTGTTTTTCTTAGAAGTTGTTGCAATGCCATGGAATAGGTACGGACCATGCCTGCTAATATGAAAATTGTCATAAATAAATGCCTGATAAACTTTGGACAGAATGGGGATCGGCGATGTATGAACTACAAAAACACATAACCATAAGGTTACTTCCACTGACGCTATTAATTTTACTAAAAGGCAAATGAAGAATTCTGCACTCCCAGTATTTGGGAAAGCATACAAGGCTACATCACTGGCAGTATGTAAAGGTATGAACAAACCTGAATCATAAATTCATTCTCAAGCTAAATGAAGTAGCTTTGCCTCTACTGAGGCTACTGTGGAAAGTGAAACTGAACCCGGAGCTGATGATCACAATGGTAAACTTCCTATAATTCCAGTTCAGCTCAAGTCTAAGAACATTAACAAGACAATGGTTACTTATGCTTTCTTAGATCAAGGAAGTATAGAAGTGTTCTACACAGACAGCCTCATGAAGAAGCTCAAGCTGACAGGAAAAGGAACACACATTCTCTTACATACTGTGGGTCAAGAGAATGTTGTGACTAGCGACATCATTTCAGAATTGGAAGTGGCTGGCTTAGTGAAAATTATTGTGAACTGCCTAACATCTATAAACAGGAAAGTATGCATGTCCACAAAGGAAACATTCCTCATCAGAGAGATTTTCAGTAATGGTCTCACCTGAAGTATGTTTATTTGTGGGAAATTGAGCCGTTGCAAGTGATTCGTAGTGGTAATGATGGACTCTATGCAATCAGTACAAAACTATGTTGGACTGTTAATTGACTATTGAAAGGAAACTGTAACATTGGAAGGGACTACGCTCAGCCACAGCTAACAGTTAATGGGACTTCAGTTTTGCACGGATGAGCTTTGGCAGCAGTGTTTCAAGATATATTTTCCTGAATGCAGTCAACAATGACAACCTGGTTTGGCAAGAGAATGTCATAATCCAGTATAGACTGCTAACTAAAAGAGGACACTTGTGCAAATATGGTCGGTTCTCTTTATCTGCAGATTCAACCAACCGCGAATTGGGAAAACCTGGAAGTTCTCTCTCCAGCACTCGTTGCTTGAGCAGGTACAGACTATTTTTTTGTCATTATTCCCTAAACAATACATTATAACAACTATTTACATAGCATTTACATTGTATTAGGTATAATAACTAATCTAGAAATGACTTAAAAGTACAGGCAGTCCCCGGGTTATGAATGAGTTCCATTCCTGAGTCCGTCTTTAAGTTGGATTTGAAGTCAGAACAGATACATCCGGTATTATTTAGTGTCAGTTAGTCAAACGTTTTTCTTAGTATATAGTACATATTTTACCTTTTGATGCATATAAAACACTTAAGAAACATATATATTTCAATAATTAAACCACTGTGTTGCTTAGTAATAATTGTAGCTTTCATCGGGGCAGGGCCTTTCACATTCTCCATTAAAATTGTTCCGATTGTTGACTGACTGTAGCCTAACACTTCTCCAATGCCGATGGCATTTCACCACTTTCCAATTGCTTTATTACTTCCACCTTATTTTCAATTGCGATCAAGATTATTTTTGTGAACAGAAACACTGCGGATTGGCGCTGCTAGGTCCTAATGTCCACCGCACGGAGACATATTAAATAAAGTCCGGGGTTCCGCTGTGTCCTAAAGACCACCACACTGGTACATGTTAAATAAGGGACTTGAGCATCCGCGAATTTTGGTATCCGCGGAGGGTCCTGGCACCAAACCCCTGCGGATAAGGAGGGCCGACTGTATTGAGACTTCATGTCTCCAGTGTCTTGGTAAAATGTAGTTGTAATTATTTCAGTGCAATAATTAGGGGACTGGAATGTAAGCAGTGCATTTATATTGTGCATTATGGTAACTAGTCACATTAATGGTGCCATGGTAAAAGCGAAGGAAATAAATTACATATTTATGCTTATCTCGTGGGAGTTTGAGCTTAGTACAACAGAGGTCATATCTTTGCTCACCACCAAGATAATGCTCAATAATGCTTAATTGTATGTTTGCTTATGGCTAATAAAGAATCGAAATAAGGAGTTCAACTCATTGAAGTAATCATTGGAGCTGTGTGCATGTCGCACATCTGTAACAATTCTGTGGGGCCACATGCAGCAGCAATTGTTTTGTTTTGATTTTGGATCAACTTTGCGGCTACACACATTTTTATAGTAATATTAACACATAATGATTATTACTTGGGTAGAAGCAATAAAGATGTATGTGATTTCCTTCTTATTATGCCTATTTACACAATACATTATTCATCTTAATACTCATTTACAGTTTGGCCCAGTGCTCGGATGTACCAATACATTATCTCATGACACATAATTGAATTTTCTAAGCTCTGCTCAAAGTAGTGAGCACATAATCTCGTTTGAAACATAAAAGCAGTTGGGATAGTGTATTTTTCTTAGAAATGCTATGAATTAGATATAATATTAAACTGATAGGTACTAATAGGAAGTTCTACTAAGGAATTGACCAAAGTTACTTTTTTAACAGATTACCCAAAATATGTTGTTAAACCCATCTTCAGCTCAAGGGATCGTGCAATTGTGCTTTGTATTATACATTTTATAATACACTGTGACTGAAGTTTTAAAGCAATTCAATGCATGCTTTAAAAAAGCTGGAACAACCCTAATGATGAGATAACACAAAAAAGCTCATTCCTACTTTTACAATAGCTGTTTAAAAATAAGTACTGAGCAGGCTTTCAAAATTTCAAACACCAGATGTGATGCTGACAGTAACTTTTAGATCAGTTGTAACTGTAGTGGGCAAACTTCAGTTCTAAATCTTACCTCATGCACCACTTGTGAAAAATTGTATTTGAATTTGACCAGAAGTAAGTGAGAGTCTCTGAGTTCCTGCATAAAATATAAAAGATTTGAAACCTTTAGATTCTCCTTGAGTTGAGAATACTGACAAAGGAAGAGAGGTTAGATCATGGGTTAACAGTACATTTCAGAAAATAGTTTACTTAACTGACTGTAAGATAATGACTTAAGAATAAAATATTTAAGCAAACCTGTTTAATACCATTACACTGCAACATATTTTTAGGTTTATCATTAGGTTGTAATTTTTCAATGATCAACACTGATTTCTTGAGGCATGTTTTCATTAGGTTGGGTGATGGATATCATTGGACATCTAGCTATTACAAAAGATAGTTAAGTTGAAGGCATATGGGCATGATACAGAGCCACATAAAAGAGCAAAACACAGAACACAATGAAAAAAATCAGAAACTAGAAAACACACTTGTATACTAGTTATGAATTTTTCTCTCTTCTACTTTTCACATTGTTAGCTTCTGGAAAATTGGTCCAGTACTTTTGAGCTGACAAAGGAGAAGTCTTCAGTAAGGAAAAACTGAATTCCATTAGAGTAATAAAGCACAGAAACAGGCTCATCAACCCATCTAGTCCATATGAAACTGTTATTCTGCCTAGTCTCAACAACCCACACCTGGATCATTGCCCCCCCCCATACCTCTTCCATCTATGTACTTACCTAAATTTCTGTTAAATGTTGAAATCAAACCCATATCCAGCACTTCCACTGGCAGCTCATTCCACACTCGCACCACACTCGGAATGAAGAAGGTTTCCCTCAGGTTTCCCTTAATTATTTCACCTTTCACCCGTAACATCTAACTTCTAGTTCTAGTCTCGCCCAACCTCAGTGGCAAAAGCCTGCTTTCATTTACTCCATCTGTACCCCACATAAATTTTGTATATTTTTTTCCAAATATCCCTTTCATTCTCCGATGTTCCAGGGAATAAAGTCCTCATCTATTTAACCTTTCTCTATAATTCAGGTCCACAAGTCTCAGCACCATCCTTGTAAATTTTCTCTGCACTCTTCCTATTGATATTTTTCCTGTAGGAAGGCGACCAGAAATGCACACAATATTCCAAATTAGGCCTCACCAAAATATTATACAACTTTAAGATAACATTCCAACTCCTGTACTCAGTTCTTTGATTTATGAAGGACAATGTTGCAAAATCTCTCTCTACAACCTGTCTATTTTTAACACCGCTGTCAAAGAATCTGTATTCCCAGATCCTTCTGATCTATCGCACTCCTCAGTGCACTATGTAAGTCCCACCCTGGTTTGTCCTCCCAATTTGCATTAAATTCCATCTGCCATTTTCAGCCCATTTTTCCAGCTGATCCAGATCCTGCCACAAGCTTTGATAGCCCTTCTCATTGTCCACTATGTCTCCAATCTAAATGTCATCCACAAATTTGCTGATCCAGTTTACCACATTATCAACCAGATCGTTAACTTTGATGACAAACGACAATGGACCCAGCATTCAACACTGTGGCACACCACTAGTCACAGGTCTCCAGTCAGAGGCAACCATCTACTATCACTGTGCCCAGCCATCTAATATACCCAGTCCTCCATAATGCAATTGTCTTAGACCTTAAGATATAGGAGCAGAAGTAGGCCATTCAGCCCATCAAGTCTGCCCCACCACTGATCATGGGCTGATCCAATTCTCCAGTCATCCCCAATCCCCTGCTTTCACCCTATACCCTTTGATGCTCTGGCTAATCAACAACCTACGAGGGGTGATTGATAAGTTTTTGGCCTAAAGTAGGAGGGGTCAATTTTAGAAAACCTATCACATTTATTTTTCAACATTGTCCCCTCCTACATTTACACACTTAGTTCAACGGTCGTGGAGCATACAGATCTTGGACCTCCAGAAAGTGTCCACAGCGGGGGCTGTGAGTGATTGTGGCCTAAGGTAGAGGAGATGAGTTATACAGCTCTCGTTACATGTGCATGCAGTTCAACTCTTTGAGTGATTATGCAGTAAGTTTGAAGTTAATAACTCATCTCCAGTGCTTGTGTAGGAAAAATGAAAAGGAAATGAAAACTGCATAGATATGAGAGGAAGGAAGAAATTAATGTGTACTTATACCATCAAGGATTCAGAAGACCAGTCACAGTCTCTACGACCATAGCAGTGTTCAGTTGCAAGTACTCATCATCAATATTTTTTTCTCTTCACTGGAAAGAGAAGTGCATCAGTGAATGTCCTATAATACGTTGAAAATGCAGAGGTACTTGTATCCTATTTATATCTGGCCACCCTGTAGATCAAGTGAGAACTGGGCTCATGAATTTCCAGTAGAATGTTTTGCAAGATGTCATGGTTAAATTTGCAAATTTGCATGCAAGTGCTATCAAGTGCTATGAGACTTTCAACATTGTTAACTTCATGATGGTGAGATAAGGCATATGAATAAAAGAGTTGAATACTAATTGATAGATTTCAGAGAGGGTAATTGAGTGTGATGAAATGAGCACTGGATAAGTAATGTAGCGCAGTCAGTAGGGATTTGTTATATCATGACCGATCTTATCCTGACAATTCATATTTTACACTTTTCTTGGACTGTTTCTCATTTTTGGAGTAGCATCTCTGGCATTTACATCTATGGCTCCATATACTCACAGCTTCCTAGGCACAGTCTGAAGACTCTTTTGCCCCTACTTGCTTACAGAGTGTCTTACTTACTGTGTCTTGAACAGAGACCTCCTTGCAAACTGTCAAAAACATACATGATGCATGCTGCCATATATCTGCAGCTATTCTATAAAGCATGGATTAATTTTCCTAATAGCTCTTGCAACTGCAGTGCACCTCCCCCTTTAAGAAATTCATGCTAGTCTTAAGTAGTACTTGTCATTTATGACAGCTGACTTCTGCTGAAGCATGAAAACTATGATCAGCAAGGGTTTCATTGATAGCCTGCAACAATCAGGGCTGATAAAATGACCTTTAGTGTCAGTGCAGTTCCATTGTGTCCTGTTCAAAGGTTCATTTTATCAAAGTATGTAGGCAGAATACAAATCTTGAGAGTTGTCTTCTCTAGATAGACCAGAAGACCAGAGTAGTTGAAAGAAAGACATCACCACCCCCCCATTAAAAGAAAAAGAAACAAAACTTCCCCAACCACATGGGGAAACAAGAAGAAGAACATCAAACCCCAAACCCCCAGTCCACCAGTCAGCAACAAGATATTCTTCTTGCGTCCTCTCCATGGTAGTCATCCATCCTGTCAAGATCCTAGTGGAGTTTCAGTGGCAGGTTTATCACAGTCTACCATGACCCTGTGATCATCACAGGTATTTTTTTTTAAAAAGGTGATTCAAGATTAGTGGCCAATAATGGAATCTCCAGCTTTTTTATTTCCCGGGCTTACAGTTGTGAAGCTAGTAGTGCTTCTTTACCAACACTGCAAGCTGAAGAAAATCATACCCAAGATTGGTGATCAAATCTTTCATTACTTTCTAAATGTGGTGAAACTTTCTGCCTTAAATAATTAAACCATCAGAGGCACTAGTTAGCAATACTTAAGCATGGATGGAACAAGATCTTCACTTTAGGTAAATCTGACATTGTATTTGGAGGGTTGTTTCTAAGAATGCAATCAAAAAAGGCCCAAAAATGGTCACTAGAACATATATAATTACAAAAATTGTCTACAAGAAAACATCATATTTAAAAGCATTGAAGGTTAGCTATTGTCATTTTTTTTCAATTCAAAAAATATTTGGTAAATCCTCTTCATGCAGAATATATTGTGTAACATGACACTTACCACCAGTCTCGATAAAATGCCCGATCTCCAAACCTCATCAGCTCAGCAATAAAGTTCAAAGTTGAATGAAAGAACCCGTAGAAAAATATGATCCACATGAAATGATTTGGGATCTGTAAGAGGAACCAGATACTCAATATTCCTAAACTGTTAATTGTATAATTTTCACTCTGTAGAGACAATTTTGTCCAACAGGCAGAGTTGTAATTGGCAGTACTTTCTTTTCCAGATCACAAGATATGCTGAACATCTTTATCACTTCCAAATGAGCATTCTTCTGACTATGTGCTCACTGGTCCCTTGCTATGCCATTTGGAATGTAGCATTCACTATTCATTGTGTATGCAGCAGGCATTCTTGCTGGCATCAGCTTAAGATCCGCCAAAGTTTTTGTTGCCATCTTGGATTGCTGAACAGTGGGTGGGTGGGTGGGTGGGGTGGGGGGAATGAGGTGGAATTGATTCCACTGGATGTGTGAGACACAAAAAGGATCAGATTCTTTGGCTCAGTCTAGCAGTCTAGAATCTTTATTAAAATGTCTAACTTACTGAGGTGTACCAAAGTATCACTACCAGTTCAAATACTGCATCTACAGAGCTGTGAAACTCAAATTCATAATCAAATCTCTTCTACTGCCCTATGAAATTTACTTGTGGGCAGCATGAAATATGCATGGATTTCTATTATGTGTCTAGTATCTATGACTGAGCAATGTGGAAATTGATAGAGAATACAGGGTCCAACTAAAAATATGGACTTCAGAATCACTACCTTAGGGAAGAGATATTTGGAAAGAACATTTGAATTCAATGTGAAAGCTAACATAATTGAAAAATAACTTCCATAAAATAAATTCATATTGACAGATGTTACATTTCTTCTACAAGTACTATTATCATTCTATTAAGTAAATACAGAAATATAAAGTTATCACTCTATTCAAAGGATTACACTATTAAAACTGATTATGAAAAAAGCAAGAAAGAATTAACTGACTACTTTGTTCTGAATTATAGCCATTCTTGCAAGCAGGCTGAGTGTCCATCCTGCCCAGTCAGTAACACAACCTAGTTAGATCATTACAGACTAAAAGTGAATGGAGCAAGCTCTAAAACTAATTATGATAATTAGCTGATACCAATACGAAAGTGGCCCAAAAAGTTGGCAGTTTATTTATTTCCTTAGATGCTGCCTGACCTGCTGAGTTTGTCCAGCATTTTGTGTGTGTTGCTCTAGATTTCCAGTATCTGCAGAATCTCTTGTGTTTCTGATAATTTGCACACAATTTTGAGATTCCCATTAGCTCATAGGTTGTTTGTGGGGGTGAAATGCATCAGATTTCTTTGTGATGATGGGGTTATATGCACACAGTGAACACCTGCTTGAAAAATGCATGCAGTGCTAATTTGATGACAACCTGACATTCTGGAGCAAAACTACCACCCAATGCAAGCTTTGAAAATGGCATGATTCAATGCACATTTAGCAACAGCAAAGGTCCACTACGGGTACGGCAGAGCCAGTTACCTGTTAGCTATAGGTTAATTTCTTCTGATTACTGCTGCACTATGTGTGCTTAACTGTTTCAAGTTACAAGTCTCAGAGAGTGATGTAGCAGAACTTGCTTCTGCAGAAAGTAATGTGACAGAATTCTTCAAAATCTCTATCTGAGGGGAAGTCTGATATGAGATGTTCATGCTTAAATAAGGAGATCCTCACTGAAATCTGCCACTAACTGCAGTTACTATACTCTGCAGTTAGAGCAGAACAAGGGGAAGGATAGCAATGACAATCTCTAATTGTGACAATGTGTTTAGCTCTTTACTGACAGACATTGGAATGGTTTGGCAAGATGGGTCACTGTCACTCTTTAATTATAGAAGGCAAAACACATTTTGTTCTCCCTTGCCTTAAAGAAGCTGCCTGAATAATCGAATGGCTTACAATAGTTACAGTCTCCCCCCTCCCCCCCACCTCCTGTGCAGGGTATCACTGACTTCACACCCATATCAACTCTGTCAACTCATATTTCACTCTATCAATGACTAACTGGAATGAAATGACATCAAATGAAGCAGGTATCTCTCCTGGCATCCTGCCATTTGTCTGTATTTCTTTACTCTGCATCATGTGATTGTATTAGTATTTGAAGTGACAAACTAGAATAGCTGAAAGCTCTCAAGCTCTATCAGTGGATAATGGGGCTCATGGCATTAGGGCAAAACTGAATAGTAAGTGTGCTGAATTCATACAATGAAAGAAACATGACCCATATAATGTAACAGAGCAGTTTGTACACTGAAACATTTTTGTTGCGTAGATAATCTGGTGTCCTGTGACACTGTAAAAATTGTAATGTAAAGAGTCTTTGTGATGTACAGCCACATCACTGTGACCTTCCAGTTGTACGATGAACAATAGAAACAGGAACAAGAGGCGAAGGATACAGAAAAGTGGAAGAGTGAATCTAGACCAGGGGTCAGCAACCTTTACCACTGAAAGAGCCACTTGGACCCGTTTCCCACAGAAAAGAAAACACTGGGAGCCGCAAAACCCGTTTGACATTTAAAATGAAATAACACTGCATACAATGTTTTTTTTTTGCCTTTATGCTATGTATAAACAAACTGTAATGTGTTGCATTTATGAAATTGATGAACTCCTGCAGAGAAAACGAAATTACATTTCTGCATGCAACAAAAACATTTTGAACTCCGAAAAAAAGACGTTGGGTTGAAGGTTACTTTTAAGTAAAATACTCAATGTCTATTTGAGTTCTTCTTTTATTTATGAAAAATGCTGAACTTAAATTTTCCGCCAGCAGCAAACCAAAAATAACGTCAGCCAGCTGTCAACCTGAAAAATCAAAGGACTATTTCACTGAACAATGAAAAAATATGAATATTCCTAAAATAATAGGCAATTAAAATATGTATCATACTTGGTTAATGGGATTTCTGCTCCTGGACCTCAGCGCACAGCATCTGCACATCAGGGCTGTATGACGTCACCTTCATCTTTACACAGGATCGCAAGCTGTCATCTGTGAGGCGTGCACGATGTTTGTTTTTAATAAAGTTCATGTTGGAGAACACCTGCTCACATACATATGTGGATCCAAAGATCGACAGTACTCCAAGCGCATACTTTTTAATGTTTACATAAATGTCGGGGATAACATTCCATGTTTCGAACACAAGTTTGTCCGGTTTAGGGAGGTTTTCAATACCACTCCATTTGTGATTCTGAGCAAGAACGGCCTTCTGACGGGCAACATCTTCAAGGTCTGCTGTCAAGCGTCTAAACTTGGACACCCATATGTCTTTGTCGGCTATTTCGGCCAGTTCCATCTCAAGATCAGGTTTACTCACACCTGCCAATGCAGTCGTATTCAGTAGAGATGAATCGATGCTTGGGGGAGTGACCGGGAAGGATAATGTGTTTTTTTCCTCTCTGAACTCACAGAAGCGTTTCCCAAACGATGTTTGCATTGCAATGATTGCAGAATGTAAATACTCCGAACTTCTCATGTCGTGACCTTGTTTGAACTCTCTCAAATTGGGGAAGTGAGACAAAGTGCCTTTCTGTCAATCTCTGGCAAGCACTGTCAACTTGCGCTCGAATGCCAAAACTCCTCCAACATGTGTAGGGCTGTACGTCCTTTCCCCTGAAGAACTGTGTTCAGCGTGTTCAGATGTGCTGTCATGTCTACCATGAAGTGTAGCTTTTCCAGCCCTTTGCTGCCCAGGAAAGTTTTCACTTCTTCCAGACACGCGACAAAGCGTTTCAGCACCTCCCCTCTGGACAGCCACCGGACTTTGTTGTGCAGCAGATCAGAATATGCGCTTTCCAGCTCGTCCAGTAACAAACGGAATTGACGGTGATTTGCCATTATTTTATTGACAATCTGAATGACAACATCCATTACTTCTGTGCATTCCGGAGGAAATGTTTGAGCGCACAGTGCCTCTTGGTGCAAGATGCAGTGAAAAATCAGCAGCTTTCTGTCCAGCGACTTCTGCAGTAAAGCCACAATTCCCTTGTGCGTTCCCGTCATATTCGGTGCCCCATCAGTAGCTACTGACACCAGGTGGGTAGTCTTTATTCCTTTGGCTCTTAAACAATTCAAGAGAGCCTCACAGATGTCCTCCCCCCGTGTTTGGTCTTTTAGAGGTATCAACTCAATCAGTTCATCCTGTGGCCCGGCAGAGTTTACATACCGGCAGAACAACGCTATTTGTTCAATATCACCTTTGTCTTGAGACTCGTCACAGGCAATCGAGTAGGCCACAGCTGAATTGATGACTTTAATTTGCTGTCTTGTGATGTCTTCTGCCATTTTTATGGTTCTGTCTTTGACAGTCTTTGCAGAGAGGGGCATATCCCTGATTTTCTGCACAATTTCACTCTTGTTTTTAAAGTCCGTGAATAGATGTTCTGAAATCTTAATGAAAGATTCTTTTATATATTCACCATCTGTAAACTGCTTCCCGTGCCTGACTATTTCCTGAGCGGCAATATAACTAGCGTATGTCGTTGGTTTTCCGGACTTCATCCATTGCTTGAAATGATTTTTGCTCAGATCAACCTTCCGCATCAGTTCCGAAACGGCTTTTTCTCTCTCATCTCCATCCGGATATTTTTGAGCAAAGGCTGCGTGTTTATTCTGGAAAAGTCTTGCGATTTTTGACTATTTGTTGTTTGGTAGTTTCTCATTGCACATTAAGCATACCGGTAAACCAGTCTCGTCAGCAGTGAAAGCAAATGAATCTGTCCACTTATCAGTAAACGTTCTGTTTTCTTCAGTCACTTTTCTTTTTTTAGAATTCTCCATAGTTGGCCTACCTTGGATCGAAAAATTAAAGAAATCGCGCACTGACGGGTGTCAGGTATTGGCAGTGGTGACGTATATTAATAGCGATAAAAACACGTTGTAGCGGTGTGCTCACGCAGTCAGTAAACTGCAGTCGAATAACTTTATTCGAACTAAACAGCCTTGCTTTTAAGCCTCCCTCAACCTGGCCCCCATGGGCGCGGATGCTGCAAAAGACCAATTATTTCCCAAAGCAACAGGGAGCCGCAGCACAGAGGTAAAAGAGCCACATGTGGCTCCGGAGCCGCGGGTTGCCGACCCCCGATCTAGACAGTCCCTTTTATCCTTGATTATGATAAACCTGTCTTTGCAATACTACCAAATACAACCCAATTCAATATTCACCAACCACTTACGTCAAAGCCACTGCCAATCACAGCATCTATTTGACAACAATGCCAAAATAAGGGCAATTGTAAAATCAAGATTTTAAGTTAAGGTATTCTATGTGTTTTTCTAGTGCCAATTTTCTGTGAAATTTTGCTTACCTTTGTGCAGACTTTCGGAGTAGAAGATTATAGATTTACTGTGGGGGTCTACTTCAACCAACTGAGGTGTGGCTGTGAATTGTACTTTCATAGTGTAAGTAGTGTTAGTTTTACTGGCTGACTGATTGATAGGTAAAGTACGGACACCGTCAGACTACCTCTGGAGTTAGCTACCACATCCATGCACGAAAAGATGGGCAACATGCTCTGTCCAAAGACTAATGTAAATTCTTCTATTCCCCTTGATAAAGAGTATACAATTTTTAATAAGATTTCCAATTTTTTATTGAGCATTCTATCAGTTCACATCATTAGGAACCTACCTAGGAATGCAAGTAATAAGGAAGGATTAATAAGAAAGTTTGTTGCTAAGGACCACAACATGGTGACCACAAAATTACAGAATTTCAGATACAGTTTGAAGGTAAAACACTGGATCCAAACCAGTAGCTTCTACTTAAATGATGACAATTCCAGTGGTATGTAGGTGCAGTTGTCCAGAACAAACCAGATGAATAAACCAAGATATTGGTCAAGGACTGAACAATGACAAATGTTGAGCAGCAGCAGATATTTAAACAGCTAGTTCACAACACGTAACAGAAATTTATCCCACTAGAATCAGGGATTCCATGAGAAAGAAGAACCATCGGTGATTAACAAAGGAGGTCAAGGATAATGTAAATTAAAAGGTAGCATACACAGTGCAGCAAGGACTAGTGGTAGACAAGAAGTTTGGGTATTTTTCCAGGAATATACAATAGGCAAAAAGGCTCATTAAGGCAAAGCTGATTTTGTGAAAACACTTGCATGTAATAGCAAAATGAACAGTGAATGTTTCTATAGATACATAAATAAGTAGCTAAGGTTCATATGGGACCTCTAAAGAATGAGGTTGGGGACTGAAGGCAGGAAATTCACTAGCACCTGAAAGCCTTCACCCAAGGGTTTTAAAGGAAGCAGTTGCAGTGATGGTTATTTAAGGTTGCAATAACTAGGGGTGATAATGGGAACAAGCTAAGGGTGCACAAGTTAAATGCTCATGTGTCAGAGGAAGTGTGTTAGAATGGATTGAAAATTGATTATCACATTGAAAGCAGAGTTGGAATGAACTGGCCCCTTTCAGGTTGGTTGGATATAAATAGTGGTGTATCTCAAAATCAGATCTTGGCTCCCAATTAGTAACTATTTTCCTCATGACCTGGAGGGAGTGGGGGGCAAGTGTAAGGTATTTAGATTTGCTGATGATATGAAGATAAGTGCAAGGAAAATTTGTCATATGGATATTGTGACTGCAACTTCTAGGGCAGCATGGTAGTGCAGTGGTTAGCACAATTGCTTTATAGCTAGAAGTTATTGATCTGAGTCTGATTCCTACCACTGACTGTAAGTAGTTTGTACATTCTCCCTGTGACTGAATAGGTTTCTTCCCAGTGCTCTGGCTTCCTCTGACATTACACAGATGTACAGTTAGGGTTAGTGAGTTGTAGGCATGCTATGCTGGTGCCAGAAGCGTGGCGACGCTTGCAGGCAGCACCCAGCACAATCCCTTGATGTTAAGTGACACGTTTCACTGTGTTTTGATGCATATGTGACAATAAAGCACATTTTTAATCCTTTAACAGAATAGGCAATGACTGCATGAGTGGGCAAAAATGCCTGCAGACAGAGTTTAATGTGGGAAAGTGTAAATTGTTAAGAGATATCAAAAGGCAGGTTATTATTTAAATGGAAAGTTTGCAAATGAATGAAGTACAAAGCGAACTAGGTTTTCCTGTGCATCACTCACTGAAACTTAGTAGACAGGTGCAACATGTAGATAAGAGGACAAATGCCACATTTCCCTTTATTGCCTTTGCCTTTATCTGTCCTTGATAACTGCAAGCTGCCCTCCTGTATTCTTCGATTTAGACAAAGTCCAAGTTGAAATTTAAAGTTTTGTTTAAGAAGCTAATTGCACATAATGTTTTCTTTTCCCTTTTAGAGTGTATTCTGTTACAGGAACAGAGGGATTGTATTCAAATTAATAGAACTACCCTCACTATAAAATGTTTGGAGATTTGTTGGTCTAAGATATGCCAGACTGAAAACGCTCTGGCTTCCTTCATATCTGCTCATTTTCATCCCTGGTGTTGTGGAATTTAGGACTGGCCCTGTTACTGCACAATGTCCTATTCAGCTATATATTGCAGCATTGTCTATTATTTGTTGAAGAGTACTTCTAAGTAAACACTTTTGACCATAAGTCCATCAAGGCAGTGGTCAGTGCTGGAAAATGCCACAGACACTGTGGGACCAGGACATTATCCATTCAGTGGGTTTGTGTCCTGAGTAAACAGTCCATACCATCTGGCAGAATTTCACATACCACATAAGACCAACAAGCACCAAGCCCTCATTTGGATTGAGTGAAAAGTTCCCTTCCAATTCAGAGCTTTCTTTTACAGATGACATATTACCCCCAACATCCATCGCCCTTGGGACGGCAGTGGTGGGAAAGAAATGGTCACCCACCTTTTTGCAGACTGTGGATTTGCTAAAAAGATGTGCAGACAGATTGAAGGATCCCCAGCAGCGGTGTAACAGAGGACTCTGATGTACAGCTATTTCCAGGGACACACTCTGTCACAGACATCAAGTGCTACTGGAAGGTCATCAGCTGAGAGAAGGACACTATTTGGCCTGCCTGAAACTTATTCATTTTCCAGCACAGTGAGATGCTTGTACAGAAATGCAACAGACTGGCTCAGTACAGACTGCACGACTACGTACTTAGGATGCTCTGAATCTTAGTGCAGCCTGTAAGGAAGGACCACAGTTTAGGCTCTTTCCCCTACTGCAAAAGGAGGGGCAGAGGTGAATGTGGAAACCCTTCAATGAAACATTTGTCTGTGTTTTTCTTTTACTTTAAAAATTTACACTATTGTAATTTACACTATTGTAATGACTATGAATGTAAAAGGTCGTTGCACTGTTTCTACCTTAGTATATTTTTATTATTAATTAACTCTATTTTTGAAATAAAGATGAAAGATTATAGAAACAGAAATACCGTAAATTCCGGTGTATAAGCCAAGAACTTGGCCCTAAATTTTGGTCCTAAAATTAGGGGGTCGGCTTATACAGAGGGTGCCAAATTTGGAAAAACGAATACACAGAAGAGAGATTGTATTTATTGGCTGTTCTTGAGTCAAATTCCTTCCACTGTTGACGCATGAATTCTTTGAATGGTTTGCTTAAACTCACATCTAGTGGCTGCAGCAAGGACGTCAAACCACTGGGGACGAGTGCAATGTCCGTATTTTCAGCTTTTAATGCTGCTTTTGTCTCACCTGATAAGTGCGCTTTGAACATGTCCCAGACAAGTAGTGACTTTTCCTCTCTGAAACCTTCAGGACATTGACGCCACACCTCTTTAACCCACTTCAAGCAACCCGTTTCATCCATCCAGCAGCGTTCTTGAACGTAAACAACAACACCCCGCAGGAATTTTCTGAGCAATTTTTTTTAATCTCAACACAAGATCATGTCTATCCATAAATCAGGTGCATCAGCTTTGCATAGCTTTGAAATTTTCGCTGACCTCACAGTGTTTTTTGGCCCATTTTAACGCTTGAACTCGGATCATTTCTCTGGTAACAATGTATACAGACGATCGCTGGTGATTCACCCACACTAAAACATTTTCTTCGAGTTCTGACCACTGGCATGTTTTCCCACAGTTTGCACATTTCGTCTTTGGCATTTCCCTCAGCGTGTCCTCTGCCTTTCTCACTTGTTTCTCGTTTACACTAAACTTCTTAGCAGCTGCAGAATTATTCGTTCCTTTAGCAAAATCAACGACCTTCAGCTTGAAGCCACTGCATTCGTTTTAATCTTTTGTACATAGTGGTCGCAAACTCAATACTGAGTACACGTACTGATCCCGCTACCCCGTGTTATGTTTTAACAAGATTACGATGGGCGCTAAATGGTAAAACGGGGGTTACATTTCAGAGGATTCTTTACCATTGGGAACCTAATCCAAAACTTCCCTCCCTGATTTATTTATTAAGAATTCACTTATAACACTCTACAATGTGTAGGCTAATTTTCTTAGCAGATACTGGTTCATAAAATTTCCAGGTTTCAGATCCGGCAAAGCTGAGTACTGGCATGTGAGATCTTGTGATCTTTTCTGGTTAAATCAAAAACCTCTACAAAAGGGGTCAGCTTATTCAAAGGTAACATGAAAAAGTCACTTTTTTAACCTTGAAAATGGGAGGTCGGCTTATATACCAGAATTTACGGTGCTACAAAGTAAAAGATATGAGCATAATCATGTCTCTTATTTACAGTAAAGACACTTTTGACTTGCATCTGTTTAGAATAAAAGCACAATTAAGGATGGTATTACCCACCGCAATCAGCAGCAGTTGGTGAATTATTTTAGTTAGCTTCATCTCCTAAAATCAGTTTAAATAACACAGAGTTAATTAATTTTTAAAAGCTATAAACAAATATATAAAAATAACAAACAAGTTTTGAAAGGCTTACTCACAACAAAGGGCAGCATTGAATTTTGAGTCACTGGTAAAACCGACTAGATGGAAAGGAAGTATACATTTTATATGTTTGTTGTTAGACAGAATGAAGCAAAGCATATTATTATTATACTTAAAATTTAGCAATATTATCTGTATTGAAGTTTTAAGCTGCTACTTGGGAAACATGACATAATTACCATTAAATACTAATTCATATAAAGTATTACTTGATACATAATAATGTCACTGATCATGCAATCTTGCATTACCTTTAGAAATCAAAAGCTGCAAGGAAGTTTTTTGGTTAACCATTTCATCAATTTGCTAATCTAACTACAAGTACAAATTATTAAATTGTTTCCCCCACAACTACTATTATATGTTAAACCATGTCTGTTAATTCTTAAATACAAGGATTGTATTTCTACTAGCATTGGATAAATTTTCCAATAGCTAAAGATATAGAGCAGTGGCCAAGCACTCAATGTACCTGAATGATACTCTTTCATTCAATACTTTAAGTATTAACATGTTTTTCAAAAAATGGAAAAAAGTCAATGTTTGATCATATGCATAACCAAATTTGCACTAACCATAATTTAACAAGTGCCTTAAAGTTAATTAAATACATATAGAAACAACATTCATATAACAATTTACTATTTTTGGTGTTAGAGTTAAAACTTCTCCATCCAATTTCTTCCAATTCTCTGCCCTAAAGTCCTGGTTCCACAGGTGCCAGCAATGCCCATTTTGTAAGTGTGTTAACAGTGCATGTTCACAGACTATCAATAATACAGAGATAATAACGCTAAACTTAGTGCTGATCTCAAAGCGTTTTCCAGCAGGGGTAAATGGAGTTTATCAAATAAAATGGCCTTGGGTGGAAATGTTTATGAATATTATTGTCTCCTCTTGTAGAATACTTTCTATTGAGGCTCACAGCTGCTTAGAAAGAATGTCCCTTTGTGGCAGTATTTTGTATATTATTCAGCAAATTAGTAATATTTTCACTGTAAACTTTTGATTCACATTGTATAGCCATGGCTGATACGACACAAAACAACTGAAGGTTTATTTTTAGGCTTGAAGTTTTTTCATAGATTCAACTGATAAGGCCTTAAGATTATAAGACATAGGTCAATCGACCCATTCAATCATCTATGCCGTTCCATTATGGTTATTTACTATCCCTTTCAACCCCTTTCCTCTGCCTTATCCCTGTATTGTCATTTAAAAAAATTTCAATAGGTATATGGAAATGAAAGGAACGGAGGGTTATGGGCTGAGTGCAGGTCGGTGGGACTAGGTGAGATTAAGCGTTCAGCACAGACTAGAAGGGCCGAGATGGCCTGTTTCCGTGCTGTAATTGTTATATGGCTATATGGTAACCTTTGATGCTCTAACTGATCAAGAAACTATTAACCCCGCTTTAAATATACTCGGTGACTTGGCATCCACAACCCATCCGTGGGAATGAAATCCACAAATTCAACACTCTCATTTCTCTTCTGATGGACATCCCTCTATTCTGTGCATTCTGGTCCAAGACTCACTCAATATAGGAAACATCAACTCCACGTCCACTCTACCTAAGCCTTTCAATATTGAATAGGTTTCAGTGAAGTCCTCTCATTCTTTTACATTCCAGTGAGTACAGGCCCAGAACCAATAAATACCCCTCTTACATTAACCCTTTTATTCTAGGAATTATTCTCCTGAACCACCTCTGGACTCACCTCCAATGCCAGCACATCTTTTCTTAGATAAGAAAAGGTCTGGGACTCAAAACTGGTCACAATACTCCAAATGCTGTCGGACCAATGCCTTATTAAGCCTATAATGCATTACATCCTTGCTCTTATATTCTAGCCCTCTCCAAATGAATGCTAATATTGCATTTGCCTTCTTTACCACCAACTCAACCTGAAAGTTAACGTTTAGGGAATACTGCACAAGGACTCCCAAGGCCTTGATACCTCTGAATTTTAAATTTTCTCCCTCTTCAGAAAATAGTCTACGTCTTTATTCTTTCTATCAAAATGCAAAACCACACATTTCATTACACTATATTCCAGATTTTGCCCAATCTGTCTGCTCTTCTACAGACTCCCTGATTCCTCAAGACTGCCTGATCCTCTACCTAACATGGCCACAAAGCCATCAATTTCATCATCCAACTTGTTAACATACAACATAAAAAGAAGTGGTTACCATACAGCTGGAATTTTCTTTTATATTATGTTAATATAATATTGAAATTATGCTGAGATAATTTTGATATTTATGTTATTTCACCTGTGAAATGTCAATGAATATAATCCATAAATTTTCTAAATAATAAAAAATACCAATCTTTTAGAGCTTCAACATATTTACATTGTCAGTGTTTCAAGTTATAACACTGTTACAAATTGTAACAATAAGCACAGAACTGAAGTTGGTAGCTCATTGTTAATAAATCACCAGCTCGCTGAACGCTGACACTGTCTACAAAAAAAAACATTTAAAGTACCATGCAGTTTTCAGGCCATGTAAAATTAATACTTCTTCTTTGGGTGCATCAGTTGCCACCTTCCAAATTATTCCCGGAAACTTCTACCATTGCTGTTCTGCCATCAACCTTGCTTGTGTCCCCTTCCAATCAATTTTGGCCAGCTCCTCTCTCGTGCCTCTTTAATTCCCTTACGCCACTTTAATACTGATACATCTGACTTTAGCTTCTCTCTCCCAAACTGCAGGATGAATTTGATCATATTTTGATCACCGGCTCCTAGGGGTTCCGTTATCTTAAGCTCCTAATCAAATCTGGTTCATACACAACACCCATTGATTTTCCTGTAGCAGACTCAACCACAAGCTACTCTAAAAAGCCATCTTGTTAGTATTCTACCAACTCCCTGTCTGGAGATCCAGTACTAAGCTGATTTTCGCAATCTGTATGTTGAAATCTGCCATCACTATCTAGCATTGCCTTTATTACATGCTTTTTCTATCTCACATTGTAATTTATATCCCACATCCTGGTTACTGTTTCTGATAAGTTGGTTAGCCATGCTAAGTAAGCATAGCATTAATCACTTCTTTCAAACAAGTGTAGGACTACAGTTGAAGTCAAATTGAAAAACAGGTTACACACACAAAATGCAGCAGCCAGGCAGCATCTATAGGAAGAAGCACTGTTGACGTTTCAGGCCGAGACCCTTCGTCAAGACTAACTCTGAAACACAGGTTAACTGATTGTGCTGTCAACTGAATGATAAAATTTAGAAACCACTTACAAACTATCCCTTTGAGTCCTACTTTTTCTGCTGACAAATAGACTACAGTGCCTAAACTCTTGACATTCAGACGACAAGAAATTAACAAGCCTATGAGTCTGAATCTCATCATAACAGGGGAATATAAACTAAAGTAAATTAAATAAATATGGAATTTAAACTAATACCCTTGACACTATTGAGCTATTGTAAAATGGAATCACCTTCATTAATATCCTGGAATCAACAAGGAATATATTTTCATAAATAGCTATAGCAAAGTATTAAACTATAAAAAAGTTTAAGCTATTAAACTTACCATATTTCATCAAAAGTTCATAATTAACCTACCTGGAGATAACTCATTCTGCAATAGTACATGGCAAACATTTAAAAATGTGACACATCACACTAATAAGATTAACTTTGATGTTATATGGTTTCATTGGTCAAAGCTATTGAAGTAAAAGAGTTCTCCAGCCAAATTCACTGAACAACAACCCCTCCCCAGATTGCACTAGAGTATTTATAAACAGAGCGAGTCAGACAATATCTGTGGAAGGAGAAACGGTAATTATTTGGGACTGTGATTCTTTTCAGAACTGAAAGTGCAGCTTTTCTTAATTTAATCCAGACATAACATTCTTGGGTGGAGGGGAGGGGAGTGAAAGAGAAAGTGATTAAAGGCACTTGCTTAAACACCCCGTGAATCATTTTCTTGATGTACAGTACATATTTTGAATAATCTCATTGTCATAAATCCAAGAGAAGATACATAATTTTTCTTAAGAATAAAGATTTTGAAGTGGGGAAAAAAACTATATGGGGGTCATTGCTAGTTGAGTAGCTTAGTTTCTCATTTCTACACACAAATACAATCAGATAGTGGACTTGGGACATATTTGTGCACACACATCTTGTCAGTTGTAGAAATGAACATAGTCCAGTCGTGATTATTATGTACTCAATATTAAAGTTTTCAGGTTTGTAATATTTACCATTGAAGTTTTCTGATAGATGATAGTGTTTACTCTTTTCACTTAAATCTTCAGTACCTTTAATTTTCCCTCCAGGCTACAGTTTCAAATTCAATTCATATGCAAGTGAATGCAAAACAGTATATTTACCCTCCTCATGTTAGCAAGTAAGTGCATGTGTATGCCATAAAATGATTGATATTACTGTCAATTGTAATATCTTCCTTACTAACTAGTTTTATATTGAAATTTATCATAAGATTTAAATATTAGTCTAATGATCGTACATACCTGTACCTTTACAGAAAGAAAAGCACTGTTTTCATATGAAATAACTAATTATCAAACATAGAATAATAATCATGAACTACTCAATAGATTTTTACCTTGGTATTTCGATGCAGAAACTGAAGTTCATATGACAGCTTCTACAATGCCAGTTTAGCTCCCAGGTTGCAGAATGATCCTTTACCCCATTACATCAATTTAAGAACCTATCTGTTAGAACACCTATCTGTCAGATGCCTTCATAGCATATACAGTATTTGTAACTTCAATCTTACCTGCTGAATCAGTCCAACAAAAAGATGAATCAAAAAGAACTGTAATACAGGAGAGAGTTTATCAAATTACTATAATATCTTCTGATGAAAAAAGATACCAGTAATATTGTACCTATTCACCTCACTAATCTTACTGCTTCTCATAAACACACTACTATTAATACACACTACCACTTCTTAAAAAGAATAAAACAATCATTTAGAGTTCAATAAAGTAACACTTGTAAAACTATGCCAATTAGAATGGAAAGCATCACCAATTAGAATAACTCACAGTATTTTCAAGGTACCTGAACCTTCTCTGGCACTTGGAAGGAGGATTTAAAAAAACAGACACAGAAGGAAAAGTAAGGCAGGCAATTATTATTTTGAAGGGACAGATTTCAAGGAGTTTTTTCAAGCAGGAAAGAAGTAGGAGAAAATCAAAAGCTCAATGTTAGTTAGTGGCTGATCTTACTGTGAGTTCACTCATAATATAACTCTGATGTTCTGTGTATCATATGCTCAATAGTCAACTGGGTTGACGAGGCACTAGCAGTTTTTAAATGACAGTACATCCATTTGAAAAGAATCTAAACAAGGAAAATGCTGCATAAAAATGCTCATCCTTAGTAGTAGAGAATCGAGAATTTGAACTCAAAAGGCAAATATTAAAATGGATGTAATTATCCTCAGCTAGTTGAGTCAACTGTTTGATCTAAATCAATTTCTCTTGAAGACAGTCTTGCCAATTTGATTCCCCTCATTTGGAATTAGGAAATGCCAAACAGCAACAGATAAAATTAAGGCTTTAGATATTGATAACATTCCTGTTAGAGTACTTATTATTTGTGCTACCGAACTATCAGTGCCTCTAGCCAAACTGTTTCAATACAGGCCCTTAGTTATTATAACACAGACTATTCAGCTCATCAGATCCATGCCAGCACCCAACAGAGGAAATCCCATCAGTTCCATTTACCCACTCCTAAAAAATACTCTGCTCCAGCATCTCATTCCCTCTTACACACCTATCACCTCTCTTTGATTCTTTTCGCTATCTGCTAATGCTACATAGTAGCCAATAACCTATTTTGGAATGTGGGATGAAATAGGAGAACCCAGCGAAGACCCATAGGGCCAAGGAAAGTTTGTGAAAATTCCACTGATCACATCCAGGTCCCTGGAATTAATTGAAAGTCAAAGTCTAGGTATATTTGTAAAAGTGTGTATGTGTCACTATATGCTACCTTGAAATTAATTTTCATACAGGTATTTACAGGAAAATAAAGGAATACAAGAGAATTTATGAAAAAATATACCTAAACAGGATTGAACAGCTTGTCATATGAAGAGTGTATGATGGCTCTAGGCCTGTATTCTCTGGGATTCAGAAGAATGAGGGGGTGACCTAATTGAAACCTATCAAATGGTGAAATGGATGTGGATGTGGAGAGGATGTTTCCAGCGGAGGAAGAGTCTGGGACCCAAGGACACAATCTCAGAAAACAGGGGCGTTCGAAGGGAGGGATGCAGGAGGGAGCAACCTGACAGTGTGGATTTGCTGTCCACAAAACACAGAATTAACTAACTTATCAAAACTTTAACAGAAGAGCAAATCCAAAAAGGTAAAAGTTGAAAGTGAGCACTTTTGAAAGGATCATTTCTAATACCATTTCCTTTCCAGTGCAAAACTCACTGATCCTGACAGTGATTTCCATGATGCAAATATGCAATGAATGTTGGAAGATTTTGTGCTTAGCTTTGTATAAACATGTTAAACAAATGGACAATGCAAGTAAGGGTTTCAAATCACAAACAGTTCCATTACTTCCAAGGCAGATGGAAGTGTACATCAGACTCTTCCATAGATGGGGCAAGAGGGTACTTTGTGAGGCAGCACACTCCCTCAGTTTACTCAAGATTGCTCCGTGATTCCCATACATAAACCCAGCGTACTCAACATCAGCCCAGATGCTCTTTCTCAACTTTGAAAGGCCATGACTCAAGATTCCACCAAGTCAGCATCCAATCAATGAGGTTTTGAGCACATTCTTGGATCCCGTCCCACTGGTGATCTGTCCAGTGACAATTCAAAGGGTGTTGGGCATGTGAACAACATGATCTGTCCAATATAGTCAGTGAGTATATCTGAAGCTTCAGTGCTGGGAATGTCTGACAGTGAAAGGACTCTGATGTTGATTTGCTTAATTTTCCAATTGTTTTGGAGGATGACGTGGCTGTTAACAGTGCCTTGAGGTGACTGCTCAAGTCATATCAAGTGATAGTTCAATGATCAGAAGCAAAAAGCAAGGCCCGACATTCCAAGAGTTTTGTGCCAAGTCTAAGGCTTCATAGCTATAGGTTGAACAGTGTAGAACATAGAACATAGAAATGTACAGCACAGTACAGGCCCTTCAGCCCACAATGTTGTGCTGACCCTTAAACCATATAACCCCCCACATTAAATTCCTCCATATCTGTCTAGTAGTCTCTTAAATTTCACTAGTGTATCTGCCTCCACCACTGACTCAGGCAGTGCACTCCATGCACCACCCACTCTCTGAGTAATATCTCCCTTGAACTTCCCACCCCTTTCCTTAAAGCCATGTCCTCTTGTATTGAGCAGTGGTGCCCTGGGGAAGAGGTGCTGGCTGTCCACTCTATCTATTCCTCTTAATATCTTGTATACCTCTATCTTGTCTCCTCTCATCCTCCTTCTCTCCAAAGCGTAAAGCCCTAGCTCCCTTAATCTCTAGTGTCTCACTAGTTCTGAAGGTACGCTCCACTCTTGTGGAAAGTTTGTTTATCACGGATGCAACATTCTGACAAGAAAGACTGAGAAAAGTGTTGGAGAATTGAAAGGCCTAGAAAAGAGCAGACAGGAGCCTCATTTCTAACAGAATATGAATGTAATTTTCATGTGAGGCAGCCAAAGAAAGATCCAGTGCTGGATCAGCTGAGTAATACTAAATAACTCTCTAATTCTCTAGTCCAAAGAGTTGTGAAGGCTAAACCATTTGAAGTAATTAAAGAAGAAGTAGTTAATTTTTTTTGAAAGATCGCAGAATTCAAGGATATTAAAACAGGAAAGGAACTGAGATGTAGGCAGATCAGCCATGATTATATTGAATGGTTAGACAACCATGAGAGACCATGTGGCCTGCTCCTATGATTTCCTTGTGTTCTGGTACAAGCTGGAATCATTTAAGGTACATTTTAAATTGAGTCACCCCAAATCAACTGAATCTATCAAGAAAAGTAAATTTTAATAAATATAGAGACACAAGGGACTGCAAATACATGAATGTATAGCAACAAACAAAATGCTGATCCTAATGAAGGGTCTCAGTCTGAATCGGCTGAATTTGAATTGTTCATTTCCCTCCACAGATTTTGTCTGAGGTGCTGCATTCTTCCAGATGAAGGGTATCAACCCAAAACGTGCACAGCCCATTTTCTTCAGCAGATGTTGCCTGATGCACCGAGTTCCTGCAGCATCATGTTTATTGATAACTATGTATCTTTTACAATTGGATATCACTGCACTTTTACCAGAATTTACATCAAATCCTCCAGGAAATGGGTATTTTATTGCCAGGTTATTATTATTTTATTCAGGTTACCTTTTTGTCAACTACTTTTTTTTCTCTTAATGCTTTTCAAGGATCATAGAATTAGAATTGTAGAATTGTTACACTGCAGATGGACTAGTTAGCCCTCAATACTCAAGGTGATCTACACAAAACTGACTTCCTTCTTTCCTCAACTAAAACTGCCATTGCATCTCAATTTACTTATTACATGAAAACAAAGTTATAACACAAGACAAGCAAACAGCTCATCTGTCACCTCCTTATGCTAAATATTCGAGTGAATGACCTCGGTAACATACTCAATATTTCACACAAATAACACTGAAATATTTACATGAGATAAGCTCACATAAATGTACAAAACCAGCTTATTTCTGTTCAGGTGAATAAAAGATGTTGGTTACTGGGCAAAATCTCAAGTATTGTTCTCAATATACTTCCATTTGTGTGGCATGCAATAAAATTCAATTGCAAAGTCAGGTCTATCTTTATAGCTGGGAAGGTAAAGTTAAACACAGATTCATCAGGTTGCGCTGAATAGCAGCTGATTAGAGTGCATCAGATACATAAACTTGAATGTTAGTCCTTCACTACCCACTTAGCAAGAAGTCTTGAAATGAAGTATCTATATTTGTTGTTGCACAGCAGCACACTCAGATTCTCACCATTTCAAATAGACGCCTCAGAAGGAATCGTATTCGTACTTTTGCAGATCTTGGGAAATTCATCTGGTAACAGAGTGTTGGTGCAAATAAAAAATAGTAGAGATCTAAAAAGAGTCACAAAAAATAACATTTCATTAACTAGTGATAACAATTGAAGTTATATTACAACTGAATATAGTTTTTCTTCATTCTCTTTTGAGTACTACAGTACTATATGACAAATTGAGAAATGTACATTTAATAAAATCAATTTACACTGTGATAAATATACCAACTTTGCAGCAAAAAATTTGTTTGCAGTATTAATGAAAGTAATAACTCAAATACTAACATAACAAAAAGCAATAAATATTTTATGCAAATTAAAAGAGCGAAAAGAGTAAGTGCCAGGCCTGTTAGAAGAACATCAAGTATTCTAAAATTACCTTTTATGTGATGAGTTTTGACCTCATATTTGCTACAACGATGATGAGGAGAATGGATTTAAAATTTAAGGCTTCCTCAGGAAGGTTAAGTTGGCATTAGTTTTGTATGAGATGATGACAATTACAGCAATTACAGCCATACTTCAGAAAAATATTTCTTTTTAAGAAATATCTCAATGTACCCCCTTTCTCTTGGTATGAGCTTTTCTTGTCTTTATTCCAGTAGCACTATGCTGATAACTTACTTGAAACAATATTACTTCAAATACATTCTACTTAGAGTGTACAGCTCTTTGAGGAACAAATTACTGGTTGAAATTAGCTCCAAGCTCAGCAGTGGGTCCTGTAAAACCCTTCACAAAGATTGTCTAGCTCCACAAACAATAAACATTGACACGTAGTAAATAAAAGCCCTAAGTAGTACATGGCACTAGAGTTTTCCTCATGTACTTGACAGCCTTAACAAGGGATTAATGCTGTCAAACACATAAAGAAACTCTAAAACCATGTGTCATATCCGGCAAAACATTGCCAATTGAAAATAGCATTTGAGGGTCCAGGAAGAGGAGCAAATTATCCTACAACATGAGGTTCTGAAGCGGAACACAGATTTGGGTAACAGGAGTAACTAGGGTACACCAATTCAACATCCACAGCCCTGTCTCCTAACTGAGCAGAGGCAATAGACATGGTTTCACAACAGCCTACAAAATCACAATATAAACCAAGATATTCTCTCCAGCACTGGGGCCCAAGCTACACTCAGCCAGACTATGTACCACATTGTTCACAAGGCTATGACCAGACTTCCAAAATAAAGAGTTATCTGACTCTGGAGATTTCCATGAAGACTGAGGAAACGTCTGAAGGATATATCCAAGGCTTCCATGAGGAAAGCAATATATCCACTTTCTCCCTCTAGATATACCTAATTTTCACAAGAATAGAGGTAGAAATAATTCCACTTAATTCAAAACTACTTTGTACATTCTATGTGTAGCTTCCACAGAATGCCAAACATATCAGAAGAATGCTTAATAAAAATAAGTAAGGGTTAAGTTTCAAGATAAAAAGTTATTTCTATCACCTTTTTCTTGATCTCATCATTCTTCATTGGGAAGCAGCTTTTAGCTAAAATTCCAACTTACTGCTGAAAACAAAATCTAAATCAATATAAATTAAAAACTGGGAATTGGTAAATAAGTTAAACCACTCCTCTTTTCTATAACAGTAAATTACATTGCAGTCTTCACAAAAGAAAAAAAAAACTTCTACCTCTTACTGTCAGGTTGTCTGGATAATTAACTATTTCATCTACATTGTTCCGATTACCACTGGTTTCACCATTTCCAAATACACATGACATAATGCCTGTAAAAGATGCATAAAGTTAATATCACAATATAACAAACAAATATGAAACAACAATTATATGAAACTATTTGCAACTATTTAATATAGATATACCTGGTTGTTTCATGGCTGTTCTTAGACCTAGAGGTCCCCATTCTTCACGAAGCCACCTATTCACCTCGTGATAAGAGTACAACTTCATGAAGATAGTGCTGTGCACGGTTAATACCATTCCTGATCCAACTGCATCAATAAGTAACCCAAAAGGGAGAAGAAAAACGCAATGATAAAGTGAGTAATTTTCTAATTAGTTATTTCAGTATTCTGTGCATGTGATTTGACATGTTAAATTCTACTACTCACTCCCACATCATTATATTAATTTCATTAATTCAAATAAGATGGGATCAAGAAAGAATTTTCAACCATGACAAATGCCTGTGTTTATGTATTTTTATCTAAGACCAAATGAAACATTAGTAGACACAGAAATAAAGAAAACCACATGGATGAAGCAATTCCTGATGATCAGTTTTGGTCTAAAATGTTGACTGTTTACTCTTTTCCATAGATGCTGCCAGGCCTGCTGAGTTCCTCCAGTATTTCGTGTGTCTTACCTTGATTTCCCACATCTGCATATTTTATCTTGTTACTGAATGGGGCAATTGCTGGAAACACCATTTGTGGCTGGTGTAAAGCTGAGGACCAGTATAAAGTGCATCCAGCTTCTCAGCTAAATAGCTTATGGAATACTCGACAAAATCCCTGGAGTCAATGATGAGTGAAGAGGCAGGTTGAGACCATAAGGCATAGGAGCAGGATTAGGCCTTTCAGCCCATTGTCTGCTTTGCCATTGTGGTGGTGTGGCTCTGTTGGTAAGAGATGGAATTGCATCTTTAGAAAGAAGTGACATCGAGTCAGAGTATGTCGAACCTTTGTGGGTGGAGTTAAGAAACTGCAAGGGTAAAAAAAACATTATGGGAATCATATACAGGCCTCCAAATAGCAGCCAAGATTTGGGGTTGAGATTGCAGAGGGAGCTGGAAAGGGCCTGTTATAAGGGTAATGTCACATTAGGTGCTACGTTTTGGTAGGACTAATCAAAATAGGACATACAGGGTAAATGGTAGGGCATTGAAGAATGCAGTAGAACAGAGTGATCTAGGAATAATAGTGCATAGTTCCCTGAAGGTGGAATCTCATGTGGATAGGGTGGTGAAGAAAGCTTTTGGTATGCTGGCCTTTATAAATCAGAGCATTGAGTATAGGAGTTGGGATGTAATGTTAAAATTGTACAAGGCATTGGTAAGACTGAATTTGGAGTATTGTGTACAGTTCTGGTCACCGAATTTTAGGAAAAATGTCAACAAAATAGAGAGAGTACAGAGGAGATTCACTAGAATGTTACCTGGGTTTCAGCACCTAAGTTACAGGGAAAGATTGAACAAGTTAGGTCTTTATTCCTTGGAGCGTAGAAAGTTGAGGGGGGACTTGATAGAGGAATTTAAAATTATGAGGGGGATAAATAGAGTTGACGTGGATAGGCTTTTCCCATTGAGAGTAGGGGAGATTCAAATAAGAGGACATGAGTTGAGAGTTAAGGGGCAAAAGTTTAGGGGTAACACGAGGGGGAGCTTCTTTACTCAGAGAGTAGTGGCTGTGTGGAACGAGCTTCCAGTAGAAGTGGTAGAGGCAGGTTCAGTATTGTCATTTAAAAAAAAATTGGATAGGTATACGGACAGGAAAGGAATGGAGGGATGTGGGCTGAGTGCAAGTTGGTGGGACTAGGTGAGAGTAAGCGTTCAACACGGACTAGAAGGGATGAGATGCCCTGTTTCCATGCTGTAGTTGTTTTATGTTTATATGCAAGGGGATTGAGAAAATAAGTAGGTGTCTGATTGGAAGAGAGTGAATTTGTTGAATGCCCACCAGATGGCTTTTTAGAGCAGCTTGTGCTCGAGCCCACTAGGGGAAAGGCTATTTTAGATTGGGTGTTGTGTAATAACCCAGTTCTTATTAGTCAGCTTAACGTAAAGGAACCCTTAGGAAGCAGTGATCATAACATGATTGAATTTATGGTGCAGTTTGAGAGTAAGATAAAGGGGATAAAGGGAATTACAGAGACATAAGAGAGGAGCTTCCCCAGGTGGATAAGAGGGGATACCAATGGGGATGACAGCAGAACAGAGATGACTCGAGTTTCTAGGAGTAGTTCACAAGGCACAGGATAGATAAGTTCCATAGAAGAACAAGTTCTCAAATGGCAGGGCTAGGCAACCGTGGCTGACAAGGGAAGTTAAGGACTGCACAAAAGCCGAGGAAAGGGCACACAAGATAGCAAAAGTGAGAGGGAAGTTGGATGATGGGAAGCTTTTAAAATCCAAAAAAAGGCAACTAAAAAAAAGTTATAAAAAGAGAAAAGATTAAATACAAGTTCAAGCTAACTGATAATATAAAGCAGGATACTGTACGTTATAAAGAGTAAAAGGGAGGTGAGAAGGTAGTAATGGCGCAAAGATATGCAGATGAACTTAGTAAATACTTTGCTTCAGTCTTTACTGTGGAAGACACTAGTTGTATGCCAGAGGTCTGTGAGTATCAGGGAGCAGGAGTGAGTGCCATCGCTATTACAAAGGAAAAAGTGTGAAGCAAACTGAAAGGTGGATAAGTCACCTGGACCAGATGGACTACATCCCAGAGTCTTGAAGGAGATTGCAGAAGTGATAAAGGATGCATTGGTCATGATCTTTCAAGAATCACTTGATTCTAGCATGATTCCGGAGGACTGGAAAATTGCAAATATCTTTAAGAAGGCAAAAGAGAGCAAATTATAGTCCAGTTAGCCTAACCTCAGTGGTTGGGAAAGTGTTGAAATCCACTACTAAGGATGAGGTTTCAGGGTACTTGGAGACTGATGATAAAATAAGTCAGTCAGCATGGTTTCTGTAAAAGGAAATCCTGCCTTACAAATTTGTTAGAATTCTTCGAGGAAGTAACAAGCAGGATGGACAAAGGAGCCATTTACTTAGATTTTCAGAAGGAATTTGATAAAGTGCCTCACATGAGGCTGCTTAACAAGATAAAATCCTATGGTGTTACAGCAAATATATTGACATGGATAGAGGAGGCAGCAAGTGGGAATAAAGGGGCCTTTTCTGGTTGGTTGCCAGAAACTAGTGGTGTTCCTCAGGAGTCAGTATAGAGATTGCTACTTTTCACATTGTTTGTGAATGATTTAGGTAGTGGAGTTGATGGCTTTGTGGCAAAGGTTGCAGATGATATCATGATCGGTGGAGGGGTAAGTAGTGCTGAGGAAGCAATGCAATTGCAGGAGTTAGACAAACTCCTGCAAAATGGACAAAAAAGTGGAAGATGGAATACAGTGTTGGGAAATGTGTGAAAATGCATTTTGGTAAAAGGAACAACAGTGCAGACTACTATCTAAATGGGGAGAAAATTCAAACATCAGTGGTACAAAGGAACTTGAGAGTCCTTGTACAAGACTTACAGAAGGTTAATTCACAGGTTGAATCAGTGGTAAAGAAGGCATATGCAATGTTGCCATTTATTTCAAGGGGAATAGAATAGATGAGCGACTTCTTTAAGTTGGTACACTGGTGCATATTAGAAGACTCAGCAGCCAGTCTAGTATGTCACTGTTATCAGAAACTTTATCTGTATATGTATAGAGGACTACATTCCAAAGAGGTCAATCCAGGTGTTACCAAATGAGGAATCATGGATGATCTGAGCCATCTAATCCATACTTAAATCCAGAACTGCAGCATTCAAAACAGGTAACCCTGATCTATACAAGAAATCAAGATACGACCTTCATAAAAATATCAGAGATACGAAGAGACAATACCAGTCCAAAATCAAGACTAAGACCAGCTGTTAGGAGTGGTAGTTCCTGTATGCTCTATCAGATTACAAAATGAAGTCAGGAACCATTGTTGACAACAGTGCATCTCTTCCCTTTACTATGCCATTTTTAAATAAAAGGATACTGGAATATCATCACCCATGCTGATTGCCTTCAATGCACTTGAACCCAGAGTCACTACTACACGACATCAGAACAGTCTTCCTGACAGTGAACATGTGGAAAACATCTGGCCCAGATGATGTCCCCAATCATGCCCTTAAATCCTGTGTAGATCAGCTGGCAAGGGTATTTGCAGATATTTTTAGCCTCTCCCTGCCTCCATCTGAGGTTCCCATCTGCTTTAAGAAGACCACTGTTGTCCCAGTACATTAGAAAAACAAGGTAAAGAGCGGGTCAAAGTAAATTTATTATCAAAGTACATTTATGTCACCATATACAATCCGGAGATTTATTTTTTTGTGGGCATTCACAGTAAATACAAAGAAACACAATAGAATCCATGCACAACCGCAGACAAGATAGACAAAAAACCAATGTGCAAAATATAATGAACTGTAAATACAAAAGAAGAAAATAACGATAACAAATAAAACAGCAATAAACATTGAGAACATGAACTGAAATGTCCTTGAAAATGAGTCCACAGTTCACTTTCATTTCAGTGTTGGGGCAAATGAAGTTATCCCCTCTGATGGATGAGGGGAATAACTGTTCCTCAACCTGTTGGTATAGGTTCTGAGGCTCCTGTACCTCCTTCCTGATGATAGCAGCAAGAAGAGAGCATTGCCAGGATGGTGGTGGTCCTGCATGGTTTCCTCAAGGGAAAATCTTACCTCACAAATCCTTGAAGAAATAATAACCATGATAGACAAATGAGAGTCAGTGGATGTTGTGTACTTGGATTTTCAGAAGGCTTTTGACAAGGTGCCACACATGAGGCTGCCTGTATGTATGCAGGGAGAAGCAATAGAGCCTGTCAAGTATCTTTGATAGTTGTGTAGCGATGGTCATGGTTATTTGAGCCACTAATGAGACAGGAGACATGCTGACAGTATTCAGGTAAAATACTCCAGAGGGTGGCCTGTATGAAGATGAATTTTACCAGCTATAATGAAGAGAGCACGGTATCCCATTTCAAGCCTGTTGAACATAGCTATATTCAGTGAGTTCAGCCTTTACTTCTGCCTGGCTGCCATCAAGAAAGTAACCGAACTCCCATGGCAGGTAGCATGGATGGCATTTCACTGTTAAATATTCCAGGTTAAGTGACTAGAAACTCACAAGGATCATCACGTCTGAGCACCATTAAGAGTTGATTAGGAAACAGACCCTCTGCCTCTCGCTTTGCCCAAGATGCCATATGATCTAACCAAAAAACTGAGAAGCCCTGAGTTTGTATGTGTAGTCAGGTGGAATGGGTGTAAGCCATGTTTCAATGAAATAGAGCACACAACTGTCTCTCAGTTCCCTTTCATAGGTCAGTTTCACCATTAGTTCAACAACTCTGCTCTCAATTGCCTGGATATTAGCTGGTAATATACTTGCTTGTAGTCATATACTGCCCTAGCTGCCCTTCTTGAACAATGGAACAACATTAGCCACCCTCCAGTCTTCAATAACTTTGACGGTGGCTGATAATCAAGCAAATAACTCTAAAGGACCTCTGCGATTTCTTCTCAGGCCTCCCATATGGTCAAGGGTGTACTTGGTCAGGCCCTGGGGATTTGCCCACCTTAATTCTCGTCAGGGCTTCAAACACCTCTTTCCTTGTATGATGCCAAGACCTCACTACTTAATACACTAATTTCTTTGGGACCCAAGATGTTGCCCTTGCTAAACACAGAAGAAACAAACATCAAAAATCACAACCATCTTCTGTGGTTCCACACATAGGTGATCTTGATGGTCTTACCATCAGGACCTACCTGGACAGTACCTGAGGAGGAAGGTAAAACCGCACAGGCGTGGGTGACATCAGCAGCGAGCGCGGAGTTTAAAAAGAGGACCACATTTAGGAGCGGGCAGCGTAGTGCAAGGGAGCAGAGTGCTGGGCTTTGGCTCAGCAGGCTTCGGCGCAAGGGGACTTAGGTGAGAGGAAATCAGTGAGCCTGAGTACGTGCTTGCTGAGGTAAAACAAAAGGTAAGGTCAGTAGGTACTTTTTTCATTTATTCTGACTAATCTGGGATCAAGTAATGGGGGAGACAGTTAGAGCAGTGGTGTGCTCCATATGCAGTATGTGGGAGGTCAGGGTCAACACAGTTGTCCCTGATGACCTCACCTGCAAAAGGTGCATCCAGCAGCAGCTCCTATCAGACCGAGTTAGGGAATTGGAGCAGGAGCTGGATGAACTACGGATCATTCAGGAGGCAGAGGCAGAGATAGATAAGAGTTATCGGGAGGTAGTCACACCAAAAAGACAGGAGGTAGGCAAATGGGTGACAGTCAAGAGAGGCAGGGGGAGCAGACAGAGAGAGCAGAGCACCCCTGTGGCCGTTCCCATCAACAATAAATATACCATTTTGGATACTGTTGGTGGGGATGACCTACCAGGAACAAGTTGCAGTGGTCTTGTCTCTGGCACTGAGGTTGGACCCTCAACTAGGAAGGGGAGGAGGGAAGAGAAGAGAGCGGTAGTGATAGGGGATTCTATAGTCGGGGGGCGGATAGGAGATTTTGTGGGGAAGATCGGGAGTCTCAGATGGTATGTTGCCTCCCTGGTGCCGGGATCCAGGACATCTCAGATCGGGTGCAGGTTATTCTCGAGAGGGAGGGCAAGAACCCAGATGTTGTGGTCCATGTAGGGACCAACGATGTGGTTAGGATGAGTGAGGTGGTCCTGCGTAGTGAGTTCAGGTCGTCAGGTGCGAAGCTGAAGGGCAGGACCTCCAGGGTAACAACCTTAGGATTGCTACCCGTGCCACTTACGAGTGAGGCAAGGAACAGAAGGATTATACAGATTAATATGTGGCTGAGAGGATGATGCAGGAGGGAGGGCTTCAGGTTTTTAGATAATTGGGCTTTGATAATTGGGAAGGTGGGATCTGTTCCGGCAGGACGGTTTACACCTGAACTGGAGTGGTACTAACATTCTTGCAGGAAAGTTCGCTAGTGCTTCTCGGGGGGGGGGGGGGGGTTAAACTAAATTTGCAGGGGGCAGGGAACCAGAATGAACGAGAGGATAGCGAGATGAAGAATAAAGGACAGGTGGGGACTACACGGTTCTGGAATATTAAGTGTGTAGTAGAGAAAGGTGAGGCGGAACAAGTGATAAGGAGGACACATGTACAGAGGGATGGTCTGACGGAACATGGAGTTAAATGTATAGAAAGAATAAGTAAATTTAGGAAGGACAACAAAATTCAAGGGGCGTATAGCCCAATGGGAGTTCGGGGAGCTGGGTTAAGCACAATAGGCAGTGATTTAAACAGAGAGAGGAGAAATGGGCTAAAAATTCTATATCTGAATGCACTAAGTGTCAGAAATAAGGCAGATGAGCTTGAAGCTCAGGTGCAAATGGGTAACTTTGATGTTGTTGGGATAATGGAGACATGGCTGCAGAGAGATCAGACCTGGGAAATGAATGTACAAGGGTATACGTGCTATCGTAGGGACAGAAATGTGGGCAGAAGGGGTGGGGTGGCCGTGTTGGTGAGGAATGAGATTCAGTCCTTTGCAAGGGGGGGACACAGGATAAGGAGAAGTAGAGTCTGTGTGGATAGAACTGAGGAACAGTAAGGGCAAAAAGACCCTAATGGATGTTGTCTACAGGCCACCAAACAGTAGCATGGATATTGGGTACAAGTTGAATAGGGAGTTAACATTGGCATGTGGCAAAGGTAATGTCGCAGTAGTTATGGGGGATTTCAACATGCAGGTGAATTGGGAGAATCAGGTTGGTTCTGGACCCCAGGATAGAGTGTTTGTAGACTGCCTACGGGATGCATTCTTGGAACAGCTTGTACGAGAGCAGACCAGGGACAAGGCTATTCTGGATTTAGTCTTGTGTAATGAACAGGATTTGATAAGCAATCTTGAAGTAAAGGAGCCGTTAGGAGGTAGTGACCATAATATGATAAGTTTTTATCTGCAATTTGAGAAGGATAAGGGCAGATCGGAGGTGTCAGTGTTGCAGTTGAACAGGAGAGACTATGGAGCCATGAGGGAGGAGCTGGCCAAAGTTAACTGGACGGATATCCTAACAGAAAAGACAGTGGCAGGTATTCTTGGGAAAAATGCACAAGGTGCAAAATCAGTTCATCCCCCGGAGAAGGAAGGATTCAAAGGGGGGAAAAGGGGCCACAGTGTTGACAAAGGAAATTAGAGATTGCATAGCATTAAAAAAAAGGAAGTATGACAGAGCTAAGGTGAGTGGGAGGACAGATGATTGGGAAATTTTTAAGGAACAACAGAACTTAACTAAAAAGGCAATACGGGGAGAAAAAATGAGGTACGAACGCAAGCTAGCCAGGATATAAAGGAGGACAGCAAAAGCTTTTTTAGGTATGTGAAGAGAAAGAAGACAGTTAAGAACAATGTTGGGCCCTTGAAGAATGAATTGGGTGAAATTGTTATGGGAAACAGAGAAATGGCAGAAGAATTTAATAAATACTTTAGATCTGTCTTCACTAGGGAAGACACATGCAATCTCCCAGATGTATGGATGGGCCAAGGACATAGGGTAACAGAGGAAATGAAACAGATTGACATTAGGAAGGAAATGGTGATGAGTAGACTGATGGGACTGAAGGCTGACAAATCCCCAGGTCCAGATGGTCTGCATCCTAGGGTACTAAAGGAGGTGGCCCTGGAAATTGCGGATGCATTGGTAATCATTTTCCAATGTTCCTTAGATTCAGGATCAGTTCCTGAGGATTGGAGAATGGCTAATGTTATCCCACTTTTTAAGAAAGGAGGGAGGGAGAAAACAGAGAACTATCATCCTGTCAGCCTAACATCAGTAGTGGGGAAGATGCTAGAGTCCATTATTAAAGATAGTGACATATCTAGATAGCAGTGATAGGATTGGGCCGAGCCAACATGGATTTACCAAGGGCAAATCATGCTTGACTAATCTATTGGAGTTTTTCGAGGATGTAACCAGGAAGTTAGACAAGGGAGATCCAGTGGATGTAGTGTATCTCGATTTTCAGAAGGCATTTTATAAGGTCCCACATTGGAGATTGGTGGGTAAAATCAGAGCTCATGGCATTGGGGGGAAGATATTGACATGGATAGAAAACTGGTTGGCAGATAGAAAGCAAAGGCAAACGGTGAATGGGTGTTTCTCGGAATGGCAGGTGGTGACTAGTGGGGTGCCACAGGGCTCGGTATTGGGACCACAGCTGTTTTCGATTTACATCAACAATTTAGATGAAGGCATTGAGAATAACATCAGCAAGTTTGCTGATGATACTAAGCTGGGTGGCAGTGTGACATGTGATGAGGATGTTAGGAGAATTCAGGGTGACTTGGATAGGCTGAGTGAGTGGGCAGATACTTGGCAGATGACGTTTAATGTGAATAAGTGTGAGGTTATCCACTTTGGGAGTAAGAACAGGAAGGCAGATTATTATCTGAACGGTGTAGAGTTGAGTAAGGGAGAAATACAAAGAGATCTAGGAGTCCTTGTTCATCAGTCACTGAAGGTGAATGAGCAAGTGCAGCAGGTAGTGAAGAAGGCTAATGGAATGTTGGCCTTTATTACAAAGGGAATTGAGTACAAGAGCAAGGAAGTCCTTTTGCATTTGTACAGGGCCCTGGTGAGACCACACCTGGAGTATTGTGTACAGTTTTGGTCTCCAGGATTAAGGAAGGACATCCTGGCTGTAGAGGAAGTGCAGCGTAAATTCACGAGGTTAATTCCTGGGATGTCCGGACTGTCTTACGCAGAGAGGTTAGAGAGACTGGGCTTGTACACGCTGGAATTAAGGAGATTGAGAGGGGATCTGATTGCAACATATAAGATTATTAAGGGATTGGACAAGATAGAGGCAAGAAATATGTTCCAGATGCTGGCAGAGTCCAGTACCAGAGGGCATGGTTTGAGAATAAGGGGTAGGTCATTTAGGACAGAGTTAAGGAAAAACTTCTTCTCCCAGAGAGTTGTGGGGGTCTGGAATGCACTGCCTCGGAAGGTAGTGGAGGCCAATTCTCTGGATGCTTTGAAGAAGGAGCTAGATAGGTATCTTGTGGATAGGGGAATCAAGGGATATGGGGACAAGGCAGGAACCGGGTATTGATAGTAGATGATCAGTCATGATCTCAGGATGGCGGTGCAGGCTCGAAGGGCCGAATGGTCTACTTCTGCACCTATTGTCTATTGTCTTTAACAGGACCTAGTTTCTCTCATCACCTTTTAACTGAAGAACTTCTTGAGATTATCTTTAATCCCACCTGCCAAATCCATTTTATAACCTTATTTTCTCCTTCTGATTTCTCCCTCAAGCCTAGTCTTTTACTTTCTGTATTCATCTAGAGTTTCATTCATACCCAACAGCCTAAACAAGATCCATCCTTACCAAAGCCTCAACATTTCGTCAGCTAGGGTTCTAACTTGGCCTATCTTCTAAATATACCTCTTTGGAATTTCTCTCGATGCAATCTACAGCATTTAACTAAAATGAACTCCTTCCTCAGCAAGGACCTGAACCCACTAAAATTTGCCTATATCCACAATAGGTCTATGACAGACATAATCTCAATGGCTTTTCAAACGGCCATGGATCACCTGGACAATAGAAACTCCTATGTCAGGATGCTGTTCGTTGACTATAGCTCAAAGTTTAACACCACCATTCCCACAGTCCTGATCAATAAGCTACAGAACCTTTGCCTCTATACCTCCCTCAGCAATTGTGTCGTCAACCTCCAAACCAGAGGACCAGAATTGGTGGTGAGGAAGGCAAATGCCTTCATTTCAAGAGGTCTAGAATACAAGAGCAAGGATGTGATACTGAGGCTTTATAAGGCACTGGTGAGACCCCACCTTGCGTAGTTCTGGGCCCCTCATCTTAGAAAAGATGTGCTGGCATTGGAGAGCATCCTGAGGAGGTTCACAAGGATGATTCCAGTAATGAAAGGGTTATCATACGAGGAAAGTTTAATGGCTCTAGGTCTGTACTCACTGGAATTCAGAAAGATGAGGGGGGATCTCACTGAAACCTTTAGAATACTGAAAGGCCTAGACA
This sequence comes from Hypanus sabinus, assembly GCF_030144855.1. NCBI lineage: Eukaryota > Metazoa > Chordata > Chondrichthyes > Myliobatiformes > Dasyatidae > Hypanus > Hypanus sabinus. The sequence goes on along the minus strand of NC_082722.1, from coordinate 14,399,423 downwards.
GAGTAGTTGTGGAAAGGATGTTTTCTCAATGTGTAAGAGTCTAGAACAAGAGGGATACAGGGTGTCTCAGGATAGAGAGACACCCTTTCAAAACAGAGATGCAGAGAAATTTCTTTAGCCAAGGGGTGATGAATTTGTGGAATTTGTTACCACATGCAGCTGTGGAGACCAGATCGTGGGGTGCATTTAAGGCAAAGATTAATAGGTTCTTGATAGGTCATGACATCAAAGGCTACAGGGAGAAGGCTGAGAACTGGGGTTGAGGAGGAGAGAAAAAAAACGATCAGCCACGATTGAATGGCAGAGCAAACTTGATGTGCCAGATGGCCTAATTCTGCTCCTATGTCTTATGGTCTTTACAAACCATACAGCAGTGTGTAGTGAGATTTGTTGCAAGTAGAGGCTGATAGCACAAAATTGCAGTCAACTCGATGAGTTGCAATGTAAAAAGGGGACAAAGTCAAACAGCTGATGAATACAGGACTGAAGGTATTATATTTAAATGTACGCAGTATACAGAATAAGGTAGATGAACTTTTAGAATAGCTAGAGGTTGGCATGCATGACATTGAATATCATTAAATCATGCTGAAAGAACATTATAGCATGGAGCTTAATGTCCAAGGATACAGACTGTATTAAAAGGACAGGTAGATAGGCAGAGAGGGTGGGGTGGCTCTGTTGGTAGAAAATGAAATCAAATCATTAGAAAGAGGTGACATAGGATCGAAAGGTGTAGAGTCATTGTGGGTAGAAACTGCAAGGGTGAAAAGACCCTAATGGGAGTGATATACACATCTCTGTACTGTAGGAAAGATGTGGTCTACAAATTACAATGTGAAGTAGAAAATGCATGTGGAAAGGGCAATGTTATGATAGTCATGGGGGATTTCAATATGCAGGTACATTGGGAAAATCAGGTTGGTGCTGGGAGAATCAGTGGGAATTTGTAGAATGCCTACAACCAGCTCATGGTTGAGCCCACTAAGTGATCAGCTATTCTGGATTGGGTGTTGTGGAATGAGATGGAACTGATTAGAGAGCTAAAGGTAAAGGAACCCTGAGACAGTGATCATAACATAATAAAATTCACCCTGCTAAAGTCAGATGTATTAGTATTACAGATGAATAAAAGGGAATTAGAGAGGCATAAAAGAGGAGCCAGACAAACTTGATTGGAAAGGGACACCAGTAGGAATGATGGCAAGGCAGCAGTGCCTGCAGTTTCAGGGAACAACTTGGAAAGCACAGGATAGATACATCCCAAAGTAGAAATTATATTCTAAAGACCGGATGATGTAATCATGGCTGACAAGAGATATCAAAGTCAACATAAAAGTCAAAGAAAGGCCACATACGTAATACAGCAAAAATTAGTGGGAAGTTAGAGAATTAAGAAGCTTTTAAAAACCAACAGAAGGCAACTAAAATGTCATAAAGAAGGAGAAGATGGAATACAAAGGCAAGCTAACCAATAATATTAAATAGGATACCAAAAGTTTCTTCAGATGCCTAAAATGTAAAAGAGAGGTGAGAGAAGGTATCAAACTGCTATAACTTGATGCTAGAGAGGTATTAGTGAGGGTCAAGGACATGGCAGATGAACTGAACAAGTTTTTTGCATCAGTCTTCACTGTGGAAGACACTAGCAGTATGTCAGAAATTCAAGAGTATCAGGAGGCAGAAATGAATGAAGTTGCAATTACTAGGGAAAAGGTGCTTGGGAAACTGAAAAGTCTGAAGGTTGATAAGACACCTGACCAGTTGGTCTACACTCCAGGGTTCTGAAAGAGGGGCTGAAGAGATTGCGGAGACATTAGTAATTATCTTTCAAGAATCACTAGATTCTGGCATGGTTCCAGGGGACTGAAAAATTGCAACTCTCACTCTGCTCTTCAAAAAGGGAGAGAGGCAGAAGAAAGGAAATTAAAGAGCAGTTAGGGTGACCTCAGTGGTTGGGAAGATGTTGGAATTGATTGTCAAGGATATGGTTTCAGGGTACTCTGTGGCACATAACAAAATAGCCCAAAGTCAGCAAGGGAAAATCTTGCCCAACAAATCTGTTGCAATTCTTTGAAGATATAACAAGCAGGATAGACAAAGGAGAATTGGCAGATGTCGTGTCAGAAGGACTCTGACAAGGTGCCACACCAGGCTGCTTAACAAATTAAGATCCTATGGTATTACAGGAAAAATACTTGCATGGATAGAACACTGGCAGATTGGCAGGAGGCAAAGAGTGGGAATTTAGGGATCCTTTTCTGGTTGGCTGCTGGTGACTAGTAGTATTCCACAGAGGTTTGTTGGGACCAATTTGTTTCATGTTATATGTCAATGACTTGGATTCGGCACTGATAGCTTTGAGGCTACGTTTGCAGAAGGAGTGTTAAGGAAGCAGAGAAGCTGCAGAAGGACTTAGATCAGGAGAATGATCAAAGTAGTAGTAGATGGAATACAGTGCCAGAAAGTGAATGGTCATGCACTTTGGTAGAATAAATTAAAAAGTTGACTATTTTCTAAATGGAGAGAAAATCAGAGGTGCAAAAGGACTTGGGAGTCCTTGTGCAGGATTCTCTAAAGGTTAATTTTCAGGTTGAGTTGATGCCAAGTAAGGCATATCATAGCACAAAACTGCAGGCAATGGGATGAGTTGCAATGTAAAAAGGGGACAAAATCATTTCTAGAGGACTAAAATATAAAATCAATGATGTAATGCTGAGGCTTTATAAGGCACTGGTGAGGCCTCACTTGGAGTATTGTGAGCAGTTTTGTGCCCCTCGTCGAAGAAAGGATATACTGATATTGGAGAGGGTTTAAACGAGGTTCACAAAAATGATTCAGGGATTGAATAGCAAACACAAGGAAATCTGCAGATGCTGGAAATTCAAACAACACACACAAAATGCTGGTGGAACGCAGCAGGCCAGGCAGCATCTGTAGGGAGAAGCACTGTCGACGTTTCAGGCCGCGATCCTTCGTCAGGACTAACTGAAAGGAAAGATGGTAAGAGATTTGAAAGTAGGAGGGGGAGGGGGTAATGCGAAATTGTAGGAGAAGACCGGAGGGGGTGGGGTAAAGCTAAGAGCTGGAAAGGTGATTGGCAAAAGGGATACAGAGCTGGAGAAGGGAAAGGATCATGGGACAGGAGGCCTAAGGAGAAAGAAAGAGGAAGGGGAGCACCAGAGGGAGATGGAGAACAGGCAGAGTGATGGGAAGAAGGAGAAAAAAGAGGGGGGGAAAAAACTAAATATATCAGGGATGGGGTAAAAAGGAGAGGAAGGGCATTAACAGAAGTTAGAGAAGTCTTTCTTTCTCCTTAGGCCTCCCTTTCCATGATCCTTTCCCTTCTCCAGCTCTGTATCCCTTTTGCCAATCACCTTTCTGGCTCTCAGCTCCACCCCACCCCCTCCGGTCTTTTCCTATTATTTCGCATTTTTCCCTCCCACTTTCAAATCTCTTACTATCTTTTCTTTAGTCCTGACGAAGGGTCTCGGCCCGAAACGTTGACAGAGCTTCTCTCTATAGATGGGGCCTGGCCTGCTGCGTTCCACCAGCATTTTGTGTGTGTTGTCAGGCTTGTCACGTGAGGTGTGTTTGATGGCTCTGAGTCTGTACTCACTGGAATCAGATGAATGATGGGGGAATCTCATTAAAACCTATTGAATTTGAAAGTCCTTGATAGAGTGGACGTGGAAGCAATATTTCCTATGTTGGGAGACCAGAGAACACAGCCTCAGAATAGAAGGACATCCATTTAGAACGGAGATGAGGAGTAATTTCTTTAATCAGAGTGGTGAATCTGTGAAATTAATTGCCCCAGGCAGCTGTGGAGGCCAAGTCATTAAGTATATTTAAGTCAGAGGTTGATAGATTTTTGATTAGTCCAGGCATGAAGGGATACAGAGAGAAGGCAGGATTGGGGCTAAGAGGGAAAATTGAATCAGCCATGAAGAAATGGCCTAATGCTGCTTCTATATCTTATGGTCTTATGATGGATACTGCTTTCTTGCAACAGTGCTCGGTGAAGCGCATTAACTACAACCTACCAGACAACAACACACTTTATCTGTTCCTATATCTTATGGTTTATTTGCAGTGGTTGTAGAGGAAGTAGGAGGATGTAAGGGGTCATTCCTGACTGTGAATGTACATTCAATTATGTTTGATTGAAAAAGGAAATTAACCAGTGTTTCTTTCCAAAGTGTTGTGCTACGTGTTCTGCCATTTTTATCTGCCTAATAAGCATACTTACAGTGAACTTGAGCTGTGCATGTTCTCACACCCTTAACCACACCCTTGCATCTAGCAACACCCACACCATACACACAGCTGTATGTATCAGCCTTCGTTTTGGAATTAAAATGGAATCCATTGAGCCTCAGAAACTAATACTACAGATCCAAATCACTTTCAGTTCCTTGCTGCTGTAAAGCTCACAAAGTAAACAGAATACATGGTAATAATAGATACAATAAATCCTGCAATAAAACAAAGAAACATAGAAAATCTACAGCACAATACAGGCCCTTCGGCCCACAATGCTGTGCCGAACATGTACTTACTTAGAAATTATCTAAGGTTACCCATAGTCCTCTATTTTTCTAAGCCCTATGTACCTATCCAGGAGACTCTTAAAAGACCCTATCATATCCGCCTCCACCACCGTCGCCGGCAACCCATTCCACACACTCACCACTCTCTGCGTAAAAAACTTATCCCTGACATCTCCTCTGTATCTACTTCCAAGCATCTTAAAACTGTGCCCTCTCGTGCTAGCCATTTCAGCCCTGGGGAAAAGCCTCTGACTATCCACATGATCGATGTCTCTCATCATCTTATACACCTCTATCAGGTCACCTCTCATCCCCCGCCTTTCCAAGGAGGAAAGGCTGAGTTCACTCAATCTATTCTCAAAAGGCATGCTTCCCAAGTGGAAAACAACTGAATGATGCAAAGATCATAGTGCAATCAAAAGTAGTACAAAAAGAAATACTAAGGTGACAATAAGGGAATTAATAACAAAGACAGAATTAAGAGTCCAAGGACATGGGAACACCACCAGAAAAGGATTGTGAAAGATGTGATTAAGAAGCTGTTCTTAAGTCTTAATTATGTATCTTAAAATTCTCTGGCGCAAATTAATTCTGACTAATATCCTTAATGTCATTGTTGCAGTATGAAATGACTACCAGTTTTCTGGACAATTAACAGTCTGATAGATGTTAAATGTAGCAGGCATGGAGCACATGTTTATTATGAGAACACCATCTGTTCAAATCTAATCATCCAAAGAAAGATTGATATATAGTGCCCATTGCTTAATCCAGTTTCTGTCCTTTATCATTTTAAATTGATATATCTAATGCAAATTACCACAAAACAGGGAGACACTCAGAGGCAAATGACATTTTTTAATCCCTAGTTTAGAAGAGGAAGTGTTTTCTTTCTTAGACTAGTTTAAAAACACAAACATGACTAGGCTGTTATATGGCTAATTTGAGGATTCTAATTTGAGGACTCTGAGCCTCATATCCTGGAAAGGGTGTGTTGTCAATAGGAAGGGTCCAGAGCAGGTTTACGAGAATGATTCATGGAATTAAAGGGTTAATGTCTGTGGAACATTTGAAGGCTTGGGCCTGTACACAATGGAGTTTAGAAGAATGGTGGGGGGGGGGGGAATCTCTTTGAAACCTACCAAATATGGAAAAGCCCAGATTGAGTGGACGGAGAGGATGTTTACAATAGTTGTAGAATCTGGGACCAGCAGACACAGATAGAATGACATCCCTTTAGAACCAAGATGGGGTGGAATTTCTTTAGCCAGAGCGCAGTGAATTTGTGGAATTTATTACCATAGACACCTTGGAGGCCAAGTCATTGGATATATTTAAAAAGAAGTTTGATACAGCAGGTACTTAATTAGTAAATAACAAAGTTAATAGATGTCAAAGGAGAAGACAGAAGAATGGGGTTCACAAGTAAAATAAATCAGTTATAATCGAATGGTGGAGCAGAATCGAAAGGCCAAATGGCTTAATTCTGCTCCTATATCTCATGGTCTTATTTGTGATGGCTGATGCTTTACTCAGTCTCACTTTATTGCAATAACGTCATATCATTTGATTCCCTTAACATCTACAAATCTATTAATATCCGCCTTGAATACATTCAACAAAGCTGTCGATATTAGCATTGATTCTTGAAAGACACTGTTTGACAAATCTACTCAAATACTTTGAGGATGCCACTGGTAGAATGGACACAAGAGAACTAGCAAATGCAGTATATTTGGATTCTCAGAAAGATTTTGAAAAAGTCCCACACAAAAGGTTACATACAAAATTAAATCACATGGTATTGAATGTAAAGTATTAGAAGGAATTAAAATTACCTGTTAGACCAGGAAAGCAAGAATAAATGGGTCGTGGCATTTTCTAGGTAGCAAGCAGAAACTACCAGGGTACCATTGGGATCAAAGCATGGCCCTCAATCATTCATCTTATTATCAATAATATAGTTGAGGTTCCTTGTAAGCGGAACAAGTGCTACACCTGCCCTTACACTTCCTCCCTCAACACCATTCAGGGCCCCAGACAGACCTTCCAGGTGAGGCAACACTTCACCTGTGAGTCGGCTGGTGTGGTATACTGTGTCTGGTGCTACCTTTTATATATTGGTGAGACCAGACGCAAACTGGGAGACCATTTCGCTGAACACCTACGCTCTGTCCACCAGAGAAAGCAGGATCTCCCAGTGGCTGCCCATTTTAATTCCACGTCTGATTCCCATTCTGATATGTCTATCCATGGCCTCCTCTACTGTCAAGATGAAGCCACATTCACGTTGGAAGAACAAAACTTTATATTCCGTCTCGGTAGCCTCCAACCTGATGGCATGAACATTGACTTCTCCAACTTCCATTAATGCCCCTCCTCCCCTTCTTACCCCATCCCTTATTTATTATTCCCTCTGCCCCCTTTTTCCCTCTCTCTCTGCCCCTCCCACAATCACTCCTTGCCTGTTCTCCATCTCCCTCTGATGCTCCCCTCCCCCTTTCTTTCTCCCTAGGCCTCCCGTCCCATGATCCTTTCCCTTCTCCAGCTCTGTATCCCTTTCGCCAATCACCTTTCCAGCTCTTAGCTTCACCCCACCACCCCCAGTCTTCCCAATCAATTCGCATTTCCCACTCCCCCTCCTATTTTCTTACTATCTTTCCTTTCAGTTATGTCCTGACGAAGGGTCTCGGCCTGAAATATCGACAGTGCTTCTTCCTATAGATGCTGCCTGGCCTGCTGCGTTCCACCAGCATTTTGTGTGTGTATCAGCAATGATCCCTGGCACACCTCATTGATCACTTGAAAATTACCTGCTTAATTCTACTCCCTGTTTTGTGATTGTAAAGCATCCTCAATCCACACCAGCCATTCTTTCACATGAGTACTGGCTCTCTCACCATTTTTCCTCAATAATCACCATATACTTTAACACTACTCATGCTTCAGCTGTTCGATTGGCTAATAAGGTCTAAGATGCATTTAAGATATTTTGGGTTTCATCTATCAAGCTGTTGGGAAATTTATCTTCCACTCTACTGGTCCCTAACAATTGAAGCATATGAATTACTAGTCCAATGTTTCAAGAAATGATTGTCTCAAATGATCTTATAACTTAAGAAATGTTTGAATGTATAAAAACCACGCAGCACGTTTGCTCTGCATACAATTACTAAAAATAGATTGTGTCACATTCATTGATCTAATCTCCTTCTAAACCACCTCTGCATAGAATTAATTCATGATATTGTAAACATTTCTTAATTCCAACAGTAACTGAACCAGCAGTTTTCAAGATGTTCAGCTGGCCCAGAAAAACATTTGTCTCCTAAATTTGCTCAGGATATAAATATCATCTTGGAAAGTAAGATCTTTCTACAGCAAAGCTCTTCCTTTTCACTTGCAACTGAGTAAAGGAAATAAAGGATGTTACCACCTATAATGTTAGACACTGGCCCTGATACATTGCACAAGCTTACCTGGGATTTATTAAGATCATGCATCTGACAGACATTCACAAGAGAAAACTGGCACACAACTATTTTGTAATTATTTCAACAAATTACCTTAGAGACACCAAGAAATTCCACCACATGGCATGATTTAGTGATCATTTGGTTTCATTGCATTAGATCCTTTTGCTCATTAAAAGTGTAACAGCCACATATGAAAAAGTTGGTTTCGTTGGGTCATCTGTCTGAAGAGACACTGGCTTCCATTATCATCCAGCTATACCCTATTAAAGAGTTTCCTTACTGTAGTTTTCTTATTGTTGGTTGTCCTCCTACCAATGTTACTTTTATTCCATTGTAATATCACTGGTCATATTCTCCAGGTTCCCTATTGCCTGTGTAGGTTCCATGCACCATCCAAGCTCTTCACTATCCCAGGATACCCTATTTAACTTTCAACACTCACTCACCCCAACTTTCAATCAGTGATCTGACTAAATGCCACCACTACTCCAATTACTTGCTCTAAACTATCAGTTTTGATCTTTATAACAATTGACTAAGTTATAACTAACCTATCAAAGCAACCAGCTCCCTCCAGTTTGATACCTGACCAATCAATATGCCAATTACCAACCTCCAATCTCTGACATAATGGCCAGTTTCTAACCTGAATAATAAAACTTCAATGTTAGGAAGCCTCATAAAAAAACTGGCTCAGCACTCATTTAATACAGCTTTTCAGACTCTGCAATTTTGTGCCAAGATATTTTGTGGAAGTGTTTTATAGAACATTAAGGCACAGTACAGGCCCTTCAGCCCTCCATGTTGTGCCAACCCGTAAAATAAAAGTACTAAACCCACACTACCCCATAACCCTATTTTTCTTTCATCCATGTGCCTGTCCAAGAGGCTCTTAAATACCCCTAATGTTTTAGCCTCCACCACCATCCCTGGCAAGTCATTCCAGGCACTCACAACCCTCTGTGTAAAAAACTTACCCCTGATGTCTCCCCCAAACTTCCCTCCCTTAATTTTGTACATATGCCCTCTGGTGTTTGCTATTGGTGCCCTGGAAACAGGTACTGACTATCCACCCTATCTATGCCTCTCATAATCTTGTAGACCTCTATCAAGTCCCCTCTCATTCTTCTACACTCCAAAGAGAAAAGTCCCAGGCAACATCCTGGTAAATCTCCTCTGCACCCTCCTATAATGAGGTGACCAGAACTGAACACAAACCATGTTTTATGTTTTGTTAAGACATTTTTATTGCCTTTAAATCTGGAAGATGAACTGTTTATCTGCTTGATTACTGAAAATTCCATTACTTTGTCTAAGTACTGATACAATGGTGCAGATTATGTGCTGTGAGCATTTAATAGCACCCTTTTCATGATATCAATAGTTTCAGAGATAAAGTCAATGGTTGGAATGGTTGCAAGTAAAACTGACAGAAAGAAATAAGAGAAAATACAAAAATGAAAGAAATGAGACTAAACAAGAGAAAAAATGGGAAGGAGAGTGAGAAAAGTACAAGAAACAGGAGAGGAGGAATAAAAAATGATGAATTTTAAATCTCGGGAAAAAACTATTATAAAAAAGTTTCTAACCTGCAGTAGATGTTGTAAACAGTTTGAGCACAAATAGTGGTATAAACAGAATAGCTCCAAGATTGATTATCTGGATAGTATATCCCATTTTTTCACTCATTGCAAGCTGCAATATACAAATAAAACCTGTTAAGCTTAACCATATTTCTAACTTTTACCAATCTCGAAACTACAGTTACTTCTAAAGAAATTATTCATCAGAAAAATCCACTTAAAAACAATATATGCATAGGTAAACATCTTACAATATAATAGACACATTCAAAAAGAAGAAAAAAATCATACATCTGCCATTTCTCCTCCCTTGAAATAACTGTAATCCATGTAGTCCTTATAGCATAGTACTACAAATACCAGCAAGTTCATTGTTTTGGGAAAAATGTGAGTATAATCACTTATTAACAGGACATTACATTTTCAAATTTTTCAATTATACTGTGGATTCCAGTTAACTGGAACACATCGACACCACCAAACATTTTAGTCCAATATAAACAGCTGCCCCAATTAGACAAAGTTTTATGAAAATAGATAAAGGTATAAAATAAAACAAACTATTAATTGAGTAACAAATTATGTATTTAAAAGAAATTCATAACAAATTAGAACACTAGAAAAACTACTACTGCACTATAAATCTGTAATAGTACCCAATAGTTATCAATGGAGGAATTCATCCCGTATCTGCTGTCCTGTTCTTTTGACTGACTATAAATAAACAAGATCAGAACAGACACCTAGTGCAGATAATGGACTGCCTTCAAACAATGCTTTTGACGACTGTATCCTCCAAATCTTCATTTTCATTGTAACATTCATGATGATTGTCAATACCTTCAAATTCTTCATAGTTGCTAACTTCATATGTAAAATTGTTTCATTTTCACTTTAGCCATTTCTGACATCTCCATGCCCGCATTCTTGAAACTAGTGAGCAAAACAATTCTGTATTGTCTTACTGCTTATCACTCACCAAATATCAGTGAGAAAAATCACTGTTTTTGAATACACACACGTGACACTTTGTAAAAACTGTTCACTCTGTTATGTACCCTGTAATGAGTTAAAAATAAACAGCAGAAATGGACACACCTGGAGTCTGAGTCTTCCAATTTTATTAAAACTCAATTTTATTAGTAACTACATGAATAAAGTAATATAAAACTAGATAAGGGAAACAGATTAGCAGAGTATATACATATATAAGTGAGTAAATAAAGTTCTCAAGCTTCCCAGCTCAGGTGGTTAGATGATAGTCTTACGGTGGTATAGTAAGTAATAAGTTCAGTTCTGGAATGTGATTTAGGGAGAGATGGGGGGAGAGATGGGGGGAGAGATGGGGAGTGTGGTGAACTACATATACCTGTCTGGACATGCCGCCCCCCCCCCCGCTGACTACTCCTGGGGCCCTCCCATGGACCCCGGTATAAAGGCAATTGGAGCCTGAGCCCCAGCCTCAGTCTCCAGGATGTAGTGTGGTGGTCAATTGCTGCTTGTTCTTTCTTCCAGCCAATAAAAGCCTACATCTCGCCTCATGTCTCCGAGAGTTATTGGTGGTGCATCAGGGAGAGGGGGAGTGAGAGGGAGGGGGAGATGGTTTGTCTTCCCAATGCCAATGCCAATCCTCCACATTGTCCTCCTGCTCCTGAAACTTATTTAAAGTCACCAATTTGTGACCACAGAAAAGGGGACCGTTTCCACAGTAACACTTTCAACCCAGGCCAGGGTTAAACACACCGATAGCGTTCCACCGGTCACTCCTTTGTCCACACTGTGAGCAAAAACCCCACCCTTGTTATGGGCACACAAAGTTCACCAGTGTCCTCCTTGCCTCTGGCATCGTGCGTCTCGTGTGTCTGATTAAAAAGTCAACTGACCTTGCATACATCTCCAGTGCAGAACACAAGCTGTCCATCATATAACTCTTATCATATAACTCCGCCTTTCAGTTTCCAAGGCAACTCACAGACTTTCTCTCTCTGCTGCTGAATTAGCACACAAGCTATTCGCTCCCTCTCTCTCTTGTAAAAGGAACAGTCCACTTTAGAACAATCCTTAAGATCTCATCACAATTCTAAGCACCTTATAGTATCTAACAGCCTGAAAGTTCATGTGACTGAAGCAAGCTAAAAACTGTTCAGCAAGCTTCCTATCCCAATTAAGTGGCAGTGCCCCAAATATTTCTTCATGCCCCTTCTCCCTCCCTCCACACCTTCTTACTCTGATTTCTCATCTTTTTTTCTCCAATCCCGATGAAGGGTCTCAGCCCAAGATATTGACTGTTTACTCTTTTCCATAGATGCTGCCTGGTCTGCGAGTTCCTCCAGCATTTTGTATGTATTGCTTAGATTTCCAACATCTGCAGATTTTCTCTTGTTTCTATTACTCGTAAAACATTTACAAAGATGTTACTGCATTGTTACTGATGGGTGGGGGGGAGGAAGAAGGCTGCACCCACGTGTCCTAGTGATGTCAGTAGAAGGTTTGCTTTTGCACAGTGAATTAATTAACACATATTACTGTGGATATCAACCTCCACTAATTAACACATTATGAAGTCTCAAAGAAAGCTAACAATTTAAATATCATTACTACTGGAAGTCACTGTAAAGCAAGTTTACCACTTCATTTAATACATTTAATACATTTATTTAAAGATTTATTACAGGGATAGGAGTAGGACCCCAAATTCACATATACCAACCTGGACACCATGTGGAAGAAGTCAACGGGAACAAGGAAGTTCATGTTAGAGGTTCAAAAAAACCCATAAAGGATTAAATAAAGCAATAATGAGAAAAGGTAACAAAAGGGTTAAGTAACTGGTCAGACAATGCATTCCTTTTCCTCATTGCAAAAGAAAGTTATTAACTGTGTTTCATTTACCAAGATGACTGTAGCCAGACACATATGCAAAACAGAAATGCTGAGCATTCACACATTTTTGTACACTACGGCTATTTAGCCATATAGCCCATCTCATACACACCCACCCCCCAGTATTCTTCCCTGTCCTTTAGCAGGAAAAGACTACTCAAAGCACCAAACTGGAAGGAGCCCTTTTCAGTATCAGCAGTTCATGTTTGGAGAGGGGCCTAGCCATCATGGGCTCTCATATCATACCATTGGTTCTAATTGGAGGTTCAGAACTTATGCAATATACAAATCCAGTCAACCTTTTTACCTCCCAACTTCCCTCATCCCACAATATCATAAACCTCTGACAATCAGTCATTTTATTGAAGATTCTCATGAGATCCCATCAAGACAAGTAGTAAGGGTGGAACTAGTAAATACTGTCTTAAAATTAGTCCTATAGACAATATTTTAATTCATTATTGCACTTTGGAAGGACAAACCAAGGTAGAACATACAAGGTAAATGGTAGAACATTGAGGAGTGCAGTAGAATAGAGGGATCTGGGAGTACAGATACATAATTCCCTAAAGGTAGCGTCACAGGTAGATAGGGTCGTAAAGAGAGCTTTTGGCACATTGGCCTCTATAAATCAAAGTATTGAGTATAAGAGTTGGAATGCTATGGTGAGGTTGTATAAGACATTGGTGAGGCTGAATTTGGATTATTGTGTGCAGTTTTGGTCACCTAATTACAGGAAGGATATTAATTAAGGTTGAAAGAGAGCAGAGAAGGTTTACAAGGATGTTGCCAGGACTTGAGAAACTGAGTTACAGAGAAAGGTTGAATAGGTTAGGACTTTATTCCCTGGAGCATAGAAGAATGAGGGGTGATTTGATAGAGGTGTATAAAATTATGATGGGTATAGATAGAGTGAATGCAAGCAGGCTTTTTCATCTGAGGCTAGGGGAGAAAAAAACCAGAGGACATGGGTTAAGGGTGAAAAGGGAAAAGTTTAAAGGGAACATTAGGAGGAGCTTCTTCACACAGAGAGTAGTGGGAATGTGGAGTGAGCTGCCAGTTGAAGTGGTGAATACAGGCTCACTTTTAACACTTGCGAAAAACTTGGACAGGTACATGGATGAGAGGGGTATGGAGGGATACGGTCTAGGTGCAGGTCAGTGGGACTAGGCAGAAAAATGGTTCGGCACAGCCAAGAAGGGCCAAAAGGCCTGTTTCTGTGCTGTAATGTTCTATGGTTCTATCATACATTCAAGCAAAGAGTATGATATGGTTCAAAATAAAGTAAATTTATTGTCAAAGTATGCAGACCATATACAACATTGAGATTCATCTTCTTGCAGGGAGCCACAAAACAAAGAAACATGATAGAATCCATGCAAAACCCCACACAACCACAAATGACAAAATATCCAAATGTGCAAAGAAAATACAAGTCATGCAAACAATAAAAAAGTAAACACATAATACACAGCATTTATGGATACAAGCATTTACTTTTAAATAAAGTTAAAATTTTAATTTCTGTTAAATGGGGTGATCAGTGCACTAAAAGTTAATATTTGAGGTTTTAATCTTCAAACTTTTTCTCAGATGGTCAAAGGTTTTGCTGACATGCTGATCGTTATTCAATATGAACAAAATCTAACTTCGTGGAGAGATGGGCCCAAGATATGTTGTGGCTTATATTATCCAGACCATAAAACACATGATTTACTGAGCAGCGTGATTCTCACCCTTCTTTATGCCAGAGACCTGATCTGCCTACTTCAAGCACGTCAAGGCACTGAAGAAACACAACTAATGATGCCTCAGTAAATTCATAGGCAAGATAAGCAAATTAATGTTTATCTTCGCTAAGGTCACTCAATACTGAGAGCCTAATTACATTTAGTCAATTCTGTTGGGTAAGTCATTTTATTCAAATATTTGACACCAGAATTCCAAAATTCTATTCCCTAGTCTGTTATCTCCTCTGTGCTCATAGAGGAAAAGATCCCCAAAACCTCTTTGAAAGAAAATGTTAACAGCTACCTAGAATCCTGGGAGTCACTGAAAGTGGAAAAACACACAGAAGCCTGACATGAGCAATGAAAGGAACACATAATTCCACAAACTATGACCATCTTGCCCCCTCCATGCACTTCCTGCTTTCTCCACTTCTTTGGCCCTATAGACACCTCAGAATTCACAGAATTGAAAGGAAGGTTAAGCAAAAGCAACAGTAGCAGACGACAAACTAAAAGAATTATTTAACTTCCTGTTGTATTAATCAACACACATTTTAAAAGAAATTTCTAATACACATTTATTACATGCCAAAACTCACAAAGTCATCTTGACTATTCTTGTTCTCACCCTGACTTTCCACATTGTTGCCTCTGAACAGTATAGAACAGGATCAGGCCCTTTGGTCAAAGATGTTGCGCCAAACTAATTAATGATACATAATCCCATATTCTCTGCAATATTCATGTGCCTATCTAAGAACCCTTTAAACACATCTAACTCCACCACCACTCCTGGCAGTGCATTCTAGGCATACAACTGAGTAAAAAAAGAAACTTGCCTCATATATCTACTTTGAATTTTCACTCTCACCCCTTAAATACATGCTATTATTGGTCATTTTAACCCTGTAAAAAAGATAAGAGAAGTTAGCTATGCCTGTCATAAATCTTATAAACCTATCAAATTTCCCCTTAACCTCTGCTACTCCAGAGAAAATAACCCTACTTTGTCCAGTCTCTTCTCTTAGCACATGCCCTCCAATCCAGGCAGCATCCAATCCATATCCTCTCCATAGCCTACACATTCTTCCTATAATGAATCATAGTTTCCTCTCCAAAGCCCTAATGAAGGGTCTCGGCCCAAAATGTTGACCATAAATTTTCCATTTTCCATAAATGTTGCCTGGCCTGCTGAGTTTCTCCAGCATTTTTGTGTGTATTACTTTGATTTACAGCATCTGCAGATTTTCTCTTGTTCCTCTCTACCACAGCCGACAGAGGCGTTGATCCCATCTTATCTATTTCCTGTATCTTTGCTCTTATCCACTCTTCCCAAAATCATACCCTCAATCCCACCTGTTTCTGCATTCAATGATCATCCATTACAATTTCTACCAACTCCAAAAAAATTCCATCAGAATGCACACATTTCCCTCCCCTCCCTTTCAGTATTTTGAAGAGATCATTCCTTTATCAATACCAAAGTCTGCTCTCCTGTTACCATCAACTACTCTCAATTTTATGGTACTTCCCCACGAAACTAAAATAATTATAGCACCATATCTGTTCCTTCACCTCTTCCCTACCCAAGATCCAGGGACCCAAACAGATTTGTGTTGAAGCAACATATTACCAGTGCTTCTCTCAATCTAATGTATCATAGCTGGTGTATCCCAATATAGTTTCCTCTACATTGGAGAAAACAAATGCAGATTGGTTGATTGTTTTGCTGAGTATTTTATTCAGTCAATAGGAGTGAGCCTGGGTTTCTGGTTGCCTACCAATTTAGTTTTCCAACACACTGCTGTACATGAACTTCAGCATTTTTCATTGCAAGCTTAAGCAACAACATCTCACCTTCTGTAAAGGCACTCTTCAGCTTTCCAGACTCAATATCATAACGGCCAACTTGCTCTTTTCATTCGCAACTTTCTCTTTTCATTCTATCTGTAACAGAACTGGCCCGTTCTGCCAGTTATTCAGCTGAGAGCTCTGCTCAGCTTTCCTGTTCCATTAGTGCAGTTTGGACTACAATTCTGCTATGAATAAGATATATAGAATGTAGGATATAAAACAATATAATGCAGTACATGCCCTTCAGTCCACGATGTTGTACCACCCTTCTAAACTACTCTAAGATCAATCTAACCCTTCCCTTCCATATAGTCTTCTGTTTTACTTTCTTCTATGTGTCTAATATATCTGTCTCTACTGCCACCACTGGCAGCACATTCCACACACCCACCACTCTGTTAAAAAACATACCTCCGACATTCCCCTATCCAATCACCTTAAAATTGTGCCCTCTCAATCAATGCCTCTTATCATCTTGTACACCTGTCAAGTCATTTTTTTCATTCTCCTTTGCTCCAAAGAAAAATGCCCTAGCTCACTCATACTCTCATCATAAAACACATTCTCCAATCCAAGCAGCATACTGGTAAGCCTCCCCTGTACTCTAAAGCTTCCATAACCTTTTTATATTGAGGTGACCAGAACTGAATACATTATTCCAAGCAACAGAAAATCTGCAGATGCTGGAAATCAAAGTAATATACACAAAATGCTGGAGGAACTCAGCAGGCCAGGCAGCATCTACGGGAAAGTGATATCTCATCACTTTTTCCTCCCCCCGATTTGATGATGGGTCTCAGCCCAAAATATCAACTGTTTACTCTTTCTCAAAGATGCTGCCAGTCCTGCTGAGTTCCTCTAGTATTTTGTGTGCAATATTCCAAGTGTGATCTAACCAGCGTTTTTTAGAGCTGCAACCATGGCTCTTGAACTCAATCCCCCAACACATCATATGCCATCTTAAACACTGTATCAACTTGCGCAGCAACTTTGAGGGATCTATAGACTTGCACTCCAAGATCCCTCCGTTCCTCTAAACTGCTAAGAATTCTCCCATTAACCCTGCACTCTGCCTTCAAGTTTGACTTTCCAAAACCACAGAGGGGATCACCAAGGTCTCTCCAACACTCACCCCCCCAAGTTGGAACTCTTACTGGGGGGAACACTGTATATGAAGAGCACAAAACATCGTTATGTACCATTACCATCCACTTGCAACCACTGTCTCATTATTGTCAGGAATGAGGTACAGGAACATCAGGCTCAGATTGCCAGGTGGGTAACAGTTTCTTTCCCCAGGCTGTGAAATTAATAAATACCCTGCCACCAATTATGTCTCGTCACTAGGACATGAGCTGTTTACTGTTCACTATTACTGTTTACCTTTGCTGGGCACAACATGCATTTTGAATTATATTTTAATAAATTACTGTATTTGTGGGAAGACTTTGTTTTAAATGATATGTGTGATACATGTATTATAGGTGCACTGTGCTCCAGGAGGAATGCTGTTTCATTTGGTTGTATACATGCGCAGTCAGATGACAATAAACTTGAACTTTCCTGAATGAATTCCATCTGCCACATTGCAGCCCAACTCTGCATCCTATTAATATCATGTTGTAAGCTACAACAACCTTCTATACTATTCACAATTCCACTAACCACTTTACTAACCACTTTTTCACTTACCCATCCAAGTCATTTATTAAAATAAATCACAAAGAACAGGAGTCCCCCTCCTGACTTTCTGAAGGAGCCTGCCATGGGGAAGCTTGTCAAATGCCTAACCATATACAGCACATTAATTTGTTTTCTCACCTGAAAGAATTCAGAATCAGAATGAGAATCAGGTTTATTATCACCGGCATATGTCGTGAAATTTGTTAACTTAGCAGCAACAGTTCAATGCAATACATAACATAGAAGAAAAAAATAATAAATATGTAATTACAGTGTGTATGTATATATATATATATATATATAATAGATTAAAAATCATGCAAAGACAGAAATATGTATTTAAAAAAGTGAGGTAGTGTTTTCAGGCTCAATGTCCGTTTAGGAATTGGATGGCAGAGGGGAAGAAGTTGTTCCTGAATCACTGAGTGTGTGCCTTCAGGCTTCTGTACCTCCTACCTGATAACAGTGCCCTGCCCTGGGCATGCCCTGGGTGCTGGAGGTCCTTAATAGTGGATGCTGCCTTTCTGAGACACTGCTTCTTGAAGATGTCCTGGATACTTTGTAGGTGAGTACCCAAAATACAGCCAACTAAATTTACGACCTTCTACAGCTTCTTTCAGTCCAGTGCAGTAGCCCCCACCCAACCGACCCCCCCCCCCCCCCAAGCTCCCATCCCATCCCATGCAGCTCTCCACGGTACATCTATAGAAACTTTTGAGTGTATTTGTTGACATACCAAATCTCTTCAAATTCCTAATGAAGTATAGCTGTCTTGCCTTCTTTATAACTACATCAATATGTTGAGACCAGGTTAGGTCCTCAGAGATCTTGACACCCAGGAACTTAAAACTGCTCATTCTCTCCACTTCCGATCCCTCTGAGGATTGGTATGTGTTCCTTTGTCTTACCCTTCCTGAAGTCCACAATCAGCTCTTTCATTTTACTGACATTGAGTGCAAGGTTGTTGCTGCAACACCACTCCACTAGTTGGCATATCTCACTCCTGTACACCGCTCATCTCCATCTGAGATTTTACCAACAATGGTTACCATCAGCAAATTTACAGATGATATTTAAGCTATACCTAGCCACACAGTCATGGGCATAGAGAGAGTAGAGCAGTGGGCTAAGCACACCCTTGAGGTGCACCAGTGTTGATCATCAGTGAGGAGGAGTTATTACCACCAATCCATACAGATTGTAGTCTTCCAGTTAGGAAATCAGGGATCCAATTGCAGAGGGAGGCCCAGGTTCTGCAACTTCTCAATCAGGATTGTTGGAATGATGGTGCTAAATGCTGAGCTGTAGTCGATGAACAGCATCCTGACATAGCTGTTTGTATTGTTTCTGTGGTCTAAGGCTGTGTGAAGAACCACTGAGATTGCATCTGTTGTTGACCTATTGTGGCGACAGGCAAATTGCGATGGGTCCTGGTCCTTTCTGAGGCAGGAATTCAATCTAGTCATGACCAACCTTTCAAAGCATTTCATCACTACAGATGTGAGTGAGTGCTAGTCATTAAGGCAAATCACAGTATTCTTCTTCGGCACTGGTGTAATTGTTGCCTTTTTGAAGCAAGTGGGAATGTCTGCCTGTAATAGTGAGAGGTTGAAGATGTCCTTGAATACTCCCGCTAGTTGGTTGGCACAAGTTTTCAGAGCCTTACCAGGTACTCCATCGGAACCTTCTGCCTTGTGAGGGTTCACTCTCTTTAAAGACAGCCAAACATTGGTGTCTGAGACAGAGATCACAGGGTCAGGCTATAAGGCTGTCTTTAAAGAGAGTGAATCCTCGCAAGGTGGAAAGTCCCAATGGAGTACCTAGAGATATCTTCATAGGGATATCTCACAGATATGCTGCAGGGATCTTCACAGCTGTAGCCATATTCTCCCTTTCAAAGTGGGCACAGAAGGCGTTGTGAAGATTCATCTGGTAGTGAAGCATCGCTGCCATTGGATTTTGCTTTGCAGGAAGTAAAGTGCTGTACATTCAATGTCGCTGGCAACTTTATTCAAAATTGTCTCTTCACCCTTGAAAGAGCCCTCCACAAATCATACCTTCAGTCAAGTACTGAGGAATAACCTGCCCCTCACAAAGCCATAATGACTATCCCCAATCAGTCTATGCTTCTCCAAATGCTTGTAAGCCCTATTTCTAAGGATCCTCTCTAATAATTCGCCCACCACAAACTTAAAACTTACTGGTCTATAATTCCCCGGCTTTTTCCCATTTCCTTTCTTGACAAAGGAATAACATTTGCCACCCTCCAATTTTCTAGTGCTACTACTGGGGCCAGTAAAGGTTCAAAGATCTTCGTGAAAGGTGCACCAATCTCTTTCCTTGCTTCTCATAGTAATCTGTGGCCCGTAACATCCCATCCAGCTCCAGAAGCTTATCAATCCTAATGTTTTTCAAAACATCCAACACATCCACTTTCTTAATATCATTATGTCCCAGCATATCAGCTGTGTAACACTATCCTCACATTTGTCGCGGTTCCTACTAGTGAATACTGAAGCAAAATATTCATTAATACCCCCCACCACACCCTCCAACTCCAGGTATAGGTTTCCTCTCCCATCTCTGATCAGTCCCACGCTCATTGCTGCCATGCTCCTGTTCTTCACATACATGTAGAACACTTTGGGGTTTTCCTTAATCCTACCCACCAGTGCTTTCTAATGCTTGCTCTTCCAAGCCCATTCTTACGCTCCTTCCTGGCTACCTTTGTAAATTTCTAGAGCCATGTCTGATCCTTGTTTCCTAAACCTTATGTATGCTCTTTCTTCCTCTTGTCTAGATGTTCCACATTTTTTGTCACTTTACTGTCCTTTCACTGCCTCAGTGGGACAAACCTACCCAGAACTCCATGCAAGTGCTCCCTAAACAAACTCCACATCTCTGATGTGCATTTCCCTGAGTGCATGTGTTTCCATTTTATGCTCCCAAGTTTACCTAATAACATCATAATTTGCCCTCCCCCAATTAAGTATTTTCGTGTACCTCGGCTCCTTTCCCTGTTAAGGCTAGGTTAAAGGTCAGGGAGTTGAGGTCACTGACTCCAAAATGCTCACCCATGAAGAGATATATCAACTGACCAGGTTAATTGCTTAGTATCAGATCCAGTATGACCTCTCCTCCAGTTGGCCTTTCTACATATTATGTCAGAAATCCTCCCTGGATGCACCTAACAAATTCTGCCCCTAAGCCTTTTGCACTGAGGAGGTACTAATCAATATTAGGGAAATTGAAGTCATCCATGACAACAATCTTATTTATGCACATTTCCAAATTCTGTTTCCCAATATGCTCCCCAGTGTCTCTGTTGCAATTGCAAGATCTATAGAATACTCTCAACAGTGATTGCTTCTTTCCTGTTTCTGACTTCCATCCATTCTGACTCAGTAGACAATTCCTCCACGACATCCTTCTTTTCTGCAATTGTGATACGATCCCTGATTAGCAATGCTACTCCCCAAACACTTAACTCCCTACCTGTCCCTTTTGAACTATCTAAATCCTGGAATATCCAGCCGCCCTTATGATGCCATTGTCTCTGTAATGGTCAAGATATCGTAACTCGATGTAGTGATCCATATTCTAATTTCACACTTGTTACTGATACTTCTGGCACTAAAAAAAGACACACTTCAACACATCCAGCTGACTACAATTATGCTCTATCCACTTCCTATCTTTCCTCACAGACTCACAATATACTGCATCTACATTTACACCAACTGTCCCACCCTCTACCTATCACTCTGGTTCCCATCCCTCTGCCAAGTTAGTTTAAACCATCGCCAAATGCTCTATCAGACCTGCCCACAGGATATTGGTCCCCCTGGAGCTCAACTGTAACCCATCTTTTTCATACAGGGCATACATTTCCCAGAAGAGATAACAATGATCCACATATCTGAAACCCTGCACCCTGCACCAATTCTTCGGCCACACATTCTATCATCCTTTTCTTTCTCTCAGCACAATAAATCTGAAAACTGACTTACTTCCTCTCTTCTGAAGTTCTAATGAAGAATCTGACATCTGAAATGTTAACTCCATTTCCTTTTCAGTGGGTGCTGCCTGACCTTCAAGGTCACAAGACAAAGGAGCAGAAGTGGGCCATTTGGCCCATCGAGTCTGCTCCGCCACTCCACCATGAGCTAAACTACTCTCCCATCTAGTTCCAATTTCTGGCTTTTTCCCCACATCCCCTGATACCCTGACTAATTAGATACCTATCTAATTTTCTGATACCCATAATTTTCTGATTTTTTTTTTTCATTTTCAAATTTCCAGCATCTATACTTATTTAAATTTTCAACACAGCTTACCATTCCCAAAAAATATCTCTATAAAGTTGAAATTTAGTAGTGGTGATGCACTTACAGCTGACAAAGATCTTTCAATATGAAGAGCAATGAGGATAAATATATTCGACACTGTAAAGAGAGAAAAATGCTCACATTGATGATTTTGATTCCAGATTTATATTAATGAAACTGCTATTCACACTAACATGTAATAATGTTAATAAATTCAGAAACTGAATATTTAATCTTCCACTATACAAATGCTTTACTAAAAAATCTTTTTAAAAATCTTTTCCATTTTATTTTATATTGTTATCCTGTTAGTTCATTTGTTCTGTAATATGCTTGAATATACAATAAAATCCAAGAGACACATCGTCAATTCATTGATTTATTCTTTCAAAATGTTGAACACATCCTTCAAGTATTCCTGTAGCCCTTTGCTTCAAAGAGCAAAATGATAGCTGTTCATTAAGTTGCAACTTGATATCAATTTCGTCTGCAGTATTTATCTTTGTCCAGCTGGTAGCGCAGTGACATCAGTGCCAGACTCCAGAGCGAAGGTTCCCGAATTCAAACACACTTTCCATCCATGCTGGGTTCACTGTTGAGCTCATAACTCAGCCTCGTAAAAAAAACAACAAACACTGACGTGGGGGACCATTCACAGAATCGTTCCTCCAAGACAGCCACTTGAAAAAATAAGTAGTTGCTGAGGTTCTGGCAGAGTATGGCACACAAAAAAATTAACATTATGTACATTATGCCTTCCGTACTTCACAGTACTCCAGTAATTACCTTCTCAAAGTCTATTAATTGTATTACATGGATTAAAACAGTCTGTTCTGTTACTTCAAATAAATGCAAAGATAACATCTAACAGAAAACCAAAATAATGCAGTGAATTTTAATCACTTGCATTCCTCCCTCTCACAAATCCATTTCTCCCTTCCTGTAAGCAATTCAAGATGTTCAGCACTTCCTTGAATTTTTCTTGATAATAGAAATGCCCCTTATTTCTACCATCAACTGTTAACATTGTTCTTTCAACGATTAAGCTCAATTAACTTGGGTAAAAAGAATGATATCCCAATACACATGCAAGGAAACACTACTATTTACATCTTGCCAACACATAAATTTCCATTCACTTCTGTGTCTTGCTTAGAATTTTTAGTCTTCTCTACTTCCATGAGGAATTGTCTCTTTATAACAGTCTTAATACATTTATCTTGAATAAATCATTCTCAAATTTTTATTAGTTGTTGTAAATTGCCCCATGATTAGATTAGGGTTAATACGGGCTTGTCAGGGGTTGCAGGGCAGTGTGGCTCGAAGGGCCTATTCTGCATTGCATCTCTAAATAAATAAATCCTGGGTTTTGAAGCCTATTTTTACAATGCAACTATGTTTAGATCAATTCTGGTGAGTCTACATTGATTCCTTTCTATGGTAAATACATCTTTCCTGAGAGAAGGTGCCAACAACCAAACACTGTATTCCATTTGAGTTTTATGAAATAATCTTGGTCTTGACTGCTGAAACAGAGGGAAAAATAACTTAGCTGCAACAGAAAATATCTTTTCACTGAACTACAATACCAGTTCTTCAATACTGGAGACAAGAACCTGAAACCAAATCTCCTTAGCACCAGGACATCATGGCCCAAAAGGCAAAGATGTGCCACCTGTTAAGTATTCAAAATGATTTCACTTGACTAAGATAATTTAAATCTAAGTAGCTCAAAGTAGCTCCTGGAAACACATCAACTTTATTGAAATGAGTGTCACTTTATTCTTCTTCAGGGGCTTCACTGGTATAATGTAATTACAAACCTCACAGTATCGATACGCAAATGTGGGTTACAAACTGGAAAATGGGTAATCATGTTGCAATCAGTAATACAGAATCTTTTTCAGGAAATAATTTTTGATTTCCTGGTTAAGATAACACATGTTTGTGGTAGGTCATGTTTAACAAATCTACTAGAGTTTTTCGAGGAGGTTACAAGGAAAGTGGATGAAGGGAAGGCAGTGGATATAATCTACATGGACCTCAGTAAGGTCTTTGACAAGGTTCCGCATGGGAGGTTAGTTAGGAGGATTCAGTCGCTAGGTATACATGGTGAGATAGTAAATTGGATTAAACATTGGCTCAGTGGGAGAAGTCAGAGAGTGGTAGTGGAGGATTGCTTCTCTGAGTGGAGGCCTGTGACTAGTGGTGTGCCACAGGGATCAGTGCTGGGTCCATTGTTATTTGTCATCTATATCAGTGATCTGGATGATAATGCGGTAAATTGGATCAGCAAATTTGCTGATGATACAAAGATTGGAGGTGTAGTGGACAGTGAGGAAGGTTTTCAAAGCTTGCAGAGGGACTTGGACCAGCTGGAAAAATGGGCTGAAAAATGGCAGATGGAGTTTAATACAGACAAGTGTGAGATACTGCACTTTGGAAGGAAAAACCAAGGTAGAACATACAAGGTAAATGGTAGGGCACTGAGGAGTGCAGTAGAACAGAGGGATCTGGGAATACAGATACAATATTCCCTAAAAGTGGCATCACAAGTAGATAGGGTTGTAACGAGAGCTTTTGGTACATTGGCCTCTATAAATCAAGGTACTGAGTACAAGAGTTGGAATGCTATAGTGAGGTTATATAAGGCATTGGTGAGGCCGAATTTGGAGTATCGTGTGCAGTTTTGGTCTCCGAATTATAGGATGAATATCAATAAGGTTGAAAGGTTGCAGAGAAGGTTTACAAAGATGTTGCTGGGACTTGAGAAACTGAGTTACAGAGAAAGGTTGGACTTAGGGTTAGGACTTCATTCCCTGGAGCGTAGAAGAATGAGGGGAGATTTGATAGAGGTATATAAAATTATGATGGGTATAGATAGAGTGAATGCACGCAGGCTTTTTCCACTGAGGTTAAGGGAGCAAAAAAAACAGAGGACATGGGTTAAGGGTGAAGGGGGAAAAATTTAAAGGGAACATTGGGGGGGGCCTTCTTCACACAGAAAGTGGTGGGAATGCGGAATCAGCTGCTAGATGAAGTGGTAAATGCGGGCTCACTTTTAACATTTAAGAAAAACTTGGGACAGGTACATGGATGAGAGGTGTATGGAGGGATATGGTCCAGGTGCAGGTCAGTGGGACTAGGGAGAAAAGTGCTTCGGCACAGCCAAGAAGGGCCAAGAGGCCTGTTTCTGTGCTGTAATGTTCTATGGTTCAATGTTTGTGAATATTTAAATAATATACTAAAATTTGCTGAATAAGACCTTAATTTTATTTATCTTTTGCCAAAATGCTGCAAGTTTTAAAATATCATTAATACTATTTTCAAATAAATGTAAGATCTATTTAAAATGCAAAAGTATTTAACACATTCAAGTACAAATTAAAACAAATTTTAATTTTAGTCCAAATGTTCTCACTCACCAATAATCAGATATGAACCTGGCCAAGTGCTGGGGTCACTCAAAGCAAATGCAATAATCTGAACTGGATCCACAAGGATTCCATACCTGTATAGATAGTTGTCATTAATATCACAGCTGAATCTACAAACTAAACAACGTTCATCAAGATAAACTGGGAGAAAAATGCTATTATATATACATACATGTACAGACCACATCAACAAAGGCTTCCATAGTCTCATTAAAATTAAAAATACAAATTATTAGAAAATTACTGTTCCAAATGTTAAAATTAATAGTTACAAATTTTACCTCAGTACTATTATAACTACAGGTGCAATACATACGTGATCAAATTTTCATACACCATATGTGTATGTGTCAAAATCTGTGGAAAAATTAAGGTAATTAACATAAATAAACAGATTTACTTATTAAAATGACTTCATAGTAAATTTTCTACAAACTTCTAATACTAAATACAGTAAGGCAATGTTGACAGTAGGCTTACAGAAATGGTTGTCCCAATTAATATGAAATAAAATTAATCTTGTATTCTTTCAGTGTTAAATATTCCACGGTTTACACCCGATTGTGAATAGTTACTCCTTACTTGATGATGTGATAGTGATATCTAATATCACTTTTATACAAGTGAATTATTCTGGAATATTACAACACTTAATATCTACAAATTAATAAAATCTTTTTAGACAAATTCAAACAGTTGAATTACTACTTCACTGCATCAAAAATAAGTATCCTAAAAATCTAATGCTTCTTCTACTGCTGGTCTTAGAAACCACTGTGTACAAAGCTAGGCAGGAAATTAAACACCACCTCCAAAATCACCCAAGCTGAAGTTTTCTTCAGTGTTTGTAGTGAGAAAACTTTGTGAAAAGATACTGCTGTTTCAAAGGCAAATAAAGAGTGGATGGAGATGGACGTCTTTCTAACATGTTTGCTCCAAGTCGAAATCCAAATCAATAGAGAGTATGGATTATGATCAAAGATTAAGGGAGCCAGGGCTTTACTCTCTGGAGAGAAGGAGGATGAGAGGAGACATGCTAGAAGTATACAAGATATTAAGAGGAATAGATAAAGTGGACAGCCAGCGCCTCTTCCCCAGGGCACCACTGCTCAATACAAGAGGACATGGCTTTAAGGTAAAGGTTCAAGGGGGATATTAGAGGAAGGTTTTTTACTCAGAGAGTGGTTAGTGTGTGGAATGCACTGCCTGAGTCAGTGGTGGAGGCAGATACACCAGTGAAATTTACGAGACTACTGGACAGGTATATGGAGGAATTTAAGGTGGACGGGACATATGGGAGGCAAGGTTTAAGGGTCAGCACAATATTGTGGGCTGAAGGGCCTGTACTGTGCTGTACTATTCTATGTTCTATGTTAACAATGAGTACTCCTGTTTGAGCACTGTTGGGGGGCATGACCTAACTGGGGGAAGCAACAATGACTGGCCTCTGGCACAGAGTCTTGCGCTGTGGCTCAGAAGGGTAGGGAAAGGAAGAGGATGGCAGCAGTGATAGGGGACTCTATAGTTAGGGGATCAGACAGGCGATTTTGTGAACGCAGGAAAGAAATGCGGATGGTAGTTTGCCTCGCAGGTTTCCAGGTCTGAGATGTTTCTGATTGTGTCCACGATATCCTGAAGTGGGAAAGTGAACAGCCAGAGGTCGTGGTACATATTGGTACCAATGACATAGGTAGGAAAAGGTAGGAGTCCCTGAAAAGAGACTACAGGGAGTTAGGAAAGAAGTTGAGAAACAGGACATCATGGTTAGTAATCCCGGGACTGCTGCCTGTGCCACGCGACAGTGAGTATAGGAATAGAGTGAGGTGGAGGATAAATGCGTGGCTGAGGGTTTGCAGCTGGGGACAGGGACTCAATTTCTGGATCACTGGGGCCTCTTTTGGAGTGACCTGTACAAAAAGGACGGGTTGCACTTGAATCCAAGGGGAACCGATATTATGGAAGGGAGGTTTGCTAAAGCTATTGGGGAGAGTTTAAACTAGAATCACTGGAGGGTGGGAAACAAACTGAAAAATAGAGGGCTCTGGGTAACCCTTGGTAATTTCTAAAGTAAGTGCATGTTCAGTACAGTATTGTGGGCCAAAGGGCCTGTAGGTTTTCCATGTTTCTATATTTATTCTTCTAACTCTGAAGGACCATTAGTGAGCCTATAATATAAATCAGCAAAGTGATTATTACCATATTTTTTTCTAAGTTCCAAAAATATTTCACCAGCTGATTCCCCCAACAATTCCCCCAACTGCCATGATGTTCTTCCTAATCAAAAGTACAACTCCCCTACTTCTCTTAAGCCTGTAACATGTGCAATGGAGAGCAGTGGGCTACTAGTCCGGCTCATCCCTCAACTATATTTTTGTTGTGGCTATATGTCCCATGCATCAATCTATACCCTAAGTTACTCTGCCTTACCTGTCAGACAATAAAATAAATTGAGTATAGTCTATAAGACCTTAATCACTTCCTGTCTAGCTCCTGCCTGTCCTGTTTACTCAACATGCTTGCTTTAACATTTGTACTTGCTTTAACTGTTCCATCAGCCATACTCCTACTAGTCTTGTATAAACATTACGAGATCTAGGATATTAGTTCTCCTCCAATTTGGTCAGAGGTCATGATCTTACAATAAAGAATTGGCTATTCAGGATAGAGATGAGATGACAAATTCCTTATTTATAGTGTAGCAAATAATATGCAATTCTCAAATAGCTTACTCATGCTTCTTTCTCATTTGACCTTATGTACATGACATAAAAATTTGAAACTTCAGGAACTCTAATTCAGAGACATTGAACAAAACAAAGTTGTCACATGAAGGTAGAGCCAAGGTCCGTAACATGAAAGAGGATTAAAAAAAGAAAGACCTAGATATTACGTTTGTAACTACAGTGAAATTTCATTATTGCACTATCAGTTAATTGGGGCAGCCACTTATTTGGGACAACTCTTAAAGAACAAAGACTAATTGAGAAAATAGTCATGGTTCCCTTAGTTTATTTGGGACACTATGCTGCCTAATTGGGACAGGAAACTTGCTGAGCAGTTTCTAATCAGCATCAATTACATGCACTTGTGTGACCATTAGACACATCATGCTAAGAGCGAACAGTTTTTAAAATAGTGTCAGTTGCACGTGTATGTGTTAAAAAAGCAGTGATTTTTGGCACTGATAGTTGGCAAGAAATAAACAAAAAGACAATTCAGAACTCTTTTGCTCACTGCAGTTTCAAACATTCAGGCTCGGAGATGCCAGAAACTGCCTGAAGTAAAAACAAGATAAGTTCACTACTTCAGCAAGTTCAGAACCATGTAGAATTTGAAGTTATTAACAATCATCTTGAACGCTACAAAGAAAACGAAGACTTGGAGGATGCAATATTTGAAAGCATTGTATGAAGGCAGTCCTTTATCTGTATTAGGTGTCTGTGCTGATTTTATTCATTTACGGTCAATCAAAAGAACATAGCAGCATACACTGGTTGAAGTCCTCCACTGATAACTTAGAAACTAATACAATTTTATAGTACTGTAGTAGCGTTGGTAGTATTCCAACTCATCCTGAATTTCATTTAAATACATAAATTATTACTCAGTTAAATGGTAGTTTTACATCTTTTTATTTATTTTCATGAAACTTTGGCTAATTAGGGCAGCTGCTTAATTGGGTCAAAATGTACTGGTCCCAATTTGTCCCAATTAAGCAGAATCCGATGTATATCCATTCAGATGAATTGAAATAGTACATTGTAAATTCACACAATGTGGTATAATTCTCACAAGAGAGAATCTGCAGATGCTGGAAATCCGAGCAACACACACAAAAAGCCGGAGGAACTCAGCAGGCCAGGCAGTATCTATGGAAAAAAAGTACAGTCAATATTTTGGGCTAAGACTCTTCGGCAGGACTCAGTCCTGCTGAAAGGTCTCGACCCAAAACATCAACTGCACTTTTTTTCTCCCCATAAATGCTGCCTGGCCTGCTGAGTTCTTCCAACATTTCATACATAATTCTCACTTTTGTTTTCTCAGAAAAACCTCAGCAAAGTACCTACCAGCACAACCACAGCCCAATTCAAAATTCCACGGTAGTTAACAAATCCACTGGAGGAACTAAACAGAGATTCCCGTGCTCTGTGGCAACTGCAATGTGAGAAAAAACACACAAATCCAATTTACTTGAACTGATCTTATAAGAATTCTTACTATCTATACTAATTTACTGGTATTTGATTGTGATTACCAACCAGCAAGCTCAAATAATAGTCTTAATAGAGATAGAGATAAACTATTTGCTATGGTTTGGAAATCAAGGAAAAGGAGACCTAATTTGGAAAAAAAACAAGAGACAACTTCCCCCTCCCAGAAGCGAAAGGTTATCAGAATTTAGAGAAATCAATGTTCATGCCATCGGGTTTAGAATTTAGAATTTATTTAAATCCTACATCCATCCCACAACGTGGAGGAGTAAAAATCTTTTTGTTATGACTCCGTCCCAATGTACAGACATGAGAACTTAGAAGTCTAATGGCTTGTAGAAAGAAGCTATCCCATAACCTGTTGGTTCTGGCTTTAATGCTGCGGTACTGTTTGCCAGATGGAAGCAGCTGAAATAGTTTATGGTTGGGGTGACTGGTGTCCCCGAAGGCCTTTTTTCTGCACCTGCTGCTATAAATGTCCTCAATGGAGGGAAGTTCACATCCACAGATGTCCATACCACTCTCTGTAGTGCCTGTACCAGGCGGTGATACAGCCAGTCAGGATACTCTCAGTTGTACTCCTGTAGAAGGTCTTAAGGATTTGGGGGCCCATGCCAACTTTTTCCAGAGGTGGAAGACATGCTGTTGTGCTTTTTTTTAAAAAAACCCACAAAGTTGGTGTCTACAGTCCAGGTGAGATCATCGGAGATGACCCAGGCAAAATATGAGGAGCTGCTCCTTGAATCTGAGTATGGCCTCCTCATGATAATGAGAGGGGGCCATGAATGGACATGTCACTGTGGGAATGGGAAGTTGAATTGAAATAGCTGACTACCAGGAGACCCTAGCTGTTGTGGCAGACAGAGCAGAGGAGCTTGATGAGCTCTAAAATCTACTTTCTCACACCTTCAAGCCTCAAGCTCCAGTTTGGGATTTGGGCTGCAGAGTCACCCAGGTTACCGATGCCAAAAATAATTTAACACCATATCCAGCGGGCAGCATAGTGAAAGGTAGCAGAGTGGTAGGGCTTTGGCTCAACGGGCTTAGGTGGTAACGAGGCGAGGTAGGTTTACCTGTGTTAATTGCAGAAAGGAAGTGTTATATGAGTGAGGCCGGTTTTCTGTGCTTGGCATCAGATGTGGGAGGTCCAGGAGTCGCCCCGGCCTCCCGGACAGCCGTATCTGCACCCGGGGTGTCGAGCTGCAGCTCCTAAGGGACCGCGTTAGAGAACTGGAGATGCAGCTCGATGACCTTTATCTGGTCAGGGAGAGTGAGGAGGTGACAGAAAGGCAGGTGGTCACACCAGGGCCACGGGAGACAGACAAGTCAGGAGAGGGAAGGGGAAGAGTCAGGTACTTGAGAGTACCACTGACCTGTACCCCTTAACAATAAGTACTCCTGTTTGAGTACTGTTGGGGGGGGGGGGCACAGCCTACCTGGGGAAGCAAACAGTGGCCATGTGTCTGGCAAAGAGTCCGGCCCTGTGGCTCAGAAGGATAAGGAAAGGAAGAGAAAGGCAGTAGTGATAGGGGACTCTATAGTTAGGGGGTCAGACAGGCGATTCTGTGGATGCAGCAAAGAAACTCAGATGGTAGTTTGCCACCCAAGTGCCAGGGTCCAGGATGTTTCAGATCACGTACAAGATATCCTGCAGTGGGAGGGAGAACAGCCAGAGGTCGTGGTACATATTGGTACCAATGACATAGGTAGGAAAAGGGAAGAGGTCCTGAAAAAAAGAGAACTGGGAGTTAGGAAGGAAGTTAAGAAACAAGACCTGAAAGGTAGTAATCTCGGGATTACTGCCTGTGCCACGCAACAGTGAGTACAGGAACAGAATGAGGTGGAGGATAAATGTGTGGCTGAGGGATTGGAGCAGGGGGCAGGGATTCAGATTTCTGGATCATTGGGACCTCTTTTGGGACAGGTGTGACCTGTACAAAAAGAACAGGTTACACTTGAATCCCAGGGGGACCAATATCCTGGTGGGGAGGTTTGCTAAGTCTACTGGGGAGAGTTTAAACTAGAATTGTTGGGGGGTGGGAACCAAACTGAAGAGACTGGAGAAGTTGGCTCACAAATAGACAAAGCTTGGAGACAGTGTGTGAGGGAGGATAGGCAGGTGTTAGAGAAGGGATGAGCTCAGACGGATGGTCTGACATGTGTATCTTAACACAGTATTGTGAACAAAGCGGATGAGCTTAGAGCGTGGATCAGTTCTTGATGCTTTGATGTGGTGGCCATTACAGAGACTTGGATGGCTCAGGGACAGGAATGATTACTTCAGGTACTGGGTCTTAGATGTTTCAGAAGGGGCAGGGAGGGAGGCAAAAGAGGTGGGGGTGTGACGCTGTTGATCAAAGATAGTGTCACAGCTGCAAAAAAGTTGGATGTCATGGAGGGATTGTCTACAGAGTCTCTGTGGGTGAAGGTTAGGAGCAGGAAGGGGTCAATAACTTTACTGGGTGTTTTTATGGGCTGCTCAATAGTAAATCGGCTGTGGTCAAACCTGGAGAGGGATGGGCCTCGCTAGGTTTCAGATGTCCAAGACACGCCGCATGATGAGCACACCAAAAAGCAACTTCACACTGGATCGGGCGCAGCCCAGGTTACCAATGACCACACTATCCATCTCACACCAGGGCAGACACAATAAATGTGCTACTGGTGTTTCAATACAGAAGATCTGTGGCAGAGAGAACACCACAATCACCACCTGGAATGTAAAAACGCTGAACCAAGCAGGGAAACTCAAGGAACTCACGCATGAGATGGAAAGACACAAATTGTACCTCCTTGGGCTCTGTGAAGCCAGACGGAAGAACGCTGGAGAAGTGCATACCGAGGAAAGACATGTACTCAATTATAGCAGAGAAGAGAACAGACATGAAAATGGCGTAGGGTTCCTAGTCAACAAATCCATCAAGAACATTATCCTAGGTTGTCAACCAGTGTCGAGCAGGCTCATGACCATCCGCCTGCAAGTAAAGCCATTCAACATCACAGTGGCACAAGTCTATGCCCCAACAACAGACTACGACGATGAACACATTGACGAATTCTATAAGAAACTACAAGATGTCATTGACAAGGTGGACAAAAAAGATATTTTAATCATTCAGGGTGACTGGAATGCCAAGGTGGGTAGAGACGCACAAGATGATTGGGGGGGATCTCATCAGTCCTTCATGCAATGACACCTCCAATGACAGGGGACTATGCCTGCTGGAATTTGCGAGTTATAACAACATGGTGCTGTCGAACACACTTGATGAGCACAAAGCATCCCGAACCTGGCATGGCATGGACCTGGCATGCCCCCAATGGTCAACATCACCAGACTGACTACATCCTGGTGCAAAGGCCGCACAAATCCAGTGCCAACAGACCGAAGACCAGAACATTCCCAGGAGCTGACGTGGGCAGTGACCATGACCTTGTCATGATGACTATCAGAGTGTGCTTGCGGAGAATCAACAAGTCAAAAAACAGCTGAGATTCGACCTTGAAAGACCCTGCCACCTCTGAAGAATTTCAGGCAGCAACGGGGGGTGGGGGGACATTTGCACCAATACTCCTCCTTGATGAAGACCTGAAGACAACCACAAATAATTTTAACACAGTGATGACGGAAACAGCAAGCAAGATTCTAGGGAAAAACCACCACAAGTCTAAACCATGGGTCACTAACAAGATACTGGACATGTGTGACACAAGGAGGAAATTAACGAAAGATAAAAACACAGCAGAGGGAAGAACAGAATACAGAAAAATCAATAAGGAAATCAGGAGGGAAATTAAGGAAGCAAAGATGGATAGCCAAACAATGTGTGGACATTGAAGACAGCCTCTTCAACAACACAAAGAAGGCATTCCAACTGGTGAAAGTACTTACCAAAGCAAAACAAGCCAAAGTGAACACCAACCAAGACAAAAATGGCAAAAGTCTCACAGAAGAAAAGGAAACATGGAAAGGTGGACAAAGTACTGTTCAGAACTGTACAACTACCAGAGCAAAGAGGATCCAAGCGTGCTGAAAGTACAGGAATCTTCCAATGAGGATGACTATCCAATAATGAGTGAAGAAGTTGAAGCCACAATACGATCACTGAAGTGCAGGAAGTCAGCAGTTGACAACATCCCTGCTGAACTGTGGAAGCATGGAGGAGAGGCTACGATAGACATGCTTACCATCATCTGCAATAAGATCTGGCAGATAGGTGAATGGCCCACACCTTGGACTCAGTCGCTGATCATTGTGCTTCCCAAGAAAGGCAATCTCTAACTCTGCCAGAATTACCATACCATTAGTTTGATCAGCCATGTAAGCAGAATCATCTTGAACAGATTGAGACCTCAGGCAGAAGACATCATTGCCGAGGAACAAACAGGCTTCCGTAAGGGCAGAAGACCACTGAGCAAATTTTCAACCTCTGTGAGAAATACCTTCAGCACCAGAGGGAGTTCTACCACGTCTTCATAGACTTCAAGAAGGCATTTGACAGAGTCTGGCATGTTGCC
The DNA here is from genome assembly GCF_030144855.1 of Hypanus sabinus. Lineage (NCBI taxonomy): Eukaryota > Metazoa > Chordata > Chondrichthyes > Myliobatiformes > Dasyatidae > Hypanus > Hypanus sabinus. The sequence continues at coordinate 14,365,167 of NC_082722.1, read as the reverse complement.
TTATGGGCCACCATGGAGAAATCCATCAGCTTTACACCAAAGTAACCAGTGCAGTACTCGCTCAGGGCACCATCGGGGAGTGGTTCCATACCTCTGTAGGAGTCCATCAGGGCTGCATCCTCTCTCCCACTCTCTTCAACGTCTTACTGGAACAGATTATGAGTGATGCCCTTGAAAATCATGTGGGCACAGTCAGCATCGGAGGGAGAAACATCACAAACCTAAGATTTGCTGACAACATTGATGGACTTGCAGGAAAAGAGGACGAACTGGCCAACCTACTCAGCCATCTTGACAGAACCTCCACAAAGTTTGGAATGGAATTAAGTGCCGAGAAAACCAAGCTCATGGCAAATGCCAACGGTGCCATCACAAAAGACATCTCAGTCCATGGTCAGAAACTTGAGACAGTGCAGCAATTCAAATACGTGGGGGCAATCATCAGTGATGAAAGATCAAGACCAGAAGTCCTGGTAAGAACTGCACAGACAACGACTGCACTATCCAAACTCAAGACAATATGGAGGGACAGCAACATCACCATGAAGTACAAGATCAGACTCCTGCGTGCATTGGTATTCTCCATCTTCCTGTATGCATGCGAGACATGGACCCTCACAGCAGGATTACAGACGAAGATACAGGCATTGGAAATGAGATGCTATCGCAACACCTTGGGCATCTCCTACTTGGACCACGTCCCAAATGAGCAGGTCCGCAAGACCACCCAGCACCACATTGGCCCTCATGAAGACCTTCTCACAACAGTGAAGAAAAGAAAGCTGAGATGGTACGGCCACGTAACAAGATCCAGTGGCCTTGCAAAGACTGTTCTACAAGGAACTGTGGAGGGGAAAAGAAGGAGAGGCAGACAGAGGAAAAGATGGACGGACAACATTAAAGAATGGACAGGGAAAATACCTGCGGTGACCCTGGCTCTAGCACACAACCGCAACAGATAGAAAAGACTGGTGCAAAGCTTGTCACGACAGCTCCCCGACAACTCCACCAGGAGTTAAGGGTGCAAGGCAAGGCAATAGTAACAGGGATATTGAGGAGCAAATAGGGAAACAGATCCTGGAAAGGTGTAATAATAGAGTTGTCGTGATGGGAGATTTTAATTTCCCAAATATCGAATGGCATCTCCAACAGGAAGGGGTTTAGATGGGGTGGAGTTTGCTAGGTGTGTTCAGGAAGGTTTCTTGACACAATATGTAGATAAGCCTACAAGAGGAGAGACTATACTTGATTTAGTATTGAGAAATGAACCTGGTCAGGTGACAGATGTCTCAGTGGGAGAGCATTTTAGAGATACTGATCATAAATCTATCTCCTTTACAATAGCATTGGAGAAGAGATAGGAACAGACAAGTTAGAAAAGCACTTAATTGGAGTAAAGGGAATTATGAGACTATCAGGCAGGAAGTTGGAAGCTTAAATTGGGAAAGATGTTCTCAGGGAAAAGTACGGAAGAAATGTGGCAAATGTTCAGGGGATATTTGTGTGGCGTTCTACATAGGTATGTTCCAATGAGACAGGGAAGTTATGGTAGGGTACAGGAACTGTGGTGCACAAAGGCTGTAATAAATCTAGTCAAGAAGAAAAGCTTACAAAAGGTACAGAGAGCTAGGTAATGTTAGAGATCTAGAAGATTATAAGGCTAACGGAAAGGAGCTTAAAAAGGAAATTAGGAGACCCAGAAGGGGTCATGAGAAGGACTTGGCGGGCAGAATTAAGGAAAACCCCAAGGCATTCGACAAGTATATGAAGAGCAAGAGGATAAGATGTGAAATAATAGGACCTATCAAGTGTGACAGTGGGAAAGTGTGTATGGAACAGGAAGAAATAGCAGAGGTACTTAACGAATACTTTACTTCAGTATTCACTATGGAAAAGGATCTTGGTGATTGTAGTGCTGACTTGCAGCAGACTGAAAAGCTTGAGCATGTAGATGTTAAGAAAGAGGACGTGCTAGAGCTTTTGGAAAGCATCAAGTTGGATAAGTCGCTGGGACCGGATGAGATGTGCCCCAGGCTTCTGTGGGAGGTGAGGCAGGAGATTGCTGAGCCTCTGGCGATAATCTTTGAATTATCAATGGAGACGGGAGAAGTTCCGGAGGATTGGAGGGTTGTGGATGTTGTTCCTTTATTCAAGAAAGGGAGTAGAGATAGCCCAGGAAATTATAGACCAGTGAGTCTTACCTCAGTGGTTGGTAAGTTGATGGAGAAGATCCAGAGAGGCAGGATTTATAAACATTTGGAGAGGTACAATACGATTAGGAATAGTCAGCATGGCTTTATCAAGGGCTGGTCATACCTTACAAGCCTGATTGAATTTTTTGAGGATGTGACTAAACACATTGATGAAGGAAGGGCAGTAGATATAGTGTATATGGACTTCAGCAAGGCATTTGATAAGGTACCCCATGCAAGGCTTATTGAGAAAGTAAGGAGGCATGGGATCCAAGGAGACATTGCTTTGTGGATCCAGAACTGGCTTGCCCACAGAAGGCAGCGTGGTTGTAGATGGGTCATATTCTGCATGGAGGTTGGTGACCAGTGGTGTGGCTCAGGGATCTGTTCTGGGACCCTTACTTTGTGATTTTTATAAATAACCTGGATAAGAAAGTGGAGGGATGGGTTAGTAAGTTTACTGATGACCCAAAGGTTGGGGGTGTTGTGGATAGTGTGGAGGGCTGTCAGAGGTTACAGTGGGACATAGATAGGATGCAAAACTGACCATAAGACCATAAGACAAAGGAGCAGAAGTCGGCCATTCGGCCCATCAAGTCTGCTCCTCCATTTCATCATGAGCTGATCCAATCTCCCCTTTAGTCCCATTTCCCCACCTTCTCACCTTTGATGCCCTGACTACTCAGATACCTATCAATCTCTGCCTTAAATACACCCATTGACTTGGCCTCCACTACTGCCCGTGGCAACAAATTCCATAGATTCACCACCCTTTGGATAAATGGCTAACTGGGCTGAGAAGTGGCAGATGGAGTTCAACCCAGATAAGTGTGAAGTGGTTCATTTTGGTAGGTCAAATATGATGGCAGAATATAGTATTAATGGCAAGGCTCTTGGCAGTGTCGAGGAGCAGAGAGATCTGGGGGTCCGAGTCCATAGGATACTCAAAGCTGCTGTGCAGGTTGACTCTGTGGTTAAGAAGGCATATGGTGATTTGACCTTCATTAATTGTGGAATTGAATTTAGGAGGTGAGAGGTAATGTTGCAGCTATATAGGACCCTGGTCAGACCCCACTTGGAGTACTGTGCTCAGTCCTGGTTGCCTCACTACAGGAAGGATATGGAAGCCATAGAAAGGATGCAAAAAAGATTTACAAGGATATTGCCTGGATTGGGGAGGATTCCTTATGAAAACAGGTTGAGTGAACTCGACCTTTTCTCCTTGGAGCAACGGAGGACCAGAGGTGACCTGATAGAGGTGTATAAGATAATGAGAGGTATCGATCATGTGGATAGTCAGAGGCTTTTTCCCAGGCCTGAGTTGATGAGGAAGGACAGGCAGGGGACAGAACATAACTGTAGCCAGTTGAAGGGGTTGAAATGTGTCTATTTCAATGCTAGGCGTATTAGGAACAAGGAGGATGAACGGAGCATGGATTAGTACATGGAACTATGATATTGTGGCCGTTACTGAAACTTGGTTGGAGAAAGGGCAGGATTGCATGATGCAGGTCCTGGGGTTCAGGTGTTTTAAAAGGAATAGGATGGGAGGTAGAAAAGCGTGGTGGGGAAAGAGTGGCATTGCTGGTCAGGGATAGTATCACGGCTCTAGAAAGGGAGGACGCTGTAGAGGGAGTGTCCACTTAGTCGGTCTGGGTATAAGTCAGAAAATAAAAAGAGATCAATCACTGTGCTGGGAGTAGTCTATAGGCCCCCAAATAGCCCTCGGGACACCGAGGAGCAGATAAGTAGGCAGATTTTAGAATGGTGCAGGAAATACAGGGTAGTAGTTATGGGTGATTTCAACTTCTCTCATATTGACTGGCATTTCCTGAGTGCAAGGGGGATAGATGAGGATGAATTTGTCAGGTGTGTTCAAGAAAAATTCCTGACACAGTATGTGGACTGACCGACGAGAGGAGAGGCTATACTGGATCTAGTTCTGGGTAATGAACCTTGTCAGGTGACAGTCCTCTTGGTGAGGGAGCACTTTGGTGAGAGTGACCACAACTCCCTTTGCTTCAGCATAGCTATGGAAAGAGATAAAATCAGACGAAATGGTAAAAACTGGGGAAGGGCTAACTTTGAAGAGATGAGGCAGGAACTAGCAAGAGTAAATTGGAAACAGATGTTCAAAGGGGAAAGCACAGAAGTAATGTGGGAGAAGTTTAGGGACCGCTTGAGCTGGGTTCAGGATAGGTTTGTCCCACTGAGGCAAGGAAAAAATGGTAGGAAAACGGAACCGTGGCTGACAAAACACGCAAGGCAACTCGTCAAGAGGAAAAAGGAAGCATATTTTAGATATAAGAAGCAGGAAGTAGAGGGGCTCATGAAAAATAAAGGGTAGCCAGGAAGGAGCTAAAGAAAGGACTTAGGAGAATTTGAAGGAGGCATGAGAAGGCCTTGGCATGTAGGATTAAGGAGAACCCCAAGGCGTTCTATGCGTATGTGAAGAACAGGAGAATGACAATAACGAAGGTGGGACTGCTAAAAGATAAAGAGGGCAACATGTGCCTGGAGGTGGAGGAGGTTAGGGAGGTCCTAAATGAATACCCTTTTTCAGTATTCACAAGTGAAAAGGATTTTGATCAGGGTGAGGTCGAAATAAAGCAGGCCTGTGTGCTAGACAATGTGAAGATTACAGAAGAAGTGCTGGATCTTCTTAAAAACATCAAGATTGATAAATCCCCAGGGCCAGATATGATACACCCCAGGTTGTTGTGGGAATTGAGAGGAGAGATCACTGGAGCATTAGCTATGATCTTTGAATCCTCTTTGGCTACAGGGGAAGTGCCAGAGGACTGGAGAATTGCAAATGTAGTTCCTTGTTAAAAAAGGTAATGGGGAGAAACCCGGGAACTATCAACCAGTGAGTCTTGCATCGGTGGTCTGTAAACTACTGGAAAGGATTCTTAAGGATAGGATCTACGAGCATTTGGAGAAATACAGTCTACTCATGGATAGTCAACATGTCTTTGTGAAGGGAAGATCATGCCTCACAAGCCTGATTGAGTTTTTTTGAAGAGGTAACAAAAGAAATTGATGAGGGGAGGACACTGGATGTAGTCTACATGGACTTTAGCAAGGCACTTGACAAGGTCCCGCATGAGAGACTCATCCAGAAAGTCATGAGGCATGGGATAAGTGGAACCTTGGCTGTTTGGATAAAAAGTTGGCTTAAAGGAAGAAAGCAGAGGGTAGTTGTGGAAGGAAAGTATTCTGCCTAGAGGTTGGTGACTAGTGGAGTGCTGCAGGGATCTGTCCTGGGACCCCAGCTATTTGTGATTTTTATAAATGACCTGGATGTAGAGGCGGAAGGATGGGTGGCACGCAGGTGAGAAACTGCTAGAAAATTCAGCAGTCTAATGAACAAGGAGGCGATTAAAAGAGAGAGAGAGAGGACTCTGACTTGGTTTTGATAACACCTTTAATTGTGACCTTGAGAGAGAGAGTACAGCGCGAGCTGAGAAGTCACCAAGCTTACAGCTCAGAGCGGTTGAGCTAACAGACGGCTGGAATTTTGAATGGAATATAAAAAAGTTGAGGCTTTTGGTCTGATAACGGCAGAGGAGGCACAACACGGGAGAATTACTGAAGCTACCCGAGAAACCTCTGGTGGAGTTTAAGACCACAGAGAGTAGAGGCCATGGACCGATTAATTTTGACCCCTGATTACCAGTGCAGGTAAGAGCTTGCCTGTGGGGGTCTGCTGGTGGTGAATCCGTGCCATGGGTTAGTAGACCATTCCCTAGAAGGGGCTCTGTCCATCTGTGTCTGTGTGGGGTTCACAAGAAGTGACTCTAAAGACTTCGAATGCAAGAACTAAAGCTGCCAACTTACACAACACAAAGTGAACTGAGCTGCTTAAACTTACCTGACACCGCAAGACTGATATCTACCTCTGGGACTAATATCTTTGTATCCACACACACATTTATGGAGATGTATATACACAAAATAGTTTATAACCTGTATCATATTATTTGGTTTTAATGATATTAATTCATAGTAGTAATAAATATAGTCTTAATTTATAGTAAACCAGACTCCAGATGTGTTCCATTTCTGTTGGTCCTTTCAACTTGTCACAGGATTCGTGACATGGGTGAGTAAGTTTGCAGATGACACGAAGATTGGAGGAGTTGTGGATGGAGCTGCAGGTTGTCGAAGGTTACAAGAGGATATCGACAGGCTGCAGAGTTGGGCAGAAAAATGGCAGATGGAGTTCAATCCGGATAAGTGTGAGGAGATGCATTTTGGAAGGACAAACCAGAAGACTGAGTATAGGATTAATGGTCAGTTACTTAAGAGTGTGGATGAATAAAGGGACCTTGGGGTTCAAATCCATACATCCCTCAAGGTCACTGCGCAGGTTGATAGGGTAGTTAAGGCGGCCAATGAGATGCTAGGCTTCATTAACAGGGGGATTGAGTTCAAGAGTAGATAGGTCATGTTGCAACTCTACAAATCTCTTGTGAGACCGCACTTAGAGTATTGTGTTCAATTCTGGTCACCTCATTATAGGAAGGATGTGGAAGCCATGGAGAGGGTGCAGAGGAGATTTACTAGGATGTTGCCTGGTTTGGAGAACAAGTTTAGCAGAGCTGGGACTTTTCTCTTTGGAGCATATAAGAATGAGAGGGGACTTTAAGATAGAGGTCTACAAGATTATGAGAGGCATAGATAGGGTGGATAGTCAGTACCTGTTTCCCAGGGCACCAATAGCAAACACCAGAGGGCATATGTACAAAATTAAGGGAGGGAAGTTTAGGAGAGACATCAGGGGTAAGTTTTTTCACACAGAGGGTTGTGAGTGCCTGGAATGACTTGCCAGGGATGGTTGTGAAGGCTAAAACATTAGGGGTATTTAAGAGCCTCTTGGACAGGCACATGGATGAAAGAAAAATAGAGAGTTATGGGGTAGTGTGGGTTTAGTACTTTTTTTTAAAAGGATTTTATGGGTCGGCACAACATGGAGGGCTGAAGAGCCTGTACTGGGCTGTAATGTTCTATGGTTCTAGGGCTGAAATGGTTGCCTCAAGAGGACACAGGTTTAAAGTGCTGAGGAGTAGGTACAGATATGTCATGGGTAAGTTTTTTTACTCAAGAGAGTTGTGAGTGCATAGAATGGGCTGCCGGCAACGGTGGTGGAGGCGGATACAATTGGGTCTTTTAAGAGACTTTTGAATTGGTACATGGAACTTAGAAAAATAGAGGGCTATGGGGAAGTCTGTAATTTTTAAGGTAAGGACATGTTCAGCACAGCTTTGTGGGCCAAAGAGCCAGTATTGTGCGTAGGTTTTCTATGTTCCTATGTTTTAATAAACACCCAATACTCCAGATTAAATACAGAACTGTTTCAACAAAATAACATTTTAGAAAGATCACACTGGCTTTCAAGTTGTAATTAAGGATGTTAACCTTTAGTTAAGCAAGCTGTTCCCTTTGAATCAGCAAAAGTAATCTAGAAGTTTAAGATGACAAGAGGTTAGAAATAGGGAAACTATTCCCAATGACTAATAACGAGATATCAGAGACTCAAGATCATATATTAAACATTGATAGCGATTTTCTTTACTTTCAGAGAAAACTGTTAGGATGTAAATCCAGAAAAAGTGGAGGAGGCTGACTCCACAAGTAACTTTAAATAGAAATTGTCTGAAGATAAATTTAACACTAGGATTGAACAGAGACAAGAAAATTATCTCTTTCAAAAATGCAATCGACGTCAGATCTTTCTTTCCCATAAGTTTTAATGATCTTCTGGAATCAAAATGACAAATAATAATTGTAAAGAATTTCTCAATGAAAAAAACCCATTAATGGCTAATTGTGTGCACATAAACATACAATATACTGCGAGAGATCAATTGGAAGATGTTTTCCAAGGCAAAGAGAAATTATTAAAGGTTTATTATCAGCAGACTATCATCTAAATTTGATGTTTCTTACTGAAAGTGGGACTTCGGCTATTTTTTGCTAACATTAGTGATGCCAGTGCTCGGGTCTGGCCCTGAGACTACGCGTGTGTACAGTCTCACCACATCTTCCTGCGCATCTCCTCCACCAGATCCTCGTAGAACTTGGACCGCTCGGTGGTTTGGGGCTTCACCCGAACCGAGTGTCTTTGCGTACTCTTCCTTGCTATGTTTGACGATACGCTGGGGGTCTCGGTTTTCCTGTTCGTGTCATCCATTTCACCCTCCCTCACTAGCCTTCACTCCTCCTCGTCTTTTCAAATCCCAACCGACCCGCCGCGCGGCTGGAGCCGGGACGCGCGTGTCCTGACGTCACCTATGATGTCATTTCTCTCTTAGTCCGAGTAGACAACAGCACAGAAACCGGCTCTTAGGCGTATCTAATCGGGACTGAACTGTTATGCTGTCTCTTCCATTGATCTGTACGGGAACCATAGCCCTTCATACCCCTCCCATCCATGTATTTATCCAAACTTCTTTGAAACCTTGAAATTGAGCTCAAAAGCACCACTTCCACTGGTAGCTCGTTCCACACTCTCACGACCCTGAGTGAAGAAGTTTCCCCTCATGTTCCCCTTAAACTTTTCACCTTTCACTCTTAACGCATAATCATCCCACCCAACCTCTGTGGAAAAAAGCCTACTTGCATTTACCCTATCTATAGCCACCATAATTATGGACCTGAACCAGATCCTTCTGCCACACTTCTCAGTGCCCTATCATTCACTGTGCAAGACCTACCCTATCTGTTCCTACCAAAGTGCAACACCTGGCACTTGTCTGCATTAAATTCCATCAGCCAATTTTTCCTGCTGGTCCAGATAGTTTTCCTCACTATCCACTACAATCTTGATGTCACCTGCAAATTTGCTGATCCAGTTCACCACATAATTTTTCAAACCATTGAAATAGATGAGAAACAAAAACAAACCCGGTACCGATCCCTGCAACACAACCCTAGTCACATACTTCCAGTCAGAGAGGCAACCATCTGCTACCACACTCTGGCTTCTCCCACAAAGCCAACGTCTAATCCAATTTACAAGCAACAACTTTCCCGACCACCCTCCCATGCTGAAGTCCACATAGACAACATTCCTTACCTTCATCCACTTTCCTGGTAACTTCCTTGACAAAGTCTGTAAGATTGGTTAGACACAACTTACTAAGCACAAAGCTGTGGTATTATCACTAATCATTCCATGTCTATCTGAATACTCATATATCAAGTCCCTTATAATATCTTCCAATAATCTTCCCACAGCTGATGTCAGGCTCATGGGCCTATAATTTCCTGGTTTATCTTTAGAGTCTTTCTTAAACAGTGGAACAACGTCAACCATTCTCCAGTCCTAGCGTATCTCACCTGCCGAAAAGGATGATTTAAGTATCTCTCCTAGAGCCTCTGCACTTCTGCACTTGCCTCACACAGAGTCTGAGGGAACACCTTGTCAGGCCCTGGGGATTTACCCACACTGATTCACCCCAAGGCTGCAAACACCCCCTCCTCTGTAAGCTGTATAGGGTCCATGAAATTCATGCTGCTTTGGCTCACTTCTATAGACTCTGTGTCTGTCCCCAGGTAAATAAAGATGCAAAACAAAATCCATTTAATATCTCCCCCATCTCTTTTGGCTCCACATATAGATTACCAGTCTGATCTTCCAGAGGACCAATTTTGTCCCTTACAATCCTTTTGCTCTGAATGTATCTGTGGAATCCCTTAGGATTCTTCTTCACCTTGTCTGCTAGAGCAACTTCATACCTTCTTTCAGCCCTCTTGATTTCTGTCTTAAGCGTTCTCTTTCATTTCTTATACTCCATAAGAACATCATTTGATCCTACCTGCCTTTACCTGCTATGTACCTCTTTTTTTAACTAGGTCCTCTATATCTATTGAAAACCAGGTTTCCCTAAAACTGTTATCTTTGCCATTTGTTCTGACAGCCACACTTAAACTTTGAAATCACAAAATTGCACCTTTGAAGGCTTCTCACTTATGAGTACACCTTTCCCAGAAAACAGCTTGTCCCAATCCACACTTGCCAGATCTTTTCTGATACCATCAAAGTTGGCCTTTCTCCAATTTAAAATCTCAACCAGCAGACCAGACCTATCTTTTTCCATAATTACTTTGAAACTACTGACACTACAATCACATAATGATAGTAATGATTGCCGTATGAAATAAAGTCAATGAATTTTTAGCACAGTTACAGTTTGCCAGGCATAATGTTGTAGACATCACTGAATCATGGCTGAAAGAAGAATATAGCTGGAAGCTCAATGTCCAACGATCAAAAGGATATGCAGGAAGGCAGAGGGGTTGGTGTGGCTCTGTTGGTAAAAAAAAAGAAATCAAATCATTAGAAAGAGGTGTCATACGATTGTAAGGTGTAGAATTGTTGTGGATATAGCTAAGGAACTGCAAGGGTACAAAGATCCTGATGGGAGATATATACAGATCCCCAAACAGTCATAAAGATATAGTCTACAAGTTACAAATTGAGATTTTAAAAAATGCATACCAAAAGGGCAATTTTACAATAGCCAAGGGGGATTTCAATACACAGGTAGATTGGGAAAATCAGGTTGGTGCAGGATTCCAAGTGGGAGATTTTCTAGAATGCCTACAAGATGACTTTTTAGAGCAGCTTGTGGTTGAGCCCACAAGAGGATCAGCTATTCTGGACTGGGTGTTGTGCAAAGAACCGTAATTGATTAGTGAGCTTATGGTAAAAGAACCCCTAGGGTAAAGTAATCATAATATGACTGAATTCACCTTGAAATTTGAGAAGGAGAAGCTAAAGTCAGATGTACCAGTATTTATAGTGGACTAAAGGAAATGTGAAAGGAATGAGAGGAGTTGGCCGGAATTTTTTGGAAGAGAACACTGCAGAGCAGCAATTTGGAAGGTACAGGATATATACATCCCAAAGTGTATTCTAAAGGCAAGATAACACAACCATGATTAACAAGAGAAGACAATGCCAACATAAAAGTCAAAGAGAGGGCATATAATAGAGTAAAAATTAGTGGTAAGTTAGAGGATTGGGAAGCTTTTAAATACAAACAGAAGGCAACTAAAAACATAATTAAGATGTTAAAGATGGAATATGAATATAAGCTAGCCAGTAACATTAAACAGGATACCAGAAGTTTCTTCAGATACATAAAAGGGTGAGAGTGGATATCAGACTGCTTGAAAATGACACTGGTGAGGTAGTAATGGGGAACAATGAAATGGCAGACAAGCTGAATAAGTATTCTTCACTGTGGAAGACACTAGTAGTGTAAGTTCCAGGTGTCAGGGGTCATGAAGTGTGTGAAGTTACCATTACTAGTGAGAGGGTTCTTGGGAAACTGTAAGGTCTGAAGATAGATAAGTGACCTGGACTAGATGGTGTACAACCCAGGGTTCTGAAAGATGTGGCTGAAGAGATTGCGGAGGCATTAGTAATGATGTTTCAAGAATCACTAAATTCTGGAATACTTCTGAAAGACTGGATAATTGCAAATGCCACTCCACTCTTCAAGAAGGGAGAGAAGCAAAAAAAAAAGGAAATTATAGGCCATTAGTCTGACCTCAGTGGTTGGGAACATTTTGGAGTCGATTGTTGAGGATGTAGTTTCAGCATACTTGGAGACACATGATAAAATAGACTGTAGAGTCAACATGGTTTCATCAAGAAAAAATCTTGCCTCACAAATCTGTTGGTGTTGGAATTCTTTGAAGAAATAACAAGCAGGATAGACAAAGGAGAGTCAGTTGATGTTGGGTACTTGGATTTTCAGAAGTCCTTTGACAAGGTGCCACACATAAAGCTGCTTAACAAGCTATGAGTCCATGGTATAACAAGAAAGATTCTAGCATGGATAAAGCAGTAGCTGATGGGCAGGAGGCAAAGAGTGGGAATAAATAGGGCCTTTTGTGGCTGGCTGCTTTGACCAATTCTTTTTACGTTATATGTCAATGATATGGATGATGGTATTGATTACTTTGTTGCAAAGTTTGTAGATTATATGAAAATAGGTGGAGGGGCAGCCAGCTTTGAGGAAATAGAGAGGCTATAGAAGGACTTAGTCAGATTAGGAGAATGGCAAAGAAGTGGCAGATGGAATTCAGTGTCAGGAAATGTATGGTCATGCACTTTGGTAGAAGAACTGAAGTGGTTGACTATTTTCTATATGGAGAGAAAATACAAAAAACTGAAGTGGAGGAAATCTTTGTGCAGGATTCCCTAAAGGTTAATTTGCAGGTTGAGTCTGTGGTGAGGAAGGCAAATGAAATGTTAGCATTCATTTCAAGAGGTCTAGAATCTAAAAGTAAGGATGTAATATTAAGACTTTATAAAGCACAGGTGAGGCCTCATTTGGAGTACTGTGAACCGTTTTGGGCCCCTTATCTTAGAAAGGATGTGCTGAAACTGAAGAGGGTTCAAAGGAGGTTTACAAAAATGATTCCAGGATTATCATATGAAGATGTCTCTGGGCCTGTATTCGCTGGAATTCACAAGAATGAAGGGATGATCTCATTGAAACCTATTGAATGGTGGAAGGCCTTGACAGAGCAGATGTGGAGAAGATGTTTCCTATAGTGGGAATGTATAAGACCAGAGGACACAGCCTCAGAATGGAGGAGCATCCTTTTAGAACAGTGATGTGGAGGAATTTCTTTCGCCATAGAGTGGTGAATCTGTGGAATTAAATGCCACAGGTAGCTGTGGAAGCCAAGTCTTTCTGTATATTTAAGGCAGAGGTTGTTAGATTCTTTATTGTTCAGGACATGAAGAGAAGGGTGGGGGGAGGCAGGAGATTGGGGTCAAGAGGAAAAAATGGATCAGCCATGATGAAAGCCAAAGGGCTAAATGGCCTAAACTGCTCCTGTATCTTATGGTTTTAGATGCAAATTTCTCCTGCACAAACTTCTGTCACCTGCCCTTTCTCATTCCCTAACAGATCAAGCACACTCTCGTTGGGACTTCTATAAACTGATTAGGAAACCTTCCTGAACACATTTGCCAAACTCTATCCCTCTAGTCCTTTCACAGTATGGGAGTCCCAGTCAACATGTGGAAAGTTAAATCCCCCTCTGTAACAACCTTATGTGTCTTGCAGCATCAGCGATCTTTCTACAAATTTGTTCCTTTAAATCCCGCGGACTGCTGGTCCGTAACACATGCCCCATGTATATGGTCATACCTTTCTCAACCCTCAGTTTCACCCAAAACGCCTCACTAGACGAGTTCTCCAGTCGGTCTTGACTGAATAGTGTCGAGGCATCTTCACTAACTAGTAAAACAATCCCTCATCCTTTAATCCCCCCACCTCCCCGCGGAACTAAAAGAACGGAACCCTGGAACACACATTTGACAAAAGTTGTTAGGCAATGTTTTTCCGCCGATTTTTGTAATTTAATTGAGATATTTACATATCTAATAATTTAAAACCAGAAGCTAAATCTATGGTTGACATAAATTCTGCAAATGCTGACGATCTTGCGCAACACACCAAATGCAGGAGGCACTCTACGGGTCAGGCAGTATCTGTGGAAGGAAATGAACACCACACACACACACACACACAGAATGCTGGAAGAACTGATGAAGGGTCTCGGCCCGAAACGTCAGCTGTTCATTTCCCTCCATAGAAACCCCCTGTCCCGCTGTGTTCCGCCAGCAGCTTCGGAGTTACTAAATCGATCGTTCTGCGTCTGGCTCCGTCGCTCGCAGTATCGGCTCTCTCTTGCTTTCCCCTAGCGACAAGCGCGCGGTGTTTGAGTGGCGGCGGCGGGTCCTTTACCGGTGGCCCGAGCTGCGCCTGCGGATATCGGATGCCAATGCCGCGGTCCGAATCGTATATTGTGGTGCCTCCCGGAGGGCTGGAGGAAAACTTTCTCAGTCTAGACGACATCCTGATGACCCAGGAGAAGGTCCCATGCCGGACAGAGACGGTGTTGCCGCGTCTTGGCTTCCTAGATAAGGGCGGTGAGGCCGATCTCATCCCCGAGGTAAGAGGTCTGATGAAGGCTCTCGGCCCGAAACTTCGACTATACTCTTTTCCATAGATACTACTTGGCCTGCCGAGTTCCTCCAGCATTTTGTGTGTGTGTGTATTTGGATTTCCAGCATCTGCAGATTCTCTCGGAGAAGAGAGAGGGCCTGCCTACTGCTAGATGCTCGTACATCGGCCGGGTGTAATGTTTGGTGTACATACAAATATTGGTCTGGACTCCGTTTTATTGGATGGATCTTTTAATTAAATATAATGGCATTTCACTCTGACACTTGACACTCTGAAAGGAGGGTGCAATCTTATTTGTTTGGGTTAGATTTTATTTTCTGATTATTGTTATATTCGCTCGCCAGGGGCATCTTCTAATTTGTTTTACCCTTAGATGCTTATTCATAAACTAAAAACATAGGTTGTTGTAAAGTGTTATGCTAGCCACTACGCTACCACGCCTCCCTATGTGTCTTGGATTACAAGTCTATAAGCATGCAGAGGAAGGCAACACAAGTGGAAAAGGTTGTGAAGCAGGCATATGGCATGTTTTCCTTCATTTGGAGCATCAGTTTAAAAGTCAGGAAGACCTTTAAGTTGTTGGGTTCTATTTGGAATATCGTGTGCCGTTTTGATGCACTCTAAAGCATGGGTCTGTTAAAATGTCCTTCAAATATATCTGCTTCTACCAACTACCCTGCAGGGCATTCCAGGTACCTACTGTTCTATTTATATATTTAAAAAAACTTGTTCATTTCCTTTAAAGATCCCCCTTCCACTATGCCCTCTAGTATTTAACATTTCCATATCAAGAGAAGATGCTCTCTCTGCCCTATCTATGCCTCTCATAATTTTATACAGTTCAGCCTCTGACATTCCAGCAAAAAACTTCCCAAGTTTGTCCAAGCTGTTTTTGCACTCTAATCCAGCCAGCATCCTGGTAAACATCTATGGCACCTTCTCTGAAGTCTCTCTATCCTTGCTTTAGTGTGTGTCAGAACTGCACACAGTATTCCTAATGTAGCCTAACTAAAGTTCAGATGATGAAAGTGAGCATGCCATATGCTGGATTTACCATCCTTTTTAATTGTGCTGCCTTTCTCTGTATGGAATGGACTTGTACCCTACAATACCTCTCTATATCAATTCACCTAAAGGTCTTGCCATTTTTCTGTATACATTTTGACCTCCCAAAGTTCAACAATTTATTTAGATTAAACTGCATATTAAATTAATTTGCCCAAATTTCCAACTGATCTATATCATATTTTGTCATTTAACAATCCTCCTCAGCAGCCTACCTTGTGGAACAGCCACTCTACTTTCTAGAACAGCCTACTATGTGATATCTTTTGTGAATCATGCACTTGGACATCCATGTCCCTAAGCAAATCCATGTTCTTTTTTCTTTGATTAGATTTTGTTAAAAATTAACTGTCCAAATGGACACTTTAACATATTTAATTCCAGTTTCCAGATCTTTGCCCACTTGCATAATCTGTAGTCTCACAATTTACTATGCTACTTAACATGTTAAATCAACAGGTATAGACTTTGGTGCCTTCATCAAAGTCAATGTCCTCATCCAGCCAGTATCAACATCAATGCTCAGTTACGTTTCATAGGCATTCCACTTTGTCTGCATGCCTGACACTGAGTTCCCAAAGCAAGCCCTCAAGCAATTTTCAGAATGATATCGTCAAAACATCTTTTAGAAAAAATTTCATTCTTGTGAGAATTCCAAGCCAAAGATTGGTCAAACATCCAGAGGCATTGAAGAAGGCACCATGCTCTTGGATCCCATTGGAAGCACATAAAGGCCATGCACAGACAACATGGAATAAATAATCCAGTCAACTTCCCTGGTCATTCTATCAAGCTCCTCCTGCCCCATCTCCAGCAGAGTCTGCAGACACAGTTGAGAACTCTCATTCACTTCAGAACCTATGGTTCTGCAGTGGAAGCAAGCCACCTTGAATTCAGGGAGCTCCTGCAGAGGTGGTTGGAGTTGTCAGTGGAAATCACGTACTGACACTAAATGGAGCTTCAGGGTGGAGACAACTTTGTGTCAGAGGTAATTCTGGCTACTTGAGTCTATCAGAACAAGTAACAAAATGTGAAGAACTGTTATCCTAAATCTTCTTTAGTAAATGTCTTGGGCATAAAATTACCAGATCCATTTCTAGAATTTATGGCAACAGTATCTATAGGAACAGTTATAGTTATATTAAACCACATGTTTTGGAGGTGCTTTCCCTATTAATAAAAAAAGTGACTAAAGATCTCAGGCAGGAAAACTAAATTGTGGGTTATTTATTTATTTACTTATTATTTCTTCATTTCATGATACAGTGCAGAGTGGGTCCTTCCAGCCAGTCAGGCCTCATCACCTGAACCCTAACCTGATTACGGGACCATTTACAATGACCAGTTAACTTACCTGGTATGGACTGCGTGAGGAAACCAGAACACCCACACATTCCATAGGGAGGATGCACAGAGGCTCCTTACAGAATGGTCCTGGAATTGAACTCTGAACTTGGGAAACACCCTGACGCTGTCAGAGCATTGTGCTGACTGCTGCACTACCATGGCACCCAAAGTATTAAGCAATTTAATTTGCATATTTCTTTGAAAAGCTTTATTAATTTTTTTTAGCAGGATTTCTTCTTGGGATTAAACAAATTATATTTTATTCCTTAAAGGAAATTTTATTTAAATTCATGGAAAGCTTTCATTTGGTGATGACATTCTCATCTCTGGTGTTGGAAGGTTGAAGGTTCTATGCTTGCATTTCAGTGATGCGCTATCAAAGGAATCATTTTGCATGAAATTCTAAACTGAGGCTACGTCCACACTAGACCGGATAAATCCGTAACCGAAACTTTTTCTCTTCGTTTTGACCCTCTGTCCACACTGAAACGGCGTTTTCCTCCCCTGAAAACGGAAATGTTCAGAAACACTCTCCAGAGTGAATAAATCTGAAAACGCCTAATATCCGTCGTAGTGTGTATGGGGTAACCGGCTATTTTTAAAACTGCTGTCATGACGTGCCGGAACAAATGGTGGTGGCAGTGGGGCATTTCATTGTCTCCAACGCCACAACAATATCTGACGATAGATGTGTAACAGCCTAATGTAACATTGTATGGAAATACAAGATAACACTGATGAAGACATGTTTTATACATTTAACAAGGTGCTTTATTAATATAAACACAAAGTACACTGCAGATACTGTGGTCAAATCAACATGTACAAACAAACTGGATGAACTCAGCAGATGCTGCCCGACCTGCTGAGTTCATCCAGCTTTATTAATGTATTGCTTGTGCAAACTTTCAATAGATGCAGTTGTCGTTTTTGCCCAGTACAGGTAGTTCCCGAGTTACGAACGTCCGACTTACGGACAACTCATACTTACGAACCAAGGAAAGAGAACACCGTCTGCCATTTTAAGTTGGATCGTGACGCTGTCCGCCATTTTAAGTCATTGCCATTGACACTGTGTTGAGTGTTGAATTTCGTATTTGGCTTAAATTTTTCTTGATTTTTCCTGACCCCCCCCCCCCCCCCCACCACCATTCTGGTTGGCTGGTGGCGCAGTGAGATCAGCGCCGGGCTTGAAAACGGATTTTCCCGGAGTTCAATCCAGTGACAGACCACTTCTGTGCCGGGTTGATGTCGATCCAGTGACTCCTGTACCATCTGTGCTGGGTTGATGTCGAGCTTGCAACTCAACCTCATTAAGAAAAACACTGACACCTCCAATTTAAATTCCCACGCGGAATATTGTGGAGGATCAAATACCCAAACCCGGCACAGCCCCCACTTGTCCCATTTAACCTGTCTCAGTGCGGTGGTCCTTAGGACCCGGTGGAGCTCGGGACCCGCTGCCCGTAGTGTTTCTGTTTCATTGACTTGAAGCGATCGTGATTGAAAATAAAGTGGAAATAATAAAACGTTTGGAATGTGGTGAAACACCATCGGTCATTGGAAAAGCGTTAGGCTACAGTCGGTCAACAATCAGAACAATTTTAAAGGATAACGGATAAAATGATAATAATGGAGCATGTGAAAGGCCCTGCCCCGATGAAAGCTACAATTATCACTAAACAACGCAGTGGTTTAATTATTGGAATACATACGTTTCTTAAGTGTTTTATATGCATAGAAAGGTGAAATATATACTAAGACAAACATTTGACTAACTGACGCTAAATAATACCGGATGTATTAGTTCCGACTTGCAAACAAATCCAACTTAAAGACGGACCCAGGAACAGAACTCATACGTAACCTGGGGACTGCCTGTAACTCATTTTATTGCACATGTTAAATACAGCAAAATAATACACAAAGACATGGCAAAAGTAAAGGCAAACAAATGAGGTAACAGCAAATTTCACTTTTGCCCAGTAACAAGCCTTATTGTATTTAGTTGTAGCTGTCGTCCCTTTCATCAGTGAAGAGACTAAGGCTGTAGGAAATGCTTCTGGACAAACGCGCACCAAGTCTTTAGTTTGGCAATTTCCTTTTAAGTTTTTCTACTCTGTAACTGGACAAATACGCACCAAGTATACCGTTTCCTTTTCGCTTGTTTTCTGTGTGTCCTGTACAGGAGGAGGAGATTTGCCCAAGTATCCATTTTAATGTGGGCAGAGATATTTTTAAAAACACCTAGTGTGGACGCCTGTCGTTTTTATGTAAAACCGGTGTTTTCAAAATTACCCGTTCTAGTGTGGACATAGCCTAAATCTAGCTCATGCATTTAAATATTTATAGCCATAGATAAGTAAGAGCACATGAGTTCTGATATCCTATCTAACACTTGTCAACAATTCCAATATTACTGCTGTGGATTATCAGATCAATTATCTCCTCCCTACTTGTGAGACAACATTGGTGCCATGTTTACCTATGTTAGAACAGTGATTGTGTTTCTATTTATAAAGTTTCTCATTGTCAATGCAGTGTTTTGGAATACACTAAGGATGTAAAAAGTGATGCTTTTTTTGCTTATCGTGTCTAGTTTTCGCGAGTGATGAACATCCCAAATTTCCATTTTTTCCAAGAATTACCAACTGAACTTAGTTTTGGATTGAGTTGCTGCTACTAATTTTTAAATGAATTTATTTTTATTTTAAAAGGGTACGAAGATAGAACTGCCTCTTTGGCTGGCGAAAGGATTGTGTGATCCCAAACGCCGCATTGTGTCTGCCAGCATTCCAAAGGTGTATAGAGATGGTTGGCGGACTATTTTCAGTGCTGATGCAAAGGTAGTGGATTTGCACAAAATGGGGCCATATTATTATGGGTTTGGAACACAGCTGCTGCATTTTAACAATCCAGAGAATACAGAAATTGCTCAGACTATCCTACAGGTGAGTATTCCATTTTGCTGCATGTTAATATGTCAGTTATTGAATAATAAGAAAATTCTGTGATTAATGAAAATAAAATTGGAATATTCAGCATATTTAAGAGAGACAGTGTCAAATATTCAAGCTGATTTTCACCAATGGCAAGAAGTTCAATGTGTAACATATTTCAAGCAAAAATTGAAGGAGGGAAAGAAAGTGGAGTATCTGATAGTTTGGAGTATACTGATTAAATGAAAAAAAAATCTTCCGCAGTATCATAGGTACTCCCTCTTATTACTCTTTCTCTCTCTCGCTCTCTCATTTTTTTTTTGACTTGTTTCGCAAACATTTTAATGAGGCACGGTTGTTTTTCTAACTTTGTTGAGCTACAGATCAGGTCACTATTCATCTTTTCTTTGCTAGTTTATTATCATGTCCTGTGTTTCTGAGCCAAATGTGCTGTTCCCCAGCAATTTATGAGTGAGAAGGGGAAGATTTAGCATGAAAAGCAACAAAATAACCCATGATGCTATGGCATTAGCTGTGTGAAAGGAAGAATTTCTTTAACATAGAATTTATCATATCTCATACTGTCCCAACTGATTTAACAACAACCTATTATATTTACTCCTAGAACATCTTAGACATTTCTCAATGGCAAGTCCTGGCTTTTAGTGGCTCGGGACAACTTGCTAACCAGAGTATTGAGGAAAATATTCTTTGAATAGAGCCATGAGAACTTCTAAAATACATCTGAGTCATTAGAGCAGGCAGATCCCTTGAAACAACAACACACACAAAATGCTAGTGGAACACAGCAGGCCAGGCAACATCTATAGGGAGAAGCGCTGTTGACGTTTCGGCCCAAAACGTTGACAGCGCTTCTCCCTATAGATGCTGCCTGGCCTGTTGTGTTCCACCAGCATTTTGTGTGTGTTGTTGTTTGAATTTCCAGCATCTGCAGATTTCCTCGTGTTAGATCCCTTGAAAGGTATTTTATTGAAAAGAGAGCATCTTTGACTATGCAGCATTTCATCGGAGAATCGCTTTCAGCCAATGATTAGAGCTTAAGACCAGTGGTGGACATTAAACAACAATCTTCCAGCTTAATAATGAGAATAATATCAATTAAATGCATCTTAATTTTCCCTGATAATAGAACAAACTTGCTGTCTCTCCTGATTATCCCCTCTTATCAAAACCATAATTAATAATGACAAATGTAAAGAATAAAATGATAATGCATGTTTAATAGAGCTGACAGTATATTCTTGACAGGTTGACCATGGTAACCTGAAATTACTTATCAAGAATTGTATTTTGGGAGCACAGTGCTTGCCATGATAATAAAGCAATTAGCATTAGGAAGGGCTTTCTTTCCCTTCTCTTCACCCCCCCACAATAAAAGTTTGTTATATTATGTAGCCTGAGTGCAGTAAAACTTCGTTCTTGTCAATTGTTTTGAAAGAATTATAGTCTCCAGTTCTAGTATAGTAGTGAATGAGAAGTGATTTATTTGTATGAGTAGTTACTTTACTCATACAAATAATTGAAAATAATCATTAGTTTTCAATTGTCTATTGCAATACTCATATTAGTGAAACCACAGCAAAATTAAGAAGCATCACTGCTGTAAAGGGCCTTGTGCTTTTTTGTAAGTTAGTTGCAAGAAAAAGTTTGTGAACCCTTTGTAATTACCAGGTTTTCTGCATTAATTACTTATAAAATGTAGTCCGATTTTCATCTAAGTCACAATAGACAAACACTATTTGCCTAAACTAATAACACTTAAACAATTGTACAACTTCTCATCAATACTGAGTACACCATTTAAACAATCACAGTCTAGGTTCAAAAAAGAATGTGAACCTCTGGGGTAGTACCTTCTAAGAAAGCTATTTGGAGTCAGGACTTTCAGTCAATGAGATGAGATTGGGTTGTAGAGGTGTCCTGCCCTATTTTAAAAAAGGCATACAAAGTCAGGTTACTGACAGAGCCTGCTCTTCTTAAGAAAGATCTTTTTATGTCGGTGTCAGTGCTGTGCAATTGCTCAGCAAAAGGAGGTGTAAGGCGCTCCTTCCATCCGATAGCCTACAGGTCACCCTTGGGCAAGGTGTAATACTTGTTTAGCCTCCCATGTGAAGCCATGGTTTGCAGGTGGTGGATGGTTTTTACAAGCAGATTCTACAAATTGGAATTTATGTTTGTAAAACTAAAAACACTGGGCAGATGAATCTGCTGATCAATGGCCAGGGTTACCCGTCCAGTAAGGACACTGCAACTGAAGAAGGCAATGGGAAACCACTTCAGTATTCCTCCCTTGTATAATCATGAACTCAAGTCAACTACGGTCTCAGCTCAAAGATGTGAATGGAGTCTTCACCGAAGGAGCCTCATCCCGTAGAGGATCTCATGTGCCACAGGTGAACCTCGACCATTATCCAGCGACTGTCGGCAGATTAAAAGCAAAGAAGATCAGACTAGCAACCTGGAATGTAAGAACCCTTAAAAATTAAAATGGTTGTCTCTCGGGGTCTGAGGAAGACTACATTGTGCAAGGTGGCAGTGTTTTTTACGAGGCCAAATTGCGAGCTCAACATCAACCTGGCACGGAAGGGGAGCGTGCTCGGGGGCGGTCTGTCACTGGATTGAACTCGGGAACCTCCATTCTCGAGCCTGACGCTGATCTCACTGCGCCACCAGCCGACCTTTGTGCAATGTAGCCAGTGCATGAAAGATATTAAAGTGGAAAAGCCTTGCACAGAGACGATCCCACACGCTCGGCCTCAGGATCCAGTGGCATGAAGAATCGTTACGTCTGGCAACTTCCTTGGCTGCATTGGATGGCCCCACCCCGGGTTTCCTCCACCTGATCCACTGAAGCCATCTTCGCATGCTGGGATGAGCAAATTCCTATCTCACCAAGGGTTTCAGACCTGCTGGCTACCCTCACCTGGTTTAGATGGCCTGTCAAAGCCGTTGCCCGGGGTGTGGCCGCTGTCGCATGCAAAGAACTACGAGGAGCCACAGGTGAGAGCTGGGCATTGGTGGGGACCAATAGATGACAAGCAGCGACAAGCATGACAAGGAGTGCGACAAGCAGCCCCCCCCCCACCCCCCCATCTAGAGCTGCTACCCCTCCCATGCACCCTTTAACCAACCTGGTAAACTAGACAACATCAAACAGGAAATGGAAAAATTAAAAATCAACATCTTCGGAATGTGTGAGATGAGATGGAAAGGAGCTGGTAAAACAAGCTCAGAGGGATATACCATCATTTACTCAGGAGGAGAAATACATGAAAAAGGTATTGGAATTATGTTAGATGAAGAACATGCAAAATCAATAAAAGGCTATTGGACAATATCAGATTGAATGTTACTTGTGAAACTACATGCAAAACTTTTTGACATTAACGTCATTCAAGTTTATGCCATGACAGCAGTGAAGAAAACATCAAACAATTTTATGACGAACAAGAAACAGCATTAAGACAATGTAAAAGCTCAGAAAATACCATTATTCAAGGTGACTTCAACACGAAAGTAGGCAAGACTAAGGACGAGGACAATATTGTGCATAGGTGAGAGAAATGAAAGAGGTAAACGACTAGCTGCATGGGTCACCAAAGAAGATTATATAATTGGTAATACCGTCTTGATTACGTGCTTATAAGGAAAAGGTATAGAAATGCTCTGAAATCATGGAAAACATATCCAGGTGCAGACTGCAACAGTGATCATGTACCAATAATCAGCGTGATGTACCTGAGACTCAGAAAGCTTAAAAGACCAAGAATAGAGCCAAAGCTGAATTTGGGACTTATGAGAAAAAACAGTGACATCAAAAATGAATTCCAAATAACAGTGAAGAACAAATTCGATGCTCTACAAAACATCACTATAATGGAACAGCAATGGGAAAACCTCAGACAGCATAACACAAACAGGTCAAGAGGTGATTCCCAAACAACAGAGAAAAGCTAAAAAGAAATGGATGACAGAAGAAATTCTGAATCTTGTGGAACAAAGAAGAAAATGTAAGGAAACGAAGAAGCCTAAGTATCCGTGCATGCACATATAACAACCAAGTGCAAGGAAGCAAAAGAAAAATGGCTTAAAGACAAATGTGAGTTAATAGAACAATTGCAAAAGACCAACAACAGCAAACGTATGCACAATGAGATCAAAGGGGTCACAAATCGGAAGAAAAGCAGGGCAACAGCAGGATGTATAAAAGCTTAAGATGGATCTACAATTATGGAAAAAGGAAAAATAATGCAAAGATGGTCAGTATATATCAAAGACCTATATGACAACAAAGACCGAGAGGACAACTTTGATATTGGCAACCACAACGAGGGCCCAGCAATACTGAAAGAAGAAGTGGAACATGCAATGAAGAAAATGCGAAAGGGGAAATCATCAGGACCGGATAACATTCCGGTTGAACTGTATGAAGCACTTGAAGATTTTGGTGTAGAGAAATTAACAATCTTACTGAATAGAATATACAACAGTGGCAAAGCACCAGAAGATCTTTTAAAGGCAGTATTCATTGCTTTGCCAAAGAAACCAGGTGCAACAGAGTGTGGACAACACAGAACAATTAGTTTAATAAGCCACTCACAAAAATTCTACTTAGAATCATCATACTCAGAATAAGAAACAAAATTAAAGCAGAGGTCAGTGAAAAACAGTGCGGCTTTGTCGAAGGCAAGGGAACATCAAATGCAACTTATATTCTCAGGAATATTATTGAAAGGTCAATAGAAGTACAACAAGACCTATACTTCTGTTTCATTGACTACACAAAAGCTTTGACACAGTGAAACACCAAGTCATCATGAAAATGCTTAAAGATATTAATATCGACAGAAAAGATCTAAGAATACCCAGGTATCTCTATTGGCAACAAAGTGCAGCCATACGGATAGACAATGAGATTGGTGACTATCAGCCAATAAAGCGAGGAGTCAGACAGGGTTGTATTCTATCACCAGACCTGTTCTCCTTGTATAGTGAAAACATCATGAGAACAAAACAAGACCTACCTGGATTAAGTATAGGAGGATACAATATCAATAACCTCCGCTATGCGGATGATACAGTACTGATAGCAAACAGTGAAGTAAATTTACAGAAACTAGAATCTACCATCAACACAGAGAGCAAAAGACTTGGCCTAACCTTAAACAAAAAGAAAATTGAAGTAATAGTAATATCAAAGAAATCTGATATCCCAAACTGTAGGATTGTATTGGGAAATAAAATCCTGAAACAAGTTCACAACTTCAGATACCTTGGATCATGGGTAACATCTGATGGCAAATGCAAAACAGACATAAAAGCAAGAATAACAATGGCAAGAACAGCATTTACAGAAATGAGAAACATCCTAACGAACATGAAACTAACAATTGACATCTGGCTTAGAACTCTCAGCTGCTACATTCTTCCTATATTGATGTATGGCTGTGAGTCATGGACCATCACAAATAAAATGGAAAAAAGAATCAATGCAGCAGAGATGCGGTTCCTCAGAAGAATGCTATGCATATCATATGCGGACACGATAACCAACAAAGAAGTTCTGCAGAGAATGAAAACAAAAAGTACATTACTTGAAAAAAATCAGAAAACAGCAATCAAAATTCTTTGGACACATCATGCGAAGAGAGACATTAGAACATTTAGTTACAACTGGAAGGAAAAAGAAGCAGAGGCAGAGAGAGAATGAAAATGATAGATGGATTAACATCATGGTTAGAGACAGGGGAGGCACCAACTCCAATTTGGAGGGTCAGGGACTGTGATGGATGGAGAGACATGATCGCCTACGCCGAACGGCAAGGCACCTGAACTGCTATGTGCACTGTGGTTCAATCAAAACAACTTTCAGAGGACCTTAGAAGAAGAATGCACAAAGCTGGAAAAGACTACAAAAGCATTTCTAAAGACATGAATGTTCAACAGCCCACAGTAGGAGAAATTCTTGACAAATGAAGGAAACTCAGTACTGTTGCTATTCTCCCTAGAAGTGGACATCCTGCAAAGATCGCACCAAGAGAACAATGTGCAATGATGAAGGAGGTGAAAAAGAACCCAGGGTTAACAGCAAAAGACATGCAGAAATCTCTGTAACTTGCTAGAGTCTCTGTTCATGTGTCCACTACAAGAAAAACACTGAACAAGAATGGTTTTCATGGAAGGACATCACAGAGGAAACCACTGCTCTCCAAAAAATACATTGCTGCACATCTCAAATTCACAAAAGACCACCTGAATGTTCTACAACACTTCTGAGACAATGATCTGTGGATAGATGAGACAGAAGTTGAACGTGCTAGCAGAATTGCACAGCAGTATGTTTGGAGGGAAAAGGGCACTGCATATCAACACCAAAACCTCATCCCAACTGTGAAGCATGGTAGAAGGAGCATCATGGTTTAGGGCTGCTTTACTGCCTCAGGGCCTGGACAGCTTGCTATCATTGAAGCAATAATGAATTCAAAATCGTATCAAATCATTTTACAGGAGAATGTCAGGGTAGCAGTCCATCATCTGAAGCTTAACAGAAGTTGCATGATGCAGCAAGACGATGATTTCAAACAGAAGAGTAAATCAACAACAGAATGGTTTAAAAAGGGGTCATGAGAAGGCCTTGGCGAGCAGGATTAAGGAAAACCCCAAGGCATTCTATAAGTATGTGAAGAACAAGAGGATAAGACTTGAGAGAATAGGACCAATGAAGTGTGACAGTGGAAAAGTGTGTATGGAACTGGAGGAGATAGCAGAAGTACTTAATGAATGCTTTGCTTCAGTATTCACTTGGAAAATGACCATGGCGATTGCAGGAATAACTTATAGTGGATTGAAAAACTTGAGCATATACACATTAAGAAAGAGGATGTGCTGGTTCTTTTGGAAAGCATCAAGTTGGATCAGTCTCTGGGACAAGATGAGATGTATCCCACGCTACTGTGGGAGGTGAGGGAGGAGATTGCTGAGCCTCTGGCAATGATATTTGCATCATCAAAGGGGACAGGAGAGGTTCCGGAGGATTGGAGGGTTACAGATGTGGTTCCCTTATTCTAGAAAAGGAGTAGAGATGGTCCAGGAAATTAAAGGCCTGTGAGTTTTACTTCAGTGGTGGTAAGTTGATGGAGAAGATCCCGAGAGGCAGGATTTATGAACATTTGGAGAGGCATGATATGATTAGGAATAGTCAGCTTGGCTTTGTCAAAGGCAGGTCGTGCCTTATGAGCCTGATTGAATTTTTTGAGGATGTGACTAAACAGATTGATGAAGGTTGAGCAGTAGATGTAGTGTATATGGATTTCAGCAAGGCATTTGATAAGGCTCATTGAGAAAGTAAGGAGGCATGGGATCCAAGGGGACCTTGCTTTGTGGATCTAGAATTGGCTTGTCCACAGAAGGCAAAGAGTGGTTGTAGAGGGGTCATATTCTGCATGGAGGTCGGTGACCAGTGGTGTGCCTCAGGGATCTGTTCTGGGACCCTTTCTCCTTGATTTTGATAAATGACCTGGATGAGGAAGTGGAGAGATGGGTTAGTAAATTTGCTGATGACACAAAGGTTGGGGGTGTTGTGGATAGTCTGGAGGGCTGTCAGAGGTTACAGTGGGACATTGATAGGATGCAAAACTGGGCTGAGGTACAGCAGATGGAGTTCAACCCAGATAAGTGTGAGGTGGCTCATTTAGTAGGTCAAATATGATGGCAGAATATAGTATTAATAGTAAGACTCTTGGCAGTGTGGAGGAGCAGAGGGTTCTTGGGGTCAGTCCAAAGGACACTCAAAGTTGCTGTGCAGGTTGAATGTGTGGTTAAGAAGGCATTTATCAACTGTGGGATTGAGTTCAGGAGCCAAGAGGTAATGTTACAGTTGTATAGAACCCTGGTCAGACCCCACTTGGAATACTGCGCTCAGTTCTTGTCACCCCACTACAGGAAGGATGTAGAAACCATTGAAAGGGTGCAGAGGAGATTTACAAGGATGTTGCCTGGATTGGCGAGCGTACCTTACGAGAATAGATTGAGTGAACTTGGCCATTTCTCCTTGGAGCAATGATGAAAGGTGACCAGATAGAGGTGTATAAGATGATGAGAGGCATTGATCGTGTGGATAGTCAGAGACTTTTTCCCAGGGCTGAAATGGCTAACACGAGAGGGCACAGTTTTAAGGTACTTGGAAGCAGATACAGAGGAGATGTCAGGGGTGAGATTTTTATGCAGAGAGTGGTGAGTGCATGGAATGGGCTGCCGGTGACAGTGTGGTGGCTGATATGATAGGGTCTTTTAAGAGACTCCTGGATAGGTACATGGAGCTCAGAAATTTGGGGGGCTTTTGAAGTACATATTTGACACAGCATTGCGGGCTGAAGGGTCTGTATTGTGCTGTAGGTTTTCTATGTTTCTATGTAAAAGAAGAAAATACATATTTGAAATAGTTAAGTCAGAGTCTAGACCTTAACCCAATTGAGATGATGTTGCATGACCTGAAGAGGGCTATTCATGCAAGGTATCCCAGAAATATTGATGAACTGAAACCGTTTTGGATGGAGGAATGGTCTAAAATTCCTCCTTACCATTGTGCAAGTCTGATTAGCCAGTACAGGAAATGTTTGGTGGAGGTTATTGCTGCTAATGGAGGTTCTACCAGCTATTAAATACAAGGGTTCACATTCTTTTTCAAGCCTGGGTTGTGAATGATTGAACAATGCGTTCAATAAAGATACGAAAAGCATAACTGTTTGTGTGTTACTAGTTTAGACAGACTGTGTTTGTCTATAATTGTAACAGATGAAATTGCAAAAGA
This sequence comes from Hypanus sabinus, assembly GCF_030144855.1. Taxonomy (NCBI): domain Eukaryota; kingdom Metazoa; phylum Chordata; class Chondrichthyes; order Myliobatiformes; family Dasyatidae; genus Hypanus; species Hypanus sabinus. Next base: position 14,336,792 of record NC_082722.1, on the reverse strand, counting down.
TTCACAAACTTTTGGTATGAGTAGAGGTGCAACTGCCTAAATGTCATACGTGGTAGTTAACAGCCAGTAAAAAGTTCAAGTTAATGAGGGTTTTAAAGAATTTTAGCCAATAAAATTTGTAATCTAAGCTACTATTAAAAGATATTAGTATAGCAGGTTCATTTATTTTCTAACTACTGCATTCAGCACCATTTTATACTGCAAACTGTGCAAAATCAATGCATTCATTTACTATCTTCTGGAGTGATTAATTAGGGAATAACCTCAGTATTTTCATTCTGGATGGAATTTGTAGTGTCATCATATGCTGGTGTTTAAATGTACTGTTCTATAAACTCTGACTATAATTACTCTTGGCACAGACATTTGTCAATCGTTTCCGTCGGATCATGGATTCCTCACAGAATGCATACAATGAGGACATTTCAATGCTTGTGGCTCATCTGGATGAACTGGAGCGAGAACTGTTTCGAGCTGGTCAAAAGGGATTGAACGACTTCCAAAAGTGGGAGAAGGGGCAAGCTGTCCAAATCACCACTTCCAACCTAGTTCAGAGCTATGGTAAACGGAAATTTTCAGATTTGGAAGCCTAAGTTCCTTACACAGTTGGTCATTGACATGATAAGAAACAGTATGAGGATTCTTCTCAAATAAACGTGGATTTCCTTAATCTAAAAATAAATCCTCATAAGCTGTGACTGCGTTATTCACAGTGATCAAAACTAAATTAAATGGATATACTGTAATGAAATGGGACAAAATCCCGTTGATTGAGTGATTCCACTGTTCACCACACACCTACACCTACATGCACCTACCTTATGAAGCTAAATATTGATGCAGACTAATTGATTTCTGCGGCGTTTTGAATGTTAAAGGTCTGTCTCCCTTAATTTTGAACCGTGAACCATTATGGAAACCCTGAATCATTGCTGTGAAATCAAATGGAATTTAGTTTTGTACCATAGCAACAGGGAAGGATACAAGGTGAAAACTAAATTTCTAATACATCCAGTGCCACATTTTCCTCCTCCACTTTATTATAGGTTTGACTTGCCCCTTAAAGCCAGAGAAGGAAGATTTCAGTACACTTTGTGAGAAGCAAGTACAATGCACATGGCTTCTTGTTTAGATATTTAATGAAGGCTGTATAATGTTGAATCATTGGTTCTTTGCTCTCTGAAACAACCTTATAGGCAATTATTCTCCTATCAGCAGGCCAAAGAATCAAGTGTTGGGCTTTAACTATCAAAACTTCTAGTTCCAGTCTCTTTGAATTTGACCAGTGTTCATCTCTTGAGCATTGTATAGTATTGTTTTTTCATTTGAAGGATAGACAGGAATAGCATGTTTTGCCTTTGTTTTGATTGTTGATGTAATTTGATGTACTATTTGTTTCTTAACTCTCTGCTGTACCACAATTTGCTCCTGAATTTCAGAATAATTGTAAATAGAACCATATGCTTTTTATAAGACTTTGTAATACTTCTGCTACTAGAGAGGGAATGAAAGATGCAATTTGTAGTGCTGTTAAATGCATGAGAGTGAAATTTACATTCTAGATCACTAGTTTATTCCTCCGGACATTTTTATTTTCAAGTCTAATTCTATATGGTCTTTGGGTTTAAATTGCTAGGAATTGGAGTGTAGACTGCATTCTCTAATGCCCTTTATTAATATAACATGTCTCACAGTGGGTATGTATTGCACTGATATCATAGGCTTGTGATGACACTAAAACGAGGGTAAATGTTGGCTGCTGCCAAGGGATTGTGTTAAAACTGATAATGCATCCCTCTGTCATCTAAATATACCAAGCATATAATATATTTACTGACTGTTGTGTCTTAGAGCTGTGAATATACCATCTGCTAATCTTCTTGAAATTGTATTCTTTTCAATTCCTCTTTGGTTTTGTACTTTTAAGCTATTTTTGTGTTTTAACATTAGATGTGAGAAGTTCTATATAAATAGTCATACTGATTTCAATGCTGTCATTATTTTATGAACAGAATATGCGACAGAAAACAAGAAACTATTTAGCCAATCCTATCTGTGTAGCTCTTTGAAAGAGGGATGAAATAATCCCACTTACCTGCTTTCATCCATCTCCTGGCTCCACAGCATTGTGAGTTTTGTTCCTATTTAAATGTATACGAATTTCCCTTTTTGAAGTACAGTATGTAATTGAATCATTCCAATCACTTTCAGGAGGTAAATTCCAAAATACAGTAATTTAATGACTAAAAAGAAATCAACTAATCTTCACTCAATATTTTTCCATATTTACATACACACAATTTTGGCAGCCTCAGTCCATTGGGTTCTACCTGTTTCTAATTGAAATACAGTACTGTGCAAATGTCTCAGATAGATATATATCTATCTGTCTCCAAGGTGTCTGAGACTGTTGCACAGTAATGTAGTAATTTTATGTATTGCACTGTACTGCTGTCACAAAAAACAAATTTCATGACATACTGTATGTGAGTGGTGATCAACCCAAGTCTGACATGGGTCTCTTTTATGGACTGAGAGTGGGAAGTATGGTTGGGAAAAGAGGAAGGGAGAAGGGAGGGAGTGGGCAACACCAGAGAGACATTCTGTAATGATTAGTAAACCAATTGTGTCAATCAAATGAACTTGCTTGGTGTCATTGTGTCTTTGAGATAGACAGGCAGTCCCCAGGTCACGTAAGAGTTCTGTTCCTCAGTCCGTCTTTAAGTTGGATTTGTACGTAAGTCGGAACAAGTACATCCGGTATTATTTAGCGTCAGTTAGTCAAACATTTGTCTTAGTATATAGTATATATTTTACCTTTCTATGCATATAAAACACTTAAGAAATGTATGTATTCCAATAATTAAACCACCACGTTGCTTAGTAATAATTGTAGCTTTCATCGGGGCAGGGCCTTTCAGATGCTCTATTATTCTCACTTTATCCATTATCCTTTAAAATTGTCCCGATCATTGACCGACTGTAGCCCAACACTTTTCCAGTGACTGATGGCGTTTCACCTCTTTCCAAATGCTTTATTATTTTCACTTTATTTTCAATCGCAATCGCTTCCCATCAGTGGAACAGAAAAACTGCAGGCGGCGGGTCCCAACCTGCGCCGGCTCCCGAGGTCCTCTGGGTCCTAAGGACCACTGCACTAATTTCACTGGGTCCTAAACTGCACTGCACTGAGACAGGTTAAATGGGACAAGTGGGGCTGTGCTGGGTTTGGGTATTTGATCCTCCACAATATTCCGCATGGGAATTTAAACTGGAGGAGGCAGTGTTTTTTTTACGAGGTCGAGTTGCGAGCTCGACATCAACTCGGCTCGGATGGTATGAGAGTCATTGGATCAACATCAACCCGGCACAGGAGTGGTCTGTCACTAAATCGAACTCTGGAACCTCCGTTCTCCAGCTCCAGCTGACTGCGCCAACCGACCAGAATTGAGGGCGGGGGCGGGTGGCAACATCAGGGTGAATCTTACTAAGAAAAATTTAAGCCAAATACAAAGTTAAACACTCAAAACAGTGTCAACGCCAACAACTTAAAATAGCGGATGACTTCGCGATCTGACTTAAAATGGCGGATGGTGTTCTCCTTCCTCGGTTCATAAGTACGAGTTGTCCGTAACTCGGGTAGTGTGTGTGTACGTACACATTTATGAAGAGGTTTACTTGCCATTTTGTCAATGGCCAGATTTCAAGTCCAAGTCAAAGTAAATTTATCAAAATACATATCTGTCACCGTAAACTACCTTGTTTTCTTAAAGGTATTTACAGGAAAATAAAGAAATACATCAGAATGTATAAAAAACTGTACATAAACCAAGACTGACAAACAACCAATGTGTAAAAGCACACTGATTTCCAGCCTATACAGTATGTGAATAATGCTGGTGTAACTGGAGCTGAAATTCTATACCACAGTATTTAAGGGAAAATGCTTCATTCAATAACTTTTTAAAAACATTTTGACAAGTTAAAGTTTCCTTAAAATGTTGCTTCCCGATCACATTGAATCGTAAGATGAGCTAATTGTCTCACTGTCTCTTCATCAACTACCTTGGTCTGTGTTCTGCGAAAGAAAAGGCAGTACCTGAATTCAACCAAGCTAAGTGATCAGTACTAAATGGAGTAATCACATCTGTTGTACTGCGAGGTTTGCGTCATCACAAGCTGATTAAAAGGATTTATTTCTTTACTAACAATGTGATTATGCTTCAGCATAATATATGTTACATTTTATAAAATGAACTGCAAAGTACTTGATATTGCTGTGGTAGCAATCACATATTGCAACTTCTGGTTTGTTTCTACCTCTGGAGTACCCTTTCACCTTTGATAGCTGTACTTGTGGTTCCCCTTCTCCTTGTATCTACTCCCCTGCATGTTCCCAATTCTTCCCATTTATGAGTTGTCCTCTGTCTTATTGCAGCTGACCAAGCTATTAAATTTGCAGAGCAGATTCTGAACCATTTTTACTGAAAAAGTATCTGGATAAAAGTCAATTTCCATATCCATGAAGCAAATGAAGAGGCTCTAATCAATCCTGCTAGGATGCTTTTGCCATACTTTATCTGAATTTTTTATTCTCTTATCCTTTCTCAAAGTACAAAGTAAATTTATTATCAAAGTACTGTATACATATGTCACCATTTACTACCCTGAGATTCATAATGCAGACATTCATAGTAGAACAAAAGAATACAATAGAATCAGTGAAAAACTAGCAATCAATGTGCAGAAGACTAACCATGTAGATACAAATAAATAAATATATGTACACAATACTGACAACATGGGTTGTAGAGTCATTGAAAGTGAGTCTGCAGGTTCTGGAATCAGTTAAGTGTTGACTGAAGTTATCTACGCTGCCTGTTCTTCCAATTTTTGAACTTGGTGTTATTCCCTTTTCTGCATTCTCTATTTTACTTTGCCATCTATTTCTATTTCCTTCACCCTACCATGCTGCTTTCACCTTACCCCCACCTGAGTTATGTTCTTCTGTATCTTTCCAATCTGTGACATTGGTATTTTGAACAAATTTCTCTGTAGCTTGGGATCTGCACATTCTAGAAGGTGTCTGAAGTGCCCCAGTTAATTCATTTTGTTTGGATAGAATTTTGTTCTCTGTGAAATGTGGGAACATTTGCTTCCACCTCAAATTAATTAGCATTGACATCTTCCTTTGGTTTAATGTAAAAAATTGACTTTGATCACAATTGCTTTCCAAATATGGGTCACTTTGTTTCAAGGACAATGCAGATACTCAACATTCTTGATTTTCTGACTAACTTTCATTTTCTCAGTGATATTCCATCAATAAAACCATTTTTCAATTTGGGACATTTGTCGTTTGATAGTGTGTGCTCTCTGGTACTAACAAAAATATCTCCTGTTATACAAGAGATTATAGGCATTTGTTCTGTGATAGATGTTTAGGTGTGTCTTAATGAAGGTTAAAGAGGACAGGTAGGTATAGTAGAGTTTTTGCTGTGACATTACCTAGTATTACTGAGGAAGATTTGAAGAAATTTTGGGAGGATACTCAAATTGCAAAATGATAGAAATGAATCAAGACAGTGAGATAGCAAAACCAGTAAAATTGGAATAGCAGGAGGTAAAGTGAGGAAGATTGCAACAATGATAAAGTAGATACTAAATTATTCATCCATTCTTGTAACTAAATCTCAATTGAGTGTTGCCAATGTTGGCATAAGCTGCTATATTGAAATCTAGTGTAATTACATTTTTCATTTAATATTCCCTGTTAACAAGTAGTCGGGGATGGGAGAGAAGCAAAATGCAGGTGAGTCCGGCAGTATTTATAATGGATGCTATACTTTACAGAGTGGAAATAACATTACAAATTGCAGACAACAAAAATATGGATTGTGGAGTAAATTTTTAATGTGGTTATTCTGATGAAAACTGATGTGGAGTTGTTGTCATTATTCCATTATGTACTATGATATAGTCTTTTTTTCTGCAATCTCTTGAGTTGGGGATGGGGACTATGAGGGAGAGGGGAGAGAATAAGGGAATATAAGAGGTAATTGGAATTGCAAAAGAGTAAGTAGGTGGGAGTGAACAATGAGGGAAGTTTTAAAAATACGCCTATTTTAATAAGCATTTGCTAGCAGCTTCAGGTTGAGATGTTTGAGTGAACATTCAGCACTGATGGTGGACATCAACAGAAATGGATTGTGTTCCACCAGAATCTGTAATCTGGCCTGACCTGTCCCAGAATAACATTCCCAGTTCAATATGTCAGGGACGTCTTCAACTGCAGTTAAAAATGTTAATCCATTTGAAGCAACAATAGATGAAGTCAAATGATTCATAACCAATTAGCTGGATCAAAATTTTGCAATTCCGCTTCACTAAATTGTAACTAGTGGTGCATAGTTAATTAGCTACAAAAATCAGACTTTGTGAACTTCCCATCTATGTTGATGGTGGAACCACACACAAGTGGCAAAGATAAGACTGAAGCATTTGCAATCACCTTCAATATCTGTCATGGATATTTGCTCTGAAACCCACCGATTATGAACCCAGATTTCAGCTAATTTGATTCACTCCTTATGATTGAGGAAGGTATGACTATAATTCTGCCTAAAGACCTGTGCTTTGAAAATAACAATACATCCAGTCAAACTGTTACAATGCTGGTATGTGACCAATGAAATTAAAAATTTGTCCAGGTGTGCCTAGTCCAAAAAAAAGCAAGAGAAATCCAATTAAACAAATTTGTAGCTCACTGCTTCAGTCCACCTTTGGTAATCAGCAAAATGATGGAAGTATTGCCAAGATACCCCTTCCCAGTTGGAGTTCTATCATGATCAGAATCACTTTGGCCAAAAACATTTCCAGAGTAGGGGAGACTATTTTTGTGTGTGAGAATCAAGAAGCAAACACGAAGAAATCTGCAGATGCTGGAAATTCAAGCAACACACAAAATGCTGGTGGAACGCTGCAGGTCAGGCAGCATCTACAGGAAGAAGCACTATCAACGTTTCAGGCTGAGACTCTTCGTCAGGAATAACTGAAAGAAGATAGTAAGAGATTTGAAAGTAGGAGGAGGAGGGGGGAATGCAATTGTAGGCCATATCTTGGATAATGATGAGTCTGAGTACAAAGAGGAAATTAAGAACCTAGTGGCATGGAGCAAAGACAATAACCTATTCCTCAACATCAGAAAGATGAAGGAATTGGTTGTTGACTTCAGAAGGAGTAGCAGACTGTACGACCCCATCTACATCGGTGGTGCGCAGGTGGAACAGGTCAAAAGCTTTTAAGTTCCTCGGGGTGAATATCACAAATGACCTGACTTGGTCTAGCCAAGCAGAGTCCACTGCCAAGAAGGCCCATCAGCACCTTTACTTCCTGAGAAAGCAGAAGAAATTTGGCCTGTCCCCTAAAACACTCAGTAATTTTTATAGGTGCACCGTAGAAAGCATTCTTCTAGGGTGCATCACAACCTGGTATGGAAGTTGTCCTGTCCAAGACCGGAAGAAGCTGCAGAAAATCGTGAACATAGCCCAGCACATCACACAAACCAATCTTCCATCCTTGGACTCACTTTACACCGCATGCTGTCGGAGCAGTGCTGCCAGGATAATCAAGAACATGACCCAGCTAGCCAACACACTTTTTGTCCCTCTTCCCTTCAGGAGAAGGTTCAGGAGCCTGAAGATTCGTACAGCCAGATTTGAGAACAGCTTCTTTCCAACTGTGATAAAACTGCTGAACAGATCCTGATCTGAATCTGGGCCGTACCTTCCAAATATCCGGACCTGACTTGCACTACCTTACTTACCCTTTTCTATTTTCTAATTATGATTTATAATTTAAATTTTTATTATATTTACTTTGATTTGTACTTCAGGGAGCATGAAGCGCAGAATCAAATATTGCTGTGATGATTGTATGCACTAGTATCAATTGTTTGGTGACAATAAAGTAAAGTAAATGCGAAATGATAGGAGAAGACCAGAGGGAGTGGGGTGAAGCTTAGAGCTGGAAAGGTGATTGGCAAAATGGATACAGAGCTGGATCATGGGACAGGAGGCCCAGGGAGAAAGAAAGGGGGAGGAGAGTACCAGAGGGAGATGAAGAACAGGCAGAGAGAGAAAAAAAAGGAGGGGGGGAAATAAATAAATCAGGGAAGGGGTAAGAAGGCATTAACAGAAGTTAGAGAAGTCAATATTCACGCCATCAGTTTGGAGGCTACCCAGACGGTATATAAGGTGGTGTTCCTCCAACCTGAGTGCAGCTTCATCTTGACAGTAGAGCAGGCCATGGATGGACATGTTCCATTCCCATTCTGATATGTCCCCTCCCTCCATTCTCCCACCTCATTCCCCCCTCCCTCCCACTCATTCCCACTCTCCCACTCCCCCATTCCCCCTCCCCATTCATTCCCCCTCTCCCCCACACCCCTCCCCTCATGCCACCCCTCCCCAACATCATTCCCCTCATTCCATCTCCCCCTCACCCCTCCACTTGTTCCCCCCTCCCTCACTCCTCCTCTCCTGCACACCCCACACTCATTACCCCCCTCTCCCCCACACATTCCTCACTCCTTCTCTCCCCCTCCCCTCTCTGCCCTTCCCTCCATTTCCCCACTCCCACACTCCCATCACTCCCCTCTCCACCTCAGCCCTCCCCTCTTTCCCCATGTCCCCACTTCCTCCCTCCCCATTCCCTCTCCCCCATTCCCCTCCCCCTCTTTCCCCATGTCCCCCTCACCTCTCCCCATTCCCTCTCTCCCCATTGGCTTTCCCCTTCCCCATTCCCCTCCCCCCCTCATTCCCACTCTCCCCATCATTCCCCCCTCCCCTCCTCTCCCATTCCCCCTACCCTCTCTCCCCCTCACCCTCCTCCCCATTCCCCCTCCCCTGTCCCATTCCCCTCCCCCACCCCCACTACCCCATCTCCCTCTCACTCACCTTCCCATTAATTTCCCCCTCCACCCCTCCTCCAGTCACTTCCCCCCTCTCCCTCTACACCCTCCCCTCTCCCCTCCTCCTTCCTCCTGCTCCCCCTCCTCCCCTGCCCTTCCCCTTCCTATCGACACCCTCTTTCCTCCTCCCCTACCCCATTCCCTTTCCCCCTACCCTCTCTCCCCTATTCTCCTTCTCCCTCATCCCTCTCTACATCTTCCCCCATTCCCCTTCTCCCCTCCCCACTCATTTCCCCCTCCCCTCATTCCCCCTCTCATTACCCCTCCCCACATTTCCCTCTCTGCTCCCCCTCCCCTTTCCCACCTCTCCCTTCCCCCCACTCCTCATTCCCACTCTCCCCCTCCCACTCCCATCATTCCCCCATCCACCTCACCCCTCCCCTCTCCTTTCTTTCCGCCTATCCCCTCACCCCTTTCCTCATTCCCCTTCCTCACTCATTTCCCCTCCCCCTCTCTCCCTCACCTCCCATTATTCCCCCTATACCCCTCACTACTCCCCTTGTCCCCCTCCCCTCATTTACCCTCTCCCTTCCCTTATTCCCCACTCCCCACATTCCCCCACCCCTCCCTCTCCCATTCCCTCTCTCTCCCCCTCATTCCTCCTCGCCCCTCCTCTGATTACCCTTCCCCTCATTCCTCCTCTTCCCCACTCATTCCCATTCCCCCTCCCCTCCCCTTTCCCCCTCACCTTCCCCTCCCCTCCCCTCCTCTCCTCTCCCATCCTTCCTGCTCCCCTCCCCCTCCATATCCTTCCTCTTTTCCCCATCCCTCTCCTTCTCCCCTCACCCCCTCCCCTACCTCCCTAGCCCTCCCACCCCTTCTCCCCTCCTTTCCTCCCCACTTCCCTTTTCCCCTCCCCTCCACCTCCCCTGCACCTTCTCCCCTTCCCCATCCCCTACTCACTACCCCTCCCCGTAGCCCTCTCCCCCACCACTTCCTCCTCCCCCAGCCCTCCCACACCTTCTCCCCTCCTCCTCCCCCACCCCTTACCCTTACCTCCTCCTCTGCATCCTCCCCTTCTCCCCTCCTCTCCTCCCTTCCCCCTCCCCTCCCCTCCACTCGCCCTTCCCCCTCTTACCTGCTCCCCTGAGGGCTAACAAGCCTGACTATTATGGAAAGAGCAATGAAGAATCCTTCTACATCTGTGTGCAACAGTATGCACTGCACAGTAGAAGCAGAAATGAGGTCCCTGAACCACACCTGGAGCACATAGGGAAGACGGCCAAGGAGAGAGAGGGAGGGAGATGGATAGAGGATCTTCATTGCTGCCCTAATGCTAGCAGCATAGTGGGCAATAAGTTAGTTCAATGGTTGCGTTTAGTATCAAATACTCAAGTTATGACCTGAAGCTGGAAATAACAGGACTGATGTCCTCCATACAGTTAGGAGGTAACTTACAAGTACATTAGAGGTTTTCAGATAATGTTCAACAGTATTGAAAAGCTGATCTATTGCACAGATCAATAAAAACTTGGCTCCAGTCAGCTCTTCAATAATTAATTGATTATGCCTCTTTGGATTGGTTTGAATCAACATTGCACAATACTTAGCAATTATCTGATTCTGTCAGGTCCAGAAGAAGTTCAAGTTCAAATTCATTGTCATCTGCCTGTACACATATACAACCAAACGCAACAACATTCCTCCAGATCACAATGCATATATCACACACAGCACATGGAACAAAATATTGCCACAAAAAGTTAATAAAATATAATGCAAGTTGAATGTATTGCGCAGCCCACTATCCTAGAGACAAGATCTCGGTGGTGGCAAGATGTTCATTAGTCTCACAGCCTGAGGGAAGAAGCTGTTACCCAGTCTGGCAGTCCCACTAAGTAAAAGGGCCTGCACTTCATTAAAAACTCTATCTGCGACAAGCAGTGGGCCTTTACCACTGAGGTGTCCGCACACCAGTTTTTATTGGTGTATATACACAGATCTTCTCCATAGGGCTTGCTGGAGCTTGTAGCATTTCTGTCCGACAAAAAGGAGATTAGGCTTTCTAGCTGGATGGGTCCTGGACCCATGTTTTCGTCAGGAGTGAGTGTCAACAGTCTCTTTCTCCTGTTGCTTCAGACGCAATTGAAGGTAATTCAGCTTTTTTCCAGAGATCAGACATGACTGAGCAGAATCGTCAGGAGCACTGGCCTACAAAGATCCACTCAGGGATCCAGTCTCACTCGAATACCAGTGCACTTACCGTGCTTCTGTGTCTGACGTTTGCTTCCTGGGTAGCTGTAGTAGGCCAATGGATGAGTTGAAAGAATTGGGTCACTTAATCCTGTGGTTTTGGAGGCTATAAAACATCGTCAACTGTGAGCATATGGCAGACTTCATTTCTTTCATTTTCTACATTTTTAGCTCAAAACTAGTTCAGTAGTGATTTTTTAAAAAACATCTTGACTGAAAATGAGGATGATGAAATTGGTCTCATCTAACTTAAACCAAGAGTTCAGGAAATAACTTAAAGTTTCCTTTAATTATGTTAAATCTTTTATCAAGGTTTCTCTTGGATCCAGAAGATTAAGGCACATGGATGAATCAAGACTTGATAGATTGCGTTCAGAATTTGCTTGGCCATTGAAGCCAAAGTAGTGATGGGGGGAGGTTATTCCAACTGGAGGTCTGTGACCAGTAATGTTCCACAAGGGGCCTCTGTTTGCCAAATATATTTTTCAAAAAGCTAGATAAAAATGTGTCGTTGCTGATCATTAAGATACAAAGATTGGTGGAATTGTAGATAGTGAGAGGGAGGATAGCAGTGGATTGTGACCAATTGGAAATGTGGCCAGAAAAATGTCAGGTAGAGTTTAATCTGAACAAGTGTGAGGTGTTACACTTTGGGAGATCAAACAACAGATGAAAGAACACAGTAAGTGGCAGGGCCCTTGGGAGGTGCAAGCTATTAGCTGCCTCAAAAAGCTGACATGTGTATAAAAGGTGAAGGAAGTCTGAGAATCAGAACAGGAGTGCAGCAGGAGCCATTTTGATTTTTTTCTTCTTATCAGAGTTAAGAGAGGCGGGACTGCGCAGGCGTGTGGCGTCGGGCAGTGAAGCACAGAAGATTTAAAAGGAACACAGCCTTATACAGCGGGCAGTGGAGTGAGCTGGGAGCAAAGTGGGGGTTTAAGGGCTTTGGCTCAACGGGCTTAGGCGGAACTGGGCGTGGCAAGGTAGGATGGTAGTTTGCCTGGTGCCAGGGTCCGGGATGTTTCTGATCGTGTCCAAGATATCCTGAAGTGGGAGGGTGAGGAGCCAGAAGTTGTGGTACATATAGGTACCAACAACATATGTAGGAAAAGGGAAGAGGTCCTGAAAGGAGAATATAGGGAGTTAGGAAGGGAGTTGAGAAGGACCGCAAAGGTAGTAACCTCAGGATTACTGCCTGTGCTACGCAACAGTGAAAGTAGGAATGGAATGAGGTGGAGGATAAATGCATGGCTGAGGGATTGGAGCGGGGGCAGGGTTTCAAGTTTCTGGATCATTGCAACCTCTTTTGGGGCAGGTGTGACCTGTACAAAAAGTATAGGTTGCACTTGAATCCTAGGGGGACCAATATACTGGTGGGGAGATTTGCTAAGGCTACTGGGGAGACTTTAAACTAGAATGGTTGGGGGGTGGAAATCAAATTGAAGAGACTAGGAGAGAGGAGGTTAGTTCACAAATAGAGAAAGCTAGTAGACAGTGTGTGAGTGAGGATAGGCAGGTGATAGAGAAGGGGAGTGTTCAGATCAAAGATGTAGGGGAAGAGGAAGAATAAGATAATAAAGTTGTTTGCACTGTTAGGGATAAACAGGGAGCAAGAGGTGGAGAATTTCTTAACTGCATCTATTTTAATGCTAGGAGCATTGTAAGAAAGGTGGATAAGCTGGAAGCATGGATTGATACCTGGAAGTATGATGTTGTAGCTATTAGTGAAACATGGTTGCAGGAGGGGTGTGATTGGCAACTAAATATTCCTGGATTTCGTTGCTTCGGGTGTGATAGAATCGGAGGGGCAAGAGGGGGAGATGTTGCATTGCTTGTCAGAGAAAACATTACAGCGGTGCTTTGGCAGGATATATTAGAGGGCTCATCTAGGGAGACTATTTGGGTGGAATTGAGGAATGGGAAAGGTGTAGTAACACTTATAGGGGTGTATTATAGACCACACAATGGGGAACGAGAATTGGAGTAGCACATTTGTAAGGAGCTAGCAGATATTTGTAGTAAGCACAAGGTTGTGATTGTGGGAGATTTTAGTTTTCCGTTCATAGACTGGGAAGCCCAATCTGTAAAAGGGCTGGATGGTTTGAAGTTTGTAAAATGTGTGCAAGATGGTTTTTTTGCAGCAATACATAGGGGAACCAACTAGAGAAGGGGCAGTGTTGGATCTCCTGTTAGGGAATGAGATAGGTCAGGTGACGGAGGTATGTGTTGGGGAGCACTTCGGGTCCAGTGATCACAATACCGTTAGTTTCAATATAATTATGGAGAAGGATAGGACTGGACCCAGGGTTGAGATTTTTGATCCGAGAAAGGCTAACTTTGAGGAGATGTGAAAGGATTTAGAAGGAGTGGATTGGGACAAGTTGTTTAATAAGAAGGATGTAATGATGGTCATTTAAAGGTGAAATTTTGAGGGTACGGAATCTTTATTTTCCTGTTAGGTTGAAAGGAAAGGTTAAAAGTTTGAGAGAGCCATGGTTTTCAAAGGATATTGGAAACTTGGTTTTGATAAAGAGAGAGATCTACAATAAATATAAGCAGCATGGAGTAAATGAGGTGCTCGAGGAATATAAAGAATGTAAAAAGGATCTTAAGAAAGAAATTAGAAAAGCTAAAAGAAGATATGCGGTGGCTTTGGTGAGTAAGGTGAAAATAAATCCAAAGGGTTTCTACAGTTATATTAATAGTAAAAGGATAGTGAGGGATAAAATTGGTCCCGTAGAGAATCAGAGTGGATAGCTATGTGTGGTTCCACTGTTTAAAAAGGGTTCTAAGAGTAAACCTAGCAATTACCGGCCTGTAAGTTTGACGTCAGTGGTGGGTAAATTAATGGAAAGTATTCTAAGAGATGGTATATATAATTATCTGGATAGACAGGGTCTGATTAGGGACAGTCAACATGGATTTGTGCGTGGAAGATCATGTTTGACAAATCTTATTGAATTTTTTGAAGAGGTTACAAGGAAAGTTGACGAGGGTAAAGCAATGGATGTTGTCTATATGGACTTCAGTAAGGCCTTTGACAAGGTTCCGCACAGAAGGGTAGTTAGAAAGGTTCAATCGTTGGGTATTAATATTGAAGTAATAAAATGGATTCAACAGTGGCTGGATGGGAGATGCCAGAGAGTAGTGGTGGATAACTGTTTGTCAGACTGGAGGCCGGTGACTAGTGGTGTGCCTCAGGGATCTGTACTGGGTCCAATGTTGTTTGTTATATACATTAATGATCTGGATGATGGGGTGGTAAATTGGATTAGTAAGTACGTAGATGATACTAAGATAGGTGGCGTTGTGGATAATGAAGTAGGTTTTCAAAGCTTGCAGAGAGATTTAGGCCAGTTAGAAGAGTGGGCTGAAAGATGGCTGATGGAGTTTAATGCTGATAAGTGTGAGGTGCTACATGTTGGTAATCAAAATAGGACATACATGGTAAATGGAATGGCATTGAGGAATGCAGTAGAACAGAGTGATCTAGGAATAATGGCGCATAGTTCCCTGAAGGTGGAATCTCGTGAATAGGGTGGTGAAGGAAGCTTTTGGTATGCTGTCCTCTATAAGTCAGAGCATTGAGTATAGGAGTTGGGATGTAATGTTAAAATTGTATAAGACATTGGTGAGGCCAAATTTGGAGTATTGTGCACAGTTCTGGTCACCAAATTGTAGGAAAGAGGTCAACAAAATAGAGAGAGTACAAAGGAGATTTATTAGAACGTTACCTGGGTTTCAGCACCTAAGTTACAAAGAAAGGTTGAACAAGTTAGGTTTGTATTCTTTGGAGCGTAGAAGGTTGAAGGGGGATTTGATAGAGGTATTTAAAATTATGAGGGAGATATATAGAGTTGACGTGGATAGGCTTTTTTCCATTGAGAGTAGGGGAGATTCAAACAAGAGGACATAAGTTGAGAGTTAAGGGGCAAAAGATTAGGGGTAACATGAGGGGGAACTTCTTTACTCAGAGAGTGGTAGCTGTATGGAATGAGCTTCCAGTAGAAGTGGTAGAGGCAGGTTCAATACTGTCATTTAAAAAAAATGGATAGGTAGATGGACAGGAAAGGAATGGAGGGTTATGGGCTGAGTGCAGGTAAGGTGGGACTAGGTGAAAGTAAGCGTTCGGCATGTACTAGAAGGACCAAGATGGCCTGTTTCCGTGCTGTAATTGTTATATGGTTATATATGGTGAAAAGGTGGCAAAGAAGATGCATAGTATTCATGCCTTCATAGTCCTGGGAAAATCATTTAGCAGCTGTATAAACTCTAGTTAGCCATATTTTGCATACCTTGTTGGTTCTGGTCAACACATTACAGGAAGAATATTGAGGCTTCAGATGGAGTTAGAAGCTCACCAGGATGTGGCCTGGATAGGAGTGTATTAGGTATAAAGAGGGGTTGATCAAACATGGATTGTTTTCTCTGGAGTTCAGAGGCTGAGGGGCAACTTAATAAAAGCATATAAAATTATGATAAGCATAGAGGTTTTTCTCAGGGTAGAAATGTCAAATACAAGAATGCTTAGTTTTGTGGTGAGAAAAGGAAAGTTTAGTGGAGATTTACCTGACCCAACATACACAAAATGCTGGAGGAACTCAACAGGCCAGACAGCAACTATAGAAAAAAGTACAGTTGACGATTCGGGCCAAAACCCTTCAGCAGGACTGGAGAAAAGAAAGCTGAGGAATAGATTAAAAAGATAGGGGCAGGGAAGAGAGAAACACAAGGTGATAGGGGAAACCTGAAAGGGGAGGGGATGAAGTAAAGAGCTGGGAAATAGATCAGTGAGAGAGACAGAAGGCCATGGAAAAAACAAAAGCAGGGAGAAGCACCACAGGGAGGTGATGAGCGGGCAAGGAGATAAAGTGAGAGAGGAAAAAGGGGATGGGAAATGGTGAAGTGGAGGCATTACTAGAAGTTTGAGAAATCAATGTTCATTCCATCAGGTTGGAGGGTATCCAAACGGAATATAAGGTGTTGATCCACCAACCTAAGTGTGGCCTTATCCCAACAGTGGAGGAGCCATGGACTGACATATCAGAATGGGAATGGGAAGTGGAATTAAAATGGGTGGCCACTGGGAGATCCCATTTTTTCTGGCATAGGTGTTCAGCAAAGTGGTCTCTCAATCTATGTTGGATCTCATTGATATACAGGAGGCCACACCGGCAGCACAGGATACACTAGATGACCCCAACAGACTCACAGGTGAAATGTTGCCTCATCTGGAAGGACTGTTTAGGGTGCTGAATGGTAGTGAGGGAGGAGGTGTAGGGGCAGGTGAAGCATTTGTTCTGCTTGCAAGGTTAAGTGCCAGGAAGGAAATCAGTGGGAAGAGATGAACGGACAAGGGAATTGCATAGGGAATTGATCACTGTGGTAAGCAGAAAGTGGGGGTGGGGGGGAGGAAGTAAAGATGAGCTTGGTGGGGCAAAATATGCGTTTTTGGGATCCCATCGAAAATGGCATAAGTTTTGTAGAATTATGTGCTGGGGGTTCCGGTGACGTCATCATCGAGAATGGCAGCTTTAGTCATTAGCTCCTCCGGAAAAACACATATTTTGCCCCGTTATCAGATCAAATATAGTATTTTTCTAAAGTATTTGAACTGATAAGAGGGGCAAGAATGGGGAAAAAGAATGGAAATAAAAAAGTGACACTGCAGAGGCTGTGGACGAGAGGAGTGCAGCGAGCAGCTCTCCGACCCGACTGCATGCTAGCGAGGTGGATGCTGGGCCTCATTCAGGCGAAGTGGCGATTATGATCAAAATTTTGAAAGCGATAAGGAAGTTCCAGAAAGATATAAAACAGCAGCTACATGATATTAAGTCAGAGCTTACCAATGTCAATCAAAAAATAGCGGTGGCATAGACTTGAATTGAGAAGGTGGAAGATCGCATGCAAAACGTGGAACGAATACTACATAAGACGATAAAAATATTAAATCAACAAGTAGGTAAACTGCTTGACCTGGAGAGAAGATCACGGTGGAAAAATATCAGAATATACAACGTTCCCGAAGGAGTGCAAGGTTTGTCTATGACGGAATTTGTTGGAAAGTTGCTGCGGGAGGTGCTGGAGCTTCTCTCAACTATGGAGCTGGAAATTGAGGAATCGCGTAATCGTCCCGAGGCCTATCCGAGATAAACCACACTCAATAATAATTAAATTCCTTCGATACAGTACCAAGGCGGAGATTCTACAAAGGGCTTGGGGTAAGAAGAGGGTGTTTTTAGACAATAAATTAATATATTTTGACCAAGATTACACCTCCCCGCAGTCCTGCAGAAACGTAAAGAATACTCTGAAGTAAAGTGAATACCAAAGCAGGAAAGGATTAGATTCAGATGGGATCCAACTGTATCACAGTGGAAGAGGCAACTACAGACATGAAGGCCAGAGGGTTGCCCGTCAGCATGATTAAACCAAGGGAAAGCCTGGCTGAGGAATTATCCCGCTATGCTTGGGAAATTGTGTGAGAATCGAGAAGGCAGGAGATAGGAGGAGGCCAAGAGAAATATATCAGGAGGAGACTGGGAGTTTTCCAAAGACAGCCCTCACCCCCTCCAGAAGAGCCATAAGGTTTGGCTAACTTTAAAAATGTTGAGAAGCCGAACGGAAGCAAAAGTAGACTGTGGTATACCTATTTCCAGAAATACTTATTATAATGTGGATTTTATATTACTCAGTTATTCTTCTTTATTCGCTCACTTACTCCTTTTAATATATATATGTATGTGTATGTATATAATATATGTGTGTGTGTGTGTGTGTGTGTGTGTGTGTATGTACATGTATATATATGTGAGGAGTACACAGGGAAATCTTTTCTGTGTAATGGATTTGTTCACTGACTTTTATGAATACTGCAATGGGGGCCCTCAGCTCAAAAGTAGGAGGGGTTATCCCCCACAGCTAGACATTCCTCTAACTCAACCCATAGTCATCTACCAGAGACCTCAGCCTTGAATCACACCTTTGTTGCCCTTTTTGTTATTATTTGCATTTCATGGTCCTTATTTGTTCAGGGAGTAGATCGATTAAGTTTTATTGTGCTAATTTCAATGATACATTGACAGATAAATACAGATGGCTAAGGACAAAGTAAAATTCATTTCTTTTAATGGCAGTGGGCTATTAAATTCAATCAAACATAATAGAATCTTATCCAAAATGAAAAAGGAACAAGCCCATGTAGTATATTTATAGGAAAGTGATAATGAGCATAGAAAACTAAAGAGAATGGGCTTCACTAATTTGTTCCTCTCCTCATATAAATCAGGAAGCAGGAGAGGAGTTGCTATTCTTATCTCAAGTAAGCTAAATTTTGAAAAAGTATTCAAAATGGGAGATAAAGAGGGCAGATATATTTTGGTAAGTGGGAATATAGATGGAAATTCAGTTACTCTATTGAATATATACGCACCTCCGGGGAGTGATATTGGTTTCTTTCAGACTGATATTATGGTGGCGGAAACAGAAGGTCTCCTGATAGGTGGGGGAGACTTAAATTTACAATTACAACCAAACTTTGACTCTTCCAATAGAAAAACCTATGAAACAAAATCTTTACATAAGAAAGTTAATACACTTCTTGAGGATGTTGGTTTAACTGATATATGGAGGGACCTTTTCCCCCGACAGAAGGGATTACATTCATTATTCTGCTCCTCATTATGTATATACAAGAATACACTATTTCATAACATTTGGAAAAGACGAAGACAAAAATAAACACCTGTGGAATTGGGACAATAGAAGTAAGTGACCATGCACCTATATATTTATCTGCTGATTTTGACCTACAACCAAAGAATACTATTTGGAAACTAAATTCAAGTCCACTCAATGATCCGTACTTTAAGGAACAAATTAAAAAATAAATTGGTCTCTACTTAGAATTCAATGATAATGGAGAGGTTTCACCTCCCATTTTATGGGATACTCTGAAGACTATCTTAAGGTGGAAAATTATAGCGATATCATATAAGAAAAAAAGGAATAAAACATTAGAGGAATTACAAAATAGGCTGAAGGAACTAGAGAAAAAACACAAACTGAATTTGGTGCAAGATACATTAGGGGAAATTAAAAAAAATCAGGAATGAAATTAATAGTTTGGCTATGCAAGAAATCAAGAAAAATTTAATGTTTCTGAAACAGAGACATTATGAAAGTGGATGAAAGTCTATAAAAATACTGAAATACTGGCGTGGAATCTGAAAAAAAGGTAGCAGAAAATACAATTCATAGAATTAGGGATCCAAGAACAAAAATGATAAAAAAGAAGCTAAGTGAAATTCAAGAAGCTTCTGAAGTGTTTTACAAAACTCTATATTCCAAAGTTCCAAGGGGAAGCATAACCCAAATTGACACCTTCCTGAATTCTCTGGAGTTACCCACTTTAAGCGAAGAACAAAATAGAACGATGACTGCTGGCATAACTTAAGTTGAATTAAAAGCTGCAATTAGTAGGCCTAAATTAAGCAAGTCACCAGGATCAGATGGGTATACGGCAGAGTGGTACAAAGAATTTAAAAATGAGTTAATTCCTGTTTTACTCCCCACACTGAACTGGGCTCTAAAAAAGGCATAAATGCCACCCAGTTAGAAGGAAGCGATAATCTCAGCTGTACTGAAAGAAGGCAAGGATAAAATGGAATGCGGGCTATTTAGACCAATATCCATTCTTAATGTAGATTATAGATTATTTACCTCCATTATGGCCAAACGATTAGAGGAGTTTCTACCCATACGTAACGATCAGACAGGTTTTATACGACAATGCCAAACACAAGACGATATACGAAGGACACTTCACATTATGGATCATATACAAAAAAATTAAATCAAAGCAATAGTGATAAGCGTGGACGCTGAAAAGGCATTTGATTTGGTTAATTGGAATTTTCTTTACAGAGTTTTACATAGATTTGGTTTCCAAGACACAATTATTAAAACTATACAGACACTATATGACAACCCTACTGCTAGGATTAAAATCAATGGATATTTATCAAATAGTCTTACCCTAGAAAGGAGCACGAGACAGGGTTGTGCATGGTCACCGCTACTCTTCGCATTATATCTGGAACCATTAGCTCAATACATCAGAGAAAATGAAGATTTCAAGGGAATTACTATTAAGATTCAAGATTCAAAAACTTTATTGTCATTCTAGCTGTACATCAGCTCTGCAGGGCAGAATGAGACAGCATTTCCCAGGAGCAGTGCAATCATAACATAACAAATGCAACACTAAATAATAAACATAACAATAAATAGTAAAACATAACAGGCACATGTCAGTTAAAAGCAAGTTATAAGTGTCCAGTGCAAGTTAAAAGTGTCCAAAGCAGAGTCAGGTAGAGCAGCTATTTAGCAGTCTGACTGCCTGTGGGAGGAAGCTGTTTAGTAGCCTTGTGGTTTTAGTTTTGATGCTCCTGTAACGTTTACCTGATGGCAGAATAACAAACAGTTCATGGAGAGGGTGTGAGGGGTCTTTAATGATGTACCGTGTCTTCTGGAGGCATGGACTCTGAAAGAGGTCTTGGACAGAAGGTAGGGAGACCCCAATAACCTTCTTTGCTCCCCTAACCACCCTCTGCAAGGCATTTTTGTCAGCAGCACTGCAGCTGGAGTACCAGGTTGATGCAAAAGGTCAGCACACTCTCAACCACTCCTCTGTAAAATGTAATTAAGATGTTGGTGGGAGTGATGCTTGTTTAAGCTTCCTCAAAAAGTGCAATCTCTGCTGGGCTCGTTTCACAATTCCAGTGGTGTTCCTGGACCAGGTGAGATTGTCTGAGATCTGCACCCCAAAGAACTTGATGTTTTCCACTCTCTCCACTGTGGAGCTGCTGATGCTGAGGGGTGTGTGCTCAGGTTGAGACCGTCTGAAATCGACGACCATCTCCTTGGTTTTGGTGACATTAAGCATCAAGTTGTTGTCACTGCACCAGCTCTCTAGGTGTTTAACCTCCTGATGCACCATCAATAACTCTCGAGACAGGGGGCGAACAATAGGCTTTTATTAGCTGCAAGAAACCACAATTAGTAGCGAGAGACCACCACACAACATCCTGGAGACTGAGGGTGGAGCAGTGCCTCCAACTGCCTTTATACCGGGGTCTGTGGGAGGAGCCACAGGAGCAGTCAGTGGGGGGGGGGGGGGGCGTGTCCAGACAGTTATATGTAGTTCACCACATTCACCCCCCCTTTGTTTTAAAAGAGAGTCCCCATGGGGTGAACTTTCTGACAAGTATATTTACAGGTTAAGTCTAACAGGTGGTCGAATCTGTCGCTGCGATCTACGTAGCACTGGCTGTGATTGCACCAGTGCCGGTGGTGATTGCACTGGTGACAGTGGTTGTGCTGGCTCTGGCCTGACTTGGCCCATTAGGCGTCAGTAATCCCTCATGCGTGTGCGAGGCGCCCGGTATGGGAGTGTCGTGAGGAATCTGTGTAGGGCTTGGTGTGCACTGTGTCTCGTGGGTATATACGTCGGTGGTTATGGGGTTCATAGTCACCGTGGAGTGTTCCGGGTAGGGGTCTGGTGCTCCTGCGGGTGCCAGGTCGCAGACGGAGACTGTGTCCTCCCGCTCATCAGGTAAGACCACGTAGGCATACTGGGGGTTTGCATGAAGGAGGTGAACCCTCTCGACCATCAGGGAGTATTTATTGCTCCTCACATGTTTCCGGAGCAGCACTGGCCCTGGGGACATCAGCCAAACCGGTAGGGTGGTCCCAGTGGCACACTTCCTGGTGTTACGCCTGCAGCCCCCTCCTTTGTGAGAATCGCAAGATCACTATTGATTTGGGTCAGGAGACCCAGGAAATGAGAGAGAGACGTGCGGAATGTCTCGTTCCCCCGGCGATATAAAGCTACGGGACACAGCCATTGTCTCCTGAAGCCGAACTTGTGTATTGCCATACTGTGCTACGTGGAAGCCCTCAGGCAAAGTGGGCTGGTTGAGGGAGGGATTGCATCACCCCAACCTGATTGACATCTGTGACCCTGTGAGTCAGGATAAAAGAGGGTCTGTGGGAACAGCCTCTCAGACACACCAGAAGAAACGCTAGCGATCCCGTAATAGCAGAAGCCGGTGGGAGGCCACGTGTGTTCGGTTCCATTTTTGCCCTGGAAACCGGTGCCCTTACCTCAGAAAAATGGCTTTTAGCTAACAACGGGGAAACCAACTCCCAAAAGACTCGAAGGATTGGCTTCATCAAAGAACTGGGCAAGTTTAAGCCGTCTCTCTCTCAAACCCAAAAAGCTGCAGCTTGAACGAACTAACAGTGACTTTTATATTTCCATCGGACAATACATTATCCCCTAGACAACGATAGAGCTATTTCTTATTGATTATTATTATACCCGCGCTTTTGACAACGCATATTATCTGTATGTTTGCATTGATCTTATTTCTGTGCCCCTTTATCAATAAATACTGTTAAAAATAGTACCATCAGACTTCAACTCTATCTTTGCTGGTAAGTGACCCAGTTACGGGGTTTCGTAACACTGGGAAAAGAAAAGAGTCGCTCATGAGGGGTGGCATTGGTGGATGTGCATAACAGGGAGCAGATGGAGTGGAGCGCCTCGGGGAGGACCTCCTGCCAGCAAGAGACTGGCAATCCCTTTGACTTAAGTGCTAAGAGTGTGGCCTTCTACACCGTGGCATTCTCCCTCTCCACCTGTCCATTTCCGCGGGGATTATAGCTCGTGGTCCTACTAGTAGCAATACCCCTAGCCAGCAAGTACTGGCGCAGCTCGTCACTCATAAAGGAGGACCCTCTATCAGTGTGGATATCGCAGGGATATCCGAACAGAGTGAAGAGCTGGCGCAGGGCTTTTATGACGGACGTAGCAGTGGTATCGGGGCAGGGGATGGCAAAGGGGAACCGCGAGTACTCGTCAATTATGTTGAGAATGTAGACATTGCGGTCGGTGGAGGGAAGAGGGGCCTTAAAGTCGACACTCAGTCGCTCAAAGGGGCGGGTGGCCTTGATAAGTTGCGCCTTTTCAGGACGGTAGAAGTGCGGTTTGCACTCAGCGCAGACTTGGCAGTCCCTGGTCATCGTCCTGATGTCCTCAAGGGAGTAAGGCAGGTTCCGGGCTTTCAGGAAATGGTAAAATCGGGTGACCCCCAGGTGGCAAAGATCTGCATGGAGGGCGTATAGCCGGTCGAGTTGCGCGCTGGCACACGCTCCCCAGGATAGGGCATCAGGGTCTTCCAGAGCCTTCCTGGCCGGTACAGGATGTCATAGCTGTAGGTGGAGAGTTCCATTCTCCACCGCAAAATTTTATCAATCTTGATTTTGCCCCGCTGTTGGTTGCTGAACATGAACGCAACTGAGCACTGGTCGGTCAGCAAGGTGAACTTTTTGCCAGCGAGATAGTGCCTCCAGTGCCTAATAGCTTCCACTATGGCTTGGGCTTCTTTCTCCACCACACAGAGTGTCGAATTTCAGGGCCTTGAAGGGTATGAGAGAAGAATGCTACGGGCCTTCCTGCCTGATTGAGGGTAGCAGCCAGCGCGAAGTCAGAGGTGTCACTCTCTACTTGGAAGGGAATGGTCTCGTCCACCGCATGCATCGTTGCTTTGGCAATGTCCCCTTTAATGCGGCTGAAGGCCACACGGGCCTCAGCTGAGAGGGGAAATGCGGTGGACTTGACCAGGGGGTGGGCCTTGTCTGTGTAGCGAAGGACCCATTGGGCGTAATAGGAAAAGAAGCCCAGGCACCTTTTGAGGGCTCTGAGGGTGGTGGGAAGAGGGAGTTCCAACAGGGGGCACATACGGTCGGGGTCAGGGCCAATGACCTTGTTCTCCACGACATACCCAAGGATAGCAAGTCGGGTGGTTCCAAACACACACTTGTCCCTGTTATAGGTAAGGTTGAGTTTTGGCCGCTTGGAAAAATCGTTGGAGGTTAGTGTCGTGATCCTGCCAGTCGTGACCACAGATGGTGATGTTATCCAGATATGGGAACGTGGCCTTCAGTTGGCACTGGTCCACCATCTGGTCCATTTCCCTCTGGAAGACAGAGACACCATTCATGACACCGAAGGGGACGCGCAGGAAGTGATAGAGCCTGCTGCCCGCCTCGAAGGCGGTGTAGGGGTGGTCCTCCGGGCGGATGGGGAGCTGATGGTAAGCGGATTTCAGGTCTATGGTCAAGTACACCTTGTACTGAGCTATCTGACTGACCATATCCACGATGCAGGGTAAGAGGTACATGTCAAGCTGTGTGAACCTATTGATGGTCTGGCTATAGTCCACGACCATCCTATTTTTCTGCCCTATCTGAACAACGACCTCCTGGGCCCTCCAAGGACTTGTGCTTGGCTCAATGATCCCCTCCCTGAGCAGCCGCTGCACCTCTGACTTAATGAAGGCCCTGTCCCCCGCGCTGTACCTCGTGCTTTTAGTCACCACAGGTTTACAGTCGGGGGTCCGGTTGGCGAACAGCGGTGGGGGAGGGATCTTGAGGGTGGAGAGGCTGCAAGTGGTGTCAGTAGCGTAGCTGTTGGCATGGTGCTGGGTTGGATGTGCGGGTCGGTGTGTGTGTGTGTGTGTGGTCAGTAGCGGGGTATATGACGAAACCACACAAAACTGAGGATTTCTGACAGCGATTGGTGGGAGGGGCCCGTCATACTCCATTGTCACACTTTTCAGGTGGCTCTGGGAGTCAAGCCCCAATAGCACAGGGGCACACAGTTGAGGCATGACCAGTAACGCAAAGTCCCAATATTCTGTGCCCTGCATCACCAATGTCGTTACACAATCCCCCCCCGGATGTCTGTGGAATGCGATCCAGAAGCCATGGTGACCTCTGGCTTACCGGCTGTGTCACGAGTCCACAGCGTTGCACCGTGTCCGGGTGAATAAAACTCTCAGTGTTGCCCGTGTCAAACAGGTGCTAGTCCTGTGCCCCTCCACCAGGATGTCCATCATTGACCTTGCGAGCTGGTGTGAGGCGCTTTGGTCGAGGGTCACAGAGTTGAATCACCGTCTTGGTGCCCGGTAAGCAACCGTGGGTCAGAGGCGGGGTGAGGTGGCGCCGACAAAGATGCCTCGCACGAGGCGGGCAGGCAAGATGGCGGTGACCAAGCTGACCGCTCCCATGCCTTGCACGAGGCGGGCAGGCAAGATGGCGGCGACCGAGGTGGCGACCCCGCTCGTGGTTTAGACTTACACTTGGTGAAGTGGCCCTTCTTTCCGCAGCTGGAGCAGGTAGCTTCTCAGGCCGGGCAGCGTTTTCGGGGGTGCTTTTCGAGTCCGCAGAAGTAACACTGCACGGACTTGCGACTGGCAGCAGCTGTGGTCAATTGCGGGGACTTCACGGACTTGCGAGTGACAGCAGCTGTGGTCGATTCACCGGCAGGTTGCGGGGTTTGTAGCGTTCATGGGACCAGCGGGAGATCGCGCGGCTGGATAGTGTCAGCGTTGTGCAGAGCAGCCTCCAGCGTGTCGGCCAGTTCGATCGCCGAATGTAAGGTAAGATCGGCATTTTCCAGCAGCCCCTGGCGCAAGTACACTGACCTGATCCCTGTAATGAAGGCGTCTCGTACCAGGAGCTCCACATGCTGTTCCGCCGTCAGTCCCCTCCAGTCGCAGGCCTGCATGAGTGTCTGTAGGGCCCGGACAAACTCAGCGCTCGACTCTCCAGCCCGCTGCCACCACGTCGCTAAGCGATGTCTTGCGTAGATGGTGTTCACCGGCCGCAGGTACTGTTTTTTGAGGGCGTCCAGTGCCCCTTGGTAGGTCGTCAGGTCCCTGATAAGGGAGTATACCCGTGGACTGACTCTGGAGAGGAGAACTTTGTGCATGATAGCAGGCTCAGTCACGGGAATCTCTTCTAGGTAGGATTGGAAGCATGCAAGCCAGAGTTCAAAGGCAATGGCTGCTTTGGGAGCTTGAGGATCAATGTCCAATTTATCTGGTCGTAAAATGCTTTCCATGTTTTAAAATTGCAGCTAATAAAATTGATGCACCATCAATAACTCTTGGAGACAGGAGGCAAACTATAGGCTTTTATTAGCTGCACGAAACCACGATTAGTAGCAAGAGCCCACCACACAACATTCGGGAGACTGAGGGAGGAGCAGTGCCTCCAACTATACAGGGGTCTGTAGGAGAAGCCACAGGAGCAGTCAGCAGAGGGGCATGTCAAGATTGGTATATGTAGTTCACCACACCTCCTCGCTGTACATTGTTTCATCACTTTTGCTGATGAGCCCCACCACTGTGGTATCATCAGCAAATTTAATGATCAGGTTCTCCTTGAAGCTGGCTGCACAGTCATGTGTTAGCAATGTAAAGAGCAATGGGCTAATGGGCCTTGGCACAATGGGCAATGGGCCTTGTGGGGATCCAGTGCTCAGTGTGATGGAGTCAGAGATGTTCCTGCCAACACAGACTGACTGTGGTCTCTTTGTCAAGAAATCCAGTATCCAGCGACACATGGCAGTGTTAAGGCCAAGCAGTGACAGTTTCTCCACTGGTCTCTGCGGGATGATGGTATTGAACACTGAACTGAAATCAACGTACAGGATTCTGGTATAAGTGTCTTTGTTGTCCAAGTGAGAGAGAACTGTGTGCAGTGTGGTGGATATTGCGTCCTTCATAGAGCGATTTGGACGATAAGCAAACTGTAGAGGATCCAGCGATGAGGGGAGGCTGGCTGTGATATGAGGCTTGACAAGCCATTCAAAACATTTCCATCACTATGGGGGTCAGGGCAACGGGACAGTAATCATTCAGACAGGCTACAACTGATTTCTTTGCTACAGGGATGATTGTGGAGGTTTTTAAGCATCTGGGGACAATGGCTTGACTAAGGGAGATGTTGAAAATATCTGTCAGGACATCTGCTAATACATCAGCACATTCCTTGAGCACACATCCAGGGATGTTGTCGGGACCTCCCGCTTTTTGTGGGTTAACCCTGGCAAGGGTCCTCCGTGTTTGCTCTGAATCAATGATTGGAGCTGGCTGGTCAGATGGTAAGAAGGGACTGGCTCTCCCCCTTGCTGTAGTGTTTAATGCTTCGAAGCGTGCAAAGAATTTGTTAAGCCTGTTAGGAAGAGAGGTGTCGCTGTCATCAGTTTTCTGCCTGATCTTGTAGTCTGTCAGAGCTTTAATTACCTGCCACATCCATCTGGTGTCACCTGTGTTACAGAAGTGTCCATGTATTTTGCCCGCGTAGGCCCTTTTTGCTTCCCTGATCCCGAGTGAAAACACAGACCTGGCTGAGTGAAGCACATTCCTGTCCCCCGATCTGTAGGCTGTGTCACGGGCCTTCAGTAGTGAACGCACCTCTGTTGTCATCCATGGCTTTTTATAACCACGTGCAGTGAAGGTTTTCATCACAGTGACATCCTCCGTGCATTTGGCTATGTAGCTGATTACTGCCTCCGCATACTCCTCAATGTCTATATGGTCATCACAGGAGGCTGCTGTTTTGAATATGTGTGCAAAAAACTTTAAAGGGACAGAGCATAAATTGCCTTGTTATGTGGATGACATTTTGATCTATCTAGGGCAACCAACAAACTCTTTACCTAAATTGATGCAATCCTTTGAACAATATGGTCAATTTTCAGGATACAAGATCAACATAGATAAAACCCATTTACCTTCATATAACTATAGCCCACCAAGAGAAATTGAAAGTAGATATCTCTGGGCATTGCAAACAGCGTCTTTCAAATATTTGGGTATCATTATGCCAAAAAGATTTGGCAAAATTATCAGAATGTAATTATCAGTCTTTATATAAAAAAAAGGAAGATATGGTAAGCTGGAACCTGATTTCTTTTTTCAGTGTCAGTTCAAGGATTGAGTTTATTAAAATGAATATACTGCCCAGACTGTTACATCTCTTTCAGACCCTACCAATAGAGATGAATCAAAATCAATTCAATGAATGGAACAAGATGTTATCAAGGTATATTTGGCAGGGTAAAAGGCCTAGAGTTCATCTCAAAACTTTGCAATTAGCAAAGGAAAAAGGGGGATGGGGCCTACCTTCTCTTATGGATTATTATTTTGCAGCACAGTTGAAAGCTGTGATATGTTGGTGCAACCCATCATATGACGCTCAATGGAAAAACATTGAGGAGCACGTACTTCCCATTCCCATACAAGCAATTTTGGCTGATAACAACCTGCAAAGGTACATAAATACTATTGATAATTCATGGGTGAAATTGACTCTTAAAATATGGAAAATTACTATAAAAGAATATAATCTAGAAGGAGATACTGCAATTCTTAAACGGTGTGCATATGACTCGGATTTTACACCGAATAAACTGGATGCTAGATTTAAGGACTGGACAGCGAAAGGAATAACAATTCTTTGCAACAGAATGAAAGAAGGAACACTGTTCAGTTTTGAAATGCTTAAAGAGAAATAATTATGAAAACAAGATTTTTATCGGTATTTACAGATGCAACAATATGTTAATAAGATGCTTAAAAATGTAACCAAGGCAAGTACGTGCTTGATAGAGCTATTTAGAAAAGCATATAATTCAGATAATGGTAGTAGAATCATTTCAAGCATGTATAAGGGTTTGTCAAATCTTAAAACACATTCGACTTCATACATTAAAACAAAATGGGAGAAGGAAGGATGGATAATTATATCTGAGGAAGAATGGACAACAATAGACAATAGACAATAGGTGCAGAAGTAGACCATTCGGCCCTTCGAGCCTGCACTGCCATTCTGAGATCATGATTCCCCTATCCATAAGATAACTATCTAGCTCCTTCTTGAAAGCATCCAGAGAATTGGCCTCCACTACCTTCCAAGGCAGTGCATTCCAGACCCCCACAACTCTCTGGGAGAAGAAGTTTTTCCTTAACTCTGTACTAAATGACCTACCCCTTATTCTCAAACCATGCCCTCCGGTACTGGACTCTGCCAGCATCTGAAACATATTTCCTGCCTCTATCTTGTCCAATCCCTTAATAATCTTATAAATTGCAATCAGATCCCCTTTCAATCTCCTTAATTCCAGCATGTACAAGCCCAGTCTCTCTAACCTCTCTGCATAAGACAGTCCGGACATCCCAGGAATTAACCTCGTGAATCTATGCTGCACTTCCTCTATAGCCAGGATGTCCTTCCTTAACCCTGGAGACCAAAACTGTACACAATACTCCAGGTGTGGTCTCACCAGGGCCCTGTACAAATGCAAGAGGATTTCCCTGCTCTTGTACTCAATTCCCTTTGTAATAAAGGCCAACATTCCATTAGCCTTCTTCACTGCCTGCTGCACTTGCTCATTCACCTTCAGTGACTGATGAACAAGGACTCCTAGATCTCTTTGTATTTCTCCCTTACCTAACTCTATACCGTTCAGATAATAATCTGCCTTCCTGTTCTTACTCCCAAAGTGGATAACCTCACAGTTATTCACATTAAATGTCATCTGCCAAGTTTCTGCCCACTCACTCAGCCTATCCAAGTCACCCTGAATTCTCCTAACATCCTCATCACATGTCACACTGCCACCCAGCTTAGTATCATCAGCAAACTTGCTGATGTTATTCTCAATGCCTTCATTTAAGTTGTTGATGTAAATCATAAACAGCTATGGTCCCAATACCGAGCCCTGTGGCACCCCACTAGTCACCACCTGCCATTCCGAGAAACACCCATTCACCGCTACCCTTTTCTTTCTATCTGCCAGCCAGTTTTCTATCCATGCCAAAATGTTCCCCCAATGCCATGAGCACTGATTTTACCCACCAATCTCCCATGTGGGACCTTATCAAATGCCTTCTGAAAATCGAGGTACACCACATCCACTGGATCTCCCTCGTCTAACTTCCTGGTTACATCCTCGAAAAACTCCAATAGATTAGTCAAGCATGATTTGCCCTTGGTAAATCCATGCTGGCTCAGCCCCATCCTATCACTGTTATCTAGATATGCCACTATTTCATTTTTAATAATGGACTCCAGCATCTTCCCCACTATTGATGTTAGGCTGACAGGACAATAGTTCTCTGTTTTCTCCCTCCCTCCTTTCTTAAAAAGTGGGATAACATGAGCCATTCTCCAATCCTCAGGAACTGATCCTGAATCTAAGGAACATGGAAAATGATTACCAATGCATCCGCAATTTCCGGGGCCACCTCCTTTAGTACCCTAGGATGCAGACTATCTGGACCTGGGGATTTGTCAGCCTCCAGTCCCATCAGTCTACTCATCACCATTTCCTTCCTAATGTCAATCTGTTTCATTTCCTCTGTTACCCTATGTCCTTGGCCCATCCATACATCTGGGAGATTGCTTGTGTCTTCCCTAGTGAAGACAGATCTAAAGTATTTATTAAATTCTTCTGCCATTTCTCTGTTTCCCATAACAATTTCACCCAATTCATTCTTCAAGGGCCCAACATTGTTCTTAACTATCTTCTTTCTCTTCACATACCTATATGGAGATATGGAGATAACAATATGGAGATATCAATGGAAATATACCAGTTCACAGCAATGGAGGGAGTTCGGATGGAAAAGCTTGATAAGATATTTTATTACACCCTCTCAGAAATCCCATTATGATAGTAACCTCCCTGTTTGCTGGAGAAATTATGGAAATCAAAATGCAAATCATTATCATATTTTTTGGGACTGCCCTGTTATCAAAGGCTATTGGAGGGGAATATACAATGCCCTACAAGACACCTTTAAATGTGAAATGCCCTTAGAGAGTAAGACCATATATTTTGGGTATATACTTCAAGAATGGTTGAAAAGAGATAAATATTTAATGAATATACTTTTGGTGGCTGGTAAAAAGACTCTTACCAGGAAATGGTTATCACAGGAGAGCCCAACTTTAAGTTCTTGGATGGAAATTACAATAGACATTTACAAAATGGAGAAGATAACAGCATTTGTTAATCATAAGCTGGAACAATTTAATTCACACTGGGGAAAAATGGTTTAACTACATAATGCCTCATAGGCCAGATTTTATTCTCACAAATCAATGAATATGTTGTTAAAAAGAAAGATCACTCTCTACTTGTACATAGTTTTTTCCTTTTGCTTGTTTTTTCTTTCCTCTCTTTTCTATAAGTGTATACCTCCGATAAATACTTTGTGGAGATTTGTGACGTATATGATTATATGATATACGTGTACAATGTCTGAAATACATCTTATGGAAATGTTTGTTTGATGATGAACTTCAATATAAAAAATAAATTACAAAAACAAAAGAGAATTTTGTGCTGGGTGTGGAGGCTGGTGGGGTGGTAGGTAAGGACAAGAGGAACCCCAACCCTGATAGAGTGGCGGGAGGATGGGGTAAGAGCAGAAGTATGTGAAATGGAAGAGATGCGGTTAAGGGCAGTGTTGATGGCGAAGGAAGGGAAGCCCCTTTCTTTGAAAAAAGAGGACATCTCCATTGTTCTAAAATGAAAATAGAATGAAAAGCCTCATCCTAAGTGTAGATGTGGTGGAGACAGAGGAATTGAGAGAATGGGATTGCGTTTTCACAAGTAACAGGGTGGGAAGAGGTATAGTCCAGGTAGCTGTGAGGGTCCATGAGTTTATAATAGACATCAGTGGATAAGCTGTCTCCGGAGACAGAGACAGTGAGATCGAGAAAGGGGAGGGAGGTGTCGGAAATGGACCAGGTGAATTTGAGGGCCAGGTGGAAGTTGAGGGAAAATGGATGAAGTCAACTGTTCATCTTAGGTGCAGGAAGCAGCACCAGTGCAGCCATTGATGTAGCGTAGGGAAAGTGCGGGATGGTCACCATTGACTGTTCCACGTAGCCGACAAACAGGCTGGCATAGCTGGGACCCATATGAGTGCCCATGACTACTCCTTTTGTTTGAAGGACGTGGAGGAGCCAAAGGAAAAATCGTTTAGTGTGAGGACAAGTTCCACCAGGTAGAGCAAAGTGGTGGTGGTGGAGGGGAACTATTAGGCCTGTTTTTTTTAACATGGTGATAGGTAGGTACATGAAAAACCCTGCGAGGGGAGGTATTGGAAGGATATACCATAACAATTTTAAAGAGGCATTTTGACAGGCAAATGAATGGAGGGATATAGACCATGTGCAAATAGATGGGAATAGATAAAATCAAGCTACCCTTGTTGTCACCTACCACCCAATCAGCCACCACATCTTACACATTATTCTCTGCACAATCTGCCAATGGGGTCCCACCACAGGGCATATTTTCTCCTTCCCTCCATTTATCTCCCTTCTACTCCACTTTCCACAAGTATCCCTCTTTTCATGATACCCTTATCCCCTCATCTCCTCATCTTTTCCCACCTATCCCCCTCCAGGCAGTTAATCCTGCAAATGTGCTAAGTGTTACTCTGCCCCTACACCACCTCTTTCATCACCATTCCGGATATTAAACAGTCCTTACTGGTGAAGCAGGTTCCACATGTGAACCCATTGGTGTCATTTACTGCTCCCATTGCAGCCTCCTCTACATCAGTTGAGAACTAAAGCAGTTTGGGGGAGCCCTTCGTTCAGCACCCGCCTTAAAATCCTTATTACCAACCATTTTAATTTTATGTTCCATTCTCAAACTGATGTATCTGTCCACAGCCTCCTTTACAGCCAAGCAGAGGCTGGACACAGATTAGAGGAACAGCGCCTCCTATTCGACTTTCATAGCCTCCAGTCTAACACAATGATCTCTCTAACTTCCAGTAACCACTCCCCTCTGTCCTCTCTCTTCCCTCATCCCACTGCCCATTTCTTTCCCATCCCTTGCTGCCTCGATCTGCCCATCACCCACATCTTCTTCACTCTGATTCCTCCCCTCACCACTTTCCCTTTATTGTGTGGTCCACTATCTTCTCCTACCAGATTCCATCTTCTTCAGCCCTTCGTCACTTCCATTTCTTGTGTCCATTCTGGGGCTTTGGCTTCCACCAGACACTGAACTCTCACCTGTGGTTCTAAGTAGCTGTTTGCATGTGACACCAGCCACACCTGGCGCATCCCTTCAACATGTGGGATGAACCAGGGGAGGGTAGCCGGTGGACCTCATTCCCTTGTAAGATGGGGACATGCATGTGAAGTCAGCTCCAGTGGACTGGACAGATGAGATCGACAGTAAGATCCAGGAAGGCAGTTCTGCAACACATCTTAAAGAGCAAAGAGCATGACAAGGCACAGAAGAAGTCTTGGCCATCCTCTGCACCCAAGGAAGACACCAGTTGTTATGATTCTGGATGGTGAGTCCATGTCAGTAAAATCCAGATTTTGCGATGGAGTCACTGATATAATGTGGAAGTGCCCTGGTGAGGGAGGTGGGAGGAAAAAGCAGCTGTCATTACCAGCCAACATGAGGAAATCTGCAGATGCTGGAAATTCAAGCAACACACACAAAATGCTGGCGGAACGCAGCAGGTCAGGCAGCATCTATAGGAAGAAGCACTGTCGATGTTTCAGGCCAAGACCCTTCATCAGGACTAACTGAAAGGAAAGATAGTAAGAGATTTGAAAGTAGGAGGAGAAGGGGGAAATGCGAAATGATAGGAGAAGACAGGAGGAGGTGGGGTGAAGCAGAGAGCTGGAAAGGTGATTGGCAAAAGGGATACAGAGCTAGAGAAGGGCAAGGATCATGGGACGGGAGGCCCAGGGAGAAAGAAAGGGGGAGGGGAGATGAAGAACAGGCAGAGTGATGGGCAGAGAGAGAGAAAGAAAAAGATCCTGCTTTCTCTGGCGGACAAAGTGTAGGTGTTCAGCGAAACAGTCTCCCAGTCTGCATTGGGTCTCACCAATATGTAAAAGGCCAAACCAGGAGCACTGGTATACCAGCCAACTCACAGGTGAAGTGTCGCCTCACCTGGAAGGACTGTCTGGGGCCCTGAATGGTGGTGAGGGAGGAAGTGTAAGGGCAGGTGTAGCACTTGTTCCGCTTACAAGGATAAGTGCCAGGAGGGAGATCGGTGGGAAGGGATGGGGGGACGAGTGAACAAGGGAGTTGGGTAGGGAGCAGATGTGCTTGGTGGTGGGACCCGACGCAGACTGGGAGGCCGTTTTGCTGAACACCTACGCTCTGTCTGCTAGAGAAAGCAGGATCTCCCAGTGGCCACACATTTTAATTCCATGTCCTATTCCCATTCTGATACGTCTATCCGTGGCCTCCTCTATATTTAGCTTTTCCCCCCTCCTCTCTTTTTCTTTCTCTCTCTCTGCCCATCACTCTGCCAGTTCTTCATCTCCCTCTAGTGCTCCCCTCCCCCTTTTTTCTCCCTCAGCCTCCTGTCCCATGATCCTTTCCCTTCTCTAGCTCTGTATCCCTTTTGCCGATCACGTTTCCAGCTTTCAGCTTCACCCCACCCCCCCGTTTCTCCTATCATTTCGCATTTCCCCCTTCTCCTCCTACCTTCAAATCTCTTACTATCTTTCCTTTCAGTTAGGCCTGACGAAGGGTCTCAGCCCAAAACTTCGACAGTGCTTCTCCCTATAGATGCTGCCTGGCCTGCTGCGTTCCACCAGCATTTTGTGTGTGTTGCTATCATTACCAGCCGATAGTTGGGTTCAATCCTGAACTTGGGTGCTCTCTTCATGGAGTTTGCATATTCTCCTTGTAACTACATAGTTTTCCTCTGGTTTCCTTCCAGGCCGCTAAGAAATGCTGGTTGCTATAATTTGCCACTTGTGTTCATAAGCTGCAGGAGAACCAGTCGGGAGTTAGTACACATCTGAGGGAGAGTAAGTTGCAGGGGAACTCATTAGGCAGTGGGAATGTTCTGAGAGTTGTTAGAACTAATGGACTAAATGCTGGTGGAACTCAGAAGGTCGGGGAGCATCTATGGAAATGAATAAACAGTCAAAGTTCTGGTCTGAGACTCCTCATCAGGACTGATGGAGGATCTCAGCCCAAAACATCAACTGAATAGTCTAAATATTCGGCAGTCATTATTAAACAGTAAATTGGTCAACAATTTAAGGCATCCATACATGTGCAGTTAAATGCTAAACATAGAAACTCAAGTTACACTAATTCTCTGAAAACTGCGCTATGCCGGATCGCACATTGTGCACAAGTTCAAACAAAGGAAGGGCATAAAGTTGTGGCTGTTACCTGTGGGCTATCCACAAACACCAGAAATTGAGTCTGCTAGTTTAAGTGTTTATAACCCGTAATAAATCTTAATTACTGCCAGACAATTAAAAAGTTTAAAATCATTTTGCTTTGGTTAATTATTGGAAAGGAAAACAAAACAAAAATACCTTGTTTTTAAAAAAAAAATTATTTCACTTTATCGTATTTTCTTTTCCCTTTTGTTCCTAATAGTGCTGTGGTTTTGAATTAAATGTTCTAATTTACAGTTCCTGGTGTGTGCAGCTCAAAGGGGATTCTTTAATCTTCATGTTTAAAAAGACAGTTTTCAGATTCCCTGTCCTATTTTGGCTTTTAAATTACTGCATATCATGTGTATATGTGAAGAATGGTTAGCATCAATCTGTTATCATTGACTATAAAATCTGGAGTGTTGAGTCATGCTACTAATATTTCCAATCTAAACCTCAGCCTTTATCAGAATCAGAACCAGCCACGTTTATTATCACTGTCATGAAATTTGTTCCTTTACGGCAACAGTACAATGCAATACATAAAATTACTATAAATAAGAAACATATTTCAAAATTAAATTAGTGGAAAAAGACAGCAAAATGAGTAAGGTAGTGTTCCTGGGTTGTCCCTTCAGAAATCTGATGGTAAAGGGGAAAAAGCTATACCTAAAACATTGAGTGTGTGTCTTCAGGCTCCTGTTCCTCCTCTCCAATGGTAGTAATGAGAAGAGGGCATATCCTGGGTGATGTTGGTTCTTAAGGACAAATGCCACCTTTTAGAGGCATCGCCTTTTGAAGGTGTTCTCGGTGGTAGGAGGCTCATGCCCTTGATGGAGCATAGGAGGTCCATGCGTGGAATCTAGTGTTAGCATAAGTGTGCAAAATTGTTAAATATGTTGCTCTATTAAATTATTATTTTATGCATAATTGCATAATTTTATCGGCAGTTAATGTGGGTAATGTGGTTAAAGTAACATAAAACTGCAGGTGGTAGAAATCTGAAACAAAAGCAGGCAAAACAGTAAACATGCGTCAGGTAGTGTGAAAAGAGAAGCAAAGCTAAAGTTATCCGACCTGCTGAGTGTATCTAGCATTTTCTGTTTGCGTACTGCATGGTAGATAGGTGACCAGCTTCTATGCCGCATGCTTGATGCTTGCCAATTGTTGAGTAAACAATGGTAAAGTGATGCATTTTGCAGCAGGATGATATCAGTGAAGGAGGAAACAACTGATTTATGCACTGGAACAGAAATCCCCTTTCACTTCTAAATCCAATTTGCATCAAAGTTTGATGCAAGGCTCTTTCATTGAATAGCATTAATACCAAAAGGCATTGTTAACAATACAATCAGGTTCTGCTCTTTTAGTAATTATAAGTGGATAACATAAATGTGCCCACACTTTTTGCGTTACACCCTGAAGGTGGCTCAAGTGGAAATGGAACACTGGCAAGGTCAAGAAATGTTGCTGCAGTGTGCATTAATATTGCAGCAATAACAATAATTGTGTTATCATAAATAAGTAGTGAGGAAGACTTTCTTGATCCTGCACTTTATTAGGTCTCTTGTATGCAACATTTCTGGAAATTCACAAAATTCTACATTAGGAGAAATCATCTGATTTTTCCATTCCTTTAATGACTGTGCTTCTGTGTGAGTCTGTGCTTCCCTCAACTGAATTGTCTGTAGATTCTGTGGTCAAATGTTCCCATGCCACCAGAGACAGAAAAGTGTGCCCATGCATAATAAAACCCATGGCATTTCAGGATGATGTCCTATTATGCATTATGTTTCAATGGCCTTGTGTGTTGTGGGTACACTGGGAGTGTGCCGTGATACTCTGGGACTGTGGTGGTGATACCCTGGAGCTGTGATGTGATACTCTGGGACTGTGCTGTGATACACTGGGACTGTGATGTGATACACTGGGAATGTGTTGTGATACTCTGGGACTGTGATGTGATACTCTGGGACTGTGTTGTGATACTCTGGGACTGTGTTGTGATACTCTGGGACTGTGTTGTGGTACTCGGAGACTGTGCCGTGATACACTGGGACTGTGATGTGATACTCTCGGACTGTGATGTTATACTCTGGGACTGTGGTAGTGATATTCTGGGACTGTGCTGTGATACTCTGGGACAGAGCTGTGATACTCTGGGACTGTGATGTGATTCTCTGAGACTGTGATGTGATACTCTGGGACTGCTGTGATACTCTGAGAGGGTGGTGGTGATACTCTGAGACTGTGATGTGATACTCTGGGACTGCTGTGATACTCTGGGACTGTGTTGTGATACTCTGGGACTGTGATGTAATACTCTGGGACTGTGATGTGATACACTGGGACTGTGTTCTGATAACTCTGGGAGTGTGATGTGATACTCTGGGAGTGTGGTAGTGATACTCTGGGAGTGTGATGTGATACTCTGGGACTGTGATGTGATACTCTGGGAGTGTGGTAGTGATACTCTGGGAGTGTGATGTGATACTCTGGGACTGTGGTAGTGATACTCTGGGAGTGTGATGTGATACTCTGGGAGTGTGATGTGATACTCTGGGAGTGTGGTGGTGATACTCTGGGACTGTGATGTGATACTCTGGGACTGTGGTAGTGATACTCTGGGAGTGTGATGTGATACTCTGGGAGTGTGATGTGATACTCTGGGAGTGTGGTGGTGATACTCTGGGACTGTGATGTGATACTCTGGGACTGTGATGTGATACTCTGGGAGTGTGGTAGTGATACTCTGGGAGTGTGGTGGTGATACTCTGGGACTGTGGTAGTGATACTCTGGGACTGTGCTATAATACTCTGGGACTGTGCTGACATAATAGACAATAGACAAAAGGTGCAGAAATAGACCATTCGGCCCTTTGAGCCTACACCACCATTTTGAGATCATGGCTGATCATTTACTATCAATACCCGGTTCCTGCCTTGTCCCCATATCCCTTGATTCCCCTATCCACAAGATACCTATCTAGCTCCTTCTTGAAAGCATCCAGAGAATTGGCCTCCACTGCCTTCCGAGGCAGTGCATTCCACACCCCCACAACTCTCTGGGAGAATAAGTTTTTCCTTAACTCTGTCCTAAATGACCTACCCTTAATCTCAAACCATGCCCTCTGGTACTGGACTCTCCCAGCATCTGGAACATATTTCCTGCCTCTATCTTGTCCAATCCCTTAATAATCTTATATGTTGCAATCAGATCCCCTCTCAATCTCCTTAATTCCAGCATGTACAAGGCTAGTCTCTCTAACCTCTGTGCGTAAGACAGTCCGGACATCCCAGGAATTAACCTCGTGAATCTACGCTGCACTTCCTCTACAGCCAGGATGTCCTTCCTTAACACTGGAGACCAAAACTGTACACAATACTCCAGGTGTGGTCTCACCAGGGCCCTGTACAAATGCAAGAGGATTTCCCTGCTCTTGTACTCAATTCCCTTTGTAATAAAGGCCAACATTCCATTAGCCTTCTTCACTGCCTGCTGCACTTGCTCATTCACCTTCAGTGACTGATGAACAAGGACTCCTCGATCTCTTTGTATTTCTCCCTTACCTAACTCTACACCGTTCAGATAATAATCTGCCTTCCTGTTCTTACTCCCAAAGTGGATAACCTCACACTTATTCACATTAAACATCATCTGCCAAGTATCTGCCCACTCACCCAGCCTATCCAAGTCACCCTGAATTCTCCTAACATCCTCATCACATGTCACACTGCCACCCAGCTTAGTATCATCAGCAAACTTGCTGATGTTATTCTCAATGCCATCATCTAAATCATTGATGTAAATCGTAAACAGCTGTGCTCCCTATACCGAGCCCTGTGGCACCCCACTAGTCACCACCTGCCATTCCGAGAAACACCCATTCACCACTACCCTTTGCTTTCTATCTGCCAACCAGTTTTCTATCCATGTCAATGTCTTCCCCCCAATGCCATGAGCTTTGATTTTACCCACCAATCTCCTATGTGGGACCTTATCAAATACCTTCTGAAAATCGAGGTACACTACATCCACTGGATCTCCCTTGTCTAACTTCCTGGTTACATCCTCGAAAAACTCCAATAGATTAGTCAAGCATGATTTACCCTTGGTAAATCCATGCTGGCTCGGCCCAATCCTATCACTGCTATCTAGATATGCCAGTATTTCATCTTTAATAATGGACTCTAGCATCTTGCCCACCACTGATGTTAGGCTGACAGGTCGATAGTTCTCTGTTTTCTCCCTCCCTCCTTTCTTAAAAAGTGGGATAACATTAGCCATTCTCCAATCCTCAGGAACTGATCCTGAATCTAAGGAACATTGGAAAATGATTACCAATGTATCCGCAATTTCCAAGGCCACCTCCTTTAGTACCCTAGGATGCAGACTATCTGGACCTGGGGATTTGTCAGCCTTCAGTCCCATCAGTCTACTCATCACTGTTTCCTTCCTAATGTCAATCTGTTTAATTTCCTCTGTTACCCTATGTCCTTGGCCCATCCATACATCTGGGAGATTGCTTGTGTCTTCCTTAGTGAAGACAGATCTAAAGTACTTATTAAATTCTTCTGCCATTTCTCTGTTTCCCATAACAATTTCACCCAATTCATTCTTCAAGGGCCCAACATTGTTCTTTACTATCTTCTTTCTCTTCACATACCTAAAAAAGCTTTTGCTATCCTCCTTTATATTCCTGGCTAGCTTGCGTTCGTACCTCATTTTTTCTCCCTGTATTGCCTTTTTAGTTAAGTTCTGCTGTTCCTTAAAAATTTCCCAATCATCTGTCCTCCCACTCACCTTAGCTCTGACATACTTCCTTTTTTTTAATGCTATGCAATCTCTGACTTCCTTTGTCAACCACTGTGGCTCCTTTCCCCCCTTTGAAACCTTTCTTCTCTGGGGGATGAACTGATTTTGCACCTTGTGCATTATTCCCAAGAATTACCTGCCATTGCTGTTCCACTGTCTTTTCTGCTCGGATATCCGTCCAGTTAACTTTGGCCAGATCTTCCCTCATGGCTCCATAGTCTCCTTTGTAACACCGAGCTGCCCTTATCCTTCTCAAATTGCAGATAAAAACTTATCATATTATGATCACTACCTCCTAATGGCTCCTTTACTTCAAGATTGCTTATCAAATTCTGTTCATTACATAACACTAAATCCAGAATAGCCTGGTCCCTGGTCAGCTCTCATACAAGCTGTTCCAAGAATGCATCCCGTAGGCACTCTACAAACTCCCCATCCTGGGGTCCAGCACCAACCTGATTCTCCCGGTTCACCTGCATGTTGAAATCCCCCATAACTACTGCGACATTACCTTTGCCACATGCCAATGTTAACTCCCTATTCAACTTGAACCCAATATCCATGCTACTGTTTGGTGGCCTGTAGACAACACCCATTAGGGTCCTTTTGCCCTTACTGTTCCTCAGTTCTATTCACACAGACTCTACTTCTCCTTACCCTATGTCCCCCCTTGCAAAGGACTGAATCTCATTCCTCACCAACAGGGCCACCCCATCCCCTCTGCCTACATTTCTGTCCCTACGATAGCACATATACCCTTGTACATTAATTTCCCAGGTCTGACCTCCCTGCAGCCATGTCTCCGTTATCCCAACAACATCATAGTTACCCGTTCGCACCTGAGCTTCAAGCTCATCCGCCTTATTTCTGACACTTCGTGCATTCAGATATAGAATTTTTAGCCCATTTCTCCTCTCTCTGTTTGAATCGCTGCCTATTGTGCTTAACCCAGCTCCCTGAACTCCCAACGGGCTATAAGCCCCTAGAATTTTGTTGTCCTTCCTAAATTTACTTATTCTTTCTGCACATTTAACTCCATGTTCCGTCAGACCATCCCTCAGTACATGTGTCCTCCTTATCACTTGTTCCGCCTCACCTTTCTCTACTACACACTTAATATTCTGGAACCGTGTAGTCCCCACCTGTCCTTTATTCTTCATCTCGCTATCCTCTCTCACATTCTGGATCCCCGTCCCCTGCAAATTTAGTTTAAACCCCCCCCCCCCGCCCCAAGAAGCACTAGCAAATTTCCCTGCAATAATGTTAGTACCGCTCCAGTTCAGGTGTAAACCGTCCTTTCGGAACAGATCCCACCTTCCCTGGAACAAAGCCCAATTATCTAAAAACCTGAAGCCCTCCCTCCTGCACCATCCTCTCAGCCACGTATTAATCTGTATAATCTTTCTGTTCCTTGCCTCACTCACACGTGGCACAGGTAGCAATCCTGAGATTGTTACCCTGGAGGTCCTGCTCTTCAGCTTCGCACCTAACTCCTTGAACTCCCTACACAGGACCCCCTCACTCATCCTACCCATGTCGTTGGACCACAACATTTGGATTCTTGAGAATAACCTGCACCCGATCTGAGATGTCTCGGACCCCGGCACCAGGGAAGCAACATACCATCCGAGACTCCCGATCTTCCCCACAAAATCTCCTATCCGCCCCCCCGACTATAGAATCCCCTATCACTACCGCTCTCTTCTCTTCCCTCCTCCCCTTCCTAGTTGAGGGTCCAACCTCAGTGCCAGAGACAGGACCACTGCAGCTTGTTCCTGGTAGGTCATCCCCACCAACAGTATCCAGAACGGTATACGTATTGTTGATGGGAACGGCCACAGGGGTGCTCTGCTCTCTCTGTCTGCTCCACCTGCCTCTCTTGACTGTCACCCATTTGCCTAACTCCTGATTTTTCGGTGTGACTACCTCCTGATAACTCCTATCTATCTCCGCCTCTGCCTCCCGAATGATCAGTAGTTCATCCAGCTCCTGCTCCAATTCCCTAACTCGGTCTGATAGGAGCTGCAGCTGGACGCACCTTTTGCAGGTGTGGTCATCAGGGACAACTGTGTTGACCCTGACCTCCCACATACTGCATACGGAGCACTCTGCGACTGCTGTGATACTCTGAGAGTGTGGTGGTGATACTCTGGGACTGTGGTGGTGATACTCTGGGACTGTGATGTGATACTCTGAGAGGGTGGTGGTGATACTCTGGGACTGCTGTGATACTCTGAGAGGGTGGTGGTGATACTCTGGGACAGTTCTGTGATACTCTGGGACTGCTGAGATACTCTGAGAGGGTGGTGGTGATACTCTGGGACTGTGGTGGTGATACTCTGGGACTACATCTCAATTGTAAAGTCCTAATAACAACACGACCGTTTGTGTTAAGAGATGTATTTTCTTATCAAATATTTGCTTAAGTGTGGTTGAGTGTAAATTCCTACAACAGTCATAACTATACATATTGTTGCCCTTGAGAAGTTTGC
Source organism: Hypanus sabinus (assembly GCF_030144855.1). Lineage (NCBI taxonomy): Eukaryota > Metazoa > Chordata > Chondrichthyes > Myliobatiformes > Dasyatidae > Hypanus > Hypanus sabinus. Next base: position 14,294,227 of record NC_082722.1, on the reverse strand, counting down.
CTTTTTCAATAAATTGTGAGGCCAGTTCTGACATGATTAGATAAACAAAAGGGGGCTGTTTACTGAGTGCAGCTAAATCAATTAGCAAAAGCACAGCTTTTACACTAATGAACAGTTTGATATTCATGGAATCAGTGCAGAAAATGGGACAGCCTGCCAAAACTGGACATTCCTTGCATGTTTCTGGTTCATTTTGGATCTTTCCAAACAGAACTGTATTCAATATGAGCATTTCTGAAGTGACTACATTTCAGTTAGATTGAATGACACTGCATAGAATGGAAACATGTCAGATTTGAAATAATTATAGAGACCCAATCTGCTGCTGGAATGCTGAGTAACAGAAGATACTATGGAGGAGTGACCTTTCAGGATGAGACTCTTCATCTGGTCTGATGTAAACCTAAAGTCCAGACAAAGGGTCTTAATCCCAGTCTTCAACTGTTCATTTTCCTGCGCTGATACTGCCTGACCCACTGAGCTGCCCCCTTGTGTTATTTATAGGCACATGCAGATTTAAGACTGCAGGGTGTTGTCTCTGTGAATAAATAAAAGTTTGTGCCTCATAACTAGTGATGCACCATCAATGACTCACTCTGAGACGTAAAGGCGAGATATCGGCTTTTATTGACTGGAAGAAAGAACAAGCAGTGGTTGACCACCATACTACATTCACCCCCCCCCCCTTTGTTTTTAAAAAAAAGAGTCCCCATGTGGCGAAGTTTCTTTCAAGTATATTTACAGGTTAAGTCTATCAGGTGGTCGAATCTGTTGCTGCGATCTACATAGCACCGGCTGTGATTGCGCAGGTGCCGGTGGTGCTTGCATCGGAGACGGAGGTTGTGTTGGTTCCGGCCTAACTGGAGGTGTCAGCCCACTAGGCATCAGTGCGAGACGCCTGGTATATGAGTCTCGTGAGGAGTCTGTGTTGGGCTTGGTGTGTGCGGTGTCACCTCGGGTACAGGGTTCATAGTAACCGGGGAGTGTTGAGGGTAGTGGTCTGCTGCTCCTGTGGGCGCCAGGTCGTGGACAGAGACCGTGTCCTCCCGCCCATCAGGTAAGACCACATAGGCATACTGGGGGTTCGCATGGAGAAGGTGAACCCTCTCGAACAGCCGGGAGTATTTAATACTCCTCACATGTTTCCAGAGCAGCACCGGCCCTGGGGATGTCAGCCAAGCCGGTAGGGTGGTCCCAGTGACAGACTTCCTGGGAAAAGAGAATAGGCGCTCGTGAGGGGTGGCATTGGTGGACGTACATAACAGGGAGCAGATAGAGTGGAGTGCCTCAGGGAGGACCTCCTGCCATCAAGAGACCGGCAACCCTTTTGACTTAAGGGCTAAAAGTGTGGCCTTCTACACTGTAGCATCCTCCCTCTCCACCTGTCCATTTCCCCGGAGATTATAACTCGTGGTCCGACTAGTAGCAATGCCCCCAGCTAGCAGGTACCGGCGCAGCTCGTCACTCATAAAGGAGGACCCTCTATCACGGTGGATATAGCAGGGCTATCCGAACAGAGTGAAGAGCTGGCGCAGGGCTTTTATGACGGACATGGTAGTGGTGTCTGGGCAGGGGATGGCAAAGGGGAACCGCGAGTACTCGTCGATAATATTGAGAAAATATACATTGCGGTCGGTGGAGGGAAGGGGGCCCTTAAAGTCAACACTCAGTCGCTCAAAAGGGTGGGTGGGCGCCGTTTCAGGATGGTAGAAGTGCGGTTTGCACTCAGCGCAGATTTGGCAGTCCCTGGTCATCGTCCTTATGTCCTCCAGGGAGTATGGCAGGTTTCGGGCTTTCACGAAATGGTAAAATCGGGTGACCCCCGGATGGCAAAGATGTGCATGAAGGGCGTATAGCTGGTTGAGATGTGCGCTAGTACACACTCCCCGGGATAGGGCATCAGGGGGCTCATTGAGTCTGCCAGGCCGGTACAGGATGTCAAAGTTGTAAGTGGAGAGTTCTATTCTCCACAGCAAAATTTTATCATTTTTGATTTTGCCCCACTGTTGGTTGCTGAACATGAATGCAACCGAGCGCTGGTCGGTCAGCAAGGTGAACCTTTTGCCGGCGAGATAGTGCCTCCAGTGCCTAATAGCTTCCACAATGGCCTGGGCTTCTTTCTCCACCACGGAGTGCCGAATTTCAGAGCCTTGAAGGGTACGAGAAAAGAATGCTACTGGCCTGCCTTCCTGATTGAGGGTAGCAGCGAGCGCGAAATCGGAGGCGTCACTCTCTACTTGGAAGGGAATGGTCTCGTCCACCGCATGCATCGTTGCTTTAGCAATGTCCCCTTTAATGCAGCTGAAGGCCGCGCAGGCCTCAGCAGAGAGGGGAAAAGTGGTAGACTTGACCGGGGGCGGGCCTTGTCTGCGTAATAGGTGACCCATTGGGCGTAATAGGAAAAAAAACCCAGGCACCGTCTGAGGGCTTTGAGAGTGGTGGGAAGAGGGAGTTCTAACAGGGGGCGCATATGGTCAGGATCAGGGCCAATGACCCCATTTTCCACGACATACCCAAGGATAGCAAGTTGGGTGGTTCCGAATACACACTTGTCCCTGTTATAAGTAAGGTTCAGGGCTTCGGCCACTTGGAAAAATCATTGGAGGTTGGTGTTGTGATCCAGCCAGTCGTGACCACAGATGGTGATGTTATCCAGATAGGGAAATGTGGCCTTCAGTTGGCACTGGTCCACCATCCGGTCCATTTCCCTCTGGAAGACTGAGACACCATTTGTGACACCAAATGGGATGCGCAGGAAGTGATAGAGCCTGCCACCCGCCTCGAAGGCGGTGTAGGGGCGGTCCTCTGGGCGGATGGGGAGCTGGTGATAAGCGGATTTCAGATCTATTGTCGAGTACACCTTGTACTGAGCTATCTGGTTGACCATATCCACGATGCGGGGTAGAGGGTAAGCGTCAAGCTGCGTGAACCTATTGATGGTTTGACTTTAGTCCACGACCAACCTATTTTTCTGCCCAGTCCGAACAACAGCCACCTGGGACCGCCAAGGGCTTGTGCTTGGCTCAATGATCCCCTCCCTGATCAGCCGCTGCACCTCTGACTGAATGAAGGCTCTGTCCCCCTCGCTGTACCTCCTGCTTTTAGTTGCCACAGGTTTACAGTCGGGGGTCAGGTTGGCGAACAGCGATGGGGGAGGGATCTTGAGGGTGGAGAGGCTGCAAGTGGTGTTGGTAGCACAGCTGTCGGCATGGTGCTGGGCGGGACGTGTGGTTCGGTGTGTGTGTGAGGTCAGTAGCGGGGTATATGGCGAAGTCCCACCAAACTGAGGATTCCTGACAGTGAGTGGTGGGAGGGGCCCGTCATATGCTATAGTCACACTTTCAAGATGGCTTTGGAAGTCCAGCCCCAATAGCACAGTTGAGGCATGACCAGTAGCGTAAAGTTCCGATATTCTATGCCCTGCACCACCAATGTCGCTACACAACCCACCTGGATGTCTGTGGAATGCAACCCGGAAGCCATGGTGACCCTCTGGCTTACCGGCTGTGTCACGAGTCCACAGCGTTGCACCGTGTCCGGGTCAATAAAACTCTCATTGCTGCCCATGTCAAACAGGCAGCTAGTCCTGTGCCCCTCCACCAGGATGTCCATCATCGACCTTGCAAGCTGGTGTGGGGCGCTTTGGTCGAGGATTATGGTGGCCAGAGTTGAACTGCTGTCTTGGTGCCCGGTAAACACTGGTGGGTTGGGGGCAGGGCATGTTGACACCGACAAAGATGGCCGCCCACATCCGGGCATGCAAGATGACAGCCCCCATGTCTCACACACAGCGCTGCTTGACCCCGCTCATGGTTTAGACTTACAGACCTTGGTGAAATGGCCCTTCTTCCCGCAGCTGGAGCAGGTCGCATCTCGGGCCAGGCAGCGTTTTTCGCGGTGCTTTTCGAGTCCACAGAAGTAACACAGCTCGGGCTTTTGCCTGGCCGCAGCCATGGTCGGATTCGGGGAGTTCGTGGAATCACAACTGGCAGCGGTGTTGGCGAATTCGCTCGCGGGAACTGGCGGCGGTGGGGTCTGAGGTGTCCACGGAACCGGCGTGGAATCACACGGCTGGACAGCGTCAGCGTTGTGCAGGGCAGCCTCCAGCGTGTCGGCTGTCTCGATCACTGAGCGTAAGGTAAGATTAGCATTTTCCAGCAGCTGCTGGTGCACATACACTGACCTAATTCCTGTAATAAAGGCGTCTCGTACTAGCAGCTCCACATGCTGTTCCGCCACAAGCGTTTTGCAGTCACAAGTCCTGACGAGTGTCTGTAGGGCTTGGAGAAACTGGGCACTCGACTCTGCAGGCTGCTGCCGTCGGGTAGCTAAGTGATGTCTTGCGTAGACGGTGTTCACCAGCCGCAGGTACTGTCTTTTGAGGGTGTCCAGTGCCCCTTCGTAGGTCGGAAGGTCCCTGATAAATGAATAAACTTTTGGGGTGACCCTCGAGAGAAGAATTCTGTGCATAACAGTGGGGTCAGTTGCATGAACCTCCTCCAAGTATGAGTGGAAGCATGCAAGCCAGAGTTCAAAGGCAAGAGCTGCTTCAGGGTCTTGGGGGTCCAAATCCAATCTTTCCAGATGTAAAACGGTTTCCATGTTTTAAAACTTCCAGTCAATAAAATTGATACACCATCAATGACTCACTCTGAGATGTAAAGGCGAGATATCGACTTTTATTGACTGGAAGAAGAAACAAGCAGTGGTTGACCACCATACTACATCCTGGAGACAGAGAGGCCGGGCTCAGACCTCAATCGCCTTTATACCGGGGTCTGTGGGAGGAGCCACAGGAGCAGTCAGCAGGGGGCGTGTCCAGACAGGTATATGTAGTTCACCACAACTAGTGAATTCCCCTTTTCTGGTAGCATTCCTGTTTCATGATCTTTCAGGCGCTCTGCTCTTCAATTCTCTTTAAGGAAAATTACTTCTCAGGTTTTCCCACTGTAATCTGCAGTACATAATAATCGACTTAATGATCTACAGATTTCACTATCTTATGAAGGGCTCAGTGGACTTCACTTTCAACTAAGCAGGAATGGCATCTTTAAGTGGATGGAGGTTTATCACATTGGCTGGAAGCGAGGCAGGAGAGAAGTGGGGACTCCAAGCCAGGCTGAAACACAGAGGAATGAGACCCTCTCTACCCAACAACTTGTTAGCAAGTGTGCAGCCGCTGGAGAACAAAACTGAGGACCTGACAGCAGGATTGCTGTATCAAAGAGAAATGAAATTTGCAAAAGGGTCTAGTGCTTTCTCAAATAAACCCCTCTTGGGCTTCCAGCCAGATACAGGTATTGATTTTAGCTAACAACAAGGAGGAACCCGTCTCTACCGCTTGTCTTCTCTCTATTTCCTTGGTTTCTGGAGGGATTGCCAGGATTCTGAAGAAATACTGGATAAATAGCATCTACAAACCCGGAAGGAAGCTCAAATGACAGTTTATGCGGGTCAAAGATGATCTGAGACTCAGTTCTCCATGATCCTGAACACATATTACATACCATCAGCATCAGACTATAAACAAGCACTTGAGATACTGCATGATGCCGTCTCCAAAGAAGAATCATTTCCTCCCGATGCATTTCAAATTATATTCGGGGACTTCAATCAGGCTTGATTGAAGAAATCCCTGTCCAATTACCATCAGTATATAGCCTGTACAACCAGGGGTCCCAACACACTAAACCATTTCATGTACAGATCGCTCTTTGGAAAATCAGATCTCTTGAATGTTCTAACTGCACACAGACAGAGGCTAAAGAGCAAGGCTCCAGAGATTAGGACAACAAATAGGTGGTCACAAGAGGCAGAGGAGTGGCTAGGGGATTGCTTTGAGTGCATGGACAGGACTGTGTTCAAGGAATCACCTGTGGATCTGAATGAATACCCCACAGTTGTCATGGATTTTATTAAAACATTTGTAGGCAAGTGTGTCCCCACAAAATCCTTTAGAGTCTTCCCCAACCAGATGAACCATCAGATCCACAGTTTGCTGAGGACCGGGTCAAATGCATCCAAGTATGGTGGTCAAGAAAGTTACAAGAGGTCCAGGTAAGATCTCTGCAAAGCCATCTCACAGTCAAAGTGGCAATTCTGGACCAAACTTGAATCAACGAAGGATGCTTAACAATTGAGGCAAGGCTTGAATACTATCACCTCTTACAGAGTGAAATCAAGCAACATAGGTGACAATAGGGCTTCACTTGCAGGCGAGCTCAATGCCTTCTATGCTCACTTTGACTGTCAAAACATGGAGGAACCATCACAAATTCCCACAGCCCTCAATAATCCTGTGATTTCAGTCTCTGATGCTGACATACGAGCAACCTGCAGGAAGGTGAACCACAAAGAGCATACGACCCAGAAGGATTATCTGGCCAAGTACTAAATACTTGTGCTGATCAACTGGCTAGAGGGTTCATTGAGATCTTTATCCTCTTGCTTCAGCAGCCTGAGGTATTCAGCTGCTTTAATAATGCTTTACTTACTCTGGTGCTTAAGAAGAAAGTAATAACCTGCCACAGTGACTATTGTCCACTAGCACAGTGGTGAAGTGTGTAATGCCCTGTAGGTACTTCATTTTAGCAGTTTTGTAAGAGCAGTTTGTTCTGCTTTCGGCCTGTTTGAGTTTGATCTGAGATATGGGGCTTTGTTCTTCAAATTAGGAATGTGGTGTCAGCCAATCAGGATAGAAGAATTGGGAGAAGGTTCCAGAGAAGGCTGTGGGGCCGAGGTCTTTGTTGGCGGGAGCTGGAAGAAGATAGGAAAGCAGATGGTGGAGGATGCCATCCCTGTTGCACAAGGTGCTTTGTGCAGATGATTGGCTTCGAGGAGGAAGGACTAATACTCGTGTGGGAGAGCCCGTTTGTTCGAGATGGATTTCGAGCAACGTTCGGAAGATGGTGTATACTTTCACACAGACCGAGGATCCAGCACATGTGTTACAGACAAGTTCAAGATTTGAGCTCCACCGTGCACTTTTTGCTTTTTTTCTTTCTTTCCTTTAATAACTGTTTGCTTAAGCTAACATTCTTAAAGATACTTCTTATTAATTGTATGCAGTGTACAATCTGTTATTTCGTGCCGATGAGTGATTGCTGGGGGCAGTAAATCACAGAGCGTTCACACAAACCGATGTTTGGGCGGGCGAGACATCCCAGCCTCATGGATTTGGCAGGACCAAAGTCATAAACACCCTGGACGTATGGAGCCTGAGGAAGGTGGGTTTCTCACTGCAAAATCCCATAGCTGTTAACGAAGGACTAATGTGTCACATTGCCAGTTGCACTCAGTAAAAGGGGGTTCCAAGTGTTTTCGGAGGCTGGTGATGAAACATATCAGCTCCTGCAAGAGAAGTGACTTGGATCTGCTCCAATTTGCCTACCAAAGCAATAGGCACAGCAGATGCCATCTCATTGGCTCTTTACTAAACACTGGTAGATGCATACATCAGATTGCTCTTCATCATCTACAGCTCCATCATCAATAGCATCATCCCCTCAAAACTAATCAATAAACTTCAAGACCTTGGCCTAATACCTCCTTGTGCATCTTTCACTTCTAATTGGCAACAACCTCTCCACAATCTCCATTAGCACAGGTGCACCATTTGGCTTAGTCCTCTGCTCTACTTGGTTTACACCTATGACTGTGTGGCTAAGCACAGCTCCAGTGCCATATTCAAGCTTTCTAACATCACCATTGTTGTAGGCTGAATCAGCATATAGGAGAGAGATTGAAAATCCGACTGGGTGGTGGCATAACAACAAACTCTCACTCAATGTCAACAAGACCAATGAGTTGATTATTGATTTCAGGTGAAGGAAACTGGAGGTCCACAAGACAGTCCTCATTGGAGGATCAGAGGTGGAGCGGGTCAGCGACTTTAATTCCTCAGTGTTATAATTTTGGAGGACCTGTCCTTGGCCCAGCGTGTAAGGGCAATTATGAAGAAAGCATGTCAGCACCTCTCTACTTCCTCAGGAGTTTGCGAGGATTCAGCATGACATCTAAAAGTTTGACCAACTGCTATAGATGAATGGTGGAGAGTATATGGACTGGCTGCATCACAGCTTGGTATGGAAACACCAATGCCCTTGAATGGAAAATCCTACAATAAGTAGTGGATACGGCCCAGTACATCACAGGTAAAACCTTCCCATCATTGAGCACATCTGCACGGTATTGTTGCAGGAAAGTAACATCCATCATCAAGGACACCACCATCCAGGTCATGCTCTCTTCTCGCTGCTGCCATCAGGAAGAAGGTACAAGAGCATTAGGACTCACACCACCAGGTTTAGAAACAGTTATTATCCCACAGCGATTTGAAACACAAGGAATAACTTCACTTGTCCATCGTTGAAATATTCCCACAACCTATGGACTCACTTTCAAGGACTCTTCATCTCGTGTCTCAATATTCAATATTTATTTATTATTATTATTTCTTTCATTTTGTATTTGCACAAATTGTGTCTTTTGCACACAGGTTGAATGCCCAAATCTTTCATTGATTCTATTATGGTTATTTTTCTATTATGGATTTATTGAGTATGTCTACAGGAAAATGAATCTCAAGGTTGTGTATTGTGACAAATATGTACCTTGATAATAAATTTACTTTAAACTTTGGTATTAGTTTTAGGTTTACAAGGTTGTTCTTAAGTTAAAGGACTATATATTATCACTTGCTTAGGACAGTATGCAGAGTGCCAGAATAATAATTTTCCCAGGAAGAATTCCCGCTTCAAGAAAATTCTGAATCCTTCTGCATATGTGCAAATATTTAAGGAAACAACATAATCCTGTTTCACAGTACCAAAGGTAGGCTGTCATGGCTGTATATGTGCTTAGCCATGGCTATTTTTCCTGATAAACATTTGCTCCCTATTGCCAGGTGGTAGCCTACCACAAAGTTAGATCAGGATGAGTCAAGAGGATTGGAAATGTAGTGTGGCTCAGAGGGGAGAGAAGCTGTGTAGGAGGGAGAAGAATAAGGGCTCAGAGTAGAAAATAATCAGAAATGGATGTGAGAAAGCAGGAGAGTAGAGTGGGGGTGGGGGAATAGGTGATTGGAACAAGGGGGAGGGAAAGAGATCCCGTGGGAGAATCACCAGGTTAATGGGGAAAGGGGACTGGAGAGTGGAGAGGACAGGCATTCAGGTGAACATATCGGAGCAGTGAGGAGACATAGGATCTTAATTAGATATGTAAAATTAGAGCGGAAAAGGGCAGTTCAGAATGTAGAAGAATGGGAAATGATCACAGCAGAGGAGGAAGAGCAGGGTAATGGAGTGAGAAAGAGGAAAGAGAGCTTTCAGGGAGGACTGAAGACAGAAGCAAAGTAACAGTCCATTCAATATCCATGTGCATAACAGTAGATGAGTTCTTTTGTGGCAGACAGAGTGAAGCAGGAATTTCCAGTGGCTATCCATTCAATGTGTCTTCCAACTCCCATTCTGACATGTCTATCCGTGGCCTCCTGTACTGCCTTGATGAGGCCAAACTCAGGTTTGAGGAGAAATACCTCATATTCCACCTGGGTAGCCTCCAACCAGGTGTCATGCACATTGGATTTCTAACTTCTGATAATTTCTACCCCCTCACTCTGTTTTACCATTCCTTATTCTAGTTACCCTCTCATGCCTTCTCTCCTCACCTGGCCATCACCAGGTCTGGTTCCCTTCTTCCATTTTTTCCATGGTCGTACCCCTCCCAGCCTCTTACTTTATCTGCTTTATCTGCCCCCCCCCCCACCCACACACCTTCCCCCTAACCTGGTCTCACCTATCACCTGCCAATTTGTACTCTTTCCCCTTTCTTTCACCTTCTTATTTTGGCTTCCACTCCCTTCTTTGCAATCCCATTGAATGGTCTCAACTTGAAACATTAATTTTTTATTCCCCTCCATAGATGCTGCCTGGCCTGCTGAGTTCCTCCAGCATCTTGTGTGCGTCGCTCAAGATTTCTAGCATCTGCAGAATCATCTCTTGTGTTTATGGTTCCTATTTTTGATGGCAGCTAATCATTTCTTGTAAGATTCCTTTGCCTCTTTCATGTTAGTTCTCACTTCCTTGTATGTTTTTTTTATATAACCAGCCAGGTGTTTACAACCTGACACATGCCACATGCAATGCTTCTTTCTTGCTTTATCTTCCTCTCTCTTTCTTAAGTCATCCAGCAAGTTCTGAGGTTGTTTGCTCTGCGTTCCACCCCACGTGGGGAGATTATCTCAAGTATCACTGGACCATTTCTTCCTTTAGGGCAGCCTGTTGTTTTGTAATGCTTTTCTCTGTCAACCTTTGGTTCCAATTTATCTGGGCCAGACACACTACACTGACCTTCCTTTAATCAACTACCTTGGATGGCTTTGCTTTCTCTATAGCCATTCATAAGCATAACGATTATTATGCCCTACGTTGTCCCTACTGAAATGTTACGCACTTGACTCATTTCCTTCCTAGAACCCGATCCAACTGGACTAGAAACATGTTCCATTAGCAAATTATCTTGAACTCATACAGTGTTAGAAATTATTCATCATTCTTAACATTAAACCTGCCAGTGCAGAAAAAGAAAGTCACCCATTAAACTACCGTTCACTTCCTAACACAGGAAGTTAAGAGTTAATCTTTCTTAACTCTGAAGCAAACAGATTCTGTCTTTGACCTCTCTGCAGCATCTTCTCTCTAGGGCTGTTATCTTCAGCTTCATCAATACTGTGTCCCTTCCTTTCTTCCCCTCCCTAATCCTTCCTGGTCACTTGGTATACAGGAATATTTAATTTTCAGCCATGTTCCTTTCTGAACTAAGTTTCTGATGCTGCCTCCACATCATATTATCATATTTCCATTGAGAGTAGGGGAGATTCAAACAAGAGGACATGAGTTGAGAGTTAGAGGGCAAAAGTTTAGGGGTAACAAGAGGGGGAATTTCTTTACTCAGAGAGTGGTAGCTGTGTGGAACAAGCTTCCAGTAAAAGTGGTAGATGCAGGTTCAATATTGTCATTTAAAGTAAAATTGGGATAGGTATATGGACAGGAAAGGAATGGAGGGTTATGGGCTGAGTGCAGGCTGGTGGGACTAGGTGAGAGTAAGCATTCAGCACAGACTAGAAGGGCCGAGATGGCCTGTTTCCATGCTGTAATTCTTATATGGTTATATTCTGACACAATTATCACCATTCTGATTTGCCGCACATCTCGTGTATTCACATGCATGTACAGTAAACGAAATGTCATTATTTCACTTCCATTTTCACTGACCTAATCTAGCAAGAACTGTCATAGAGTCTTAGAAAAATACAGCACAGTAACAGTCCTTCGGCCCATCTAGTCCATGCTGAATAATTTAAACTGCCCACTCCCATTGAACTGCTCTGGGACCATAGCCCTCCATACCCCTGCAATCCATATACCTATCTAAACCCCTCTTAAACATTGAAATCCAGCTTGCACACACCACTTCAGCTGGCAGCTCATTCCACACTCTCATGACCTTCTGAGTGAAGAAGTTTCCCCTCATATTCCCCTTACACTTTTCACCCTTCGCCCTTAACAGATGACCTCAGTGAAGAAGCCTGCTATATCTACATTTTTTTTTTACGAAGTATCTTTATTACAAATTCATTGCCACAATATATACAAACAAGTGACTAACACAATTACTACACTACTAATAGACAAACAACATTATACTAAAATGTCTCCACCTCCGTCAAGGATGGCACTCACCCTCTGCGGAGCCCAACAGTCCCGGAGTGCCTCTGTGGTTGCCATGGAAAGCGCGTGTTCCTTTGCAATACTGTATTTACCTGGGCATAAACATATACCCTAAACATTGCCAGGCAGTCTGCCCGGGCAGATTCTTCCACCACCTGTTTCCAGGACCCAAGGATAGCTGTTTTCACCAGTCCCAGGAGCAAGTTGACAAGGACATCTCCATCCCTCTATGCCCCCTCTCCTTACTGGATGACCGTATATAAATAGGGTGCGGCTAAAATGTAACCAGAAGGTGAGAAGCAGCCCACGTGGATACGCAAAAAGGGGCTGCAGCCTCACACACTCCATGTACATACAGTACATGGTCTCCTCCAGCCTGCAGAAATGACATACAGCTGGGAGATCCGTGTACAAACTAAAAAATTTATTATAAGGCACGGCTCTATGCAGCAGCCTCCACTCCAGATCCTCAAGGTACATGGGAAGAACTCCCTTGTAAAGGGACTTCCACTGGGAACTCCCCTCACCTCCAGGTGGAAAGACAGCCCGCCATGGCATTTCTGGATGGTGGACAAGGGCTAGGAAAGTGAAGGATGTGGAGCAGCAGTCCATACAGGTACCTCCTACTTGCATCCCTGAATGGGATTGTGGGTGTCAAGGAGAGATGGTTCAAGTTGTGTGGGTTCAGCTCTCGGATAAGTTTCTAGGGCTGGGCCGGACAAGCAGCTCCGGCGGTGCAGAGGTGAACCCAGCTTGAGGTTTCCACACCTGAGCCACACCGACATCCATTGAGGTAGGGCAAGGGTCGGCCAGGACTCTGCCCTCTGCCAGAGGAGAAGATTCCCAGCCTGAGGCAACCATGTTCCAGACTCTCAGTGGGTCCTGATAAAAGCCAGGCAGACTCCACAAGGCAGAACAACTGACGCTTGCTGGTGGTAGCCATATCTCTTCGTGAAGACAGCAGCTCTGGAGAAAGAATATCGCCAACACATGCCACCTGGGAGGGTGCTTGACATACAGAAATCTCTGAAGGGTCCTAAGGCGGAGAGCCAAAGGAGACTCAAGATCTTCACCAATGTCTGATACAACTTCAGTATAGCATCCCATATCCTGTACTCAGTTCTTTGATTTAAGAAGGCCAATGTGGCAAAAGTTTCTTTAGGTCCCTATGCACTGGTGCATAGGGAATTCACTTTCAATGAATTATAGACCTGTATTCCTTTCTTTTTTTAAAATCTTTTTATTAATTTTCAAATTCATAAACATAATAATAATAATAGTACAAAGGGATTGGGATTATATTACTGGTAATTTGCATATGCGACTATAAGCTACAGGTAACACAAGTATACTAAGCCTCCCAAACTCTTAATGTAATTAAACATGATAAAAAAATGAAAAAGTATAAAAAAACAAATATAAAGAAACAAAAAACTAAACTAAACAAAGCTGGGCTATTATATTACATTGGATACAATCATTAATGTCATTAACTCTGCTCCTCTATCCATATATTTAAGGTTAATAAAAAGGATTCATAAAAGGTCACGTTACATCATATGAAAGTGTTGAATAAATGGCCTCCAAATTTCTTCAAATTTAACTGAAGGGTCAAAAGTGACACGTCTGATTTTTTCTAAATTTAAACAAGATATAGTTTGGGAAAACCATTGGAATGTAGTAGATGGATTAATCTCTTTCCAATTCAATAAAATGGATCTTCTAGCCATTAATGTAACAAATGCAATCATTCGACAAGCTGAAGAGGATAAATACCTATGTTCCATGAACCAAAAATTGCTGTAATAGGATGTGGTTGTAAATCAATATGCAAAACTGTTGAAATAGTATCAAAAATTTCTTTCCAATATTTTTCTGAAAGAGGACAAGACCAGAACATATGAGTCAAAGAAGCTACCTCAGAATGACATCTATCACAGACAGGACTTCTATGGGAGTAAAAACGAGCTAGCTTGTCTTTACACATGTGGGCCCTATGCACTACCTTAAATTGTATCAACGCATGTTCAGCACATATAGAGGAAGAGTTAACTAATTGGAGAATTTTCTCCGATTTCTCTGTAGGTAAAGAAAGTTGAAGTTCCCTTTCCCATTCATTCTTAATTTTATCAGATATACCTGGCTGTATTTTCATAACCATATCATAAATAGTTGCTATTAAACCCTTCTGATAAGGGTTTAAACCTAAAAAATTTTCCGTGATATCAGTTGGATATGAAGTCGGAAAAGTAGGTAGCGTAGTATTCAAAAAATTTCCAAATTGTAAGTATCTGAAAAAAATGGGATCTGGGCAAATTATACTTATCAGAAAACTGTTCAAAAAACATGAAACAGTTATCCAAGAATAAGTCACAAAAACATATTACTGTATACCCTTCATTTTCCCATACCAAAAAGGCTTGATACATAACAGAGGGTTGGAAAAAAAATTAGATATAATAGGACTTGTTAGAATAAATTTCTTCAAAACAAAAAAATTTATGAAATTGAAATCGTATTCGTAATGTATATTTAATTATTGGATTAAACATTTGTTTATTCAATTTGGCTGTAATGAAACCCAGTTTACCTCGGCATCAATAAAGTATGTCTGTCTGTCTGTCTGTCTGTCTGTCTGTTTTAGAAAGAGCAAAGCAAAGTGAAGTCCCTAAAATAGAAACCAATAAAACCCTTGTACAGATTTACATTCAAGGACTTGGAATTATATCCATATCCTGTGTCCAAGATATTAAGTAACGGATATTAATTGCCCAGTAATAAAATCTTAAATTCGACAATGCCAAACCACCATCCTTTTTAGACTTCTGTAAGTATTTTTTACTTAACCTAAGATTTTTATTCTGTCATATATATGAAGAAATTTTAGAGTCAACAGGATCAAAAAAGGATTTAGAAATAAAAATTGGTACCGCTTGAAATGGATATAAAAATTAAGGTACATTAATCACCTTAATAGCATTGATTTGACCAATCAGTGATAAAGACAATGGGGACCATTCAGTAAGCAATTGTTTAACCTGATCAATTAAAGGTAAAAAATTGACCTTAAATAAATCCTTATGCTTCTTAGTAATTTTTACATCCAGATAAGTAAAATAGTCAGTAACCAGTCTGAATGGTGAATGTCTATAAATTGGAACCTGCATATTTAATGGGAAGAGTTCACTCTTATTAAGATTCAGTTTGTAGCCAGAAAAGCTACGAAACTGAGCAAGCCAGGGATATTACTGCAGGAAGGGATTTCTCAGGGTTAGAGATATATAGTAGCAGATCATCTACATATAGTGATAACTTGTATGTCCCATTTCCACAGGTAATGCCAAGTATATTGGGTGAGTCACAAATAGCAATAACGAAGGGTTCAAAGGCGATATCAAATAATAAAGGGCTAAGAGGACAGCCCTGCCTAGTGCCACAAAACAACTGGAAAAAAGGGAGATCTTTGATTATTTGTAAGTGCCAAAGCCGAAAGGGTATGGTATATCAACTTAATCCAAGATATAAACTTCGGACTAAAATTACATTTCTCAAGCGTACTAAATAAATATGCCCATTTGACTCTGTCAAATGCTTTCTCAGTGTCCAGTGAAATGACACATTCTGGAATTCTAGATGAAGAAGTATAAACAATACTCATTAATCTCCTAATAGTAAAAGAGAAATAACGATTTTTAATAACTCCAGTTTGGTCGACAGAAATAATTTGAGGCAAAATATTCTCCAATCTAGTTGCCAGTGTTTTAGAAAAAAATCTTGGAATCCACATTCAGCAAGGATATAGGCCTGTATAATGCACATTCAATAGGATCTTTACCATATTTAAGAATTAGGGAAACAGAGGTTCTGTAAAAAGATTGTGTTAGTTTACCTATAAATAATGCATTCTTAAAGATTCTACATAACCAAGGAGAAAGTATAGTAGAAAAGGATTATAAAAATTTTACTGTGTAGCCATCCGGACCAGGTGTTTTACCTGAATTCATCAAAGAAATAGCATTGCAAAAATTGAATATTCTGAAATTACCACCCAATGAACGTTTAACATTAGATGCACCTATTACAGAAGAAGAAATAATGGACCTGTATTCCCAGACCCCTTTGTTTCACCACATCCTCAGTGCTCTACTGTTCACTGTGTAAGACCTACCCTGGCTGGTCTAACGGAAGTGCAAAATCTCTCACTTGTCTGCATTAAATTCCATCTGCCATTTTTCAGTCAATCTTTCCAGCTGGTCCAGATCCCGCTGCAGCTCTGACAGTCTTTCTTGCTGCCCACTACAACCCCAATCTTGGTATCATTCACAAATCTGGTCCAGTCAACCATATTATCATCCAAATCATTGATACAGATGACAAACAACAACGGACCCAGCACCAATATATGCGGCATTCCACTAGTCACAGACCTCCAGTCAGAGAGGTAGCCATCTACTACCACTCTCTGGCTTCTCTCACAAAGCCAATGTCTAATCCAATTTACCACCCCATCTTGAATACCAAGTGACTGAACTTTCTTGACTGACCTCCCACATGGGACCTTGTCAAATACCTTACTAAAGTCTATGTTGACAACATTCACTGCTTTGCCTTCATCAATTTTCCTAGTAACATCATTGAAAAACTCTGTAAGATTGTTTAGACATGACCTACCACGCATGAAGCCATGTTGACTATCCTTAATCAGTCCTTGGCTATCTAAATACTCATTTATCTGGTTCTTCAAAATACCTTCAGCAGAACAGCACTGGCTATCCTCCAGTCCTCTGGTACCTCTCCTGTCACTAATAATGATTTAAATATCTCCACTCTGGCCCCGATTTTTTTCCCAATTTCTTTGTGTTTTTATTTTGTCTTTGAATTTTTCCTTACTCTGATTCTATTTGCTGGCACATTCTGCCCCTTCCCAATCCACTCTCATTTTTTCATAACCGAAGGGTGAGGACTCAACTGAAGGAAATGGAACAGGATCAGAAGAGAATTGTGTAGCAGAGAGGATGAGTGGGTGAGGGGTGAGAGGATGAGGGGAGTGGGTGGGCTAGAACAGGAAACTAGAGTGGTCAGAGGAAATAAGTCTTTGCAAGAAGACATAATCACCATTTCCAACTCAAGCTTAAACCATTAACCTATCATCCACTGTGGTTGTCCCACCCAGTTCAAAGCATTACTGGACCATGTTATTTTCTCTCTCCTTTGCAGTCACAGATTATCTTGAATATCACAAACACTTGAATATCTCTGATAATGTGATGTTGGATCTGTTGTCTTAATATATACTTGGAAACATTAAAATATAGGCTGTGACAAATTGTTGCCTTAGCAACTGTATAACTTATTTTTGCTATCCTGGTGACTTTGCCATTCTTTTACTCGGTAAATCACTGATTTCAGATTGAAAAACATGGTCAACCTTGCATAATTCTTCCTATTACACTGTGATGTAAAAGAAGGCTATTTGGCCTAAATAGTCTACACCTGCACTCAGAACAATACCACTTATTCCATTCTTTCACTTCCCTTAATGTAATTCACTCTTACACCACCCTGAGTCTCTTACCACCCATCTATACTGGGGTTAGTTAATTTAGGATGCACAGCAGAAGGAAATTTGAGTAGCCATGGAAAAGCCACTGCAGTTACTGGGAGGATACAAAATCTCAGCAAGGAGGTCAGGTTTGCTGGAAATCTGAAAGCAGCAGATACGCTACACTAGTTGATGCTAATAAATGCTATTAAGAGTCAGTCTGGACATGGTAGTAGAATTTCTACCCATTATATAATGTGAGCACACAATTGAGGATAACATTTCAATGGACAGCAGAACAAACTGTATGAGGCTTCAAACCTTACAGGAATTTAGAAATAATTCCCATGACACTGCTGAAAAGAGAAAATTCAAAAGGATGTTGTAAGATTTTTAAAAACTTCTTTGACTACTTTCATTTGATATTTCAAATATTGGAAATGGAAAAAAATATCTATTCAACACAATCAGGATTAGTTCAATTGTATTCTAAAAAGTCTAGACCTTCTCCAGCTGAAAGTACAGTTACCCCATGAGGATAGACCACTACCAGGTGTGTGAGAGAGGGCTGGTTCAGTGAAGCCCCCATCCAACCTAAGCTGATAATCCTGCACCTTTTAAAGATCCAGACACTTACGAGAACGTTACCTGGGTTTCAGCACCTAAGTTACAGAGAAAGGTTGAACAAGTTAGGTCTTTATTCTTTGGAGCATATAAGGTTGAGAGGGGACTTGATAGAGGTATTTAATATTATGAGGGGGATAGACAGAGTTGACGTGGATAGGCTTTTCCAATTGAGAATAGGGGAGATTCAAACAAGAGGACATGAGTTGAGAGTTAAGGGGCAAAAGTTTAGGGGTAACACAAAGGGGAACCTCTTTACTCAGAGAGTGATAGCTGCGTGGAACAAACCTCCAGTAGAAGTGGTAGAGGCAGGTTCGATTTTGTCATTAAAAAAAAAATTGGATAGGTATATGGGCAGGAAAGGAATGGAGGGTTATGGGCTAAGTGCAGGTAGGTGGGACTAGGTGAGAGTAAGCATCCGGCATGGACTAGAAGGGCTGAGATGGCCTGTTTCTGTGCTGTAATTGGTATATAGTTATAAAAGAAAAGTGCCATGTCCTTCTGACTACCATTTATCTTTCAATGAACAATGCCTAATCTGATAAAATGTTCAGATGTGTAATTCA
The DNA here is from genome assembly GCF_030144855.1 of Hypanus sabinus. NCBI lineage: Eukaryota > Metazoa > Chordata > Chondrichthyes > Myliobatiformes > Dasyatidae > Hypanus > Hypanus sabinus. The sequence goes on along the minus strand of NC_082722.1, from coordinate 14,275,766 downwards.
TTGTTTATTGAACTTGCAGTGTTCAATTTGGCAGTGATATTCACCAACTCACATCACACGCACTTCAAATGATAATTTGGCTGGAAAGCATAGTGAGACCTTGGGAAATGATCACACCAGTACTAAAGTGAAGCCTAGTGTTGCATGATAAGCTGTTTTATCAGTGATATTAAAACTTTCCCTTCAAAGTCGCTCCAACATCCCCTCTTTGGTGTTAGAGTAGAATATTTAAAACAAAGTTTAGATTTGTACTTTAGAGATGTTCGCTGATTAGAATTCATTACTTTGCACAAGGAACAAGCTTTGAAACAAATACAAATAATTACTAAAATAAATTACAGAATTTATAGAATAAGGGCATCTTAACATAAAGCAAAATGAAATAAAGGATAGTTTACAAACCATGAAGCTGAATATTTAGAGCAAATCATGGTTGCAAAGCAAGGTTTCCTATTACTGTATATAGAGTATTAAGTTGAGCACATTTATTACATTGTACACAATAGGGACACAGAAACTGGTGTGAGCTATTCTGATCTCAAGCCCATACAGGTCAATACCTTTGGATCAGGGTTGACTTCAGTTGCCCTAGATCACCAGCTCTTTTCCAGAAGATCTATTACCAGCTGTACTCTAAGGTTATTGTACAGACATACTACTAACTTCTTTGACTCCAAACCCTTTCTCTGAGAACTCATTTCACAAAAACTCAACCCGACTTCATCACTTAATTTGATCATGCTTTGATGCTCCTGGAATCATCGGGTGTTTTGGGTCTTTCAACATCATACACTCTTCTCCAGGTGACCTAGCCGGGGCTGATCAGACCCCAGCTTGTGTCCAGATGGCTAGCTACACATGACTCCATGGCTCCCCTCTCTTGAGCCACAGCCACCTTGAGGCCTCTCTTCCGCATTGGTGGTATTGCAGATGGCTCTCCTCTTCCTCTCTCCATCGATTCCCAAATTGCTGTAGGCTTTGGCTAAGGAACAGGCTGCGAATCCCCCAATTTCCACTGGGCAGCTGCATATATAAATGATTCGGAGAGATAACTATCCCATTTGTACTTTGTACTCTTCGATAATCTTTTCCTAACAAACATCTATAAGCATAATGCCTTTAAGGTTTAAATTGGACTACCATCTTGAAGGATTTTGATAAGGTCAGGATAAGTCTAAAAAGTTATTTAATACATGATTTTATGAATGCAGACTTGAAAAGTTTTTTTCCCAAACAAAATACAAGGTAGAGGAGAGAGTATTGTCCATATCTTTGCAATAATCAAAGGTATTGATAATGTGGATATACACTGGTTATTAAGTTGAGATAGAGTACAAAACAATTGAACTGTGGTTTAGGAGTTAAGTAGTCTGCTCTGATGATGAGCCTTGCTGCTCTGAAATGCTCAGTACCACATTATGTTGGGCATGCACCCACACAGTAATTCAGAATAAGAATCAGAATTCAGTTTAGTATCACAGGCATATGCCATGAAATCTGTTGAAGGTGGGCAATTACTAGAAGTTCGAGAAATCGATGTTCATGCCATCAGGTTGGAGGCTACCTAGATGAAATATAAGATGTTGCTCCTCTAATCTGAGTGTGGCCTCATTGCAGCAGTAGAGAAGGCCATGGATTGACATGTCGGAATGGGAAAGGGAAGTAGAATTGAAATGGGTGGCAACTGGGATTCCCTGCTTTTTCTGGCAGATGGAGGGTAGCTGCTCAGCAAAGAGGTCTCCCAATCAATGTTGGGTCTCATCAACATATAAGAAACCACACCAGGAGCACTGGATACAGTAGATGACCCAGACAGACTCACAGGTGAAATATCGCCTCACCTGGAAGGACTGTTTGAGGCCCTGAAAGGTAGTGAGGGAGGAGGTGTAGGGGCAGGTATAGCACTTGTTCTGCTTGCAAGGATAAGTACCAGAAGGGAGATCAGTGGAGAGGGATGAATGGACAAGGGAGTGGGATCCCATTGCAGATGGTGTAAGTTACAAAGATTTATGTGCTGGACACGGAGGCTGGTGGGGTGGTAAGTGAGGACAAGGGGAACCCTATCCCTGGTGGGGTGATGGGAGGATGGGATGAGGACAGACATGCACGAAACGGTAGAGATGTGAGTGCGGGCAGCATTGATGGTGGAGGCGGGGATGTCCCTTTCTTTGAAGAAGAAGGACATCTCATTAGCTCTGTAATGAAAAGCCTCAGCTTGAGAGCAGATGTGGCAAAAACAGAGGAACTGAGAGAAGGAGATGGCATTTTTACAAGCGACAGGATGGGAAGAGGTATAATCCAGGTAGCTGTGATAATCAATGGGTTTGTAAAAGATATCAGTAGATAAACTGTTTCCAGAGATAGAGACAGAGAGATCATTCAATCATTCATTACAGAACCGACTTGTGTTAGGATAGTATGGTGCTTAGTTACTGTAGCAATGTATATTAAAATGTATCACCACAATTAAGAGGTGGAGGAGGAGGAGGAGGAAGTGACAAGTACAGAGAGAAAAATGTAACATAGACAAATAGGAAAACATTTAGGAAACAATCTCTCTCAGAGGAGAAAGGAATTGTGAAAAAATTCTCAGTTGAACAGCCAGTGCTGATCTTTATCTTTTAACTAGGTCAGAGTGTTAAGTACTCATACATGAGTACTACCAACACTAACCAAAGTTGTTGTAGGTGAATATGCCTCATGGATACCATTATAATGTGATTGCTGTCAGAATACAAACAGACTCATAAAACATATTTCCAGTACAGTTGTGCTTAGTATGGACTGCGGTGTACCAGTTTGGCAAAATAAATTTCCTATTGATTGCAAGCTAAATATCAGATATATTCAATTGAATAGATTTGCATGGTTAACATTATTTATAAAAGCATGGTCCTCTACTCTTTCTGTCTTCATAATGGCATCGTACTCCACTCTTCCTGTCTTCATAATCCAGTCAAGAATGAGATTCACATTCAAACTCAAGCCACAGGCAGGCTCAGTCAGAGTTATCACCTATAGTATAGCTGTTGGGTCTGGATAGTCTTAGACTGGCTTATGAAAGGTTAGATTTCTTGTGGTATTATTTTTTCTGAGCACAGACAACTTTTTGACTTAATTTGCATTCTTCAACTCAATGCTGAATAACATCAAATATATTCCAAGGTCATGTATATGAGCACCTTTTCAAATTATTAGTGAAGTTTACAGTCAAAGTAAGCTTGTTGTTGTTTTTATTTGGCATTTGCACCCAGACTTGAGTTGTGAGCTGAATTTACTTACCAGCCAGTGCAAAGACTAAATGGATGGAAAACATTTCATAAAATATTAAAATGAATTTGATATTCCAATTCCTTAGATAACAGATTCATCAAAGGTGTCTTCTAACAATATTTGGAAATTGATCTCATGGCCTTATGATATGAAAAAACACTGTGTTGTTCCTCTTGTAATTCCCCCCCCCACGCACCGTGTTCCTCTTGTAATCCCCCCACACTGTGTTCCTCCTGTAATTTCCCCCAACTGTGTTCCTCTGGTAATGCTCCCCATTGTGTTCCTCTTGTAATCCCCCCACTGTGTTCCTCTTGTAATTCCCCTCACTGTGTTCCCCTTGCAATTCCCCTCAGTGTTCCTCTTGTAATTCCCCTCACTGTGTTTCTCTTGTAATCCCGTAATCCCCCCACTGTGTTCCTCTTGTAATCTCCCCATACTGTGTTCCTCTTGTAATCCCATAATCCCCCCACTGTGTTCCTCTTGTAATTCGCCTCACTGTGTTCCTCTTGTAATGTCCCCATACTGTGTTCCTCTTGTAATCCCCTCACTGTGTTCCTCTTGTAATTCCCCTCACTGTGTTCCTCTTGTAATTCCCCTCAGTGTTCCTCTTGTAATTCCCCTCACTGTGTTCCTCTTGTAATCCCCCCGTGTTCCTCTTGTAATCTCCCCATACTGTGTTCCTCTTGTAATCTCCCCATACTGTGTTCCTCTTGTAATCCCCCCAGTGTTCCTCTTGTAATTCGCCAACTGTGTTCCTCTTGTAATCTCCCCATACTGTGTTCCTCTTGTAATCCCGAAATCCACCCGTGTTCCTCTTGTAATCTCCCCATACTCTGTTCCTCTTGTAATCCCGTAATCCCCCCAATGTGTTCCTCTTGTAATTCCCTTCAATGTTTTCCTCTTGTAATCTCCCCATACTGTGTTCCTCTTGTAATCCCGTAATCCCCCCACTGTGTTCCTCTTCTAATTCCCCCAATGTGTTCCTCTTGTAATTCCCCTCACTGTGTTCCTCTTGTAATCCCGAAATCCACCCGTGTTCCTCTTGTAATCTCCCCATACTCTGTTCCTCTTGTAATCCCGTAATCCCCCCAATGTGTTCCTCTTGTAATTCCCTTCAATGTTTTCCTCTTGTAATCTCCCCATACTGTGTTCCTCTTGTAATCCCGTAATCCCCCCACTGTGTTCCTCTTCTAATTCCCCCCACTGTGTTCCTCTTCTAATTCCCCCCACTGTGTTCCTTTTGTAATTCCCCCCAGTGTTCCTCTTGTAATTCCCCCAACTGTGTTCTTCTTGTAATCCCCACACTGTGTTCCTCTTGTAATCCACCCACTGTGTTCCTCCTGTAATCCCGCCACTGTGTTCCTCCTGTAATTCCCAGAACTGTGTTCCTCTTGTAATTCCCCCACTGTGTTCCTCTTATAATTCCTCTCACTGTGTTCCTCTTGTAATTCCCCCAACTGTGTTCTTCTTATAATCCCCTCACTGTGTTCCTCTTGTAATCCCCTCACTGTGTTCCTCTTGTAATCCCCCACTGTGTTCCTCCTGTAATTCCCCCAACTGTGTTCTTCTTGTAATCCCCCACTATGTTCCTCCTGTAATTCCCCCAACTGTGTTCTTCTTGTAATCCCCCCACTGTGTTCCTCTTGTAATTCCCCCAACTGTATTCCTCTTGTAATCCCCCACTGTGTTCCTCTTGAAATCCCCCCACTGTGTTCCTCCTGTAATTCCCCGAACTGTGTTCTTTTTGTAATCGCCCCTCACTGTGTTCCTCTTGTAATCACCCCTCACTGTGTTCCTCTCGTAATACCCTCACTGTGTTCCTCTTGTAATCCCCCACTGTGTTCCTCCTGTAATTCCCCCCACTGTGTTCTTCTTGTAATCACCCACTGTGTTCCTCCTGTAATTCCCCCAACTGTGTTCTTCTTGTAATCCCCCACTGTGTTCCTCCTGTAATTCCCCCGTGTTCTTCTTGTAATCCCTCCACTGTGTACCTCTTGTAATTCCCCCCACTATGTTCCTCTTGTAATTCCCCTCACTGTGTACCTCTTCTAATCTCCCACTGTGTTCCTCTTGTAATCCCCCCACTGTGTTCTTCTTGTAATACCCTCATTGTGTTCCTCTTATAATTCCCCCAACTGTGTTCCTCCGGTAATTTCCCCAACTGTGTTCTTCTTGTAATCACCCCTCACTGCGTTCCTCCTGTAATCACCCCTCACTGTGTTCCTCTTGTAATCCCCTCACTGTGTTCCTCCTGTAATTCTCCCAACTGTGTTCTTTTTGTAATCCCCCCCACTGTGTCCCTCCTGTAATTCCCCTGTGTTCCTCTTGTAATCCCGATACTGTGTTCCTCTTGTAATCCCCCCAATGTGTTCCTCTTGTAATTCCCCCAACTGTGTTCCTCTTGTAATCCCCCCACTGTGTTCCTCCTGTAATTCCCCCAACTGTGTTCTTCTTGTAATCCCCCCACTGTGTTCCTCCTCTAATTCCCCCAACTGTATTCTTCTTGTAATACCCCCACTGTGCTCCTCTTGTAACTCCCCCAACTGTTTTCCTCTTGTAATCCCCCTACAGTGTTCCTCTTGTAATCCCCCTACTGTGTTCCTCTTGTAATCCCCCCACCGTGTTCCTCCTGTAATTCCAACTGTGTTCTTCTTGTAATCGCCCCTCACTGTGTTCCTCTTGTAATTCCACTCACTCTGTTCCTCCTATAATTCCCCTAACTGTGTTCTTCTTGTAATCCCCCCACTGTGTTCCTCCTCTAATTCTCCCAACTGTCTTCTTCTTGTAATCCCCCCACTGTGTTCCTCCTGTAATTCCCCCAACTGTGTTCTTCTTGTAATCCCCCCACTGTGTTCCTATTGTAGTTCCCCTCTGTGTTCCTCTTGTAATACCCCGTGTTCCTGTTGTAATCCCCTCACTGTGTTCCTCTTGTAATTCCCCTCACTGTGTTTCTCTTGTAATCACCGCTCACTGTGTTGCTCCTGTAATTCCCCCGTGTTCTTCTTATAATAGCCCACTGTGTCCCTCCTGTAATTCTCCCGTGTTCCTCTTGTAATTCCCCTCACTGTGTTCCTCTTGTAATCCCCCGTGTTCCTCTTGTAATTCCCCTCACTGTGTTCCTCCTGTAATTCTCCGAACTGTTCTTTTTGTCATCCCCCCCACTGTGTCCCTCCTGTAATTCCCCTGTGTTCTTCTTGTAATCCCCCCACTGTGTTGCTCCTGTAATTCCCCCGTGTTCTTCTTATAATAGCCCACTGTGTCCCTCCTGTAATTCCCAGAACTGTGTTGTTCTTGTAATCACCCCTCACTGTGTTACACCTGTAATTACCCCCACTGTGTTCCTCCTGTAATCACCCCTCACTGTGTTCTTCTTGTAATCCCCTCACTGTGTGCTTCCTGTAAACCCCTCACTGTGTTCCTCTTGTAATCACTCCTCACTGTGTTACACCTGTAATTACCCCCACTGTGTTCCTCCTGTAATCACCCCTCACTGTGTTCTTCTTGTAATCCCCTCACTGTGCGCTTCCTGTAAACCCCTCACTGTGTTCCTCTTGTAATCACCCCTCATTGTGTACTTCTTCTAACCCCACACTGTGTTCCTCTTGTAATCCCGATACTGTGTTCCTCTTGTAATCCCCCCACTGTGTTCCTCTTGTAATTCCCCCAACTGTGTTCCTCTTGTAATCCCCCACTGTGTTCCTCCTGTAATTCCCCCAACTGTGTTCTTCTTGTAATCCCCCCACTGTGTTCCTCCTCTAATTCACCCAACTGTATTCTTCTTGTAATACCCCCACTGTGCTCCTCTTGTAACGCCCCCAACTGTATTCCTCTTGTAATACCCCTACTGCGTTCCTCTTGTAATCCCCCTACTGTGTTCCTCTTGTAATTCCACTCACTCTGTTCCTCCTATAATTCCCCTAACTGTGTTCTTCTTGTAATCCCCCCACTGTGTTCCTCCTCTAATTCCCCCAACTGTGTTCTTCTTGTAATCCCCCCACTGTGTTCCTCCTGTAATTCCCCCAACTGTGTTCTTCTTGTAATCCCCCCACTGTGTTCCTCTTGTAATTCCCCCAACTGTGTTCTTCTTGTAATCCCCCCACTGTGTTCCTCTTGTAATTCCCCCAACTGTCTTCTTCTTGTAATCCCCCCACTGTGTTCCTCCTGTAATTCCCCGAACTGTGTTCTTCTTGTAATCGCCCCTCACTGTGTTCCTCTTGTAATCACCCCTCACTGTGTTCTTCTTGTAATACCCTCATTGTGTTCCTCTTATAATTCCCCCAACTGTGTTCCTCTTGTAATTCCGCTCACTCTGTTCCTCCTGTAATTTCCCCAACAGTGTTCTTCTTGTAATCCCCCCCACTGTGTTCCTCTTGTAATTCCCCCAACTGTGTTCCTCTTGTAATTCCCCCAACTGTGTTCTTCTTGTAATCCCGTAATCCCCACACTGTGTTCCTCTTGTAATTCCCCTCACTGTGTTCCTCTTGTAATTCCCCTCACTGTGTTCCTCTTGTCATTCCCCTCATTGTGTTCCTCTTGCAATTTCCCCACACTGTGTTCCTCTTGTAATTCCCCTCACTGTGTTCCTCTTGTAATTCCCCTCACTGTGTTCCTCCTGTAATTCCCCTCAGTGTGTTCCTCCTGTAATTCCCCTCACTGTGTTCCTCTTGTAATTTCCCTCACTGTGTTCCTCTTGTAATCCCCGCAACTGTGTTGCTCTTGTAATCCCCGCAACTGTGTTGCTCTTGTAATCCTCCCAATTGTGTTCCTCTTGTAATTCCCCTCAGTGTTCCTCTTCTAATTCCCCTCAGTGTTCCTCTTCTAATTCCCCTCACTGTTCCTCTTGTAATCCCGTAATCGCCCCACTCTGTTCATCTTGTAATCCACCCACTGTGTTCCTCTTGTAATTCCCCCAACTGTGTTCCTCTTGTAATCCCGTAATCCCCACACTGTGTTCCTCTTGTAATTCCCCTCACTGTGTTCCTCTTGTAATTCCCCTCAATGTGTTCCTCTTGTAATTCCCCTCACTGTGTTTCTCTTGTAATTCCCCTCACTGTGTTCCTCTTGTAATTTCCCCACACTGTGTTCCTCTTGTAATTCCCCTCACTGCGTTCCTCTTGTAATCCCCCCACTGTGTTCCTCTTGTAATCCCCCCACTGTGTTCCTCCTGTAATTCCCCCAACTGTGTTCTTCTTGTAATCCCACCACTGTGTTCCTCCTGTAATTCCCCCAACTGTGATCTTCTTGTAATCCCCCCACTGTGTTCCTCCTGTAATTCCCCCAACTGTGTTCTTCTTGTTATCCCCCCACTGCGTTCCTCTTGTAATTCCCCCAACTGTGTTCTTCTTGTAATCCCCCACTGTGTTCCTCCTGTAATTCCCCCAGCTGTGTTCTTCTTGTGATTCCCACAACTGTGTTCCTCCTGTAATTCCCCCAACTGTGTTCTTCTTGTAATCCCGTAATCCCCACACTGTGTTCCTCTTGTAATTCCCCTCACTGTGTTTCTCTTGTAATTCCCCTCACTGTGTTCCTCTTGTCTTTCCCCTCACTGTGTTCCTCTTGCAATTTCCCCACACTGTGTTCCTCTTGTAATTCCCCTCACTGTGTTCCTCTTGTAATTCCCCTCACTGTGTTCCTCCTGTAATTCCCCTCAGTGTGTTCCTCCTGGAATTCCCCTCACTGTGTTCCTCTTGTAATTTCCCTCACTGTGTTCCTCTTGTAATTCCCCTCAGTGTTCCTCTTGTAATCCCTGCAACTGTGTTGCTCTTGTAATCCCCCCAACTGTGTTCCTCTTGTAATCTCCCCACACAGTGTTCCTCTTGTAATTCCCCTCAGTGTTCCTCTTCTAATTCCCCTCAGTGTTCCTCTTCTAATTCCCCTCACTGTTCCTCTTGTAATCCCGTAATCGCCCCACTCTGTTCTTCTTGTAATCCACCCACTGTGTTCCTCTTGTAATCCCGTAATCCCCACACTGTGTTCCTCTTGTAATTCCCCTCACTGTGTTACTCTTGTAATTCCCCTCACTGCGTTCCTCTTGTAATCCCCCCACTGTGTTCCTCTTGTAATTCCCCTCACTGTGTTCCTCTTGTAATTCCCCTCAGTGTTCCTCTTGTTATCCCCACAACTGTGTTCCTCTTGTAATCCCCGAACTGTGTTCCTCTTGTCATGCCCTCACTGTGTTCCTCTTGTAATTCCCCTCAGTGTTCCTCTTGTTATCCCCCCAACTGTGTTCCTCTTGTAATCCCCGAACTGTGTTCCTCTTGTAATGCCCTCACTGTGTTCCTCTTGTAATCTCCCCATACAGTGTTCCTCTTCTAATTCCCCTGTGTTCCTCTTCTAATTCCCCTCAGTGTTCCTCTTGTAATCCCGTAATCGCCCCACTGTCTTCTTCTTGTAATCCACCCACTGTGTTCCTCTTGTAATTCCCCCAACTGTGTTCCTCTTGTAATTCCCCCAACTGTGTTCCTCTTGTAATCCACCCACTGTGTTCCTCTTGTAATCCCCCCACTGTGTTCCTCCTGTAATTCCCCGAACTGTGTACTTTTTGTAATCGCCCCTCACTGTGTTCCTCTTGTAATCACCCCTCACTGTGTTCCTCTTGTAATACCCTCACTGTGTTCCTCTTGTAATTCCCCTCACTGTGTTCCTCTTGTAATTCCCCTCACTGTGTTCCTCTTGTCATTCCCCTCACTGTGTTCCTCTTGCAATTTCCCCACACTGTGTTCCTCTTGTAATTCCCCTCACTGTGTTCCGCTTGTAATTCCCCTCACTGTGTTCCTCCTGTAATTCCCCTCAGTGTGTTCCTCCTGTAATTCCCCACACTGTGTTCCTCTTGTAATTCCCCTCACTGTGTTCCTCTTGTAATTCCCCTCACTGTGTTCCTCCTGTAATTCCCCTCAGTGTGTTCCTCCTGGAATTCCCCTCACTGTGTTCCTCTTGTAATTTCCCTCACTGTGTTCCTCTTGTAATTCCCCTCAGTGTCCCTCTTGTAATCCCTGCAACTGTGTTGCTCTTGTAATCCCCCCAACTGTGTTCCTCTTGTAATCTCCCCACACAGTGTTCCTCTTGTAATTCCCCTCAGTGTTCCTCTTCTAATTCCCCTCAGTGTTCCTCTTCTAATTCCCCTCACTGTTCCTCTTGTAATCCCGTAATCGCCCCACTCTGTTCATCTTGTAATCCACCCACTGTGTTCCTCTTGTAATTCCCCCAACTGTGTTCCTCTTGTAATCCCGTAATCCCCACACTGTGTTCCTCTTGTAATTCCCCTCACTGTGTTCCTCTTGTAATTCCCCTCAATGTGTTCCTCTTGTAATTCCCCTCACTGTGTTTCTCTTGTAATTCCCCTCACTGTGTTCCTCTTGTAATTTCCCCACACTGTGTTCCTCTTGTAATTCCCCTCACTGCGTTCCTCTTGTAATCCCCCCACTGTGTTCCTCTTGTAATCCCCCACTGTGTTCCTCCTGTAATTCCCCCAACTGTGTTCTTCTTGTAATCCCCCCACTGTGTTCCTCCTGTAATTCCCCCAACTGTGATCTTCTTGTAATCCCCCCACTGTGTTCCTCCTGTAATTCCCCCAACTGTGTTCTTCTTGTAATCCCCCCACTGCGTTCCTCTTGTAATTCCCCCAACTGTGTTCTTCTTGTAATCCCCCACTGTGTTCCTCCTGTAATTCCCCCAGCTGTGTTCTTCTTGTGATTCCCACAACTGTGTTCCTCCTGTAATTCCCCCAACTGTGTTCTTCTTGTAATCCCGTAATCCCCACACTGTGTTCCTCTTGTAATTCCCCTCACTGTGTTTCTCTTGTAATTCCCCTCACTGTGTTCCTCTTGTCTTTCCCCTCACTGTGTTCCTCTTGCAATTTCCCCACACTGTGTTCCTCTTGTAATTCCCCTCACTGTGTTCCTCTTGTAATTCCCCTCACTGTGTTCCTCCTGTAATTCCCCTCAGTGTGTTCCTCCTGGAATTCCCCTCACTGTGTTCCTCTTGTAATTTCCCTCACTGTGTTCCTCTTGTAATTCCCCTCAGTGTTCCTCTTGTAATCCCTGCAACTGTGTTGCTCTTGTAATCCCCCCAACTGTGTTCCTCTTGTAATCTCCCCACACAGTGTTCCTCTTGTAATTCCCCTCAGTGTTCCTCTTCTAATTCCCCTCAGTGTTCCTCTTCTAATTCCCCTCACTGTTCCTCTTGTAATCCCGTAATCGCCCCACTCTGTTCTTCTTGTAATCCACCCACTGTGTTCCTCTTGTAATCCCGTAATCCCCACACTGTGTTCCTCTTGTAATTCCCCTCACTGTGTTCCTCTTGTAATTCCCCTCACTGCGTTCCTCTTGTAATCCCCCCACTGTGTTCCTCTTGTAATTCCCCTCACTGTGTTCCTCTTGTAATTCCCCTCAGTGTTCCTCTTGTTATCCCCCCAACTGTGTTCCTCTTGTAATCCCCGAACTGTGTTCCTCTTGTCATGCCCTCACTGTGTTCCTCTTGTAATTCCCCTCAGTGTTCCTCTTGTTATCCCCCCAACTGTGTTCCTCTTGTAATCCCCGAACTGTGTTCCTCTTGTAATGCCCTCACTGTGTTCCTCTTGTAATCTCCCCATACAGTGTTCCTCTTCTAATTCCCCTGTGTTCCTCTTCTAATTCCCCTCAGTGTTCCTCTTGTAATCCCGTAATCGCCCCACTGTCTTCTTCTTGTCATCCACCCACTGTGTTCCTCTTGTAATTCCCCCAACTGTGTTCCTCTTGTAATCCACCCACTGTGTTCCTCTTGTAATCCCCCCACTGTGTTCCTCCTGTAATTCCCCGAACTGTGTTCTTTTTGTAATCGCCCCTCACTGTGTTCCTCTTGTAATCACCCCTCACTGTGTTCCTCTTGTAATACCCCGTGTTCCTCTTGTAATTACCCATCACTGTGTTCCTCTTGTAATTCCACTCACTGTGTTCCGCTAGTAATCCCCCACTGTGTTCCTCTTGTAATTCCCCTCACTGTGTACCTCTTCTAATCCCCCAATGTGTTCCTCTTGTAATCCCCCCACTGTGTTCTTCTTGTAATACCCTCATTGTGTTCCTCTTATAATTACCCCAACTGTGTTCCTCTTGTAATTCTGCTCACTCTGTTCCTCCTGTAATTTCCCCAACTGTGTTCTTCTTGTAATCCCCCCCACTGTGTTCCTCTTGTAATTCCCCTCACTGTGTACCTCTTCTAATCCCCCAATGTGTTCCTCTTGTAATCCCCCCACTGTGTTCTTCTTGTAATACCCTCATTGTGTTCCTCTTATAATTCCCCCAACTGTGTTCCTCTTGTAATTCTGCTCACTCTGTTCCTCCTGTAATTTCCCCAACTGTGTTCTTCTTGTAATCACCTCTCACTGTGTTCCTCCTGTAATCACCCCTCACTGTGTTCCTCTTGTAATCCCCTCACTGTGTTCCTCCTGTAATTCTCCCAACTGTGTTCTTTTTGTAATCCCCCCCACTGTGTCCCTCCTGTAATTCCCCTGTGTTCTTCTTGTAATCCCCCCACTGTGTTCCTCCTGTAATTCCCCCAACTGTGTTCTTCTTGTAATCCCCCCACTATGTTCCTCTTGTATTTCCCCCGTGTTCCTCTTGTAATTCCCCTCACTGTGTTCCTCCTGTAATTCTCCGAACTGTGTTCTTTTTGTCATCCCCCCCACTGTGTCCCTCCTGTAATTCCCGTGTTCTTTTTGTAATCCCCCCACTGTGTTCCTCCTGTAATTCCCCCCACTGTGTTCCTCCTGTAATCACCCCTCACTGTGTTCTTCTTGTAATCCCCTCACTGTGCGCTTCTTGTAAACCCCTCACTGTGTTCCTCTTGTAATCACCCCTCACTGTGTACTTCTTCTAACCCCACACTGTGTTCCTCTTGTAATCCCGATACTGTGTTCCTCTTGTAATCCCCCCACTGTGTTCCTCTTGTAATTCCCCAAACTGTGTTCCTCTTGTAATCCCCCCACTGTGTTCCTCCTGTAATCCCCCCACTGTGTTCCTCCTGTAATTCCCCCAACTGTGTTCTTCTTGTAATCCCCCCACTGTGTTCCTCTTGTAATCACCCCCACTGTGTTCCTCCTGTAATTCCCCCAACTGTGTTCTTCTTGTAATCACCCCTCACTGTGTACTTCTTCTAACCCCACACTGTGTTCCTCTTGTAATCCCGATACTGTGTTCCTCTTGTAATCCCCCCACTGTGTTCCTCTTGTAATTCCCCCAACTGTGTTCCTCTTGTAATCCCCCCACTGTGTTCCTCCTGTAATTCCCCCAACTGTGTTCTTCTTGTAATCCCCCCACTGTGTTCCTCCTCTAATTCCCCCAACTGTATTCTTCTTGTAATACCCCCACTGTGCTCCTCTTGTAACTCCCCCAACTGTTTTCCTCTTGTAATCCCCCTACAGTGTTCCTCTTGTAATCCCCCTACTGTGTTCCTCTTGTAATCCCCCCACCGTGTTCCTCCTGTAATTCCAACTGTGTTCTTCTTGTAATCGCCCCTCACTGTGTTCCTCTTGTAATTCCACTCACTCTGTTCCTCCTATAATTCCCCTAACTGTGTTCTTCTTGTAATCCCCCCACTGTGTTCCTCCTCTAATTCTCCCAACTGTCTTCTTCTTGTAATCCCCCCACTGTGTTCCTCCTGTAATTCCCCCAACTGTGTTCTTCTTGTAATCCCCCCACTGTGTTCCTATTGTAGTTCCCCTCTGTGTTCCTCTTGTAATACCCCATGTTCCTGTTGTAATCCCCTCACTGTGTTCCTCTTGTAATTCCCCTCACTGTGTTTCTCTTGTAATCACCGCTCACTGTGTTGCTCCTGTAATTCCCCCGTGTTCTTCTTATAATAGCCCACTGTGTCCCTCTTGTAATTCCCCTCACTGTGTTCCTCTTGTAATCCCCCGTGTTCCTCTTGTAATTCCCCTCACTGTGTTCCTCCTGTAATTCTCCGAACTGTTCTTTTTGTCATCCCCCCCACTGTGTCCCTCCTGTAATTCCCCTGTGTTCTTCTTGTAATCCCCCCACTGTGTTGCTCCTGTAATTCCCCCGTGTTCTTCTTATAATAGCCCACTGTGTCCCTCCTGTAATTCCCAGAACTGTGTTGTTCTTGTAATCACCCCTCACTGTGTTACACCTGTAATTACCCCCACTGTGTTCCTCCTGTAATCACCCCTCACTGTGTTCTTCTTGTAATCCCCTCACTGTGTGCTTCCTGTAAACCCCTCACTGTGTTCCTCTTGTAATCACTCCTCACTGTGTTACACCTGTAATTACCCCCACTGTGTTCCTCCTGTAATCACCCCTCACTGTGTTCTTCTTGTAATCCCCTCACTGTGCGCTTCCTGTAAACCCCTCACTGTGTTCCTCTTGTAATCACCCCTCATTGTGTACTTCTTCTAACCCCACACTGTGTTCCTCTTGTAATCCCGATACTGTGTTCCTCTTGTAATCCCCCCACTGTGTTCCTCTTGTAATTCCCCCAACTGTGTTCCTCTTGTAATCCCCCACTGTGTTCCTCCTGTAATTCCCCCAACTGTGTTCTTCTTGTAATCCCCCCACTGTGTTCCTCCTCTAATTCACCCAACTGTATTCTTCTTGTAATACCCCCACTGTGCTCCTCTTGTAACTCCCCCAACTGTATTCCTCTTGTAATACCCCTACTGCGTTCCTCTTGTAATCCCCCTACTGTGTTCCTCTTGTAATTCCACTCACTCTGTTCCTCCTATAATTCCCCTAACTGTGTTCTTCTTGTAATCCCCCCACTGTGTTCCTCCTCTAATTCCCCCAACTGTGTTCTTCTTGTAATCCCCCCACTGTGTTCCTCCTGTAATTCCCCCAACTGTGTTCTTCTTGTAATCCCCCCACTGTGTTCCTCTTGTAATTCCCCCAACTGTGTTCTTCTTGTAATCCCCCCACTGTGTTCCTCTTGTAATTCCCCCAACTGTCTTCTTCTTGTAATCCCCCCACTGTGTTCCTCCTGTAATTCCCCGAACTGTGTTCTTCTTGTAATCGCCCCTCACTGTGTTCCTCTTGTAATCACCCCTCACTGTGTTCTTCTTGTAATACCCTCATTGTGTTCCTCTTATAATTCCCCCAACTGTGTTCCTCTTGTAATTCCGCTCACTCTGTTCCTCCTGTAATTTCCCCAACAGTGTTCTTCTTGTAATCCCCCCCACTGTGTTCCTCTTGTAATTCCCCCAACTGTGTTCCTCTTGTAATTCCCCCAACTGTGTTCTTCTTGTAATCCCGTAATCCCCACACTGTGTTCCTCTTGTAATTCCCCTCACTGTGTTCCTCTTGTAATTCCCTTCACTGTGTTCCTCTTGTCATTCCCCTCATTGTGTTCCTCTTGCAATTTCCCCACACTGTGTTCCTCTTGTAATTCCCCTCACTGTGTTCCTCTTGTAATTCCCCTCACTGTGTTCCTCCTGTAATTCCCCTCAGTGTGTTCCTCCTGTAATTCCCCTCACTGTGTTCCTCTTGTAATTTCCCTCACTGTGTTCCTCTTGTAATCCCCGCAACTGTGTTGCTCTTGTAATCCCCGCAACTGTGTTGCTCTTGTAATCCTCCCAACTGTGTTCCTCTTGTAATTCCCCTCAGTGTTCCTCTTCTAATTCCCCTCAGTGTTCCTCTTCTAATTCCCCTCACTGTTCCTCTTGTAATCCCGTAATCGCCCCACTCTGTTCATCTTGTAATCCACCCACTGTGTTCCTCTTGTAATTCCCCCAACTGTGTTCCTCTTGTAATCCCGTAATCCCCACACTGTGTTCCTCTTGTAATTCCCCTCACTGTGTTCCTCTTGTAATTCCCCTCAATGTGTTCCTCTTGTAATTCCCCTCACTGTGTTTCTCTTGTAATTCCCCTCACTGTGTTCCTCTTGTAATTTCCCCACACTGTGTTCCTCTTGTAATTCCCCTCACTGCATTCCTCTTGTAATCCCCCCACTGTGTTCCTCTTGTAATCCCCCCACTGTGTTCCTCCTGTAATTCCCCCAACTGTGTTCTTCTTGTAATCCCACCACTGTGTTCCTCCTGTAATTCCCCCAACTGTGATCTTCTTGTAATCCCCCCACTGTGTTCCTCCTGTAATTCCCCCAACTGTGTTCTTCTTGTTATCCCCCCACTGCGTTCCTCTTGTAATTCCCCCAACTGTGTTCTTCTTGTAATCCCCCACTGTGTTCCTCCTGTAATTCCCCCAGCTGTGTTCTTCTTGTGATTCCCACAACTGTGTTCCTCCTGTAATTCCCCCAACTGTGTTCTTCTTGTAATCCCGTAATCCCCACACTGTGTTCCTCTTGTAATTCCCCTCACTGTGTTTCTCTTGTAATTCCCCTCACTGTGTTCCTCTTGTCTTTCCCCTCACTGTGTTCCTCTTGCAATTTCCCCACACTGTGTTCCTCTTGTAATTCCCCTCACTGTGTTCCTCTTGTAATTCCCCTCACTGTGTTCCTCCTGTAATTCCCCTCAGTGTGTTCCTCCTGGAATTCCCCTCACTGTGTTCCTCTTGTAATTTCCCTCACTGTGTTCCTCTTGTAATTCCCCTCAGTGTTCCTCTTGTAATCCCTGCAACTGTGTTGCTCTTGTAATCCCCCCAACTGTGTTCCTCTTGTAATCTCCCCACACAGTGTTCCTCTTGTAATTCCCCTCAGTGTTCCTCTTCTAATTCCCCTCACTGTTCCTCTTCTAATTCCCCTCACTGTTCCTCTTGTAATCCCGTAATCGCCCCACTCTGTTCTTCTTGTAATCCACCCACTGTGTTCCTCTTGTAATCCCGTAATCCCCACACTGTGTTCCTCTTGTAATTCCCCTCACTGTGTTCCTCTTGTAATTCCCCTCACTGCGTTCCTCTTGTAATCCCCCCACTGTGTTCCTCTTGTAATTCCCCTCACTGTGTTCCTCTTGTAATTCCCCTCAGTGTTCCTCTTGTTATCCCCCCAACTGTGTTCCTCTTGTAATTCCCCTCACTGTGTTCCTCTTGTAATTCCCCTCACTGTGTTCCTCCTGTAATTCCCCTCAGTGTGTTCCTCCTGGAATTCCCCCAACTGTGTTCCTCTTGTAATCCCCGAACTGTGTTCCTCTTGTAATGCCCTCACTGTGTTCCTCTTGTAATCTCCCCATACAGTGTTCCTCTTGTAATCCCGTAATCCCCACACTGTGTTCCTCTTGTAATTCCCCTCACTGTGTTCCTCTTGTAATTCCCCTCACTGTGTTCCTCTTGTAATTCCCCTCAGTGTTCCTCTTGTTATCCCCCCAACTGTGTTCCTCTTGTAATCCCCGAACTGTGTTCCTCTTGTCATGCCCTCACTGTGTTCCTCTTGTAATTCCCCTCAGTGTTCCTCTTGTTATCCCCCCAACTGTGTTCCTCTTGTAATCCCCGAACTGTGTTCCTCTTGTAATGCCCTCACTGTGTTCCTCTTGTAATCTCCCCATACAGTGTTCCTCTTCTAATTCCCCTGTGTTCCTCTTCTAATTCCCCTCAGTGTTCCTCTTGTAATCCCGTAATCGCCCCACTGTCTTCTTCTTGTAATCCACCCACTGTGTTCCTCTTGTAATTCCCCCAACTGTGTTCCTCTTGTAATTCCCCCAACTGTGTTCCTCTTGTAATCCACCCACTGTGTTCCTCTTGTAATCCCCCCACTGTGTTCCTCCTGTAATTCCCCGAACTGTGTTCTTTTTGTAATCGTCCCTCACTGTGTTCCTCTTGTAATCACCCCTCACTGTGTTTCTCTTGTAATACCCTCACTGTGTTCCTCTTGTAATTCCCCTCACTGTGTTCCTCTTGTAATTCCCCTCACTGTGTTCCTCTTGTCATTCCCCTCACTGTGTTCCTCTTGCAATTTCCCCACACTGTGTTCCTCTTGTAATTCCCCTCACTGTGTTCCGCTTGTAATTCCCCTCACTGTGTTCCTCCTGTAATTCCCCTCAGTGTGTTCCTCCTGTAATTCCCCTCACTGTGTTCCTCTTATAATTTCCCTCACTGTGTTCCTCTTGTAATTCCCCTCAGTGTCCCTCTTGTAATCCCTGCAACTGTGTTGCTCTTGTAATCCCCCCAACTGTGTTCCTCTTGTAATCTCCCCACACAGTGTTCCTCTTGTAATTCCCCTCAGTGTTCCTCTTCTAATTCCCCTCAGTGTTCCTCTTCTAATTCCCCTCACTGTTCCTCTTGTAATCCCGTAATCGCCCCACTCTGTTCATCTTGTAATCCACCCACTGTGTTCCTCTTGTAATTCCCCCAACTGTGTTCCTCTTGTAATCCCGTAATCCCCACACTGTGTTCCTCTTGTAATTCCCCTCACTGTGTTCCTCTTGTAATTCCCCTCAATGTGTTCCTCTTGTAATTCCCCTCACTGTGTTTCTCTTGTAATTCCCCTCACTGTGTTCCTCTTGTAATTTCCCCACACTGTGTTCCTCTTGTAATTCCCCTCACTGCGTTCCTCTTGTAATCCCCCCACTGTGTTCCTCTTGTAATCCCCCCACTGTGTTCCTCCTGTAATTCCCCGAACTGTGTTCTTTTTGTAATCGTCCCTCACTGTGTTCCTCTTGTAATCACCCCTCACTGTGTTTCTCTTGTAATACCCTCACTGTGTTCCTCTTGTAATTCCCCTCACTGTGTTCCTCTTGTAATTCCCCTCACTGTGTTCCTCTTGTCATTCCCCTCACTGTGTTCCTCTTGCAATTTCCCCACACTGTGTTCCTCTTGTAATTCCCCTCACTGTGTTCCGCTTGTAATTCCCCTCACTGTGTTCCTCCTGTAATTCCCCTCAGTGTGTTCCTCCTGTAATTCCCCTCACTGTGTTCCTCTTATAATTTCCCTCACTGTGTTCCTCTTGTAATTCCCCTCAGTGTCCCTCTTGTAATCCCTGCAACTGTGTTGCTCTTGTAATCCCCCCAACTGTGTTCCTCTTGTAATCTCCCCACACAGTGTTCCTCTTGTAATTCCCCTCAGTGTTCCTCTTCTAATTCCCCTCAGTGTTCCTCTTCTAATTCCCCTCACTGTTCCTCTTGTAATCCCGTAATCGCCCCACTCTGTTCATCTTGTAATCCACCCACTGTGTTCCTCTTGTAATTCCCCCAACTGTGTTCCTCTTGTAATCCCGTAATCCCCACACTGTGTTCCTCTTGTAATTCCCCTCACTGTGTTCCTCTTGTAATTCCCCTCAATGTGTTCCTCTTGTAATTCCCCTCACTGTGTTTCTCTTGTAATTCCCCTCACTGTGTTCCTCTTGTAATTTCCCCACACTGTGTTCCTCTTGTAATTCCCCTCACTGCGTTCCTCTTGTAATCCCCCCACTGTGTTCCTCTTGTAATCCCCCCACTGTGTTCCTCCTGTAATTCCCCCAACTGTGTTCTTCTTGTAATCCCCCCACTGTGTTCCTCCTGTAATTCCCCCAACTGTGATCTTCTTGTAATCCCCCCACTGTGTTCCTCCTGTAATTCCCCCAACTGTGTTCTTCTTGTAATCCCCCCACTGCGTTCCTCTTGTAATTCCCCCAACTGTGTTCTTCTTGTAATCCCCCACTGTGTTCCTCCTGTAATTCCCCCAGCTGTGTTCTTCTTGTGATTCCCACAACTGTGTTCTTTTTGTAATCGCCCCTCACTGTGTTCCTCTTGTAATCACCCCTCACTGTGTTCCTCTTGTAATACCCTCACTGTGTTCCTCTTGTAATTCCCCTCACTGTGTTCCTCTTGTAATTCCCCTCACTGTGTTCCTCTTGTCATTCCCCTCACTGTGTTCCTCTTGCAATTTCCCCACACTGTGTTCCTCTTGTAATTCCCCTCAGTGTGTTCCTCCTGTAATTCCCCTCACTGTGTTCCTCTTGTAATTTCCCTCACTGTGTTCCTCTTGTAATTCCCCTCAGTGTTCCTCTTGTAATTCCCCTCACTGCGTTCCTCTTGTAATCCCCCCACTGTGTTCCTCTTGTAATTCCCCTCACTGTGTTCCTCTTGTAATTCCCCTCAGTGTTCCTCTTGTTATCCCCCCAACTGTGTTCCTCTTGTAATCACCGAACTGTGTTCCTCTTGTCATGCCCTCACTGTGTTCCTCTTGTAATTCCCCTCAGTGTTCCTCTTGTTATCCCCCCAACTGTGTTCCTCTTGTAATCCCCGAACTGTGTTCCTCTTGTAATGCCCTCACTGTGTTCCTCTTGTAATCTCCCCATACAGTGTTCCTCTTCTAATTCCCGTGTTCCTCTTCTAATTCCCCTCAGTGTTCCTCTTGTAATCCCGTAATCGCCCCACTGTCTTCTTCTTGTAATCCACCCACTGTGTTCCTCTTGTAATTCCCCCAACTGTGTTCCTCTTGTAATTCCCCCAACTGTGTTCCTCTTGTAATCCACCCACTGTGTTCCTCTTGTAATCTCCCCACACTGTGTCCCTCTTGTAATCCTCCCCACACTGTGTCCCTCTTGTAATCCTGTAATCCACCCACTGTGTTCCACTTGTAATTCCCCTCACAGTGTTCCTCTTGTAATCCACCCACTGTGTTCCTCTTGTAATCTCCCCACACTGTGTCCCTCTTGTCATCGTCCCCACACTGTGTCCCTCTTGTAATTCCCCCAACTGTGTTCCTCTTGTAATCCACCCACTGTGTTCCTCTTGTAATCTCCCCACACTGTGTCCCTCTTGTAATCCTCCCCACACTGTGTTCCTCTTGTAATCCTGTAATCCACCCACTGTGTTCCACTTGTAATTCCCCTCACAGTGTTCCTCTTGTAATCCACCCACTGTGTTCCTCTTGTAATCTCCCCACACTGTGTCCCTCTTGTCATCGTCCCCACACTGTGTCCCTCTTGTAATTCCCCTGACGGTGTTCCGCTTGTAATCTCCCCATTGCGTCCCTCTTGTAATCCTCCCCATTCTGTTCCTCTTGTAATCGCATAATCCACCCACTGTGTTCCTCTTGTAATTCCCCCAACTGTGTTCCTCTTGTAATCTCCCCACACTGTGTCCCTCTTGTAATCTCCCCACACTGTGTCCCTCTTGTAATTCCTCTCACGGTGTTCCTGTTGTAATCGCCCCATTGCGTCCCTCTTGTAATCCTCCCCATTCTGTTCCTCTTGTAATCGCATAATCCACCCACTGTGTTCCTCTTGTAATCTCCCCACACTGTGCTTAATGTAAGCTTTGATAATGAAAATTATTTCGCTGGAATAAGCTGAATGTGAGACCATAAGATAATAATATAAGTGCATCGTTAGGGCATTTGGCCCATCAAATCTGCTCTGTCATTTCATCTTGGCTGATCCATTTCCCTCTCAGCCCAATCTCTTGTTTTCTCCCTGTAATCTTTCATGCTCTGTCTAATCAAGAGTCTGTCAACCTTTACCTGAAATATATGCAATGACTTGGCCTCTGCAGCCATCTGTGGCAACAAATTCCACAGATTCACCACTCTGGCTAAATAAATTTTTCTTCATCTCTGTTCTAAACGGACATCCCTCTATTCTGAGGGTGATATATCTGGTCTTAAGACTCCCCACCATAGGAAACATCCTCTGCACATCTACTCTATTGAGGCCTGTCAACATTCAATAGGTTTCAGTAGGATTCTGTCAGGAGCAAACATGGAATGGACCCAAATGCAGGACGCAGGCACTGAAGTACTAGGGGTAGGACAGGATGGGGATGCCATGGCATGCAAGGGGTAATGCAGGCGTGGCTGGATCCTGGAGGTCAGGCAGGCAAGGCAGAGCAGGATCCCAGAGTCCGTGGCTGGGCAAGAGGATCCCAGAGTCCGTGGCCGGGCAGGAGGATCCCAGAGTCCAGGCAGGCAGGAGAGCCTCCTGGGGTGGGCGCATAACTCCTGGGCAGGGCCGCCTCCCAGGCAGGAACACGGAGGCCCGGGCAAGATGTGGAACCCTGGGCAGGGGCAGGCACAACCCATAGGGAGCAATGGTTGGAAAGGGTCAGAGTCCGCGGGGGGGGGGGGGGGCCGCGTGGATCCCAGGCAGGGCCGCCTCCCAGGCAGAAGCATGGAGGCCTGGGCAAGGCGCGGACACCTGGGCAACTGCGGGGCACAACCCATGGGAACGAGGGGAGGAAAGGGTAGGAGTCCTCAGGGCGGGCTGCATCCTGGACAGGACCATCTACCAGGCGGAGAGGCCTGGGCAAGGCGTGGACACCTGGGCAGGTGCAGGGCACAACCCATCCGAGGTGAGGGTTAGGAAGGGGACAGAGTCCCCCCTGCCAGGCAATGGCAGACTTCCATGTCGGCTTCCCCGATGGAGGAAAGGGACAGAACCACCCGAGGGGTAATGGCGACGGCCTGGCTTACCCGACAGAGGCAAGGAACAGGAAGGGACAGAATCACCTGAGGCAAGGGAACTGAAGGGAGCTGGGTCCAGGGTGAGCAGCAGGATAACCGGGATATACCAGTAAATAGGGAGAAGCAAGCAGACAGCATGACAGCACAGGCAAGGCAAATAAGGCAGAACAGCAGGACCAGCACACACGAGAGAAGCGGGAACAAGACCAACCTGACAGAACAGATATGGAGCAGGCCGGCAACCAGGGCAGAGCAGGATTCAGAGCCGGCTGACCAGGTACAGAGCAGCTTCAGAGCACCCGCACCCCCAACCCCAACCCAGCTCACTCCCCGAGCCCCTTATAAACACCTGCCCCCTAATAGGCGACGGGTGTACCTCCTTAAGCCAAGATGATGCAATGGCTCCGGGTGACAGGAGGGCTGGCTGCAAGGCCCGGAGTCCGGAGTCTGCAGACCGGAGCAAGACCCGGAAGGCGGGCTCTGGACCGGACCCTAACAGATTCCCCCCTCCCCATTCTTCTGAATTCCAGTGAGTACATGCCCAGAGTCATCAAACGTTCCTCATATGATAAGTCTTTCAATCCTGGAATATTTTGTGAACTTCCTTTGAAACCTCTCTAATGTCAGCATGTATTTACTTAGGTAAGGGCCTCAAAGTTGCTCACAATACTCCATGTGAGACCTCACCAGTGCCTTATAAAGCCTCAACATTACACCATTGTTTTTATATTCTAGCCCTCTCAAAATGAACACAATATATCACTTTGCCTTCCTCATTACTGACTCAACCTGCAAATTAACTTTTAAGGAATCCTGCACAAGGACTCCTAAGTTCCTACACACTTTAGACTATTTTTGAATTTTCTTTGCACTTGGAAAATAGCATACACTTTTATTTCTTCTACCGAAGTGCAATACTATACACTTCCCAAATCTGTATTATATCAGCCACTTCTTTGCCCATTCTCCTTATTTGCTTAAATCCTTCTGTAGTCTCTCTGCTTCCTCAATACATTCATCTGCAAACTTAGCAACAAAGCTATCAACATCATCATTCAATCATTGACATATAATGTAAAATGAAGTGATCCCAACACAGACCCCTGTAGAACACCACTAGTTATTGACAGTCAACAAATAAAAGCTCCTTTTATTCCTAATCTTCATCTTCTGCCAAATAACCAATGCTCTGTCCATGCTAGTATCTTTCCTGTAATACCATGGGCTTTTAACTTGTTAAGTAGCCTCTAATTCTAACTCTAATTCTAATTCTAATACACAACATCCATCAATTCTCCTCTGTCTATCCTGCTTGTTATTTCTTCAAAGAATTCCAACAGATTTGTCAGGCAAGATTTTCTCTTAAGGAAAGCATACTGACTTTGGCTTATTTTACAATGTGCCTCCAAGTACCCTGAAACCCCATCCTTAACAATTGACTCAAACAGTTTCCCATCCTTAGAGATCAGACCAACTGGCCTATAATTTCCTTTCTTCTGCCTCTCTCTATCTTGAAGAGTGGAGTGACATTTGCAATTTTCTAGTCTTCTGGAATCATGCCAGAATCTATTGATTCTTGAAAGATCATTACTAATGCCTCCAAAATCTTTTCAGCCACCTCTTTCAGAACTCTGGGGTATCATAAGACAAAGGAGCAGAAGTCGGCCATTTGGCCCATTGAGTCTGCTCCGCCATTTCATCACGAGCTGATCCAATCTCCTCTTTAGTTCCATTCCCCCACCTTCTCACCATAACCTTTGATGCCCTGACTACTCAGATACCTATCAATCTCTGCCTTAAATACACCCAATGACTTGGCCTCCACTGCCGCCCGTGGCAACAAATTCCATAGATTCACCACCTTCTGGCTAAAAAAAATTCTTTCGCATCTCTGTTCTGAATGGGCGCTCTGCAATCCTCAAGTCATGTCCTCTCATACTAGACTTCCCCACCATGGGAAACAACTTTGCCACATCCACTCTGTCCATGCCTTTCAACATTCGAAATGCTTCTATGAGGTCCCCCCTCATTCTTCTAAACTCCAAGGAGTACAGTCCAAGATCGGTCAAATGTTCCTCATATGTTAACCCTCTCATTCCCAGAATCATTCTAGTGAATCTTATCTGAACCCTCTCCAATGTCAGCACATCCTTTCTCAAATAAGGAGCCCAAAACTGTACACAGTATTCCAAGTGAGATCTTACCAGTGCTTTATACAGCCTCAACATCACATCCTTGCTCCTATACTCTATTCCTCTAGAAATGAATGCCAACATTGCATTCGCCTCCTTCAGCACCAACTCAACCTGGAGGTTAACCTTAAGCATATCCTGCATGAGGACTCCCAAGTCCCGTTGCATCTCAGAACTTTGAATTCTCTTTCCATTTAAAGAATAGTCTGCCCGTTTATTTCTTCTACCAAAGTGCATGACTGTACACTTTCCGTCATTGTAATTCATTTGCCACTTCCCACAATCTATCCAAATCTTTCTGCAGACTCTCTGTTTCCTCAGCACCACTGGTCCCTCCAGCTATCTTTGTATCATCAGCAAACTTAGCCATAAAGCCATCTACTCCATAATCCAAATCGTTGATATACAACGTAAAAAGAAGTGGCCCCAACATGGACCCCTGTGGAACACCACTGATAATCAGCAGCCAACCAGAATGGGATCCCTTTATTCCTACTCTCTGTTTCTTGCCAATGTTCTATCTATGTATGCAACTTTCCCATAATTCCATGGGCTCTTATCTTGTTAAGCAGCCTCATGTGTGGCACCTTGTCAAAGGCTTTCTGAAAATACAAATACACATCATCTGCTCCAGGTGATTTATTAACCTTCAGACCTTTCAGTTTCCCAAGCTCCATCTCCCTATTAAAGGCAACCACTCACTTCTGTTCCGACACTCTTGAAAATCCAGCTTGCTGCTAGTGTCTTCCACAGTGAAGACTGATGCAAAATACTTATTCAGACCATTTTCTAGTGGTCTGATATCTATTATTACATCACTTTTTACTCCTTATATATCTGTAGAAACTTTTGGTATCCTCTTTAATATTATTGGCCAGCTTACCTTTCTATTCCATCTTTTTCTTCTTTATGATTTTTTAGTTGCCTTCTGTTATTTTTTAAAAGCTTCCCAATCCTCTAACTTCCCACTAATTTTTGCTCTGTTATATGCCCTCTCTTTAGCTTTGATTTCCCTTGTCAGCCACAGTTGCATTATCCTGCTTTTAGAATACTCCTTTTTCTTTGGGATGTATCTATCCTGTGCCTTCTGAATTGCTCCCAGAAGCTCCAGACATTGCTCCTCCACCATCATCCCTACTAGTGTCCCCTTCCAATCTATTTTTTGACTGCTCCTCTCTCATGTCTCTGTAATGCCCTTTACTCCACTGTAATACTGATATACCTGACTTTTCACTTCCCTTTCTCTAATTGCAGGGTGAATTCTATCATATTATGATCACTGTCTCCTAATGGTTCCTTAAGCTCTGTAATCAATTCCGGTTCATTGCACAACATCCAGTTCAGAATAGCTGACCCCTAGTTAGCACAACCATGAGCTGCTCCAAAAAGCCATCTTGTCGGCATTCTATAAATTACCCTTCTTAGGATCCAGTACCAAACTGAACTTGATTTTCCTAATCTACCTGCATATTGAAATCCCCCATGACTCTCGTAACATTGCCCTTTTGGCACATTAAAGAAAAAACAAAATGACTCCATAGACACGTCCACTATGTTGTAAAGAACTTCTGTTCTGAAGTGTCGATATTGTAGTAATGTGAAAGCAGCCAATTCATAAACTGCAATTCCCACACATCAATATAGTCCTGTCCTTTCAACCTTCTCAAAGATCAATCAACCTTTCCCTCCTACAATGTAGCAGAACAGGCATGAATTTACAGAGTGGCTAAAATTTCAGAAATATGGTGTATTGTTTGGTACCTAAAATACAATTAAAACTGGACCACAAAATCATTTTGGGAGAATAAAGATAATAATATAATTGTTCTGTTTTGAAAGTGGTGAAAGAATGTGAATGTGAGTGGGAAAAGGGATCAGGAGAAAGCCTTTTGCTGCTCTGCTATTCATCAAGGTCACGGCTGGCATTCTGTTTCAGTTCCATTCCCTAGAAATCCATTGATTTCTGTTTTGAATGAACTGAGCTTACACAGCCTTTCATGGTTAAGAATTCCAAAGATTTGCCATTCTCTGAGTGAAGAAGTTTACCCTTATCTCAGTCCTAAACTTCCCACTTCTTAGACTCAAGTTTTGTCTCTTGTCTTTGACTCTTCAGACAGAAGTAATGTCATCCCTGCATTCAGCTTGGTGAATCCCGTAAAAATTCTGAACGATCCAGTATGATCTCCTGCCATTCTTCTGAACAGCCATTTTCCACTCAATCTTTCATCATGTGATCAGCACACCATTCCCAGAACCAACTTTGTGAATCTTTACTCCACTCTCTAGGGCAAGGAGAACAAAACTGTATACCATATTCTAAGGTTAGTTACAACAAATCACTCTACAACTTCAATAGGACATTATTTACTCCTGTATTCAAAACTTCCCATACTAGAGTCTTGCAAACCACCTGTAGTATCTACATGATGACTTTCAGTAACACAACTGAGGAAATATTTTTGTAACTAGGAACACTGGGTGGAAAATAATGAATTCATGCAACTTCTTTAGATATCATTGGTTAGGTCTCACATGGAGAATTGCATACAGTTTTGGGCATATCAGCTTGGGAATGTTGTCATGACCTGGAGAGGGTTATAGAAAGTGCTTACTAAGATGATACAAGCAATTGGGGACTTAACTAACCGGATAGAATGTGGAAAGATTAAGACAAGATGCAA
This sequence comes from Hypanus sabinus, assembly GCF_030144855.1. Classification (NCBI taxonomy): domain Eukaryota; kingdom Metazoa; phylum Chordata; class Chondrichthyes; order Myliobatiformes; family Dasyatidae; genus Hypanus; species Hypanus sabinus. Next base: position 14,248,370 of record NC_082722.1, on the reverse strand, counting down.
TTTCAAATTATGAAGAATTTTTATAGAACAAATAGGATTGAACAGTTTCTTCTGACAAATAACCAAAGGTCAGAGATATAAAATTCCCACCATTTACCTCACTATTTTGCTCTCTTTTTGCACAACTTACTTTTTAATATACACTCAATGACCATTTTATTAAGTACATCTGGTGCAAATACCTCATCAGCTAATCATGTGGCAATAACTCAATGTATACAAGTTAATAGAATCAGTTGTTCAGACTAAACATCAGAAATGTGATCTAAGTGACTTTGACTATGAAATGATTGTTGGTGCCAGATAAGGTGGTTTGAGTATCTCAAAAACTCCTGGGATTTTCATACACACCCATCTCTAGAATGACAGAAATTGCTGTGAAAATTAAAAAAGCATCCAGCGAGCAGCTGTTCTGTGGGTGAAAATGTCTTGTTAATGAGGGAGGTTGGAGGAGAATGGCCACACAGGTTCAAGCTGACAGGGAGGCACCTAATAAAGTGGCTACTGAGTTTCTAATTGCAATTTATGGTATATTTTATGTATTGCACTGTACTGGTGTTACAAGACAACAAATTTCACGATGTATTGTAATATCACTGATAATAAACCTGATTCTGATTCTGAAATAATTGTGACTGAAAGAGGTTCAGTAGAATCAGGTTGTATAGGAACCTTTAAAGGGCAGTTGGACATGGACAGCAAAGCTGGGGTAGGAGACTAAATTGGGTTGCCATTCAATGGACCATTTTAGATGTGAGTGTGAGATGTTTGAACACCCGGCTTCGACCTATTTAGCACCAGTAGTATTATAGTGTTGTACAATATATTTAACTATATGTGTACATGCAGTTTATGGCAACGTACATCTACAGAATACTTTATAATCTGTTAATATTATCTTACGTGCTGTATTCAATAGATGTATTGTGTTTTGCACCTTTGTCCCAGAGGAATGTTGTTTTTTTGTAGCTGTATACGTGTGTACAGTTGAATGATGATAAATTTAAGTTTGAACTTGAATAACCACACTGTTCTACCAAACACCATAATTATTAATTTTCATATTCTCATGCAATGTAGAAGGGGGCCATTCTACCCCAAGATTTTTCACTGATGCTTGGAGTAATCCCACAAATCACGTTACCTGACTTAAGTTTCCTGTAATTTATTCTCTCTCATTTCCTGCTACCCAACTCATCTAGGTCATTGATAGCCATCAATGAATTAACCTTCCAAAGAGCAAGTGTTTGAAACCAGTTGCAGTTTCACCCTCTCCTCTCATATACTGTATACATAAACTCTTGGTCCTGATGCAGGGTCGAGACCCAAAACATTGATCATCTCTTTGCCTTCACAGATGCTACTCAAGCTGTTGACTCCTTCCAACAGTTAATTATTTTTTTGCTGTCTTAGTGATGTTGGTTGGGGATGGATATTAGAACATAGCACGTAGACATCCACAGCACATTACAGGCCCTTTGGCCCACAATGTTATGCTGACCGTGTAACCTCCTCTAGAAGCTGCCTAGAATTATTCTACCACATAGCCCTCTACTTTTCTAAGTTCTGTGTCGCTACCTAAGATGCTTTTAAAAGATCCTATTTTATCCCCCTCCACCACCATCACCGGCAGCCCATTCCACGCACCCATCACTAATCTGTGCCTATTTCCAAGCACCTTAAAACTACACCCCCTTGTGTTAGCCATTTCAGCCCTGGGAAAAAGCCTCTGGCTGTCCACTATGCCTCTCATTATATTAGGGAATAATCCTGTGCTCTCCTTAAAACAGTGTCATCAGATCTTTTACATTTACACCACAGAAAGAGTAGATGGCATCTTGATTCAGAAACTTATCTGGAATGCATAAGTTCCAACAATGCAGAACTCCTGAACTTCTGCAGTGAAGTATCAGCCTAGAATTATTTTTAACTTAATTCTCAATGGAAGCAGAGTAGCGGAAATTATTGGGGTGCCATGATAATGCAGAAACAGGTATTGTATGTACCAATGAGACAGAAATAGAATCAAAGTGGAAGAAATGCAAAATAATTAAAGAACAGGCATATTGATGGGGTTATTTTTGAAGATCATGCAATACTAGTAGACAAGTTGAGAAAGATATGCAACAAGTTAAAGAAATGAGTAGAAAACTTGCAAAAATCTCAACATGGTGAGGCATTTAAGCTATCCTTCAATTAATTAACCAGGAAAAGTGAGTAAAGGGAAATAAAGGCGTGAGATTCTGACAGTTCGTATAAACATTTCTTGTTAATCCTGCATGTAATAAATCTATCAAATAAAATATTTGATACAAGATTTGGTAATAAGGATAGGACTGAGCAAATAAAGTAAGTAAAAGTAGGGGAACATCTGGGCAATACTGGTCAAATCAGTTAATAATTGAGAAGGACATAAACACTGCAGTTTTCAGGGGCTGAAGATAACTGGGAAGCTAAATTATTGAAGAAATATGTTAGCCAGCTTTGGGAAAAGTTATACTTTACTTGAGAAAACAAAAACAGCATATCTCTAAAAGGCGAGAACAAACCAAACTCTAACGAGATATCACAGAGGAATAATTGGGGAAGGGCAAATTATGAGGCTATAAGGCTAACACTTGCGGGTGTGAATTGGGATGATGTTTTTGCAGGGAAATGTAGTATGGACTTGTGGTCGATGTTTAAGGATCTCTTGCAGGATGTTAGGGATAAATTTGTCCTGGTAAGGAAGATAAAGAATGGTAGGGTGAAGTAACCATGGGTGACAAGTGAAGTGGAAAATCTAGTCATGTGGAAGAAGACAGCATACATGAGGTTTAGGAAACAAGGATCAGATGGGTCTATTGAGGAATAGAGGGTAGCAAGAAAGGAGCTTAAGAAGGGGCTGAGAAGAGCAAGAAGGGAGCATGAGAAGGCCTTGGCGAGTAGGGTAAAGGGAAACCCCAAGGCATTCTTCAATTATGTGAAGAACAGAAGGATGACAGGAGTAAAGGTAGGACCGATAAGTCCCTGGGGCCTGACGGAATATTCCCCAGGCTGCTCCACAAGGCAAGGGAAGAGATTGTTGAACCTCTGGCTAGGAACTTTATGTCCTTGTTATCCATGGGAATGGTACCAGAGGATTGGAGGGAGGCGAGTATAGTCCCCTTGTTCAAAAAAGGTAGTAGGGATAGTCCAGGTAATTATAGACCAGTGAGCCTTACGTCTGTGGTGGGAAAGCTGTTGGAAAAGATTCTTGTAGATAGGATCTATGGGCATCTAGAGAATCATGGTCTGATCAGGGACAGTCAGCATGGCTTTGTGAAGGGCAGATTGTATCTAACAAACCTGATAGAGTTCTTTGAGGAGGTGACCAGGTACATAGATGAGGGTAGTGCAGTGGATGTGATCTACATGGATTTTAGTAAGGCATTTGATAAGGTTCCACACAGTAGGCTTATTCAGAAAGTCAGAAGGCATGGAATCCTGGGAAGTTTGGCCAGGTGGATTCAGAATTGGTTTGCCTACAGAAAGCAGAGGGTCGTGGCAGAGGGAGTATATTTGGATTGGAGGGTTTCAAGGATCAGTTCTGGGACCTCTACTTTCGTGATTTTTATTAGCGACCTGGATGTCGGGGTAGAAGGGTGGGTTGGCAAGTTTGCAGATGACATAAAGGTTGGTGGTGTTGTGGATTGTGTAGAGGATTGTCAAAGATTGCAGAGAGACATTGATAGAATGCAGAAGTGGGCTAAGAAGTGGCAGATGGAGTTCAACCCGGAGAAGTGTGAGGTGGTACACCTTGGAAGGACAAATTCCAAGGCAGAGTACAAAGTAAATGGCAGGATACTTGGTAGTGTGGAGGAGTAAAGGGATCTGGGGGTACATGTCCACAGATCCCTGAAAGTTGCTTCACAGGTAGATAAGGTAGTTAAGAAAGCTTATGGGGTGTTAGCTTTCATAAGTCAAGGGATAGAGTTTAAGAGTCACGAGGTAATGATGCAGCTCTATAAATCTCTGTTAGGCCACACTTGGAGTACTGTATCCAGTTCTGGTCACCTCAGTATAGGAAGGATGTGGAAGCATTGGAAAGGGTACAGAGGAGATTTACCAGGATGCTGCCAGGTTGAGAGAGTATGCATTATGATCAGAGATTAAGGGAGCTAGGGCTTTACTCTTTGGAGAGAAGGAGGATGAGAGGAGACATGATAGAGGTGTACAAGATATTAAGAGGTATAGACAGAGTGGACAGCCAGTGCCTCTTCCCCAGGGCACCACTGCTCAGTACAAGAGGACATGGCTTTAAGGTAAGGGGAGGGAAGTTCAAGGGGGATATTAGAGGAAGGTTTTTCATTCAGAGAGTGGTTGATGTGTGGAATGCACTGCCTGAGTCATTGGTGGAGGCAGATACACTAGTGAAGTTTAAGAGACTACTAGACAGGTATATGGAGGAATTTAAGGTGGGGGGTTATATGGGAGGTAGGGATCGAGGGTCGGCACAACATTGTGGGCTGAAGGGCCTGTACTGTGCTGTACTATTCTATGTCCTATGTTCTAAAGACACAAGGATCAGGAAAGAGACCATTTCTGACTCGTCAGTAATCGAGAGCCTAACAGAGAGAATACCATGACTAGAAGAGAAGCCAACAAAATAACCAGGACTTCCTAATTAATAAGGAAAACTAAATTATTCCACAGGCATATGAATAAAAAGAGGAGACTGGATGGGAAAATTCTTTAAGAAATGCATTGGATACAGTTGCTAACAGTTAATGTAAAAAGGCAGCTGTAAAAATTACAAAAATATTTTACATCATGCAGATTCTTTCATTATTGATAGTGGAGATGGCAGATTTGTACAAGCAGCTTTGGGATTTTAATATACAGTGCCTATAAAAAAGTATTCACCCCCTTGTAAGTTTTCTTGTTTTATTGTTTTACAACATTGAATCATAGTGGAGTTAATTTGTCTTTTTTGACACTGATCAACTGAAAAAGACTCTTTCACGTCAAAGAGAAAACAGATTTCTACAAAGTGATCTAAATTAATTACAAATATAAAACACAAAGTAAGAATTCACCACCTTTAATATAACACACCAAATCATCTCTGATTCAGCCAAATGGTTTGGAAAGTCACATAATTAGTTAAATAGAGATCACCTGTGCACCATTAAGGTGTTTCAGAAAGTACACTTGTATCTGGAAGGTCCAACTGCTGATGAGTCAGTATCCTGGCAAAAACTACACCATAAAGACAAAAAAATAGTCCAAACAACTCTGAGAAAAAGTTATTGAAAAACACAAGCCAGGAGATGGATGCAAGAAAAATTCCAAGTCACTGAATACCCTTTGGAGTACAGTTAAGTCAATCATCAAGAAATGGAAAGAATATGGCACAGCTGTAAATTTGCCTAGAGCAGGCCATCCTCAAAAGCTGAGTTACTGCAAGAAGGCGACTAGTGAGGGAGGCCACCAAGAGATCTATAACAGCTCTGGAGGAGTTACAAGCTTCAGTGGCTGAAAATATCTCACATGAAATCTCAGATGGAGTTTGCCAGAAGGCATGTGCAGACTCTGAAGTCAGCTGGAAGAAGGTTCTACGGTCTGATGAAACCAATAGTGACCTTTTTGGCCATCAGACTAAATGTTATGTTTGGCATAAGCCAAATACCACACATCATCAAAAACACACCGTCCCCACCGTGAAGCATGGTGGTGACTGCATCATGCTGTGGGGATACTTCACTGCAGCAGGCTCTGAAAGGCTTGTGAAGGTAGAGAGTAAAATGAATACAGCAAAATACTGGGAAATCCTGGAGGAATATCTGATGCAGTCTGTAAGAGAATTGCAACTTGGGAGAAGATTAGTTTTCCAGCAAGATAATGACCCCAAGCATAAAGGCAAAGCTACACAGAAACGGCTTAAGAACAACAAAGTTAATGTCCCGGAGTGGCCAAGTCAAAGTCCAGACCTCAATCCAATTGAGAATTTGTGGCTGGACGAAAAAAGATACTCATACAATCTGACAGAGCTTGCAGTTTTGTAAAGAAGAATGGGGATACATTGCAGTCTCCAGATGTGCAAAGCTGATAGAGACCTATCCACACAGACACAATTACAGCCGTAATTGCTGCCAAAGGTGCATCTATTAAATACTGACTTGAAGAAAGTGAATACTAAGTCAATCAATTATTTTGTGTTTAATAATTGTAATAAATTTAGACCAATTTGTAGACATTTTTCACTTTGACACTTAAGTCTTTTCTGTTGATCAGAGTCAAAAAAGCTAAATTAAATCCACTGTGTTTGATGTTGTAAGGCAATAAAGTATGAACATTTCCAAGGGTAGTGAATGCTTTTTATAGGCACTGTATAGGTGCTTCTTACTGGAGAGAAAAAAAAACCTTCCTTAGAAAGAACTTGCATTTCCAGGTCCTCTTTCATGGCATCAAGATATCCTGAAGTTTATAGACTAGCACTCAGTTACTCCATTGTACTGTTAGCACTGCAAACTCTGGAGTGAGACTTTAACCCACAACCTTTTGAATTGGGGTGCAATGGCTATTAACAGGGCTAACGTTTTTACATGTAACATGTTTCGTTTCAGTCACTTCTTGTTTGAAGGCATTGACTTATTAAAGAAAATTGTGCACATGTCATTACTGTAACTGGCAAATTTATTGATCATCTTTTTTGACATGAATCAGTTTTCCTCAGGCTCTTCAGTGATTTGGACACCGATTTTATTTTAGTGAAGGCTTCTTGATATTTGCTGAATTCCTTCTAAATAAGCAACAAGTTCTTTGAAAGTCATCATGATCCTTGCTTTGTTTTGCTTTACCAGATATCTACTATTAATATATCAAAAGTATGGTAGCAAAGTGGTTTAGGTGCAGGGGAATTAATAAATCAGAGAGATGTGTTTTTATCTCACTGGGAAAACATAGAAACATAGAAAACCTACAGGCCCTTCGACCCAAAAAGCTGTGCCGAACATGTCCCTACCTTAGAACTACCTAGTCTTTACCCATAGCCCTCTATTTTTCTAAGCTCCATGTAGCCATCCAAAAGACCTTATTGTTTCCACCTCCACCACTGCCACCAATAGCCCATTCCACCTCGGCTCTTAAACTCAATCCCACAATTGATGAAGGCCAAAGCACCGTATGCCTTCTTAACCACAGAGTCAACCTGCGTAGCTGCTTTGAGTGTCCTATGGACTCGGACCCCAAGGTACCTCTGATCCTCCACACTGCCAACAGTCTTACCATTAATACTATATTCTGCATCATATTTGACCTACCAAAATAAACCTGCTCACACATATCTGGGTTGAACTCCATCTGTCACTTCTCAGCCCAGTTTTGCATCCTATCAGTTTCCCATTGTAACCTCTGACAGACCTCCACACTATTCACAGCACCCCCAACCTTTGTGTCATCAGCAAATTTACTAACCCATCCCTCCACTTGCTCATCCAGATCATTTATAAAAATCACGAAGAGAAGGGGTCCCAGAACAGATCCCTGAGGCACAGCACTGGTCACTGGCCTCCATGCAGAATATGACCCGTCTACAACCACTCTTTGCCTTCTGTGGGCAAGCCAGTTCTAGATCCACATAGCAATGTCCCCTTAGATCCCATGCCTCCTTACTTTCTCAATAAGCCTTGCATGGGGTACCTTATCAAATGCCTTGCTAAAATCCATATACACTACATCTTCTGCTCTACCTTCATCAACGTGCTTAGTCACATCCTCAAAAAATTCAATCAGGCTCGTAAGGCATGACCTGCCTTTGACAAAGCCATGCTGACTATTCCTAATCATATTATGCCTCTCCAAATGTACATAAATCCTGCCTCTCAGGATCTTCTCCATCAATTTACCAACCACTGAAGTAAGACTCACTGGCCTATAATTTCCTGGGCTATCCTACTCCCTTTCTTGAATAAAGGAACAACATCTGCAACCCTCCAATCCTCCAGAACCCCTCCAGTCCTCAGTGATGATGCAAAGATCATTGCCAGAGGCTCAGCAATCTCCTCCCTCGCTTCCCACAGTAGCCTGGGGTACATCCCATCTGGTCCCAGTGACGTATCCAACTTGATGCTTTCCAAAAGCTCCAGCACATCCTCTTCCGTAATATCTACATGCTCAAGCTTTTCAGTCCACTGCAAGTCATCCCTACAATCACCAAGATCCTTTTCCATAGTGAATACTGAAGCAAAGTATTCATTAAGTACCTCTGCTATTTCCTCCGGTTCCATACACACTTTCCCACTGTCACACTTGATTGGTCCTATTCTTTCATGTCTTATCCTCTTGCTCTTCACATGCTTGTGGAATGCCTCGGGGTTTTCCTTAATCTTGTCCGCCAAGGCCTTCTCATGGCCCCTTCTGGCTCTCCTATTTCATTCCTAAGCTCCTTCCTGCTGGCCTTATCATCTTCTAGATCTCTATTACTACCTAGTTTTTTTGAACCTTTTGTAAGCTCTCCTTTTCTTCTTGACTAGATTTACAACAGCCTTTGTGCACTACGGATCTTGTACCCTGCCATCCTTTCCATGTCTGATTGGAATGTACCTATGCAAAACCCCATGCAAATATCCCCTGAACATTTGGCACATTCCTTCCATACGTTTCCCTAAGAACATCTGTTTCCAATTTATGCTTCCAAGTTCCTGCCTGATAGCCTCATACTCCAATTAAACATTTCCCTAACTTATCTGTCCCTATCTCTCTCCAATGCTATGGTAAAGGAGATAGAATTGTGATCACTATCTCCAAAAGGCTCTCCCACTGAGAGACCTGACACCTGACCAGGTTCATTTCCCAATACCAGATCAAGTACAGCCTATCCTTTTGTAGGTTTATCTACATATTCTGTCAAGAAACCTTCCTGAATACATCTACCAAACTCTACCCCATCTAAACCCTCACTCTAGGGAGATGCCAATCAATATTTGGGAAATTAAGATCTCCCACTACAACAACCCAGTTATTATAAAAAACCCAAAATGCTGGCAGAACTCAGCAGGCCAGACAGCATCTATGGGAGGAGGTAATAACGATGTTTCGGGTGGAAACCCTTCATCAGGAGTGAAGTAACATGGGATGGTCGAGGTGGGGGGATAAGAAGTGGGGGTAGGGATAGAGAGCTGGGAAGTGATAGGCTGGAGGGAAACGGGCTGGGGGAAGGTGGAGAATTATGGGAAATAAAAGAGAAAGAAAGGTAGGGCTGGGGGGAGAGATTATAGTGAGGGGGGAAAGAGAGAGAAAGAGAATCAGACTAAAATAATAGATAGGGATGGGGGCAGGGGTATCAATGGAGGTCAGTGAGTTGGATGCTCATGCCGGCAGGAAGGAGGTTACCTAGGCGGGAGATAAGGTATTGCTCCATCGACCTGCGTGTGGCCTCATCTTGACGGTAGAGGAGGCCATGGACAGACATGTCAGAGAAGGAGTGGTCTGTGGAATTGAAGTGTGTGGCCACAAGGAGATCCCGCCACTGCTGGAGGACCGACCGCTGGTGTTCGGCGAAACGGTCTCCCAGTCTGCGGCGTCCTCTGTTGATGTTGCATTTGGACTTTCAGAAGGTATTTGACAAGGTGCCACGCATGAGGCTGCTTACCAAGTTAAGAGCCCATGGTATTACAGGAAAGTTACTAACATGGTTAGAGCAAACATGAGGAAATCTGCAGATGCTGGAAATTCAAGCACACACACAAAATGCTGGTGGAACACAGCAGGCCAGGCAGCATCTATAGGGAGAAGCACTGTCGACGTTTCAGGCCGAGACCCTTTGTCAGGACTAACTGAAAGGAAAGATAGTAAGAGATTTGAAAGTAGGAGGGGAGGGGAAAATGCAAAATGATAGGAGAAGACTGGAGGGGGTGGGGTGGAGCTGAGAGCTGGAAAGGTGATTGGCAAAAAGGATACAGAGCTGGAGAAGGGAAAGGATCATGGGATGGGAGGCCTGGGGAGAAAGAAAGGGAGCACCAGAGGAAGATGGAGAACAGGCAGAGTGATGGGCAGAAAGAGAGAAAAAAAAGGGGAAAAACACTAAATATATCAGGGATGGGGTAAGGAGGGGAGGAGGGGCATTAATGGAAGTTAAAGAAGTCAATCTTCATGCCATCAGGTTGGAGGTTGGAGGTTGGTGTGGTATACTGCGTCCAGTGCTCCCGGTGTGGCCTTTTATATATTGGTGAGACCCGACGCAGACTGGGAGACTGTTTCGTTGAACATCTGCACTCTGTCCGCCAGAGAAAGCAGGATCTCCCAGTGGCCATACATTTTAATTCCACGTTCCATTCCCATTCTGATATATCTATCCATGGCCTCCTCTACTGTCAAGATGAAGCCACACTCAGGTTGGAGGAACAACACCTTATATTCTGTCTGGGTAGCTTCCAACCTGATGGCATGAACACTGACTTCTCTAACTTCTGTTAATGCCCCTCCTCCCTGATATATTTAGTTTTCTTCCTCCTTTTTTTTCTCTCTTTCTGTCCATCACTCTGCCTGTTCTCCATCTCCCGCTGGTGCTTCCCCCCTTTCTTTCTCCCTAGGCCTCCCGTCCCATGATCCTTTCCCTTCTCCAGCTCTATAGCCCTTTTGCCAATCACATTTCCAGCTCTCAGCTCCACCCCACCCCCTCTGGTCGTCTCCTATCATTTTGCATTTCCCCCTCCCCCTCCTACTTTAAAATCTCTTACTATCTTTCCTTTCAGTTAGTCCTGACCAAGGGTCTCGGCCCAAAACGTTGATAGTACTTCTCCCTAAAGATGCTGCCTGGCCTGCTGCGTTCCAACAGCATTTTGTGTGTGTAACATGGTTAGAGCATTGGTTGATTGGTAGGAGGCAACGAGCAGGAATAAAAGGGTCCTTTTCTAATTGGCTGCCAATGACTAGTGCTGATCTGTGGGGGTCAGTGTTGGTACCACTTCCTTTATGCTGTATATAAATGATTTAGATGGCTTTGTTGCCAAGTTTGCAGATAATATGAAGATTCATAGTGAGACAGGTAGTTTTGAGAAAACAGGTAGGATGCAGAAGGACTTGGTTGAGGAGAATGCGCAAGAAAGTGGCAAATGAAATATAATGTTGGAAAATGCATATTCATGCACTTTGGTAGTAGAAATAAATGTGTGGACTATTTTCTAAGCAGGAAGAAAATTGAAAAATCTGAGAAAATTGAAAAATCTGAAGGTTAACTTGCAGGTTGAGTCAGTGGTGAGGAAGGCAAATGCCATGTTAGCATTCATTTCAAGAGGTCTAGAATACAAGAGTAAGGATGTGATGCTGACGCTTTATAAGGCACTGGTGAGGCCTCACCTTGAGTTTTGTGAACGGTTTTGGACTCCTCAACTTATAAGAGTTGTGCTGGCATTGGAGAGAGTCCTGAGAAGGTTCACAAGGATGTTTCCAGGAATGAAAGGATTATCATACGAGGAACGTTTGATGGCTCCAGGTCTGTACTCGCTGGAATTAGAGGGATGAGGGGGGAGCTCACTGAAACTTTTCGAATGTTGAAAGGCCCACTCAGAGCAGATGTTTCCCATTGTGGGAGAGTCTTGGACAAGAGGGCACAGCCTCAGGATTGAGGGGGACCCTTTAAAAACAGAGATGCAGAGAAATTTCTTTAGCCAAAGTGTGGTGAATTTGTAGAATTTATTGCCACATGCAGCTGTGAAGGCCAGGTTTTTAGGTGTACTTAAGGCAGAAGTTGATAGGTTCTTGATTGTACATGACATCAAAGGTTACAGGGAGAAGGCCGGGAACTGGGGTTGAGGAGGAGAAAAAAAAGGATCAGCCATGATTGAATGGTGAAGCAGACTCAATGGGCCAAATAGCCTAATTCTGCTCCTATGTCTTTTAGTCTAACTATTTACGTGGCAAGTCTGTGGGCACTTCAGATCAGCACCATTAAAACATACTTGAATGCCTTCTTTGGGATGTCCACAAGAATCCTTTCTGAGACAAAGCAGAAATAGAAAGGAACAGCAGAATTTCAATGCTACCATCGACATCTGATTTACTTTTATATTGAAGTGGATGTTTACATTTATACTGGCATTAAAGATATCATGGTAGATTACATTGGATGCCAGAGAATAGGTGTAGAAAATTAGAATATTATAAATGTTATATAATATCCTAATTATTAAAGAATACTTACAACATCTGCAGAATCTCTTGTGTTAATAGAACACTTTGTTTTGTGTGGTCCTGTACTTGCTGCTTATTATAGATCAGGGTATAAATAATCTTTATATCAAAATAGTTCTAGAAAAGGCAGACCATTTTAATTTACTCATCTAAAACTATCCCTCCATTTCTTCTGGCATCCTTTTTCTCTAAATAATTCACTTGTTTTTGCCTCTATTGTTGCATCTGGAAGTTTTTGACCTGTTATATCAGTTTGATATTTCATTTAAATAGTTTAAAATCATAACCTCTAGTTCCACTTCTGAAGTACACCCTTCAACAACCTTGTGCCCTTTTATGATGCCACCTTACTGAAAAGCACAAGCTCTTTGTCCTTGTTTATGGCATTAAACACACTTCATGATAGATATCAATAACTTTCCCACAAATAATGTTAATATAAGCTATAATAATGTTTTCATATACTGATGAAGGATCTCAGCCTAAATGTTAATTGTTTATTCCCTCTATAGATGCTGCCTGACCTGCTGAGTTCCTTCAGTACTTTGGGATTTCCAGCATCTGCAGAATCTCTCATGTTTATTATTTTTCCCCTCATGTACTTATCAAAAAAAAATTATGAATTCAGGGAAATTTGAATATTTAAAAAATAGCTTATTAACCTCTTTCTTTTAATGTCCTGACCATTTCATTTGTCCATCTAAATTCCACTATTACCTGAGTATAATTTTAAATAACATTAAATCTGTGTATAATTACCATTAATATACCTCTGAACTTATCGTTTGTCAACACGGATACAATTTCGTATTCTTTCACCTGCGTCATTAATGTTTGCGGTGAAATGTTCGGGCTTTTCTACAGACCCCTGTGGAATACTCTGGGCTAAAGTGGAGAAGCAGTGGTTAAATTGCTAGTTAATCCAGAGGTCTGGCCTGAATTCAAATCTGAGCATGATGGCCGTGGCACGACAATTCAGTTATTAACCTGGATTATTTTAAACAAATTAGATAAAAATCATGATGGCGCTGAATTGTTACAAAACCATATCTAGTCCACTGGAGAAAATCTGCCACCTTTACCTGTCTATGACTGCGACTGCGAATCTCCCAAAGTGTTTGATTCTTAAATGTCGACTGTTCGAAGAGGGTGGACAGTAATTGCTGGCTTTGCCTGGATAATGAATATTTTTTAAAAAAGTTTACGCAGAACAGGATGAGCCCTTTACCTCAGTTATTGTTATATAAGACGTCCCTCGTGCTAACTCGAGATTATCAATGACAGTGCTTTTCATGGACTGTATGCGAGGCTGATGATGGGTCTGTTTTTGCCACACTTGTTCCTGAGCATAGCAGGCATACCATTAGCAAACTCATAAATACCTCTTTGTTGTCCCTTAACTCTGGTGGATACTGACGTCTCTGATAGTTCCTGAATCGTGTGTGTGTAGGGAGTTGAAGACTGGCAAGGCAGCATCAGCGGCTGCTTGCATCTCGGGTCACTGACGCAGGGCGATCACTCAGGCGGGTGGCCAACCACTACCTGGAAGCCTTCCGCTCGGCCCTAATTTCTCCGGTGTTCCTGGCAGGCGCTCCCAGCAGAGCAGAGTCGAGCCGCCACGAACGAGCTTCGCGTTTAAGGACAGTCTCCGCCTGTCGGCGCGCGCTCTCGAGCCGCGACCCCGAACGAGAACAAGTCGGACCGAAGTGAGCGGAAGTTCCCGCGGGGCTGAGGGAGTTGCAATCGAGAGAGTTGGGGTTGGTGATTATTGCTGCAGATTTATTACATTTGACCGGTGAGCTCATTGGCAGGTAAATCTCAACATTTCGATAGATGTGAATTAAAACCTTCAGTTTTTGTATGTAGGGTCTGAAAGCCCATTACTTTTGAATCAGTTTTTTTTAGAATTGATTGAATTCATCAAGTTGAAGGCGATGGATATATAATTGAGTGTGTGCGCGCGCTCATGTATGTGTCTGTGTGTTAACGGGACTTGCAAAGGTCTTGTCTTGCGTGTAAGGAGCGGTGTGACTACGGTCCAAGTACTACGTCCATTCGGAGCCTCGGTTGCCCTCAGGCCTGCCCCATCGAACAGGGCTATTGGCCAATGACCCAGGTAGATGAGCTGTTGGAGGAAAACAGGACTAGAGTCAACCGTGTGCTTTCTCCCTCATAAAGGATAACCTTTACTGAACACTTCTCACGTTGATAAAGAAAACGAGAGCTCGTGTAGTCAGAAAGAAAAGCAGAAAATGCTAGGAACACTCTGAATATCGGCAAGATATGGCTGTACTTGAGCTATAGGGTAAAGGGGGAAATGGAAGGGAAATCAATGGCATATTTGTGTGTTTTGATTTGGTGGGGTCATTCTGAATCAACATCGCGAGATCATTTTGTTGTGCAGATACTGCGGTTTTTACTGCCTTTATTGCATCGACCCTTTTGTTAACAAGCAATACCTTGTGGTGGATGTTGAGGAGCTGAAGGGAAAGCAACTGACGCTAATTTGTGGAAGGAAAGTTATATATGGGAGGGTTGATCTGATGTCGTCTAGATGGTCGGGAGAAAGTTGTCAGAGTGCCCACGTGATGGAATGATAAGTTCAATGGTTCCATTTAATCAGTGAATGTATACGATATACAACCCGAAATTCTTACTCTTCACAGGCATCCACAAAACAGAAGAAAAACTGCAACGAATGAATGACAGAAAAAGTTAGAACCCCAAAGCCTGTCTCCTGCTCCCACACACAAACAGCATCAAAGCATCACTCCTCCCCTCCCCCACTGTTCCAGCTGAAAGCATCAGCTTCCCCCCCCCCCCCACACACACACACACACACACACACACACACACTTCCCACCATGCAGGCAAAAGCAAAGCCCCCAAAGAGACCATGATCTAAAGTCCATCAAAAAACACTGTTCATCCCAACAGTTTGACATCTCACAGGCTCTTTCTCTCACTAATGAGGAAGAGAGAGGGATCACTCCTGTCACAGAGAGAGAGAGAGAGAGAGCCAACAGCTCACTAGCTCGAGTTCCCAGCTTGAGAACCGTGGAGAATAGCAAGCTTAGAAGCAAATTTTAATCGTTGATTGACACTTTGAAGTTAGAAACTGTGATATGTTGCCTGCTTTTTGTGGTATATCACAATGATTTTGGCCAGTATCAGGGTCGAAACAACAGCCTTGCATTCCACATCAGTAAGGTCAAGGGATTGTCTTCAGGGAAGGGGAGTCGAGGGAACACACACTAGTCCTTATCAATGGATCAACAGTGGGTGAGCAATTTCAAGTTCCTAGGTGTCAACATCTCTGAAGATCTATCCTGGGACCATCATATTGATGCAGTTACAAAGGAGGCATGACAGTGGCTATATTTCACCAGGTGTTTGAGGAGACTTGGTATGTCACCAAAGACTCTTGCAGGTTTCTACACACATATCAGGGAGTGCATTCTAACTGGTTGCATAACCACTGCAGAGGATCAGAAAAAAGCTGCACAAGCTTGCAAACTCAGCCAGCTCCATCATAGATTTTAGCTTCCCCAGTATTGAGTCCACCTTTCAAAAGGTGATGCCTCAAAAGGGCAGCATCCATCATTGAGGACCCTCACCCGACTGAGGACCTGCCTTCTCATTGCTACCATCAAGGAGGAGGGACAGGAGCCTGAAGACAAACACTCAATGCTACAGGAACTGCTTCTTCCCCACTGTTACCAGATTTCTGAATGGACAATGAAGACATGTACTATATCATGATTTTTTTTCCTTTTTTTGCCTTGCTTATTATATATATATATGCGTGTGTGTGTATATTATATATCTATAGTGATTTATAATTTTTTATTATGTACTGCTGCAAAACAACATATTTTCATGATATATGCCAGTGATATTAAACATGATTCTGATTCTTCCGCTTCTGAAAATTAAGATTGCTTTTTTTAAAAAAATGTGTTTTTCACACTCTTGTGATCTGGTGAGCAATCTGAAAATGTATGGTAATTTATCTGGAGATATCAGATAAGGCAAGAGCTTAAAAATATGGCTAGTTGGATACTGAAAGAGATTTGTCAATGCAGCAGGGTTGATGGAAACCACGCTTAAGAAAGCAGATGACATGTGAAGTGTTTTCCTTTATTGGACAAAGCACAGACTATAAGAGCATTATTGTACTGAAACTGTGTAAAGCATTTAGACCACAGGTGGAGTACTCAAGTTTAGTTTACCACCAGGTAGGAACAATGTGATAGCTCCTTCAAGGTTCAGCCAAGAGATATAAAAATGTTGTAAGTGCCAGTTTTGAGAAAGGATTGACTAGGTAGATCTTGTTTTCTGTTGAACAGAAATAAAATTTAATTACAGCATATAAAATAGTGACTAGGAAGTACCTATTTTACCTTAGCAAAAAACATAGATTAATGGTTAAGGGGATAACCATGTGGGGTTTTAGCCCATCATACATGTTCTAGTGATGGAGCCTCTACAAAACTTTCAGGGAGAGAATAACCTATGGGTGAAGAGATTTCTATTTGTTTGTGAATGTTGAATTCCTCTTTTCTTTGATGATTCCATTCCATTTCTTTTCCTGATTCCATGCACCCCAGGAAAAAAACTCTGCATCTGCCATGTCAGGCCCCATAAAGACTTTGTATATTTTAACACATTTAACAAGAGGTGTGTTAAGAAACTTCAGGAATTCTGGAGGTGGCTGCATGAATTGAGTGGATTGAGATTGGAAATCCCATTAATTTTTTAAAAAACTTACTTGTTTGTGGTGTGTTTTAGCTCAAGAGGCCACAGTTAAGACGTTGGAATGGGTTTAGTCGCAATGGTTCCATTTGGACAAAATGTGTTAAAGGCTTCCTCTATGCTGTAAATTTCTGTAATTTTGTATGGAGCATTGAAGCATAAATTGGAAGTGATGTTAACTATGGAAATTGATAGAAGTACAAGCACACTCTGCAGAAGTGTGATTGTTATTTTTAATCTCATGTACCCATAATGCGGTTAACAGGATGCACATAGGCTTGAAAAGTGGTTTCATATTAGGTCTGAAGCTGGAAGGACAGTAATGAATTAGGTGGTTAAATATGAGTCTTAAAATTCTTTATTCTAATTCTTTGAAGATGGAAAGAAAAGTTGTTCAGAAATGACTAGTCTTGGAGCTGAAATGCCAACTTTGGTAGGTGGGCATGCAGATGTGGACATGGGGAACAATAATCTGACTTTAGTTTTATTTTCCTCTGGCTTTGCTTAAAAAGTACAGTTCTTGTTGAAAACACAAGAGATGCTGGAAATCCAGAGCAGCATACACAAAATGCTGGAGGAACTCAGCAGGTCAGGCAGCATGTATGGAAAGGAATAAAAAGTTGACATTTTAGGCATTTTCATCATCAATCGTTGAAGTTTCTCTTCTAAATTGTGCTCTGAGGTGGGCGAATGTGTAAATTAGTCTCTTTCTGTTGATGTCAATAGGACGATTCATCTGTCTCTATTTTGGTTCAAATGTCACAAAAGTGAGGAGGGGAGAGTGTATAACTATCAGAATATTTGAGTAATGCTCATGCTTCAGAGAATGCATAGTGTCAAGTAGAGCCTGAACGGGCTGTGGTAGGAAGAATGACAGCTTGGAGAGAGGAAAGCAATGTTGACAGATCCAACACAGAGTGCATAAAATAAAATTCCTTTGGAGATGGACAGTGAATGCTGAAGGGCGAAACAATTCTGGTAGGGGCAGTGGTAGGTGGGGAGCTGGAAGGGTTGGCCATCAAAAGAAAATCATGCGTTAAGTATGTCGGTGAAACTGATAAAGTGGGGGGGGGGGTAGAAAAGCTTGAACATTGGACACAGGCAGGGAAAAGGAAATAGAAAGGGATTTGGTGACTTAAGTTTGCAGACTATTGAAATAAAGTTTTAAAATCTGTATTCTGTATTCTAATTTGGAGCATCTCAGCAGTTTATACAGAGTGATTATTGTTGTCATTATTATAGTGATTATTATTGTCACTATCAACAATGTGATGATGGCCAGATTGTTTTTTTAGAATGTAGTTTGAAGGTCTAAATATGGGCTAGCAAATCATATCTGTTCTTCAGAACTTCTGTGCCAAGCACAAAGAACTACACAGGAACTGTGAAGCACTGACATAAACTCAGTGGCCATTTTATTAGGTACACCAGCTAATTAATTCAAATATCTAACTAGCCAATCATGTAGCAACAACTCTGCATAAAAGCATGCAGACATGGTCAAAGAGGTCCAATTGTTCAGACCAAACATCAGAATAGGGAAGAAATGTGATCTAAGTGACTTTGACCATGGAATGATTGTTGGTGCTAGGTGGGGTGGTTTGAGTATCTCGGAAACTGCTGATATCCTGGGATTTTCACACATAACAGTTTCTAGAGTTAATGGAGAATTGTGCGAAAATCAAAATATCCAGTGAGCGACAATTCTTTGGGTGAAAATGTCTTGGTAATGAGAGAGAAGCGGAGGATGGCCAGACTGGTTTAAGCTGACAGGAAGTTGACAGTAACTGAGATAGCAACACATTACAACAATGGTGTCACTAAAAGCATCTTTGAATGCACAACACATTGAACCTTGAAGTGGATGGGCTGTAGCAGCAGAAGACTATGTACAGGAGATGCCTAATAAAGTGGCCACTAAGTGTAGTTGATAGACAAAAAGAAGAATTGAAAGACATGCATTAAAGAAATTGTACATTGAAATCGCAAAGTTCACTTGTAACATTAGAACCTGACCCAGAAACCAGAGCAACATTCCAAATGTGATTCGATAGGCGAGTAAAGAGAGGGAGGAAATATAAGTAGAATACGCTGAGTACATGTGTTTGGAGCTATTGGTAAGTCAGGAAGGTAAATGCCAGCAAAGAATAATTTGTGAAAGGAATTTTTCCATTTGTAATTTGCAAACGCATAGTTAAGGGATAGTATTTAATATATATATTTTTAAAACTCGTGAACCTCCTCCCCCCAGTTTTATTATACAAGCAAGGTTTGGAAGAAGAGGAATGATGGTTAGATTAATTAAAGAATTGCAGCTTGGCAACCTTGTTTTCCATGATCCTATATAAATCCAGCAGTTAAAGCTGCAATCCAATCAATAAATTGAAATTGTGAAGACATAACAGTGGATGTTGAGAGATTTGCAATGGGCTGGAAACTCACCAAGGGGCTTTAGTGATATGATGAACCATAATGCAAAGCTGCAGTAATTTTAATTTCCATTTAAATTCTGATATTAGATGATTACCTTAAAATCTTCTTAGTATCTGTTGTTTAAATGTGTATCTGGGCTTAGACGTGTTTGCAGTCTCTAAATAAGCTTGTGTACATGCCACTTTTTTGCTGGTGGTCTCAAAATGGTATAAATTATTAATTTGTTCTAATGGTAGGCAAACGTTACTATGCAGGATAAGGAGAAAGTTAGAACATCATCATCTGTTCAATATAGAATTTGAAACTAAATGTTTTAAAATAAATTTATCCCCATTCTGTGTCTTGTCCTGTTGCCATGTATAGATGAGAGGGTTTATCACCCATTCTCTGTCCTCCAATTTGAGCAGCTTGACTAAATTGACAGATGAATGTTATGTGAAGGGAAAACTTGTGCATAATTTTTCCTTCCTATTAGGGACAGCCATGCTGGGAACAGTGTGGCTAGAACTGAGAGATAAAGGGATCAACAAAGTTGCTGCTCCCTGCTGCCAATCCACTACTATTTATTGACTTGCATCTGTGAATAGGTTGCAAGTAGCAAAGAAAATTTGCTGAAAATGATAGTTAATGGGATTAAGCTGGTAACTGTGGGCACAGATCATGCAGGGGCATTGTGGTCTAATGTATTCTATCACTGCAGTAGAGGAATATAGAGCTGCATATCTGCGCTTTCCTGGCATGAAGCGCAACAATATCAGAGTGGTTTTTATCCTGTATCTAATCTTCCTACCTGTCCCTGAACATGATTACGAGACAATGATGGTAATTTAGACTGTTCTATGAATGTTTTTTTGGCTCTGATTTAGAAGTTCTGGATTCCAGTCTCATTTAAAAATTGAGAACAAAAATCAGGGCAATATTAGGGGTATGCTGTGGTGTTATCATCTTTTAGGCAAAAATTTACTAATGGGCCCCATTTTCTCTCTCAAATGGATTTAAATGATCTCATATCACGGGAAGGAAAACATGAACAATCCATAGCCAGTATTTATTCCTCAACCAATATCTAATCTATTCTAATCTACCTAAATCTATTCAATCTAAGATTGAGTGAGCTAGGGCTAGAAGTATGAGAGGCAACTGAGTGGACAGCCATCACCTTTTTCCCAGGGTGGCAGTAGACAACACCATGGGATGTTGTTTAGGGGAGATGTCAGGAGTAGGTTTTTACAGAGTGGTGGGTGGTATGGATGGTTATAGAGAACATTTTAGAGATGTGTAGATGGGGATAAAAGGGTTATGGACTATTTAAGGTGGACGGGTTAGATTGATGGTGGTTTATAAGGTCAGCACAGCATTGTGGGTTGGAGGACCTGTACTCTGCTTTGCAGTTCTATTTTCTATTCCTTTATCTTGATTTTTATCATTGTTGTATGTGGAATCCAGCTATGTGCAAATTGGCTGTTGCTTTTCCCAACATAGTGTGACCTAAGTTTCATAAAAATTCTACTTTGTAAAGAGCTTTGAACTTGTTTCATGGAACTTCCTATATTTAGCTCTTTGGGTCAAAGTCTGAACACACGATTCACAAAACATCAATGGCATAACCTTCACAAGCAAACACGAGGAAATCTTCAGATGCTGGAAATTCAGGCAACACACACAAATGCTGGTGGAACACAGCAGGCCAGGCAGCATCTATAAGGAGAAGCACTGTTGATGTTTCGGGCCGAGACCCTTCGTCAGGACTAACTGAAAGGAAAGACAGTAAGAGATTTGAAAGTAGGAGGTGGAGGGGAAAATGCGAAATGTTAGAAGACCGGAGGGGGTGGGGTGAAGCTGAGAGCCGGAAAGGGGATTGGCAAAAGGGATACAGAGCTGGAGAAGGGAAAGGATCATGGGATGGGAGGTGTAGGGAGAAAGAAAGGGGGTGGGGAGCACCAGAGGGAGATGGAGAACAGGTAGAGTGATGGGCAGAAAGAGAGGGGGAAAAGAAACTAAATATATCAGGGATGGGGTAAGAAGAGGAGGAGGGGCATTAATGGAAGTTAGAGAAGTCAATGTTCATGCCATCAGGTTGGAGGCTACCCAGCTGGTATATAAGGTGTTGTTCCTCCAACCTGAGTGTGGCTTCATCTTGACAGTAGAGGAGGCCATGGATAGACATATCAGAATGAGAATGGGATGCGGAATTAAAATGTGTGGCCACTGGGAGATCCTGCTTTCTCTGGCGGCCAGAGTGTAGGTGTTCAGCGAAACGGTCTCCCAGTCTGTGTCGGGTCTCACTGGCCACACCGGGAGCACGGGACACAGTATACCACACCAGCTGACTCACAGGTGGAGTTGCCAATCACCTTTCCGGCTCTCAGCTTCACCCCACCCCCTCCGGTCTTCTCCTATCATTTTGCATTTTCCCCTCCCCCTCCTACTTTCAAATCAATTACTACCTTTCCTTTCAGTTAGTCCTGACAAAGGGTCTTGGCCCGAAACACCGACAGTGTTTCTCCTTATAGATGCTGCCTTGCCTGCTGTGTTCCACCAGCATTTTGTGTGTGTTGCATGGCATAACCTGTGCTTTTCCCCTCTCAAACACTTGAGTTTAACTTCAGCTTTACTATTCATCCCCATTTCTTTCACTAGGGTTTCACCAAATCTACTTATGGTTGATCCAAACATGAACAAGTTAGTTAACTTCATGTAGTAAAGTGGAAGTGGACAAAGAGCATAAAGAAAATGTAGGACTAGTAGATTTGAAATGTTAGAATACAAGAAATAGAAGTAACAGTTGAACACGAACCCCTGATCCACCAATTAATAAGGTCATAGCTGATATTGTGTTTCAAGTTCAATCTCTTATTCCCAATAGTATTCCTGGTATATTGTACCCCGTCTCCAATATAATGCCTGATTGATCAGCTGTGGTACACTGAGCTGAAGAATAATCATGGTTTAGAATGAAGAAGTAGAATCACTATGGGTGGGAGTGTAATAACTATGGCCAAAAATGAGTAGATTCAATTCAGAAGTAAATTACTGGAGAGTGAGGGTAGTACAATAGTCATAAAGAGCTGTAATATTTGTATAAACCAGGCAGAGTTAGGAGGGTGCATTTGGGAAAGCTCCCCGGGAAAGCCGAAAAGCAAACTGTTTGATAGATAATGCAAAATAGTTAATTATTTCATCAAAATTAAGGGATCCTCCAGGAAAAATTGTATCAGTATTTTCAATGCTTTGTATTGACTTTGAAAAGGACATAATTTAGTTGCAAACACGAGTTTTGAAATTAAGTAGAACTATTTATATAGGTCTTGAAGGGTAAATGGCTAGGATGATTGGGAAATAGTTTTGTCTGTCCATAATGGTAAAGGATCTAATTCTAACAAATCTATCCTGTAATTTGGAATCTTGGGATAAAGTAATTTGGCAGGGGGATGGGAACTAGAGTGATAGGTCTGTTCGTTTACAAGCAGAGGCAATGTGTAGTAAGATGTTCAGGAAAGTCAGGCTGATGATAGGGCAGAATTGCAGTCAGTGGAGTCAGCTGCAGTGTAAAAGGGGGGACAGAATCCAATAGGGTGTGAGGTGAGGGCCTCCATTGATCAGAGTTGACTATGGGTATTGCATCCTAGCATATATGCAAACCTGGGCAGGATGATATGGAGACCAAGCTGTTGCCCATGTCACAAACTCCCCCTCTCCACACATCTGATGAACCCAAAGGGACGGCAGAGGCCGATACAGTTTGGTACCAGCAGCATCGCAGGAGTTGCCAGTCAACATTGAACTCAATATAGGACAGCCTTTGGGACTCCAGCTCTGGATTTTTCCCTTGGGGGTTTATTCCTGAAGCTTTCCCCATGAGTGGTTGTAGCTACAAGGCAGCGGAGGTTTGAGATCAGAGTTTTTCTTCTTCTGGATAAGCTGCAAACCACAGCTGATGAGCCCCATCTGCACCAGTAATTTGCAGTTATCTAGTAACTCCTGTCAGTAGAAATGGTTCCGCTGTAAAAATAGTAGCTAAGTCACATGTGGCAACCAGTATCTGGACTTGATTGTCAGAGGCGTATGCCATTGGGAGCATTTAATAGGTAGTGGGAATTTGTCCCCACTATCATCCCCAGCTATAACAACCCTAAGGAACCAGATATAGCACTGAAGGTGTTATAAGTGAATATGCACAGTATATGGAATAGATGATCTTATAGTACAGTCAGAAGTTGGCAGGGATGACATTATGGGCATCACTGAGTGGTGGCTGAAGCAAGTGTAACCCTCAGATTCTGTTGGCTGTGTAAGTTCAGGGAAGACGATCTCTGGCTCCACCAAAACACGTGAGACTGAGATGCACAACCTCCTGTTTGGGTGGATGCTGCATGATTTGTTACCCTGTTACAAATCAGTACCACGAAATAACAGTACACCAAATGCAATTAAATGATTTAGCTTTATAATTCCTAATTTGACTGAAGGGTTAGTAAAGAAAAACAAAAAGAAAAGGGCAAACACAAGGAAATCTGCAGATGCTGGAAATTCAAACAACACACACAAAATGCTGGTGGAACACAGCAGGCCCATTTTAAAAGAAAAGGGCCCATTTTAATGAAGCAGTCTAATATGCACAAGTTGGAGCTCTCAGTTTTCCTTTCAACGATCCTCCATCGATTTTCCCGGGCTTCATTAACTCCCAGCCCCACTCCGAGTCCACTCCTTTGTGATGTCTATGACCTCTCCTTTCTGGCATCTTCTGTCTCCATCTTCCGCTGAACAAAAGACCTAGATCACCTTGGGGTCAGGCACACAGTATGAAAACGCACCCGGGCACACAGCACACTCCCCTCATTAGACAGCTCACATTCCAAAGCACATGTTATATTGAACCATAACCCAAACACTGCTTCTACAGAAAGACCATTACGTTAGCAGTGAAACTTTTCCCCAGGTGTTACAGAAGATTATAGCTGAGAGTGTAACATCCAAAGATACACATATCAAAAGAGCAGGCAGATAAGTGTAGGGGGTGATGTACTCTGGTTTTAAAAAGAAAATGATATCAAATCCTTAGAAAGGGGTGACATAGGATTGGAGGCTGCAGAAACTGCTCGGGTAAAAAATAGGCTGATGGGAGGTTTATATACAGGCCTCCAAATGGTAGCCAGGATGTGTGCTACAGATTACAATAGAATATACAAAATGCATGTAAAAAGGGCAATATTACAACAGTCATGGGGTAGTTCAAAATGAAGGTAGATTTGGAAAATCAGGTTGATGCTGGATCCTAAGGGAAGGAATTTTTAGAATGCCTACAATATGGCCTTTTAGGGCAGCTTGTGGTTGAGTGCTGCTGAGGCTTTCTAAGGCATTGGTGAGGCCTCACTTGGAATATTGTAAATGGTTTTGGGCTCCTTATCCAGCAAAGGATATGCTGTTTTTGGAGAGTGTTCAGAGGAGGTTCATGAATCTGATTCCAGGAATGAAAGACTTATTGTGTGAGGAGAAATCGGTGACTCTGGGCCTTTATTTGCTGGAATTTGAAAGAATGAGGTGTTGGGGATCTCATTGAAACCTATTGAATGTTGAAAGGTCTAGACAGAGTGGATGTGGACAAGAGGTTTCCTATGGTGGGGGGTCTACGACCAGAGGGCACAGTCTCAGAACAGAGGGACCTCCATTTAGAATGGAGATGAGGAATTTCTTTAGCCAGAGGGCAGTGGATTTGTGGACACAAAATACTCTACAGATGCTGGGGTCAAAGCAACATGCACAACATGCTGGAAGAACTCAGCAGGTTGGGCAGCATCTGTGGAAATGAGCAGTCAATGTTCCTGACGAAGGGTCTCGGCCCGAAACGTTGAATGTTTGTTTCCACGGATGCTGCCCGACCTGCTGAGTTCCTCCAGCATGTTGTGCGTGGTGGATTTGTAGAATTCTTTCCCATAGGCAGATTTGGAGGCCTGGTCTGGGTATATTCAAAATAGAAGTTGATACCAGGAGAAGGAAAGAGATTGGGGTTGAGAGGGAAATGGGTCTGCCATGATGAAATGGCAGAGCAGACTCGATGGGCTGAATGGACTAATTCTCCTATGCCTTTTTTTTTAATGGTCTAACATGTGGAAAAGTGATCTACTTATGGCTCTCTATGAAGAAAAAGAAGAATTTTAGTTTAAAAAGGATATTTAAGAAGTAGAGCAGCAAGCCAGATGGTTGGGAAAACAAGACGATTCATCAACAGGTGACCAAAACGTTGATCACGGGACAAGTTAAAGTATGAAGGTGAATTAGCGTAAAATATATAAAAAAATAGTAAAAGCCTTTACAACCATGTAAAAGGCAACAGAGAAGCAAAATAAATATGAATTCCTTGTCCCTAGGAGAAATTAAAACAAGGATTTAAAAAAAAAGGTGAGTCATAGTAACTTCACTGAAGAAGTTACTATGAACAAGTTGGAAATGATAGGAAACCAAGAGGTGAATGATGCAGAGAGATGATGCAATCAGTATTAGTAAAGGGATAGTACTGAGGAATTTCATTATCATCGTTATGTGCTGTGTCATATGACGAAGGTGATCATGGTCTATGACCAAGATATGTTCTTGGCAAATATTTCCACCAAAGTGGTTTGCCATTGCCACCTTCTGGGCAGTGCCTTTACAAGATGGGTGACCCCAACCATTGTCAGTACTCTTCAGAGATTGTCTCCATGGTGTCAGTGGTTACATAACCAGGACGTGATATGCAGTAGCTGCTCATACAACCATCCACCACCTGCTCCCCTGGCTTCATATGACCCTCTTCGGAGAATTAAGCAGCTACTACAATTTGCCCATGGGTGACCTGCAGGCTAGTGGAGGGAACTCGTGCTTTGCACCTCCTTTGGTAGAGACATATCTCCACCCTACCACCCACACTAAAGAATTTAAGGACTCTTTAAAAAGCAGCCTGATTGTAAGCTACAGTGCCATAAATAGATTTGTGAGATTAGGAGTAACATGTCAGAATGGTTAGAGAATTGTTTGTAGAATAGAAAAGTGTAGGAATAAATGTGGTGTTCAAGTTAACATACAATCACTAGTAAGATCCTGTGTGGATCAGTACTAGGTACTCTGTTTTCATAATCTGGGCCAATGACTTGGATGAAAAGAGTAAAATATTGAAGTTTGCTGACTACTGAGCTGCATCTGAGGACACCATCTGTAAAGAGATAGAGGTAACAAATGTTAAATGAGTGGGCAAGAAAATAGTAAAGAGACCTTGATGTGAGATTACATACTCTAATTAAGTTCCAAATTTTAAATGGTAGAAAATGATCAAGCATTGTCATCCAAAGGGGTTCTTGGTGTTCTGACTCGTGGAACAGGAAGTATACATGCAGCAAGCAATGAGGATGGCAAATGGTTTGCTGAACTCAATTGTAAGCAACTGAATTTGATGTTGAAGTTGCTCAGATGCAAAATTAAAGTCTAATCCAACCCATGTTATTTTTTTTCCCGTAACTGATTTTCATGCATTTGCAGTGAAGCAAAAAAGACTTCCAATCCTGCATGTATGCCGGTATTGAGGAAAATGAGTGGATGCATGTGGTAATAATAGCTCAATAGACTTTGATAAGGCTTGACTTGTGTTAGATGCTTTATTTGAATGCATGCTCAAATTGAGTAAATATAGTTGGGACTTTAGACTCTGATCAAACTCCAGTTTTCAGTACAAAAGGATATTTTACCAATGTTTTGTAGGGCCTTAGTGAGACTATATTTGGAACATTGTGTGCACATATCCTTTATGACAGATATCTTTGCTAGTGTGGCATAGATTCAATGGAATGAGTTTGAGATGAGGGGTTTGTACTCCTATGAAAGAGTAAGTAATGATGGAGCATAGAAGAATGAGAAATACAATACTCTTGGGAGATGGATGTTGTGAGCCAATTCTCGCAGGCTGAAGAAACCAAGGCTAGAGGGGTAGAGACAAAGACTTACTTCTTACAAGGTGGTAAATGTTTGGAATCCTTCAATTGATCTCTCACAGTTCTTTGAATTTATTGATTACATTCAAGACTGAAATTAGTAGATGCTTAGAATGCAAGAGGATCTAGGGATATTGGAATTGGGTATGAAGTAGACTTGATATGAAGATCAGTCATAATTTGTTGATGGGCTCACATTGACCTGCACAGCTTCTAATTTGTTCTTTTGTGAGGGTAGAGGGCATCTCTTAAAAATACTAAAAGAATCCCAGATCTATCTTAAAGTAACTTTGTTGGTTGTCAGTTTTAGCATTCATTCCTTCCACCGGTATATACTATGTATACCTATCCACAGGTGAACAGCGGTAATGGTCTAGCTATTTACAGCAGACCTACCAGACCAGTAACCTCTGTGATCTAGACTTGTGTGGCATTTGTTATTGGAGAACTTGGTTATTTGCAACTCTATTTCAAAATCACATGCCTCTCTGACTTATCAATGATTCTTCACTGATCAAGGTCTCGCAGGTCCAACTCATTCTAGGTCTTCAATTCATGGACTGCAGTTGTTCAAGAAATTCTGTTATCACCCTCTTTAAGGGTAGTTTAATTTGGGTAATAAATAGTGGTGTTGCTGATCATTCATGAATGAGAAGACTATTGTAGTATGTTCCTTGTTCCCAATTTGGGTAAATATTTATTTTATTATTAGATATGATGGTGATTCTTTAATATTTTTGATCCCTGGTATTGGATTTCCCACCATGGATGATACCTTACTTTGAATCTACCAAACTCCCGAGTAATAATTAAACATATTTTTAAAAAATAGGTCACAATTAATTATCCGTTTTTAGTGTTGAGACAGCCCAAAGGCTTTTTCAAACTGGAAGAAATGTTATCTTATCCTCTGTCCCTATTGATAGAACCTCAAAGGGAGCTTTCTGTTGAAAGAGTTTGATATTATTGGATTATGAAATTATGCTACCTACTAGGCTGAAGAAATATCTAATTCTTTGCAGTTAGGGGATGGCTCCTGGACACTACCATATTCAAAAGAAATTAAATGGAATAATGTAGTAATGCAATTCTAGGAACTGCAGTATTGGAGAACAGGACACAACCACTCTAACTTACTGTTCCCATGTTAGTTCTAACAGGGCTATCCATTTGGTCTGTCTCTTCTTGGTTGATACTCTTGGTGGTGTTCAAATGGTTGGAGGTATTAATAAAGGGTGGTGATTGTCTAACTATATAGACTTTATTTGCAATGACTAGCATCGGTGGACTGCACTTGTATATTATCCACATTGTAGGAAAAATGTCTGCGCCAGAGGGAGTGCCGAGGAGATTCACAAGAACGTTGCCTGGAGGATTTGAGTTATTGGGAGTGTTATGAAGGTACCACAGCTCTGAGGGGCCGAAGGAGCGGGAGCAGCCCCCTCCTTCCGGAGAATCGTAAGAGCACCCGTTGAAAGGGGGGGGGGGGTTAGTAAACCCAGTCGGAGAGAGAGAGAGATACGTGTCAAGTTGCAGGTACCACCAGCGATACAGAGTAAAGACAACAGCGACTGTTGTCTCATTGAGACCACGTGTAAAGTCCTCGGGCAAGGTGGGCTGGTTGAGAGAGAGATTGCATCATCCCAACCTGATTGACACCTGCGACCCCGTGAGGAAGTATAAAGGAGAGTCTCAGGGGGACAGCCCCTCAGACGCACCAAGAAGACACGAGAGTGTCCCGCAGCAGCGGGAAGCCATTCGGAAGGAAGCCACGTGCGTTAGATTCCGGGATGGGAATTTGTGGCTGGGATCACAGGAAACCGCGTTTAACTGATATCGGGGAGAGGAAGCCAACGCTCCCCCGATTTTTCACGGAAGATTCATCGAGACTCGGCAAGTCCTTTCTCTTCTCCCCCCCCACAATCTCTCTCTCTCGGGCGCCCCATGAAAAACCCAGCGTTTTCCAACGGACTGAGGCCGGCAGGCTTTCAGAGTGACTTTTATATTTCCAACGGACAATCTATTAACCCCTAGACATCAACAGAGCTCATTTAAGAATGATGATTATTAATATACCCGCGCTTTAGATTGAGTATTGACAATGTGACTTATCTGAATGTATGTATTAACCCTACCTTTGTGTCCCTTTACAAATAAAACATTTGAAAAAAGTGACACCAGACTTCAACAGACCTCTCTATCTTTGCTGGTAAGTTATCCAGTTATGGGATACATAACAACTTGGGGTTCTCGTCTCGGGATTTGACACCAAATTGGGAGGCCAGTGAATCGGGCTTGTAGTCCAAAACTTGAATCTGGTTACGCGGGTAGCCAGACGGGAAACCAGCAAAGATGGACGTGGGTGAATTTATGGAAAACCCGACGGTGGAGGCTCTAGAGGCAGCCACCAAATCAGACTTGTTAAATTTAGCGAAGGGGTTGAACCTCACAGAAGTGAGGTCGACCATGAAAAAGCAGGAGGTACGAAGGGCCATAACCCAGTATTACATTGGGAAGAAGGTGTTTGGAGCTGAGGCATTGGGAGTTATCCCTGAAGGGATACCATCAAGTGGGACGGTTCAGTTAGAGGTGGAGAAAATGAAGTGGGAACGTGAAATTGAGCTACAAATTAAGCTAAAAGAGATGGAAGCGGCTGAGAGAGAGAGAGAAAGGCAAAGGCAGCATGAAATTAACCTAAAGAAGCTAGAAGCAGAAGAGAGAGAGAAAGAGAGAAGCAGAGGCAACATGACCGGGAAATTGAGAAGATGAAGAACGAACGAAGAGATCAAGGGTTAGACCAAGCAGAGCGGTTTAATGTTAGTAGGGAGTTGAGATTGGTGCCCCTGTTCGAGGAGACAGATGTCGATAACTATTTCTTGCTTTTTGAAAAGGTGGCAGTAAATCAGAAGTGGCCAAAAGAGCAGTGGGTGGCGTTGTTACAAAGTGTGTTAAAGGGGAAAGCCCAACGAGCATATATGGCCTTGTCCCTGGGGGAGGGAGAAGCGGAGAATTATGATGAGGTAAAAAAGGTCATTCTCCGGACTTACGAATTGGTACCTGAGGCCTATAGACAAAGGTTTAGAAATTTAAGGAAAGGGTGGAATCAAACGTTGCTCTTGGACCGTTGGTGCACCGCGGAAGGAGTGGGCGAAAATTATGGGCGTCTCAGCGAGTTGTTTTTGATTGAGGAATTTAAAAGTTGTGTTCCGGAGGAGATCTGGGTGTATTTGAATGAGAAGCCGGATAAGTCCATTTCAGAATTCGCCAGGTTGGCGGACGAATATGTCCTAACCCACAAGACAAAGACTCCCTCGAATAAAGGTCCTCAGAGAGACCGTGGGAACGATCGAGAAAGTCCGACGAGTGAGGCAGAGGTTCCACTGGGAGCTAGCATTAAGGTTGAGGGGAAAGGCAAGACGGCCAGAGGGCTCCGGGTTTGACCTCTTTTAATTGTGGAAAGGAGGGGCACATTGCATCTCGATGCTTTGCTCCGAGGAAGGAGATAGGAAGATGGAAAACCACCGTCCCTGTCAGGTGTGCCGTGGTAATCAGCAAATCGACCAGAGAGCCGAGAGTAGACAGAGTATGAGAGGGATCTGGGAGTTGTCTGTCATACGGAACCGTGTCTGTGACGGAGGGAGACACACCAGTTCCCGTACGAATCTGGAGGGATACGGGCTCTGAATTATCCCTGGTTAGCCGTAAGGTACTAGCATTTGGTCGGGAGACGGGCTTGGTAAAGGTGGAAGGAATAAATAAACGGATAGAAATGGTGCCCTTATATAAGGTCATTTTGGATTGTGAGCTGGTGTATGGATCAGTTGAAATGGGGGTGCCCTCAGAATTCCCGAGAGATGACGTGGACATTCTGCTGGGAAACGACTTAGCAGGGGGTAAGGTCTGGTCAGCCATGCTGCCGACCTGCCGACTGGAGAGTGTGGTAGCCCCGTCCCTAGCGCCCAAGGACCATCTCGCCGGAGCGGTCACTCGCAGCATGTCGAGAGAGAGAGCTGGGAACGAGAGCAGTTTAAATCTGGCCAGTTTTGATTTGGCCGAGACGTCTTTGCTGACCCTGTGCCATGAGGGTTCCGAGGGTGGTAAGACGAAGGGTAGTAAAGTGAAAGGGCGTAAGGGAAAGGAGATAGCTCTGCCCTTAGCGAAGAGAAAGGTCCTAAAGGTAGGAAATAAAGATGAGAAACAGATGAAGCTGTTAAAAGGTCCAGAGTTGGACATGGATGATCTGTCTGGTTTGGCAGAATTGTTTGAAGAACTTGAGAGTTCTAAAGGTGTTACCGATAACGGGAGGGGGGCAGTCCTAGATGGAAAGGATACCCTTGCCTCAACGGAGTCTGCTGAAAAGGCCGAGGAGGTTGTTTCAGCTCGCAGGGTTGCGCCTTCCCCGGGTGGGAGCCTCCCAGAGAGTAACTGGGAGGATCGGGGGAGGTTAGAATTTGAAAAAAATACGGGGGTTGAAAGCCTGGAAGAGGCAAATGTCCCGTTTGAGTGTGTCCGAGAGGAGGATGCACGAGGTGCTGAACCTAGTAACGGAGCTCAGAAGAAGTCTGGGGTATCTGATTCAGTGGAACGGGGCGGCCGTCCTTGTGGGTCAGATGAACTCGGTTCAGTGGGAAAAGGGTTAACCTTGGTAACCGGGGAAAGTGTGAGCTCCCCGGCGTCTGTACTCGAAGGAGTGTTCAAAGTTAATGCAGAATTTAAGAATAGGGGGGTGAGGAGTGTTGGCGAAGGAAACGAAAAGCCTGTAGTTTCCAGATCGAAGGAAGAAAATTTAAACCTGGCAGATCGCTCACAGAGCGAGTCGGGGAATAGCGGGGCCCCCCACTCTATTGTTATGCCAAGATGGGGTGATAAAAGGCTGCCTTCGACAGGCTACTTGAGCGAAGAGTTCGAATCAAACACCAATAGCCTGAAGGGGACTGATAAAAGGGCCAGCCACCTGGGTAAAATCGAAGAATTGGGTGAAAAGGGTCTAAGTCTGGGGCATGGTGTTACTACAATAACCCCGATGAGCGGGGCGGACGGGAGTTCACCACGAAAAACTACTCAAGTTCCCCACGGGGGGACTCGCCGAAAAAGAGGCGACGGTTAATGGGGATGCCATTGTTAGGCAGCCAGGCAGGTTGCACAGGTTTGCGCCAAAGCCTGTGAATAATAAAGACAGCCCTTTGGAGACCTGCCGGTTAAGTTAAACGACTGAAATGATTAGTATTCGCGTAAACTTTTGTAAATGCACCTAAGCTAAGGTCACACCTCCTTAGTTTTGTTGCGTAAAAAAAAATTAAATAGGTGGTTATTGAATTGAAGTCTGATGTACGGTTCGCAATGTTAAGGTCTGAAAGAAAGGGACACTGTAATCGTTAACTATTTAGATACTGACTTGAATGTATATTTTGTGAAAAGAAAAGCTTGTGTATTGTGATAGATCCAAAAACTCCTGTAAGACTGTGGACCGCTCCGTTTAACCGCTGGTAAACGGCTTTTAAGGGGGGAGGTGTTATGAAGGTACCACAGCTCTGAGGGGCCGAAGGAGCGGGAGCAGCCCCCTCCTTCCGGAGAATCGTAAGAGCACCCGTTGAAGGGGGGGGGGTCAGTAGACCCAGTCGGAGAGAGAGAGAGAGAGATACGTGTCAAATTGCAGGTACCACCAGCGATACAGAGTAAAGACAACAGCGACTGTTGTCTCATTGAGACCACATGTAAAGTCCTCGGGCAAGGTGGGCTGGTTGAGAGAGAGATTGCATCATCCCAACCTGATTGACACCTGCGACCCCGTGAGGAAGTATAAAGGAGAGTCTCAGGGGGACAGCCCCTCAGACGCACCAAGAAGACACGAGCGTGTCCCGCAGCAGCGGGAAGCCATTCGGAAGGAAGCCACGTGCGTTAGATTCCGGGATGGGAATTTGTGGCTGGGATCACAGGAAACCGCGTTTAACTGATATCGGGGAGAGGAAGCCAACGCTCCCCCGATTTTTCACGGAAGATTCATCGAGACTCGGCAAGTCCTTTCTCTTCTCCCCCCCCCACAATCTCTCTCTCTCGGGCGCCCCATGAAAAACCCAGCGTTTTCCAACGGACTGAGGCCGGCAGGCTTTCAGAGTGACTTTTATATTTCCAACGGACAATCTATTAACCCCTAGACATCAACAGAGCTCATTTAAGAATGATGATTATTAATATACCCGCGCTTTAGATTGAGTATTGACAATGTGACTTATCTGAATGTATGTATTAACCCTACCTTTGTGTCCCTTTACAAATAAAACATTTGAAAATAGTGACACCAGACTTCAACAGACCTCTCTATCTTTGCTGGTAAGTTATCCAGTTATGGGATACATAACAGGAGATTGTGATTGGATAACATCAACACAATGTGCATGAGGAACTCAACAGGCCAGGCAGCATTTATGGAAAAGAGTGAACGGTTGACATCTTCAGCTGAGACCCCTTCATCAGGACTGGAGAAAAAAAGATGAGAAATCAGAGTAAGAAAGTGAGGAGAGGGGAGGAAAAAGTACAAGGGAGTAGGTGATAGGTGAAACTGGGAGAGGGGGAGGGGTGAAATAAAGAGCTGGGAAGTCAATTGGTGAATGTGGTACAGGGCTGAAGAAGGGGAAATCTGATAGGAGAGGACAGAAGGCCATGGAAGAAAGGGAAGGGGAGGAGCACCAGAGAGAGGTGATGGGCAAATAAGGAGATAAGGTGATAGAGGGAAATCAGAATGGTGAAGGTGGTGGGGTGATTACCAGAAGTTTGAGAAATTAATATTTGTGCCATCAGGTTGGAGGCTAGCCAGACAAAATATAAGGTGTTGCTCCTCTCACCTGAGTGTGGCCTCATCGTGACAGTAGAGGAGGCTATGGACTTACGTCGGAATGGGAAGTAGAATTTCAATTGCCTGTTCTTTGCCTTTCTCATGTCCAACAGGGATCAGAATA
Source organism: Hypanus sabinus (assembly GCF_030144855.1). Classification (NCBI taxonomy): domain Eukaryota; kingdom Metazoa; phylum Chordata; class Chondrichthyes; order Myliobatiformes; family Dasyatidae; genus Hypanus; species Hypanus sabinus. Next base: position 14,214,112 of record NC_082722.1, on the reverse strand, counting down.
TCTCCAGTCTACAGAACTCAGAACCTGCAGTCTCCAATGCCGTCAGCCACAGATGTCCCCAGTTATTCCTGTTGCCGACCTCTGGTTCAAACAATCCCAAGCAGATTCAGAAACCAGATTCTATTGCCATCAATGCAGGTTCCAGTGACCTCGGACATCTCCAAAGTGCTGATTGCGCAACCTCCAACTCCAACTCCAGCCTTGACCTCCGGGTCTTCACACGCAGCTGCTGGAACTCCTGTCTCCCCTTCTCCCACCACCACTCCGCAATCCCATCTCCTTCTGGTCCCACTGCCAGCTCTTGGGCCCTCGGAGACTCCATCTTCCTTTCACCCCACCATCCTTGAACACTCCAAACCTCCTTTCGCCTCAGACACTACCAACCCCTTTCTTCCCTCTGATCCCAGCTCTCATCCATGCCGGGTCTTCACCATTCCCTCTGCTTTCTCTCTCAGAGGAAGAACATTCAGTCCTCAGTAAGGGCCTCACCTTTGTGCCCACTCCTCAGTGAGTTCCATGCCCACCACAACACCAAGCTCTTCTGCTGCCTCCGTCTCCTAGCCTGTTTCTTTGTCAAGGACTCTCCAGCCCACACTGATAACCCCTTCTCCGTCCTCAATCCCTCCTTTTCCTGGATATCCTGACCTGGTCTTCTGCCTGCCCTGGACCTTTTCATTGTCAACTGCTGACGGGGCATTAACTGTCTTGACTTTAACACTCCTCTCTCCTATTCCAATCTCACCCTTCCAAATGCTTTGCTCTCCATTCCCTCCAGATTAATCTTAACCTCATCCACAGATAAGGTTGGTGCTGTAGTAGTCCGGTGTACTGACCTCTACCTTTCTGAGGCCCAGCACCAACTCTCAGGCACCTCCTCTTACTTACCCCTAGAATAGGACCCCACTAAGGAACACCAGGCCATCGTCTTCCACACCACCACCAACGTTATTGACTCTGGGGATACCCCAGTCACCGCCACCGACCTCATTGTACGTCCCCTTTCTACCTCCTATCCAAGGTCCGCAAACCTGCCTCTCTAAGTAGACCAATATTTTCAGTTTGTTCCTGCCCTACTGAACTTGTATCTGCATACCTGTTTTATCCTCCTGGTTCAGTTGCTGCCTACCTACATCTGTGACACTTCAAACATGCTTTTTTCAATGATTTCAAGCTCCCTTATTTTCTTAATTTTGCTGTAGATATCCAAGCCCTATACCCAAGCCTCCATCCCCCATCAGGACAGCCTAAAGCCCTCTGCTTTTTTCTGAGATGATAACATTGATGAATTTAAAGTTGCTGACCTCTCCATCTCTGATCCCCAATGAGGTCTGTGTCATGAATGAAGGAGACTTCATTCTCCTGAAGTCAATAACACTGGGCAACAAGTTTTTTTCAGAAAAGTTGCTTCCTTAGAATTGTTAATTGTTTATGATAGACCACTTGAAGCTGAACACAAATATAATTTCAGACTACTTGTATTATGTAGGATTTGGAGAAATAAAGAAATAAACTTCTGTTGAATATAATGTGTTTAATTGAATAATGTTGCTGATGCTTTGCAATAATTGAATGATGTTGCTGATGCTTTGCAATAGTTCAACTAAGCTAAAAATGTTTTATTGATGATTTTCATTTGTGCTCAGTGACTGGGGCTTCTCCTTAAGTGTCCAACAATAGTCAGCTAGCATTGATGGATTCCAGTTGTCCTGATACCTTTTCTCTATGACTGTAATGTTCTGGTGAAAGCTTTCACTGTGCTCATCACTGACACCGCCAGAATTTGCAGGGAAGAAGTCTAAATGGGAATGCAGAAAATGAACCTTCAGTGACATGTTGCCCTTCATGGTTTTGTACGCTTGAAGCATGTTGTCCACCAGCTGCACGTAGTTTGGTGCTCTGTAGTTGCCAAGAAAAGTTTTACTGGAAATTCTTCAAATTGTCTGTCACTGATGACCTGTTTGATTTGTGGGCCAACAAAAATGTCGTCCTTAGTTTTGGCATCAGTTATTCTGACTTAAATTATGAATTGAAATAACAAATATAGGTGATTTTGAAGCAATAATACATGATAGGGGCATTTCATGGTGATTTTCACGGTCTTCTTCATGTGCCTTGCGTGTTACATGCTTCGATGATCATGGCTTTCCACATTGAACGATCCCACGCAGCATCAATGATATCTCGCACACCTAGATCTGTTAGTTCTTTCACATTGTCCATATATTATCTTCTTTGCCTTCCTCTGCTGTGTTTCCCAGGCATATAGCCTTGCAAGGAATTCTATTTCTCTCTTTCTGACGACATGGCCCAGGAATTTATGTTTCCTCTCATTTAATGTTCTTATTAAAGATCTTTCTGTATGGGCATGTTGGAGTACTGTCTCATTAGTTACCCTATCTTTTCACGGTCAGCAGCCCAAAATCCACAAGATATAACCAAAAGTATTCAGGAAGCAAAATCTTTGTTGTGCTATGCAATCAGCTTCTTGGTCTTGCTGACATTGAGTGAGAGGTTGTTGTTGTGGCACCACTCAGCAAAATTTTCAATCTCCCTCCTTTGTGCTGATTCGTCATAACCTTTGATTCAGCCAACAACAGTGGTGTTGTCTCAGCAAACTTAAGTATGGCATTGGAGCTGTACTTAGCTTAAATGTAGAGCAGAGGGCTAAGCACACAGCTTTGTGATGTACCTGTGCTGATAGAAATTGTGGAGGAGATGTTGCCAATCTGAATTGATCGGGCTCTGCAAGTGAGGAAATCAATGATCCAACTGCGCAAGAGGGTATTAAGGCTAGGGTCTTGGAGCTTATTGATTAGTTTTGAGAGGATAATGGTATTGAATGCTGAGTTGTAGTCGATAAAGAGCATTCTGATGTTTGCATCCAGGATTGAATGAAATGTCATTTGCTGTGGACCTATTGTGATGGTAGGTAAATTGGAGTGGATCCAATTCACTTCTTGGACAGGAGTTGATGTGTTTCATCACCAACCTTTCAAAACACTTCATCATAGTGGATGTAAGTGCTACTGGATGATAGCTGTTAAGACAGATTAGCATGTTCTTCTTAGACATAGGTGCAATTGAAGCCGACTTGAAGCAGGTGTGTACCTCAGACTGCTGAAGCAGTAGGTATGGTGAAAGTGGATAAAATCCTTTAAGACACATACAATCAGACACTTAACTAGACAAGGTATAGCAGGATATGAACCTAATGCAGGTGAGGAAGGATTATTGTCGGACATGGTAGTTTAGTGGTTAACGCAGCACTTTACAGTACTAACAACCCGGGTTTAATATCTGCTGTTGCCTGTAAGGAGTTTGTATGTTCTACCTGAGACCGCAGGAGTGGTGAGTGCTGCTGTTTCCTCCCACAGTCCAGTTGGTAGGTTAATTGGCTGTCCTGTGGGATTAAATCGGGTGATAGCTGGACAGTGCAGCTTGAAGGGCTAAGAGAACCTATTCCGTCCTGTAACTCATAAAAATGCCAGCATGGACATGGACAGCCAAAGGGCCCATTTTCGTGCTGTATGCCGCTATGGCACTTGTTGTGAAAGCTGTAAGATTTGAATTAGTATACAGAGGGATGATTAAGTGTCATAAAATTTGTGGGACTTGATAAATAACCAGGCCGATAAAAATTGTTCACCAACTTATCAATCAGAAATAGAATGTTAGACCATAAGACATTGTTCACTGACTTCTTGCCACTATTTTCCCAGCATCTTGACATTGAAATATAAACTGCATGATAAATTCATGTATTCACAAAGACTTTAACTCTTTGTGTTTTTACTGTTTTTTCAGTGAGGTGGGGCTTGCTTGCCGTTTTTCTCCAAATTTTTGTTATTTGAGCAAAGATTTGTGCGTAGCCATTAAAGGTTGTGCACTCTGGGATAAACTTTGAGTTTGACATTTCCACTGAGAAGTGTTTTATTTCCCTATTCAAACAAATGCATTGAGTTACTACTGAATCAAGAGATACAGAATATCACTGATATTTTGCGTTGGTATATATTGTTGAGCTTCAACTTCTTGACTTAACTGTTAGACTTAAGGATTGATGTGATGATGGTGTATTTGGGGATGAATGTGTTGGAAAGGCAAAAAATTCAAATAGAAATACCTTTAAAGATGGTGTGATTTGTTCAGCTTTAAAGGAGGCGTTCCTTAGTGTGTTGAACCTGATCTGGTTTGTTTATGCACAGAATACCATGAGGGAGGTTAAACTGCTCAGTTAGTCATTGCACCTTACTGATTACATTTTTTGCAAAGCAGAACCGTAATAATACTGGTCTCGAAGTCCAGAATGCTTTTTCCTGAACATTTACCTAAATAAGCAATGAAAGAACCTCTGGAGTAACTGGTGAGTGAGAGATCACTGTGGAGAACAACATAGTTCACTCATTCTCAAGCTGTACTGCAGCTAGTGTCCTGAAACTAGTCACTGGGAGATGAGAAAGAGTTCTCCAATGACACCCTTCTCTTTGACTTGAAACAAGTGGCTTAATTTTTGCGGCGCCTTCTGTTGGCTCCTGTCAGATCTCCGTTTCTAAGCTTCGTGCTTGCAATGTGTGGCTCTACGTTATTCCAACTGATATCTACCCCTCTTGTTGATATTGCATAATTCCCTGGGTGGATTGTTATGTCTGGAATGGTTATACCAACATCTAGCCTCTTGCAGTGGAAACTCTAAAGTGTTTATCTGGGTTGCTCTGGGGCTTGGATCTGAGCAATCAGTTTTGCTTCGGAATGTAGTTGCTGTTGTTCACATCAAATGTTTGCATGATTTTGAATTTTTTTTCTCTTTCTCTTGCACATCAAGTGTTGGTCTTTTATTTTTAGCCTTTTTTTCCTTTAATTGTGTTTTTCCGGGTTTCTTGCCTTGTGGCTACCTGTGAGCAAGCAAATCTCAAGGTTGTATAATTCATACATTCTTTGATCATAACTGAATCTTGAGTCAAGTAAGCAGGTCAGGCATGTAGCTACGGTTAAATCTTGACTTTCTTTTCAATCCTCCAAACTGAGGAAGCAAATTGACGAGAGCTCTTAAGAGGAGCATTCACAAAATGAGTGGGGAGAAAAACACAAACTCAATTTACAAGACCACTTTCAGGCCAGTGAAAGTTAGCTGTTGCTATGGTGATGGTTCACACATCATTCAGTTCGTCAGCAGCACATTGATGCATTTACTAAGGTGTAAAAATGCTCTTTAATTTGTTCCCATATAATTTTGGTGACACATAAAACTCCTCCACTGCTTTGCCACTTTGATGTGAATTACTTGTACACTTTCTATCCCATACTCACTAAATCTTCCAAGTCACTGGAAGTAAAACATTCTACTAATGGTAGATTTCATTGTACTTCAGGTATGATTAATTCCACAATGCACCAGTGTGTTAAACTGAAAATAGAACAGCTTGGTATTTGTTTACATCAAATTCATTTTCTGACAGTATTACTTCCTCCATATGAACTGTAAGATAAAAGTTCCTCCTTCAACTGTGTGTATAAAATTGATTTTACACTAATTTTCCATAACTTTTGCTATCTCCAATGGGATTCCATCACCAAACGCCTGCCCCCACTTCCCACTTTCCACTGGGATCACTCCACATGTGACTCTGATGAACATTCATCCTGCCCCACTGATCTCCTTCCTGGTACTTAACCTTGCAAGCAGAACAAATACCATACCCACCCCTACACTTCCTCCTTCGCGACCATTCAGGGCCCCAAGCTGTCCTTCCAGGTGAGGCAGCATTTCACCTGTGAGTCTGCTGGGGTCATCTACTGTATCCAGTGCTCCCGGTGTGGTCTCCTGTATATTGGTGAGACCTGACGTGATTGGGAGATCGTTTTGCTGAGCGCCAGAAAATATTGGATCTCCCAGTGGCCCACCCACTTCAACTCTACTTCCCATTCCCTTTCCAACACATCAGTCCAAGGCCTCCTCTACTGGGTTGGTTACTCACATTCAGGTTGGTGGAGCAACACCTTGTATTCCATCTGGGTAGCCTCCAACCTGTTGGCATGAACATTGATTTCTAAAACTTTTGGTAATTGCCCCTCAGCCCTTTCACCATTCCTATTCCCATTTCTCTCCTTCACCTTACCTGTCCATTACCTGGTGCTCCTCCTCCTTCCCTTTCTTCCATGGTCATCTTCCCACTCCTGTCAGATTCCGCCTCCAACCTCTCATTTCTTTCAACTATCAGTTTCTTTACTTCATCCCTCCCCCTTCTCCCAGTTTTACCAGTCACCTACAAGAGAAAATCTGCAGATGCTGGAAAACTCAGCAATACACACAAAATGCTGGAGGAACTCAGGCCAGGCAGCATCTATGGAAACAAAAGTACAGTTGACGTTTTGGGCTGAAACCCTTCAGCAGGACTGAGTCTTGGCCCAAAATGTTGACTGTGCTTTCTCTATAGGTGCTGCTAAGCCTGCTGAGTTCCTCCAGCATTTTGTGTGTGTGTTGCTTGGATTTTCTTTTATACTAAAGTCTTGTTTTCACTACCAGAAGGATGTAAATGCTTGTAAGTGTGGATGCCCTCTTAGTTGACTTGAAAACTCTAAAGATGGTGTCTATAGGCCCACAAATAGTTCAAGTTCAAATTAATTGTTACTCAATGGTATATATGTATTCTGCCAAATGAAACAACATTCTTCCCAGACCAGAGTGCACAACGCAGCACATATAACTCTGACAACAACATACAAGCTAATATTACCACAAATGCTTTAAAAGATAATAAACATATATTCCAGATGATCGACCATTAACATAAAGTGCATTTACTTCACAAGTATAAAAAGTAAGTGGTGCTTCATACGTGATGAGAACTGGGTCATGGCAGGGGGTTCAGTAGTCTTGTGACTTGGGGGAAGAAGCTGTTTCCCATTCAAACAGACCTTGTTCTAATGCTTGCTCACTCTCAGAATGCAGTTTTGGAATTGAGTTTTCTTTTGCAATAGTAGAATGGTGTATCATATTTTTCCTTTAAAATCAAATGGGCAGTATGAATTAACTTGCCATGTAAATCATTCTGACATGAAGTGTTGACCTCCCCTTTAAATGTTATTTGCCTTAATCTTGGGATGATTTTCCCCTTTAAGGCATGGACAGTGTATCAGTCTAGCTGCCCTGTCGCTGTAACACACTGCAGGTTCCACCTATTGGTTAACTGGGCAGGCACTCCAGAGTTGGAGTCGTGGAGAAACTGTTCCCTAGCTTCCTCTTTCTCCTTAAGAATTCTGCAATTCATTCACAAGTGAGAAGTATGGGAAAGCACCACATTTTAAAGGGTTAGTCTTGTAGGGATCCTGATTCTCTGTTGATTTTCAAAAAGGAAGGGGCCTTGCTAAATAATCAGCAAGTATCCTAGTTTGTGTCTGGTAATGTTGCTCTGTTGTTGCAGGATTTGACTGGCACCGATTGGAAATGGCTGGCCTGCAAGAGATCCGAATGACAGAGGAAAAGCCTCTGCTCCGGGAACAGATGTCAATGGTGAGTCATTGTAGGATATGATTTTAAAAACAAATATTTCAATAGCCGTAAGGTGGGCCGCTTTGCTGAGAGTCGTCGGTGCTTGCAAGTGTTGTCAATAACTGATTTATGATATTGAATCCTTTCCCTAGAGCTTTTTAGAGCTTGTCTGTTCCTTAATTATAATCCTTATCCATCCTAATTAATGCAAGTCCACATCTGTCTGACCGATTGTTTTAAGAATGCTTGCTTTATTCTTGCCCTAGTTTCCATCAATGCAGCTCCAGACTGCTGTACTGGTGAACTTGAGAATTTAAATTCGGGTTGTTAAAGGAAAGGCAAGGCATTTTCATCTGTTGTCAGTTTTTAAAAATGATGTTGTGAAAATCCAGTTGGCTTACTTGAGTCTTTCTGACCCACCCTGTCTATTTTGGTACACAGGTAACTTCATTTTTTTAATATTGTGCCTGAACCTTAATTGTTCTCTGGGGCAGCCTATCACTTTTGCTATTTTACAGGGCAATATTAGATTAATCCTGACCTTGCTCCTTCTGTTAACTGCCACTCGTCACTACATCTGCGTGACCTTTCGATCATGTTCTGTGTTGACACTGTCTGCTTTATTGTCAGACCTAGTTTTGAGTGCTGCTGATTTCTTTGGAATCCCACTGAATAGCAGGAAAAGACCATTTAGTAAAGCAGCTGAATAAATCGCTGGGACCGGATGAGATGTACCTCAGGCTACTGTGGGAGGCGAGGGAGGAGATTTCTGAGCCTCTGGCAATGATCTTTATATCATCAATGGGGACGGGAGAGGTTCCGGAGGTTGGAGGGTTGCGAATGTTGTTCCTTTATTGAAGAAAGGGAGCAGAGATAGCCCAGGAAATTATAGACCAGTGAGCCTCACCTCAGTGGTTGGTAAGTTGATGGAGAAGATCCTGAGCAGCAGGATTTATGAATATTTGGAGAGGTATAATATGTTTAGGAGTAGTCAGCATGGCTTTGTCAAGGGCAGGTCGTGCCTTATGAGCCTGATTGAATTTTTTGAGGATGTGACTAAACACATTGATGAAGGAAGAGCAGTAGATGTAGTGTATATGGATTTCAGCAAGGCATTTGATAAGGTACCCCATGCAAGGCTTATTGAGAAAATAAAGAGGCATGGGATCCAAGGGGACATTGCTTTGTGGATCTAGAACTGGCTTGCCCACAGAAGGCGAAGAGTGGTTGTGGAGGGGTCATATTCTGCATGGAGGTCAGTCACCAGTGGTGTGCCTCAGGGATCTGTTCTGGGACGCTTACTCTTCGTGATTTTTATAAATGTCCTGGTTGAGGAAGTGGAGGGATGGGTTAGTAAGTTTGCTGTTGACACAAAGTTTGGAAGTGTTGTGGATAGTGTGGAAGGCTGACAGAAGTTACAGTGGGACATAGATAGGATGCAAAACTGGGCTGAGAAGTGGCAGATGGAGTTCAACCCAGGTAAATGTGAAGTAGTTCATTTTGGTAGGTCAAATATGATGGCAGAATATAGTATTAATGGTAAGACTCTTGGCAGTGGGGAGGATCAGAGGAATCTTGGGGTCCGAGTCCATAGGACGCTCAAAGCAGCTGTGCAGGCTGACTCTGTGGTTAAGAAGGCATATGGTGTATTGGCCTTCATCAATCGTGGAATTGAATTTAGGAGCTGAGAGGTAATGCTGCAGCTATATAGGACCCTAGTCAGACTCCACTTAGAGTATTGTGCTCAGTTCTGGTCGCCTCACTACAGGAAGGATGTGGAAGCCATAGAAAGGATGCAGAGGAGATTTCCAAGGATGTTGCCTGGATTGGGGAGCATATCTTATGAGAATAGGTTGAATGAACTCGGACTTTTCTCCTTGGAGCGACGGAGGATGAGAGTTGACCTGATAGAGGTTTATGAGATGATGAGAGGCATTGATTGAGTGGTTAGTCAGAGGCTTTTTTCCCAGGGCTGAAATGGTTGCCACAAGAGGACACAGGTTTAAGGTGCTGGGGAGTAGGTACAGAGGAGATGTTAAGGGTAAGTTTTTTTTACTCAGAGAGTGATGAGTGCATGGAATGGGCTTCTGGCAATGGTGGTAGAGGTGGATACGATAGGGTCTTTTAAGAGGCTTTTAGATAGGTACATGGAGCTTAGTAAAATAGAGGGCCATAGGTTTGGCAAGTAATTTCTAAAGTAGGGACATGTTTGGCACAACTTTGTGGGCTGAAGGGCCTGTACTGTGCTGTAGATTTTCTATGTTTCTATGAATATTGTTGGATTGAAGACCCATAGAGAATTGCTGTCATAATGCTTAGAACTTTTACTTCTTTCCCACACTTTTCCTGCATCTTACCTGACTTTGGTTAGTGCATTGGTTTCCCAGTTCAACTTTGGTTTTCTGTTTTCGTCTCCATTCATTGTAATGCTGCCTTTGTGTCAAGGGCAACAATTCCTCCCTATCCTCCCTATGGCTGAATCAAGGCCCTGAGAAGAGAAATTAGTATGAATGTTTGCAATTGGGGAGAAGAGTTAGTGCCCCCACATAGGCACATAGGCAAGTAGGCTCTTTATGATTGCTGTAATTAGTTTTGGGTTAGAGCTTCTTCAGACCAACTGTGGTGTAGTGAGGGATTTCTTGGAGTCAGTGACCTCACTGGTGGAGAAAAGTAGATGATGGAACATGTGTCGGTGAGATGTGATGGAAATAGAAAATTTCAGGAAGCAGTGAATCATTTTAATGAGATTTTCCAAGTATTTAATTTTAGTTTTCTTTATCAGTAGAGTACATGAAATTACTCTTTAACTGCTATTAGTCTTTAACTGCAACATTAGTAATATTACTAAGGATATGTCATTGAATCCAAGAAAATAGAGGTGCAGATGATGCAGTGAGTATTTAACAGCCAAGCTCGTGCTGTTCTTTGTCCTTTGGTCCTGAGATCTTCATTATCCTCTCCCACACATTCCTTTCTAAAATATAAATACCATGTTCTTTTTAATCACAAAGATTTAAGCAATTCCTTTTCTGTTGTAAGTATTTTCTTAAGCAGCTGTAAATGCTGAAGTCAAATCCCAGGATGTTGCGTTTGGTCAGTATGTGTCTCACCAAGAGATAAAATTTGCAATATAATAATTGTAAAAATATTGGATCAGAGTTTCTTGTCTTCCTGTGCCAAAAATGCAGTACGAACTGATGTATTGAGTGCACAAATGGGTGAGAAAGCTGTTGTGCTTGCTTCTGGTTTCTTTCAGGATTGCTGTTTCTGAAGGGTGGGGGTGGTTGCAGGAAATGTCTGTATTTTCAACTCTTACTTCCCCTTCCCTCCCTGCACCATTATTTTATATGTATCTCTATATGGATCCTAACTGTTCAACAGTTGCAAGTTAATGCAAGATAATACTGCTATTTGCAATTAACAAATGGATTATTTTCTAACAGTGTCAGTTCATAAATTTGAAGGTCGAATCTGAAGTATTTGCTTTGAATTTGATTTTCTTCCTGTTCAAGAGCAGACGATTCTTGCAAAAGCAAATTGTTCTTGCACCTCTCATATCTGAAGGTTATTTTGGATGGATGGGGGAAGCAACAATTTGCAAATTTGCTTAAATCCATTGGAAAAAGCAAGAAGTTTGCCTTGTTGATCAAAATCCAATTAATTGGATGATAAAATATGGCGGTGCTGAGTATGAGACATCCCTGTATTATTGAGGTAAGATGAGACTTTCTTGTAATCCTCAACAAAAATGTGTAGACATTTTTGCCAATTCAGGCTTAGACACTTAATTAGGATGCAAAAGGAAGGGTAACAAAGCCAGAATAAGAAGGTTGGGTGAAAGGGAAAGAACTACAAGATAGAAGGTGATAGATGAGGGGGAAGGTAGGTGAGCGTGAGGTGAAGGGAATGAAGTGAGAAGCTACGAGGTAATAGGTGGAAAAGATGAAGGATTCTGAAAAGAGAGAAGAGTAGATCTTGGCAGAAGGGGAAGGAGGAGGGACACAGGGAGGTGACATGAGGATGAGGCAAGTGAGAAAAAGAGAAGAGCCGGAATGGGAAATAAAGAGAGGAGGGGAGGGGAGGGGGAAGAAATTATTTGAAGTTAGAGAAAATGTTTTGTGTGTTACTTTGGAGTTCAAACATCTGCAAAACCTCCTGTGTTAATAGTCACTTCCTTTTGAATTTAACATGCTCTGCATGGGTGCAATGTGATGATTGCAGTCCACTGACGATAAAGGAACCCTGGAGATACCAATACCTAGTAATTCATTCTTGGATTTTGTTTTATTAGACAAAGGAGAAATGAAGCATAAAATTATATCTGAAGTAACCTTGTAAAACAATGTAATCAGTTAAAGCCAAGGACTTTTGAAAATACAGTGAAGGTATATCGTATAAGATGAAACATGTCAGATCCACTATCTTCCATCAAAACTTTGGCCCCAAAAATCACTTCAGTTCTGAATCTTGACCATAAGACGAAGGAACAGAATTGGGGCATTCTGTCAATCAAATTTGCTCCGCCATTCCATCACGACTGATTTATATTTCCATTGATGTCCTGACTGATCAAAAACTCATCAACAACTTACAGTGACAATGAATTCCAGCAAATTCGTCCTCATCTCTGTTCTAAAGGGATATGCTTCTATTTTTAGGCTGTGCCCTCTGGTCCTAGACCTTGAAACATTCTCTTCACCTGCACTCTATTTAGGACCTACAATATTAAATAGGTTTCAATGAAATCCCCCCCCCCCCCCATTCTTCAAAACTCCAGTGAGAAGAGACGCAGAGCTATATAACTACTCATATATAAACTCTTTCATTCCCAGGATGATTCTCCTAAGCCTCCTCTTGACCCCCTCCAATGCCAGCACATCCTTTCTTGGATACAGGTACTAATCTGCTCAAGTACTCCAAATGTGGTCTGACCAATGCTTTATAAAGTCTCAGCATCACGTCCTTGCTCTTATATTCTTGTTCTCTTGAAATCAATGCTAAATGAATTTGCCTTCCTTACTGCTGTCTCAACCTGCAAATTACTAATTATGGAATCCTGCACTAGGACTCCCAGGTCACTTTGCATGACTGATTTTTTGATTTTTCTTCCTGTTTAGAAAATAGTCCGTGACTTTATTCATTCTACCAAATTACATGATGATACATTTCCATACACTGTATGTCATTAGCCAGTTCTTGTCCCATTTTCCCAATCTGTACATGGCCTTCAGATTACAGACATCCTCAAAACTACCTGCCCTTCCACCTAACTTTACCATCAGCCAACTTGCCTTGATGCCATTAATTCTGTCATCCAGATCTTTAACGCTTAGTATGAAAAGTAGCAGACCGAACACCAATCCACTCGGAACATGACTGGTCACCAGCAGCCAACCAAAAACACCCCCTTTTTTCCTTCTGTTTCCTTTCTGTCAGTCTGTCAATCTTCCGTCCATTCTAGCATTTTCCTGTAATACATGGGCTCCTCTTCAGCATCTTCATGTGTGACAACTTGTCAAGGGCTTTCTGAAAATCCAAGAAATCAACATCCACTGACTGTCTTGTGTCTATCCTACCTGTTATTTCTTTAAAGAATTCCAACAGATTTGTCAGGCAAGAGCTCTCCTTAAGGAAACTGTGCTGACTTCCACCTACTTTTTCCTGTGCCTCCAAATATCCTGAAACCTCATTCTAAATAATGAATTAAAATCTTGCTAATGACTGATGTCAGGCTAACTGGCCTATAATTTCCCTTCTTTTGAGAGTGGAATGACATTTGCAATTTTTACAGTCCTCTGGAACCGTACAGAATCTCATGAGTATTGAAAGATCACTACTAATGCCTCCATAATCTCTTCAACTGCCACTTTCAGACCCCTGGATTGTAGTCAATCTGGTTCAGGTGATTTAACTGCTTCCCAAGCACTTCTCCTTAGTAATAGCAACTACACTATCTTCTGCCCCTTGACATTCTCAAATTTCTGGCATGCTGCTGGTGACTTCCGCAGCGAAGGCTGACACAAAATACCCTAGACAGAATAGATGTGGAAAAGATATTTCCCATGGTGGGAGAGTCTGGGACTCGAGGATACAACCTCAGGATAGAGGGGTGTCCATTTAAAGAACAAGGAACAATACAGCACAGTACAGGCCATTTGGCCCACAGTGTTGTGCCAACCCTTAAACCCTGCCTCCTTTTTATCCCCCCACCTTAAATTCCTCCATATACTTGTCAAGTAGTCTCTTAAATTTCACTAGTGTATCTGCCTCCACCAGTGACTCAGGCAGTGCGTTCTGTGCACCAACCACTCTCTGAGTAAAAAACCTTCCTCTAATATGCCCTTTGAACTTTCCTCCCCTTACCTTAAAGCCATGTCCTCTTGTATTGAGCAGTGGTGCCCTGGGGAAGAGGTGCTGGCTGTCCACTCTATCTGTTCCTCTTAATATCTTGTATACCTCTATCATGTCTCCTCTCATCATTCTCCTCTCCAGAGAGTAAAGCCCTAGCTCCCTTAATCTCTGATCATAATGCACACTCTCTAAACCAGGCAGCATCCTGGTAAATCTCCTCTGTACCCTTTCCAGTGCTTCTACATCCTTTCTATAGTGAGGCGACCAGAACTGGACACAGTACTCCAAATGTGCCCTAACCAGAGTTTTATAGAGCTGCATCATTACATCACGTCTCTTAAACTCTATCCCTCAACTTATGAAAGCTAACACCCACCCCATAAGCTTTCTTAACTACCCTATCTACCAGTGAGGCAACTTTCAGGGATCAGTGGACATGTACCCCCAGATCCCTCTGCTCCTCCACACTCCCAAGTATCCTGCCATTTACTTTGTACTCTACCTTGGAGTTTGTCCTTCCAAAGTGTACCACCTCACATTACAACCTCACACTTCTTTGGGTTGAACTCCATTTGCCACTTCTTAGCCCATTTCTGCATCCTATCAATGTCTCTCTGCAATCTTCAACAACCCTCTTCACTATCCACAACACCACCAACCTTTGTGTCATCTGCAAACTTGCTAACCCACCCTTCTAACCCCATATCCAGGTCATTAATAGAAATCATGTAGAGGTCCCATAACCGATCCTTGTGGGACACCACTAGTCACAACGCTCCAATCCAAATGTGCTCCCTCCACTACGACCCTCTGCTTTCTGCAGGCAAGCCAATTCTGAATCCACCTGGCCGAACTTCACTGGATCCCATGCCTTCTGACTTTATGAATAAACCTACTGTGTGGTACTTTGTCAAATCACATCCACTGCACTGCCCTCATCTATATGCCTGGTCATCTCCTCAAAGAACTCTATCAGGCTTGTTAGACATGATCTGCCCTTCACAAAGCCAAGCTGACTGTCCCTGTTCAGACCATGATTCTCTAAATGCCCATAGATTCTATCTCTAAGGATCTTTTCCAACAGCTTTCCCACCACAGACTCAAGGCTCACTGGTCTATAATTATCTGGACTATCCCTACTACCTTTTTTGAACAAGGGGACAACATTCGCCTCAACATTAAAACAGAAATGTAAAAAATGTGGTTTATTACCACAGGCAGATGTGGAGGCTAGGTCGTTGGGTATATTCAAGGCAGAGCCTGATAGGTTCTTGTTTGGACACAGCATCAAAGATTGCAGGGAGAAGGACAGGGAGGGATCAAAAAGGATCAGCCATGATAGAATGGAGGAACAGACTCAATGGGCCAGATAGCGTAATTCTACTCTGATCTGGTGTGAGGTGACATCTGCGTGGAGGATATTCTGATTGCTAATTTGATGTGATATTGCCAATGTTGACCTCAATATCAGAGCTATTGCTTTTTCAACTGTGATGGTAAAACTTGGCATTTAACATCAGGAAGCCTGCTTCATAATTGAGTAATTAATTGATTGGAGGTTTGTTGGAAATACATTTTAAGCAGTGCTAGTTATGCAGAAGAAGGGCTTGTTTATAGACCCTATCATAGTTTACTAATTATAATGTACATTTTGTAAGGGACACTGCACAGGGTTGAGAAAACTGTCAGAAGTCACAACGTCAGCCAGCTCCATAATGGGCACTCACCTCCCCAGCATTGAGGACTTGTTCAAAAAGTGATTCCTCAGAAAGGTGGCATCCATTACCCAGGACATGCCCTCTTCTCGTTGCAATCAAGGAGGAGGTACAGGAGTGTGAAGACACACACTCAGTATATAAAGAACAGCTTCTACTCCTCCGCCATCAGATTTCTGAATGGACAATGAACCCATCATGTGCACTACCTCACTGTTTTGCACTGGCTGCCACAAAGCAACAAATCTCATGATGTCTGCCAGTGATATTAAATCTGATTCTTATTCTGAAATGAGGTGTGGCAAATGTAAGAATTGTAGCCAATATTTTTGTTTTCATGCAAATACTGTTGTTCCCAGACATGGAGACCTTTGACTGTTGGTCTTCAGTGTGATAGGGAGAAAGGAAGTGTAGGGCAGTCTATTGAAAGACTGAATAGAAGGAGGCAAAGATTTTCTAGCATTCTTCTCAATAAGGAGCAACGCTTAAAGTAGCTATGCTTTTCCAGAAGTGCTGACAGAAATACAGGTACTGCCTTTTTAACTGCAGTTACTGATCAAAACCTGTCTACTGTGTCCTCATTTCCATGTGAGAGGAAGATTTAGTTATATGATGTGAATTCTTTTTTAATACCTGTCTTCTGACTTCAGACTGAAGTCCACACACGAAAAAAGAATGCAGGCAATGTGGGAATTGTTCCATCATTATGTGGGCAGCCATCTTCAGCTGCCCTCTTAATGCCCTCCACTGCTTTGATGGTTTGCAGTTTCCTGGACCCAGCTCAGTTCAGTACGAATAGACAGTCTCTCTCCTCCTCCACCCTACATCAGGATGGCCCGAAATCTGCTTCAATGAACAGAGGACCAGTGGACCCCCCTACCATTGTCTTCTTCAGCTAGCTGAACTTGCTTTCACATCAGACAAGTGCTTTAATTTCACTCGCTTTCTGAAAATTAAAAATGTAGCTATGAAAACTTGCATTGGTCCAAATTGTCCCTATGGAACAATCCCTTCCTGTCCTTTTTTTGGGTACATACAGTGGTGCTACAAACTTAGTGAACCCTGCAGAATTTTCTCTTATTTCTGCATAAATATGACCTAAGCTGTGGTCAGATCTTCATGCAAGTCTTAAAACTAGATAAAGAGAACTGAATTAAATAAATAACACAAAAACATTATGCACGTTTATTTATTGAGGAAAAATGATCCAATATTACATGTATTTGTTAGAAAATGTATGTGAACCTTTGGTTTAAGTAACTGGTAATACCCCCTTGTACAGCAACAACGTCAACCAAACATTTCAGTAACCGTTAATCAATCCTGCATATTGGCTTGGAAGAATTTTAGGCCATTCCTCCTTACAAAACTGTTTCAACTCTGAGTGTTGGTGGGCTTCCTTACATGAACTGCTTGCTTCAGGTCCTTCCACAAAATTTCTATAGGATTAAGGTCAGGACTTTGACTTGGCCATTCCAGAACACAGATTTTCTTCTTGTTAAACCATTCTGTTGTTGATTTGCTCTTGTATCCTTTCAATGTCCTGCTGTAACCTCTGACAATCCTCCTCACTAACCAACCTTTGTGCCATCCCTCCACTTCCTCATCCAGGTCATTTATAAAAATTATGACGAGAAGGGGTCCCAGAACAGATCCCTGAGGCACACTACTGGTGACCGACCTCCAGGCAGAATATGACCCGTTTACAACCACTCTTTGCCTTCTGTGGGCAAGCCAGTTCTGGATCCACAAAGCAATGTCCCCTTGGATCCCATGCCTTCTTACTTTCCCAATAAGCCTTGCATGGGGTATCTTATCAAATGCCTTGCTGAAATCCATGTGCACTATATCCACAGCTCTATCTTCATCAATGTGTTCAGTCACGTCGTCAAAAAAATTCAATCAGGCTCTTAAGGCACGACCTGCATTTGACAAAGCCATGATGATCATATTATGCCTCTCCAAATGTTCATAAATCCTGCCTCTCTGGATCTTCTCTATCAATTTACCAACCACTGAAGTAAGACTCACTGGTCTATAATTTCCTGGGCTATATCTACTCCCTTTCCTGAATAAGGGAACAATAGGGAACAATATTTGGCCATGATGCAGTCAGTCAATATACTCTCTACTACACATCTATAGAAGTTCGTTAAAGTTTTAGATATCATGCCAAATTTCCACAGATGCCTAAGCAGAGGTGTTGGCATGCTTTCTATGCAATTACATTTACATGATGGGTCCAGGACAGGTCCTCTGAAATAGTAACACCCAGAAATTTAAAGTTACTGACCCTCTCCACCTCTGATCTTCTGATGAGAACTGGCTCGTGGACCTCTGGTTTCCTTCTCTTGAAGTCTACAATGAATTCCTTGTCTTGCTGATGCTGAGTGAGAGGTTGTTGTTACTGCACCACTCTGCCACATTTTCAATCTTCCTCCTGTATGCTGATATGGCCCATAAGGTTTCCTTTTTGGACTGTTTTCCTCTCTTACTGTACCATTTAAATGGCTGTGGTGTGCTCTTTGTGCCAGATATTGGAGAACTGAGAGACCCAGAGTCCACCAGGGAACTACATCTACGTGAACTGCATCCAGCTGCAGCTCCTTGAAGACTGCGTTAGGGATCTGGAGCAGCAACTGGATGACTTTCGGCTTGTACAGGAGAGTGAGGATATAATTGATGAACGTTACAGGGAAGTAGTCACCCCCCGAAGTTGCAGGAAGCGAGTAGCTGGGTGACCATCAGGAGAAAATGGAAGTAGGCAGTTAGAGCAGAGCACCCCTGTGGCCATTTCCTTCAAAAACAAGTATACCGCTTTTGATACTTTTGTGGAGATGACCTGCCAGGAGAATGCCATGGCAACCAGGTTACAGGCACTGAGTGTGAGTCCATGGTGCAAAAGAGAAAGAGAGTAAAGAAGGGAGTGGTAGTGATAGGGGACTTGATAGTGAGGGGAACAGACAGTCTGTGGACGAGAACGAAACACCCTGGATGCCTTCCAGGTGCCAGGATCAGGGATGTCTCAGATTGCGTCCACAACATTTTAGAGAGGGAGGGGGAGCAGCCAATTGTCTTTGTGCATACTGGTACCAATGACATAGGAAGGAAAGGCAATGAGGTTCTGAAAAGAGAATTTTCAGAAGTGGAAAGCTGAGAAGCAGGACCTCTCAGGTAGTAATTTCTGAATTGCTACCTGTGCCATGCGCCAGTGAGGGTAGAAACAGGATGATTTGGCAGATAAATGTGTGGCTTAGAAGCTGATGCAGGGGGTAGGACTTCTGGTATTTGGATCATTGGGATCTCTTCTGGGGGAGGTATGACCAGTTCAAAAGTGACGGGTTGCACCTGAACCTGAGGAGGACCAATATTCTCATGGGCAGGTTTGTTAGAGCTGTTGGGGAGGGTTTAAACTAACTTGGCAGGGGGGTGGGAACTGGAGTGAAGGGACTCAGGAAAGGACAGATGGTGAAAAAGTAAAGATAGTGTGCAGTCAGACTATCCGGAAGGGCAGGCAGGTGATGGGACTTAGTTGCGGCCAACAGGCTGAGTATCAAATCATTAGAGATGCAGAGTTAGAAAGGACAGCAAATATGGTACTCAAGGTGTTGTATCTAAATGCATGTAGTATGAGAAATAAGGTGGATGATCTTGTTGCAATATTACAGATTGCCAGGTGTGATGTTGTGGCCATCACTGAATTGTGGCTGAAGGATGGTTGTAGTTGGGAACTGAATGTCCAAGGTTACTTGCTTTATTGGAGGGATAGGAAGGCAGGCAGAGGGGGAGGTGCGGCTTTACTGGTAAAGAATGGCATCAAATCAGTAGGAAGATGTGACATAGGATCGGAAGAAGTTGAATCCTTGTGGGTTGAGTTAAGAAACTGCAAGTCTAAAAGGACATTGATGACAGTTATATGCAGGCCTCCCAACAGTTGCTGGGAGGTGGACCACACCTTACAACAGAAAATAGAAAAGGTGTGTCAAAAGAGCAATGTTATGGTAGTCATGGGAGATTTTAACATGGAGGTTGATTCGGAAAATCAGGTTGGTAATGGATCTCGAGAGAGTAAATTTGTTGAATGCCTACGAGATGACTTTTTAGAGCAGTTTGTTGTTGAACCTACTACGGGTTACAGCTATACTGGATTGGGTATTATGTAATGAACCGGAGGTGATTAGGGAGCTTAAGGTAAAAGAACCCTTAAGAACAAGTGATCACAGTAGGATTCTGTTCAATTTGAAATTTGATAGGGAGAAAGTAAAGTCTGATGTAGCAGTATTTCAGTGGAGTAAGGGAAGTTACAGTGGTATGAGAGAAGAGTTGGCCAAAGTAAATTGGAAGGAGCTGCTGGCAGGGTTGTCAGCAGAGCAACAATACATGTGTTTCTGGGAAAAATGAGGAAGGTCCAGGACATGTGTATTTCAAAAATGAAAAAAGGTAGAATAGTGCAATTGTGGCTGACAAGGGAAGTTAAAGCTATTGTAAAAGCAAAAGAGAGGGCATACAACAAAGCAAAAATTAGAGGGAAGATAGAGGATTGGGAAGTTTTTAAAAACCTACAGAGGGCAACTGAAAAATCATTAGAAGGAAAAAGGTGAAATATGAAAGGAAGCTAGCAAATAATATTAAAGTGGATAGTAAAAGCTTTTTCAAGTATGTAAAAATAAAAGCGAGACGAGAGTGAATATAGGAATGTTAGAAAATGAGGCATGTGAAATAATAACGGGGGACAAGGAGATGGCTGATGAACTAAATGAGTATTTTGCGTCAGTCTTCACTGTGGAAGACACACTGAAGATGCCTGATGTTGTAGTGTGTGACAGAAGGGAAGTGGGTGCAGTTACTGTTACAAGAGAGAAGGTGCTCAAAAAGCTGAAAGACTTTTAAGTAAGTCACCCAGACCAGAGGAAACGCATCCTAGGGTTCTGAAAGTGGTAGTGTCAGAGATTGTGGTGGCATTAGAAATGATCTTTCAAAAATCTTTGGATTCTGGCATGGTGCCAGAGGACTAGAAAATTGCAAATGTCACTCCACTCTTTAAGAAAGGAGGAATGCAGCAGAAAAGAAATTATAGACCAGTTAGCTGACTTCAGTAGCTGGGAAGATGTTAAGAGTCTATTGTTAAGGATGAGGTGATGGAGTACTTGGTGACACAGGACAAGATAATACAAATTCAGCATGGTTTCCTTCAGGGAAAATCCTGCCTGACAAACTAGTTGGAATTCTTTGAGGAGATTACAAGTAGGATAGATAAAGGGGATCTAGTGGATGTTTGGGATAGAGTTGACATGGATAGGCTTTTTCCATTGAGAGTAGGGGAGATTCAAATAAGAGGACATGAGTTGAGAGTTGGGGGCAAAAGTTTAGGGGTAACACAAAGAGGAACTTCTTTACTCAGAGAATGGTAGCTGTGTGGAATGAACTTCCAGTGGAAGTGGTAGAGGCAGGTTCAATTTTGTCATTTAAAAAAAATTGGATAGGCATATAGACAGAAAAGGAATGGAAGGTTATGGGCTGAGTGCAGGTAGGTGGGACTAGGTGAGAGTAAGTGTTCAGTACAGACTAGAAGGGCTGAGATGGCCTGTTTCCGTGCTGTAGTTGTTATATGCTGTATATTTGGACTTTCAGAAGACCTTCAGAAGACTTTCAGTAGATCTCATGTGCCACACATGAGGCTGCTTACCAAGTTAAGAACCCATGCTATTATAAGGAAGTTACTAACATGGTTAGAGCATTGGTTGATTGGTAAGAGGCAGCAAGAAGGAATAAAAGGATCCCTTTCTGGTTGGTTTCCAGTGACTAGGAGTGTTCAGCAGGGTCGGTGTTGGGACCAGTTCTTTTTATGCTGAATGTAAATTATTTAGATAATGGAATAGATCGCTTTGTTGACAAGTTTGCAGATGATACAAAGATAGGTAGAGGGGCAGGTAGTGTTGAGGAAACAGGTAGGATGCAGAAGGACTTAGACAAATTAGGAGAATGGGCAAGAAAGTGCCAAGTGAAATACAGTGTTGGAAAATGCATGGTCATGCACATTGGTAGAAGAAATAAATATGTGGACTGTTTTCTAAACGGTGAGAAAATCGAAAAATCTGAGATGCAAGAGACTTGGGAGTCCTTGTGCAGATCACCATGAAGGTTAATTTGCAGGGTGAGTCGGTGGTGAGGAAGGCAAATGCCATATTAGTTTTAATTTCAAGAGGTCTAGAATACAAGAGTAAGGATGTGATACTGAGGCTTTATAAGGCACTGGTGAGGTCTCACCTTGAGTATTGTGAACAGTTTTGGGCTCCTCATCTTAGAAAAGATGTGATGGCATTGGAGAGGGTCCAGAGAAGGTTCACAAGGATGATTCCAGGAATTAAAGAGTTATCAGATGAGGAATGTTTTATTACTCTGGGTCTGTACTCGCTGGAACTCAGAAGGATGAGGAGGGATCTCATTGAAACCTTTTGAATGATGAAAAGCTTAGACTGAGTAGATGTGGAAAGGATGTTTCCCAAGGTGGGAGAGTCTAGGACAAGTGGGCACAGCCTCAGGATAGAGGAGAGCTGTTTCAAAACAGATGCGGAGAAATTTCTTTAGCCAAAGGGTGAAGAATTTGTGGAATTTGTTGCCACTGGCAGCTCTGGAGACCAGGTCACTGGGTGTATTTAAGGCAGAGATTGATTGGACATGGCATCAAAGATTATGGGGAGAAGACGTACAAAGAAGCTGGATGAACTCAGCAGGTCGGGCAGCAGTTTCGGGTCAAGAAGTAGTCAACGTTTCGGGTCGAGACCCTTCATCAGGACTAAAGAAGGAAGGGGCAGGAGCCCTATAAAGAAGGTGGGGGGAAGTGTGGAAAACCAATCAAAGGAAAGATCAAGGGGTGGGGGAGGGGATAGGCAGGAGAGGTGAAGAAGGAATTTAAGGGGAAAGCACTATGGGTAGTAGAAGAAGGTAGAGTCATGAGAGGTGATCGGCAACAAGAAGAGGAGACAGAGTGAAGGTGGGATGGGGGAAGGGAGAGGGAGGGAATTACTAGAAGTTGGAGAATTCGATGTTCATACCAAGGGACTGGAGACTACCCAGACGGTATATGAGATGTTGTTCCTCCAACCGAAGTTTGACCTCATCATGGCAGTAGAGGAGGCCATGTATGGACATATCCAAATGGGAATGTGAAGGAGAGTTGAAGTGAGTGGCAACTGGGAGATCCTGTCTGTTGTGGCGGACGTTGTGTAGGTGCTCGATGAAGCAGTCCCCCAATCTGCGTCAGGTCTCACCAATGTAGAGGAGGCCGCACTGGGAGCACTGGATGCAATAGATGACCCCAACAGACTCTCAAGTGGAGTGTTGCCTAACCTGGAAGGACTGATTGGGGCCCTGAATGGTGGTAAGAGATGAGGTGTAGGGACAGGTGTAGCACTTACGCTTGCAAGGATAAGTGCCAGGTGGAAGATCTGTGGGGAGGGACATGTGGACCAGGCAGTCGTGGAGGGAAGGATCCCTGCGAAAAGCAGAGAGGGAAAGATGTCCTTAGTGGTGCAGTTCTGTTGAAGGTGGCGGAAGTTACAGAGGATAATATGTTGGATCCAGAGGCTGGTGGGGTGATAGGTGAGGACATGGGGGACATGGTCTGTATTGTGGTGATGGGAGGATGGGGTGAGGGCTGAAGTGCGAGAAATGGAGGAGATGCGGTTGAGTGCATCATTGATGATGGCAGAAGGGAAACCACGATTCTTAAAGAAAGAAGACATTTGGGATGTCCTGGAACGGAAAGCCTCATCCTTGGAGCAGATGCGGCGGAGATGGAGGAACTGGGAATAGGGAATAGAATTCTTGCATTTGGCAGGGTGGGAAGGGGTAGTTATGGGAGTCAGTGGGTTTATAGAAGATGTCAGTGGACAGCCTATCTCCAGATGGACCAAGTGAATTTAAGGGCTGGGTGAAAGTTAGAGGCAAAGTCAATGAAATTGACGAGCTCTGCATGGGTGCAGGAAGCAGCACCAATGTAGTTGTCAATGTATCGAAGGAAAAGTTGGGGAGCAGTACCTGTATAGATTTGGAGCATAGACTGTTCCACATAATCCACGAAGAGGCAGGCATAGTTAGGGCCCATGCGAGTGCCCATAGCTACACCCTTGGTCTGAAGAAAGTGGGAAGAGCCGAAAGAGAAGTTATTAAGTGTGAGTACCAGTTCCACCAAACTGAGGAGTGTGGTGGTGTTGGGGAACTGGCGAGGTCTATTGTCCAGAAAGTAGCAGAGGGCTTTGAGGCCTTCTTGATTGAAACATATAAGGATTGGACATCCATTGTGAAAATGAAGCGGTTGGGACCGGGGAACTGGAAGTTATTGAAGAGGTGGAAGGCATGGGATGTATCCCGGATGTAGGTAGGGAGGGACTGAACTATGGGTGACAAAATGGAGTTGAGGTAGGCATATGCAAGTTCGGTGGGACAGGAGCAGGCCGAAACTATGGGCCTACCAGGACAGTCAGGCTTATGGATCTTGGGGAGGAGGTAAAAGTGAGCAGTGCAGTGTGTGGGAATTATGAGATTTTTGGCTGAGGATGGAAGGTCTCCGGAGTTGATAAGGGCAGTGATGGTACTGGAGACAATGGTTTGATGTTTTTTAGTGGGGTCCTGTTCCAGGGGTAAGTAAGAGGAGGTGTCAGAGAGCTGCTGTTTGGCCTCACTGAGGTAGAGGTCTCCGAGAAGGCTGGGAACTGAGGTTGAGGAGGAGATTATAAAAAAAAGGATCATCCATGATTGAATGGCAGAGCTGTCTTGATGGCCCAGATGGCCTAATTCTGCAGTAGTGTCTTATATCTTAAGGTCTTGTAACAGTATTGTCATCAGCAAACTCGTATATGGTGTTAGAGCTGTAGTTATTAATACAGTCATAGGTGTAAAGCGGGTGGAGCAGGGGGCTAAGCACACAGTCCTGTGGTGCACCTTTGCTGATGGAAATGTTCTTGCCAATTTGAACTGACTGAGATCTGCAAGTGAAGAAATCCAGGATTCAATTTCACAAGGAGGTATTTAGGCACAGGTCTTGGAGTTTGCTGATTAGTTTTGTGGAAATTATGGTATTAAATGCTGAGCTGTAATCAATAAGGAGCATCCTTATGACATCTTTGCTGTTCAGATATTCCAGGATTGTGTGAAGGGCCAATGAAATGTCATCTACTGAGGACCTGTTGTGACGGTAGGTAAATTGACATAAATCCAGGTCGTCACTCGGACAGGAGCTGGTATGTTTCATAATCTCAAAGTGGATGTAAGTGTTGACTCTGGTTCTGTCTCAGATTCTGCAACCCTGCTGAATATTTCTGTTATTTTCCAGTTTTGTTTTTTTTGTTGCCTATTTGTTTTCTGTTCCATAGCCAGTGATCTATCCACTATCCTTTTTATTGTATAGCCCTGACTCACAACAGCAGCCTATAACTTCACTCATCTAGTCTGCTGTCCCCACATGCTTCAAATCAGACACAATCATCCCTGTGGCAAAAAACTGTACACCTTCAGAAGTAAATGACTACTGCCTGGTGGCACTAGTGCCAATCATTATGAACAGCTGGTAATAGCACCACTACTAACCACCTACTAACCCACCAAGTGTCTCCTGCCCCTATTTGGTGTTTCTTTCCACACCACTAACCTACTTCTCTCAGCAACTGGGTTGTATTCCATCTGTGCCAGATATAATATGAGCACAATTTCTAATCATGTTTTATCAATGTGGATTTCAACCACACCATCCATTGCTGAGATTCAGGCAACATCATCATTCGCTTGCTGCATGAGCAGATTTTCATTTTGGTCTGGAGCTCTGCTTGCAACCTTGAACCCATGCCTATAGAAGAAGTTTGGATTCTCATGTTTGCTGTTGGTCTTTTTTCATGCTCTCATTGCCCCCCCCCCCCCATTAGCCTTCTGAATTGTTATTATCATCCTGGTTGTGTTACTTGTATGTTCTCCTTCTGCTTTTAATTTTTCCTTTGTTTTTACATCCAATTGAGCAATAACATTAAATATCCATGGAAAATGTAGCTGGGTTATAGCTGAAAATAATTGAAGACTAAAGCCATTTCTTGCTGTTGTTTCTATCCTTTTCACTGATAGTGGTTGGGGAATGAAATGCACTGTTTACACCTTGGTATCACTTACAGCCAGAGTCAGAGTACCTGGGCCCAAAACATCCCTTTTATAAACACTTGCCTTTACCATACTTCTGCTCATTATTTGCCAAAGCCGCCTTTTCTGCTCTTGTTACCTTTTACACTTCACTATTCCAATGTTGTTCTTCCCCCTCCGCTGTCCCCTCTGGTATATTTCTGAATTCTCACTGAATCTCGCTTTCATCAAACTTCAGTGGTTCAATTTTTAAAATTTCCATCCTCCTCTCCAAACTCCTTCCTGGCTTTCCACTCTTCTGCCTCTCAACCAAGCAATCTTTCAAAGTGTCCTACCCTTCCCCAATTCTGGCTTGAGTATTCCACATTTGATCACTGTGCCATTGTTGGCCACACTTTCCGATACCACAGTCCTAAATCCTTGAATTTTCTTCTTTAAATCCCTCTGTTTCTAGACTTTAAAGTGCTGCTTATCATACTAAAGTAGCATGTTAAAACCTCTTTATTCAACTAATCTTTTGATTATGTCTTCGAAAGACATGTGGTTTGATCATTTAGAGTCAGCATATTGAGATCTTGTACGACATTATATGCACTGTATTAATAATGTTGTGATTGTTAACTGTAGTTTTTCAGGGAGAAGCATAATGTCCATCAGGAATGTCCTTAAGCTTGAGAATGGGAAATTTAGAGTGGCTTGTGTGAGTATTATTGCTGTGCTAGAGAGGAAGCTGGATAAATAAAAGTTGTATTACTAGGTTAAATAGGAACTTGCTGGTATGTTACATGAGCTCTAGAAGAGATGAGGTTCATTTCTATAGTATAAATTTCATGTAACATCTTGTTGTGGTCTTTGGCCGGTGGCTTTGGACCCTACACTCTGATCATATATTCTGTCACATGCCATGCATTGAGAATGATGTGGTTATGCTCTGGAATTCTGAACTAATTAGTTCCTTTAATTTTAAACTCAGTAACTTGCTGTCACTCTGCTAATTCTCAGGGTAAAACAAAACATGTATAGCTTTGCATTCATTAAAAATTAAAATCCTATTTATTGGTAGTTTATTTAGCTCAGACAAGTAATTACAGCACCAATTGTAGATAATACACATTGCAACCCAGTACACCAGTGATGGTGGAGTGGGGAAAGGATTTTCTTGGGTGATGGGTGGGGTGCCAATAACACGGTCTGTTTAGTCATGCAAGGTGTAGAGCTTCTGGTGTGATAGAGGTGTGGGCTCTTCAGCCTAACTCGGGGGTCGGCAACCTGCGGCTCCCAAGCCATTTGTGGCTCTTTCACCTCTGTGCTGCGGCTCCCTGTGGCTTTGGGAAATAATTGGTCAGTATTTAATTAAAATGTATTTTATGTTAGTTTGTTAGCTTTTGAAATGTAATTATGGTGATCTTGTACATTTCCTGCCACATCCGAAACGGCTCACAATTAGCCGGCATTCCGGCTAAGGGAGATAGCCTACGGGGGTTTGTGAGTACGCGTCTTTTGCAGCATCTGCGTCCATGGGGGCTGGGTTGAGGGAGGCTTAAAAGCAAGGCTGTTTAGTTCGAATAAAGCTATCTTTGACTGCAGTTTACTGACACCGCTACAACGTGTTTTTATCGCTGGCTGTCCAGACGGAAGGTGCTGAAACGCTTTGTCGCGTGTCTGGAAGAAGTGAAAACTTTCCTGGGCAGCAAAGGGCTCACCTTTCCTGAGCTGGAACAGCCAGAGTGGCTGGAAAAGCTACACTTCATGGTAGACATGACAGCGCACCTGAACACGCTGAACACAGCTCTTCAGGGGAAAGGACGTACAGCCCTGCACATGTTGGAGGATGTTTTGGCATTCGAGCGCAAGTTGACAGTGCTTGCCAGAGATTTACAGAAAGGCACTTTGTCTCACTTCCCCAATTTGAGAGAGTTCAAACAAGGTCACGACATGATAATTTCGGAGTATTTACATTCTGCAATCATCGCAATGCAAACATCGTTTGGGAAACGCTTCTGTGAGTTCAGAGAGGAAAAAAACACATTATCCTTCCCGGTCACTCCCTTAAGCATCGATCCTTCCCTACTGAATACGACTGCATTGGCAGGTGTGAGTCAACCTGATCTTGAGATGGAACTGGCCGACATAGCCGACAAAGACATATGGGTGTCCAAGTTTAGACGCTTGACAGCAGACCTTGAAGATGTTGCCCGTCAGAAGGCCGTTCTTGCTCAGAAACACAAATGGAGTGATATTGAAAACCTCACAGATGACAGCTTGCGATCCTGTGTAAAGATGAAGGTGACATCATACAGCCCTGATGTGCAGACGCTGTGCGCTGAGGTCCAGGAGCAGAAATCCCATTAACCAAGTATGATAAATATTTTAATTGCCTATTATTTTACTTATATTCATATTTTTTCATAGTTCAGTGAAATAGTCCTTTCATTTTTCAGGATGACAGCTGGCTGACGTTATTTTTGGTTTGCTGCTGGCGGAAAATTTAAGTTCGGCGTTTTTCATAAATACAAGAAGGACTCAAATAGACATTGAATATTTTACTTAAAAGTAACTTTCAACCCAACGTCTTTTTTTCGGAGTTCAAAATGTTTTTGTTGCATGCAGAAATGTAATTTCGTTTTCTCTGCAGGAGTTCATCAATTTCATAAATGCAACACATTATAGTTTGTTTATACATAGCATAAAGGCAAAAAAAAACGTTGTATGCAGTGTTATTTCATTTTAAATGTCAAACGGGTTTTGCGGCTCCCAGTGTTTTCTTTTCTGTGGGAAACGGGTCCAAGTGGCTCTTTCAGTGGTAAAGGTTGCTGACCCCTGGCCTAACTCATCCAACCAACCATGATCTCAGTCAAGTTTTCACCCTTTTGGCCCATAGTTTTCTACTACTCCTTTCCTAACCAGATACTCATCTCAGGGTGTTGGTGGAGCTGCAGTTTTCCAGATAAGTGAGAGTATGACCCATAGTTTATATAACGTTTATGTGTCGAGAGATACACTGATTACCACGGGACCCTCCGATTTCTTGTTGTAGCTACGGTATTTATCTAACTGATCACAAGATCACAAGACAAAGGAGCAGAAGTAGGCCATTTGGCCCATCAAGTCTGCTCTGCCACTCCACCATGAGCTAAACTATTCTCCCATCTAGTTCCAATTTCCGGCTTTTTCCCATATCCCTTGGTACCCTGACTAATTAGATACTTATCAATCTCCTCCTTGAACACCTTCAATGATCAGGTCTGCACAGCTGCATGTGGCAACGAATTCCATAAATCCATGACCCTCTGGTTAAAAATGTGGTTGATGTGGTTGAGTTTTTGATCAAAGGTATCCTGCCCCTTTATCTAGAATATTGATGGTGAGGGACAATAGTGGTGCCATTGAATATGAAGGATAAGTGGTTAGATTTTCCCTTGTTGGAGATGGTCGCTGACTTCCACATGTGGTGCAAATGTTACTTGTCACTAATCAGTCCATGTCTGACCATTATCTATAACTTCTTGTGTGCCGCATAGCTCTTTACTTATTTCCTCCATCCATCTGACCAACTGCTAATATGCATCCCAGCCTAGACCACTCCACAACCTCTTGGAGTCCTGATACTCTGTGGGCAAGTTGGTGAGTCTTAATATGAGATCTTGCAACCTGTGGAGATGATTCATCCTTTAGGATACTCCTTGACCATCTCTTCCTGGTCACAGTGTAGGTTCCATCCATCTAGTGGCACAGTCGGTATGGTTTTCAGTGTGTAACAACACCAGTAGAAATGCAGGGAATGTTATCAGCAATTGTACTTGGCTTTTTTTTTAATCTCACTACATGATTAAAGAGTGTGGCTGCCTGTAAAAACGTTTTCATCTTGCATCTGACCTGTGAGGCATGAAAGCCCAAGATCTTCCTCACTGAAAGACAAAGGACCCTATCTCCATGTGCACGAGCATCAAGAAAGCCTGTGTCATTGCCCCACCATTTTTCCCTCTGCAGTAGGATTGGGAAATACAGTGGTGCTTTGCCACTCCAGGAGTGGGGGAGGGTGGGGTGGTTGTCGCCTGCTGGTTTTGAGCTTATCTACTGAACAAATGTGAAACTGTTTAGCCAAGTCCACCTTGTTCAAACCCTCACTGCTGTGTGCAGTTGTTGGTGTTTGCATCTGCTTACGTTCTGAGTTGGAGATCCAAGTTTCTGTAGGTCTGGGCGGCTTTGAGCATGAATACTGAGAAACAATGCTTTCAACAGAATTGGCTTCAAACATGGACGTAACAACAGAAGAGTCAATGTGTGGAATAAAGTTGTAACAAACACAATTGATACTGTTCCATTTAACTTTAACAGAAAGGAGCTTGAAAAATGTGTAGCCAGGAATAAAATTGAGGTGCTGACATCAGTATAATCAATTTTCCCTTTGTAAAGATAAATAATCTCCTGAACATGGGACTAAATAGTTAACCATGCAATCATAATTTTATTTCATACCATTTTAGCCAATTATGTACATCAACAAATGTAAAAGTGTTGCCTGTATCCATCCCACCTTCCAAATCCCGAGTCATAGATGTTTATTTTACAGTACTTGAAATACTTATCCAAGAGAGAGTTTTTTAAATGCAACAAAGCTTTCTGCTGTAACACATACAAAAAATGCTGGAGGAACTCACCAGGTCAGGCAGCGTCTATAGAGAGTAATGAGCAGTTTGGACCGAGACCCTTCATCAGGACTTTTCTGCTGCCTTCTGATTTGGGCAGAGAATTCTGACCTCAAATTGCTCTCATCTCACACCCATCCACCAGTTATTTAAAATCTTTGCTGTGTCTTTGTTCATCTCACAGGTAAAGGATTCTAGTGCTTCCCAGTGTGATTCCTTGTAATCTTACACACCAGGTTTCCTTTCTGTCTCCTTTATGTCAGAGAGAACACCTCAGGCTAACCAGTTCTTTTCTCAAAGCTTATTGTTTTCTGGGGATAATTGAATGCAAGAGATTTGGAAACCATTTTTGAAAGTTAAAATAAATGGACAAGAATACATGATACATAGCTGGATCTTGGAGGTACTTTATGTAGCAGAGTTCCATGTCAAAGCATTGCCATTTGTTTGACACTATGAAAGACAAACTTATATGACAGCTTTCAGACACCAAATCCATTAACACGCTCTGCTGCTGGACTGCAAGCACTTGCAAGCTCATTCAATTTGGTGGAACAAGCTGGAGGAACTCAGCATCTGTCAAAATGAGCAGTCAACGTTTCGGGCCGAGACCCTTTGTCAGGACTGAAGATGGAGGGGGCAGGTGCCCTATAAAGAGGGTGGGAAAGAGAAGGCTGGTAGGTGCCAGGTGAAAAACCAGTAAGGGGAAAGATCAAGGGGTAGGGGAAGGGATAGGTAGGAAACGTTAAGAAGGAATGTAAGGGGAAAGCACTGTGTAGTAGAAGAAGGCAGGATATCATGAGAGAGGTGATAGACAGCTGGAGGAGGAGCCCAGCCCCTTGGCATGAACCCCATATACCGTCTGGGTAGTCTCCAGCCCCTTGGCATGAATATTGAATTCTCCAACTTCCTGTAATTCCCTCCCTCTCCCCCCTTCCCAGTTTCACTCTGCCTCCTCCTCCAGCTTGTTGTATGTGTTGCTTTGACCACAGCATGTGCAGTGCACTATGTTTTTTCAATTTGGTGGAATTTGGCCCCTGGATAAATACAAGAACGGGGAATGTTGTAGGTTTTACTGTATTATGCTTAAAAATTACAATTTTTTTCTTGAATTGTTTAAAAGTTGTTATATTCAAAAAAGAACATTTCCAAAGTTTGAAAACTCCAACAGATTGTAAAGCCCCGCACTTTGTTTTACTGAGACAGCTCTGTGTGGGCAGAGTTTTTTCTGGCCTGACCACTGTTGTGGTTAAACAGCATTAAGCCTCCTTCCATCCAGGCCCTTGCTGATTTCACGATGCATTCTTCCCGTATTTTTGAGCTTGTAGATGTGTACGAGATAATTATGAAACCATTGGCGATACGGGCAGTGATCATCACTTGGCAATGTCCAGGCCTACCTGGCCCAGTGAGTGCAGAGGCATGCAAACAATGTCCAATTAACAATGCCTAAATTTAGTATTCATGCATACTAGTTGCCTATTGTGAAACAATTTCTTATGCACATCAGCACTGAATATCAAAACATTTAAGTGGAAAAAAATTGATTAAGCAATTTCCAGATAAATAATAATTACCATCCTTGGAACGTGACCAGGAATCAGAGGTGAATGCTCATCTGAACATAGTTACCATATTGACCATGAATATGACCAGGAATCAGAGGCCGGATGCTCATATTGCAGCTCAACACAGATGGGACTTTTGACCCATCTAGTCATTGCTGAACTGTCATTCTACCTAGTCCCATCTACCCACTCCCATCCATATACTTATCCAAATTTCTCTTTAATTGAATCCACATTCACCATTTCAGCTGGTAGCCTGTTCTACACTCATACCACTCTGAATGAAGAAGTTCTCCTTAAATATTTCACCCTTTTCCCTTAACCTATGATCTCACCCAACCTCTGGAAAAAACCTGCTCCTATCTATACCCTAGTGATTTTGAATACCTCTATCAAATTTCCCCTCATTTGCCTACACTCCAAGGAGTAAATTCCTAATCTATTTAACCTACCCCTATACATGTAACTCAGGTCCTCAAGTCCCAACAACATCCTTGTAAATTTTCTCTACTCTTTCAATCCTATTGATGTCATTCTTGTACATAGGTGACTAATATTGCACACAATACTCCAAATTTGACCTCACCAACCTTTTATACAAATTCAACATAACATCTCACCTCCTGTACTCATTTTCCAATGAGAACCCACCACCAAGCACAGATTGGGACCTACATTCTATCTGCCAGAAAAAGCTGATTTCCCAGTGGCCACCCATTTTAATTCCACTTCCTATTCCCATTCCAGCATGTCAGTCCATGGCCACCTCTACTGCCGCAATGAGGCCACTCTCATTGGAGGAGCAAGACCTTGTATTCTGGCTGAGTAGCCTCCATCCTGATGGCATGAACATAGATTTCTTGAACTTGTAGTAATGGCTCCCTCTTCCCCCCCCCCCCCCCAACCATTTCCCATTCCCCATTCTTGCCTTATCTCCTGAACTGCAGATAATCTCCCTCTTGGTGCTTCTCCCCCTTCCTTTTTTTTCTTCCATGGCCTTCTGTCCTCTCCTATCAGATACCCCTTCTCCAGCCTTTTATCTTGTTCACCAATTGACTTCCCAGCTCTTTACTTCACCCCCTCCCCCCACCTCTGATTTCACCTATCATCTACTACCTTGTACTTCTTCCTCCCCTCCATCCACCTTCATACTCTAACTTCTCATCTTTTCTCTCCAGTCCTGGTGAAGGGTCTTGGCCCGTAATGTCATTTATTTACTCTTTTCCATAGATGCTACCTGGTCTGCTGAATGCCTCCAGCATTTTGTGTGTGTTTCCTGTAATCAGTACTTTGATTTATACAGGCCAATGTGCCAAAAGAGACCCTATCTTGAGACCCTATCTACCTGGGAAGTCACTTTCAAGAAATTGTGAATCTGTATTCGCAGATCCCTCAGTTCCACAGTACTCCTCAATGCTCCACTGTTCACTGTGCAAGCCCTACCCTGCTTGTCCTCCCACAGTGCAACACCTCACACTTGCCTGCATTAAATTCCATCTGCTATTTTCAGCCCACCTTTCTAACTGGTTCAGGTCTCATTACAAGCTTTGATAGTCTTCTTTGCTGTCCACTATGCCCCCAATGTTGTTGCTATCTGCAAATTTGTTGATCCAATTTACTGCATTATCATCCAAATCATAAATGTACTATAGATGACAAGCGACAGCACCGATACCTGCTGGCCACCACTAGTCAGAGAGACACAACCATCTACCACTCTCAGCTTTCTCCCTCTAAGGCGAAGCCAATGTTGAATTCAGTTGACTACTTCATCCTGAAAGCCAGGTGACTGGCCTTCTGGACCAGCCTCCCATGCGGGAGTTTGTTGAAGGCCTTGCTAAAGTCCACCTGGACCATGGCTACTGCCTTTCCTTCACCTGTTTGCAAATGCAATTCTGCCTGTCAGTTTAAAGAATAGTTTTGGCCTTGGAAAGGTACTGATTGTGGTGCAATTTGTGTGGTGTTCAGTTGGCCAGGTGAGGGGACACTTACCTTTTGATTGTGGGGGTAGGGGATTTGTTGTCTTTGCAGCAGCATTAAAATGCAATACATGATAATAGAAAAAAACATGAATTATAGTACAAACCCCATTTCCAGAAAAGTTGGGATATTTTCCAAAATGCAATAAAAACAAAAATCTGTGATATGTTAATTCACATGAACCTTTATTTAACTGACAAAAGTACAAAGAAAAGATTTTCTATAGTTTTACGGACCAACTTAATTGTATTTTGTAAGTATACACAAATTTAGAGTTTGATGGCTGCAACACGCTCAACAAAAGTTGGGACAGAGGCATGTTACATCACCTTTCCTTTTAATAACACTTTTTAATCGTTTTGGAACTGAGGATACTAATTGTAGTAGACTTGCAATTGAAAACTTTGTCCATTCTTGCTTGATATAAGACTTCAGCTGCTCAACAGTCCGTGGTCTCCGTTGTCTGATTCTCCTCTTCATGATGCGCAATACACTTTCAATAGGAGATAGATCTGGACTGGCAGCAGGCTGTTGTAGCCCGTACAGAATGTGGTCTGGCATTGTCCTACTGAAATAAGCATGGACGTCCCAGGAAGAGACGTCACCCTGATGGCAACATATGTCTCTCTATTTTCCTAATATACGCCTCAGAGTCAATGGTGCCTTCACATACATGCAACTCACCCATGCCATGGGCACTGATGCACCCCCATACCATCACAGATGCTGGCTTTTGCACCTTTCGCTGATAACAATCAGGATGGTCATTTTCATCTTTGGCACGGAGAACCTGATGCCCATTTTTTTCCGAAAACTAGCTGAAATGTGGACTCATCTGACCACAGCACACGGTTCCACAGTCTTTCGGTCCATCTGAGAAGAGCTTCGTCCCAGAGAACCTGCTGGCGTTTCTGCATAGAGTTGATATATGGCTTCCTCCTTGCATAATACAGTTTCAAGTTGCATTTCTGGATGTAGTGATGGACTGTGTTAAGTGACGATGGTTTTCCGAAGTACTCCCAAGTACAGGTGGCTATAATTGTCACAGTAGCATGACGGTTTCTTAGGCAGTGCCGCCTGAGGGCTCAAAGATCACGCGCATTCAACAGCGGTTTCCGAACTTGCCCTTTACACACTGAGATGTCTCTGAATTCTCTGAATCTTTTCACAATGTTATGTACTGTAGATGTTGAAAGACCTAGATTCTCTGCAATCTTGCGTTGGGAAATGTTCCTTTTGAACTGACTAACAATTCGCTCACAAATTTTGGCACAAAGGGGTGAGCCACGACCCATCCTTGCTTGCAAAGACAGCCTTTGATGGATGCTACTTTTATACCCAGTCATGATACCTCACTTGCTACCAATTAGCCTGCTTAATGTGGAGTCTTCCAAACCGGTGTTACTTGAATATGCTGCGCACTTTTCAATCTTATTTTAACTCTGTCTCAACTTTTGTTGAGTGTGTTGCAGCCATCAAATTCTAAATTTGTGTATATTTACAAAATACAATTAAGTTGGTCAGTAAAACTATTGAAAATCTTTTCTTTGTACTTTTGTCAGTTAAATAAGGGTTCACGTGAATTAACATATCACAGATTTTTGTTTTTTTTGCATTCTGGAAAATATCCCAACTTTTCTGGAAGTGGGGCTTGTAAGTATATGTGTATATAATATATATATCAAAAATAGAAATTAAAAAAGTAGTGAGATAGTGTTCATGGGTTCAATGTCCATTCAGAAATCAGTTGGCAGAGCGGAAGCTGTCGCTGAATTGTTGAGTGTGTGCCTTCAGGCTTCTGTACCTCCTCCCTGATGGTAGCATTGAGAACAGGACATGAACATAGATTCTCAGAACAGAGCATCTGTACTTGGAGGAAATTGCTATGAGGGAAGGAATTAAAGATGCATTCAAATGTTCCTTTGAAATGCAACGTGGAATCCATGGCCTTTGACTGTCATGGTAGTGGAAGAGAATGCAAAAGGTATTCAGAATCTTGAATCCATGTATCACAAGCATAGAAGACTGGCATAAATGATGAAATGAGCAAACTGCTTCCTGATCTACCTGTCCATATCGGCCTATCAATTACCTCATAACCCATAAAACTAGAGTGGAAGCAAAGTTCTTGATCAAAAGAAGATTTCTAAAAAAATTGGTGTTATCCAGTCACTTGGTGCCAGTGTAAGGGGTAGTTATCATTAAGACTAGTACAAACAGATTTTAATTGAAGGGGGAGAATGAGGAACAGTATTGTAAATTGTAAGATCCAGGAACAGAAGGTAATTTTAATGCCTCTTTCTGAGTATGTTCTGTACATGGCCTAGCACTTTGCTGTTGAAAATTCATTCAGGAGAATGAGCAAGTTAAAACCTGAGCAACAAAAAAAAACTGCCTATCTTGTTGATTACCATGTAAATCAGAACCATAAATTAAACATTAGTTTCAGAAGTATAACGAGATTTCAAAAGCGTAAAGGTGGATACAGTTGAGATGAAATAATTGATAAGATCAACCCAGGTTGAAAATGAAGAGCTTAGTTTATGAAGTGGCTGTTTAAAGATTGCATCAACATAAATTAATCATCAAAGATCCAAGT
The DNA here is from genome assembly GCF_030144855.1 of Hypanus sabinus. Classification (NCBI taxonomy): domain Eukaryota; kingdom Metazoa; phylum Chordata; class Chondrichthyes; order Myliobatiformes; family Dasyatidae; genus Hypanus; species Hypanus sabinus. Next base: position 14,177,636 of record NC_082722.1, on the reverse strand, counting down.
TTGATATTTATGAAAGAGCAACTAAAATGGGATAGATCAATGAGCCCCTCATCCCTTCTCTGCCATTCAATTAGATCGTAACAGTAATCAACTCCATTTATTGGTGTTACTGCATTCCCTTATCCAATGTAAATCTTTCTGATTCTCAATATACAAGCTTTTGGAATTTGACATTTCACATTTCTATCCTTTTTCTGTGTAAAACAGGGACTATGTCTCTGGAAATAGGTCTTCTGATAGGTAGATTAAGGATTAGGGGAACTAGCTTTAAGGTAGGTCATTTAGGAGCAAAATGGGGAAGTTCTTCATACTAGAATAGAAGACGTATCTATTTCTATCTCATGTTAACATTTGGCAGCTTTTTTTTTGTTATACACATCTTCCAATTTTACTTAATGCAAGCACCATTATTTTCACCAGGATCACAGAACAAAAAAATAAGTCAGAAAGGGAGCTATCTTCCCAATACATTGTTTGTTAGAGCTTGTTCTGAATACTGATGAGCATTGGAAGGATATTTTTTCTTGAATATTTGTGATGCCAAGATGCCACTGGATATCAGGAATCTTAAGTGTGGGGGATAGCAAACACTCATGGAAATGCCCTTGCTAGAAGGACACTTGTGATCTAAAATGATATTTCGAACTTACTACGACAGTAACTCTATTTAAAAATTGATAAACTTTGAAATAAAGAAGTGTGGTTTAGTTAGAACTATTTGATACACAGCAAAATTACTACCTGGAATCTGTAATGAGGAAGCTTTGAAGCAGATAGAATTGGGTGAAATTGAGATATCCGATATTCTAAAATGTGTCATTGGGTCAAAATTAAGGGTCCAACCCTTAAGCAGTTTTAATGATCTCTGAGAGGATTGGGCTTATTGCAGTGACATTGTTCAGGAGTGCTGCACGTTATCTGAAGGCACAGACATAGTTCATCATGGTAAAATGGCAACATTATTTACTGAGAAAAGGAAATCATTGTATGTAGAAATTATGCTGCTGGATGAACTCAGTAGATCAAGTCGCATCTGTGGAGGTAAAAGGGATATAATGATGTTTTGGTTGAGGCACTGCATCAAGATTTGAGATTGAGATAGGGAGGCAAGATCATCGATATGTGTGGGGGAGGATCCAACAACAAATGGGTAAAACCTGATGAGGACAAGAATGATGAACTCATTTGATGGTAGGTCAAATATGATGGTAGAATATAGCATTAATGGTAAGACTCTTGGCAGTGGGGAGGATCAGAGGGATCTCAGGGTCCGAGTCCATAGGGCACTCAAAGCTGCTATGCATGTTGGCTCTGTGGTTAAGGCAGCATATGGTATATTGGCCTTCATCAATGATGGGATTGAGTTTAGGAGCGGAGAGGTAATGTTGCAGCTATATAGGACCCTGGTGAGTACTGTGCTCAGTTCTGGTTACCTCACTACAGGAAGGATGTGGAAACCTTAGAAAGGGTGCAGAGGAGATTTACAAGGATGTTGCCTGCATTGGGAAGCATGCCTTATGAAAATAGGTTGGGTGAACTTGGCCTTTTCTCCTTGGAGCGACAAGATGAGAGGTGACTTGATAGAGGTGTATAAGATGATGAGAGGCATTAATCATGTGGATAATTGGAGGATTTTTCTCAGGGCTGAAATGGCTAGCATGAGAGGGCACATTTTTTAAGATGCTTGGAAGTAGGTACAGAAGAGATGTCAGGGGTAGCTTTTTTATGCAGAGAGTGGTGAGTGTGTGGAATAGGTTGCTGGAGATGATGGTGGAGGCAGATACCATAGGGTCTTTTAAGAGACTCCTGGATGGGTACATGGAGCTTAGAAAAATAGAGGGCTATGGGTAACCCTAGGTAATTTCTAATGTAAGGACATGTTTGGCACAGCTTTATGTGTCGAATGGCCTGTAATGTGCTGTAGGTTTTCTATATTTCTATGTTTCTAACAGGTGAGGGACGGAGGGTGGGAAAGATAGAAGAAAAATGAACAAGAAGAGGGAGAACGTGAATAGATTGGGTATGGGTTACTTGAAAATCGAAAATTCAATGTTCATTCCACTGTGCTGTATGCTAACCAAGTGGAATACGAAGCATTGTTATACTAATTTACCTTTAAGTTGAGCATTGCAATGGAGAAAGCCCAGAACAGAGAGGTTGGGCATTGAAAGGGGAATTGAAATGACATGCAAGCAGAAGCCCAAGATGACCATTGGTCTTGCCAATATAGAAGAGGCCATGTCCCAAGTATGTGCAATAGACCAGGTTCTCAGAGATGCACATGTATCTCTGCCTCACATAGAAGAGCTGGTTTGGTCTCTGGTCAGTGGTGAGGGAGGAAGTGAAAAGACCACCTGTCTTTGCAGGGGAAAATGCCAGGGGATGGGGAGGAATGGATGGGAAGGAATCAGGAAGTCACTGAGAGAATGGTCCATGTGGAAAGTAGAGAATATGCAAGGAGAAAAGTCATTGTGAATGGTGCTGGGATCCTAATGGAGCCAGAAGTCAAAACGATGACATGCTAGATGTAGAGGTTAGTGGTGTGAAAGATGAGGATCTAGAGAACTCTTTATTGTGACTGTGTGTGGTTGGGGCCAGTGGGGAGGAGGTGCGAGGAAGTATGTGGGAAATGGAAGAAATGCATATAAAGGTTTTATCAAATATGGTAGAGAGAAACTTTCTCCAGAAGTCCTGGAACAGAGAGCCTCATCTTGAGAACTGTTGCAGTGGAGAAAGGACTCTTTCTTTTAGGAGGAAGGGTGGGAATGTATGGGTTTGTGATTGATATTGGTGGCTAGTTTGTCTCCTGAAATGGAGACAGATCTAGAAAAGGAAGAGAAGGTGAATTTGAGGACTGTACTGCTGCTGCAAAACAGTAAATTTCATGATTCAGGTCAGTGATAATCAATCTACTTCTGATTCTGAACTGTAGAGTTGATATTCTATTACCTCTATAATGTGTGAAATAATACGGTGGTGAAATAATCAGAACTTGTAAAGCAGCTTTTTGTTATTTATTTCATGAATTTTAATTGCCTGTGGTGTCTCACTGATCGATGTCATAGGACATTTACTTTATTTACAGTGTAGTAATTCCTCTTTACTACCCCATTGCACTCTCCCTCTCTACTCTTCTCACCTCCCATGTCCATGTCTCCCCTCTCTGAGCTGGAAGTGCTGTAAGGTGAAGTAATCATGAGGCATAATCCAGCATTTGTCATTTGAATGTTGAAACCCACAGCTCTACTTCATACAGAGGGTTATCCACCAGATGCCATAGCCCTCTCCTTCACATTTAGTGTTCCCTCCATGACTGCCTGGTTCTGCCTCTCCCAAATCCTCCTCTTTTCATGTCAATTCCTTGTGCAGCCACAGCAGATGCAACATCTGACCTTTTTACATCTTTACCTTCTCACCATCTAGGGACCCAAACAGCTCTTCCAGGGGAAGCAGTGATTCACATGCACTTCCTCCAATTTAGTGCATTGTATTTGCAGTTCAACCGTGCTTTCCTCTACATTGGCGGGGAGCTTAGATTGGGTGGCCACTCCACAGAGATCTCTAATCACTTTGCAAAAGGTTCTACTCCTCTGTTATTTGAATTTCCATTTCACACGCACTCCAATCTCTCTGTCTTCAGGTTGTTAGGTTGCTTCAATAATGCCCTACATAGGTTCAAGAACCAACACCTTATCTCCTATCTGTGTGCATTGCAGTCATTGGCATTTAGTACTGAATTAACAATTTCTGGTAACGTTCCATTTTGTTTTTCTTTTCTGTTTCCGACAACCATGTTTTTTAAAGTACGGTAATTGTTATGTTGATCTGCAGCCTTTTACAGATGTTCTGTCTGTTCTCCACCGTCCTTTCATTACAACCAGCTTTCTTACTTTTTCAGTTCTGATGAAGTGTCCTTATGCTGAAGTGGCAACTGTGTCCCTTTCTTCGCTGAGTCTGTTTGACCTGCTGAATGCTTCCAGTCCCTTCTGTTTTTGCTGTAGATTTCCAGCATCTTCCTCTTTTAATTTTGCTCCAATGCATTCATGAGGCCTGGGGAGGTTACAGAGTTGTAATGTATGCAGTTGGAGTTAAGAAGCAGACTCGGAAAGTCAGGGAAAGGAAGAGGATAGCAGCACTGATAGGGGACTCTATAGTTAGAGGGTCAGACAGGCAATTCTGTGCACACAGGAAAGAAACGTGGATGGTAGTTTGCCTCCCAGGTATCAGGGTCTGGAATGTTTCTGACTGCGTCCACGATATCATGAAATCAGAACAGCCAGAGATCATGGTACGTGTTGGTACCAACGACATAGGTAGGAAAAGAGAAGAGATCCTGAAAACAGATTACAGGGAGTTCAGAAGGAAGTTGAGAAGCGGGACCACAAAGGTAGTAATCTTGGGATTACTGCCTGTACCATGTGACAGTGAGCATAGGAATAGAATCAGGTGGAGGATAGATGCGTGGCTGAGGGATTGGAGCAGGGTGCAGGGATTCAGATTTCTGGATCACTGGGACCTCTTTGGAGGTAGGTGTGACCTGTACAAAAAGGACGGGTTGAACTTGAATCCAAGGGGGACCAAATTCTGGCAGGGAGGTTAGCTAAGGATATTGGGGAGAGTTTAAACTAGAATTGCTGGAAGGTGGGAACCTAACCGAAGAGATGGAGGAAGAGGTGGTTAGCTTGGAGAGTGCGAGAGGGAGGATAAGCAGGTGATAGAGAAGGGACGCGCTACCGATGGTTTGAGATGTGTCTATTTTAATGCAAGGAGTATTATGAACAAAGTGGATGAGCTTAGAGCATGAATCAGTACTTGGATCAGTGGTGGCCATTACAAAGACTTGGATGGCTCAGGGGCAGGAATGGTTACTTCGTATGCCAGGCTTTAGATGTTTCAGAAAGGATAGGGAGGGAGGCAAAAGAGATAGGGGCCTGGCACTGTTGATCAAAGATAGTGTCACAGCTGCAGAAAAGGAGGAAGACATGGAGGGATTGTCTACAGAGTCTCTGTGGGTGGAAGTTAGGAACAGGAAGGGGTCAATAACTACTGTTTTTTTACAGACCACCCAATAGTAACATGGATGTTCAGGGGCAGATAGGGAGACACATTCTGGAAAGGTGTAATAGTAACAGGCTTGTTGTGGGAGATTTTAATTTCCCAAATATCAATTGGCATGTTCCTCGAGCGAGGGTTTAGATGGGGTGGAGTTTGTTAGGTGTGTTCAGGAAGGTTTCTTGACACAATATGTAGGTAAGCCTACAAGAGGAGAGGCTGTATTTGATTTGGTATTGGGAAGTGAACCTGGTCAGGTGTCAAATGACATGAAACTAGTCCCGACAAGGCACAGAGGAGCCAGTAAGGTAATCTGGAACTTGTACGTTCAGATCAGCCAGTCATTGTTCACTTGAGCTTTTATGACCAGTTCACTTCATTGGTGTTCGTGGTAGAGGGAAAAAGATTAATTTGCAGAAAATATCTGCTAAATAGAGACATTCACAATGCAGTAAAATCTAATTTGAAGAAGGAACAAAGAATTTGATGAATAATTAGATCTCTCATTGGGAGAGCATTTTGGAGATAGTGATCACAATTCTATCTGCTTTACCATAGCTTTGGAGAGGGATAGAAATAGACAAGTTAGGAAAGTGTTTAATTGGGGTAAAGAGAAATTTGAGGCTATCAGGCAGGATCTTGGAAGCATAAGTTGGAAACAGACGTTCTCAGGGAAACGTACAAAAGAAATGTGGCAAATGTTCAGGGGATATTTGCATGGAATTCTGCGTAGGTATGTTCCAATGAGACAGGGAAAGGATGGTAGGGTACAGGAACTGTGGTGTACAAAGGCTGTGGCAAATCTAGTCAAGAGAAAAGAAAAGCTTACAAATAGTTTTAAAAAAAGGTAATGATAGAGATTTAGAAGATTATAAAGCTAGCAGGAAAGAGCTTAAGAATGAAATTAGAGCCAGAAGGGGCCATGAGAAGGCCTTGGTGGACAGGATTAAGGAAAACCCCAAGGCATTCTACAAGTATGTGAAGAGCAAGAGGATAAGACATGGGAGAATAGGACCAATCAAGTGTGACAGTGGAAAAAGTGTGTATGGAACCAGAGGAGATAGCGAAGGTACTTAATGAATACTTTGCTTCTATATTCACTACAGAAAAGGATCTTAGCAATTGTAGGGATGACTTGCAGCGGATTGAAAAGCTTGAGCATACAGACTCTAAGAAAGAGGATGTGCTGGAGGCTTTGGAAAGCAACAAGATGAATAAGTCACTGGAACCGGTTGAGATGTACCCCAAGCTACTGTGGGAGGTGAGGGAGGAGATTGCTGATCCTCTGGCAATGATCTGTGCAATGGGGACAGGAGAGGTTCCAGAGGATTAGAGGGTTGTGGATGTTGTTTCATTATTCAAGAAAGGGAGTAGAGATAGCCCTGGAAATTATAGACCAGAGAGTCTTACTTCAGTGGTTGGTAAATTGATGGAAAAGATCCTGAGGTAGGATTTATGAACATTTGGAGGGGCGTAATATGTCAAAGAAAGGTAGGTCGTGCCTTATGAGCCTGATTGAATTTTTTGAGGATGTGGCTAAAAACATTGATGAAGGTAGAGCAGTAGATGTTGTGTATATGGATTTCAGCAAGGTATTTGATAAAGGTACCTCATGCAAGGCTTACTGAGAAAGTAAGGAGGCATGGGATCCAAGGGGACATTGCTTTGTGGATCCAGAACTGGCTTGCCCACAGAAGGCAAAGAGTAGTTGTAGACGGGTCATATTCTGCATAGAGATCGGTGACCAGGGGTGTGCCTCAGGGATCTGTGCTGGGATCTCTACTCTTCGTGGTTTTGATAAGTGACCTGGATAAGGAAGTGGAGGGATGGGCTTGTAAATTTGTTGATGACACAAAGGTTGGAAGTGTTGTGGATAGTGTGGAGAGCTGTCAGAGGTTACAGCGGGACATTGACAAAACTGGGCTGAGAAGTGACAGATGGAGTTCAACCCAGATAAGTGTGAGGTGATTCATTTTGGTAGGTCAAATATGATGGCAGAATATAGTATTAATGGTAAGACTCTTGGCAGTGTGGAGGATCAGAGGGATCTTGGGGGTTGAGTTCAAAGGACACTCAAAGCTACTGTGCAGGTTGACTCTGTGGTTGGGAAGGCATACTGTGATTTGGCCTTCATTAATTGTGGAATTGAATTTAGGAGCTGAGAGGTAATGTTGCAGCTATATAGGACCCAGGTCAGACCCCACTTGGAGTGCTGTGCTCAGTTCTGGTTGCCTCACTACAGGAAGGATGTGGAAACCATAGAAAGGATGCAAAGGAGATTTACAAGGTTGTTGCCTGGATTGGGAAGCATGCCTTATGACAATAAGTTGAATGAACTTGGCCTTTTCTCCTTGGAGCGATGGAAGATGAGAGGTGACCTGATAGAGGTGTATAAGGTGATGAGAGGCATTGATCGTGTGGATAGTCAGAGGCTTTTTCCCATGGCTGAAATTGCTAGCACCAGAGGGCACAGTTTTAAGATGCTTGGAAGTAGGTACAGAGGAGATGTCAGGGGTAAGTTTTTTACGCATAGAGTGTTGAATGTGCAGAATGGGCTGCTGGCAATGGTGGTGGAAGCAGATACGATAGGGTCTTTCAAGAGACTCCTGGAGCTTAGAAAAATAGAGGGCTACGGGTAACCCTCAGTAATTTCTAAGATAAGGACATGTTCAACATAGCTTTGTGGGCCGAATGGCCTGTATTGTGCTGTAGGTTTTCTATGTTTCTAATGTGGATCAAAAAATGAAATTATATTTTTAAAAAAACTTTATAAATGTCAAATAAGATCTTTAATGTTTTGACTGGCTACCTCGTCAATCAGGATGTGTGTATTTTTGGTAATTGAATAACTTGAATAAAGGGAAAGTGCTTTTGGTTGCATGACAGGCCAATCCCTGACTATGTGATAGTCTGTAGTGTGACATTTTTCTTTAAAATCATAATATCACATGAAATTATTTTTTTCTTCTATTTACAGGATAATTGTGACATATTCCTGCCTCCTGTGGACTCAAATTGGCAGGTACAGTAAACCAGGGATCACCAATGTTTTTTGCTCCGCAGACCGGTTTAATATTGACAATGTTCTTGCGGACCAGCCGATTGGGGTGGGGGGGGGTGGTGTTAATCACGACCGGAATATAGGTGATAAGTCAACTATAAGTAATTTATAAGTGGCTAATACACTCAATTTCGTTTCTAGAAGAGTTTATCTAACAAATTTAATATTGAACAGACAGCACATATTTTCCTCGCATGAATATAGTGATAAGTCAATTATAATTCACTTATAAGTCAATAGCATCATAATGTTTTAAGTAATGTTTGGATATTAAACACACACCACATATTTTCCTCGTATGAACATATAAAATCATTGCAACACACCACTATCCCAGTGAGAGCCCTTGGTTTGTTTCCCTGTAACAAGACGGTCCCATCGACAGGTGATGGGAGACAGTGATACTCGAAGGGGGTTCCTTGTGTACAGTCTATTCCACAATTTAGTTTGCATTGCATTCATTGCAGAAAACCCCGCTTCGCAGAGATATGACGGTGGAAATGGAAGCAACGTTTTCAGTGCTTTCGTGGCTATCTCAGGATATTCAGCCTTGACTTTGATCCACAATGCCAGCAGAGATGTAATGTCAAACATACTTTTCAGCCCACCGTCATTTGCAAGCTCGAGGAGTTGATCTTCTTCCCGTGCTGACGTGGATGATTCACCGGGGACATTCACAAATGGGTCACGGACCCATTCCTTTGCACGGCTTGGGTCATTTGCGGTTGGAAAGTAACACTCGAATTCTGTCGACAGCGAAAATAGGTGATCGAGCACCAGCTGTGAGAAGGACAGTGCAGCCTCGGTCTCTCCCAAAATCCCTGCTAATGTTGGGGACATGTCAACTATGCCTCTGTCCACTCACCGTCCCCATAGTTCCAGTTTGGCTTTGAAAGCAGACACTTTATCTGCCAACTTGAAGACAGTTGTCATTCTCCCTTGAAGTGACAAATTGAGTTCTTTGAGCAGGTTGAAGATGTCACACAGATAAGCGAGTCCCGCTATCCACTCTTCGTCACTGAAGTGTGCTCCCAGTAGTGACATTTCCTGAAAGAAATCTCTGTAGTGGCTCTCTTAACTCAAAGACACTGGCCAGGGCTCTCCCCCTCAATAGCCACCTGACTTCAGTGTGTAAGAGAAAGCGTTTGTGCTCTGCATCCATTTCCTCGTAAAGCTGCTCAAACAGACGTGAGTTAAGGGCTTTTGCTTTGATGTGATTGATAACTTCATCAACGCCACTCAATACACTGTTAAGATCAGGTGACATTTTTTGGCGAGCCAGCATTTCCCTGTGTATGACACAGTGTGTAGACTGGCATTCAGGAGCAACCTCTTTGACTCGGGTAGTGAAACCAGGCAGCCGTCCAGTCATAGCTGAAGTCCTGTCTGTGCATATTCCAACACAGAATGAATGACCAGTCCATTTTTTCTGACATGTAGTCATTCAAAGACTTGAATAGTTCTGCCCCAGTTGTGTTAGTTGGCAGCAGCAGTGCACACAAAATATTCTTGTGCACATCGTCTTGAAATATGTATCGCACATAAACCAGCAGTATTGCCTTGTTGTCGACATTGGTAGACTTGTCGACCTGGATGGCATACCATGGTGTCTCCTTAAGCGGTTCCAACAGCTGTGCTTCGATGTCCTCCACTATGTCATTGACTCTTCTTGACACTGTGGTAGCTGAAAGAGAAACCTGTGCCATCTTGTTAGCTGCAGCTTCTCCCACAGTTCATGGTAAATGTCCTTGGCAGCAGGCAGAATCAATTCTTCACCAACAGTGAAAGGCTTCTTCACCTTAGCAATATGGCTAGCCACTAGGTATGACGCTCTCAGAGTGGCAGCATTTGTGGAGGTGGTGGCTCTCAGCACTTGCTTCTGTCCCACTTGCTCAAGTTTTTTCTGTTCAAAAAAACTCAGTGGGTTTGTCTTTAAATGCAGGGTGCTTGGACTCAAGGTACCGAAGCAGTTTTGAGGGTTACTCAAGCAGTTTTGAGAATATATTAGACACCAGAATGTCATTGGATAAATTTTCATCTAGAAGAAGTTTGGACATATGACACATTCCTTTAAGCTGTAGAGATATACAGCACGAAAGCAGTCCCTTCAACCGAAATGTCCCATGCAAAGTGCCCAAATCGTGACTTTAATCAGCTTGCTACCATTTTTGAAGCTTACCTTGCACTTAACCACTCATGCAGTTAATTACTAGAAACGATTCCTTACGAATACTGTTTAAAGAGATCAGCAATATATGTTTATGTGGTTAGTTGATTTTTTGACAATAATTTTGAGTCTGATTAGGGCTGCTGCATTTTTGAGTTGTGTTAAGAAGTCTTCAGGGACAGTTGTCTGAATTCTCACGCCTTGTGCCCCACAGTAAACAGTAACTCTCAGATGGTACTGGTGGGCAAACAAGAGACTACAGATGCTGGAACCTAGAGCAAATAATTAATTGCTTCAGATAAAGCTGTAGTTAAAGTGAAATTATTGATTGTGCATGTAAATTGGATGAGCAGGAACTCAAATTAATGGGATGTGACTAGTGGTAGCTTATGTCGATGTGTGAATTTAATTCAAGTTTACTTTGTAGATGAGGACGTGATTAGTGAAGCCAATGCTTATTGGCCACATCATTATTGCCCATGAGAAGGTGGTGCTGAGTCATTTTGGCAAAGGTAATTCCAGAATGTTGTTGAGCGGGGAATGGATTTTGATCTGTTGGTGATGCAATAGATTTAAGTTAGAGTGGTATGTGACATGGAGGTGCCATATGCCAGTTGCCCTTTACTGTCTGGGCAGTAGAAGGTTAGAGTAACCTTCAGTAAATTGCTGCAGTATGTTTTGGGACTGTGATGGCACTGCATATTTTTCAATGTACATTACAACTATTTTGATGATACAGTGGAAAGCCATGCAATAAATGGTAGCATGGCAGTTAGGGCACACTTCATAGCAGCAGCTGCAAGATCAGGTTCGGCTACCACCACTATCTGTGAGGAGTTTGCACGTTCTCCCTATGGCCATGTGGGTTTCCTCCAAATGCTCTGGTTACCTACCACATTCTAATGATGTACGATTAGAGGTGGTGAGTTGTTAGCACGCTATATTGCTGCTCAAAATACAGTGACACTTGCCCAGCACAATCCTTGCTGAGTTGATTTGACACAAAATGACAAATAAAGTTAATCTCTAAAAAAATAGCATTATAAGCAGTGTAGAACGGAGCATTAAAGTACAAAGAGAAAATAATTTAAGTGCAGAGGTAAAATTGTTGCAAACAGAATTAAATGTAGCAATGCTGAGCTCATGATTGAAACAGGATAGTACATTTTAAATTAGAAAAAATCAGAAGCAGTGGAGATCCAGAGGTGCTTATAAGTCCATATACATAGATCAATAAAAAGTTATTAATGTATAGACAATGAAACAGCAAATGGAATTCTCAACTTGATATGTTCAAAACTGGAATATTGAAGGATTAACTTTTATGTGAAAAAAATTGATTAGGCAACACTTCTAATAGAGTAGTTTAGAACACCACAGCTTAAGGATATATTGTATTAGTCTTGGAGGATGAATAGATTTTTCAGTGACACTTGACTCTGGGGATAAGCTTGTGAGGGGAGACTGTATAGACCAAAAATTTGGAAATACTTGATGGTCATTACCCATGGGACCTGAACTTTTAAATGTTTCTCTTCCACAGATTTTGAATGACCTAAAAAGTAATGCCTGCTGTTATTTTAAATCTCCAGCATCAACCACATTTTGTTCTTGTATCCCATGGATTTTAAAAGAGCATGTCTTTAAATTGTACTCTTAAAGAGAAACTATTTCTGTTAATTGGGTCTGTGAAGTTTTTGAGAAATAAAGTTAGGACTCTTAGGACATTTGAAATTTGTAACTGGCAACCACTTACTTCTGTAATATTTTTTAACTTTAAATTTGATATTTGGTAATTTTTTGTTAGAAAGGGATCTAGTGCTTTCCTGGCATAAATGATGAATAAACTCTTCTCTGGCCAGTACCTGGCTGGAAGTCCAAGAACAGTTTGTCAAAACTGTCCCTTCCTTGGACAGTTACTCATGTTTATTACGTTTACAGTTTGTCAAATTTTTGTGAGTCAAAGATATTAAGAGAAATGTAAGTTAACCATGATTTCATTGAATGTCAGGATAGGGTCACTACTGTGAGCGGTTATTGTTCCTTTGCTTCCATGTTTCTAAATGTATGGAATGCCTCAGGAACTCTGTCAGATTCAGATTCATTTATCACTTATCATTGAAACATTCAGTGAAATGTGTCATTTGTGTTAACAACCAACACACCTGACGATATGCTGGGAGCAGCCCACAAGTGTCGCACATTATGTGGTTTTTCATAAGCCTAAATATACTTTATTATGTATGTTTCCATATTTTTTCAAGGTTGGTTTTGCTAGCATCTCACCAAATGGCAAAAGCCAATGAAAATATCACACCTGTGATAACTACAGTAATTGTCAGTGCACCCATACTTACAGATATTCTTGGAGGAGTTGACCAGACTGATTAATTAGTTTTTAAAGTTGATTTTAGAAGCTTTTGAGTCAAAAATATGTCTATGATATTCATCCCCGTCTTAGTTATCTGATTTGTCCTATTTTTACACTCCAAAAATAGCTGCTTCACCATGCTCAAATAAAAGCTGAGTTTTTAACAAACATAACTCAATCTGTACCATTACATGGCCATTAGCCATATGCATAGATCCAAAGACTCCTTGATAAGCAGGAGAATGTTTTTATTTCCAGCTTGACATTTAGCATTTGAAAATGGTCAGAGAAGTTCCTGAACATGTTCCTGGAAGAGATGTTTTTTTCCCCTTCCTGCATCTTTGTAGTGTTACTCGTTAATATCATTAAATAATATCATTAGACTGTGGGTGTGTATGTTTGTATGTTTGCTCATTTGGAAGCCTTGCTGTGCCAGCATTTTCTTGGGACATATTGGAATCTTTACATGGAGATGCTTGGCAGATCATTATCCATCAGGAGATCTCACTGTAGTACGTAATAAATTAATACTGATACATTGTCACCTCAAATTATGAGGCAAAACAATAAGCTGAACATTCAGTGCGACAATCTAAAAATAATTCTGATGCAAATGGCCATTGGTCTTAATTGGTAAGAACAGTGGCTTTCCTTATTGAAAACAAGCATTATTTTGAATTTCAACTCTATTTAATGCAGCCTCATAAGTTAATTTCTGCCTTCAGTGTTAATATAACTTGTCCCAGTTTACAGGTGCTAATAAGATCTTTTTATTTGGATGGCGCAATGGGTACAAACAAATAATAATAATAATAATAATAATAATAATAATAATAATAAAATAATTTAAAAAGTAACATGGCTTTTCTATATAAGGAAATTGCCTGTGTTTATTTGAAATCTTGCAAGTCTTCAGGAAAACATTTTGGAGTTAATGGACTCGTTTAAAAGTGTAGGCAACATGTATTCCAGTAAAAGCAGCAGCTGATTTAGATACACATAACTCCCACAAACAGTAAAATATTAATGAGCAGACAATTGATTTTGATAAAAAATTTAGAGATGCAACACTACAGTGAGTTACGAGGATTGTTTGGGCACAAAATGCCTTGCCACACACTGCAAAGGCTTTTAATCAGGAGGCAGACTGATTTAGGACAAAGGTATTTTTGCAAGAAATATCTTTTGCAAGAGACTTACAGGACAGATTTCAACAGTCCGATGCATCCCTACCAAATTTGATTGAGCTTCCAGGTTCACAAAAGCAGAGCTTCACGTGATGGATTGTGACTTCTTGTTTTGTCTTTTGGCATCACTGAATGTTTCCTTCGCTTTCCTGTTGTTGAAGTATTATATCCAATTCTGCACAACACAGTTGAAGAAGGATATGAAGTCTTTGGTGAGGTTGTGTAAGAGATTTACTGGAATAGTTCCATGAATTGGGGTTGGACTCGAGACGTGTTCTCCTTCCAGCACGAAAGAATAGAAGGAAATTTCATATCCCCTTAAAATCATGAAGAGTAAATAAAGGAAATCTGTTACTGGTGTCAATATCAAAAGGACTAAAAATCAGAATTACCTGTAAATGAACAAGAGCTGTTAGGAAGAAAAAGTTCTCTCACACTAGACATGTTAAGTAAGATTTATTATGCTCTTCCCTGCAGGCTGGCAGTAGTACGTTTTTACAGGCAACACGTTTAACGATTGGAGGAGAGGAGGGCCAGGAAGTTAAATGAACCAGATTTGTTCTTGAAAGGGCCAGTGTAGACAATGGACTGAATAGCCTTCTCACTTCTGTGCTGATTCAATGGTGCACACAAGGACATTTTAATAATCACTGATAGTCTTCCAGTAGTTTTCAGAAAAAAATATAATTTGGGAAGGCTGTTTAAACATTGGGTACTTTTACAATGCTCTCTTCAATTTTGCCCCATTTGACCACCCTTTAACCCCAGGATAGCATTTAGTGGCTTAGGCTAATTATTTCCTGACTTATTTGTGAGATGCTGTCACTACTGTTACAACATACTCTAATCTAGGCTGACCTGAGATCAGACATCACTCCTAGATTTAATTTTATTATTTCATTTACCTGTTACAAAATTAGATTTGTAGCACAAGGTTATAATAATGCACATTTAAGATTTGGGAGGAAAAAACATTTAAGAAAACCTTGGACAGGTACATGGATGAGAGGGGTATAGAGGGATATGGTCCAGATGCAGGTCAGTGGGACTATGTGGAGAAATGGTTCAGCACAGCCAAGAAGGGCTGAAGGCTGAATGTACTCATGTAAACAGTTAGAAGTTTTATCACTCCAGCAGCAAGGATTGGAGATTAAATTATTTCTGGAAGCTGGCATTTCTAGAGTTTAACAGAATTTTGCTTTTATTTTTGTTTTTGTGATGGTCCCTTGTGTACTGATAAAGAACTTTTGTCTATCCATCTTTCAGATATTCAAAAGCAGTTCACAGTCAGTTATTTAGTTTAATGTATGTAAAGAAAGCAACCAACTTTCGCCAGTGGTAGTTACAGTGCATTGAAAAAGTATTTAGCCCCCACAGCTATTTTCACATTTGCTGTCATATTTTCTGAATTTAAAATTTATTGAAGTAAGATTATTTGGACTAATCTACATTGTGCATTGTCAAATCAAAAGAAAAATTCCAAAACCTGTCAAAATTTACTCGAAGTTATAAACCACAATTGGAAGGCTGAAGAAGTATTCATTCTCTTTACAATTACTATGCTAACTTGCAATACTGTAATAACCTTAACAAGTCATCCAGCTTGTTAATGTGGAAAATTGGGGGTCACTTGCTTTCAGTGAATTCATATGAATCGAATACGCCCTCTCTCTGTGAGCTCTGACAGTATGGTAGATTTTCAACAGACCAAACCAAAATGAAGATAAAAGTGCATTTAAGACAAGTCAGGGAAATGGTAATAGAGAAGCACAAATCTGGGGAAGGGTACAAGAGCCTCTCAAAGACACTGAACATACCTTGGAGCTCAGTGCAGTCCATCATAAAAAATATGAATCCGCAGGCAAATTGTCAGAAGATGCTGTAAAGATGTGGAAGAAGGTTATGTGGTCAGATGAAACTAAAGTGAAACTTCTTGGCTTCAACATTAAGTGATATGTTTGGCACAAATCTGATACTGTGCATTAGCCAGGTAACACCATCCCTACTATGAAGAGAAACCATGGAGAGCTTCAAATAAAGAAAATTGATGTCCTTCAGTGGCCTAGTCAGAGTCCTGACCTTAACCCAATCAAACATCTCAAAATTGCTGTTCATGCCCCTCCCCAGTAACCTGGCACAGTTTCGGCAATTTATTAAGGAGGAATAGGCAATCATTGGTCCATAACGTTGTGCAAAACTTGTAGAAACTACTGACTGTAGTAGCTGCAAGTGGTGGTTCAACTAGGTACTGAGCAAAGGAGGATGAATACTTTTGAACTGGTGACATTTCAGTTTTTTGAATATTTGGTTCTTTATGTTTTACTTTTTTCCCTTTTATTTGGCTCTGCTGTGGGAAAAAAAGGAGCAATTAACAAGGGCACGTTCTCCTAGAGAGGATGCTGACATTATTCTTATAATGAATTTGGGGGATTTTGCAGAAACAGTATATAAAGCATTTTTCCAGTGCTTTAAAGTGCCTGCTGTTAATAGTGCACGTCTCAGTAGCGCAAGGGAGGAGAGAAATCATTGGTGCCCAATGGACCATGAGTCTGGTGTTTTAATTTTCATGATGCTCATTTTCTCATTGACCAAAGGATGCACTGGTGCATTGAAGGGGGTGTTCAATCTCATTGTCAATGTCTTGTCTTTGTTCAGAAACAGCTCCCACGATCAAGTGGCCTACATTTCCCACAAATCCTTATTTTTAGAGCAGTGGGGACAGATAGGTAGAGGACCTCAATTGCACAGATGTTGAGTGCAAGGTCTCTCCTTTTGTATGCTTTCGTGAATGAGATCATGATGTCTTCGATATCAGCTTCTGAGCCTGCAGATTAGAACCAAGGAGGTGTCGTGAAAACTGGAGGTTTGGGGGCTCTGGTAGTTCGATTAGGATCTGTAGCTTTGGGGGCATTAAATCCATGCAGTTTGCCGAGGGGTGGGCACCACTCCAAAGATGGAAAGCATTTTTCTAAGGTAGGTCCTTAAAAAAAATCAAAACATTGGAGCAGATACATAATTGACACTTCAAATGCACAAGTATGTTAGACATCAGGGTAGCCATGCACTGTAATTTCTGTATTGATGAAAACTAAACTATATGACCCAATTTCTAGGCAATGATGGTTCTAAAAGGGAAACATGGAGCCCTTTCTTAACTCAGATGGTGGTTAGTAAATGGAACTTGAAAGCACTGGAAGAGGTTGAATGAAATGATTTGGAAGCCTTCAAGAAAAAATTAGAGGATGCATGAAAGAAAAGGAAACTTCAAGACATGCTAAAAGGTTGAGATAAAGTCAACAGGATGGGAGAAGGCTCAGGTTTAAATATGTGTTTAGGCTAGGTCAGCCAAGTGACCAATTCTATGCTTTACATCCCATGTACTTATGTGGACAACGATTGACAAAAGAGAAATATTCACATAGAAACATCGAAAATAGGTTCAGGAGTAGGCCATTCAGCCCTTCGAGCCTGCACCGCCATTCAGTATGATCATGGCTGATCATCCAACCCAGAACCCTGTACCTGCTTTCTCTCCATACCCCCTGATCCCTTTAGCCACAAGGGCCATATCTAACTCCCTCTTAAGTATAGCCAATGAACTGGCCTCAACTGTTTCCTGTGGCAGAGAATTCCACAGATTCACCACTCTCTGTGTGAAGAAGTTTTTCCTCATCTCGGTCCTAAAAGGCTTCCCCTTTATCCTTAAACTGTGACCCCTTGTTCTGGACTTCCCCAACATTGGGAACAATCTTCCTGTCTGTCCAATCCCTTTAGAATTTTATACGTTTCAATAAGATCCCCCCCTCAATGTTCTAAATTCCAGCGAGTATAAGCCTAGTTGATCCGGTCTTTCTTCATATGAAAGTCCTACCATCCCAGGAATCAATCTGGTGAACCTTCTTTGTTCTCCCTCTATGGCAAGAATGTCTTTCCTCAGATTAGGGGACTAAAATTGCACACAATACACCAGGGGTGGTCTCACCAAGGCCTTGTACAACTGTAGTAGAACCTCCCTGCTCCTGTACTTGAATCCTCTTGCTATGAATGCCAACATAACATTTGCCTTTTTCACCGCCTGCTGTACCTGCATGCCCACTTTCAATGACTGGTGTACAATGACACCCAGATCTCATTGCACCTCCCCTTTTTCTAATCGGCCACCATTCAGATAATAATCTGTTTTCCTGTTCTTGCCAATAAAGTGGATAACCTCACATTTATCCACATTAAATTGCAAGTGCCATGAATTTGCCCACTCACCTAACCTATCCAAGTTACCCTGCATCCTCTTAGCATCCTCCCCACAGCTAAGACTGCCACCCAGCTTTGTGTCATCTGCAAACTTGGAGATGCTGCATTTAATTCCCTCATCTAAATCATTAATATGTATTGTAAACAACTGGGGTCCCAGCACTGAGCCTTGCGGTACCCCACTAGTGTTACGAACCCCGTAACTGTGTCACTTACCAGCAAAGATAGAGAGGTCCGTTGAAGTCTGATGGTACTATTTTTAACAGTATTTATTGATAAAGAGACACAAAAATAAGATCAATGCAATCATACAGATAATATACGTCATCAATACTAAATCTAAAAGCGCAGGTATAATAATAATCAATAAAAAATAGCTCTATCGTTGTCTAGGGGATAATGTATTGTCCGATGGAAATATAAAAGTCACTGTTAGTTTGTTCAAGCTGCAGCGTTTTGGGGTTGAGAGAGAGACGGGTTAAACTTGCCCAGTTCTTTTATGATGCCAATCCTTCGAGTCGTGGGGAGTTGGTTTCCCCGTTGTTAGCTAAAAGCCGTTTTTCCGTGGTAAAAGCCACCGGTTCCGGGCAAATGGAACCAAACGCACATGGCCTCCTCCCAATGGCTTCCGCTATTACGGGATCGCTAGCGTTTCTTCTGGTGCGTCTGAGGGGCTGTTCCCACAGACCCTCTTTTATCCTGACTCACAGGGTCTCAGATGTCAATCAAGTTGGGGGTGATGCAATCCCTCCCTCAACCAGCCCACTTTGCCTGAGGGCTTCCACGTAGCACAGTATTGTAATACACAAATTCGTCTTCAAGAGACAATGGCCATGTCCTGTAGCTTTATATCGCTGAGGGATCGAGACATTCCGCGCGTCTCGCTCTCATTTCCTGGGTCTCCTGACCCAAATCAATAGTGATCTTGCGATTCTCGCAAAGGAGGGGGCTACCCCGCACCCTTCGGCCCCTCAGAGCTGTGGTACATGCATAACACTAATCACTGCCTGCCATTTTGAAAAGGTCCCGTTTATTCCCACTCTTTGCTTCCTGTCTGCCAACCAATTCTCAATCCACATCAATACCATACCCCCAATACCATGTGCTTTAAGTTTCCACTCTAATCTCCTGTGTAGGACCTTGTCAAAAGCCTTTTGAAAAGCCAAATATACCACATCCACTGTTCTCCCCTACCCACTCTACTAGTTACATCCTCAAAAAATTCTATAAGATTCGTCAGACATGATCTTTCTTTCACAAATCCATGCTGACTTTGTCCGATGATTTCACCGCTTCCCAAATGTGCTGTTATCACATCTTTGATAACTGACTCTAGCATTTTCCCCACCACAGATGTCAGGCTAACCAGTCTATAAGTCCCTGGTTTCTCTCTCCCTCCTTTTTTTAAAAGTGGGGTTAAATTAGCCACCCTCCAACCCTCAGGAACTAATCCAGAATCTAAAGAGTTTTGAAAAATCTAAAGAGTCTGCACTCTGGGATGCAGACCATATGGCCCTGGGGATTTATCTGCCTTTAATCCCTTCAATTTACCTAACACCACTTCCCTACTAACATGTATTTCCCTCAGTTCCTCCATCTCACTAGACCCTAGGTCCCCTAGTATTTCCGGAAGATTATTTATGCCCTCCTTAGTGAAGACAGAACCAAAGTAGTTATTCAATTGGTCTGCCATGTCCTTGTTCCCCATGATCAATTCACCTGTTTCTGACTGTAAGGGACCTATTTGTCTTAACCAATCTTTTTTCTTTTCACATATCTATAAAAGCTTTTACAGTCAGTTTTTATGTTCCCTGCCAGCTTTCTCTCATAATCTTTTTTCCCTTTCCTAACTAAGCCCTTTGCCCTCCTCTACTTCACACACAAGATGCACTCCCATGCTGAAATGCAGACATGAAATGTGACAAACTGGGGAAACTTACAGCTGTCTGACAAGATGCTATAGTTTGGATGTCTGTTTTAAAACTCCAATGTTATTTTTCTGCAGATTGCAGTAGAGGTGAAAATAAAGCAGTTGCTATAGTGAGCAATGCCAGCTTAACAAATTTTAAATGTTCCTAACAACTCTGACAATTTTCATAGCTATGTGTATGTGAGCTTGGTAAATACAAATATAGACAAAATAACATTCAATTTTAAACAATACCAACAGACTTTTAACATAAATTTGGTTAGAAGAAGAGGCATAGATTTAGCATTACAATGATAGCAGGGCCTATGGAACAAACACAAGATTCTGCAGATGCTGGAAATGCAGAGCAACACACACAAAATGCTGGAGGAACTCTGCAGGTCAGGCAGCATCTATGGAGAGGAATAAGTAGTTGACGTTTCAAGCCAAAACCCTTCCATCAAGTCTGGAAAGGAAGGGGAAAGAAGCCAGAATTAGAAGGTGGAAGAATGGGAATGAATACAAGTTGGCAGGTGAGTAGGGAAGTGTGTGGGTGGAATAAGCTACCAAATCCATTGGGACTGCCTGCCCTGAACACACAATTGCCTCAGTTGATAGCTACTGTAATATCAACTAAGGGTTCAAATAATTGGGTCAGTTGCCTGGAAGCACTAACGTTGCTTTGAATGAAGTCTGAGAGAGATCATCGATATGGGCACTTGTTCAATTCAATTTGCATCAAATAAAACCATAAGACACGAGCAGAATTAGGCCATCTGGCACATTGAGTCTACTCCGTCAGTCAATCATGGCTGATCCTCTTTATTATTCTTCTCCTCCACCCCAGTTCCCGGCCTTCTCCTCGTAACCTTTGATGCCATGTCTAATCAAGCACCTTTCAATCTCTGCCTTAAATACACCCAGTGACCTGGCCTCCACAGCTGAATTTGGCAACAAATTCCACAAATTCACCAGCCTCTGCCAAAAGAAATGTCTCTGCATCTCTGTTTTGAAGGTACGCCCTCTATCCTGAGGATGTGTCCTCTTGTCCTAGACTCTTCCACCATGGGAAATATCCTTTACACATCTAATGTCTAGGTCTTTTAATATTCAAAAAGTTTCAATGAGATGCCCCTCATCCTTCTGAATTCCAGTGAGCACAGACCCAGACCCATCAAATGTTTCTTGTATAATAACCCTTTCATTACTGGAATCATCCTTGTGAACCTCCTCTGGACCTTCTCCAATGCCAGCACATCTTTTCTAAAATGAGGGGCCCAAAACTGTTCACAATACTCAAGGTGAGGCCTCACCAGTGCCTTATAAAGCCTCAGCATCACATCCTTGCTCTTGTATTCTAGACCTCTTGAAATTAATGCTAACATGGCATTTGCCTTCCTCACCTCCGACTCTACCTGCAAGTTAACCTTCAGGTGGTTCTGCACAAGGACTCCCAAGTCCCTCTGCATCTCAGATTACTGGATTTTCTCCCTGTTTAGAAAATAGTCCGCACATTTATTTCTACTACCAGAGTACATGACCATGCATTTTCCAACATTGTATTTCATTTGCCACTTTTTTGCCCATTCTTCTGCATCCTACCTATTTCCTCAGCACTACCTACCCTTCCACCAATTTCGTATCATCTGCAAACTTGACAACAAAGCCATCTATTCCATCATCTAAGTCATTTATATACAGCATAAAGGAAGTGGTCCCAACACCGACCCCTGCAGATCACCTCTAGTCACTGGCAGCCAACTAGAAAAGGATCCTTTTATTCCCACTCACTGCCTCCTACCTATTAGCCAATTCTCTAACCATGTTAGTAACTTTCCTGTAATATCATGGGCTCTTAGCTTGGTAAGCAGCCTCATGTGTGGCACCTTGTCAAAGGCCTTCTGAAAGTCCAAATATATAACATCCACTGCATCCCCTTTATCTATCCTACTTGTAATCTCCTCAAAGAATTCCAACAGGTTCATCAGGCAGGATTTTCCCTGACAGAAACTATGATGACTTTATACCAGCTTGTCCTGTGTCACCAAGTATTCCATCACCTCATCCGTAACTATTGACTCTAACATCTTTCTAACCACTGTCAGGCTAGATGGTCTATAATTTCCTTTCTACTGTCTTCCTGCTTTCTTGAAGAGTGGTGTGACATTTGCAATTTTCCAGTCCTCTGGCACCATGCCAGAGTCTAAATGTGAACAAGCTCTCAGCTCCTAGTTTGTGTGAGGCTGGAGGGGGGTATGGAGGGAGTAGACTGGAGGCATGATTTGTGTTGACTTTTTCAGTTAATTATTATGGTTATTCTGTCAAGAGTATAGCTAATTAAGCTGAGAGTTTCCAATTGGTTAGTTATCTAAAAGCACAGCTGCTAATCAGAGCAATGAAACAATAACATCTTCCAGAATCAGATGGATTCTGGCAGGTTGAGTCAGCACCAGACAAGCCCACTGCTGTCGTTTCTAGGGGGAGAGAAAATGTGATGAAGACCAGATATTCCTGTCTGGTCGTAATTGCTCCTTTTACTTAAAGCAATCAATATTTTAGAAGCATAGAAAACCTACAGCATAATACAGGCCCTTTGGCCCACAAAGTTGTGCCAAACATGTCCCTAACTTAGAAATTATTATGGTTATCTACAGCCCTCTATTTTACTAAGCTCCATGTACCTATCTAAAAGTCTTTTAAAAGACCCTATCGTATCTGTCTCCACCACCATTGCCGGCAGCCCATTCCATGCACTCATCACTCTCTGAGTAAAAAAAACTTACCCTTAACATCTCCTCTGTACCTACTCCCCAGCACCTTAAACCTGTGTCCTCTTGTGGCAACCATTTCAGCCCTGGGAAAAAGCCTCTGACTAACCACTCAATCAATGCCTCTCATCATCTCATAAACCTCTATCAGGTCAACTCTCATCCTCCGTCGCTCCAAGGAGAAAAGTCCGAGTTCATTCAACCTATTCTCATAAGATATGCTCCCCAATCCAGGCAACGTCCTTGTAAGTCTCCTCTGCATCCTTTCTATGGCTTCCACATCCTTCCTGTAGTGAGGCGACCAGAACTGAGCACAGTACTCCCAAGTGGGGTCCGACCAGGGTACTATATAGCTGCAACATTACCTCTCAGCTCCTAAATTCAATTCCACAATTGATGAAGGCCAATGCACCGTATGCCATTTTAACCACAGAGTCAACCTACGCAGCTGCTTTGAGCATGCTATGGACTCGGACCCCAAGATCCCTCTGATCCTCCACACTGCCAAGAGTCTTACAATTAATACTACAGTATATTCTCCATCATATTTGACCTACCAAAATGAACCACTTCACACTTATCTGGGTTGAACTCCGTCTGCCACTTTTCAACCCAGTTTTGCATCCTATCAATGTCCTGCTGTAACCTCTGACAGCCCCCGACACTATCCACAACATCTCCAATCTTTGTGTCATCAGCAAACTTACTAACCCATCCCTCCACTTCCTCATCCAGGTCATTTATAAAAATCACAAAGAATAAGCCTTGCATGGGGTACCTTATCAAATGCCTTGCTGGAATCCATATACACTACATCTACTGCCCTTCCTTCATCAATGTGTTTAGTTTCATCCTCAAAAAATTCAATCAGGCTCGTAAGGCTCGACCTGCCCTTGACAAAGCCATGCTGACTACTCCTAATCATATTATACCTCTCAAAATGTTCATACATCCTGCCTCTCAGGATCCATCAACATCCCAACCACTGAGGTAAGACTCACTGGTTTGTAATTTCCTAGGCCATCTCTACTCCCTTTCTTGAATAAAGGAACAACATTCGCAACTCGACCATCGCCAGAGGCTCAGCAATCTCCTCCCTCGCCTGGGGTACATCTCATCCTGTCCTGGCAACTTATCCAACTAGACGCTTTCCAAAAGCTCCAGCACATCTTCTTTCTTAATATCTACATGCTCAAGCTCTTCAGTCTGCTGAAAATTATCACTACAATCACCAAGATACTTTTCCATAGTGAATACTATAGTAAAATATTCAGAAAGTACCTCTGCTATTTCCTTCAGTTCCATACACGTTTTCCCACTGTCACACTTGATAGGTTCTATTCTTTCATGTCTTGTCCTCTTGCTCTGGACTTACTTGTAGAATGCCTTGGGGTTTTCCTTAATCCTGTCCGCCAAGGCCTTCTCATGGCCCCTTCTGGCTCTCCTAATTTCCTTCTTAAGCTCCTTCCTATTGTAATCTTCTAGATCTCCAATATTGCCTAGCTCTCTGAACCTTTTGTAATCTTTTCTTCTTGATTAGATTTATTACAGACTTTGTACACCACAGTTCCTGCACCCTACTGTAACTTACCTGCCTGATTGGAACATACAAATACTCCACACAAATATCCCCTGAATATTTGCCACATTTCTTCTGTACTTTTCCCTGAGAACATCTGTTTCCAATTTAAGCCTCCAGTTTCCTGCCTGATAGCCTCATAATTCCCCTTACTCCAATTTCTAACTTGTCTCTATCTCTCTCCAATGCAATGTGTGTGTTGCCACAGTCATCAAGTTGTAATGCTTTGACAGATTTTGAGGAGGCACCCTTGTCAGATTTGTGTCAATCCCGAGCAGTGATCATCTGCCACAAATGAGTAAAACAGAAACTTACTGTGTAGTAGAATAGCTGTTGAATGTGTCGAGAGGAATGAGTTAAGGATGGACTGCAGCAAGGAGAGAGCATTAAGCATGTCAGGTGGGGGTGGATTGATTTAGGGCGGTGGAATAAAATTGTTTGGTGGGAAGCAGGATTCCAGAGTTTAGTCAGGTTGATAGGGTGCCTAGTGGTGAAGTTGTCAGGGAGCCATTGAGGGTAGGGATCTGGGCAAATAATGGGTATTAACATGGAGTCAAAAGAGGTGTGATTGAAGATTTTGGCAGGGACAAATTTATCTTTGGGTAGTAGCCCAGAAAATGTCAGGTCTCTAAGTATTGAGGTAATAGACGAGTTGTGTTTCAGTGCCTGAAAATCTTGCTATTTTGGGACCTAGCACAGATAATATACTGAGGCAAAGGAGCATCTGATAGGGTAATATGGAATAATGAGGGGCACAGAGATAGTGACAGCTTTCCTCATTGGAGTAGTCAGAAACCAGAGAGCACAGGTTTAAAGTGAGGAGTAAAAAGTTGAGGAGATTTGGGGATTTGTTTCTTTTTACCCAGAAGTTTAATCTGGACATACTGCCTGGGAGGCAATAGAGACAGGTATATTGACAACGTTTAAAATGTTTTGGGATGGGCACTTGAATCAATAAGGTTTAGCTACACCATCTATTCTGTCTGGGTAGCCTCCAGTATGATGACATAAGTATCAATATCTCCTTCTGGAAAACACCCCCCACCCTTTTCCCCACACTGACCTTTTCCCTCTTTTCATCTGCCGATCAGCTCCCTCTGCATCCCCTTCTCTTTGTCCTATGATACATTCCCATTTCCGATCAGATTCCTCCTTCTTCAGCCTTTGACCTTTCCCACTCACTTGGCTTCACCTTTCACCTTCCAGCCAGCCTCCTCCCCTTCAATCCACTTTTTTATTCTGCCATCTTCCCTTCTCAGTCCTGTAGAAGGGTCTCAGCCCGAAACGTTGACTGTTTCCTTAGATGTTGGTTGACCTGCTGAGTTTCTCCAGCATTTTGTGTGTGGATTTCTAGCATCTACAGACTTTCTTGTGTTTATAATAAGTTTTTGAAGACTACAGCTAAGTTCTGGTAGATGGGATTAGTACAAATGTGTACTTAATGATCATCCATGGACATGGTGAGCCAAAGACTTGTGTCTTAGTCAATTTATACTTATGATGGATTGGAGGGTACGTGAACACATTTCTACAAATGGCAGAGCAAGATAATTATAGCCATTAAGAAAGCACAAGTGGATATGTAGCTTTATAAACAAGGACGTTGACATAAACATTTCAAAGTCCCTTACAAATACTGTATTCTACACAGTGCAGCAACTGATGAACATAACATTCAGCCCTTACAGTGTAGTCCTCTTCACTAATCACTGTAGACAATACAATACAGCCTTAATAAATAAAGATTTGCAGGCTCGAGTCTCTGTTAAATCTTTATGTGCACCTGGGTCATTACAACACACTGCATTTATAGCCATTCATAACTGCTAGCTTCTGTCCAGGTAAACTTTCCCAGCTGCATTCAGCACCTTGTGGTAAGCCCCACACAAACACGAGAAAATCTGTAATACTGGAAATCCAGAGCAACACGCACAAAATGCTGGAGGAACTCAGCAGATCAGGCAGCATCTATAGAAATGAGTAGATAGTCAGTGTTTCTGGCCGAGACTCTTCTTCAGGACTAGGAAGGAAGGGGAGAGGTCAGAGTAAGAAGGTGGAGGGAGGGGAGGAAGAAGTACAAGGTGGCAGGTGATAGGTGAAACTGGGAGAGGGGGAAAGGGTGAAGGAAAGAGCTGGGAAGTTGCTTGGTGAAAGAGATGAAGGGATGGAGGAGAGGGAATCAGATCGGAGAGGGTAGAAGACCATGGAAGAAAGGGAAGGAGGGGAGAGCAATAGAGGAAGCTTTTGGGCAGGTAAGGAGATGTGGTGAAAAGGAAACGGGAATGGGGAATGATGAAGGGATGGGTGGTCATAATTACTGGAATTTTGAGAAATCAACATTCATGCCATCAGGTTGGAGGCTACCCAGATGGAATATAAGGTGTTGCTTCTCCAGTCTGAGTGTGGCCTCAAAGTGGCAGTGGAGGAGGCTGTGGACTGAGATGTCAGAATGGGTATAAGAAGTGGAATTGAAGTGGGTGGCTACAGGGAGATCTCACTCTTTGTAGTGGATGGAGCATAGGTGCTTGATGAAGGAGCCTCCCAATCTGTGTTACTGATATGCAGATGGCCACAGCGTGAGTACCAGATGGAGTAGGTGATCCCAACAGATGAAGAGCCAAGTGAATAAGTGAAGTATTGCCTCATCTGGAATTATTCTGCTTGCAAGGATAAGGCTGGGAAGGAAGTTAGTGGGGAGGGACGAGTGGTCCATAGGGAGTGATCCCTGCTGAAAGTGGGGGGAAGAGAAAGATTTGTTTGGTGGTGGAATCCTGTTGAATTTGGTGGAAGTTACATTAATTGTGTGCTGGACGCAGAGCCTGGTGCAGTGGTGGGTGAGTAAGTTGCATTGTGTATCACCACATAACATCTAGATTTTATATGGATGCAATAATCACTCAGTTTTGCAAGGTCAAGCTTCTGTGACTTTTCTTATGATATAGACGGAGGCTCTTTAGCCGAGCATGTCTGTACTTGCTGTTTGAACACTCCCATTTATGTACTTATTTTCATGTAATTTGTTCTGTAAATTTAGTCGGCTCCATTTTGGGGTTCTAGCCTACAAAGTACCCAGGACGTCTTCAAGGAACGGTGTCTCAGAAAGGCAGCGTTCATTATTAACTACCCACCGCACCAGGACATGCCCTTTTCTCACTGTTGCCATTGGATAGGAGGTACAAAAGCCTGAAGACACACACTCAGCGATTCAGGAACAGCTTCTTCCCCTCTGCCAACAGATTCCTAAACTGACATTGAACCCATGAATACTACCTCACTTTTTAAATAGGTATTATTTCTATTTTGCATGATTTTTAACCTATTCAATATACACGTACAGTAGCTGATTTATTTATTTTACTTTTATTTTTTTCTTCTATATTAATATTGCATTGAACTGCTGCTACTAAGTTAACAAACTTCATGACACATGCCGGTGATAATAAACCTGATTCTGAATTCAAGTACTAGGTCTTGAGAAGTGCGACACTCAATAAATGTGACTTCAATGCACAGTACAACCCTGAAAATTGCAAGTTCTGCATGATATGGCTCCTAACATATGTTACATTTTGCACGGTGCAGGTCCTGATAAATACTTTGGTTCTGTATCATATAGTTCCTGATTTACATTGGGATCTCTGTGGTGCAAACTCTGGTAATCACAAAGAGAGACGTTATATAACCTCTGATTAGCTGCACATTGCACATGGTACAGCTTATAGTCATAATTTAGTTCTGTGTTTAGTACCACCCCAGAAAGACGTTAGCATCCATTCAGTAAGCATTACATACTGCATGACGTTAGCATGAGAAATAAAAAACAGGAACAGACCATTCTGTTTCTTGTGCATGTCTGCTATTTAATAATATTATAGTAATCTTTATCTTAACACCAATTTAATGCGTTGACCCATTTCACAGAACATAGAACATTGTAGGCCATCTGGCCCATGATGTTGTGCCAACCTTTTTATCTACTCTAAGATCAGTCTAACCCTTCCTGCCTACATAGGTAGCCCTTCATTTTTATACTAAAATCAGGTTTAATCTCACTGGCATATGTTGTGAAATTTGTTGTTTTGTGGCAGCTGTACACTGCAATGCACTATAATAAAAAAATATAAAATAAGTAGTGACTTAAAAAGAGTAAAAAAAAGAAAAAATTAGTGAGGTAATATACAGAAATCTGATGGTAGAAGGGAATAAGTTGTTTCTAAAATGTTGAAGCTCCTATAGCTCCTCATGGATGGTAGCACTGAGAAGAGGGCATGTCCTGTGATGGGGGTCCTTTATGACAGATGCTGCCTTTTGAAGATGTCCTCAGTGGTGGGGAGACTAATGCCCATAACAGAGGTGGATGAGTTTTGAACATTCGACAGGTTTTTCTGATCCTGTGCAGTGGCCCCTTCATACCAAATGGTGATCCAGCCAGTTAGAACGCTCTTCACGGTACATCTGTAGAAATTTGTGAGAGTCTTTGGTAAGACAGCAAGTCTCCTCAAACTCCAAATGAAATATAGTTTCTGTTGTGCCGCCTTTGTTACTGTATCAATATGTTGGACCCAGGATGGATCTTCAGCGATGTTGACACTCAGGAACCTGAAACTGCTCACCGTTTCTACTGCTAATCCCTCTGAGTACTGGTGTGTGTTCCCTTATTTTCCCCTTCCTGAAGCCCACAATCAATTCCTTGGCTTTACTGCCATTGAGTTGAAGGTTGTTGCAATACCACTCGACCAGCTGGTCTATCTCACTTCTGTACACCTTCTAATCTTCTTCAAATAAAGAAATTCTCTTTTCTTTCTCATTTACTTGTTTGATTCATGTGAGAGAACACTGGAGTCCTGCTGAACAAGAACAATAGCTTTCAAACTTTCACCCTTTAGAAATTAATAATTTTCTAATTCTTTCGGTGCATGAACCTCATATTATTCATTTAATAATACTTTAACATGTTTTACTCATTCAACTACCTAGTCTCTATCTCCCTGAAACCTCACTGATCCTTCTCACACCACACACTACCCACCTGCTTGGTACAATCATCAAAATTAGGTATATTATACATGATCATCCTCACTGTAATGAAAGGAAACTACCTTCTCTTTCGTACAGGCTTTGATGAGCATTATGGTCTGCATGGAATAGTGCCATGAACATCACATCCAGCCAGCATTTACTGAGTGTCAGAATAGATTACATGAAAATATGTACATAAATTGAATTGAATTGATGTTCTTTCTTACATCCTTCACATACATTAGGAGTAAAAATCTTTGTTATGTCTCTGTCTAAATGTGCAGTGCGATCATAATAATTTATAATAAATAGAACAGTCAATCTAACATAGAGTACACTCAAGTCAGCGTGAGTTCATCAGTCTGATGGCCTGGTGGAAGAAGCTGTCCCGGAGCCTGTTAGTCCTGGCTTTTAGGCTGTGGTACCGTTTCCCGGATGGTAACAGCTGGAATAGATTGTGGTTGTGGTGACTCAGGTCCCCAATGATCCTTTGGGCCCCTTTTTCACACCTGTCTTTGTAAATGTCCTGAATCATGGGAAGTTTACAACTACAAATACACTGGGCTGTCTGCACCATTCTCTGCAGAGTCCTGTGATTAAGGGAGGAACAGTTCCCCTACGAGGCAGTGATGCAGCCAGTCAGGGTGCTCTCAATTGTACCTCTGTAGAAATTTCTTAGGATTTGGGGGCTCATACCAAACATCCTCAACCTTCTGAGCTGAAAGAGGTGCTATTGTGCCTTTTTCACCACACTGCTGGTGTATACAGGCCACTTGTGGTCCTCAGTGATGTAGATGCTGAGGAACTTGTTTACCCTCTCAACCCCAGATCCACTGATGTCGATAGGGGTTAGCACATCTCCATTCCTCCTGTACTCCACAACCAGCTCCTTTGTTTCTGTGACATTGAGGGAGAGGTTGTTTTCTTGACACCATTGTGTCAGAGAGGTGACTTCTTCGCTATAGGCAAACTCATTATTATTTGAGATTAGGCCAATCAATGTAGTGCTTTCAGCAAATTTAATTAGCAGATCAGAGCTGTGGGATTGTTCAAACAGCAAACATAGACATGCTGCGCTAAATAGCCTCCTATATCATAAGAAAAGTTATAGAAGCTTGGCCTTGCAAAACTGAGTGATCATTGCATCCATATAGAATCTAGAGGTTATGTGGTGATGAATGGTGCAGTTTGTGTACATTAGTATGAGTCCCTGCAGCAATATTGGGTGATGCACCACAAGTACCAGATGACTGTCAATGGCAGTCTGTAAAATGGTATGTTGCTCTTCAAGAGCTATACCAAATATAACCAGGTGCTATCTACTGATATTTTTTATAAACCCACTTTTTCACAGCTACCTGGTCTATACCTCTTCCCACCCTGTCACTTGTAAAAATGCCGTCCCCTTCTCTCAGTTCCTCCATCTTCTCTGCATCTGCTCTCAGGATGAGGCTTTTCATTCCAGGACTAGGGAGATGTCGTCCTTCTTCAAAAGAAAGGGGCATTCCTTCCTCCACTATCAACGCTGCCCTTACCCGAATTTCTTTCATTTCATGCATGTCTGCCCTCAACCTATCCTCCCGCTGTCACACCAGGGACAGGGTTCCTCTTGTCCTCACCTACCAGCCCCTGATAACCAGTCTTGTGCTGTACTGTGTAATGGTTGCATTCTACTTGCTACATTTTCTTGACCCCTTCTCCATTACACAGGTTGCAGTTTCCTGACAGACACTACAGAAGTTTGATCCCATCACTACATATAGAGAATTTAAATTCAATTAATTAATCTATATGTAGTTTGGATAATAAGCTATTCTCAGTATTGATGACTGGCGATATATTAGATTGTCACAAAAAACCCAACTGCTTCATTAATTCCTTTGGAGGTGGAATCTGCTGGTATTGTGTAATCTGATCTTTATATGTCTCGGCTGCATAGGTTGATTCTTCTGTTCTTGGAATTGGCTAGCCAGTCAATTTTTTAATCAAATCCTTTTAAGATCTGAGATTAAATCTGTCTGTTTTGCTCCTCAGATGTGAAGCTGTTTCTTTCAATTAACTTGGTAGTTTCCCATTTAGATATTTTAGTCTGCTCGTCCATGAGGCACGGTGGGTATTGTTTCATCCATGAGGGACTTATAGTTTAATGAAGTACAAAGAACTTGACAATACTTAGATCATGGCTGAGTGTAACAGTGGCCATTGTTAAATGGCATCTGGTACCTACAAAAAGTATTCACCCCCCCCCGGGAATTTTCATGTTTTTTTGTTCTAGAACATTGAATCACACTGGATTTAAATTGGCTTTTTTGATGCTGATCAACAGAAGAAGGCTTTTTTGCGTCAAAGTGAAAACAGATTTCTACAAAGAGATGTAAATTTTGTACAAATAAAACACAAAATCATTGATTGCATAAGTATTCACCCCCTTCAAGTTAATAGATGCACATTTGGCAGC
Source organism: Hypanus sabinus (assembly GCF_030144855.1). Classification (NCBI taxonomy): domain Eukaryota; kingdom Metazoa; phylum Chordata; class Chondrichthyes; order Myliobatiformes; family Dasyatidae; genus Hypanus; species Hypanus sabinus. The sequence continues at coordinate 14,145,814 of NC_082722.1, read as the reverse complement.
AATTACAGCCTTGAGTCTGTGTGGACAGTTCTCTAACAGCTTTGCACATCTGGACACTAAAATTTTTCCCCATTCTTCTTTACAAAACTGCTCAAGCTTTGTCGGATTGCATGGGGATCATGAGTGAACAGCCCTTTTCAACTCCAGCTCCAAATTCTCAATTGGATTGAGGTCTGGACTCTGACTTGGCCTCTCCAAGTGTAACTTTCTATGTAGCTTTGGCTTTATGCTTGGAGTCATTGTCTCACTGCAAAACAAATCTTCTCAGAGGTTGCAGTTCTCATACAGACTCCATCATGTTTTCCTCCAGGATTTCTCTGTATTTTGCTGTATTCATTTTACTCTCTACCTTCACAAGCCTTCCAGGGCCTGCTGCAGTGAAGTATCCCCACAGCATGATGCGGTCAACACCATGCTTCACGGTGGGGTTGGTGTGTTTTTGATGATGTAACAATTATTAATGTAACATGCAATAACAATTATTGTATGTGCAGTCTCTTCCATCTCAGCCACTGAAGCTTGTAACTCCTCTAGTGATGTCATGGTGGCCTCCCTCACTAGTCCCCTTCTTGCACAGTCACTCAGTTCTTGAGGACCGTCTGTTCTAGGTAGATTTACGCTGTGCCATACTTTTTCCATTTCTTGATGATTGATTTAACTGTACTCCGAGGGATATTAAGTAACTTGGAAGTTTTCTTGTATCCATCTGCTGACTTGTTCTTTTCAATAACCTTTTCGTGGAGTTGTTTGGAGTGTTGTTTTGTCTTCATGGTAGTTTTTGCCAGGATACTGACTCACCAGCTGATGGACCTTCTAGATGCAGGTGCATTTTACATGAAAATTTCCAAGGAGTGTAAATACTTTCTACAGGCACTATAAAGGTATCAGTCTTTATCCCACCTGCACCTTGTCAAGTTTATTCATTATTGACCATCCATATGTTATATGTCAATGGTTTAGATTATGGATGGCTTTGTGGCTGTGTTTGTGAATGATATGAAGATAGGTTAGTGGGGGCAGGAGGAATAGTTGAGAATGCAGGGAGTCGGCAGAGGAAAGTAGACAGATGAGGGGAATGAGCAGAAAAGTGGCAGATAGAATGCAGCGTAGGGAAGGGTGTGGGTCATGCTCTTTGGGAGAAGGAGCAAAGGCCTAGACTATTTTCTAACTGGGAAGCCAATTTAAAGATCAGAGGTACAAAGAGATTTGGGAGTCTTCATGCAGGATTCCCTAAAGGTTAATTTGCAGGTTGAATCAGTGGTGAGGAAAAGAAATGTGTTTATTGGTATTCATTACAAGAGGACTAGAATATAAAAGCAATGATGTAATGCAGAGGCTTTATAAACCATTGGTCAGAATGCACTCAGAGCAGTTTTGTGCCCTTTGTCTTAGAAAGGATGTGCTGGCATTGGAGACCGTCCAGAAGACGTTCATGAGATTTATCCCAGTAATGAAAAGGTTAAGGTCTGAGGAGCATATGAAGGCTCTGTACTCATTGGAGTTTAGAAGGATGGTGGGGGGGGGAGGTTGGGGATTTCATTGAAACCTATTGACAGTGAAAGGCCTAGATAGGGTAAATTGGGAGAGGATGTTTCCTATAGTGGAGTAATCTAGGACCAGATGGCTCAGAATAGAAGGACTTCCTTTAGAACAGAAGAATATGGTAGAATTTCTTCAGCCAGAGGGTAGCGGATCTGTGAAATTCATTGTCAGCTGTGGAGGTCAAGTCTTTGGATATATATAAAGTGAAAGTTGTTAGTTTCTTGATTAGTAAGAATGTCAAAGGTTTTAGGGATGAGGCAGGAGAATGGGGTTGAGAAGGATAATAAATCAGCTATGATGGAATGGTGAAGCACTCTTGATGAGCTGAATGGCCTAATTCTATTCCTATTGTCTTATGGTATTGCATGTTCAATTTCATAGCCTGCCAGTAGTGTATTGGCATCAGCACTAGACTTCGAGGCGAATAGTCCTGGGTTTGAATCCGGCTAGCTCCTTACACTCTTTCCTTCTGAGCTAGCAACTCAGCCTTGTTCTAAAATAAAATAGAAAAATGCTAAGGGAACAGCAAAAAATGCCACCTGATGCGTCACAGTGCATGAAAAAGAACAACAACACTGTTCAATTTCATAGGCATCAGCAGTTTTCCAGTGCCTTATGCAATTCTGAACCTGGATAGGGTAGATTACACAGCTAATATGCCATAGGGGTGTTTTGTAACACCGAAACATAAAACTAACCATAAGGAAAACACGAATAATGTCTCTACTCAGATTTGTTTTTACTTTTAGTGAAGCTCGCATAAATGACGTGGTGTAATAATGTATGACATTCATGTTCTTTTACATATAACCCACAACACATTATATAAACAAAGAATGCTGAATCAAACAACATATTGACATTATTACTCAATATTACTGAAATATTAAATACACATTTCTCCCTGCTTAGCTATAAATACCAACCCAAATAGAATGCATCTCAACATTATATAATCAAACAGAATCAAAGAAAATCCCAAGGCATTTTATACATGCAGTGAAAATAACAAAGTACTGTAACTCAGGAAAGGATTGGACCACTCGGACAAAAGAAAGTGCTTCGGTCTTCAGATGAAGTGGAGGCATTAAACAAGTACTTCATGTTGGTATTTACCATGGAGGAGACTACTAAGAATAACAAGATCAGGAAGGGATTATATGAATTATGTGAAGAACAAAAGGATGACAGGAGTGAAGGTAGGACCGATTAGAGATAGAGGTGGGAAGATGTGCCTGGAGGCTGTGGAAGTGAGCGAGGTCCTCAATGAATACTTCTCTTCGGTATTCACCACTGAGAGGGAACTTGATGACGGTGAGGACAATATGAGTGAGGTTGATGTTCTGGAGCATGTTTATATTAAGGGAGAGGAGGTGTTGGAGTTGTTAAAATACATCAGGACGGATAAGTCCCCGGGGCCTGACAGAATATTCCCCAGGCTGCTCCACGAGGCGAGGGAAGAGATTGCTGAACTTCTGGCTAGGGTCTTTATGTCCTCGTTGTCCATGGGAATGGTACCGGAGGATTGGAAAGAGGCAAATGTTGTCCCCTTGTTCAAAAAAGTTAGTAGGGATAGTCCAGGTAATTATAGACCAGTGAGCCCTACGTCTGTGGTGGGAAATCTTTTGGAAAAGATTCTTAGAGATAGGATTTATGGGCATTTAGAGATCAGGGACAGTCAGCATGGCTTTGTGAAGGGCAGATCGTGCCTAACAAGCCTGATAGAGTTCTTTGAGGAGGTGACCAGCCATATAGATGAGGGTAGTGCAGTGGATGTGATCTACATGGATTTTAGTAAGGCATTTGACAAGGTTCCATACGGTAGGCTTATTCAGAAAGTCAGAAGGCATGAGATCCAAGGAAGTTTGGCCAGGTGGATTCAGAATTGGCTTGCCTGCAGAAGGCAAAGGGTCATGGTGGAGGGAGTACATTCAGATTGGAAGGTTGTGACTAGTGGTGTCCCACAAGGATCTGTTCTGGGACCTCTACTTTTTGTGATTTTTATTAACGACCTGGATGTGGGGGTAGAAGGGTGGGTTGGCAAGTTTGCAGACGACACAAAGTTTGGTGGTGTTGTAGATAGTGTTGAGGATTGTCAAAGATTGCAGAGAGACATTGATAGGATGCAGAAGTGGGCTGAGAAGTGGCAGATGGAGTTCAACCCAGAGAAGTGTGAGGTGGTATTCTTTGGAAGGACAAACTCCAAGGCAGAGTACAAAGTAAATGGCAGGATACTTGGTAGCGTGGAGGAGTAGAGGGATCATGTCCACTGATCCTTGAAAGTTGCCTCACCGGTAGATAGGGTAGTTAAGAAAGCTTATGGGGTGTTAGCTTTCATAAGTCAAGGGATAGAGTTTAAGAGACACGATGTAATGATGCAGCTCTATAAAACTCTAGTTAGGCCACATTTGGAGTACTGTGTCCAGTTCTGGTCGCCTCAGTATAGGAAGGATGTGGAAGCATTGGAAAGGGTACAGAGGAGATTTACCAGAATGCTGCCTGGTTTAGAGAGTATGGATTATGATCAGAGTTTAAGAGAGCTAGGGCTTTACTCTTTGGAGAGAAGGAGGATGAGAGGAGACATGATAGAGGTGTACAAGATATTAAGAGGAATAGACAGAGTGGACAGCTGGCGCCTCTTCCCCAGGGCACCACTGCTCAGTACAAGAGGATGTGGCTTTAAGGTAAGGAGAGGGAAGTTCAAGGGGGATATTAGAGGAAGGTTTTTTGCTCAGAGAGTAGTTGATGCGTGGAATGCACTGCCTGAGTCAGTGGTGGAGGCAGATACACTAGTGAAGTTTAAGAGACTACTAGACAGGTATATGGAGGAATTTAAGGTGGGGGGTTATGTGGGAGGCAGGGTTTGAGGGTTGGCACAATATTGTGGGCCGAAGGGCCTGTAATGTTATATGTTCTAAGGGATATGCTGATGTTCCAGGATATGTTGATATTCTGTTATTGGGCTTTCTAAAGATTAAGATGGATTAGTTTGTAAGTTCTGATGGATCTTTTACGGATTATTGAGCAAGGCAAGAAAGATCTTTGTATTCTCTTTAGTCTCCATGACATCCCAGGGGACTAGGAAATAGTCGATGTTTACTCCTGTCTAAGAAAGACAATAAAAATCTAGTCAGGAAATTATAAACTGATGAGTTTTATATGACTAATATAAATATTGCTTTAGAAAATTTTGGAAGACGGGATAGGCTTGGATCTGGAAAAGACCAGATTTATTAAGGTAGTCTGCATGGCTTTGTGCAGAGAAAATTATGTTGATGGTAAGATGTTGTATGTTGATTACAATGACTTGAGGAAATCTTTTAAGAATTCCCTCAACCAGTTGGAAATACGGGCAGAGAAATGTCAGCACATCTGTGGAAGTGAATTTTCTTCTGTTCAGGACACTTAACAGCAGTATGTGCGTAAAAAGGGCTCGGACGATCATCAGGAACTCCAGCCACCCCAACTACAAACTGTTTCAGCTGCTACTGTCTGGCAAATGGTACCGCAGCATTAAGGTCAGGACCAACATGTTCTGGGACAGCTTCTTTCACCAGGCTGTCAGATTTATCAATACAGATTGATCTGATTGTGAACCTGACTGTACATTGTATCTGATTGCGTATCTGACTGTACATGGTATTTGTGTGTCTGACTGTACATACATATATACAAAACAATAATGTATACAATTTTAGAGTTTGGGCAATATCCTTGTGGATAAGCTTCTGTCAGCTTTGCACAACTGGACTCTGCAATGTTTCCCCATTTATCTTTATAAAACTGCTCAAGCTCTTTCAGATTGCATGGATATCGTGAATAAATGGTCCTTTTCAAGTCCAGTCACAAATTCTCAATTTGATTGAGGTCTAGACTCTGACTTAGCCACTCCAGGACATTAACTTTGTTGGTTTTAAGCCAATCCTGTGTAGCTTTGGCTTTATGCTTGGGGTCATCGTCTTGCTGGAAAACAAATCTTCTCCCAAGTCGCAGTTCTGTTGCAAGCTGCATCAGGTTTTCCTCCAGGATTTCACTGTATTGTGCTGCATTCATTTTACCCTCTGCTAGGGCCTGCTGCAGTGAAGTATCCCCACAACGTGATGCAGCCACCACCATGCTTTACAGAAGGGATGGTGTGTTTTTGATGATGTGTGGTGCTTGGCTTATACCAAAAATAGTGTTTAGTCTGATGGCCAAAAAGCTCAATTTTGGTTTCATCAGACCATAGAACCTTCTTCCAACTGACTTCAGAGTCTTCCGCTTGCCTTCTGGTAAACTCTAGCTGAGATTTCATGTGAGTTTTTTTTAACAGTGGCCTTCTCTTTGCCACTCTCCCATAAAGCTGTGACTGGTGAAACAACTTGGCCATAGTTGTTGTATGTGCATTCTCTCCCATCTCAGCCACTGAAGCTTGTAATTCCTCCAGAGATGTCATAGATCTCTTGGTGGCCTCCCTCACTAGTCCCCTTCTTGCATGGTTTCTCAAGTTTTGAGTATGGCCTGCTGAAGGCAGATTTACAGCTATATTCTTTCCATTTCTTGATTATTTACTTAACTGCATTCAGTGACTTGGAAATTTCCTTTTATCCATCTCTTGACTTGTATTCTTTAACAACAACATTTCTGGGGAGTTGCTTGGAGTGTTCTTTTGTCTTCATGGTGCAATTTGCCAGGATACTGACTCACCAGCGATTGGACCTTCCATATACAGGTGTATTTTTACTACAGTCAATTGAAGCACCTTGACTGCACACAGGCCTACAAAAACAGATCTCCATTTAACTAATTATGTGACTTCTAAAACCAAATTACTGCACCAGTGATGATTTGGTGCGTCATATAAAACGGTGGTGGGAGTGTGGGTGAATATTTATACAATCAATTATTTTGTGTTATATGTTTGTAATTAATTTAGATCACTTTGTAGATATCTGTTTTTACTTTGACATGAAAGATTCTTTTTCTATTGATAAGCGTCAAAAAGCGTCAAAAATCCACTGTGATTCAGTGCTATAAAACAATAAATCGTTTGATCTTCTGGGGGGGGTGGAGGGTGGTGGTGAATACTTTATGTAGGCACTGTTGTAGGGCCCTTAGGTGCATTGATATACCAAGGAATCTAGGGGTTGCAAGACCATTAGCTCCTTGAAAGTGGTAATGTGTTGCATTTTGACGAAGGTGTATGGCATTTTTACATTCAGACATCAGTCTTTTGAGTATAAAACATCAGGAGGTCATGTTACAGCTGTACAAAACTTTGAATAGGTCACATTTAGAGTATAATGTGCATTTCTGATTTGGAGTATGGATGTGCAGGCTTTGGAGGTGGTGCGGAAGAGGTTCACCAGAATTAGAGGATATTGGCTATCAGGAGAGGTAGGACAAACTAAAAATGTTTTCTCTGGAGAGCCAGAACCTTTGGAATAACTTGGTAGAAGTATATAAATTTAAGACATTAGATTGGATGGATGATCAGAGTCTTTCTTCTCAGGATGGAATTGTCAAATACCTGAGGACTTTCAGGTGAATGGGGGGAGGGAGCTTAAAGGAGAGTTATGAGTTAAGTTTTTTTTCACACAAGTGTGGTAAGTGCCTCGGACAAGCTCCTGGGGAACTGGTAGAAGCAGATACAATATCAATCATTAAAAGGCACATGAGCAGTGGAAGGAAACAGACCATGTTCAGGCAGATGGGATTAATTGGAATTGGCTGAATGGTTAGCACAGACACTGTGGGCCAAAGAACCTGTTTCTGTGCCACGGTCTTCTGTTAACCTTCACTAAGGGATCATTTATGAACCTATCCAAAAAGAGAAGTAAAGTGGCAGAAGGAATTCAACCCAGGCAAGTGTGAAGAGATTTGCATTGGACGGTCCAATTTCAAGGCAGAGTGCAGGGTTAATGGCAGGATTCTTAGCAGTGTGGAGGAACAGAGGAACCTTAGACTTTACCTCTGTGGATCCACTTAAGTTGTCATTCAAGTTGGTAGGGTGGGTAAGAAGGTGTATGGTGTGTTGGCTTTCATTAGTTGGGGGATTGAAGTCAAGAGGTAAGTTTGCTCTACAGCAAGCTGGCTAGACCACACTTGGAGTAGTGTGTTCAGATCTGGTCACCTCATTATGGGAAGGACAAGGAAGCTTTACTGAGGCTGCAGAGGAGATTTACCAGGATAATACCTAGAGTAGAGAGTGTGTCTTGTGAGGATAATGTTGACTGACCTAGGGCTTTTCTCTTTGGAGCGAAGGAGGATGCGAAGTGACTTGGCAGATGTGTACAAGACAGTAAGAGCATAGATCGAGTGGATTAGCCAGGGCAGTAATGGCTAATGTGAGGAGGAATAAATTCAAGATGATTAGAAGAAAGTATAGAGAGATGTCAAAGCTAATTTCATTTTGCACAGAGTGTTGGGTGCATGGAACACCCTGCCAGAGGCGGTGGTAGAGGCAGATACATTAGGAGCATTTAAGAAACTTTTAGATAGGCGCATAGATGACAGAAAAATGGAAGGTTATGGAGGAAGAAGTGTTAGATTGATCTTAGAGTAGGTTAAAAGGCTGGCACAGCATCATGGGCTGAAGGGCCTATACTGTATTGTCATTTTCTCTTCTGAAGGGAACATGCAGACTCTTCACGACAGCATTTGAGGTCAGGATTGAATCTGCTTTTTTGAATCTGTGAGGTAATCGAATTAACTACTGCACCATTATGTTGTTTACCCTCTTCACCATACTCAATACAATAATGGAGTTATTTACTACTGATTACTATCAATTTATATCGGTTTAGTCTTCCCATCACTGAGCTCTTCCTTGGGTGACATCAGAGTCTATTGTGAATCAAACTGGCCAGGTACTAGCTTGTTTAGACTCAAAGCATCTGCTGAATTACTTAATTTTGCAGCCCATGTTTCTGGAAGACTTTTGCTGAGAAACTGTGGGCTTCATGCCTCAGTGTAAGTGCAAAAATATAGCCTTCAAATTAGTAGCAGCCTGTGAAATCAGAAGAGTTAAGGTTGATAATTCATCCTAGAATCTCATTTGGGCTTCAATTCCACCAAACTGCAAGCTGCAGCATCTGACCTCGCTAAACGTGATGACCTACTTCTTTTTACTGAAGTGCTGTGTTTCCAGTGTGTGACGGGAATCTGAATTAATTGTTGTGGAGCAGACATTATGCAACTGTTACTTTGTCAAGACATTTGTGTTGTTTTTCCAGATCTTCTTAGACATCCAATTTTCCTGAACTTTTTTCCAGTGGATTAATTGTTAGATAGTTCCATTTCTAACTCCTCAGAAAACAAAGTAGCCCATGTATGCTTGCAGCAAGACAGAGATATTCAGGCATGGAAACTATCAAGTGGCAGTCAGCGGCTGCATTGTACATTTGCCTGCTAAAGACCATTTTTAACAAGAGATTCTGTCCACCTACTCTTGACAACTAAAAGTATTACCTTTACTGAGGTAATGACGATCAACATCCTGACAAGCTCCGTTAACACTGTGAATACAAGGATGGAACAGAGAATGGGCATATGTATTCTGCATCAAATGCCTTGCTCAGGCCTTTTCTTTAAGACAAGCTCAGAGTGTCAGGGATCACTTCCACTTGTCAGAGTAACCGCAGCTTCACAATACTCAGCAAGCTGAACACCAGATAAACACAAAGCAGTGTCAGTTTGACATCTTGCTCACCATTGCTTTGTCCTGGCTAGTGTGTGTTCTACCTACAAAGTGCACTGCACAGCTTGTTGTGGATTCAGAATCAGAATTGGGTTTATTAGCACTGACCTATGTTATGAAATTTGTTGTTTTGCGACAGCAATACTATACATAAAATATACTGTAAACTACAATAAGAAATAAGTAATGCAGAAAGAGAGCAAAATCATTGAGTTAGAGTTCATGGGTTCAGTGTCCATTCAGAAATCTGCTGGCAAAGAGGAAGAATTGATTTGAATTGACTTTATTACTTATATCCTTCATATACATGAGGAGTAAAAACCTTTATGTTATGTCTCCATCTAAATGTGCAATGTGCAATTCATACTAATTTGTAATAAATAGTATTTACAGCAGGACAGTCAACATAACATATTTGTATCAGCATGAGTCAAGCAGTCTGATGGCCTGGTGGAAGAAGCTGTCCCGAAGCCTGCTGGTCCTGTCAATGCTGTGGTACCGTTTCCCGGATGGTAGCAGCTGGAACAGTTTGTGGTTGGGGTGACTTGGGTTCCTAATGATCCAATTTTACACACTTGTCTTTGTAAATATCCTGAGTAGTGGGAAGTTGACATCTACAGATGCGCTGGACTGTCTGCACCACTTCTCTGCAGAGTCCTGCGATTGAGGGAAGCACAGTTCCCAGAGCAGGCTGTGATGTAGCCAGTCAGGATGCTCTCAATGTCCCTGTAGAAAATTCTTAAGATTTGTGGGCCCATACCAAACTTCTCCAGCTGTCTGAGGTGAAAGAGGCGCTGTTGTGCCTTTGTCACCACAGAGCTGGTATGTACAGACTACATGAGATCCTCGGTGATGTGTATGTTGAGGAACTTAAAGCTGTTCACCCTCTCATCCCCCAGATCCATTGATGTCAATAGGGGTTAGCCTGTCTCCATTCCTCCTGTAGTTCACAACCAGTTCCTTTGTTTTTGCAACATTGAGGGAGAGGTTTTTTTGACACTGGTGTATCAGGGTGATGACTTCTTCTCTGTAGGTTGCCTGGTTATTGTTTGAGATTAAGCCAATCAGTGTAGGGTTGTTGACAAATTTAATTAGTAGATTGGGTGATGATAGAGTCATGGGTATACAGGGAGTAAAGGAGAGGGCTTAGGACACAGCCCTTAGGGGCAGAGGTGAGAGAGCCCACTCTTACCACCTGCCAGTGATCTGACAGGAAGTCCAGGATCCAGCTGCACAAGGCAGGGTGAAGGCCAAGGTCGCTGAACTTCTTGTCAAGCCTGGATGGTGCTATGGTGTTGAATGCTGAACTGTAGTCCAAGAATAGTATTCTCTCATGTAAGCATCCTTCTTCTCCAGATATGTAAGAAGCTACTCCTAAAATTTTGAATGTGTTGCTTCAGGCTCCTCTACTGTGATGAAAGTAATGAACAGAAAGCATGTCCTGGGTGCTGGCAGCCCTGTTTTTTTGAGGCACTGCCTTTTGAAGGTGTCCTTGATGCTGGGGAGACTAGTGCCCATGATGGAGATGGCTGAGTTTACAACTCTCTGCAGCCTTTTCCAATCCTGTGCAATACCAGGCGGTCATGGGAAATTTTCTAGTGCCTTTGGTGACGTACCAAATCTCCTCTAATTCCTGCTGGAGTTTGACCACTGGTATTGCATCAATATGTTGGGCCCAGGATAGATCGTCAGAGATGTTGACACCCAGGAACTAGAAACTGCTTACTCATTTTACTGCTGGGACCCCTCAATGAGAAATGGTCTGTGCTCCCTTGATTTCCTCTTCAATTCCATAGTGTCAAAGACATTGATTGTAAGGTTATTGTTGTGACACTGCTCAGCCAGCTGACCCACTCCTATATACCTCCTCATATTTGTCAGCACTTTCTTAACCAGAGAGCTTTGCTACCTGGATGGGCACAGCTGAGAACACACAATCTGCTCATTCCCCTGTAAATTTGTTTCTAAATTATGGAAACAAAAGGCTGACCAGTGACCAAGAGCAGGGCCAAAGCCTGGAATTCTCTCTTTCCTGCTTTTTCACAGAGAGACTATGGTTTTTCAAGAAGGTGACACCAAACATCCTGACCCCATAAAATATCATAAAATAAAAGGTGATATAACTGTAAATTGGGAATTTTGGCATTCTAGTGCAGGATCCTCTCTCAGAATTGACAGGTCCTGTGTTTCAACAATGTCATTTTTGATTTATGAAGGAAAAGGCAACTGTTGCCAGTGCTGTCTTGGGTTTTGGGAGAATCTTACTGATGGGGAAACAATATAATCCCTTCTGCTTCAGCTGTATGTCCATGGACTAAATAGTAAATTCATTACACTGGTAAACTTTCTTCATATGTGGAAAAAAATCATGGCCTTAAGAACAAGCAACCGTTATTCCTTCTCCAGCAGTACTGGATGGGTGATTGTGTACACAGAAAATAATTGATTCTCTGGAACGAGTGAACTAATAAACCTCCAGGACCACGCAAAGAGCTCATTGCAAAAACTTCATTGCATACCTTCTGTGTCAGATCCTTGTTCTAGGCACTCTCTGCTGTACTGTATTCATTATCCCAGCATCTCCTTCACGATTTAGCCTTGTTCAAGTGTGTCAGGGTGAGGCTTTGCCCAATTCGGTGTTGTGAAGTTGTCAGCCACTGTAAAGCCATTTCCTGATCCTAATAAGGTGTTATTTTCCAAATTCCCAAGCAATAGTTTAATGTATACTATTTGTATTCTTCAGTTATAGCCCTCTTGTAGATTATTGAAATTAGTTCTCTTCCTATAGACACAGGGTTGTGAAACATAGTTTTATAATTCAAATTCAGAAGTAAATTATCCAACAAGGGAAGTTATAACAGACTTCTGCCTATTGATGATTCTTTGATGGAATATTTCAGCTGTCCTGGTACCTTTCTTCGGCAATGATATTACATTGATAAGGGATGATTAATCTCAAACTGCAGCCAAATACCCTCTCACATTCCTTTGATTTTGGGCATTGCTTTATCTCTGTTGCCCCAGACCTACTAGTTTCTCTGATACGTGCCATTCCTTTGCTGTTGAGCTGAGTACTGATAGAGCATCTTCCCATTCAGATGGTCCTGGAAATGTTAACTAAAAGTAAAGTGCTGAAAACACTCAGGTCAGGCAACATCTGTGCAAAGAGTTTCAGTTAACTTTGTAGACTATAGATCTAATGAGTTTCTAGTGAGTTTCTCCAACATTTTTGTTTTATTTTATGAATTACATAATTTTGGGGGTAAAGTGGAACAAGTAGCAAATTCTTCAAACCTGGTGGGTTTCCTGAAAGCAGTTGGGACTAAATTTTGCTGCATGGTAGTGTGGCTGCAAGTGTAAGCCACAGACCCAGGTTCAATTCCCGCTGCTGTTCGTAAGGAGCTTGCACGTTCTCCTCATGACCATGTGGATTTTCTCCAGTTTTCTCATGTTCCAAAAACATGTGGCTTAGTAGGGTAATTGGTCACTTGGGTGTATTCAGACAGTGTGGGCTCACTGGGCTAGAGGGGCCTGTTACCATGCTGTATCTCTACATAAAATAAAATAAAATAAATTGATGGTTAGATGTTCAAAGATGTCCATCCCACCACCACCTTACTGGGAGCATGGCATTACAGAATTAACCCCCAAGTGTGCAAGGATAAAAAAAGAGGTTCATTGGTCTTGAACAGGAATGTGAGTGAACTGGCTTTGAAACATTGTAGATGAGTAGCTTTTTTTTCATTTTTTCCAGGATCTGTGTAAGGCTGGCAAGACCAGCATTTATTGCCCAACCCTAACTACCCTTGAGAAATTAGTGGTGAGATGCCTCACATACAAGTGAGTGGCGTGCTTGGTCACTTAAGAGCCGAGCACCTGGGGTGGATGTTGAGAGATGCAGAAGCCAAGCCTGGTCAGGGTTACCGGATTTCCTTCCATGAAGGGCATGAGTGAACCAGATGGATGTTTACAACAACACGTTCTTCATAGCCTTCATAAGTCAAGGTCGTTATGTAATCACATTCGACTTTTTTTAAAAACTGAGTTCCGTAGATGCCATTTGGTATTTTACTCCAGTCTCTGGATTGCCAGTCCAGGGTTCTGGAAAACAAGTCCTGTAAGATACCAGAGGTCCACATCGTATTCCAGTTATCAGATGAGCTGAGATCTGTACATTCAAATCACAAACACAAGAGATTCTGCAGATGCTGGAAATCTTAAGCAACACACCTAAAAATGCTGGGGGACCTCAGCAGGTCAGGCAGCATTTATGGAGGGAAACGAACAATCGACACTTTGGACCGGGCCCTTCGTCAGTTGGGTTGACTGTGCTGTGTCTCTAAATGAAAATAAAATACAGACATAGGAGGCGCAATCTTCCAAATGAGACATGAAAATGAAGCCTTGTCTACATTCTTGGGAGATGTAAAAGATTTCATGGCACTGTTTTACACATCTAGAGAATTTTCCTGGCCAATCTTTATCCATTAGCCAGTGTCATAGAAACAGAAAATCTGGCCTGTAACATACTGCTGTTGGTAGTTTAGTCTGCGAATATTGCTTGGGTTTTCTACAATGCAACAGTGGTTATATTAGACTTAAAAGGATAAATTTCTTTCTTTATTTTCCTCCCTCCCCACCCTCTCTCCCTTCCTCTCTCACCCCACCCTTCCCTTCCCTCCCCTCCATCTTTCTTTTCCCCCTTTCTGTATGTGTCTCTCTTTCATCCCCCTCTCCCTTTTCTCTCTCTCCTTCCTCTCTCTTTCCAGCTCCCTCCATTTCCTCTTTCCCACTCGCCCCCTCCTTCTCTCCCTCTCCCTCTCTTTCCTTCCTCCCCCTCACTTTCTTTCCCTCTCCCTCTCCCTCTCCCCTCTCTCCCTCCCCACTCTCTCCCCCCCTCCCTCCCCCTTCTCTCCCTCCCCTTCTCTCCCTCCCCCTCCCCCTCTCTCTCCCCCCCTCACACATATACACACATGTTATATGTAATTGCTTGCTATGTTGCAGGGATGATGACAATTTACGATGGGGTGCTGAGCTGAATTGTGGATTATTTTGGTGGATTGTTGTGGTTGATGCTTTCTGTGTTGGGGAATTAACAAATTTTCAAGCAACGTGGGGTTCAGTGAAAACTGCTGCACAGAGAGAGATGATGAGCATTGCAGTAACATTGTGTGCCTCTCTGCAAGTAATAGAAATTCACATCAGCTGCAGGAGCTGCACAGATGAGAAGGACTGGATTTGCAGGGCAAATGTGAGAGGGGTAGTGCCACACACACACACACACACACACACACACACACACACACACACACACACACACACACACACACACACACACACACACACACACACACACGATGAGCGGTCTTAGAACCAATCAGAGCACTCAGCCTTGCCATAGCTACCAATGGCTGAGCTTTGCACACTGCCCATTGACTGCAGAATCCTGGGCTCCTATAAAAGGCATGGCTTCTGAGTGACAGGCTGCAAAACTGTGATAGAGACTGAGCTTTTCATTTACTGCATTCAGGATATTTCTGTGGCTGCTGAACTGGAACAGCGCCCTTCATTTGATCTCAAGATGCCTGAGTGCTGGGATGGGGTAAGTGGATCTTCACAAGGAGGGGATGTGGGGAGGAGGTGTGCCCAGACATGGACATGGAGTGTGTCCATCTATCCATCCTTCCCCCATTCTCTGTTAGTGATTTCTATCCACATTAAAAGACTGGCATTAGGGAACTGGTCAAGCTGTGCAGGCAAACAGCCTTTGTTACTAGCTTTGAATGCTTTGATTGTGGGAAAGGGGATGAGGTGCAAAGAGGTTCTTTATTTGCACTGAAAGTGTGAACCTGCTGTGATGTCAATTTTTATGAATTCGTAAGCAAAAATCTGGAACAGGCTGCAGATCTTTGTGTGTGGAATAGAGAGTGTGGCAGCTGTACTCTACCCCTCTTTATTGGTTAGGTGTGAGAAAAGCTAAACTGATTTAATTTTCAGCATTTATAGCTTGCTGCAGTGTTTGTACAGAAACAGTGCTTTGACCAGTTTGTGCAAAGTCAGTTTGCCATGAGGTTTGAATGCCCACACAGTATCAGCCACAGTACAAGGACATTCTGCAAATGGCTTTGCCTTTTATCTGCCGAGTGTGTGTTGCAGGGATTGTATGGTCCAATGAGATTGAACAGTTTGTCACATGAACATTGGCATTTTGGAATTTATGTACTTTGTGTACAGATTGATGTGTGTGGATTTCTACATGTAGCTGTTTGTCAGCGAGTGTTCACTTGAATGGGATGTTAATCTTTATAGGTGAATGCATTACTGTATATGTAATTGTGCTTGTATGTGGCTGTATGATTATGCATATCTGAGAAGGCAAGCATTTGTGCTGATATACATGGATTTGAAGGAGGTCTTCAAAATTTAACTCAATGTTTGAACCTGTCCTCATTTCCTTCATTGGCTCTGTCAAGTTTTATTTGATAGCATTCTGATTAAATACCTGGAATCTTACTGTCAAATTTTGTTTGATGGCATTCTGAAATCTGTTACTTTATTAAAGGTGCCATAAAATACAAATGCCTTTTTCATGCATGCACATGGCAGCTCTGTCAAAGGAAGAGATCATCATGCTGGTAGGAAAATATTCAAGGATGTGCTCAAAGCCTCCTCATGGAAATGCAACATTTCTACTGACTCCTAGGGACCTCTAGCCCACCACTGCTCAAAGTGGGAAGAAACATTTGGGAGCTTCAAGACCATGCATTTGAAGCACACAGAGGCCCTAGGTATGTGGCAGAAGGAATGAGCCTACTAATAAATTATCCATGTGTGCATCTTCTTGGTTGCCACTTGCCCCTTTCTTGGAAATGTCCGGGGATCCCAAATTGACCTCATTGGCCACTCAAAACCCACAGCAGCCAGTGGAAGTTAGTCGTCCTTAATCTATGCAGCTGCCTAAAAAAGCATGGCAATAACAATCAGCATGTAATAATGTGCATGCACGTGGTTATTGGCATATTCATGTTTACCTATGGACAGATATATATTGTGTATCTCTTGACATGTGTATATTGGAATGTGCCTTTTCTATGACTGCATGCTACATATCAACGTATTTATCCCTTGAAGTTTGTGGCTGTATGTACATACAAGAATTTGCGTGTGTAAAATGTGAGGAATGCATTTAATTGTGACAGTCTTGGGGGAACTCCCCTCTCCTGCAGAGTCACATCTGCCAGAAGTGCTTGTGGCTGGGCGAACTGGAAGACCGTGTGAGGAATCTGGAGCAGCAGCTGAATGACCTTCGACTCATAAGGGAGAATGAGTCATAGATGAGAGCTACAGGGAGGTAGTCACACCTAGGCTGCCGGAAGCAGGTTGTTGGGTGACAGTCCGAGGGGGGAAAGTGAAGGAGAGTAGACAGGTAGTGCAGAGCACCCCTGTACCCATTCCCCTGAATAATAAGTTTACCGTCCTGGATGCTGTTGGTGAGGATGACCGACCAGATGTGAGCCATGGTGGCAGAGCCTCTGGCACTGAGTCTGACCCTATGGTGCAGAAGGATGGGATGGAGAAGAGGAGAGCTGTCGTCATTGAAGACTCTATAGTCAGGGGAGTAGACAGAAGATTTTGTGGACGTGAGAAGGAAACCCGCATGGTTTGTTGCCTCCTGGGTGCCAGGGTTCGGGATGTCTCTGACCGGATGCATGACATCCTGGTACGAGAGGGAAAGCAACCAGAAGTCGTGATACATGTTGGGACCAACGGCATAGGCAGGAAGAGGGATGAGGTCCTGAAGTGTGAGTTTCAGGAAGTAGACAGAAGGCTGAAGAACAGGACCTCAAGGGTGGCGTTCTCAGGATTGCTGTCAGTACTACATGATAGTGATGGTAAGAACTGGAGGAGATGGCAGTTGAATGCGTGGCTGAGGAGTTGGTGAAGGGGGCAGGGTTTTAGATTTTTGGACCATTGGGATCTCTTCTGGGGAAAGATGGATCTGTACAGATTGGATGGGTTGCACCTGAACTCGAGGGGGAGCGATATCCTTGCTGGTAGGTTTGCTAGCATGGTTTGGGAGGGTTTAAGCTAATTTGCAAGGGGGATGGGACCCAGATCGATAGAGCAGTGAAAGTAGTGCATGGAGTAAAGCCAGATCTAACATATAGAGAAGCTTTGAGGAAAGAGCAGCAGAATAGAGGGTATAAAGGTAGTAAGGTAGAAGGGCTAAAGTGTGTACTTCAATGCAAGAAGCATCAGGAACAAAAGTGATGAACTGAGAGTTTGGATACATACATGGAATTATGATGTAGTGGCCATTACAGAGACTTGGCTGGCACCAGGGCAAGAATGGATTCTCAATATTCCTGGATTTCAGTGCTTTAAAAGAGATGGGGGGGGGTGGGAAGGAGAGGAGGGGTGGCATTACTGGTCAGGGATACTATTACAGCTGCAGAAAGGGTGGGTAATGTAGCAGGATCCTCTTTTGAGCCAGTATGGGTGGAAGTCAGGAACAGGAAGGGAGCAGTTACTCTACTGGGGGTAATCTATAGGCCCCCTGGTAGCAGCAGAGATACCGAGGAGCAGATTGGGATGCAGATTTTGGAAAGGTGCAAAAATAACAGGGTTGTTATCATGGGTGACTTTAACTTCCCTAATATTGATTAGCACTTGATTAGTTCCAAAGGTTTAGATGGGGCAGAGTTTATTAAGTGTGTCCAGGATGGATTCCTGTCACAGTATGTTGACAGGCTGACTAGGGGGATTGCCATAGTAGATCTTGTATTAGGTAACAAACCAGGTCAGGTCACAGATCTGTCAGTGGGTGAGCATCTGGGGGACAGTGATCACCGCTCCCTGACCTTTAGCATTATCATGGAAAAGGATAGAATCAGAGAGGACAGGAAAATTTTTAATTGGGGAAGGGCAAATTATGAAGCTATAGAGCTAGAAGTTGCGGGTGTGAATTGGGATGATGTTTTTGCAGGGAAATGTACTATGGACATGTGGTCGATGTTTAGGGATATCTTGCAGGATGTTAGGGATAAATTTGTCCCGGTAAGGAAGATAAAGAATGGTAGGGTGAAGGAACCATGAACAAGTGAAGTGGAAAATCTAGTCAGGTGGAAGAAAGCAGCATACATGAGGTTTAGGAAGGAAGGATCAGATGGGTCTATTGAGAAATATAGGGTAGCAAGAAAAGAGCTTAAGAAGGGGCTGAGAAGAGCAAGAAGGGGCATGAGAAGGCCTTGGCGAGTAGGGTAAAGGAAAACCCCAAGGCATTCTTCAATTATGTGAAAAACAAAAGGATGACAGGAATGAAGGTAGGACTGATTAGAGATAAAAGTGGGAAGATGTGCCTGGAGGCTGTGGAAGTGAGCGAGGTCCTCAATGAATACTTCTCTTCGGTATTCACCACTGAGAGGGAACTTGATGATGGTGAGGACAATATGAGTGAGGTTCATGTTCTGGAGCATGTTGATATTAAGAGAAAGGAGGTGTTGGAGTTGTTAAAATACATTAGGATGGATAAGTCCCCGGGGCCTGATGGAATATTCCCCAGGCTGCTCCACGAGGCAAGGGAAGAGATTGCTGAACCTATGGCTAGAATCTTTATGTCCTCGTTGTCCATGGGAATGGTACTGGAGGATTGGAGGGAGGCAAATCATGTCCCCTTGTTCAAAAAAGGTAGTAGGGATAGTCCAGGTAATTATAGATCAGTGAGCCTTACATCTGTGGTGGGAAAGCTGTTGGAAAAGATTCTTAGAAATAGGATCTATGGGCATTTAGAGAACCATGGTCTGATCAGGGACAGTCAGCATGGCTTTGTGAAGGGCAGATCGTGCTTAACAAGCCTGATAAAGTTCTTTGAGGAGGTGACCAGCCATATAGATGAGGGTAGTGCAATGGGTGTGATCTACGTGGATTTTAGTAAGGCATTTGTCAAGGTTCCACAAGGTAGGCTTATTCAGAAAGTCAGAAGGCATGGGATCCAGGGAAGTTTGGCCAGGTGGATTCAGAATTGGCTTGCCTGCAGAAGGCAGAGGGTTGTGGTGGAGGGAGTACATTCAGATTGGAGGGTTGTGACTAGTGGTGTCCCACGAGGATCTGTTCTGGGACCTCTACTTTTTGTGATTTTTATTAACGACCTGGATGTGGGGGTAGAAGGGGGGTTGGCAAGTTTGCAGACAACACAAAGGTTGGTGGTGTTGTAGATAGTGTTGAGGATTGTGGAAGATAGCAGAGAGACATTGATAGGATGCAGAAGTGGGCTGAGAAGTGGCAGATGGAGTTCAACCCGGAGAAGTGTGAGGTGATACACTTTGGAAGGACAAACTCCAAGGCAGAGTACAAAGTAAGTGGCAGGATACTTGGTAGTGTGGAGGAGCAGAGGGATCTAGGGGTACACGTCCACAGATTCCTGAAAGTTGCCTCACAGGTAGATAGGGTAGTTAAGAAAGCTTATGGGGTGTTAGCTTTCATAAGTCGAGGGATAGAGTTTAAGAGACGCGATGTAATGATGCAGCTCTATAAAACTCTAGTTAGGCCACACTTGGAGTACTGTGTCCAGTTCTGGTGGCCTCACTATAGGAAGGATGTGGAAGCATTGGAAAGGGTACAGAGGAGATTTACGAGGATGCTGCCTGGTTTAGAGAGTATGCATTATGATCAGAGTTTAAGGCAGCTAGGGCTTTACTCTCTGGAGAGAAGGAGGATGAGAGGAGACATGATAGAGGTATACAAGATATGAAGAGGAATAGATAGAGTGGACAGTCAGCGCCTCTTCCCCAGGGCACCACTGCTCAGTACAAGAGGACATGGCTTTAAGGTAAGGGGAGGGAAGTTCAAGGGGGATATTAGAGGAAGGTTTTTCACTCAGAGAGTGGTTGATGTGTGGAATGCAGTGCCTGAGTCAGTGGTGGAGGCAGATACACTAGTGAAGTTTAAGAGACTACTAGACAGGTATATGGAGGAATTTAAGGTGGGGGGTTATATGGGAGGCAGGGATCGAGGGTCGGCACAACATTGTGGGCCGAAGGGCCTGTAATGTGCTGTACTGTTCCATTATTCTATTATTATTGTAAGTGCAATAGTTGTGACCATGGGAGAATTTGTATTGAGTTACACACACAAAATGCTGGTGGAACGCCGCAGGCCAGATAGCATCTATAGGAGGAAGTACGTCGATATTTCGGGCCGAGACCCTTCGTCAGAACTAACTGAAAGAAGAGATAGTGAGAGATTTGAAAGGGGGAGAGGGCGATCCAAAATGATAGGAGAAGACAGGATGGGGAGGGGGGTGAAGCTAAGAGCTGGAAAGTTGATTGGCAGAAGGGATACACAGCTGGAGAAGGGAGAGGATCATGGGGCGGGAGGCCTAGTGAGAAAGAAAGGGGAAGGGGAGCACCAGAGGGAGATGGAGAACAGGTAAGGAGTGATTGTGAGAGAGACAGAGAGAAGAAGGAAAAAAAGGGGGGGGGTAAATAAATCAATAAGGAATGGGGTAAGAAGGGGAGGAGGGGCATTAACAGAAGTTTGAGAAATCAATGTTCATGCCATCAGGTTGGCGGCTACCCAGACGGAATATAAGGTGTTGTTCCTCCAACCTGAGTGTGGCTTCATCTTGACAGTAGAGGAGGCCATGGATAGACATATCAGAATGGGAATGGGGTGTGGAAGTAAAATGTGTGGCCACTGGGAAATCCTACTTTCTCTGGCAGACAGAGCATAGGTGTTCAGCGAAACAGTCTCCCAGTCTGTTTTGAGTTGTTTTTTCTTCAGTGTCCTCGTAACGCATACGTTTATGTAAGTAAGTGTACCTATGACCTGATGTCTTGACGTTAATTCCCCGATGGAATGTCAGACTCTTCAGAAATGATTGTTAACATGTGTTACCTTATTTTCTTGTAATGCAAGACAAATAAGTTAGTTAAGAGTATAAGTGTGGGAAACAATGACTATTCAGTCCTTTTTGTCTGTAAGTCTACCCTTGCCTAACAAAAATGAGTTCAGAAATTTTCAATTGACTGAAGAATGTTTCAATGAACGTTTGGTTTCTAGCTGCACTCAGTTTGCCTAGCATTGATTTTATGCCTGAATTCTACAACCTGACAACCCAAATACTTCCTATTAAGCCACAGTAGCTACAGCAGCAGGTCAGAAGTTGAACATCCTTCGATGAATGGCATGTCCCGTATCACACTAAAGCCTTTATACATCCTGTAACACACAACTTGAGTTCATGTTTATTGTCATGGGCAAATACCCAGGGTATAAATGCCATGGAAGTCATCATCTTACAGTAGCACAGTACACTCCAAACATGACAAACACAAAGCAGCATATAGTTAAAAATTAACATAAGTTATACATAACTTGCAACAAAATAAACGGAAATAAATACAATGACATTAGAGCAAGTTGAGGGAGGGGAAAAGGAGAAATATTGATGGATTAGGGCCTTTCACATCAACCCATGGGCCTGATGGCACGGGCAGAAGCTGTTGTTGAACCTTAAAATGAGGGTCCTCAGCATCCTCTACCTCCTGCCTGATAGCAACAACAGGAAGGTGGCAAGGCCCCTTTCTGAGAGATTACCTCTTGTAGATGTCCTCAGTGGTGAGGAGAGCTGTACACACGATGTAACTGGCTGAGTCCACTATCCTTTGTTGCCTCTTGCACTCCTATGCATTAAACTATCCATACCAGTCGGAATGCTTTCCACTGGGCATATATTGAAGCTTGTCCGAGTCTTTGGTGACATGCCAAACCTCCTAAACGTCTAAGAAAATAGAGACATTGTGGTGTCTTCTTTATGGCTGCATCTGTATACTAGGTCCAGGATAGATCCCCTGAGAAGCTGACACACTGGATAACTTGATGTCCCTGAAATAGAAGATCTACAGACAGGCAAGTTGTAAGTAGCTGGCCTGATCTGTTTACCTCTTCTACCAGATAAAAGATGTGAAGAATGCCACCATTCAATTTCATTGAGGTACATCACTGTAGCCTCTGTAGACAGCGAATCCTATGAAATAAGTGAAAGCCAGAGGGGAAAACATTCTGAGAAGAGCCTCCTGGCTTACTGAAAGGAGAATGCCTGGTTGTTACCCCCTCAACCTATGAAGTTGAGCGATATGCAATGAGCTGCACTGTAACTCCAGGAAAGGTCAATGAATTTATATGTAGTGACAAATACTAGCAAAGGATAACAACAAAAATGTTTATCTTTGACAATGTTTAACAAAAAATTTTAAAATTAAAACTCCTCAAGGAACTTCACAAATGTATTACCAAACAAAATTTTAAACTGAGTCTGAAAGAGTTTTCAGACCTGCCTAATAAATGCTTAACTAAAGGGTATGGTTTGAGGCAGAAAGAGGAAAGAGATTTAAGGAGAGAAATTCTGAAACTTAAGATGTAGGCAGCTGGAGCTATGGCCAACACTGATGGAACAATTAAAAGTAGGGATGCACAGGAATGGAGGTACACTGATGTGTCAGGGTTGTAATGCTAAGGTCTCAGGAGCAGGAGGTGGGAAAACCTTAGATTAAAATTAAGGAAAGAAGAATGGTTGAAGAAAGGATGAATAAATGAAAGGTGGTTTGAGACCAGCTTCAAAATATGTAAGAACCAATATAATGCTGAAATGATGTGGATTTTTCCTTACATTCCATGAGTTAAACATCGTTGATATCTCAAAACTATTAAAATAAGGGGGGAATGTTGTGTCTGATCCTTGCTCTGTGCTAGGTTGAGTTAAGTGTGAAGCCTGGTTCCTGATGGTTGCTATGCAGAGACCTGCAAGTTTAAGTGTTATGACACAGCACGCTGTTCATTTGCCTCAGACTAACATCTGAGACATTTTGTTTGTCGTTGTGCGAAAATCTTCATCACATTAGCTGTGGAAGTGTTTGACAGTGCATATTACTCACACCATGAATGGGTGTATCTAACACATTGTGTATGCTTGTCACATTCTGTGAGAAAGAGTCTTGTGTGGAGTTTTTAAACTGGCCTGATCTTATTGGCTTGAATGATGTATTTCTGTAAAGTAAATAATTTTTGTGCAACTGTGAATGGGTTTGTGTTTGTCTTGGTGTGATGTTTTTTATTTCTGTGTGTCTGCAGGATTATGGTATGCATTTATGCCAATGTGACTATTGAGGTTTTAGGGTAACGTGTCTGTTTAGTGTAAACACTACTGTTCAAGATAGTAAGTAAATTTAAAGTAAGTAAATTTGGAAAATCTCATCTCAGTGATGACCAGACAGTCAGGTAGCCACATAATAAAATAAATGGTAGTATCTAATTCATGGCCATGTGATTAAGTGGATCAGCCAGCTTGATGTTTTAATATCTAAGTGGCTAATAATTCTGAAGCCTGTGTAATTTCTTTGGTTTTATATTGCTGTAAAACAATGAGGCACGATGTAATGATGCAGCTCTATAAAACCCTAGTTAGGCCACACTTGGCGTACTGTGACCAGTTCTGGTGGCCTCACTATAGGAGGGATGTGGAAGCATTGGAAAGGGTACAGAGGAGACTTACCAGGATGCTGCCTGGTTTAGAGTGTATGGATTATGATCAGAGATTAAGGGAGCTAGGGCTTTACTCTTCGGAGAGAAGGACGATGAGAGGAGACATGATAGAGGTGGACAAGATATTAAGAGGAATAGACAGAGTGGACAGTCAGCGCCTCTTCCTCAGGGCACCACTGCTCAGTACAAGAGGACATGGCTTTAAGGTAAGAGGTGGGAAGTTCAAGGGTGATATTAGAGGAAGGTTTTTCACTCAGAGAGTGGTTGATGCGTGGAATGCACTGCCTGAGTCAGTGGTGGAGGCAGATACACTAGTGAAGTTTAAGAGACTACTAGACAGGTATATGGAGGAATTTAAGGTGGGGGGTTATATGGGAGGCAGGGTTTGAGGGTTGGCACAACATTGTGGGCCGAAGAACCTGTAATGTGCTGTACTATTCTATGTTCTAAAACAAGGATGAGGTCAGGGTGATAGTAAAAGAAGATCTTATTCTGCTCCTTAGATCTTATAAGATCTAAGGAGCAGAATGTTGAGTCCACCTGGGTAGAGATTAGGAATAGTAAAGGGAAAACAAAATCACTGGTGGGTGTTGTCTATAGGTCTCTGAATAATAGCATTATAGTGACGCGAAAAAATAATTGTCTGATATATGTAAGAATGGAATGGCCACTGTCATGGGGAGCTATAACTTGCACATAGATTGGGTAAATCAAGTTGGTTAAGGCATTCTTGAGGAGAACTTCATAGAATACATTCATGATAGTTTTCTTGAACTACTGGGGAACTGGTCCTGTGCAATGAGACATGTGAATTAATTAAAATTCAAAGTAAATTTATTATCAAAGTATGTATAAATTATACAACCTTGAGATTTGTCTGCTTATAGGCAGCCACAAAACAAGAAACCCAGAATAACCCATTTCTTAAAAATGGGCAGCAAGCACCCAATGCGGAAAGAGAAGAAAAGTACATATTGTACAAACAATAAAAACAAGCAACAGCATTCAGAACAAAACTGAGTCCATAGACACAAAGCCCAGAGCAGCCCATCGCCTCAGCTTCAGTTCATCACACAGCCGGGCAAATGGTTGCGCAGCAATGAGCAGAACCAGCCCGGCCCTCGTCTCTAGTCCCAACTTTTCAATCCATCCAGATTGGGGTTTAAATTGTGTAAATGCCATGTCATTCCTCGCACTAGGTCCTGGGCCCTGTTGCTTCAATGTGCTCATAATGATCTTGTCGTTAGGGATCCTTTTGGAAAGAGTGACCACAGTATGATTGAATTTCTCATGGAAATGGAGGGTGCAATAGTTAGATCAAAAACCAGTGTATTATGTCAAAACAAGGGAGGCTACAATGGGAAGAGAGAGGGGCTGAGTAGCGTAGACTGGGTACACAGACTGGGATGGAACAGTTAAGCAGTAGTGGAAGACTTTCAAAGAGATTTTTCACAGTACTCAACAGAAGTGTATTGCCAGGGCAGTGAGAGTCAGCCTTGGAATAACTAAGGAAATAAAATAAGGCATGAAACTAAAAGCATATGTCAGCAGTAGTGGGAAATTGGATGTTTGTGAACACTTTAAAAGGCAACAAACACCCTATTAAGCAAGCACTCAGGAAAGGGAAAATAGATTAAGAAAATAAACGAGCTCAAACATAAGAACATTTTATAATTATATAAAACAGAAAAGGGTAAATAAAGTGATGGTAGGTCCCTTGCAAGATGAGGAAGGGGAATGAATATTGGGTAATGTGGAAATGGTGTAGGCTTTGAACAATTGTTTATAGTGGTCTTGAAGGTGAAAGACATGTCTAACATGTCGAAAAGAGAGATGTTATGGATGTGGTGGGAGGTGAGGACCTTGATGCAAAATGCTGTCACTAAAGAGGTAGTGAAGAGCAAACCAGTGCCCTAAGGACAGACAAGTCCCCTGGTCTCAATGGGATGCAATTCTATGTACTGTAAAAACAAAATGGCAGAAGTTACAGTGGACATAATTGTGATGATTTACCACAATTCTCTGGTCTTTGGACAAATTCCAACAGACTGGAAAACAGTGAATGTCACCCCACTGTTTAAAAAAGGTGGGTCAATTAGCTTAACATCTGTAGTAAGGAAATCATGAAGGAAGAAATAGTGAGACGCCAGGAGAGAAGTAGTTCCATCAGGCTGACACAGAATGGATTCTTGAAGGGCAGGTTTAACTGGAGTTCTTTACAGGTATGATGAATGCAACAGATAGAGGGCAATAGGTGAATGTTGTGTGCTTGCATTTCTAGAAGGCATTCAATAAGGTCTGCATAAAAGACTTATCCATAAGATAACAATGTATGGATTTGGGGATAAGATGGATGGATATCAGTTAACCAACAGAAAGCAGAGAATTGGGATAAATGGTTAATTCTTTGTTTGGCAGTCAGTGGTGAATGGAGTGCCACGCGGATCAGTTCTGGGCCTACAGATGTTTACGATATAACAATTTGGAAGAGGGGACAAGGTGTAGTGTCTAAGTTTGCTGATGACACTATTATATAAATAATGAAAGATTGTTGTCTCGGGGAGTGCTTGTGCATGAATTGCAAAAGGTTGGTTTGCAGGTGCATCAGGTTATCAAGAAGGCAAATAGAATGCTGATCCTCATGGCTAGAAGGATTTAATTTAAGAGCAGGGAGCCTGTGTTGCAACTAGGTACTAGTGAGCCCATTCCTGGCATACTGCATGCAATTCTAGTATTCTTACTTTAGGAAAGATGTACTGTCTTTGGAAGCGGTGCAGAGGAAGTTCACCAGGTTTATTCCTGGAGATGATAGGAGTTAGTCTGTGAGAAGAAATAGAG
Source organism: Hypanus sabinus (assembly GCF_030144855.1). NCBI lineage: Eukaryota > Metazoa > Chordata > Chondrichthyes > Myliobatiformes > Dasyatidae > Hypanus > Hypanus sabinus. The sequence continues at coordinate 14,119,215 of NC_082722.1, read as the reverse complement.
TCACCGGGGTCTTTACTGGCTGGAATTCAGAAGAATGAGTGTGTATCTTATAGAAGAATATAACATTACAAAAGGAATAGTTAAGAGAAAGGCAGGAAAGTTGTTTTTACTTTCAGGGTGGCACACTAGCTCAGAGGTTAGAGTAATGATGTAGGTTCAATATGCACCACTATCTGTAAGACCATAAGATCAAAGATATAGGAGCAGAGGTAGGCCATTAAATCTGCTTCACGGGCTGATCCAATTCTTCCAGTCATCCCCACTCTCCTGCCTTCTCCCCATACCCTTTGATGCCCTGGCTAATCAAGAACCTGTCTATCATTGCCTTAAGTATACCCAATAACTTGGCTTCCACAGCCACTCGTGGCAACAAATTCCACAGATTTACCATCCTCTGACTGAAGTAATTTCTCTACATCTCTGTTCTAAAAGCTAAAAGAGAGTTGAGGGTACATAAAGGACCAATGGAAAATGATGTTTGAGATACTGTAATGAGAGATGCAGAGATGGCAAAGGAACTGAATGCATATTTTGCATCAGTCTTCACAGTGGAAGACATCTGCAGTATATCAGTCATTCAAGAGTGTCAGGGAAGTGAAGTATGTGCATTCCACTGACCTGCCTTTCCCCCCCATAACCCTTAATTCCCCTGCTGTGTAGAAATCCATTGAACCATGTCTTAAATATATTTAATAAGGCAGACAATTCCACAGATTCACTGCTTTCTCGTGCCCCCTTGTCCTGGACTCCCCTACCATGGGAAATAACTTTGCCATATCTAATCTGTTCAGACTTTTTAGCATTTGGAATGTTTCAATAAGATCCTCCCTAATTCTCCTGATTTCCAGGGAATACAGCCCAAGAGCTGACAGACGTTCCTCATACAGTAACCCTTTCATTCCTGGAATCATTCTCATGAATCTTCTCTGAACCCTCTACAATGTCAGTATATTCTTTCTAAAATAAGGAGCCCAAAACTGCACACAATAGTGGTCTCACAAGTGCCTTATAGAGCCTCAACATCACATCTCCGCTCTTATATTCTATACCTCTAGAAATGAATGCCAACATTGCATTCACCTTCTGTACCACCGACTCAACCTGGAGGTTAACCTTTAAGGTATCCTGCACAAGGACTCCCAAGTCCCTTTGCGTCTCTGCGTTTTGAATTCTCCCCATCTAAAAAGTCTGTTTACTTCTTCCACCAAAGTGCATGACCATATACTTTCCAAAATTGTATTTCATTTGCCACTTCTTTGCCCATTCCCCTAAACTATCTAAGTCTCTCTGCAGGCTCTCTGTTTCCTTAACACTACCTGCTCCTCCACCTATCTTGTATCATCAAATTTAGCCACAAATCCATGAATCCCATAGTCCAAACCTTTGACATACATTGTAAAAAGCAGCAGTCCCAACACTGACCCCTGTGGAACTCCATTGGTAACCGGCAGCCAGCCAGAACAGGATCCCTTTATTTCCACTCTCTGTTTTCTGCTGATCAGCCAATGTTCCACCCACACTAGTAACTTCCCTGTAATTCCATGGGCTGTTATCTTGCTAAGCAGCCTTGTCAAAGGCCTTCTGAAAATCCAAACACACCACGTCTACTGCATCTCCTTTGTCTACCCTGCTTGTAATTTCCTCAAAAAATTGCAGTGCATTAGTCAGGCAGGATTTTCCTCTCAGGAAGCCATGCTAGCTTTGGCCTATCTTGTCATGTGAATCCAGGTACTCCGTACTCTCATCCCTAACAATCAATTCCAACAACATTGATGTCAGACTAACAGGCCTATAGTTTCCTTTATGCTGCCTCCCAAATTTTTTAAATAACAGAGTAAAACTTGCAATTTTCCAGTTATCCGGTACAATGCCAGAATCTATTGATTCTTGAAAGATCATTGTCAATGCTTCTGCAATCTCTTCAGCTACTTACTTCAGAACCTGAGGTTTTGTTCCATCAGGTCCAGGAAATGTATCCACCCTTGGAGCATTAAGCTTCCTGAGCATCTTCTTAGTCATAATTTTCACTGCACATACTTCACTTCCCTGACACTCTTGAATGACTGATATACTGCAGATGTCTTCCACTGTGAAGACTGATGCAAAATATGCATTCAGTTCCTTTGCCATCTCTGCATCTCTCATTACAGTATCTCAAACATCATTTTCCATTGGTCCTTTATGTACCCTCAACTCTCTTTTAGCTTTTATATACTTAAAAAAAGCTTTTAGTATCTTCTTTGATAATAGTCACCAGCTTCCTTTCAACGTTCATCTTTTCCTTCCTAATGACCTTCTTAGTTTCCTTCTGCAAGTGTCTAAAAGCTGCCCAGTCCTCTATCTTTGCACTACTTTTGGCTTTCTTGAATGCCCTCTCTTTTGCTTTTACATTGGCTCTGACTTCACTTATCAGTCCCGGTAGTGTCCTTCTTCCATTCGAAAATTTCTTCTTATTTGGAATATATCTGTCTTGCATTTCCCTCATTTTTTGCAGAAACTCCAGCCATTGCTGATCTGCTGTCCTTCCTACTTGTGTCCCTTTGCAGTCAACCTTGGCCAGTTCCCCTCTCATGCCATTGTAATTTCCTTTATTCCACTGAAATACCGACACATTGGAATTTAGTTTCTCCTTCTCAAATTTTTAAGTGAACTTGATCATATTGTGATCACTGTTCCCTAAGGGTTCCTTAACCTTAAGCTCTCTTATCACCTCCAGATAATTGCACAACCCAATCCAGCACAGCTGATCCCCTAATGAGCTTGATAACAAGCTGTTCGAAGGAGCCATCCCTTGGACTTTCTACAAATTCTCTCTCTTTAGGTCCAGTACTGGCCTGGTTTTCCCAATCCACCTTCAGGTAAAAGTCCCCAACGATAATCATGACATTGCCCTTCTGACACACTTTTTCTATCTCCTGCTGTAATTTGTAATCCACATCGCAGCTGCTGTGCTGGTACATACTCCGCATGACCATGCGGATTTCCTCTGGGCGTTCTGGTTTCCTCCCGTATTCCAAAGACATATGGTTAGCAGGTTCATCGGTCACATGGGTGTAATTGGGCATTCTGGGCTCGTTGGGTTGGAAGAGTTTGTTGCTGTACTATAATGCTAAAATTAAAAAAATAGAAGTTAGTTAGACTGGAACTAAAGGACGTAGCCTCAAGATTTGGGGGGATAGATTTAGGACAGTGAAAAGGTGAAATTGCTTTTCCCAGAAAGCAGTGAATCTGTGGAATTGTCTGCCTTATTAAATATATTTAAGACATGGTTCAATGGATTTCTACACAGCAGGGGAATTAAGGGTTATGGGGGGGAAAGGCAGGTCAGTGGAATTGAGTCCATGGCCAGATCAGCCATGATCTTATTGAATATTGGAGTAGTCTGGAGGGGAAAATGGCCGACTCCTGCTCCTATACCTTATGTTCTTGTGTTTATGTTAGGGTAGTTCCCAATTGTCTATATGAATGTTGAATGAATATTTTAACAATAATCTTTGCCTTTGCTGATGGTAAAAGAACATAGAACACTACAGCACAGTAAAGACCCTTCAGTCCACAATATTCTGCTGACGTTTTAACCTACTCCAAGATCAATCTAATGCTTCCCTCCCACATAACATTCCATTTTTCTTTCATCCGTGTGCCTGTTTGAGAGTCTGACACTACCACCACGCTCAGCAGTGTTTTCACTCTCTATGTAAACAACAAAACATACCTCTGATCCCATACTTTCCTCCAAATACCTTAGATGCCCTTCCATATTAGCCATTTACACCCTGGAAAAAGGTGCAGGATGATCACTCTATCTATGTTTCTCACCTCTCATCCTCCCTCATTCCAAAGAGAAAAGCCGTAGCTTGATTAACCATTCCTCATAAGACATGTTCTCTAATCCCGGCAGCATCCTGGAAAATCTCCTCTTCACCAGCTCTAAATATTCCACACCCTTCCTATAATGACATGACTTAAACTGTGCACAACTGTGGTCTAACCTGAGTTTTATCAAGGAGCTCTTGAACTCAATCCTCTGACTAATGAAGACCAACACACCATATGCTATTGTAGTCACTCTAAATGCTTGCACAGAAACTTTGAGATATCTATGAGCATGGGCCCCAAGATCCCTTTGTTCCTCCATGCTGCTACGAATCCTGTGATTAATCTTGCACATTACCTTCAAGTATCACTACACACATTTCCAGATTGAAATTCACCTGCCAGTGCTCAGCCCAGCTTTGCATCTTATCAGTGTCCTGTTGTAAAAACAAAATACTCTGCAGATGGGGTCAAAGCAGGAACTCAGCAGATCAGACAGCATCTGTGGAAACGAACAGCCAACGTTTTGGGCTGAGACCCTTTGTCAGGACTGAAGACGGAGGAGGCAGGGGTGCTACAAAGAAGGTGGGGGGGGGGGGGTGAGAAGGAGAAGGCTGGTAGGTGCCAGGTGAAAAACCAGTAAGGGGAAAGATGAAGGGGTGGGTGAGGGGAAGCAGGGAGGGAATAGGCAGGAAAGGTGAAGAAGGAATGCAAGGGGAAAGCACTATGGAAGGAGGCGGAACCATGAAGGAGGTGGTAGGCAGCTGGAGGAGGAGACAGAGTGAAACTGGGATAGGGGAAGGGAGGCGGAGGTAATTACCAGAAGTTGGAGAATCATTGGTAAAGACGGTAAAATTTTAGAGAATAATTGTGCCAAAAAGCTTGCAAAGAATTCCGTAGGCTGATCACCTTCCGTTAACTCTTCAAGGCCCAGAGTTCATAGGTTATTTCTTCTGCTTCTATTTTCTAAATCGATAATCTTCTGTCTTAATTTTTCATTAGACTTTGATTGTTTTTCACAAAGCTTTTGCAGGCCATCAATTTTCACATCCAAAATTGTCAGAGATGCTTCATTCTCTTCTATTTGTTTATCACATTCAGTTAAGGTTTTTTGAATAGAATCCAATTGTGCATCTATTTGTTTAATTTCAGCGGAAGGTTCTTTTCTGTGTGTAACCCCCTGGGTCGCCTCAGGCTAGCTCAGCTCGTTCTCGTCTAGGGGGAGTAGCCTTCGGCCCCGCCAAACTGGGTAATCAGCTGGTGTGGATGCTGTGTGATGTCCCCGCCTCGCCCAAAAACAGACAGTACACCATAAGCGATTAAATGAGTACAATTTATAAAGGTTACTATAACTAAGTGATTAATAACAATACAGTATATATGAAGAGAAAAAATAAAGAACAGGCGCCAAGCTTATCAAAGTCCAAACCACTTCGTGCACAACCGTTGGAGCTCAATTACTGAAGTCTTCTGGCCACCATTCGATCCCCTCCGAACTCCTCGACTCGCAGCTCAGGACCCTCCGAGTGGTCAACCAAGCACATCTAGCTTCATCCCCCCTCCTCGGAGTACCTCCTGGCCTCGGACCCCCCTTGGGGTCCGTTCCTCGCCCAGTTTACAGCATTGTGTCCTCTCTCTCGACCCCCTCGCGCCGATCTGCCCAAAAGCCCGTCAACCAAAGCTTACAGACTCAGAAGAAAGAACATTAATCCCCATTTGGTTTACAAAGGAATACCATTCTCGTTATCAGTAAATTGTAACAAACAAGCTTCCAGCACTCTCTCGCAACAAAGAAACATTCCTGCTTTTAACAAACAAAGAAACCCTTTCCCAACAGTACCAAAGAAAAAAAGAAACCCCCTTTACATGTGTTTTCGAAGCAAATCCATAATAGATTCCAAAGATGCAGGAGGATCTTCTTTTTTAGTACCTTTGGCACCCCTTGTATTCATAGTAGAACAACATCAAGTTTAAAAGTAAGGTTTTAAAACAGGTTGGAAACAGTAAAGTACGTAAAATAGGAGCAACTACAGAAATCAATGACTAGAAGTCTCCTATTGTAATCTTCTACACTATCTACACCACTTACTAACTCACCCTTTCAGTTTCTCATCCAAAAATGTTTTTGAAAAATTACAAGAGCAAGAGTGCCAGAATAGATCAATGTGGAACACCACTAGTCACCAACCTCTGGGCAGAGTATACTCCATCCAATACTGCCCTCTGCCTTCAGTGGATCAGTGCCTTCTGGATCCACACGGCCAAGTTTTCCTTAATCCAACGCCTCCTGATTTTCTGAATGACCCTGCTTTATTAAAATCCTTATAGAAACATCTACTGCTGTACCTTCATCAAATTGTTTTGTTACTACCCTGAAGAATTCAATCAGGCTCATGAGGCATAACATGCCCCTCACAAAACCATGCTCGTTATCCCTAATCAGACAACGTTTCTCCAAATCCTGTCTCTAGGTATCCTGTCCAATAGTTTGCCCTCTTCTGGGAGACAAATCCCAAGATTATTCTTATTACCTTGAGCAAAAGAATAACATTTGCCAACCTCCAATCTTCTGGTACTTCACCTGTGGCCAGTGAGGATGCAAAATTTATTGCCATAGGTGCAGCAGTTATCTAGGGTATATTCCATACAGCCCCAGTACATTTCTATCCTAATATGTTTCAAATCTTCCAGCACATTCTCATTCTTAATGTTGACATGTTCCTACTTGTTAGCCTTTTCTACACCATTCTCACATTCATGAAGGACACCCTCACTAGTAAATACTGAAGCAAATTATTCAGTAAGGACCTTAATACTGGGAAATTATAGGCTGGTGAGCCTGATACCAGAAATGGGTATGTTATTGGAAAGTATTCTAAGGGACTGCATATACAAGTTTTTGGATATATATATATATATATGGATTGATTGGGGATAGTCAGCTTGGGTTTGTGCGTGATAGGTTGTGTCTTATAGAGTTTTTTGAGGAAGTTACCAGGAAAATTAATGAAGGTAAGACAGTGGATGCTGTTTACATGGACTTGACCAAGGGCTTTGACAAGGTCTCATGTGTGATGTTGGTCAAGAATGTTCATTCACTGGGCATTCAGAATGAGCTAGTAAATTGGATTAGACATAGGCTTTGTGGGAGAAGCCAGAGAGTGGTAGTAGATGGTTGCCTGTCTAACAGGAGGCCTGTGACTAGTGGTGTGCCACAGGGATCGGTGATGGGTCCTGTGTTGTTTGTCACTTATATCAACGATCTGGAAGATAATGTGGTAAATTGGATCTGCAAGTTTGCAGACGACACCAAGATTTGGGCTGTAGTGGTCAGCGAGGAAGCTTGCAGCAGGACCAGTTGGAAAAATAGGCTAAAAAATGGCAGACAGAATTTAATGCAGACAAGTGTGAGGTGTTGCACTTTGGGAGGACAAACCAGGGTAGGACTTGCACAGTGAACGGTGGAGCACTGAGGAGTGCAGTAGAAGAGATGGATATGGGCTTACAGATCCATATTTCCTTGAAAGTAGCATCACAGGTAGATAGGGTCACAAAGAGAGCTTTTGGCATGTTGGCCATAATTCAAAGTACTGAGTACAGGAGCTGTGATGTTATGTTGGAGTTGTACATGTATTGGTGACTCCCAATTTGGACTATTGTGTGAAGTTCTGGCTACCTACCTACAGAAAAAATATCTATAAGATTGAAAGAATGCAGAGAAAATTTACAAGACTGTTGCCAGGACTTGAGGAGCTGAGTTCTAGGGAAAGTTTGAAGAGGTTAGGACTTTATTCCCTGGAGCGTAGGAGAATGAGGGAAAATTTGATAAAGGTATGCAAAATTATGAGGCGTATAGATTGCAAGCAGACTTTTTCCAGTGACTAGAGGAAAAAATCTAGAGGTCATGGGTCAAGGGTGAAATGTGAAATGTTTAAGCGTAACACTGTGAGGAACTTATTCGTTCAGAGGGTGGAATGAGCTGCCAGCAGAAATGGTGGATGCGTGTTCAATTTTCAATATTTAAGAGAAATTTGTATAGGTACAGGGTTGGGAGACATATAGTGAGTTATGGTGCAGGTGCAGGTCAATGAGTCTAGACAGAGTAATAGTTCAGTGTGTACTAGATGGGCCAAAAGGCCTGTTTCTGTGCTGTAGTGTTCTTTGACTCTATGATCTCCCCTAATTCCACAGACTCCAGGCACACACTTCCTCTTTAATCCTGGATCTGTCCTACCTTCACTCTAGTCATCCTCCTATGTGTAGAATGCCTTGGTGTTTTCCTTAATCCTACTCACCAAGGCCTTTTCGTGGTCCCGTCTAGCTCTCCTAAGTTTCTTAAGCTCTTTCCTAGTTATCTTACATGCTCAAGAGCCTCTCTGATCCTTGCTTTCTTAACTTATGTATACCTTCTTCCTCTTGACTAGATGTCCCACTTTTATCAACCATGGTTTCTTCACCTTGTCAACCTTTCCCTACCTCAAAGGGACAAACCTATCCAGAATGCCATGCATGTGCTCCGTAAACAACCTCCATATTTCCACTGTACATTTCCCTGAGTAATATGTTCCCCATTTATGTTCCCAAGTTCCTGCCAAATAGTATCATAATTTGCCCTTCTCCAATTAAATATTTTGCCATACAGTCTGCTCCCAAGCCTATCCAAGGTTATGGTAATAGTCAAGGAATTGTGGTCACTGTCTCTAAAATGCTCACCCACAGAGAGATTGTTCTCTTGACCAGGCTCACTGCTTCATACTATATCCAGCATGACCTCTCCTCTAGATGGCCTGTCCACATATTGTGTTAGGAGTCCTTCCTGGACAATCCTTCTGGAAGATGCTTACAGTGCAATTACAGAATCACTGCTTTAGATAAGTGAAGAAGAGAAATGTTATGGTCACTGGTTTCACAATGACGTATTAATTACAAACTGGTGCAGTACTTTGTTACGACTAAAAGAAGGCAGGGATGTTGAGACTATGCAATTGCTGTATTTCCTAAGATATGGGGATAAAGTTATGCATTAATTACTGATTTAACAGGCGTCCAAATGGTGGGGCTCTGTAATCACTGATTCAACATGTATACTACGTGAGCAGCTTTTACAGTTGTGATATATTATACAAGGAATGTAATGCAGGTAACACAATCACTAAATTAATGAGAGAGATTGTAGGGAGTACAATATCAAATAGATTGAACAAGGGATTATTAATGAGGAATAATGTCTAAACTTGTGTGTATAATGGATAAGAATGTGACCATATATAATGCCTGAGTTTATCATATAGTGTGTGGATGTGTACAATCAGGAATTTTGGTAAATAAAAATAAGACTTCCAGTAACTGATTGTTGATGTTGTCAATCTCTCTAGGAGCATGACATTGAAACCCCCTATGGGATGTTGCATGTTGTTATCCGTGGTGCTCCTAAAGGAAACCGCCCAGCAATCCTGACCTACCATGATGTTGGGATGAACCGTAAGTACTGCGTTGCCTATCATGGAAGAAACACATGGCTCAGATTTGGAAATAAGATTTTTATACAATGGCAATGAAAAGGAAGGAAGTTAACATTGAATTATTATGCACATCAGGAGTTAGTGGACAACTGGTTAACTCCACATAATAAGAATGAAAAGGGAAGAGTTTTTCCTATCAAAACATAACAAATACGGGCAGTTGAATAAGAAAGAGTTTAGTATATCATGGCATGCAACTGGAAGGCATTGGATCTTTTGGAATTCTTTGTAAAGAGGTTGAGTGAGAAGGGGTTGGATCCCTTGGAGCTCTATGCAGTTTGACTTGGAAATGTCCTGGTCTTTTGGCATTCTGTATAATGGAATTGGATGTGAAAGGGTTTGGTCCATTGTGATACTGTATAAAGAGTTTAGTCTGTTGGAAATCCATACAAATGATTCATGGACATAATTATGGGTGAATAATATATTTGGATTATTAAACAGTTTAATTATGCTTGAAGGTATGCAGACCAGAGGATGTTGTGTTTGCTGGTCCACCCTGACTTACAGGTATTAGTCAGGTCAGGTGCATTGGTGTTGATATTGACCTTTACAGCCCTGAATAAGAGAGGGGAATATACAGTCAGGGTTAGTTACTCAGAGGTGCATGTTGATAACTTAAGAGTCAACTTTAGTTCTAATTCTTGCCTTTTAACATAGAGTAAAAAACTCTGCTGATCTTTGTTGTCCAAACTCATGGGAGCATTTGAACTTTGCTATATGATAAAGAAGACCAAGCAGCATTTAGTTTTCCTTCTGCTTTTGTGATGCAGTGGTAATGGATTTACTGGCCAGTTGGAGTCTCTGTCAAATTGACTACAACAGTCCAGGCTGAAAGTGAAAACAATTGAGGTTAAGAGATTTGGGCAGCTGTAGACCCAGTCTTTTTTCCCCTTCTCAGCCATGATACTTTTACAGTGTCAAATTACTCATGTTCTGTACTTTCCAAATTGCATTTTAAATAAGAAATCTGTTTTTAGGCAGCATCTAAGGAGGGGAATAAACAGTTGACGTTTTGCGCGATACACTTCATATTGACCCAAAAAGAGTTTTAGTCTGAAACATCAACTGTTTATTATCCTGTCCATAGATGCTCTCTGACATGCTGAGCTCCTCCAGCATTTTGTATGTGTTATTCAAGTTTTCCAATATTTGCAGAATCTCTTGTGTTTATGAATTGCTAATCACTAAGTCCATTTGCTGAAGCAGTCTATCCTAAAGGTTGATTATAGGCCTACTCAAATATCACGATGTGTATTAGTTTTAAATTTACCTTCCATTGTAAGTACAGCTTGTAATATGATTTGAATTTTTGGGACAAGGTTAAGCTGTTTGTGCTGTATCAAATCTGTTAATATAAACTTGAAAAGAAGATTACATCATCAATGTGGAACTATTACTTTAAACAATGGATTGAGCGGCAAATTAAAAGATCCGTACTTCGGAAAATAGCTGTCCATCCAGTTCCCAGGTAGACTACTGTCCTCTACACCATGTCATTGGCATCACAGACTAGATACTAGTTATGATGTCTGCTTGAAGGAACAGACTTTATTGAAAGCCATTAAAAGTGGAAATTATGGGATTGTTGTTAAAGAGTGTGTTCGTGCACCATGCACAACAACATTATACTTTTGTAGTTGGATGTTGTCTGGATGCCACAATGAGTTTTATTGGTGGGACCCCTCTTTCCTGCTAAAATTGACCTTTTTGAAAACTGCTTGTGATCTAAGATAAAGTTTTATCTGTGGGCATTACAAATTTATGGTTCAGAGTTTTGCTTTCCTTGTTTGTGACTCATAGTTGGATGCAAGGGAAATGGAGTTGCTCAAGACAGATGAAAAATTTCCAATAGAGACCCAAGCCCATCCAGATTAAGGGTCATAGCCCAAAACAGATGACAAATTTGTCATCTAAGAGGCCTAGATTAAGCCCATTCTGATTAAGGGTCATGGCCCAAGACGTCAACTGATCATTTCCTCCCATAAGTGCTGCCTGGCTTGCTGTCTCTTCCAGCATTTTGTGTGTGTGTTCGGCATGGATTTCCAGTGGTTTGGATATTAAGCCTAACTAAAGCTTGTTTTGCATAGATGAAAACTTATTGGAAAATGCTTTATTTTTGAAGCTGACTAAACCTAGTATACATGTAATAGTTTTTAATCACACTTTGAGAAGGAATTGTACAAGCACTAAATAATCAAGGAATTCATTTGAAGATCTATGCACAGTATCATTGTTATTTTAATATAGGAAAATGGACTGAAGTATCACTGTAAAGGTATCATATTGCAACTTCTCAGTTCATTTATTTTTTTTAAACTGTGGAAAATTTGCAAGTAGCACGAAAGCCATTTGGCTCATTGTGCTTGTGCCAGTCCAGTAGGGACTCTGTAGCCTTTTTGCCCTTCCATATTTGATCTATAACCCTGCAGGGGCTCTTCAAGAACACATCGAAGTATTGCCTAAATGCACTAAAAGTTTCTGATGCAAACACTTTCACATGGCATACCTCCCTCTGAATGAAATATTTTTCCTCATCTCCCCTCTAATTGGTCCAATTATTTTTGCTTCATGCCTTTGGCTTTTCAGCATTTTGCTAAGGTGAAAGGTATCTTCTCACTTATTGAACAAAATAAAAACTACAGTTGTTGGAAATCCAAAACTAAGACAAAAATTCTGGAGGTACTTAGCAGGTCAGGCAGCATCAGTGGGGAGAGGAAGAAAGTCAACTCTTCAGGTCAAGAATATCTTCATTCCAAGCTGGAAAAGTGAAAAACCTGATGTGTTTCAAGATGCAGAAATCAGTGAGGGTGGAGAGAGTGGGGCAATCTCCACAACAAAATGTCACTAAAGTTATCAAGGTAATAATTATTTTAAGAACTGACAGAAGTGGAAAAGAAATCAGGAGGAAATTGTTAACTTGAATGGTCTCTTAAATTAACTGTTACTGTCAGTCTCTGTGTGGACGTGGCTTTACTGCTTTATCTCTGCTGGTTTTAACCTTTGTAAATCTCCTTTCCACCCTTTTCTGAACATTCATTCTGTAAAAGCATTTTTAGAATTGCACTTAATTCTCAGGCTGTGACCAGCTAGGAAAGCAAATAGAATGGCAGGTGCTGGAATCTGAAACAAGAACAAAAAGGCTGGAAGATCTCAGCTAGTTGAGCAGCATCCGAGGAAAGAGAAACCAGTTATTATTTCAGCTTCTGGATCCTTCCTTGGGGTCCTTTCTTGTTCTCTGTGTTGACAAGTACTGTGATTAATTTGCCTAATTGAAGATAAAAGTACCTTGTACATGTTCAACAAGTACACAGGTTGGAACTCCTCAAATACCTCGATGCTATGGTCACATATTTCTGTCCCTCTGGTCTGATTATGTCTGTAGTATTTAAATAAAGGGGTGGGAATGCCTTCTGGAATGAAGTACCAGGCAGCCTATCTGCTCCATAATGCATACCAGTGTCATAATCACAGACTTCAGCTTATCAGTTCAGAGCCAAGCTTTCTTATAGGTACTTATTGAATATATGATTGCCTTAGATCCCAATGGTTTCCATCAATTTCCAGATACTGCTGCTGCAGCATATCATCATCTGCTGTGCTTGTCTGAAAGTAATTCCTTTATTTGATTTAATCAGTTCATTTAATTCTGCCACCACCAGCTTAACACCAACAGAGTACATACTCTGTGGATGCTGCACTCAAGAACACTGAACTAAATGCACACTCTTCTTGGAGTTCTCACCCAGCTCTTGAGGGCTTCCAACATGACTGTGAGTGATTGTAACAGCAGAGAACATACAAATTACCATGGCCTACAAGTACAAGGAAAGCATAAAATTCAGTCTATGTTGTTTAAGATTTTAAAATAAAAAAATCAAACTAATAGTGTTATTTGGGAGGTGAGAGCCAGGATACTGATGTTGGCATTAGTACTTTGAGCTTTTGGCTATATTGTTAGTTGGTCACCTGGTTAGCCAGAGACAATGAAAGGAGCATGAATCCATTGCAAAGTAAGAAAGTAGGAGAAGAAAATAATCTTTATAATTACAGTATGTTAATAACTGTGATCTACATTGCCACCATTTCTCCCCGTTGAACACCTGTGGCCATGTGTGTTTCTGTCCTTTAAAGCCAGGTTTACCAGCCAGGGAAGATTGTTTGTATCTGCTCCTGGATGAGCAGAAATTTCTTCCAACTGAGTATTAGGAAGAGTGAAGCCTTTATGTTCATTCTCAGCAACTGTTCAAGCTTTAACCAAGTTCTTTACAGCTAACTTACGTTATTTGACTAGAGTTGAGTTTCTAACTGGGTATTTTGTCTATCATTGAGGCTACTTCCTTCCAGAAAAATAGATTTTCAAACTCTTCCCCTGCCCCAGTTCACCTGGTTTTGATATCTTTGTATCCGTGATTTCTACAGAATCCCTGACTAATCTGCTTGCTTCCAGCCTCCATAAACCTTGAGTCTTCTGAAACGCAGCATTAAATATTCTCTTACATTAAACCCCATGCACTCATCAGCCTGGATTTGCTGATCTACATTGATCAATTGCAGCAAAGTTATAAATTCACACTTTGCTTACAAAGCCTGTCTTCATTCTGTCTTGTGTATGTATTTACTTGCATCCCTGCAACTCTTGGAGATAGCTTGCTGTTCTTAAGTGTGCCTCTTGCACACCCTTGATTCATTTTAGTTACACCATTATTAGTGGCTGTACCTTCAGCTGTTGAGCCATTAAGCTGTGTAATTCCCTCCCTTTGCCTCCCCTTCTGTCATTTTGTTTCCTGATTAAAACCTACTCCTTTGACCAAATTGTTCCAGCTTCTCATTATCTTGGAAAGTGTCAAATGTTGTTTAATAACATGCTTTTGGTGATCGCTGGAATATTTTGCACTGTGTGAGGTGGTATGTCATTGTGAAAAGGAGCAAGGGAGAGAAGAATAAGTGAATAAAGCACTTGTATCTTAATCAATTACTACAAATACCCTGTGGGCAGTGGACCAGAAAAGTAAACACTCTATGTCATTCCCACCTCCCTGTCAGTAAGTGCTTCAGCAGAGTTAAGTATGACTCTGCCAAGATGGACATTAAAGAATCTGCTCTGGGTTCAAGATGATCTGTGGACAATGGTGACAGGGTTCTGTTGCCAGCAGTATAAACTTTGGTGACATATGCCATATGTTTATGGGATGGCAACATGATTCATCTGAGCCGGGAGATAATTTGAGGGGCTGAAGATGGCAGCTGGATTTGAGAATGGATAAATGCAAGCAGAATCAGAATCAGGTTTAACATCACTGGCCTATGTTGGGAAAGTTCTTCTGTGACAGCAATACATTGCAAAACATCATAAAAAAAAACTATCAGTGACAATAAGAGACATACAGTTTATGAAATTAAATTAAATAATGCAAAAAGAGAGCAATAAAAATAGTGAGGTTGTGTTCATGGGTCAGTGGACCATTCTGAAATCTGATGACAGAGGGGAAGGAGCTGTCCCTGAACATTGTGTGTCTTTCAACTCTTGTACCTCTTCCTTGATGGTAGCACCGAGAGGACAGCATGTCCTGGGTGATGGGGCCTTGGTGTTGGGGAGGCTAGTGCCCATGATAGAGCTGGCTGAGTTTACAGCTTTTTCCAATCCAGTGCAATGGCCCTTCCATTCAGATGGCGATGCAACTCCACACTACATCTGTAGATATTTATGAGAGTCTTTGAAGTGTCCTCAAACTCCTGTGAAATATAGCTGCTATCTTCTTTACTGCTTTTTTAATCGCATCAAAATGTTGGGCCCAGGTTAGATCTTCAGAGATGTTGACACCCACAAACTTGAAACTGCTCACCCTTTCCACTGCTGATCCCTTGATGAGGACTGGTATGTGTTCCCTTGACTTTTCCTTCCTGAACACATCAATCCCTTGGTGTTACTGATGTTGAGTGCAACATTGTTGCTGTGACACTGCTCAACCAGCTGATCTACCTCGCTCCTGTATGCTGCTTCATCACCATCTGAAATTCTGCCAACAATAGTTGTGTCATTGGCAAATTTGTATATGGTGTTTGAGCTGTGACCAGCCACATAGTCATGGGCATGGAGAGAGTAGAGCAGTACGCTAAGCACACATCCTTGAGGTGTGGCCATATTGATTGCTAGTGAGGAGGAGATGTTATTTCCAATCTGCGCTGACTGTGGTCTCTCAGTGAGGAAGTTAAGGATCTATTTGCAGAGGGAGGTACAGAGGCCCAGATTTTGGGGCTTGTTGATTAGAACTGAGGGTATGAATGTGAATGGCAGACTGACGTAGATATTACTATTGTCCGGGTGATCTAAGGCCAAGTGGAGAGCTAGTAATATTGTATCTGGGAAAGAGATCACAGGGTCACTGGATGCTGCAGGGATTCGTGCAGGTATAGTTAAAAAAAAACCTCTTTATTGCTTTTACAGAATGAAAAGAAAACACACACAAAATGCTGGTGGAACACAGCAGGCCAGGCAGAATCTATAAGGAGAAGCACTGTCGATGTTTCCCCCCCTTCTTTCTCCCGAGGCCTCCCATCCCATGATCCTTTCCCTTCTCCAGCTCTGTATCACTTTCGCCAATCTCCTTTCCAGCTCTTAGCTTCACCCTAACCCCTCCGGTCTTCTCCTATCATTTTGCATTTCTCCCTCCCCCCACTACTTTCAAATCTCTTACGTCTTTCCTTTCAGTTAGTCCTGACGAGGGGTCTCGGCCCGAAACTTCAACAGTGCTTCTCCTTATAGATTCTGCCTGGCCTGCTGTGTTCCACCAGCATTTTGTGTGTGTTGTTTGAATTTCCAGCATCTGCAGATTTCCTCGTGTTTGCTCAGAAAACACATTAGATCAGGGGTGTCAAACTCAAATACACTGTGGGCCAAAATTAAAAAATCGGTACAAGTCGAGGGCTGGACTGGTTCAGCGTTTATTGCAAAACTTATTGAAATGAATTTATTACACATATTAACCTGGAACTAACAAAGCTTAGGTTATTGCCTACAAAAACAACATTGAACATTAAATAAATAAAAAATCTGTTGCATTTATTTCTTATGGCTTTATCTGCAGCTTTTCCGGAGTAATTTCTAATGAAGACATTTTTCCACAGGCCAACACTCTGTGATTCACACTAGTCTAAGCCAGATACTTGGCACCTCATCTTGGATGCAAGTTCATCAATGTTTGGAGTCAGGCTCTGAGCTGAGGAAACCCTCAGAATTGAGTGAAGGTGTTCATCAGAAAGACGACTCCTGTGTGATGTTTTGTTTATCTTCATCAAAGAGAACAGTTGTTCACACAGACATGTGCTGCCAAACATAGAGAGCATTTGAGCAGCTTGGGTACGCAGCTGGGGCATTGTGTCGGGAATGAAACGTAGAAACTGTGCAGCGCCCACCGAGTCATACTTTGCCTTGAGTGTGTCACTACATTGGAGTTCAATCAGCTCCATTTGTATGTTGGTTGGTGTGCTTTCCACGTCAGCTGCAAATGGATTACTGAGCAGTTCAAACCTGCTTTTTTGGGCTTCAAAGTCGGCAAATCGCCGTGTGAAGTCGGCACCAAGTATGCTAAGTTTTTCAGCAAACTTTGCACGTGGGAACACTGCGGTAGAAACCTGTTCTTTCATAGTTTGGCAACATGGAAAATGGCTCAAGTTTTCTTGCTGCATCTGCGTCTCCCACAGGCGCAGCTTGGTTTTAAAAGCCCTCACTGCAGCGTACAAATCTGTGATCACACGACCCCGCCTCTGAAGCTGCAGGTTGAGTGCATTGAGATGGCTCGTGATGTCACACAGAAACGCCATTTCACAAAGCAACTTTTTATCCTGGAGCTCTGTTGTGTCTTTCCCTTTGCTTTCCATGAACTGACAGATCTCCTCACGCAACTCGAAACATCTTTTCAGCACTTTTCCTTGGCTTAACCATCGCACCTCTGTGTGATAGGGCAAATCATTATATTCTGAACCCAACTCCTCCAGAAACGACTTGAACTCGCGGTGATTTAAACCTTTGGCTCTTATGAAGTTAACTACTCGTGTTATAGTGCTCATTATATGTTCCATTTTCAAGGCTTTGCCACACAACGATTCCTGGTGTATGATGCAGTGATAAGCTGTCAGCTCACCTGCGCCGTTTTCCTCCCGCATCTTCTCCCGGATCCTGCCCACCAACCCGCTCTTCTGACCGCACATCGCGGGCTTCTGTTTCTTGTCCAGATGCTTGTATTTGTCGTGGTGTTTCATTTCATAGTGTTGTCTTACGTTATATTCTTTAATTACAGCCACACCGTCTCCGCACACAAGACAATCAGGTTTGCCCTTTATATCTGCAAACATATACTCTGCCTCCCACCTGCCTTGAAAACCCCTGTTTTCAAAATCCACCTTTCGTTCAGCCATTTTTGGGGTGAGGGATAGCTGAAAGTTGACCACACGTGACTAGCGCCATAAGGATGCTGATGAGAGAGTAAGGCAAGCGCGAGCAATGCACTGGCAGTGCATTGTGGGATTTGTAGTATTAGTGGTGCATGCACTATACCGGCGGGCCAGCTTTAATAGAGAAAAAAAATTATTCATTAATGATAATCGGAAATAAACCAAGGAAACCGAATAAACACTAAAAACCCTGAAAACCTGGTATCTGAATAAACTCAGCATTAGCCATATCATATGCCATAGGCCGGGGGTCAGCAACCCGCGGCTCCGGGCCGCATGTGGCTCTTTCATCTCTGTGCTGCGGCTCCCTGTGGCTTTGGAAAATAAATGATGAGTATTTAATTAAAATGTATTTTATGTTAGTTTGTTAGTTTTTGAAATGTAATTCTAAATTTGAAGATTATGGTGATCTTGTACAATCTAAATAAAACGTTGTGGCGACCCATTTCCTAGCACATTCGAACCGGCTCACAATTAGCCAGCATTCAGGCTAAGGGAGATAGCCTACGGGGGTTTGTGAGTACGTGTCTTTTGGAGCATCCAACCCATGGGGGGCGGGTTGAGGGAGGCTTAAAAGCAAGGCTGTTTAGTTCGAATAAAGTTATCTTTGACTGCAGTTTACTGACTGCGTGTAGCACACCGCTACAACGTGTTTTTATCGCTGGCTGTCCAGAGGGGAGGTGCTGAAACACTTTGTCGCGTGTCCGGAAGAAGTGAAAACTTTCCTGGGCAGCAAAGGGCTCACCTTTCCTGAGCTGGAACAGCCAGAGTAGCTGGAAAAGCTACATGTCATGGTAGACATGACAGCGCACCTGAACACGCTGAACACAGCTCTTCAAGGGAAAGGACTTACAGCTCTACACATGTTGGAGGATGTTTTGGCATTCGAGCGCAAGTTGACAGTGCTTGCCAGAGATTTACAGAAAGGCACATTGTCTCACTTCCCCAATTTGAGAGCGTTCAAACAAGATCACGACATGATAAATTTGGAGTATTTACATTCTGCAATCATCGCAATGCAAACATCATTTGGGAAATGCTTCTGTGAGTTCAGAGAGGAAAAAAACACATTATCCTTCCCAGTCACTCCCCTAAGCATCGATCCATCCCTACTGAATACGACTGCATTGGCAGGTGTGAGTCAACCTGATCTTGAGATGGAACTGGCCGACATAGCCGACAAAGACGTATGGGTGTCCAAGTTTAGACGCTTGACAGCAGACCTTGAAGATGTTGCCCGTCAGAAGGCCGTTCTTGCTCAGAATCACAAATGGAGTGATATTGAAAACCTCCCCAGACTGGACAAACTTGTGTTTGAAACATGGAATGCTATCCCCGACATTTATGTAAACATTAAAAAGTATGCGCTTGGAGTCCTGTCAATCTTTGGATCCACATATGTATGTGAGCAGGTGTTCTCCAACATGAACTTTATTAAAAACAAACCGCGCACACCTCACAGATGATAGCTTGCGATCCTGTGTAAAGATGAAGGTGACGTCATACAACCCTAATGTGCAGATGCTGTGTGCTGAGGTCCAGGAGCAGAAATCCCATTAACCAAGTATGATAAATATTTTAATTGCCTATTATTTTACGTATATTCATATTTTTTCATTGTTCAGTGAAATAGTCCTTTTATTTTTCAGGTTGACAGCTGGCTGATGTTACTTTTGGTTTGCTGCTGGCGGAAAATTTAAGTTCGGCGTTTTTCATAAATACAAGAAGGACTCAAATAGACATTGAGTATTTTACCTTCAACCCAACGTCTTTTTTTCGGAGTTCAAAATGTTTTTGTTGCATGCAGAAATGTAATTTTGTTTTCTCTGCAGGAGTTCATCGATTTCATAAATGCAACACATTATAGTTTGTTTATACATAGCATAAAGGCAAAAAAAAATTGTATGCAGTGTTATTTCATTTTAAATGTCAAACGGGTTTTGTGGCTCCCAGTGTTTTCTTTTCTGTGGGAAACGGGTCCAAATGGCTCTTTCAGTGGTAAAGGTTGCTGACCCCTGCCATAGGCACTTCGATTACTGGGGCCAGCTTTAATAGTAATTAAATATTATCTCGCGGGCCAAAGATAATTCCATCGCGGGCTGGATTTGGCCTGCGGGCCTTGAGTTTGACATATATGCATTAGATCATACATGGGTTGAAAATGCAGCAAAGTTAAAGAAAAGGGAAAAAAATACATAAGAAATCAAACGGAAAAAAAGAAAACACCCTGCCATTAAAAAAGCAGTCAATTCAGATCGTTACTTCCATCATCCTGAATATTGTTGTGCAGGTGTCGTTTTATTCTCCCTTTCACATACAACTGGAATTGGAACAGAACACATTTGGATGCACAGCTACTAATAAACTTAGATAACCATTCTGTTATAGCACCCAGTCATTGTGGGACTATTTGTGGACAAATACGTTGCAGCCAAAGGGAGGAGTGCCTCATTCAGTCCACATTGCTTTAACTGCTGGGCTGGCCACAGCTGGCCTGGCGTCTCTGAGAAATTAACTAGTCTGGCCTACAATTAGAATATGTATGTCTCTGAACACCTATGGCCATGTGTGTTTCCACCCTTTTAAACCTGGTTTACCAGCCACAAAATATTGCTGGAAGCTGCTTTGGTGCAGAAGGTTATTAAGATGCAGAACACAGACAGCTGCTGCTGTTTCTGACTGGCTGCTGCCATGAGAAATTTAACGCAGAAAAATTATGAAAATGGGGCTGGGGGTCTGCAGGGTGTTGATGCCAGTCCTTTGAAGTTTTTTTATAATTAATCATTTCTGCAGATAATGGGTTTGTGTTTAGTTTTTAATGGTGCAGCCATGTTATTTGTGGTGCAGTGTAGGTCACCTTGAGAACTCTGCAGATGAATCTGGAAGATCATGAGTGCAATGCTCAGCCACAGTTATGAATATGAAACTCAAGGGCTGATGCAACTCACTAAAGTCCATCAGCTGGTCTTGTATCTAGTGCAATTTGCAAAATGGGGAGAGGGGCAAATTTAACATGTACAATCAGACATGCTTTTGTTGCAGGCAGCCTTGCTGTTTGCAATGGCTCCAAACTAAAAAGGCTTTAGGACATTCTGCACTAGCAAAGGCTCATGTGCAGACTGCAAACAAACACAAGCATGATTTAATAGAGTGGATACAAACACAGTGTGGTACTGAAATAGGTACAGATTTTATATTGTAGCAGAACAGGGTGCAGGTAGGGTACAGACAGGAAAAACTTGTACACTGGTTCAGGCCAACAGGACCACTTAATGTGGTGGGTAACTGATAAGCAGTTATATCTCACTGCAGTGCGCAAGGGCAGGCACAGACCTGACCGAAGCATTGTGGAAAGGTGACTGATGGCTCAGCAATTTTATTCAGCTTTGTCACAAGGGTAATCTGGAAAACATTCACAGCAATTTGTTGACCATTTAGCACCACACATGAGCTTTATTCTGCTGAAGACTCTTATGTTGTCCTTTGACCTTCAGTACTTGATCAGGCAGTTGAGTGAGTGTGAAAGGACTGTTACTGAGAGGAGCAGTAAGGCTCTACCCTCCTGTCATGGCATCTTCTGACTATATTTGCTATTAATGGGGATCTTGGGAGAGTAAAATCTCAGGGGATAGTCATTTGTTCCTGGATCTCACCTCTAAATGTGCTTGAGAATATTAGCTGTTGAATGTAGCCACCAACCAGCTCCATTGAATTCAGTGGAACTAAAGCAGTGACTAAGTGGTGGTAAAACAGTGAATTACTCCATTGGATGAATGGCCTAATTCTGCTCCCGTCTCTTATAGCCATGTGATATTGTTCCATGCCTTTGACACTGGTAACTATTTATCAAATTTCTATTCCAATACAGTCGGCCCTCCTTATCCGCGAATTCAACCAACTGCAAATCACAAAAACCCGGAAGTGCTGTTCCAACACTTGTTGTTCTAGCATGTACAGACTTTTTTTCTTGTGATTATTCCCTAAACAATGCAGTATAACAACTATTTTACATATCATTTACATTGTATTAGGTATTATAAGTAATCTAGAGATTATTTAAAGTATACAGGAGGATGTGCGTAGATTATCGTGGATCGGGATCGAAAAAAATCGGAAGTTCTCTTAACTAAGTAAGTCGTAACAGGTACATCCGGTATTATTTAGCATCAGTTAGTCGAACATTTGTCTTCGTATATAGTATATATTTTACCTTTCTATGCATATAAAACACTTAAGAACGTATGTTTCAGCACCGGGCTCGGGAACGCAAAATCGCGAGTTCGACCTAGTGACAGATCGCTCCGAGTGCACTCTCCAGCGTGCCAGGTTGATGTGGAGGATCAAAAACCCCAAACCCCAAAACCCAATAATTAATCCACTGCGTTGCTTAGTAATAATTGTAGCTTTCATCAGGGCACAGCCTTTCTCACTTTATCCTTTAAAATTGTTACGATTGTTGACTGATGTAGCCTAACACTTTTCCAATGGTGTTTCACCTCTTTCCGATCGCTTTATTATTTCCACTTTATTTTCAATCATTATCGTGAGTATTGTGAACAGAAACACCGCGGATTCAGATCTCTGCAGTTCATCCTAATGTGGACTGCACTGAGACAGGTTAAGTAAGGTCTTGGGTTCAGCTGGCTCCTAAGATCCACCATATTGAGACAGGTTGAATAAGGGACTTGAGCATCCACGAATTTTGGTATCCCTGGGGGGTCCCGGAACCAATCCCTTGCGGATAAGGAGGGCCGACTGTACTGAAAATGCTGCTTCATTAATGGATTGTTTTTAAGGAAAGAAAGGAAAAAGGAGATTAGGCTTTTGTTGGATAATTAGGCTGTTACTTCCAGTCACCCACATAAATCAAACCTCATTACCCAGTTCATAAAGGTATTGTGCCATATTGAACTTGTATCACTTTCACGGAGGCACTGTGCAATATTCCACTCCCTGCCCTTTTTTTATAACGATATAACAATTACAACATGGAAACAGGCCATCTCGGCCCTTCTAGTCCGTGCCGAACGCTTACTCTCAGCTAGTCCCACTGACCCACACTCAGCCCATAACTCTCCATTCCTTTCCTGTCCATATACCTATCCAATTTTACTTTAAATGACAATACCAAACCTGCCTCTACCACTTCTACTGGAAGCTCGTTCCACACAGCTACCACTCTCTGAGTAAAGAAATTCCCCCTCGTGTTACCCTTAAACTTTTGCTCCCTAACTCTCAACACATGTCCTCTTGTTTGAATCTCCCCTACTCTCAATGGAAAAAGCCTATCCATGTCCACTCTATCTAACCCCCTCATAATGTTAAATACCTCTATCAAGTCCCCCCTCAACCTTCTACGCTCCAAAGAATAAAGACCTAACTTGTTCAACCTTTCCCTGTAATTTAGTTGCAGGGAACATTCTAGAAAATCTTCTCTGTACTGTCTCTATTTTGTTGACATCTTTCCTATTATTTGGTTACCAGAACTGTATACAATACTCCAAATTCAGCCTTACCAATGCCTTGTACAATTTTAACATTACATCCCAACTCCAATACTAAATGCTCTGATTTATAAAGGCCAACATACCAAAAGCTTTCTTCACCACCCTATCCACATGAGATTCCACCTTCAGGGAACTATGCACCATTATTCCTAGATCACTCTGTTCTACTGCAATCCTCAATGCCCTACCATTTACCACGTATGTCCTATTTAGATTAGTCCTACCAAAATGTAGCACCTCTCACTTATCAGCATTAAACTCCATCTGCCATCGTTCAGCCCACTCTTCTAATTGGCCTTAATGTCTCCGCAAGCTTTGAAAACCTACTTCATTATCCACAATGACACCTACCTTAGTATCATCTGCATACTTACTAATCCAATTTACCACCCCATCATCCAGATCATTAATGTATATGACAAACAATATTGGACTCAGTACAGATCCCTGAGGCAGACCACTAGTCACCAGCCTCCAACCTGACAAACAGTTATCCACCACTACTCTCTGGCATCTCCTATCCAGCCACTGTTGAATCCATTTTACTACTTCGATATTAATACCTAATGATTGAACCTTCCTAACTAACCTTCTTGTCAGAGGCCTTACTGAAGTCTATATTGGCAACATTCAGTGCTTTACCCTCGTCAACTTTCCTCGTAATCTCTTCAAAAAATTCAATAAGATTTGTTAAACCTGACCTTCCACGCACACATCCATGTTGACTGTTCCTAATCAGACCCTGTCTATCATATATACAATCTCTAAGAATACTTTACATTAATTTACCCACCACAGACGTCAAATTGCTAGGTTAACTCTTAACCCTTTTTAAACAATGGAACCACATGAGCAATACAGCAATTCTCCGGCACCATCCCCGCTTCTAATGACATTTGAAGTATTTCTGTATGAGCCCCTGCTATTTCTACACTAACTTCCCTCAAGGTCCTAGGGAATATCCTGTCAGGACCCAGAGACTTATCCACTTTTATATTCTTTAAAAGTGCCAGTACTTCCTTTTCTTTAATCATCATAGTTTCCATAACTACCCTACTTGTTTCCCTTACCTTACACAATTCAATATCCTTCTCCTTAGTGAATACCGACGAAAAGAAATTGTTCAAAATCTCCCCCATCTCTTTTGGCTCTGCACTTAGCTGTCCACTCTGATTGTCTAAGGGACAAATTTTATCCCTCATTATCCTTTTGCTATTAATATAACCGTAGAAACTCTTTGGATTTATTTTCACCTTACTGGCTAAAGTAACCTCATATTTTCTTTTAACTTTTTAATTTCTTTAAGATTCTTTTTACATTTTTAATATTCACCAAGTGCCTCATTTACTCCACGCTGCCTATATTTATTGTAGATCTCTCTCTTTTTCCGAATCAAGTTTCCAAAATCCCTTGAAAACCATGGCTCTCTCAAACTTTTAACCTTTGCTTTCAACCTAACAGGAAAATAAAGATTCTGTACACTCAAAATTTCACCTTTAAATGACCTTCATTTCTCTATTACATCCTTCCCATAGAACAAATTGTCCCAATCCACTCCTTCTAAATCATTTCGCATCTCCTCAAAGTTAGCCTTTCTCCAATCAAAAGTCTTAACCCTGGGTCCAGTCCTATCCTTCTCCATAATTATATTGAAACTAATGGCATTGTGATCACTGGACCTGAAGTGCTCCCCAACACATACCTCCGTCACCTGACCTATCTCATTCCCTAACAGAAGATCCAACACTGCCCCTTCTCTAGTTAGTACCTCTATGTATTGCTGCAAAAAACTATGCTGCACACATTTTTTTGGAGTCTATGCATTCTGTTCTGATCCACGTACTATCAAAGAAACACCTCTCCCTTGTGATTTGGAGGAGGAATTCACTGATCTTGTTGATAGAGTCGATATGGAGTTGTAATTCCATCTTTTCTGAGATGGTGCTTGAGGATGGACTGCTCAATCAGTGGTGAGGAACTTATGGCACTGGACAAAACTTCCAAGACGAAAAGACTTTTCAGATAATAAAGTTTTCTGCATTCTGTCACTGAAAAAGCTAATAAGTAATTAGATTTTGGCTGATACGTTAGGTAAAAATCACAGACTACAGTTGTAAGGAGCTTCAACACATGGCCTCAATATTCAGTAGAGATCCACGGTCTGTGTTGTGCAGTAACAAGGGCAGGTGAGGGTGGTTCCAGGGTCTGTGTTGTGTAGTTACAAGTGCAGGTGAGGGTGGCTCCAGGGTCTGTGTTGTGTAGTAACAAGGGCAGGTGAGGGTGGATCCAGGGCCTGTGTTGTGTAGTTACAAGTGCAGGTGAGGGTGGCTCCAGGGTCGGTGTTGTGTAGCAGAAAGGGTAGTGAGGGTGGCTCCAGGGTCTGTGTTGTGTAGTTACAAGTGCAGGTGAGGATGGCTCCAGGTTCGGTGTTGTATAGTAACATGTGCAGGTGTGGGTGGCTCCAGGGTATGTGTTGTGTGGTAGAAAGGGTAGTGAGGGTGGCTCCAGTGTCTGTGTTCTGCAGTAGAAAGTGTAGTGAGTGTGTCTCCAGGGCCTGTGTTGTATAGTTACACGTGCAGGTGAGGGTGGCTCCATGGTCGGTGTTGTGTAGTAGAAAGGGCAGTGAGGGTGGCTGCAGAGTATGTGTTGTGTAATAGAAAGGGTAGTGAGGGTGGCTCCAGTGTCGGTGTTGCGTTGTAGAAAGGGTAGTCAGGGTTGCTGCAGGTTCTGTGTTGTGTAGTTACAAGTGCAGGTGAGGGTGACTCCAGAGTCTGTTTAGTGTCGTAGAAAGGATAGTCAGGGAGGTTCCAGGATCGGTGTTGTGTAGTAGCAAGGGTAGGGAGGATGGCTCCAGGGTCTGTGTTGTGTAGTAACATGTGCAGGTGAGAGTGCCTCCAGGGTCTGTGTTGTGTAGCAGCTAGTGCAGGTGAGGGTGGCTCCAGGGTCTGTGCTGTGCAGTTGAAAGGGTAGTGAGGGTGGCTCCAGTGTCTGTGTTGCGTAGTAGAAAGGGTAGTCAGGGTGGCTTCAGGGTCTGTGTTGTGTAGTAGAAAGGGTAGTGAGTGTTTCTCCAGGGTCTGTGTTGTTTAGTAGAAAGGGTGGTAAAGGTGGCTCCAAGGTCTGTGTTGTGTAGTAGAAAGGATGGTAAAGGTGGCTCCAGGGTCGGTGTTGTGCAGTAGAAAGGGTAGTGTGGGTGGCTCCAGGGTCTGTGTTATATAGTAACACATGCAGGTGAGGGTGGCTCCAGGTTTGGTGTTGTGTAGTAGAAAGGGTAGTGAGGATGGCTGCAGGGTCTGTATTGTGTAGTTGAAAGGGTAGTGAGTGTGTCTCCAGGGTCTGTGTTGTGTAGTTGAAAGGGTAGTGAGTGTGTCTCCAGGGTCTGTGTTGTGTAGTAGAAAGGGTAGTGAGGATGGCTCCAGGGTCTGTGTTATATAGTAACACATGCAGGTGAGGGTGGCTCCAGGTTTGGTGTTGTGCAGCAGCAAGTGCATGTGAGGGTGGCTGCAATGTCTGTGTTGTGTAGTAGAAAGGGTAGTGAGTGTGTCTCCAGGGTCGGTGTTGTGCAGTAGAAAGGGTAGTGTGGGTGGCTCCAGGGTCTGTGTTGTATAGTAACACATGCAGGTGAGGGTGGCTCCAGGGTCGGTGTTGTGTAATTACAAGAGCAGGTGAGGGTGACTCCAGTGTCTGTGCTGTGTAGTAGAAAGGGTAGTGAGGGTGGCTCCAATGTCTGTATTGTGTAGTTACACGTGCAGGTGAAGGTGCCTCAGGGTCTCTGTTGTGTAGTAGCAAGTGCACGTGAGGGTGGCTACAGGGTCGGTGTTGTGTAGTAGCAAGTGCAGGTCAGGGTGGCTCCAGGGTCTGTGTTGTGACGTAGCAAGGCTACTGAGGATGGCTCCAGGGTTGGTTTGGGTTGTAGCAAGTGCAGGTGAGGGTGGCTCCAGGGTCTGTGTTGTGTCGTAGAAAGGGCAGTGAGGGTTGCTGCAGCGTCTGTGTTGTGTAGTAGCAAGTGCAGGTGAGGGTGGCTCCAGGGTCTGTGTTGTGAGGTAGAAAGGGTAGTGAGGATGGCTGCAGGGTTGGTTTGGGTTGTAGCAAGTGCAGGTAAGGGTGACTCAAGGGTTTGTGTCCTATAGAAGAAAGGGTAGTGAGGGGGCTGCAGGGTCTGTGTTGTGTAGTAGCAAGGGTAGTGAGGGTGGCTCCAGGGTCTGTGTTGTGTAGTAACAAGGGTAGTGCGGGTGGTTCCAGGGTCTGTGTTGTGCAGTAACACGTGCAGATGAGGGTGGCTCCGGGATCTGTGTTGTGTTGTAGAATGGGTGGTGAGGGTGGCTCCAGGGTCGGTGTTGTGTTGTAGAAAGGGTCGTCAGGGTGGCTCCAATATCTGTGTTGTGTAGTTACACGTGCAGGTTAGGGTGGCTGCAGGGTCTTTATTGTGTACTAGAAATGGTCTTGAGGATAGCTCCAGGGCCTATGTGGTGTAGTAGAAAGGGTAGTGAGGGTGTCTCCAGGGTCAGTGTTGTGTTGTAGAAAGGGTAGTGAGGATGGCTCCAGGGCCTGTGTTGTGTAGTAGAAAGGGTAGTGAGGGTGTCTCCAGGGTCAGTGTTGTGTTGTAGAAAGGGTAGTGAGTGTGTCTCCGGGGTCTGTGTTGTGTAATAGAAAGGGTAGTGAGGATGGCTCCAGGGCCTGTGTTGTGTAGTACAAAGGGTAGTGAGGGAGGCTGCAGTGTCTGTATTATGTAGTAGAATGGGTGGTGAGGGTGGCTCTAAAGTCTGTGCTGTGTCGTAGCAAGTTCAGGTGAGGGTGGCTCCAGGGTCGGTGTTGTGTTGTAGAAAGGGTCGTCAGGGTGGCTCCAATATCTGTGTTGTGTAGTTACACGTGCAGGTTAGGGTGGCTGCAGGGTCTTTATTGTGTACTAGAAATGGTCTTGAGGATGGCTCCAGGGCCTATGTGGTGTAGTAGAAAGGGTAGTGAGGGTGTCTCCAGGGTCAGTGTTGTGTTGTAGAAAGGGTAGTGAGGATGGCTCCAGGGCCTGTGTTGTGTAGTAGAAAGGGTAGTGAGGGTGTCTCCAGGGTCAGTGTTGTGTTGTAGAAAGGGTAGTGAGTGTGTCTCCGGGGTCTGTGTTGTGTAATAGAAAGGGTAGTGAGGATGGCTCCAGGGCCTGTGTTGTGTAGTACAAAGGGTAGTGAGGGAGGCTGCAGTGTCTGTATTATGTAGTAGAATGGGTGGTGAGGGTGGCTCTAAAGTCTGTGCTGTGTCGTAGCAAGTTCAGGTGAGGGTGGCTCCAGGGGCGTTGTTGTGCAGTAGAAACGGCAGTGAGGGTGGCTCCAGGGTTGGTGTTGTGTAGTAGAAAGGGTAGTGAGGGTGGCTCCTATATCTGTGTTGTGTAGTTACACGTGCAGGTGAAGGTGCCTCAGGGTCTCTGTTGTGTAGTAGCAAGTGTACGTGAGGGTGGCTGCAGGGTCGGTGTTGTGTAGTTACAAGAGCAGGTGAGGGTGGCTCCAGTGTCTCTGTAATTACAAGAGCAGGTGAGGGTGACTCCAGTGTCTGTGCTGTGTAGTAGAAAGGGTAGTGAGGGTGGCTCCAATGTCTGTGTTGTGTAGTTACACGTGCAGGTGAAGGTGCCTCAGGGTCTCTGTTGTGTAGTAACATGTGCACGTGAGGGTGGCTACAGGGTCGGTGTTGTGTAGTAGCAAGTGCAGGTCAGGGTGGCTCCAGGGTCGGTGTTGTGTCGTAGCAAGGCTACTGAGGATGGCTCCAGGGTTGGTTTGGGTTGTAGCAAGTGCAGGTGAGGGTGGCTCCAGGGTCTGTGTTGTGAGGTAGAAAGGGTAGTGAGGGTTGCTGCAGCGTCTGTGTTGTGTAGTAGCAAGTGCAGGTGAGGGTGGCTCCAGGGTCTGTGTTGTGAGGTAGAAAGGGTAGTGAGGATGGCTGCAAGGTTGGTTTGGGTTGTAGCAAGTGCAGGTAAGGGTGACTCAAGGGTCGGTGCCCTCTAGTAGAAAGGGTAGTGAGGGTGGCTCCAGGGTCTGTGTTGTGCTGTGACAAGGGTAGTGAGGGTGGCTCTAGGGTTGGTGTTGTGTAGTAACAAGGGTAGTGCGGGTGGCTCCAGGGTCTGTGTTGTGTAGTAGAAAGGGTAGTGAGTGTGTCTCCAGGGCCTGTGTTGTGTTGTAGAAAGTGTAGTGAGTGTGTCTCCAGGGCCTGTGTTGTGTAGTAGAAAGGGTAGTGTGGATGGCTCCAGGGTCGGTGTTGTGTAATAACAAGGGTAGTGTGGATGGCTCCAGGGTCTGTGTTGTGTAGTAACATGTGCAGGTGAGCGTCGCTCCAATTTCTGTGTTGTGTTTTAGAGAGGGTATTGAGGGTGACTCTAGTGTCTGTGTTGTGTAGTAGAAAGGTTAGTGAGGGAGGCTCCAGTGTCTGTATTGTGTTGTGACAAGGGTAGTGAGTGTTTCTCCAGGGTCTGCGTTGTTTAGTAGAAAGAGTGGTAAAGGTGGCTTCAAGGTCTGTGTTGTGTATTAACAAGTTGTGTCATAGCAAGGGTACTGAGGATGACTCCAGGTTTGGTTTGTTTAGTAGCAAGTGCAGGTGAGGGTTGCTCCAGGTTCTGTGTTGTGTACTAGAAAGGATGGTAAAGGTGGCTCCAGGGTCGGTGTTGTGCAGTAGAAAGGGTAATGAGTGTGTCTCCTGGGTCTGTGTTGTATAGTAACACGTGCAGGTGAGGGTGGCTCCAGCCTCTGTGTTGTGTAGTAGAAAGGGTAGTGAGTGTCTCTCCAGGGCCTGTGTTGTGTAGTTGAAAGGGTAGTGTGGATGGCTGCAGGGTCTGTGTTGTGCTGTGGCAAGGGTAGTGAGGGTGGCTCCAGGGTCGGTGTTGTGTAGTAACAAGGGTAGTGCGGGTGGTTCCAGGGTCTGTGTTGTGTAGTAACATGTGCAGGTGAGGGTCACTCCAATTTCAGTGTTGTGTTGTAGAGCGGGTAGTGAGGGTGGCTCTAGTGTCTGTATTATGTAGTAGAAAGGGTAGTGAGGGTGGCTCCAATGTCTGTGTTGTGTAGTTACACGTACAGGTGAAGGTGCCTCAGGGTCTCTGTTGTGTATTGCACTTGAGGGTGGCTGCAGGGTCGGTGTTGTATTGTAGAAAAGGTAGTGAGGGGGCTGCAGGGTCTGTGTTGTGTCGTAGCAAGGCTACTGAGGATGGCTCCAGGGTAGGTTTGGGTTGTAGCAAGTGCAGGTGAGGGTGGCTCCAGGGTCTGTGTTGTGAGGTAGAAAGGGTAGTGAGGGTTGCTGCAGCGTCTGTGTTGTTGTAGTAGCAAGTGCAGGTGAGGGTGGCTCCAGGGTCTGTGTTGTGAGGTAGAAAGGGTAGTGAGGATGGCTGCAAGGTTGGTTTGGGTTGTAGCAAGTGCAGGTAAGGGTGACTCAAGGGTCGGTGCCCTCTAGTAGAAAGGGTAGTGAGGGTGGCTCCAAGGTCTGTGTTGTGTAGTAGAAAGGGTAGTGAGGGTGGCTCCAGGGTCTGTGTTGTGTAGTAGAAAGGGTAGTGAGTGTGTCTCCAGGGTCTGTGTTGTGTTGTAGAAAGGGTAGTGTGGATGGCTCCAGGGTCTGTGTTGTGTAGTAGAAAGGGTAGTGAGTGTGTCTCCAGGGTCTGTGTTGTGTTGTGACAAGGGTAGTGAGGGTGGCTCCAGGGTCGGTGTTGTGTAGTAACACGGGTAGTGCGGGTGGTTCCAGGGTCTGTGTTGTTTAGTAACATGTGCAGGTGAGGGTCACTCCAATTTCTGTGTTGTGTTGTAGAGAGGGTAGTGAGGGTGGCTCCTATATCTGTGTTGTGTAGTTACACGTACAGGTGAAGGTGCCTCAGGGTCTCTGTTGTGTATTGCACTTGAGGGTGGCTGCAGGGTCGGTGTTGTGTTGTAGAAAAGGTAGTGAGGGGGCTGCAGGGTCTGTGTTGTGTCGTAGCAAGGCTACTGAGGATGGCTCCAGGGTAGGTTTGGGTTGTAGCAAGTGCAGGTGAGGGTGGTTCCACGGTCTGTGTTGTGTAGTAACATGTGCAGGTGAGGGTCACTTCAATTTCAGTGTTGTGTTGTAGAGAGGGTAGTGAGGGTGGCTCTAGTGTCTGTATTATGTAGTAGAAAGGGTAGTGAGGGTGGCTCCAATGTCTGTGTTGTGTAGTTACATGTACAGGTGAAGGTGCCTCAGGGTCTCTGTTGTGTATTGCACTTGAGGGTGGCTGCAGGGTCGGTGTTGTGTTGTAGAAAAGGTAGTGAGGGGGCTGCAGGGTCTGTGTTGTGTCGTAGCAAGGCTACTGAGGATGGCTCCAGGGTAGGTTTGGGTTGTAGCAAGTGCAGGTGAGGGTGGCTCCAGTGTCTGTGTTGTGAGGTAGAAAGGGTAGTGAGGGTTGCTGCAGCGTCTGTGTTGTGTAGTAGCAAGTGCAGGTGAGGGTGGCTCCAGGGTCTGTGTTGTGAGGTAGAAAGGGTAGTGAGGATGGCTGCAAGGTTGGTTTGGGTTGTAGCAAGTGCAGGTAAGGGTGATTCAAGGGTCGGTGCCCTCTAGTAGAAAGGGTAGTGAGGGTGGCTCCAAGGTCTGTGTTGTGTAGTAGAAAGGGTAGTGAGGGTGGCTCCAGGGTCTGTGTTGTGTAGTAGAAAGGGTAGTGAGTGTGCCTCCAGGGTCTGTGTTGTGTTGTAGAAAGGGTAGTGTGGATGGCTCCAGGGTCTGTGTTGTGTAGTAGAAAGGGTAGTGAGTGTGTCTCCAGGGTCTGTGTTGTGTTGTGACAAGGGTAGTGAGGGTGGCTCCAGGGTCGGTGTTGTGTACTAGAAAGGATGGTAAAGGTGGCTCCAGGGTCGGTGTTGTGCAGTAGAAAGGGTAATGAGTGTGTCTCCTGGGTCTGTGTTGTATAGTAACACGTGCAGGTGAGGGTGGCTCCAGCCTCTGTGTTGTGTAGTAGAAAGGGTAGTGAGTGTCTCTCCAGGGCCTGTGTTGTGTAGTTGAAAGGGTAGTGTGGATGGCTGCAGGGTCTGTGTTGTGCTGTGACAAGGGTAGTGAGGGTGGCTCCAGGGTCGGTGTTGTGTAGTAACAAGGGTAGTGCGGGTGGTTCCAGGGTCTGTGTTGTGTAGTAACATGTGCTGGTGAGGGTCACTCCAATTTCAGTGTTGTGTTGTAGAGAGGGTAGTGAGGGTGGCTCTAGTGTCTGTATTATGTAGTAGAAAGGGTAGTGAGGGTGGCTCCAATGTCTGTGTTGTGTAGTTACACGTACAGGTGAAGGTGCCTCAGGGTCTCTGTTGTGTATTGCACTTGAGGGTGGCTGCAGGGTCGGTGTTGTGTTGTAGAAAAGGTAGTGAGGGGGCTGCAGGGTCTGTGTTGTGTCGTAGCAAGGCTACAGAGGATGGCTCCAGGGTAGGTTTGGGTTGTAGCAAGTGCAGGTGAGGGTGGCTCCAGGGTCTGTGTTGTGAGGTAGAAAGGGTAGTGAGGATGGCTGCAAGGTTGGTTTGGGTTGTAGCAAGTGCAGGTAAGGGTGACTCAAGGGTCGGTGCCCTCTAGTAGAAAGGGTAGTGAGGGTGGCTCCAAGGTCTGTGTTGTGTAGTAGAAAGGGTAGTGAGGGTGGCTCCAGGGTCTGTGTTGTGTAGTAGAAAGGGTAGTGAGTGTGTCTCCAGGGTCTGTGTTGTGTTGTAGAAAGGGTAGTGTGGATGGCTCCAGGGTCTCTGTTGTGTAGTAGAAAGGGTAGTGAGTGTGTCTCCAGGGTCGGTGTTGTGTAGTAACACGGGTAGTGCGGGTGGTTCCAGGGTCTGTGTTGTTTAGTAACATGTGCAGGTGAGGGTCACTCCAATTTCTGTGTTGTGTTGTAGAGAGGGTAGTGAGGGTGTCTCTAGTGTCTGTGTTGTGTAGTACAAAGGGTAGTGAGGGAGGTTCCAGTGTCTGTATTATGTAGTAGATTGGGTAGTGAGGGTGGCTCTAAAGTCTGTGTTGTGTCGTAGCAACTTCAGGTGAGGTTGGCTCCAGCGGCGGCGTTGTGTATTAGAAAGGGTAGTGAGGGTGGCTCCAGGGGCGGCGTTGTGTAGTAGAAAGGGTAGTGAGGGTGGCTCCTATATCTGTGTTGTGTAGTTACAAGAGCAGGTGAGGGTGGCTCCAGGGTCGGTGTTGTATAGTAGAAAGGGTAGTGAGGGTGGCTCCAATGTCTGTGTTGTGTAGTTACACGTACAGGTGAAGGTGCCTCAGGGTCTCTGTTGTGTATTGCACTTGAGGGTGGCTGCAGGGTCGGTGTTGTGTTGTAGAAAAGGTAGTGAGGGGGCTGCAGGGTCTGTGTTGTGTCGTAGCAAGGCTACTGAGGATGGCTCCAGGGTAGGTTTGGGTTGTAGCAAGTGCAGGTGA
Source organism: Hypanus sabinus (assembly GCF_030144855.1). NCBI lineage: Eukaryota > Metazoa > Chordata > Chondrichthyes > Myliobatiformes > Dasyatidae > Hypanus > Hypanus sabinus. The sequence goes on along the minus strand of NC_082722.1, from coordinate 14,085,584 downwards.
GGGTGGCTCCAGGGTCTGTGTTGTGAGGTAGAAAGGGTAGTGAGGGTTGCTGCAGCGTCTGTGTTGTGTAGTAGCAAGTGCAGGTGAGGGTGGCTCCAGGGTCTGTGTTGTGAGGTAGAAAGGGTAGTGAGGATGGCTGCAAGGTTGGTTTGGGTTGTAGCAAGTGCAGGTAAGGGTGACTCAAGTGTCGGTGCCCTCTAGTAGAAAGGGTAGTGAGGGTGGCTCCAGGGTCTGTGTTGTGCTGTGACAAGGGTAGTGAGGGTGGCTCCAGGGTTGGTGTTGTGTAGTAACAAGGGTAGTGCGGGTGGCTCCAGGGTCTGTGTTGTGTAGTAGAAAGGGTAGTGAGTGTGTCTCCAGGGCCTGTGTTGTGTAGTAGAAAGTGTAGTGAGTGTGTCTCCAGGGCCTGTGTTGTGTAGTAGAAAGGGTAGTGTGGATGGCTCCAGGGTCTGTGTTGTGTAGTAACATGTGCAGGTGAGCGTCACTCCAATTTCTGTGTTGTGTTTTAGAGAGGGTATTGAGGGTGACTCTAGTGTCTGTGTTGTGTAGTAGAAAGGTTAGTGAGGGAGGCTCCAGTGTCTGTATTGTGTTGTGACAAGGGTAGTGAGTGTTTCTCCAGGGTCTGCGTTGTTTAGTAGAAAGAGTGGTAAAGGTGGCTCCAAGGTCTGTGTTGTGTATTAACAAGTTGTGTCATAGCAAGGGTACTGAGGATGACTCCAGGTTTGGTTTGTTTAGTAGCAAGTGCAGGTGAGGGTTGCTCCAGGTTCTGTGTTGTGTACTAGAAAGGATGGTAAAGGTGGCTCCAGGGTCGGTGTTGTGCAGTAGAAAGGGTATTGAGTGTGTCTGCTGGGTCTGTGTTGTATAGTAACACGTGCAGGTGAGGGTGGCTCCAGGTTCGGTGTTGTGTAGTAGAAAGGGTAGTGAGTGTCTCTCCAGGGCCTGTGTTGTGTAGTTGAAAGGGTAGTGTGGATGGCTGCAGGGTCTGTGTTGTGCTGTGACAAGGGTAGTGAGGGTGGCTCCAGGGTCGGTGTTGTGTAGTAACAAGGGTAGTGCGGGTGGTTCCAGGGTCTGTGTTGTGTAGTAACATGTGCAGGTGAGGGTCGCTCCAATTTCAGTGTTGTGTTGTAGAGAGGGTAGTGAGGGTGGCTCTAGTGTCTGTATTATGTAGTAGAAAGGGTAGTGAGGGTGGCTCCAATGTCTGTGTTGTGTAGTTACACGTACAGGTGAAGGTGCCTCAGGGTCTCTGTTGTGTATTGCACTTGAGGGTGGCTGCAGGGTCGGTGTTGTGTTGTAGAAAAGGTAGTGGGGGGCTGCAGGGTCTGTGTTGTGTCGTAGCAAGGCTACTGAGGATGGCTCCAGGGTAGGTTTGGGTTGTAGCAAGTGCAGGTGAGGGTGGCTCCAGGGTCTGTGTTGTGAGGTAGAAAGGGTAGTGAGGGTTGCTGCAGCGTCTGTGTTGTGTAGTAGCAAGTGCAGGTGAGGGTGGCTCCAGGGTCTGTGTTGTGAGGTAGAAAGGGTAGTGAGGATGGCTGCAAGGTTGGTTTGGGTTGTAGCAAGTGCAGGTAAGGGTGACTCAAGGGTCGGTGCTCTCTGGTAGAAAGGGTAGTGAGGGTGGCTCCAAGGTCTGTGTTGTGTAGTAGAAAGGGTAGTGAGGGTGGCTCCAGGGTCTGTGTTGTGTAGTAGAAAGGGTAGTGAGTGTGTCTCCAGGGTCTGTGTTGTGTTGTAGAAAGGGTAGTGTGGATGGCTCCAGGGTCTGTGTTGTGTAGTAGAAAGGGTAGTGAGTGTGTCTCCAGGGTCTGTGTTGTGTTGTGACAAGGGTAGTGAGGGTGGCTCCAGGGTCGGTGTTGTGTACTAGAAAGGATGGTAAAGGTGGCTCCAGGGTCGGTGTTGTGCAGTAGAAAGGGTAATGAGTGTGTCTCCTGGGTCTGTGTTGTATAGTAACACGTGCAGGTGAGGGTGGCTCCAGCCTCTGTGTTGTGTAGTAGAAAGGGTAGTGAGTGTCTCTCCAGGGCCTGTGTTGTGTAGTTGAAAGGGTAGTGTGGATGGCTGCAGGGTCTGTGTTGTGCTGTGACAAGGGTAGTGAGGGTGGCTCCAGGGTCGGTGTTGTGTAGTAACAAGGGTAGTGCGGGTGGTTCCAGGGTCTGTGTTGTGTAGTAACATGTGCAGGTGAGGGTCACTCCAATTTCAGTGTTGTGTTGTAGAGAGGGTAGTGAGGGTGGCTCTAGTGTCTGTATTATGTAGTAGAAAGGGTAGTGAGGGTGGCTCCAATGTCTGTGTTGTGTAGTTACACGTACAGGTGAAGGTGCCTCAGGGTCACTGTTGTGTATTGCACTTGAGGGTGGCTGCAGGGTCGGTGTTGTGTTGTAGAAAAGGTAGTGAGGGGGCTGCAGGGTCTGTGTTGTGTCGTAGCAAGGCTACTGAGGATGGCTCCAGGGTAGGTTTGGGTTGTAGCAAGTGCAGGTGAGGGTGGCTCCAGGGTCTGTGTTGTGAGGTAGAAAGGGTAGTGAGGGTTGCTGCAGCGTCTGTGTTGTGTAGTAGCAAGTGCAGGTGAGGGTGGCTCCAGGGTCTGTGTTGTGAGGTAGAAAGGGTAGTGAGGATGGCTGCAAGGTTGGTTTGGGTTGTAGCAAGTGCAGGTAAGGGTGACTCAAGGGTCGGTGCCCTCTAGTAGAAAGGGTAGTGAGGGTGGCTCCAAGGTCTGTGTTGTGTAGTAGAAAGGGTAGTGAGGGTGGCTCCAGGGTCTGTGATGTGTAGTAGAAAGGGCAGTGAGTGTGTCTCCAGGGTCTGTGTTGTGTTGTAGAAAGGGTAGTGTGGATGGCTCCAGGGTCTGTGTTGTGTAGTAGAAAGGGTAGTGAGTGTGTCTCCAGGGTCTGTGTTGTGTTGTGACAAGGGTAGTGAGGGTGGCTCCAGGGTCGGTGTTGTGTAGTAACACGGGTAGTGCGGGTGGTTCCAGGGTCTGTGTTGTTTAGTAACATGTGCAGGTGAGGGTCACTCCAATTTCTGTGTTGTGTTGTAGAGAGGGTAGTGAGGGTGGCTCTAGTGTCTGTGTTGTGTAGTACAAAGGGTAGTGAGGGAGGTTCCAGTGTCTGTATTATGTAGTAGATTGGGTAGTGAGGGTGGCTCTAAAGTCTGTGTTGTGTCGTAGCAACTTCAGGTGAGGTTGGCTCCAGGGGCGGCGTTGTGTATTAGAAAGGGTAGTGAGGGTGGCTCCAGGGGCGGCGTTGTGTAGTAGAAAGGGTAGTGAGGGTGGCTCCTATATCTGTGTTGTGTAGTTACAAGAGCAGGTGAGGGTGGCTCCAGGGTCGGTGTTGTATAGTAGAAAGGGTAGTGAGGGTGGCTCCAATGTCTGTGTTGTGTAGTTACACGTACAGGTGAAGGTGCCTCAGGGTCTATGTTGTGTATTGCACTTGAGGGTGGCTGCAGGGTCGGTGTTGTGTTGTAGAAAAGGTAGTGAGGGGGCTGCAGGGTCTGTGTTGTGTTGTAGAAAGGGTAGTGTGGATGGCTCCAGGGTCTGTGTTGTGTAGTAGAAAGGGTAGTGAGTGTGTCTCCAGGGTCTGTGTTGTGTTGTGACAAGGGTAGTGAGGGTGGCTCCAGGGTCGGTGTTGTGTAGTAACACGGGTAGTGCGGGTGGTTCCAGGGTCTGTGTTGTTTAGTAACATGTGCAGGTGAGGGTCACTCCAATTTCTGTGTTGTGTTGTAGAGAGGGTAGTGAGGGTGGCTCTAGTGTCTGTGTTGTGTAGTACAAAGGGTAGTGAGGGAGGTTCCAGTGTCTGTATTATGTAGTAGATTGGGTAGTGAGGGTGGCTCTAAAGTCTGTGTTGTGTCGTAGCAACTTCAGGTGAGGTTGGCTCCAGGGGCGGCGTTGTGTATTAGAAAGGGTAGTGAGGGTGGCTCCAGGGGCGGCGTTGTGTAGTAGAAAGGGTAGTGAGGGTGGCTCCTATATCTGTGTTGTGTAGTTACAAGAGCAGGTGAGGGTGGCTCCAGGGTCGGTGTTGTATAGTAGAAAGGGTAGTGAGGGTGGCTCCAATGTCTGTGTTGTGTAGTTACACGTACAGGTGAAGGTGCCTCAGGGTCTCTGTTGTGTATTGCACTTGAGGGTGGCTGCAGGGTCGGTGTTGTGTTGTAGAAAAGGTAGTGAGGGGGCTGCAGGGTCTGTGTTGTGTCGTAGCAAGGCTACTGAGGATGGCTCCAGGGTAGGTTTGGGTTGTAGCAAGTGCAGGTGAGGGTGGCTCCAGGGTCTGTGTTGTGAGGTAGAAAGGGTAGTGAGGGTTGCTGCAGCGTCTGTGTTGTGTAGTAGCAAGTGCAGGTGAGGGTGGCTCCAGGGTCTGTGTTGTGAGGTAGAAAGGGTAGTGAGGATGGCTGCAGGGTTGGTTTGGGTTGTAGCAAGTGCAGGTAAGGGTGACTCAAGTGTCGGTGCCCTCTAGTAGAAAGGGTAGTGAGGGTGGCTCCAGGGTCTGTGTTGTGCTGTGACAAGGGCAGTGAGGGTGGCTCCAGGGTTGGTGTTGTGTAGTAACAAGGGTAGTGCAGGTGGCTCCAGGGTCTGTGTTGTGTAGTAGAAAGGGTAGTGAGTGTGTCTCCAGGGCCTGTGTTGTGTAGTAGAAAGTGTAGTGAGTGTGTCTCCAGGGCCTGTGTTGTGTAGTAGAAAGGGTAGTGTGGATGGCTCCAGGGTCTGTGTTGTGTAGTAACATGTGCAGGTGAGCGTCACTCCAATTTCTGTGTTGTGTTTTAGAGAGGGTATTGAGGGTGACTCTAGTGTCTGTGTTGTGTAGTAGAAAGGTTAGTGAGGGAGGCTCCAGTGTCTGTATTGTGTTGTGACAAGGGTAGTGAGTGTTTCTCCAGGGTCTGCGTTGTTTAGTAGAAAGAGTGGTAAAGGTGGCTCCAAGGTCTGTGTTGTGTATTAACAAGTTGTGTCATAGCAAGGGTACTGAGGATGACTCCAGGTTTGGTTTGTTTAGTAGCAAGTGCAGGTGAGGGTTGCTCCAGGTTCTGTGTTGTGTACTAGAAAGGATGGTAAAGGTGGCTCCAGGGTCGGTGTTGTGCAGTAGAAAGGGTAATGAGTGTGTCTCCTGGGTCTGTGTTGTATAGTAACACGTGCAGGTGAGGGTGGCTCCAGCCTCTGTGTTGTGTAGTAGAAAGGGTAGTGAGTGTCTCTCCAGGGCCTGTGTTGTGTAGTTGAAAGGGTAGTGAGGGTGGCTCCAGGGTCGGTGTTGTGTAGTAACAAGGGTAGTGCGGGTGGTTCCAGGGTCTGTGTTGTGTAGTAACATGTGCAGGTGAGGGTCGCTCCAATTTCAGTGTTGTGTTGTAGAGAGGGTAGTGAGGGTGGCTCTAGTGTCTGTATTATGTAGTAGAAAGGGTAGTGAGGGTGGCTCCAATGTCTGTGTTGTGTAGTTACACGTACAGGTGAAGGTGCCTCAGGGTCTCTGTTGTGTATTGCACTTGAGGGTGGCTGCAGGGTCGGTGTTGTGTTGTAGAAAAGGTAGTGAGGGGGCTGCAGGGTCTGTGTTGTGTCGTAGCAAGGCTACTGAGGATGGCTCCAGGGTAGGTTTGGGTTGTAGCAAGTGCAGGTGAGGGTGGCTCCAGGGTCTGTGTTGTGTTGTAGAAAGGGTAGTGAGGGTTGCTGCAGCGTCTGTGTTGTGTAGTAGCAAGTGCAGGTGAGGGTGGCTCCAGGGTCTGTGTTGTGAGGTAGAAAGGGTAGTGAGGATGGCTGCAAGGTTGGTTTGGGTTGTAGCAAGTGCAGGTAAGGGTGACTCAAGTGTCGGTGCCCTCTAGTAGAAAGGGTAGTGAGGGTGGCTCCAGGGTCTGTGTTGTGCTGTGACAAGGGTAGTGAGGGTGGCTCCAGGGTTGGTGTTGTGTAGTAACAAGGGTAGTGCGGGTGGCTCCAGGGTCTGTGTTGTGTAGTAGAAAGGGTAGTGAGTGTGTCTCCAGGGCCTGTGTTGTGTAGTAGAAAGTGTAGTGAGTGTGTCTCCAGGGCCTGTGTTGTGTAGTAGAAAGGGTAGTGTGGATGGCTCCAGGGTCTGTGTTGTGTAGTAACATGTGCAGGTGAGCGTCACTCCAATTTCTGTGTTGTGTTTTAGAGAGGGTATTGAGGGTGACTCTAGTGTCTGTGTTGTGTAGTAGAAAGGTTAGTGAGGGAGGCTCCAGTGTCTGTATTGTGTTGTGACAAGGGTAGTGAGTGTTTCTCCAGGGTCTGCGTTGTTTAGTAGAAAGAGTGGTAAAGGTGGCTCCAAGGTCTGTGTTGTGTATTAACAAGTTGTGTCATAGCAAGGGTACTGAGGATGACTCCAGGTTTGGTTTGTTTAGTAGCAAGTGCAGGTGAGGGTTGCTCCAGGTTCTGTGTTGTGTACTAGAAAGGATGGTAAAGGTGGCTCCAGGGTCGGTGTTGTGCAGTAGAAAGGGTATTGAGTGTGTCTGCTGGGTCTGTGTTGTATAGTAACACGTGCAGGTGAGGGTGGCTCCAGGTTCGGTGTTGTGTAGTAGAAAGGGTAGTGAGTGTCTCTCCAGGGCCTGTGTTGTGTAGTTGAAAGGGTAGTGTGGATGGCTGCAGGGTCTGTGTTGTGCTGTGACAAGGGTAGTGAGGGTGGCTCCAGGGTCGGTGTTGTGTAGTAACAAGGGTAGTGCGGGTGGTTCCAGGGTCTGTGTTGTGTAGTAACATGTGCAGGTGAGGGTCGCTCCAATTTCAGTGTTGTGTTGTAGAGAGGGTAGTGAGGGTGGCTCTAGTGTCTGTATTATGTAGTAGAAAGGGTAGTGAGGGTGGCTCCAATGTCTGTGTTGTGTAGTTACACGTACAGGTGAAGGTGCCTCAGGGTCTCTGTTGTGTATTGCACTTGAGGGTGGCTGCAGGGTCGGTGTTGTGTTGTAGAAAAGGTAGTGGGGGGCTGCAGGGTCTGTGTTGTGTCGTAGCAAGGCTACTGAGGATGGCTCCAGGGTAGGTTTGGGTTGTAGCAAGTGCAGGTGAGGGTGGCTCCAGGGTCTGTGTTGTGAGGTAGAAAGGGTAGTGAGGGTTGCTGCAGCGTCTGTGTTGTGTAGTAGCAAGTGCAGGTGAGGGTGGCTCCAGGGTCTGTGTTGTGAGGTAGAAAGGGTAGTGAGGATGGCTGCAAGGTTGGTTTGGGTTGTAGCAAGTGCAGGTAAGGGTGACTCAAGGGTCGGTGCTCTCTGGTAGAAAGGGTAGTGAGGGTGGCTCCAAGGTCTGTGTTGTGTAGTAGAAAGGGTAGTGAGGGTGGCTCCAGGGTCTGTGTTGTGTAGTAGAAAGGGTAGTGAGTGTGTCTCCAGGGTCTGTGTTGTGTTGTAGAAAGGGTAGTGTGGATGGCTCCAGGGTCTGTGTTGTGTAGTAGAAAGGGTAGTGAGTGTGTCTCCAGGGTCTGTGTTGTGTTGTGACAAGGGTAGTGAGGGTGGCTCCAGGGTCTGTGTTGTTTAGTAACATGTGCAGGTGAGGGTCACTCCAATTTCTGTGTTGTGTTGTAGAGAGGGTAGTGAGGGTGGCTCTAGTGTCTGTGTTGTGTAGTACAAAGGGTAGTGAGGGAGGTTCCAGTGTCTGTATTATGTAGTAGATTGGGTAGTGAGGGTGGCTCTAAAGTCTGTGTTGTGTCGTAGCAAGTTCAGGTGAGGTTTGCTCCAGGGTCGGTGTTGTGTAGTAGAAAGGGTAGTGAGGGTGGCTCCTATATCTGTGTTGTGTAGTTACAAGAGCAGGTGAGGGTGGCTCCAGGGTCGGTGTTGTATAGTAGAAAGGGTAGTGAGGGTGGCTCCAATGTCTGTGTTGTGTAGTTACACGTACAGGTGAAGGTGCCTCAGGGTCTCTGTTGTGTATTGCACTTGAGGGTGGCTGCAGGGTCGGTGTTGTGTTGTAGAAAAGGTAGTGAGGGGGCTGCAGGGTCTGTGTTGAGTCGTAGCAAGGCTACTGAGGATGGCTCCAGGGTAGGTTTGGGTTGTAGCAAGTGCAGGTGAGGGTGGCTCCAGGGTCTGTGTTGTGAGGTAGAAAGGGTAGTGAGGGTTGCTGCAGCATCTGTGTTGTGTAGTAGCAAGTGCAGGTGAGGGTGTCTCCAGGGTCTGTGTTGTGAGGTAGAAAGGGTAGTGAGGATGGCTGCAAGGTTGGTTTGGGTTGTAGCAAGTGCAGGTAAGGGTGACTCAAGTGTCGGTGCCCTCTAGTAGAAAGGGTAGTGAGGGTGGCTGCAGGGTCGGTGTTGTGTAGTAGAAAGGGTAGTGAGTGGGCTGCAGGGTCTGTGTTGCGTAGTAGCAAGTCCAGGTGAGGGTGGCTCCAGGGTCCGTGTTCTATAGTTGAAAGGGTAGTGAGTGTGGCTCCAGGGTCTGTGTTGTGTAGTAGAAAGGGTAGTGAGTGTGTCTCCAGGGCCTGTGTTGTGTAGTAGAACGTGTAGTGAGTGTGTCTCCAGGGCCTGTGTTGTGTAATAGAAAGGGTAGTGTGGATGGCTCCAGGGTCTGTGTTGTGTAGTAACATGTGCAGGTGAGCGTCGCTCCAATTTCTGTGTTGTGTTTTAGAGAGGGTATTGAGGGTGACTCTAGTGTCTGTGTTGTGTAGTAGAAAGGTTAGTGAGGGAGGCTCCAGTGTCTGTATTGTGTTGTGACAAGGGTAGTGAGTGTTTCTCCAGGGTCTGCGTTGTTTAGTAGAAAGAGTGGTAAAGGTGGCTCCAAGGTCTGTGTTGTGTATTAACAAGTTGTGTCATAGCAAGGGTACTGAGGATGACTCCAGGTTTGGTTTGTTTAGTAGCAAGTGCAGGTGAGGGTTGCTCCAGGTTCTGTGTTGTGTACTAGAAAGGATGGTAAAGGTGGCTCCAGGGTCGGTGTTGTGCAGTAGAAAGGGTATTGAGTGTGTCTCCTGGGTCTGTGTTGTATAGTAACACGTGCAGGTGAGGGTGGCTCCAGCCTCTGTGTTGTGTAGTAGAAAGGGTAGTGAGTGTCTCTCCAGGGCCTGTGTTGTGTAGTTGAAAGGGTAGTGTGGATGGCTGCAGGGTCTGTGTTGTGCTGTGACAAGGGTAGTGAGGGTGGCTCCAGGGTCGGTGTTGTGTAGTAACAAGGGTAGTGCGGGTGGTTCCAGGGTCTGTGTTGTGTAGTAACATGTGCAGGTGAGGGTCGCTCCAATTTCAGTGTTGTGTTGTAGAGAGGGTAGTGAGGGTGGCTCTAGTGTCTGTATTATGTAGTAGATTGGGTAGTGAGGGTGGCTCTAAAGTCTGTGTTGTGTCGTAGCAAGTTCAGGTGAGGTTGGCTCCAGGGGCGTTGTTGTGTAGTAGAAAGGGTAGTGAGGGTGGCTCCTATATCTGTGTTGTGTAGTTATACGTTCAGGTGAGGGAGGCTGCAGGGTCGGTGTTGTGTAGTAGAAAGGGTAGTGAGGGTGGCTCCTATATCTGTGTTGTGTAGTTATACGTTCAGGTGAGGGTGGCTCCAGGGTCCGTGTTCTATAGTTGAAAGGGTAGTGAGTGTGGCTCCAGGGTCTGTGTTGTGTAGTAGAAAGGGTAGTGAGTGCGTCTCCAGGGTCTGTGTTGTGTTGTGACAAGGGTAGTGAGGGTGGCTCCAGGGTCGGTGTTGTGTAGTAACACGGGTAGTGCGGGTGGTTCCAGGGTCTGTGTTGTTTAGTAACATGTGCAGGTGAGGGTCACTCCAATTTCTGTGTTGTGTTGTAGAGAGGGTAGTGAGGGTGGCTCTAGTGTCTGTGTTGTGTAGTACAAAGGGTAGTGAGGGAGGTTCCAGTGTCTGTATTATGTAGTAGATTGGGTAGTGAGGGAAGCTCTAACGTCTGTGTTGTGTCGTAGCAAGTTCAGGTGAGGTTGGCTCCAGGGGCGGCGTTGTGTAGTACAAAGGGTAGTGAGGGTGGCTCCAATGTCTGTGTTGTGTAGTTACACGTACAGGTGAAGGTGCCTCAGGGTCTCTGTTGTGTATTGCACTTGAGGGTGGCTGCAGGGTCGGTGTTGTGTTGTAGAAAAGGTAGTGAGGGGGCTGCAGGGTCTGTGTTGTGTCGTAGCAAGGCTACTGAGGATGGCTCCAGGGTAGGTTTGGGTTGTAGCAAGTGCAGGTAAGGGTGACTCCAGTGTCTGTGTTGTGAGGTAGAAAGGGTAGTGAGGGTGGCTCCTATATCTGTGTTGTATAGTTATACGTTCAGGTGAGGGAGGCTGCAGGGTCGGTGTTGTGTAGTTATAAGAGCAGGTGAGGGTGACTCCAGTGTCTGTACTGTGTAGTAGAAAGAGTAGTGAAGGTGGCTCCAATGTCTGTGTTATGTAGATGAAGGTGCTTCAGGGTCTCTGTTGTGTAGTAGCAAGTGCACGTGAGGGTGCCTGCAGGGTCGGTGTTGTGTAGTAGCAAAGGCAGGTGAGGGTGACGCCAGGGTCGGTGTTGTGTAGTAGAAAGGGTAGTGAGTGGGCTGCAGGGTCTGTGTTGTGTAGTAGCAAGTCCAGGTGAGGGTGGCTCCAGGGTCCGTGTTCTATAGTAGAAAGGGTAGTGAGTGTGGCTCCAGGGTCTGTGTTGTGTCGTAGAAGGGGTAGTGAGGATAGCTCCAGGGTCTGTGTTGTGTAGTAGAAAGGGTAATGAGTGTGTCTCCAGGGTCTGTGTTGTGTAGTAGAAAGGGTAGTGTGTGTGTCTCCAGGGCCTTTGTTGTGTAGTAGAAAGGGTAGTGTGTGTGTCTCCAGGGCCTTTGTTGTGTAGTAGAAAGGGTAGTGAGGATGTTTCCAGGGTCTATGTTGTGTTGTGAGAAGGGTAGTGACTGTGTCTCCATGGTCTGTGTTGTTTAGTAGAAAGGGTGGTAAAGGTGGCTCCAAGGTCTGTGTTGTGTAGTAACAAGTTGTGTCATAGCAAGGGTACTGAGGATGGCTCCAGGGTTGGTTTGTTTAGTAGCAAGTGCAGGTGAGGGTGGCTCCAATATCTGTGTTGTGTAGTAGCAAGTGCAGGTGAGGTTGGCTCCAGTGGCGTTGTTGTGTAGTAGTAAGTGTAGTGAGTGTGTCTCCAGAGTCTGTGTTGTGTTGTAGAAAGGGTAGTGTGGATGGCTCCAGGGTCGGTGTTGTGTAGTAACAAGGGTAGTGCGGGTGGTTCCAGGGTCTGTGTTGTGTAGTAACATGTGCAGGTGAGGGTCGCTCCAATTTCAGTGTTGTGTTGTAGAGAGGGTAGTGAGGGTGGCTCTAGTGTCTGTGTTGTGTAGTACAAAGGGTAGTGAGGGAGGTTCCAGTGTCTGTATTATGTAGTAGATTGGGTAGTGAGGGTGGCTCTAAAGTCTGTGTTGTGTCGTAGCAACTTCAGGTGAGGTTGGCTCCAGGGGCGGCGTTGTGTAGTAGAAAGGCAGTGAGGGTGGCTCCAGGGGCGGCGTTGTGTATTAGAAAGGGTAGTGAGGGTGGCTCCTATATCTGTGTTGTGTAGTTACAAGAGCAGGTGAGGGTGGCTCCAGGGTCGGTGTTGTATAGTAGAAAGGGTAGTGAGGGTGGCTCCAATGTCTGTGTTGTGTAGTTACACGTACAGGTGAAGGTGCCTCAGGGTCTCTGTTGTGTATTGCACTTGAGGGTGGCTGCAGGGTCGGTGTTGTGTTGTAGAAAAGGTAGTGAGGGGGCTGCAGGGTCTGTGTTGAGTCGTAGCAAGGCTACTGAGGATGGCTCCAGGGTAGGTTTGGGTTGTAGCAAGTGCAGGTGAGGGTGGCTCCAGGGTCTGTGTTGTGAGGTAGAAAGGGTAGTGAGGTTTGCTGCAGCGTCTGTGTTGTGTAGTAGCAAGTGCAGGTGAGGGTGGCTCCAGGGTCTGTGTTGTGAGGTAGAAAGGGTAGTGAGGATGGCTGCAAGGTTGGTTTGGGTTGTAGCAAGTGCAGGTAAGGGTGACTCAAGTGTCGGTGCCCTCTAGTAGAAAGGGTAGTGAGGGTGGCTCCAGGGTCTGTGTTGTGCTGTGACAAGGGTAGTGAGGGTGGCTCCAGGGTTGGTGTTGTGTAGTAACAAGGGTAGTGCGGGTGGCTCCAGGGTCTGTGTTGTGTAGTAGAAAGGGTAGTGAGTGTGTCTCCAGGGCCTGTGTTGTGTAGTAGAAAGTGTAGTGAGTGTGTTTCCAGGGCCTGTGTTGTGTAGTAGAAAGGGTAGTGTGGATAGCTCCAGGGTCTGTGTTGTGTAGTAACATGTGCAGGTGAGCGTCGCTCCAATTTCTGTGTTGTGTTTTAGAGAGGGTATTGAGGGTGACTCTAGTGTCTGTGTTGTGTAGTAGAAAGGGTAGTGAGGTTGGCTCCAGGGTCTGTGTTCTGTTGCGACAAGGGTAGTGAGTGTTTCTCCAGGGTCTGCGTTGTTTAGTAGAAAGAGTGGTAAAGGTGGCTCCAAGGTCTGTGTTGTGTATTAACAAGTTGTGTCATAGCAAGGGTACTGAGGATGACTCCAGGTTTGGTTTGTTTAGTAGGAAGTGCAGGTGAGGGTTGCTCCAGGTTCTGTGTTGTGTACTAGAAAGGATGGTAAAGGTGGCTCCAGGGTCGGTGTTGTGCAGTAGAAAGGGTAATGAGTGTGTCTCCTGGGTCTGTGTTGTATAGTAACACGTGCAGGTGAGGGTGGCTCCAGCCTCTGTGTTGTGTAGTAGAAAGGGTAGTGAGTGTCTCTCCAGGGCCTGTGTTGTGTAGTTGAAAGGGTAGTGTGGATGGCTGCAGGGTCTGTGTTGTGCTGTGACAAGGGTAGTGAGGGTGGCTCCAGGGTCGGTGTTGTGTAGTAACAAGGGTAGTGCGGGTGGTTCCAGGGTCTGTGTTGTGTAGTAACATGTGCAGGTGAGGGTCGCTCCAATTTCAGTGTTGTGTTGTAGAGAGGGTAGTGAGGGTGGCTCTAGTGTCTGTATTATGTAGTAGAATGGGTAGTGAGGGAAGCTCTAAAGTCTGTGTTGTGTCGTAGCAAGTTCAGGTGAGGTTGGCTCCAGGGGCGTTGTTGTGTAGTAGAAAGGGCAGTGAGGGTGGCTCCAGGGTCGGTGTTGTGTAGTAGAAAGGGTAGTGAGGGTGGCTCCTATATCTGTGTTGTGTAGTTATACGTTCAGGTGAGGGAGGCTGCAGGGTCGGTGTTGTGTAGTTATAAGAGCAGGTGAGGGTGACTCCAGTGTCTGTACTGTGTAGTAGAAAGGGTAGTGAGGGTGGCTCCAATGTCTGTGTTATGTAGATGAAGGTGCTTCAGAGTCTCTGTTGTGTAGTAGCAAGTGCACGTGAGGGTGACGCCAGGGTCCGTGTTCTATAGTAGAAAGGGTAGTGAGTGTGGCTCCAGGGTCTGTGTTGTGTCGTAGAAAGGGTAGTGAGGGTGGCTGCAGGGTCGGTGTTGTGTAGTAGAAAGGGTAGTGAGTGGGCTGCAGGGTCTGTGTTGCGTAGTAGCAAGTCCAGGTGAGGGTGGCTCCAGGTCCGTGTTCTATAGTTGAAAGGGTAGTGAGTGTGGCTCCAGGGTCTGTGTTGTGTAGTAGAAAGGGTAGTGAGTGCGTCTCCAGGGTCTGTGTTGTGTAGTAACACGGGTAGTGCGGGTGGTTCCAGGGTCTGTGTTGTTTAGTAACATGTGCAGGTGAGGGTCACTCCAATTTCTGTGTTGTGTTGTAGAGAGGGTAGTGAGGGTGGCTCTAGTGTCTGTGTTGTGTAGTACAAAGGGTAGTGAGGGAGGTTCCAGTGTCTGTATTATGTAGTAGAATGGGTAGTGAGGGTGGCTCTAAAGTCTGTGTTGTGTCGTAGCAAGTTCAGGTGAGGTTGGCTCCAGGGGCGGCGTTGTGTATTAGAAAGGGCAGTGAGGGTGACTCCAGTGTCTGTGCTGTGTAGTAGAAAGGGTAGTGAGGGTGGCTCCAATGTCTGTGTTGTGTAGTTACACGTACAGGTGAAGGTGCCTCAGGGTCTCTGTTGTGTATTGCACTTGAGGGTGGCTGCAGGGTCGGTGTTGTGTTGTAGAAAAGGTAGTGAGGGGGCTGCAGGGTCTGTGTTGTGTCGTAGCAAGGCTACTGAGGATGGCTCCAGGGTAGGTTTGGGTTGTAGCAAGTGCAGGTAAGGGTGACTCCAGTGTCTGTGTTGTGAGGTAGAAAGGGTAGTGAGGGTGGCTCCTATATCTGTGTTGTATAGTTATACGTTCAGGTGAGGGAGGCTGCAGGGTCGGTGTTGTGTAGTTATAAGAGCAGGTGAGGGTGACTCCAGTGTCTGTACTGTGTAGTAGAAAGAGTAGTGAAGGTGGCTCCAATGTCTGTGTTATGTAGATGAAGGTGCTTCAGGGTCTCTGTTGTGTAGTAGCAAGTGCACGTGAGGGTGCCTGCAGGGTCGGTGTTGTGTAGTAGCAAAGGCAGGTGAGGGTGACGCCAGGGTCGGTGTTGTGTAGTAGAAAGGGTAGTGAGTGGGCTGCAGGGTCTGTGTTGTGTAGTAGCAAGTCCAGGTGAGGGTGGCTCCAGGGTCCGTGTTCTATAGTAGAAAGGGTAGTGAGTGTGGCTCCAGGGTCTGTGTTGTGTCGTAGAAGGGGTAGTGAGGATAGCTCCAGGGTCTGTGTTGTGTAGTAGAAAGGGTAATGAGTGTGTCTCCAGGGTCTGTGTTGTGTAGTAGAAAGGGTAGTGTGTGTGTCTCCAGGGCCTTTGTTGTGTAGTAGAAAGGGTAGTGTGTGTGTCTCCAGGGCCTTTGTTGTGTAGTAGAAAGGGTAGTGTGTGTGTCTCCAGGGCCTTTGTTGTGTAGTAGAAAGGGTAGTGAGGATGGTTCCAGGGTCTATGTTGTGTTGTGAGAAGGGTAGTGACTGTGTCTCCATGGTCTGTGTTGTTTAGTAGAAAGGGTGGTAAAGGTGGCTCCAAGGTCTGTGTTGTGTAGTAACAAGTTGTGTCATAGCAAGGGTACTGAGGATGGCTCCAGGGTTGGTTTGTTTAGTAGCAAGTGCAGGTGAGGGTGTCTCCAGGTTCTGTGTTGTGTAGTAGAAAGGATGGTAAAGGTGGCTCCAGGGTCGGTGTTGTGCAGTAGAAAGGGTAGTGAGTGTGGCTCCAGGGTCTGTGTTGTATAGTAACATGTGCAGGATAGGGTGACTCCGGGATCTGTGTTGTGTTATAGAAAGGGTCATGAGGGTGGCTCCAATATCTGTGTTGTGTAGTAGCAAGTGCAGGTGAGGTTGGCTCCAGTGGCGTTGTTGTGTAGTAGTAAGTGTAGTGAGTGTGTCTCCAGAGTCTGTGTTGTGTAATAGAACGGGTAGTGAGGATGGCTCCAGGGTCTGTGTTGTGTAGTAGAAAGGGTAGTGAGTGTGTCTCCAGGGTCTGTGTTGTGTTGTAGAAAGGGTAGTGTGGATGGCTCCAGGGTCTGTGTTGTGTAGTAGAAAGGGTAGTGAGTGTGTCTCCAGGGTCTGTGTTGTGTAGTAGAAAGGGTAGTGAGGGTGGCTCCAATGTCTGTGTTGTGTAGTTACAAGAGCAGGTGAGGGTGGCTCCAGGGTCGGTGTTGTATAGTAGAAAGGGTAGTGAGGGTGGCTCCAATGTCTGTGTTGTGTAGTTACACGTACAGGTGAAGGTGCCTCAGGGTCTCTGTTGTGTAGTGCACTTGAGGGTGGCTGCAGGGTCGGTGTTGTGTAGTAGAAAGGGTAGTGAGGGGGCTGCAGGGTCTGTGTTGTGTAGTAGCAAGTGCCGGTGAGGGTGCCTCCATTGTCTGTGTAGTGTCGTAGCAAGGCTACTGAGGATGGCTCCAGGTTGGGTTTGGGTTGTAGCGAGTGCAGGTAAGGGTGACTCCAGGGCCTGTGTTGTGTAGTAGAAAGGTTAGTGTGGATGGCTGCTGCGTTTATGTTGTGTTGTGACAAGGGTAGTGCGGGTGGTTCCAGGGTCTGTGTTGTTTAGTAACATGTGCAGGTGAGGGTCGCTCCAATTTCAGTGTTGTGTAGTACAAAGGGTAGTGAGGGAGGCTGCAGTGTCTGTATTATGTAGTAGAATGGGTAGTGAGGGTGGCTCCAAAGTCTGTGTTGTGTCGTAGCAAGTTCAGGTGAGGTTGGCTCCAGGGGCGGCGTTGTGTAGTTTCAAGAGCAGGTGAGGGTGGCTCCAGGGTCGGTGTTGTATAGTAAAAAGGGCAGTGAGGGTGGCTCCAGGGTCGGTGTTGTGTAGTTTCAAGAGCAGGTGAGGGTGGCTCCAATTTCAGTGTTGTGTTGTAGAGAGGGTAGTGAGGGTGGCTCTAGTGTCTGTGTTGTGTAGTACAAAGGGTAGTGAGGGAGGCTGCAGTGTCTGTATTATGTAGTAGAATGGGTGGTGAGGGTGGCTCTAAAGTCTGTGTTGTGTCGTAGCAAGTTCAGGTGAGGGTGGCTCCAGGGTCGGTGTTGTGTAGTTTCAAGAGCAGGTGAGGGTGGCTCCAGGGTCTGTGTTGTGTAGTAGCAAGTGCAGGTGAGGGTGGCTCCAGGGGCGGCGTTGTGTATTAGAAAGGGCAGTGAGGGTGGCTCCAGGGTCGGTGTTGTGTAGTTTCAAGTGCAGGTGAGGGTGGCTCCAGGGTCTGTGTTGTGTAGTAGCAAGTGTAGTGAGTGTGGCTCCAGGGTCGGTGTTGTGTAGTTACACGTAGAGGTGAAGGTGCGTCAGGGTCTCTGTTGTGTAGTGCACTTGAGGGTGGCTGCAGGGTCGGTGTTGTGTAGTAGAAAGTGTAGTGAGGGTGGCTCCAATGTCTGTGTTGTGTAGTTACACGTAGAGGTGAAGGTGCGTCAGGGTCTCTGTTGTGTAGTGCACGTGAGGGTGACTGCAGGGTCGGTGTTGTGTAGTAGAAAGTGTAGTGAGGGGGCTGCAGGGTCTGTGTTGTGTCGTAGCAAGGCTGCTGAGGATGGCTCAAGGGTAGGTTTGGGTTGTAGCAAGTACAGGTAAGGTTGACTCCAGGGTCTGTGTTGTGAGGTAGAAAGGGTAGTGAGTGTGTCTCCAGGGTCTGTGTTGTGTAGTTACACGTGCAGGTAAGGGTGGCTCCAGGGTCTGTGTTGTGTAATTACAAGAGCAGGTGAGGGTGGCTCCAGGGTCTGTGTTGTGTAGTTACCCGTGCAGGTAAGGGTGGCTCCGGGGTCTGTGTTGTGCAGTAGAAAGGGTAGTGAGAGTGGCTCCAGGGTCTGTGTTGTGTAGTTACCCGTGCAGGTAAGGGTGGCTCCGGGGTCTGTGTTGTGCAGTAGAAAGGGTAGTGAGAGTGGCTCCAGGGTCTGTGTTGTATAGTAACACATGCAGGTGAGGGTGGCTCCAGGGTCGGTGTTGTGTAGTAGAAAGGGTAATGAGGGTGGCTGCAGCGTCTGTTTTTTGTAGTTACAAGAGCAGGTGAGGGAGGCTCCAATGTCTGTGTTGTGTAGTTACACGTGCAGGTGAAGGTGCCTCAGGGTCTGTGTTGTGTAGTTGCAAGTGCAGGTGAGGGTGGCTCCATGGTCTGTGTTGTGTCGTAGCAAATGCGGGTGTGGGTGGCTACAGGGTCGGTGTTGTGTAGCAGAAAGGGTAGTGAGGGTGGCTCCAGGGTCTGTGTTGTGTAGTAGCAAGTGCAGGTGAGGGTTGCTCCATGGTCTGTGTTGTGTCGTAGCAAGGCTACTGAGGATGGCTCCAGGGTAGGTTTGGGTTATAGCAAGTGCAGGTAAGGGTGACTCCAGGGTCTGTGTTGTGTAGTAGCAAGTGCATGTGAGGGTGGCTCCAGGGTCTGTGTTGTGAGGTAGAAAGGGTAGTGAGTGTGTCTCCAGGGCCTGTGTTGTGTAGTAGAAAGGGTAGTGAGGTTGGCTCCAGGGTCTGTGTTCTGTTGCGACAAGGGTAGTGAGTGTTTCTCCAGGGACTGTGTTGTTTAGTAGAAAGAGTGGTTAAGGTGGCTCCAAGGTCTGTGTTGTGTTTTAACAAGTTCTGTCATAGCAAGGGTACTGAGGATGGCTCCAGGGTTGGTTTGTTTAGTAGCAAGTGCAGGTGAGGGTTGCTCCAGGTTCTGTGTTGTGTAGTAGAAAGGATGGTAAAGGTGGCTCCAGGGTCGGTGTTGTGCAGTAGAAAGGGTATTGAGTGTGTCTGCTGGGTCTGTGTTGTATAGTAACACGTGCAGGTGAGGGTGGCTCCAGGTTCGGTGTTGTGTAGTAGAAAGGGTAGTGAGGATGGCTGCAGGGTCTGTATTGTGTAGTAGAAAGGGTAGTGAGTGTGTCTCCAGGGTCTGTGTTGTGTAGTAGAAAGGGTAGTGTGGATGGCTCCAGGGTCTGTGTTGTGTTGTGACAAGGGTAGTGAGGGTGGCTCCAGGGTCTGTGTTGTGTAGTAACATGTGCAGGTGAGGGTCGCTCCAATTTCTGTGTTGTGTTGTAGAGAGGGTAGTGAGGGTGACTCTAGTGTCTGTGTTGTGTAATAGAAAGGGTAGTGAGGATGGCTGCAGGGTCTGTATTGTGTACTAGAAATGGTCTTGAGGATGGCTCCAGGGTCTGTGTTGTGTAGTTGAAAGGGTAGTGAGTGTGTCTCCAGGGTCTGTGTTTTGTAATAGAAAGGGTAGTGAGGATGGCTCCAGGGTCTGTGTTGTGTGGTAGAAAGGATAGTGAGTGTGTCTCCAGGGTCTGTGTTTTGTAATAGAAAGGGTAGTGAGGATGGCTCCAGGGTCTGTGTTGTGTAGTAACATGTGCAGGTGAGGGTCGCTCCAATTTCTGTGTTGTGTAGTAGAAAGTGTAGTGACGATGGCTGCAGGGTCTGTATTGTGTACTAGAAATGGTCTTGAGGATGGCTCCAGGGTCTGTGTTGTGTAGTAGAAAGGGTAGTGAGTGTGTCTCCAGGGTCTGTGTTGTGTAGTAGAAAGGGTAGTGTGGATGGCTCCAGGGTCTGTGTTGTGTTGTGACAAGGGTAGTGAGGGTGGCTCCAGGGTCGGTGTTGTGTAGTAACAAGGGTAGTGCGGGTGGCTCCAGGGTCGGTGTTGTGTAGTAACAAGGGTAGTGCGGGTGGTTCCAGGGTCTGTGTTGTGTAGTAACATGTGCAGGTGGGTCGCTCCAATTTCTGTGTTGTGTTGTAGAGAGGGTAGTGAGGGTGACTCTAGTGTCTGTGTTGTGTAGTAGAAAGGGTAGTCAGAGTGGCTGCAGGGTCTGTGTTGTGTTGTTACACGTGCAGCTGAGGGTGGCTCCAGGGTCTGTGTTGTGTAGTAGGAAGTGAAGGTGAGTGTGGCTGCAGGGTCGGTGTTGTGTAGTAGAAAGGGTAGTGAGGGTTGCTCCAGGGTCTGTGTTGTGTATTAACAAGGGTAGTGAGGGTGGCTCCAAGGTCTGTGTTGTGTAGTAGAAAGGGTAGTGAGGGTGACTCCAGGGTTTGTGTTGTGTGGTACAAAGGGTACTGAGCGTGGCTCCAAGGTCTGTGTTGTGTAGTAGAAAGGGTAGTGCGGGTGGCTCCAGGGTCTGTGTTGTGTAGTGGAAAGTGTAGTGAGGGTGGCTCCATGGTCTGTGTTGTGTAGTAGAAAGCGTAGTGAGGGTGGCTCCTGGTTCTGTGTTGTGTAGTGGAAAGGGTAGTGAGGGTGGCTCCTGGGTCTGTGTTGTGTAGTAGAAAGCGTAGTGAGGGTGGCTCCTGGGTCTGTGTTGTGTAGTAGAAAGGGTAGTGAGGTTGGCTCCAAGGTCTGTGTTGTGTAGTAGAAAGGGTAGTGAGTGTGGCTCCAGGATCTGTGTTGTGTAGTAGAAAGTGTAGTGAGTGTGTCTCCAGGGTGTGTGTTGTGTAGTAGAAAGGGTAGTGAGGGTGGCTCCAGGGTCGGTGTTGTGTAGTAGAAAGGGTAGTGAGTGTGTCTCCAGGGTGTGTGTTGTGTAGTAGAAAGGGTAGTGAGGGTGGCTCCAGGGTCTGTGTTGTGTAGTAGAAAGGGTAGTGAGTGTGGCTCCAGGATCTGTGTTGTGTAGTAGAAAGTGTAGTGAGTGTGTCTCCAGGGTGTGTGTTGTGTAGTAGAAAGGGTAGTGAGGGTGGCTCCAGGGTCGGTGTTGTGTAGTAGAAAGGGTAGTGAGTGTGTCTCCAGGGTGTGTGTTGTGTAGTAGAAAGTGTCGTGAGTGTGGCTCCAGGGCACTGACTCTGGCTCTGTGGATTCTGATGGCTTAGCACATATTGGTACCAGTGACAAACGTAGGAAAAGGGAGGAGGTCCTGAGGAGCGAATTTAGGGAGCTATAAGAAAGCCGAAAAGCAGGACTTCCTAGGTCGTAATCCCTGGATTGCTGCCTGTGCCTTGTGCCAGTGAGGGTATGAATAGGCTATTTTGACAGATGAATGTGTGGCTGAGAAGTTAGTGGAGGGTGCAGGGTTTCAGATTTCTGTTTCACTGGAGAAGGTATAACCTGTACAATAGGGACAGATTACACCTGAACCCGAGGGGTGCAATATCCTTGTGTGCTGGCTTGCTAGAACTTGGGGAGGGTTTGAACTGAATTGGGAAAGGATGGGAAGCTGAGTGATAGGGCTGAGGATGGGACAGTTGGTATACAAGCAGTGTGTAGTGAGACTGCGTGGAAGGACAGGCAGTTGGTAGGACAAAGTTGCGGTCAGTGTAATCAGTTGCATTGCAACAGGGGGTTCAAATTGGAAAGGAGGGCAAATTACAGACTAAAGGTGTATTACTTGAATGCCTGCCATATATGAAATAGGGTAGGTGATCTTGTGGCTCAGCAGAAGATGGCAACAGTGTCGCTGTGACCATCTTTGAGTCTTGCCTGAAAGAAGATTATAGTTGGGAGCTTAACATCCAAGGATACACATTGTATTGAAAGGACAGGCAAGAAGGCAGAGGGGGTGGAGTGTCCCTGCTGATTTAAAAAAAACAAAATCAAATCTTTATATAGATGTGTCATGGGAAAATGTAGAATTGTTATTGGTGGAGTTATCGAACTGCAAGGGTAAAAGGACCCTAATGGGGCCCCTGAATAGTAGCCAGGATGTGGGCTACAAATTACAATGGGAGATAGAAAATGCATCTCTACAGGGCAATGTTATGATAGTTAGGGAAGATTTCAATGTGCAGATAGATTTGGAAGATCAGGTTGGTGCTTATTTTGGATCCCGAGAGACAGAATTTGTAGAATGCCTACAAGATGGCTTTTTAGAGCAGCTTCTGGTTGAGCCTATTAGGGGATCAAGTATCCTGGATGGGTGTTGTGTAATGAACTGTATTTAATTAGGAAGTTTAAGGAAAAATAACCCTTAGGAGGCAGTGACCATAATATGATAGAATTCACCCTGAAATTTGTGAGAGACAAGTTATAGTTAGATGTATCAGTATTACAGTGGAGTAAAGGGAATTACAGAGACGTGAGTGAGGAGCTGGTCAAAGATGATTGGAAAGGGACACTAGCAGGGATGTTGACAGAGCAGCAATGGCTGGAGTTTCTGGGAGCATTTCAGAAGGCACAGGATAGATACCTTCCAAAGACAAAGAAATATTTTGAAGCCAGAATGACACAGCCATGGCTGACAATGGAGGTTAAAGCCAACATAAAAGCAAAAGTGTGGGAAGTTAGAGGATTGGGAAGCCATTGGGATTTGCTGTATTATATAATAGAGCAAAAATTAGTGGAAGTTAGAGGATTGGGAAGCCATTAAAAACCAACAGAAGGCAACTAAAAAATCGGTAAGGAATGAAGAGATGAAATGTGAAGGTAAGCTCGCCAATAATATCAAGGAGGAGACTAAAAGTTTTTCAGATATATAAAGAGTAAAAGAGAGGTGAGAGTAGATATCAGACCACTGAAATTAATGCTGGAGAGGTAGTAATGGAGGACAAGGAAACAGTGTATGAACTGAATAAGTACTTTGCATCAGTTTTCACTGTGGAACACATGAGAGGCATGCCAGACATGTGAGATTGTTGAACCAGAAGTGAGGGCAGTTGCTATTATTGGGGAGAATGTGATTGTGAAGCTGAAAGGTCTGAAGGTAGATAAGTCACCTGGACCAGCTGCACAACCCCCGAGGGGTAGCTGAAGAGGTTGTGGAGGCATTGGGGTTCTGGAAGACACAAAAATTACAAATGCAACTCCACTCTTCATGAAGGGAGGAGACAGAAGAAAAGAAATTATAAGCCAATTAACCTGACGGTGGTTGGGATAATGTCTGAGTCAATTGTTAAGAATGAGGTTTTGCGGTACTTGGAGACACGTTTTAAAATAGGCCTTAATGGAAATCTTGCCTGACAAATCTGTTGGAATTCTATGAGGAAATAACGAACAGGATAGACAAACAAGTATCGGTGATATTGTGCACTTGGATTTTCAAGAGTCCTTTTGAAAGCCACAAACAAGACTGTATAGCAAGATAGGAGCCAAAAAAGATACCAGTGTGAACAGAGATTTGGCTGCTTGTCAGGAGGCAAAAAGTGAGAATAAATATAGTCTTTTCTGATTGGCTGCGGGTGACTAGTGGTGTTCCATAGGGGTCAATATTGGAACCTCTTCTTTTTACATTGTATGTCAATGATTTGGATGACAGAATTGATGGCTTTGTGCCCAAGTTTGTAAATGATATGAAAATAAGTGGAAGAGCAGAGAGTTTTGAGGAACTAGAGAAGCTACCGAAGGACTTTGACAAATTGGGAGAATGGGCAAAGAAGTGGCAGATAGATCAGTGTCAGGGAGTGTATGGCGGTGCACTTTGGTAGAAGGAAGAAAAGCGTAGACTGCTTTCTAAACGAGGAGAAAGTTTAAAAATCTGAGGTGCAAGGAGACCTGGATCAGTGGTGAGGAAGGCAAATGCAATGTTAGTATTCAGTTTGAAAGGACTAGAATACAAAAACAAGGACGTAATACTGAGGCTTTATAAGGCACTGGTAAGGAGTCACCTGGAGTATTGAGATCAGTTTTGACCCCCTTATCTAAGAAAGGATGTGCTGACATTGGAGAGAGTTCAAAGGAGATTCACAAAAATTTTTCAGGGATTGTAAGGCTTATCGTATGAAGCGCCTTTCATGGCTCTGGGGCTGTCTTGCTGGAATTTAGAAGAATGAGGAGATATTTCACTGAAGCCTTTTGAATGTTGAAAGTCCTTGATAGAGTGGTTGTGGAGAAGATGTTTCCATAGTAGGGAAGTCCAGGACCAGAGGGCACCACCTCAAAATACAGGGACATCAATTTTGAATGGAGTTGAGGAATTTCTTTAGCAAGGTGCTAGTGAATCTGTGTAATTCCTTCCTACAGGTGTCTGTGGAAGCCAGGTCATTAAGTGTATTTAAGTCCAAGGTTGATAGATTCTTGATGAGTCACGGCATGAAGGGTTAATAGAAGGCTGGAGAATGGGGTTGAGAGGAAAATGGATCAGTTATGATCAAACGGTGGAGCAGATTTGATTCCCGAATGGCCTAATTCTGCTCCAATGTCTTACGGTCTTATGGGTTGCTAGCCCCATGCCCATCCCTCCACCATCACCTGGGTTTGGGACCGCCCATGACAGAGTTGCATCCCGTGAAAGACAGAATTAAAAGAGAGTAACATGGGGTATTTAAGGGATTGCAAAAGATATTTAAGTAGTACTGAGTATTGCCATATGTCATTAAGTCAGGTGATGTTTCAAAAGGGTGATATGGAAAAGTAGAGACTGATGATAGATGATTGAAAGAAGACAGCAGATGTGCTCATGGGCAGGTAGATCTTCCAGTCACCCTCACATTAGAGCCAAAAGAAAGAGGATGTTGTAACCTGTTTTGTTGAAGGCTTCATGGAATCTTAAAAGGGTAAATGCCCCAATACTTCACCTGGTGCACTTTGACTTTGAATTTGATGTTGGTTGCTTCTGATTCATCAAGCCACAGAACCGATGTATGTGCTGAAGGGTTTATTTGGCCAATAATAAATGCTACCAGACCAGTTCTGTTAGTCCCTTTAACCTACTCTTTCCCCAAAGCCCTGCAAGTTCATTTGCCTAAGTCTCCTTTCGAGGGAATGATTGATACTGCCCCCACTAACCATACAGGCAGCAAATTCCAATTCAAAAGGGCCAAATAACAAAAATTTCCCTCACATTACCTTTGTAACTTTTGTTCAAAATGTTAAATCCTTGCTTCTGTCCTGATGTCCGTCTACAAATGCAGACAACTTCTCTCCTTCAACCCAGTCTAATCAATCCTTCATACTTTCTCCGGCTTTATCTAATTTGACCTTTATTCCAAGGGTCTTTTATTTTCAGTTTAACTGTAATTTCTCACCCATGGAATCATTTTGGGGAAACTGCTTTTGTGCAATGTCATGAACAATACCAGTTCTGAAGTCAAGCTAAACATGTGATAGGGAGGCAAAAATAAGTTTGTGAGATTTGGAGAGGAAATGAAGATAATTGGTACTTAGTATGTACAGAGAGTGATTTTAAAAGGGAGTAATGATGAGTATAGTAATTTCAAAGGAAGAATCTCAAGTGAGAGCTGTATAAAGGTAAGGTTGAATCTTAACAGATTAATGTCATGGGTGCAGGAGACCAGTCTCATGTCTGCACCTTTGGATCACTTTTCCAGTGGAGGCGTTGAAATACATTTATCATAGTACCCCTTTGTTTGAAAGCATCGGCAATCACTTCACAACTGTGCCTGCTGCTGCACCTCTATCTGCTGAATGGCTAGTACAAAGAGGGGGACATGAAGGAAGGACAGTGACAGTGGGGCTAGGAAGGGGTAGGTCTGAGCCCACAGGGGTGAACCTCTTGGGAAGCACGATTTACAGGGCAAGGACCTGGAGTGCTGGAGTAAGACACACACCTGCCAACTGATCAAAAGGGATTAAGTGTAAAAGGGAAGGATGAATTTATGTTCCTCCACCCTGATAGTGTGATACTATGAGCGCTGCTGTTGTACAGCAAGGAGAACAAGTTTCTGGTTGCACTGTTTTCTGGAAACTCGTGGTTCAGTGTTATCTTGGTACGCTGAACCACCAACAGGCCTGTTGCTGCTCCCACACTTCAGAGTGGAGCTGCCAATGGTAAAGCTCCTGCTGGGTCTAATGGAGCACCCATCTTCCTTTCTTTTCCTAGATAAGCTGTGCTTCAACACGTTCTTCAACTTTGAGGACATGCAGGAAATCACCAAACACTTTGTTGTGTGCCACGTGGATGCCCCTGGCCAGCAGACAAGTGCCTCACAATTCCCTGCAGGGTGAGTCCCACGGACATTTGCCATCAACTGAAAGGTCCTAGTATTTTCTCCATATCATTCAAACTTTTGGATTAATTCTAACCAGTGGCTTCCATTATAAATGAATGTGTATGGAAATCGTTTGTGCCCATTGATTGATATCGGTCATTTGATTGATATCAGTAACCCACTCCCCAGCATCCTGCTTTATGCGTTAATTAATTGGTGTGTTTCCCATGCTTTATTGTCCCTGAACAAGAGGTTGTTGCTGCTTCTCTGGTTGTTTGCAGCTTATAGATTCCCACAGTGATGTCAGATGTAGTTCAAGATTTTTTACTCCATTGCAAAGAAGGATGACAATATTTGTTCACGCCAGTTAAGGCATTATTTATTTACTACTTTGTTTTTAAAGATACAGCACAGTAACTGGCCCTTCCAGCCCAAGGAGCCTACACTGCACAATTACACTTATGTGAACAATTAATCTACTAACCCGTACGTCTTTGGAATTTGGGAAGAAACCGGAGCACCTGGAGAAAACCCACATGATCACAGGGAGAGTGTATAAACTCCTTACAGACAGCAGTGGAATTGAACCTGCACTGGCACTGTAATATCATTATGCTAACTGCTACTGTGTCACTGCATTGTTTTATGCTGGTTTCCCTTTCCTATCTGAAAATGTTTGGAATTCTGTTCCTTATACAAACATATTTTGACACACAAAAGGTCAATTTACTGGAGTTTTTATCATTCTTTATTCATTAGGAAAAATATTGCTGCCAAATGCATGGGGAAAGAGGTTGTACTCATGGCAGTTCATAACTTTGGCCTGCAGCCTGGTGATTGTTTAAACTATTTTTCCAATCTTCAAGATTCAAGATTAAAATTAACATAGTCAGCTGGACTAGGTGAGAGTAAGCATTTGGCACGGACTAAAAGGGCCGAGATGGCCTGTTTCCGTGCTGTAATTGTTATATGGTTATATTTAAGTTCAAGATTTAAATTCATGTACAGTGAATTCACATTACAGTACAATGTATTGTTTACGTTAACAACCAACACATATGAGGGTATGCGGGAGCAGCCTGCAAGTGTCTTTGCATATTCCAGCACTAAAAACCATGCCCACGATGCTTGGCAGAACAATACAGAACAGAGCAAAGCAAAGCAGAAAACAACAACAGCCAAAGCAAGCCCCCCTCCTCCCTCCCACCCGCACACATGCACTCTGCCTCCAAGACAAGCTGTCTCCTTCAGCCTTCAGCTTCCGAAAGACTCTGATTCGAACTCGGCATGCAGATATTGGGCCTTTAATTACCCCAAAAGATTTGCACAGATTTGGAGACCCAATGCTCTGGTCAATGGAGCTCAACTTCCAGACTTCTGACTCAGCCTTGGGCCGTGAATCTTATTCTTATCAAAGTGCCATCAAAAACTGGAATTACCAAAGGATGTACCACCATTGATGAACGTCTTCCCTGCCCCATTCAAGAACTCTCAAACACGTCCTTGCACATTAAGTCACAACCATCGTAGACGCAACAATGGTTAATTCATCTGTTTGAGTGGTGTTGAAGGATGAATATTGACCAGAATAATAGACATAGTTCACCTTCTGCTCTTCAAAATAGGATGATGAGTCGTTTCATATACTTTGGAAGTCAGATAAGTTATCAGTTTGGCATTTCATCCATAAGCTGCTCCTCTACTAGTCTCACAGTACTACACTGAAGGTCAGCCAGGAATTTTGTGCTCACTGGCGTTGAATTTCAGCTAAATTTCTACTCCTTCAAACTCAATTTCATCATGTTTTTGTGACCCAGTATTTGTAATTTTTGTGATATGTCAGTGTTTGTATTATTGTTTCCAGAGATAGCTTCTTTGCTGTCTGACATAAAGAGGGGCTGAGCTCACCAACTGTTTTCAGTGCTCTGTTGTTCCTTCAGGTACCAATTTCCAACCATGGACCAGCTTGCTGCCATGTTGCCAAGTGTAGTTCAGCATTTTGGGTGAGTCGCCATGCATGTTGTTAAGCACCTAATATTTCTATAAACATCCCATAACTCTAATATATGAGTTATAAGGAGAGACTGGATGGGCTGGGACTGGAGCAAGGGAGGCCAAGAGTTCGTCTTCAAGAACAGGGGTTCCCAACTTTTTAATGGACCCCTATCATTAACCAGGGGGTCATGGACCCCAGGTTGGGAACCCCTGTTCTAGAGAGTTATAAAATTATGGATGGTATACATAAGGCAGATGTTCAGATTTTTTTTTCCCCCAGGGTAAAGTTGAAAGCTGGAATTCATAAACTTAAGGTGAGAGGAGAATGGTTTAAAGGAAGCCTGAGGGGCCAGTCTTTCACGCAGAGGGTGGAGGGGGTATATAAAACAACATGCCAGGTTAGGTGATGCAATTTCAGTATTTAAAAGACATTTGGACAGTTAGCTGGGTTGGAAAGCATTCGAGGGATATGGACCAAATGCAGGCAATTGGGATGAGCTCAGATGGTTATCGTGGTCAGCATAGACAAATTGGGCTGAAGGGAGTACGTATTTCTATGCTCTACACTCAGTGGCCACTTTATTAGCTACCTCTTTCATTAACAAGGCATTTGAGCCCACAGAACTGCCACTCACTGATTTTTATGTTTCACATCACTCTCTGTAAACCCTAGAGACTGAGTTGTGCATGAACATCCCAGGAGATCAGCAGTTTCTGAGATTCAAGCCACCCATCTTGCACCAACAATCAATACGGTCAAAGTCACTGAGATCACATTTCTTCCCCATTCTGATGTTTGGTCTGAACAATAACTGAACCTCTTGTCTGAATGCTTTTAAGCATTGAGTTGCTGCCATATGATTGGTTGATTAGATACTTGCATTGTGGAGCAGGTATACATGTGCACCTAATAAAGTGTTCACTGAATATGTAGCTCTATGACTGACTGTAAGTGAGTGATGTAGAATAGGCATATCTGGTTTGAGCACTAATGGCACAATAATTTGGTATATCTGCTTCGAACATTATTTCTGAACTTCAGTTTCATTAGTATTAATCAGAGCGAATTATTGGAAGTGCATTTAGTGCCTACATGCATGAGTTGTTAAACTCCAAGGATCTCTGAAGAATATTGTAATATGAAAGTTCCAACATGTAGCAGGACATCTTTTTGTCCAATGTGGGTGAAGCCCCTTGCTCTTGTGCACAAATTGCACCAGATAAGTAAACCACACTTTGCACAGCATACAAACATTTAGGTCACCATGTTGTCTGTTATGCACAAAGTACCTGCTTAAATGACATCAATATTGATGCAGCACTTGTCTTGGACCCATCCCATTCGGCTTTTGTACATGTGATTGATAAATGATGTGGGGCATTTGCAGAGAACTGGTGATGCCCCATTCAGAACGGCTGCAATTTTTAAATGGCTGCACTGTCACTGTTCAGTTAGCCACGGTCTTTGTGACACCAAGTACCACAGGAATAGAGTCCAAGCTGAATTGGCTGCTTTTGGTACCTTTGCCATGTGTGCTTCAGTGATGGTTCGGCAGAGTATACTACAGGAATTGGGGTTACAGGAGAGGGAATATAGGATGGACGAGATCTGTTGGAAAATCCTAGGGGTGAACTGAAATAGGAACTTGTAGGAACTCCATCTCCCATGATTAACCATGTTCCTACCTATAGTTGTCTGAGCAGCTATATTTCTGGATGCTGAGGAAGGGTTTTTATAAACCACATTCTGAACTTCCCTCAAAGTCCAACTCAAGCAAACTGGCTCTCTCCCAGGAGAAATGGCCCTACCTCCTTGGAGCCATTCATCTGCACAAAGCACTTTGTGCAACAGGGATTCTCCTTCCAATGGCGTTCTGCAGCATCTTCCCTTCTGTCCTGCTCTGCAGCTCCCACCAAAAGCCCCTGAATCAGACTACTGTCCTTCAGAGAACTCTTCCCCACAATGTTGATTGGCTAACTCACATTCCTAAGTTGAACAGCAAGACTTCTTAGCTGAAACCAAAACATTCTACCGGCAGAATGCACTGCTTTTCATGACAACTGCTGAAATTAAATACCTACAGAATAGCAGTAGAAATCTTAACTAGTGGATTACAAGCAATAACAAAAAAATGAGATGAGGAGTCCATAGGTTGTGGGAACAGTTCAGTGATGGGGCAAGTGAAGTCGAGTGACGTTAATCTCTCTGGTTCAGGAGCCTGATGGTTGAGGGTTAATAATTGTTCCTGAATTTGGTGGTATGAGTCCTGGGGCTCTTGTATCTTCTTCCAGATGGCAGCGGTGAGAAGAAAGCATGACCTGAGTGGTGCCAGTGGGGGTGGGTCCTTGACGATGGATACTACTTTCCTGTGACACTGCTCAAAGTAGATGCGCTCAGTGGTGGGGAGGCCTTTATATGTGGTGGATCGAGCTTTCTGTAGGATTTTCCTTTCAAGGGCATTAATGTTTCCATACCAGGCTGTGATGCAGCCAGTCAATATAGTCTCCACCACACATCTACAGAAGTTAGTCAAAGTTACGGGTGTCATGCTAAATCTTTGCAAGCTCCTAAGGAAGTAGAGGCGCTGCCGTGCTTTCTTTGTAATTGCACTTATGTGCTAAACCCAGGCCAGATTCTCTGAAATGATAACACCAAGGAATTTAAAGTTGTTGACCCTCTCCTCCTCTGATCTCCCAATAAGGACTGGCTCATAGACTTCCAGTTTCCTCCTTTGATTTGGGCTACGATAGTGAAATCATCAGCAAACTTAAAAATAGTGTTGGAGCAGTACTTAGTCACGCAGTCATAAGTGTAAAGCAAGTAGAGCAGGGGCTAAGCACACAGTCTTGTGATGCTCCTATGCTGATGTAGAATGTAGAGTTGATATTGTTGCCTATCCAACTGGAGTCTGTGAGTAAGGAAATTGAGGATGCAATTGCACAAGGAAGTATTGAGACCTATGTCAAGTAAAGTTTATTGTCATTTAACTACTTAGTGACATATGTCTTGAAGCTTATGAATTAGTTTTGAGAGTATGATTGTATTAAATGCCAGGCTGCAGTTCATTAAGAGCATCCTAATGTGTGCATCATTGCTGCCCAGATGTTCCAGGCTTGAGTGAAGAACTAATGAAATGACTTCGGCTCTAGACCTATTCTGATAGTAGGCAAATCTGAGCAAATCCAAGTTGTTTCTTAGACAGGAGTTGATACGTTTCAACACCAACCTCTCAAAGCGTTTCATTACTGTGGATATAAGTGCTACTGGATGATAGTCACTGAGGCAGATTACAAAACTCTTCTTAGGCTTCAGTGTAATTGAAGCACTGTCGCTGCTCCCCATCTCTTTTATTTATTTTCTTTCCATTAGTCCTGATGAAGGGACTCGGCCCGAAACGTTGACACTGCTTCTTCCTATTGATGCTGCCTGGCCTGCTGCGTTCCACCAGCATTTTGTGTATGGTTATATTTGGCGTCTTTGCCACATCACTTGAAAGAGGTACCACGGCTTATCAGCAGATTTCCTCGTGTTCCTGTTGTCACCTGTTGCTTGATTACACTTTGTATGAGGTGATAGTATTCAAGCCCTGCCGCAGCTGCTGCATCCTTCATTGATTCAAGTTTGGTCTGGAATTGTCACTTCATCCAGGAGGTGGCTTTCTGGAGATCATACCTGGACTTCTTGTAACTTTCCAGGTTGCCAGACTTGAATGCCCTCAGCAGACTGCGGATCTCATAGTTCATCCATAGCTTCTGGTTGGGGAGGACTCTGAATGATTTTGTGGGGACACACTTATCTATGACTGTTTTTATAAAGTCAGTGACAACTGTGGTGTATTCATTGAGGTCCACAGATGAGTCCTTGAACACAGCCCACTTCACCGACTTGAATCAATCCTGTAGCCGCTCCTCTCCTCCTGTAACCACCTCCTTGTTGTCCTAATCTCTGGATCCTCACTCTTTAGCCTCTGCCTGAATGCAGGTAGGAGAAGGAAAGCCGTGATCAGATTTCCCAAATGCTTGAAATGGTAGGCATTCCTTGTCTTAATAGAACAGTGGTCAGGTGTGTTGGGACCTCTGGTGCTACAGGTTATATGCAGGTGTGAATTGGACAGGGATTTCTTCAAACAAGCCTGAATGAAATCCTTGACTATGATTTGAAATGTGTTGGGATGGATTGTTCCTTGCTTGGTGACAGCATTATGCAGAATCTCAAGCGCTAGATTAGAGTCGACTGATGATGGTAGGTAAACTGCAGCCAGGATCATGGAGGAGAACTCTCTTGGCAAGTAGAACAGTAACTATTTGATCATTAGGTGTTCAAGTCTGGGGAAACAAGAGGACAACAGAACCACCACATCGGAGCATCACAGAGGGTTTAATGAAACACACACTTCCACGTTTACCTTTCTCAAAAGAGCAATTTGGTCCATCCTGTGTATCAAGAAGTCTTCAGGTCTGATTGCCATATTTGGTGTACTCTGAGTAAGCCACATCTCAGTAAAACAGAACACAAGAATTTCTCAGTTCCCTTTGATACAGCAATCTTGCCCTCAGGTCCTCAATTTTGTCATCCAGTACATGTACTAACAAGATGCTGGGTAGAGAGAGCCTCATTCCCTCATTGTTTCAGCCTGGCTTGGAGACCCCCCACCCCACCCTCGTGCCTCGCCTTCCAGACATGGCAATGAACCTTTGTCTGCTTGAAGGTGCTGTATCTGCTTGCTCGAGATTAAGTCTGTCGAATCCTTCAGAAGAATGTGGTTCATTAAGCTGATTTAAAAGCATGCTGCTTAACGGGAAATTACATGCCACAGACTGCTGTGAGAGTAATACAAATGAGATACAAGTGAGAAGTATTGTACATAGCCTGCAATATGTCACTGTGAATCACTAGTAGCATCTTGTTCCGTACATACTGAACAAGTCCAATAACATCAGGGTGGAGGCCACGTAGCATCTAGAACAGGACCTCCAGACTCAAAAACTGGTACTTCCCCCAAGCAGTAAGGCTGATCAACATCTCTAGCCACCAACCCTCTCTTCCACATCCCCAACCACCATTACTTTATTATTTCCTGTCAGTGACTTTATGTCCAGACATTCCTGTGCTTAGTATCACTTTATGGACATACAGTCAATGCATAAAAGCTATCTTATGTATTTATATTTATTAGTGTTTATTATTAATTGTTCTTTTCCTTATTGTGAGTTTTGTGCTGCTCAAATCTGGAGTAACAATTATTTCATTCTCCTTTACACTTGCACACTGGAAATGACGTTAAGCTATCTTGAATCTGGTAAGGAGAGATGGAGGAATCAGAAAGGCCAGATGAGAGACTTGTCTATCCATCATATCCTCTGTTCATACCGGGGCAACAGGCTCTTCCACATTCAAGTCTTCAGGTCAGGGCATCTGTTCCTCCATCCAGAGGATGGCCTTTGATACCAGTCATTCTTATCCTGAAAGACAAAGGAGACCATCGATGTAGCATAAACACTGAGTAAGAAAAAACATTCTGCAATGCTGACTAAGCAGGGTGGGTAGCGTCCATGAAGAGGAAAGGTGATGATTGGGCTGAGACCCTTTATCAGGACATGTAAGGATGGGGGAGGAGTACAATCTGGCAGGTGAAGCCAGGTGACGAGGATGGTGGATGGGTAGGGGAGAAGTTATGAAGTGATAGATGAAAAAGGTAGAGGGCTGAAGAAGGAATCTGATAGGAGAGGAGAGTGAGCCATGGGAGAAAAGGGGCACCGGAGGGAGGTTATGGGCAGGTGAGGAGAAGAGAAGGGGTAAGAGTGGAGCCAGAATGGAGAATTGAAAGAGAAGGGGAAGAGAGCAGAAATTAATGGAAGTTAGAGAAATCGATGTTTATGCCATTAGTTTGGAGGCTACCCAGATGGAAGTGAGGTGTTGCTTCTGCAACCTGAGAGTGGCCTTACTGTGGCAGTAAAGAAGACCATGGAGCAACTTGTCAGAATAAAAATGGGAAATAGAATTAAAATTAGTGGACAGGGAGAAAATCCACCTCCGCTTGTGTGTATGTGTGTGCATGTGTGCGTATCTATTAGAAGACCCCACTATACAGAGGGTTTGTCAGCCAGGCAAAGTACTGATAAGGTTATGCTATAGAAGGAGATAATTCTGTAAATATTCAGCAGGTCAGGTGGAATCGTGTTCAGTGTTAACCCACCTGTAAAACTGTTCCAACAATTCAAAATATGATCTTGTTCACAAAGATGCGTTAATTTACCAACGTTCACAGTCTTGCATAGACCATGCCTTTCCAGAGAATTCTTCCTGCTGTACAGTGCCTATAAAAAGTATTCACCCCCCCCCCCCCCCGGAAGTTTTCATGAATCACAGTGGATTTAATTTGGCTTTTTTGGCTTTTCAACAGAAAAAGACTGAATACAGGCCCAGAGCCATCAAACGCACTTCATATGACAAACCATTCAATCTTGGAGTAATTTTCATGAACCTCCTTTGAACCCTCTCCAGTTTCAGCACATCCTTTCTAAGATAAGGGGCCCAAACTGCTCACAATACTCCTTGTGCGGCCTCACCAGTGCTTTATAAAGTTTTAACATTACAGCCTTGCTTTTATATTCTATATTTTCATTTTCCTTCAGCTTCAGACTCAAGCTGAAAATGAACCTTTAGGGAATCCTGAACATAAAATCAGAAAACCTACAGCACAATACAGGCCCTTCGGCCCACAAAGCTGTGCCAAACATGTCCTTATCTTTAGAAATTACCTAGGGATACCCTTAGTCCTCTATTTTTCTAAGCTCCATGTACCTATCCAGGAATCTCTTAAAAGGCCCTATTGTATCTGCCTCCACCACCGTCGCCGGCAGCCCATTCCACACACTCACTACTCACTGCATAAAAAACTTACCCCGGACATCTCTCTGTACCTACTTCTAAGCACTTTAAAACTGTGTCCCCTCGTGTTAGCCTTTTCAGCCCTGGGAAAAAGCCTCTGACTATCCACACGATGAACACCTCTCATCATCTGGTACACCTCTATCAGGTCACCTCTCATCCTCCATCACTCCAAGGAGAAAAAGCCGAGTTCACTCAACCTATTCTAATAAGGCATGTCCCCCAATCTAGGCAACATCCTTGTAAATCTCCTCTGCACCCTTTCTATGATTTGCACATCCTTCCTGTCGTGAGGCAGCCAGAACTGAGCACAGTACTCCAAGTGGGGTTGGACCAGGGCCCTGTATAGCTGCAACATTAGCTTTCGACTCCTAAACTCAGTTAATGAAGACCAATGCACTGTATGTCTTCTTAACCAAAGAGTCAACCTGCATAGCAGCTTTGATATCCTATGGACTCAGATCCCAAGATCCCTCTGACCCTCCACACTGCCAAGAGTCTTAATATTAATGCTGTATTCTGCCATCATATTTGACCTACCAAAATGAACTACCACACACTTATCTGGATTGACAAAGAGAAGGGGTCCCAGAACAGATCCCTGAGGCACACCGCTGGTGACCAACCTCCATGCAGAATATGACCCACCTACAACCACTCTTTGCCTTCTGTGGGCAAGCCAATTCTGGATCCACGAAGCAATGTCCCCTTGGATCCCATGCCTCCTTACTTTCTCAATAAGCCTTGCATGGGGTACCTTGTCAAAGGACTTCTCTTTGCACCTCTGTGTTTTGTATTTCTCTCCATTTAGAAAATAGTCAATTGTTTCAGTTCTTTTACCAAAGTGCATGACCATATACTTCCTGACACTGTATTCCATCTGCTACTTTTTTGCCCATTCTCCTAATCTGTCCTTCTGTAGCCGATCTATTTCCTCATATCTACATGCCCCTCCACCTATCTTCATATCATCTGCAAACTTTCCAACAAAACCATCATTTTTATCTTCCAAGTCATTACCATATAACATAAAAAGAATCGGTCCCAACACAGATCCCTGTGGAACACCACTCATCACTGGCAGCTAACCAGAAAAAGTTCCCATTATTCCCTTTTCCTCCTGCTAATCAGCCACTGCTTTATCCATGCTAGAATCTTTCCTGTAATACCATGTAGCTTGTTAAGCAACCTTATGTGTGACACCTTGTCAAAAGTCCTTCTGAAAATCCAAATACACAATATCAACAAATTCTCCTTTGTCTATCCTTCTTGTTATTTCTTCAAAGAATACCAACAGATTTGTCAGGCAAGATTTTCCCTTGAGGAAACCATATTGACTACTGTCTATTTTATCATGTGCCTTCAAGTACCCTGAGTCCTCATCCTTAATAATTGACCAACATCTTCCCAACCACCACTAGGGTCTGACTGACTGGCCTACAGCTTCCTTTCTTTTGTTTTCTTTCTCTCCCGCTTGTGATGAAGGATCTTTGATTTGAAACATTCATTGATTTCTTTTCCACAGATGCTACCTAGCTGCTGAGATTTTCTGATGTTTTCTGTTTTTATTACAGATTTTCAGTATCTGTCAATTATCTTTGTTGTTTCCACCTATAGGAATAAGATGAATTGTTCTTGGTCATTGAAATTGATAGCTTTTCTGAAATTGACAAACTTTGCAATTTTTCTAGCTTGTCAAATGTGATGATAATTAACTACCAATGAGGAGAATCCAAAGTCATTGGTGAAAATAAATCTACTATCAAAGTACATATATGTTACTGTAAACAACCCTGAGATTCATTTTCTTGTGGGCATACTCAATAAATCTAATAACCATACTTGAATCAATGTAATTACCAACAAGTCACACATTATTAATGGGAATTAAGTAGATGTTACAGAACTCTGCAGCTTGAGGTCATAGAGTTTTGTCAACCCCAGTTGGAAAGGCAGTGAATTATTTATGCTTCAATGGAGAAAGAACTTGTGGATATTTATACAGTTTAGAAAGGAACAATACAATTTGTTTCTCCTTGTCTTTGCAGACTATTGTGCTAATATATATATATGTAGCCCACTCCTCTGGAGTTCTTAGACTGGAACTCTGCAGAGGGTATGTAGTGGACAGATTGAGTTGGATAATCCAGCAAGATAGATTTGTTAGTAAGATGCAAACCTTTGTGATCTACACCTTACATTAATATTTGTGTATTCTACGGCAGTCAGGCCATTCCTTTTGTGGACAGGGTAGACCATGCTGACCAACTATTTTATCTGGTTGACTCAAATCTTAACACGAAGTCTTATTTTCTTCCAGATTTAAAAGTATTGTTGGAATCGGAGTGGGGGCTGGGGCCTACATCCTGGCCAAGTTTGCTGTGAGTGTTTAAGCAATGCTTTATATTTGCAAAGTGTACTTAATTTTAAATTATTTATGTAATATCTGGTGATCACAATTCTATCTTCTTTACCATAGCATTGGAGAGGGATAGGAACAAACAAGTTAGGAAAACGTTTAATTGGAGTAAGAAGAAATATGAAGCAATCAGACAGGAACTTGGAAGCATAAATTGGGAACAGATGTTCTCAGGGAAATGTAGGGCAGAAATGTGGCAAATGTTCAGGGGATATTTATGTGGGGTTCTTCAAAGGTACGTTCCAATGAGACAGGGAAAGGATGGTAGGGTACAAGAACCGTGGTGTACAAAGGCTGTTGAAAATCTAGTCAAGAAGTAGAGCAAAGCTTAAAGGTAAAAAAAAACTAGCTAATGATAAAGATCTAGTAAATTATAAGGCTAGAAGGAGCTTAAAAATGAAATTCGGAGAGCCAGAAGGGGCCATGAGAAGGCCTTCATGAGCAGGATTAAGGGAAACCCCAAGGCATTCTTAAAGTATGTGAAGAGCACGAGGATAAGACGTGAGAGAATAGGACCAATCAAGTGTGACAGTGGAAAAGTGTGTATGGAACTGGAAGAGATAGCAGAGATGCATAATTAATACTCTGCTTCAGTATTCATAACGGAAAAGGATCTTGGCAATTGTAGGGATGACTTATAGTGGACTGAAGAGCTTGAACATACAGACATTAAGACTTTTGGAAAACATCAGGTTGGATAAGTCTCCGGGACCAAATGAGATGTATCCCAAGTTACTGTGGGAGGTGAGGGAGGAGATTGCTGAACTTCTGGCGATGATCTTTGCATCATCAATGGGGATGGGAGAGGTTCCGGAGGACTGGAGGGTTGCAGATATTGTGCAAGTAATTATAGACCTTACTTCAGTGGTTGGTAAGTTAATGGAAAAGATGCTGAGAGGCGGCATTTATAAACATTTGGAGAAGCATAATATGATTAGGAATAGTCAGCATGGCTTTATCAAAGGCAGGTCATGCCTTATGAGCCCGATTGAATTTTTTGAGGATGTGACTAAACGCATTCATGAAGATAGAGCAGTAGATGTAGTGTATATGGATTTCAGCAAGACATTTGATAAAGGTACCCCATGCAAGGCTTACTGAGAAAGTAAGGAGGCATGAGATCCAAAGGGATCTTGCTTTGTGGATCCAGAATTGGCTTGCTCACAGAAGATAAAGAGTGGCTGTAGACAGGACATATTCAACATATTCTGCATGGAAGCTGGTGACCAGTGGTGTGCCTGAGGAATCTGTTTTTGGACCCCTTCCCTTTGTTATTTTTATGAATGACCTGGATGAGGAAGTGGAGGGATGGGTTAGTAAATTTGCTGATGACACAAAGGTTGGGGGTGTTGTGGATAGTGTGGAGGGCTGTCAGAGGTTACGGTGGGACATTGATAGGATGCAATACTGGACTGAGAAGTGGCAGATGGAGTTTAACCCAGATATGTTAATTAATGATCTGGAGTGAATTGGATTAGTAAGTGTGCAGATGATACTAAGGTAGGTGGCGTTGTGGATAATGAAGTAGGTTTTCAAAGCTTGCAGAGAGAATTAGGCAAGTTAGAAGAGTGGGCTGAACGATGGCAGATGGAGTTTAATGGTGCTACATTTTGGTAGGAATAATCCAAATAGGACATAAGTGGTAAATGGTAGGACATTGAAGAATGCAGAAGAACAGAGTGATCTAGGAATAATGGTGCATAGTTCCCTGAAGGTGGAATCTCATGTGGATAGGGTGGTGAAGAAAGCTTTTGGTATGTTGGCCTTTATAAATCAGAGCATTCAGTATAGGAGTTGGGATGTAATGTTAAAATTGTACAAGGCATTGGTAAGGCTGAATTTGGAGTATTGTGTATAGTTCTGGTCACCAAATTATAGGAAAGATGTTAACAAAATAGAGAGAGTACAGAGAAGATTTACTGGAATGTTACCTGGGTTTCAGCACCTAAATTACAGGGAAAGGTTGAACAAAGGTCTTTATTCTTTGGAGCATAGAGGCTTGAGGGGGGACTTGATAGAGATATTTAAAATTATGAGGGGAATAGATAGAGTGGACTTGGATAGGCTTTTTCCATTGAGAGTGGGGAGAATCAATCAAGAGGACATGAGTTGAGAGTTAGGGGGCAAAAGTTTATGGGTAACAAGAGGGGGAATTTCTTTACTCGGAGAGTGGTAGCTGTGTGGAACGAACTTCCAGTAGAAGTGGTAGAGGCAGATTCGGTATTGTCATTTAAAGTAAAATTGGATAGGTGTATGGACAGGAAAGGAATGGAGGTTTATGGGCTGAGTGCAGGTCAGTG
Source organism: Hypanus sabinus (assembly GCF_030144855.1). Taxonomy (NCBI): domain Eukaryota; kingdom Metazoa; phylum Chordata; class Chondrichthyes; order Myliobatiformes; family Dasyatidae; genus Hypanus; species Hypanus sabinus. The sequence continues at coordinate 14,047,066 of NC_082722.1, read as the reverse complement.
GGACTCGCTGAGAGTAAGCATTCGGCACAGACTAGAAGGGCCGAGATGGCCTGTTTCCATGCTGTAATTGTTATATGGTTATATGTGTGAGGTGGTTCTTTTTGGATTTGATAATATGATAGTAGACTATAGTATTAATGGTAAGACTCTTGGCAGTGTGGAGAATCAGAGGGATCTTAGGCTCTGAGTCCATAGGACCCTCAAAGCTGCTAAGCAGGTTGACTCTGTGGTTAAGAAGGCATACAATACAATGCATCAACCATGGGACTGAGTTTAAGAGCGGAGAGGTAATGTTATAGCTGTATCGGACCCTGTTCAGACCCCACTTGAAGTACTGTGCTCAGTTCTGGTCACCTCACTGCAGGAGGGATGTGGAAACTATAGAAAGGTTGCAGAGGAGATGTACAAAGATGCTGTCTGGATTGGGGAGCATGCCTTATGAGAATAGGTTGAGTGAACTTTGCCTTTTCTACTTGGAATGGCAGAAGGTGACCTGATAGAGGTGTATAAGATGATGAGAGAGAGGCATTGATTGTGTGGATAGTCAGAGGCTTTTTCCCAGGGCTGAAATGGCTAACACGAGAGGGCACAGTGTTAACATGAGGAAATCTGCAGATGCTGGAAATTCAAACAACACACACAAAATGCTGGTGGAACACAGCAGGCCAGGCAGCATCTATAGGGAGAAGCACTGTCAACGTTTCGGGCCAAGACCCTCCATCAGGACTCACTGAAAGGAAAGATACTAAGAGATTTGAAAGTAGTTGGGGCAGGGGGAAATGTGAAATGATAGAAGACTGAAGGGGGTGGGATGAAGCTAAGCGCGGGAAAGGTGATTGGCAAAAGTGATACAGAGCTGGAGAAGGGAAAGGATCATGGGACGGGAAGCCTCGGGAGAAAGAAAGGTTGGCGGGGGGGAAGCACCAGAGGGAGATGGAGAACAAGCAAACAACTAAATATGTCAGGGATGGGGTAAGAAGGGGAGGAGAGGCATTAACGGAAGTTAGAGAAGTCAATGTTCATGCTGTCAGGTTGGAGGCTACCCAGCTGGTATATAAGGTGTTGTTCCTCCAACCTGAGTTTGGATTCATTTTGACAGTAGAGTAGGCACATATCAGAATGGGAATGAGACGTGGAATTAAAATGTGTGGCCACTGTGAGATCCTGCCTTCTTTGGCGGACCGAGCGTAGGTGTTCAGCAAAACAGTCTCCCAGTCTGCGTCGGGTCTCACTGGCCACACCGGGAGCACCGGACACAGTACGCCACACCAGCCGACTCACAGGTGAAGTGTCGCCTCACCTGGAAGGACTGTCTGGGGCCCTGAATGGTGGTGATGGAGGAAGTGTAAGGGCAGGTGTAGCACTTGTTCCATTTACAAGGATAAGTGCCAGGAGGGAGATCAGTGGGAAGGGATGGGGGGACGAATGGACAAGGGAGTTGAGTAGGGAGCAATCCCTGCGGAAAGCAGAAAGGTGTGCTTGGTAGTGGGATCCCGTTGGAGGTGGCGGAAGTTACGGAGAATTATACTTTGCTCCCCATCTATAATTCTTTTGGCCCTTCAACTTTTCGATCATATTTTGACCCAGACCTGCTATTACAGCTGTATATTCTTACTTGGAACGTGTCTCCGCTGCCAACTGACTCCGGTTGGTTTCAGGATCTGTTTTCGAGCTTCTCAATTTGGACCTTCTGAGGATCCCAGGTACTCACATTTAATTGACTCTGCCTCCCGTTGTTTCTCCCGTCGAGTTCTGAGGGTGACACTCTCCGCCATGAGAAGGTACCTGGCGTCCCCATCACAATCCCTTCCACGCCTCCGGGGCATCTTTTTCTCAGTTTGCAATGGACCTGTCCGTTATTTCATCCTCCGTCGGATCCATGCGTGCAATCGGCGATTTTTTGACTTTATCACGTCCTGCAAGGATTTGCAGACCCCAAAGCCTGTTGGCTTCACCAGCAGCAGGCATGGACTTTGTCTCGTGGCCCCGGGCCCAGCCATTGATCTCAGCTGCCCCAGCAACCCAGGGCATATTCAAAACCCGGACTCCAGCACCATCAACGCGGGTTCCAACAACCATGGACAGCTTCAGAGCGATTGCGCAACTACCGACTGTGACTCCAGCCTTGAACTCCAGGCAGGGTCTTCACGTGCTGCGATTGTGTCTCCCGTCTCCCCTTCCCCCACCACCACTCTGCAATCCCCTCTCCCTCAGATCCCATCGTCAGCTCCTGGGCCCTCAGAGGCTCCATCTTCCCTCCCTGTCCACTGACGCTACCAGCCTCCCTTCCCCCCTCTGATCCCATCTCTCATCGTGCCGGGTCTTTACCATTCCCTCCGACCTTCAACTCTCTGAGGCAGAGTGCTCTGTCCTCAGTAAGGGCCTCAGCTTTGTCCCCCTTCGCCCACACCTCAGCGAGTTCCGCGTACGCCGTGACGCTGAACTCTTCTTCCACCACCTCCATCTCCGAGCTTACTACTTTGACAAGGACTCTCCTACCCCCACCGATGACCCCTTCTCGCATCTTCAACCCTCCTCCTCTTCATAGACACCCCGCTCTGGTCTTCAGCCTGCTCTGGATCTCTTTATTGCTAATTGCCGACGGGACATCAACCATCTCAACTTCACCACACCCTGTTCCAATTCCAACCTACAAAGGGGCTTCCCTTCTTCCACCATCAACTCTGCTCTGCTCTCAGGATGAGGCTTTTCATTCCAGGACAAAGGAGATGTCTTCCTTTTTTAAACAAAGGGGCTTCCCTTCTTCCACCATCAACTCTGCTCTCAAATGCATCTCTCCCATTTCCCGCACACCTGCCCTCACCCCATCCGCCCGCCACCCCACTCAGGATAGGTTTCCCCTTGTCCTCACCTACCACCCCACCAGCCTCCAGGTCCAACGTATAATTCTCCGTAACTTCCGCCACCTCCAACAGGATCCCACTACCAAACACATCTTTCCCTCCTCCCCCCTCTTTCTGCTTTCAGCTGGGATCGCTCCCTACGCAGCTTCCTTGTCCACTCGTCCCCCCCCCCCATCCCTTCCCAACGATCTCCCTCCTGACTCTTATCCTTGTAAGCGGAACAAGTGCTACACCTGCCCTTACACTTCCTCCCTCACCACCATTCAGGGCCCCAGACAGTCCTTCCAGGTGAGGTGACACTTCACCTGTGAGTCGGCTGGTGTGGTATACTGCGTCTGGTGCTCCCGGCGTGGCCTTTTATATATTGGTGAGACCCGACGCAGACTGGGAGACCATTTCGCTGAACACCTACACTTGGTCCGCCAGAGAAAGCAGGATTTCCCAGTGGCCACACATTTTAATTCCACGTCCCATTCCCATTTTGATATGTCTATTCATGGCCTCCTCTACTGTCAAAATGAATCCAAACTCAGGTTGGAGGAACAACACCTTATATACCGGCTGGGTGGCCTCCAACCTGATGGCATGAACACTGACTTCTCTAACTTCTGTTAATGCCTCTCCTCCCCTTCTTACCCCATCCCTGACATATTTAGTTGTTTAACTGTTCTCCATCTCCCTCTGGTGCTTCCCCCCCGCCAACCTTTCTTTCTCCCGAGGCTTCCCGTCCCATGATCCTTTCCCTTCTCCAGCTCTGTACCACTTTTGCCAATCACCTTTCCCGCGCTTAGCTTCATCCCACCCCCTTCAGTCTTCTATCATTTCACATTTCACCCTGCCCCAACTACTTTCAAATCTCTTAGTATCTTTCCTTTCAGTGAGTCCTGATGGAGGGTCTTGGCCCGAAACATCGACATTGCTTCTCCTTATAGATGCTGCCTGGCCTGCTGTGTTCCACCAGCATTTTGTGTGTGTTGTTTGGGAACAGTTTTAAGGTGCTTGGAAGTAGGTATAGAGGAGATGTCAGGGGTATGTTTATTACATAGAGAGTGGTGAGTGTGTGGAATGAGCTGCCCGCAACGGTGATGGTGGCGGATACGATAGGGTCTTTTAAGAGACTCCTGGAGAGATACATGGAGCTTAGAAAAATAGAGGACTGTGTAACCCTAGGTAATTTCTAAAGTAAGTACACGTTTGGCACAGCATTGTGGGCCGAAGAGCCTATGCTGTGCTGTAGGTTTTCTGTGTATCTATGCTTCGATGTTTCTATTTAGTATACACTCTGAATCTCCAAACTTACCCTCTCTTCCCCAACTGCCCTCAATGCTTTCCATAAACTTGTGGCTCTTTATTAAAGGTAGCATTATTGGGCTTGCTGTGAGACTTGATTGTTCAGTCAACTGGGGAGTGGGTGCAGAGGATTACAGAGTTAGTATATAGGCATTGAGTAGGCCCTATACTTTATTTCACTCACAGTAAAATGTGCAAAAAGTTACTAAAATTTGTAGTGTCTGTCTTGTGCAGGACTCTTTCAATCTGTTATTCCTGTCACTAGTTATGCCGGACTGACAGCTGTGTGTTCTTTCAGTTAATTTTCCCAGATCTGGTGGAGGGATTGGTCCTTGTCAACATTGATCCCTGTGGAAAGGGTTGGATTGATTGGGCAGCAACTAAGGTCAGTGCACACAGCTATCCAATTGCAATATATAGCAGGATGCCGCACCACCTTGTTCTTTGACTATTTTAAGCTGGATGACAGAAATGACCCATTGCTAATGTTTTCAAAGCAAATTAAATGCTTGTAATAAAATCAAGAGTCAAAATCAGGAATTTAAAAGAGTAACTGAATTGGGTTATATTTAGATAGGATACTTAAATCTGACCTATTTCAACTTTCAACTTGGGCCATGGAAGGGGAGTGCAACTAAAGAGGAAGCCTTAGTAATCAATGTCCTAGATTGAAAGAGCTCTACTCTGCTTCTGTTTCTGTTCTGTCCTAAACATGGCCCTTTCAAATCCCAAGTATTTTGGACCCCTAAAGTGTAGAATAATTACTAGCAGGGAATGGCTTGTGAGCTAGAACCTATTCATGAATTTAAATTATGACCTATATCATTTGACTTGTCAGTTTTAATGAATAAAGCTCCAATGATTAGGCATGCAGTATCTACATTTTTATTCACTTGATTTAGAAATGTTATTGTTCTGGTAGGTTAACTGGCTACTGACAGTTCCCCTTAGAGTAGAGAGGTAGAATCAGAAGGGAAATGATGGATGGATTATAGAAGTAAACACAGGACAATGGAGCAGCGATAGACTCAATGAGCTGATTGCCACATCCCACCCTACGTCGCAAGGAAATTCTTATGTCATCTCCTGTTCAGTTCCTGCTGTTGGATAAGCAGGTCAGTAGTGTGTCTGTTCTGGAAAAGGCCAGTACATAAAAACTGAGTTGAAAAATACAGAGTTCACAATTGGAAGAATGTAAAGATTTAGTCAAAGAAATTATGAATGAGTTGGTAATTATTCTGTTTAGTTGCACTTGATAAATACTCTTGAGTGTTCTTTGAAGTACTGAAATAGAATTCTGCTAATTAGAATTGAAAATGAAAAACTAATATTCAAAAGTGGACTAACATAAAACTGAAAAATTAAAGTCCTAATTAGTCAGTAGTACCATAACAACTTAACTACATTGTCTTTTATTTCAGAGTTGAAAGTGGAATTGTATGAATCCATATTCATGGTTCCTCTGAGGTTTAGTTTAGATAGTGGATTGGTGTAGAGAAATATTGTCCTCTGGAGACTGGAGAATGCGGAGAGTGAATCTCATTGCTCTTCTGTTTGTTGACAGCTCTCAGGTCTGACCAGCTCACTCCCTGACACTGTCCTGTCACACCTCTGCAGCCAGGTAAGCTGATACTACATGGGCAGCAAAGGCTTGGCTTCCTGCTTTAGATTAGATTAGCCTTATTTGACATATGTGCATTAGTAAAATGCATCATGTCAAATCAAGTTAGCGAGGATTGTGCTGGGCAGCCAGCAAGTGCTTCCAGCTTCAATGTTGCATGCCCACAACTTACTAACTCTAACCATGTGTCTTTGGAATGTGAGAGGAATCCAGAGCACTCAGAGAAAGCGTGCGGTCACAGAGAGAATATACAAACTTATTACTGACCGCAGTGGGAATTGAACCCCCATCTTCCAGCTGACTGCTGTAAAGCATTGTACTGATTGTGAAGCTAGCGTGCCATCTATTAGGAACACTTTGCCAGCTAGTCCCAGAGTGGTCAACCCTTGCTCACTCAAGTGAGATTTGCTGATCTTAGTTTTAAAAAATAATAACTCTTGAGTGTTTTACTTTGATTTTAAATTGGGAAGGTCAGTGGAAAATGCACTCTCAGTCCCAGCTGACATTTAATTCCAGACCTCTTCTACCATTTTGAGACCAGCTACCTGTCCTGAACTGTGGCCAGCGGAGCAGAGGTTGGGGGGGGGGGGGGGGGTGGGGTAGGTGTGGTTGGTTAGGCTGCTGCCAAATAAAAGTTCCCACCAATGTTATGCTGAAAAGGGGCTTTAGAAAGGCTCTCGCTGGAGGGGGACCTGTGACTGAAACCCAAATACAAATAACCCTGGTCATGTACAGTGAAGTTTAATGGCTTGTGCAAAATGCCAGCAATTTTCTCTTGTGCATATTTATCATTCATGCATGTAGAAGCAGGTTTACAAGTTCACAGTTGACCACCCCCTCTCTCAATGATTTCCAGTGTAATAGGTGATCTCCTGTGGTGGAACGTGGTAGATCTGCAGCTTGATGAAAGAGACTTTACTTTTTTGATTGCATTGGCCTCTTTGTCCTTCCCAAAGGTCAAAGTCCTAGTTGTCACCCTCTAAAATGCATTAGAATGTGGATGAGTCCAGTAATTCCCATAACTGCGTGGGGTAGCGCAGAATTTGCTGGTTAAGAAGCCAGTTGGGCACTTGGCTTTTAGATACAATACCATATTCAGGTTAGTGTGAATATTAGACACGGCATAATGACTTCAGTTAAACAATTTTGATACATTTGATAGTTAGCACACAGTATGCTATCACCATTTCATAGTGTCAGGTTGTAATCTGTTAGGATACGGTGTGGTGGGTAGAATACTGTGTGGCAGTTAAAATGTACATGTTAATAAACAGTGCAATTAATTATCTTACACTGCAGAAGTTAGGTTTGGAAGTGACTGAAGCAGTAATTATTTTTTTCTAAGCTAGTTGAAATGAAAACTGAATTTTCCTTCAACGTGATGTCTGATGGGTGGAAAGCTAGCCTATTTGTACAGTGCACACCCTGGAGAATCAACTGTGCTCAGTTCGAAATATCAGTCCTCAACATAGCAGAGTGCAAGATGTAAACATACTCAGAGGATTTTAACAAAGCAAAATCAGCATGCTTCCCCTCAGTGAATAAAGATCAGGATGCAATAGACCATTTCAATAAAAATTGCTATTTGCTATTACCTTCATTTCTGCCATGTATGTCATCCTATTCCAAACTTTTGAGTGTCCAATTCATTGGAAATTGAGAGTGGACTTGTACAAAGATAGGATTGATAACAGTAGACCATATTCACTTAGCTAATTCATAGGATGAAAGAACTTTCTTTTCATAAGCAGCTAAAAATGTTAAGTCTTCAATCTTTAGTGTTTAGAAGAATAAGTAATCTTATTGAGAGATTATAGATCCTATGTGACAAGCTAGGGAGATACTGAGATGCTGTTTTTGTAGAAGAGTCTCAAACAAGGGGATATAGTTACAAGATAAGGAGATGGACTGAGGTGCATAGAAATTTTGTCTCTTATAGGTTGGCGAATCTCTGGAGTTCACTATAGAGGATTGTGAAGGCTAGGTCGCTGAAGGTATTTAAAGAGGAGGTAGATAAATTTTTGGAAGACTGCGGAATTGAGAGCTTTGAGGAACTGGCACAGAAGAGGAGTTGAGCCCTGGGGTAAATCATTCGTGGTCATATTGAATGGTGGGCTAGGCTTGTGGGGTTGTGGTGGGGACTACTGCTACTCCTATTGTGTCTGTGGGTGGGTGCCAATTGCCAAACTGATACAGTACATGTCATTATCACATATTGCTGCCAAATGTCTGTGGTAACAGGCAGATATGAAGCATTCTGAGATGTGCACGATAGTGTGGATGGGCTTTCTTTGTTGAATTGGCTGATGACAGTTAGAAAAATTGATTTAAGGACAACAGCTGGCTGTCAAAATTCTGCCCCCTCCCCTCATGCCGTTCCAAGAACAATCGGTTTGTAATAAAAAGCTAACAATGAAGCTCCTAAGTGCATTTCCATGGGTGAGCTACCACGGTAGAACGAACCCAGCTAGTAATGCCCAGCACTGACTCGCTGCCTTCTGAGAAATGTTTTTCTGGTCAAAGCCTAATGCAGTCAGTGCAGTGTGTGTAATTGCTTTTCCATCCCTCATCACAGGAGGAATTAATGAACAATACGGAGCTGGTGCAGAGCCTGCGACAACAGATAGGAGCTAACATTAACCAAACCAATCTGCAGCTGTTCTGGAACATGTACAACAGGTAACCATCACTAGCAGTACTCAGTACAACCATTAATTTAGAAACACTTCTCATAATCAGGTTTATTATCACTGATGTGTATCGTGAAATATACTATAAATTAAATATGAAACATATTTGAAAAAGATAAGTAATTCAAAAAGAGAGCAAAATTAGTGAGGTAGTGTTCATGGGTGTATCATGCATTTGGAAATCTGATGACAGAAGGGAAGACGCTGTTCCTAAAACATTGAGTGTGTGTCTTCACCTCCTGTCTCATGGTAGTAATGAGAAGAGGCCATGTCCTGGGTGGTCCTTAATAATGGATGTTGCTTTTTTGAGGCATTGCCTATTCGAAGATATCCTTGATGCTGGGGAGGCTAGTGCCCTTGATGGAGCTGGCTGAGTTTGACACCCTCTGCAACCATTTCTGATCCTGTGCAGTGGCCCTCCCATACCAAGCAGTGATGCAGCCATTTAGAATGCTCTCCACAGTGGGGTGTAATGTGTAATGTGCTGTCATACAAGTTCATCTGGGCAGTGTCTCAGGTACCCCCAACAATAATTAACTTCTTCACTTAAATTCCACCTCCAGTGATAAGATCGTAAGTGTAAATGTTCATTGATGCTATTGAATACAGTTCACACCCACTCAGATAGCAGGTGAGATGCTGTTTGGTGTGCATGCAGGAAATCAAGTAATGTGAAGTCAGGGACTGATAAGTGGTAGGAGGATGTTCAGCTAACCATTCAATTGTATTTGTGTTGGTAATACACCCCCCCACCACTTCCACAGCATAGAAGTCACTGTAGACCATAAATTAAACAAAGCCAGCAATGTAAGTACACTGGTGAAACGAGCAGATCAAAGGCCAGCTGTTCCATAATTAGTAACTCATTCCCAGCCTTCCCAAGGTATTCATGTTCTATAGTGTAGAACTCAAGTCTGTAAAGTAATACTCCCCCAGTTGGATGAGTGGCTTCCTAACAGTGTTGGGGAAATTTGACACAATCTGGACAAAGGACTGTCATCCACCCACATGCAGTGCACCCTGGCTGCCAATGTATAGTGCTTATAAAATCCTCTGCAGCAATTTGCCAAGGTTTCTTTGCCAATTTCAAATTGCAGCCACTTGGGTGAAGTGTGCAGAGGGGGTCATGGAGAGGAATCATTACCAGCATTTTTCCTTCCAAAAGACATGATAATCTGAAAATATCTCAGATTTCTGAAAGGACTATGAAGCCCTGTTCACTACCATACACACATTCATTCATTCATTCATTCTCTCTCTCTCTCTCTCTCTCTCTCTCTCTCTCTCTCTCTCTCCTCCCCCTCCTCTCTCTCTCTCCTCCCCCTCCCCCTCTCTCTCTTCCCCTCCCCTCTCTCTCCTCCCCCTCCTCTCTCTCTCCTCCCCCTCCCTCTCTTCTCCCCCTCCCCTCTCTCTCTTCTCCCCCTCCCCTCTCTCTCTTCTCCCCCCTCCCCCTCTCTCTCTTCTCCCCCTCCCCTCTCTCTCTTCTCCCCCTCCCCTCTCTCTCTTCTCCCCCTCCCCCTCTCTTCTCCCCCTCCCTCTCTCTCTCTTCTCTCTCTCTCTTCTCCCCCCTCCCCTCTCTCCCTCTTCTTCCCTCTTCCCCCTCTCCCTCTCTCTTATATCACACCCCCCCCCCATAGTCCATTTGGTCCAGGTGATTTATCTACCTTCACCTTTCAGTTTCCCAAGCACCATCTGCCTTGTAATAGCAACTGCACTCATTTCTGTCCCTTGACGTGCTCAAACTTCCAACATAATGCTGGTATCTTCCACAGTGAAGACTGATGCAAACTACTTATTCAGTTTTTCCACCATTTCTTTGTCTCCATTTTCCAGCAGTCCAATATCTACTCTCACTTCTCTTTTACTCTTTCTATATATGAAAAAAAAACTTCTGGTAACACTCTTGATATTATTGGCTATCTTGCCTTCATATTTCATCTTACCCCTTCCTCCAAGATTTTTTCATTTGCCTTCTGTTAATTTTCCCAAAAAATCCCAATCCTCTAAATTCCCACTAATCTTTGCTCTATTATATGCCCTCTCATTTGCTTTAAAGTTTGCTTTGACTTCCCTTGTCAGCTTGCCTTTAGAATACTACTTCTTCGGGATGTATCTATCCTGCACCTTCCAAATTGCTTCCAAAAACTCTAGCTGTTGCTACTCAGTCGTCATCCCTGCTAGTGTCCCCTTCCAATCAACTTTAGGCAGTTCCTCGCTCATGTCGCTGTAATTCCCTTTATTCCGTTTCGAATTACAGGGTGAATTCTATCATACTATGATTACTTACCTAAGGTTTCCAGTTCCTTAAGCTTCCTAATCATATCTGGTTCATTATACAACACCCAGTCCAGAATTGTTGATCCAGCAGTGGGCTCAACCACGAGCTGCTCCAAAATGCCATCTTGGAGGTATTCCACAAATTCTCTCTCTTCGCATCCAGCATCAACCTGACTTTCCCAATCTATCTGTATATTGAAATCCCCCAACACTAGCATCACATTGCCTTTTTGACATGCTCTTTCTATCTCCTGCTGTAATTTGTAGACCACATCCTGGCTACTGTTCCAAGGCCTGTAAATAACCCCCATCAAGATCTTTGGATCAAACTGAGAAACCTCTATGTGGTCATCACTGTTGCAAGTGCCCTCTGTGCAGGGTATAACATTGCAACTTTACCTCTGTCTTAGATATACCCACACAGATAAAACTACCACCAATATATACCAATAAAGACAACATTATGCCAGACATATCTCTAAGCAAGCAAAGCAATACAATAATACATGGAAATTAAAGTGTGGAATTTTCCATACTGAATAAAACTTGATCAACAAACTGTAGTTGTTCAAGAGAGCAGCTAGCCATTACCTAAGATAATTTAGGAGGAAGGTAAATATTGGCCTTCCCAGTGAAGCTTGTGAACTTTTAAATTAAACTTTAAAAATACTGCTATCAATACACCTCAATAGAGATAGCACTGCATGGATGGATATGGGCAGGGAATATGCTCCTACTATTGCAGATTGATTCCGGTAGCTGTAAAGATGGGGCTGTAGTGGATCCTATGTTTAATTGGACCAAAATAAGGTTATTTAAAAATAATTTTCTGTGCAAATTTTTCTCTACAGTCGCAGAGATTTGGAAATGAACAGACCTGGAAGTGTAGCCAATGCCAAGACTCTGCAGTAAGTCTTCATTCTTCCATACATTATTGGATTAGCAACGTCCTCAACCCCACAGCCTGACCACAGTCACTTATTCCCGCATTTCACTATTTTGTCATGAAATCCTAAAAAGCTTAATTGTTCATTGTTATATTCTTCTTCACAGTTTGAATATGCCCCTCACTGCACATAATCTAAGGGAGAATATATACTGCCCGGCAGTAGTGGCTGATCCTCTTCAAAGCTGACAGTGCAAGGAATATGTCAGATTTACATGCCCATCATTGGTCCCATTGCAAGGGGGTTATATCCCTACTACTGTGAACAGTTTGAGGTATCGATAGGTTTTCAAACACCCCAGCTACTCTGTTCCTTCTGCTACATTTCTCCCAGTTGACAAAGCTCCTTGCTTAGATACAGCCTGTACACATGAATGAGCATTTGGGAGACCAGCAGGATGGATTTCCCAGGTGCTTTTCCATGTGGGAACTCAGTTTATGGCCATGTTTCTGACTTTTAAACTGACCAAGTTGCAAACTGTTCATAGAAGTGAAGCCCTGCTGTAACCTCGGGAGCGGGTGTAATTTATTTCTTATTGACTGCCATTTCGATGGCCTCCTGTAGTTCGTTACCCCACCCTTTGTTTGATTCTCATCCATATGGTTGGGTAACTGGCAGAATTTTAAGGCCTGTCTCAAACTACATCTCTGCCTAATGCAGAGTTGTGTACTCCTGCCTCACATCTGTCCAAGGATGAATCATTGCCAAACAAATAGGATTGACTACCTCCTTAGTTCAAATGTTCAAATAGCTCTGAGCTGAAGTTCCTCAAATTGCAGACACTGCAGACGGGGGTAATCTGGGTTAAAGTTTAATTTCAATGACTCCCGTGCAGTACACACCACCAGTACTGCCATTATTACCTATCCCAGATTTACAAATTGAAGCAAGTAAATCAGTTAATTTGTAATCTTCGTGTGGGATGCACACCTGTGCTTTCAATCCCACATCCTTTGCAACACCTCTGAGTGTCATCAGTGGCCGAGACACTCACAAACTAATATCAAGGGTCAGAAATCCAGCATCTCCCTTGCTGCAATATGTTTATAGACAACTTGTTCTGGATCAGTGAGGGTACCAATTGAAATGTAGGAAACACAGAAATGCGATCAGTTAAGGTAATGCCTTCTTAGTACTGTGCAGTCAGTCACAGTGGGGCACATAAGCAAGTACTTTGTGATTGAATTATTGGTGGAGTTCCTATAAGATGACAACTTAGAGAGAGCAACTCTCCATTTTAATGCTATTAACCTCAAGCCACTGTACTATCATTGACTGCAGGAATGATTTGATTCCTAATCCTTTGATATCCTACATGAGGGTATCCTAACATTACCTGAATAAGTCCCTCTGGTTTATCCCTCGTTGTTGTGAGAACTTGATCCCCGTGGCCCCCAAGGGTTAAGTTTGAGTAGGAGCCCTCATACATTACTTGAAGCTCTTGGCTTGTGTTTAACAATATGAGAAATTGCAGGGGATGGTCGATGCCCTGCTCTTTCAAAGGTGCTTGCGAATGTGAGAAAGTGAACTGATAGTCTGGTGTATTTCAGGTGTCCAGTGATGCTGGTGGTGGGGGACAATTCTCCAGCAGAGGAAGGAGTGGTGAGTATGAACTACAGTGCTGTATCCCACTCAGTCTTTGGGAGTCAACACGAGCCCATTTCTCTGCATTGGAGTCCCATAAGAAGGAAAGTAATTGCTAATTGTGCTAGCTAATCATGAAGAACTAGCAGAGCTGGGAGCACTGAATTCATAAATTAACTCTGAAGAGTTGATATAAACATGGCACAATACAGGAACTCAATGTTATGCCAATCTTTAAACCTACTCTAAGGTCAATCTAATCTTTTCCTCATACATATATCTCCATTTTTCTTTCATCCATCTTTCATCTTTCATCATTTAAGAGCTCCTTAAATGTCCTTAATGTATGTGCCTGTTCCACCACTCCTGGCAGTTCATTCAATGTACCCACAACTCTGAGGGGAAAAAATACCTCTTCCATCCCTCCTATACTTTCCCCAAAGTTGCATCCCCTTATATTAGCCATTTCCGTAGTCTGAAAAATTTTCCCACTCTATTTATACATCTTGTACACCCTTAACAAATCACCTCTTATCCTCTTCTCCAAAGCAAAAAGCCTTAGCTAACTAAACCTATACTCATAAGATCTGCTCTCCAGTCCATAAGACATAGGAGCAGAATTAGGCCATCTGGCCCATTGAGTCTGCTCCACCATTCAATCACGGCTGATTCTTTTTGTCTATCTATTTCTCAACCCCAGTTCCCAGCCTTCTCCCCATAACCTTTGATGCCATGTCCAATCAAGAACCTATCAATTTCTGCCTTAAATGCATCCAACTGCATTTATAGCTGCATATGGCAACAAATTCCACAAATTCACCACCCTTTGAAAGAAATTTCTCTGCATCTCTGTTTTGATAGGATGCCCCTCTAACCTGAGACTGTGCTGTCTTGTCCTAGACTCTCCCACCATGGGAAACATCCTTTACTCATCTACTCTGTCTAGGCCTTTCAATATTCAAAAGGTTTCAATGAGATCCCCACCTCATCCATCTGAATTCCAGTAACTACAAACCCAAAACCATCAAATTTTCTTCGTAAGATAACCCTTTCGTTCCTGGAATCATCCTTATGAACCTCCTCTGGACCCTCCATAATGCCAACTCATCTTTTCTAAGATGAGGGACCCAAAACTATTCACAGTACTGAAGGTGAGGCCTCACTAGTACCTTATAAAGCCTCAGCATCACATCTTTGCTCTGGTATTCTAGACCTCTTGAAATGAATGCTAACATGGCATTTGCCTTCCTCACCACTGACTCAACCTGCAAATTAACCTTCGGGGTGTTCTGCACAAGAACTCCCAAGTCCCTCGGCATCTCAGACTCTTAGATTTTCTCCCCATTTAGAAAATGGTCTGCACATTTATTTCTACTACCAAAGTGCATGACCATGCATTTTCCAACATTGTATTTTAACATTTTTGAAATGTTAAAGTTTTAACATTTAAGAAAAACTTGGACAGGTACATGGGTGAGAGGTGTATGGAGAGATATGGGCCGGGTGCAGGTCAGTGGGACTGGGCAGAGGAATGGTTTGGCACAGCCAAGAAGGGCCAAAAGGCCTGTTTCTGTGCTGTAATGTTCTATGGTTCTATTTCATTTGCCACTTTCTTGCCTATTCTGCTAATCTGTCCAAGTCATTCTGCATCCTACATGTTTCCTCAATACTACCTGCCCCTCCACCAGTCTTCATATCATCTGCAAACTTGGCAACAAAGTCACCTATTCCATTATCTAAATCATTTATATACAGTATAAAAAGAAGTGGTCCCAACACTAAACCCTGTGGAACACCAGGCAGCATCCTGGTAAATCTTTTCTGCACCCTCTCTAAAGCTTCCACATGCATCCCTGATCAGTCCTGCGCTCATTCCAGTTATTATACATGGGGGATGGTCACTCTCATATTTTCCTTTTGCCTAAACTAAAGGCTAATTTATACTTCTGCGTCAAATCTACGCTGTAGGGTAACGTGCACCTCCCCAAAAAAGTAAAACATGTCGCGGCGACACAGACCGCAGCAAATGTGATTGGTCCGCTTGGTAGCATCGCATTTCCAGTTGCTTGTTCTCCACCATGTCTGTACAGCGATGTGAAACAGATGAACCAAATTGTCAAATCTACCTGCTGACATGCAAAAATATTTGAAATATATTTCATGTTCCATGTCTCTCATGAAGAAACTCAACACAGTGGCATAGGAATCTCACTGCCAACCAGCATTTTGGCGCACATCAACGCATGCTCATTATGGCGTAGAGCCTAAGCAGAAGTATAAATCAGGCCTACAGCATAGCCCATACACAGAAGTATAAGCCTTAATTTGGCAGGGGTATGGGAACCAGAGTGAAAGAGCTGAGGATAAGGAGTTTGGTTTACAAGCAGAGTTAGTGTGTAGTTAGACTGTCAGGAAAGACAGACAGATGAGAGGGTAAAATTGCAGCAAGTGGGATGAGTTGCTGAGTAAAAGGGGAAAACATCGAAAACAGTGACAGATACAGGACAGAAAGTGTTAAATTTCATTGCACGCAGTATACAGAATAAGGTAAGTATTCTTGTAGCAGTTGGCAGGTATGATGTGGGCATCACTGAGTCATGGCTGAAAGATTATAATTGGGAGCATAATGTCTAAGGGTACACATTGTATTGAAAGGACAGGCAGGTCAGAGAGGGAATGTGTACAAAGAGCTAGCTTTCAGTCAGGTCTGCAAACAAGATTTAGGATGATTTGGCAGGTGGTTGCATGGCTGAGGAACTGATGCAGGGCACAAGGATTTATGGATCATTGGGAGCTCTCTGGGGAAGGCACAACCTGTACAAAAGGGACGGGTTGCCCAAGTTTTCTGTATTTTGGATATGGACTTGGACTAGAGACTTTTTATCAGTGTCACATACCCCGTGATGGTCAAAGAACCAGCAGAAATAGAAAACACCGTGGAGTCTGGTATTGCTATAAACTAATGCTATTTATTAGTAACTACGCAATACAGTAATATAAATGCAGATATATAAAACAGGTTAACAATGATTATATATATGAAGTGTGGAAATAGGAAAACCAAGCTTCTTCAAGCCTAGGGGTAAATGGATACAGTCTTACGATAATGAATGAAGTTCAGTTCAGTTCGTGGTATTGAGTCGAGTAGCGATGGAGAGAGAGGGAGAGTTTTTGAATCTTCAGGTAGGCTGACGCCATCGATCGTACCATTGTCCTCCGAAATCCTTTGGAAGTCACCGACTGTGACCACACGCAAAGGGGACCATTCTTCTGTGGTGGAATTATTAACCCAGGCGAGGGTTGGACACATGAATAACTCCCCACCGGACACACCCTTTTCACACTGCGAGAGCCACTGATCGATTCTCCTGATCGAACCTCCAAAACCCACCTTTTCTGTGGGCACAACAAAGCTCGTTCAGTGTCCTAAACCATGTGTCTGTGGGTCTATCAGCTGACCCACTATTTATCTCAGCATGCTGAACACCAGCTGCCCGTCAAATAACACCGCCCTCGGTCACCATGGCGACCCATGAGCTGTTCATTGTTTTTTCTCTGCAAAACCTCACAAGCAGGCAGTGTCCTTGTATATTCAAAACAAGCTTGCAGAGAAACCATAACACCATCTCCAGGCAGTCTTTGCCTCTCTCTCTCTCCCTTAATAACAAGATGTCCAGTGTTGAACAACAACTCCCTCTCTCTTTCAAAAGAACAGTTCATAGGGATAATTCAGGACCCCATCACAATCAGTCTTACAGTTTTTCTATATTACTGTGTTTCTTGCCCGATCTTTCTTGATTTTTTTATGTACAGGTGTGGGGGGTTTGGGAGGGGGGTGGATGATTGTGCTGCCGTTTTTTTCCTGGTTTCGTGGCTATCTGGAGAAGAAGAATTTCAGAGTTGTATACTTTGATACAAAGGAACCTCTGAACCTGAGGGGGGTCCAATATCCTTGTGGGCTGGTGCGCGGTTCGGGAAGGTTTAAACTAAATTGATAGGGGGCTGGGAACTACAGTGATAATGCTAAGGATGATGTATTTGGTTTATAAACAGAGGCAATGTGCAGTGAGACTCCTTGCAAGGAGAGGCTGATGATAGGGCAAAATTGCAGTCAACAGGTCAACAATGTAAAAGGTGGACAAAATCGAAAAGGTGAATATGGGACAAAGTATTATATTTGAATACATGCAGAGTACGGAATAAGGTAGAGGAACTTGTAGCACAGTTACAGATTGGCATGTGTGATGCTGGAGGCATCATGGCTGAAAGAAGATTGCAGCTGGGAGCTTAACATCCAAGGATACACATAGTATTGAAAGGACAGGCGGGTAGGCATAGGGTGTGTCGTGGCTGTGTTGGTAAAAAATGAAATCAAGTTATAGAAAGAGGTGACAAGGGGTCAGAAAGTGTTGAATCGTTATGGGTGGAATTAAGCAACTGCAAGGGTAAAAAGACCTTGATGGGAGTTGTATGCAGACCCTCCCAAAACAGTAGTAAGGATGTGGTCTACAAATTACAATGGACGATAAAAAAAAACAAAAGGGCAATGTTACAATAGTCATGGGGAATTTCAATATGCAGGTAGATTGGGAAAATCAGGTTGCTGCTAGATTCCAGGAGGGGATTTCTAGAGTTCCTACAAGATGACTTTTTAGGGCAGCTTGTGGTTGAGCCCACTAGGGGATCGGCTGTTCTGGAGTGGGAGTTCTGTAATGAACCAGAATTAATTAGAGAGCTTAAGCTAAAAGAACCCTTGGGGAAAGTGATCATAATATGATTGAAATTTGAGAAGGAGGAGCTGAAGTCAGATATATCAGTATTACAGTGGAGTAAAGGGAATTACAGAGGCATGAGAGGGGAGTTGGCCAATATTGATTGGAAAAGAACACTGGCATGGTTAACAGCAAAGCAACACTGGTTGGAATTTCTGGGACCAATTTGGAAGCTGTAGGTTAAGTACATCCTAAAGAGGAAGTAGTATTCTAAAGGCAGGATGAGGCAACTGTGGCTGACAAGGGAAGTCAAAGCCAACTTAAAAATGAAAGAGAGATCATATAAAAGAACAAAAATTAGGATGAAGTTAGAAGATTTGGGAATCTTTGAAAAACCAACAGAAGGCAATCAAAAAAGCCATAAAGCAGAAAAGGTAAGATATGAAGATAAGTTAGCAAATAATATCACGAGGATACCTAAAGGGTTTTTTTTTCAGATACGTAAAGAGTAAAAGAGAGGCTAGTGCAAATATGGGACCACTGGAAAATGATGCGGAGAGGTAGTAATGGATAAGGAAATGACAGACAAAATTAATAAGTATTTTGCATCAGTCTTCACTGTGAAAGACACTAGCAGTATGCCAGAGGTTCAAGGGTGTCAAGGGGCAGAAGTAACTGCAGTTGCTATAAGTAGGGAAAAGGTGCTTGGGGAACCTGAAAGGTCTGAAGGTAGATAGGTCAACTGGACCAGATGGACTACACACCAAAGTTCTGAAAGTGGGAGCTGGAGAGATTGTGAAGGCAATAGTAATGATTTTTCAAGAATCATTAGGTTCTGACATAGTTCTGGAGGACTGGAAAATTGCAAATGTCGCTCCACTTCTCAAAGAGGGAGGGAAGCACAAGAAAATAAATTATAGGCCAGTTAGCCTGGCATCAGTGGTTGGGAAGATGTTGGAGTTGATGATTAAGCATGTGGTTTCAGGGTAGTTTGAGGCACATGATAAAAGATGGTTTTCTCAAGGGGAAATCTTGACTGACAAATCTTCTGGAATTCTTTGAGCAACCAGGATAGACAAAGGAGAGTTGGTGGATGTGGTGTACTTGGATTTCCAGAAGGCCTTTGACAAGGTGCTGCACAGGTAGCTGATAACAAGATAAGAGTCCAGAATATTACAGGAAATGATTTAGCAGTGGATGATTGGCAGAGGCAAAGAGTGGGAATAAAGGCAATCTTTTCTGATTAGCTACCAGTGTCTAGTGGTGTTCCATAGGGTTGGTGTTGGAATTGTTCCTTTTTAAGTTGTATGTCAGTGATTTGGATGATCAAATTGATATCATTGTGGTCAAGTTTGCTGATGATACAAAGGTAGGCGGAGAGGCAGGTAGTGATGAGGTAGCAGGAGATACAGGTTAGGAGAATGGGCAATGAAGAGGCAGATGGAATAGGGGAAGTGGATGGTAATGCACTTTGACAGAAGGAATAAAGGTATAGAATATATTCTAAACAGAAAATTCAATCATCAGAGGTGCAAAGAGACTTGGGAGTCCTCGTGCAGGATTCCTTAAGGGTTAATTTGCAGGTTGAATTGGTGATGAGGAAGTTAAATCCAATGTTAGCATTAATTTTGTGAGGACTAGAGTATAAAAGTAAGGATTTATAAGGCACTGGAATATTGTGAGCAGTTTTGGGCCCCTCATCTAAGGAAGGATGTGTTGACATTAGAGAGGATTCAAAGGAGGTTCACAAAAATAATTACAGGATTGAAAGGGTTGTCATATTGAGGAGAGCTTGATGGCTCTGAGCCTGTACTTACTGGAATTGAGAAGAATGAGGGGGAATCTCATTGAAATGTATCGAATGTTAAAAGGCCTTGATAAAGTGGATGTGGAGAGGATGTTCCTATGGTGAAGGAAGTCTAGGACCAGAGGGAACAGCTTCACATTAGAGGAACATGCATTTAGAATGGAGATAAGGAGGAATTTCTTTAGCCAGAGGGTGGTGAATCTGTGGAATTCATTGCATTTAAGGCGGAGGTTGGTTGGTTCTTGATTAGTCAGGGTGTGAAAGATTACAGGGAGAAGGCAGAATGGGTTTGAGGGGAAATGGATCAGCCATGATCCATGTATCCATGTACAAAGGTCGGAGCAGACTTGATAGACAAAATGGCATTATTCTGCTCCTATGTCTTGTGGTCCTACGAATTAAACATCTCAGTATTGCTATGGAAGTCGCTTTCACTCATCTTGTTTGAGCTCTACATTGCATATAACTGAGCTACTTGTTATGAATTGAAATAAATCTCCCATTAAAATACTTCTGGGAGACCACCTGCCAGCAATGCCATGTTGCTTAGAAGTTCCAAAATAACATTCAAGTTAATCTCAGTCCACTTAGATAAATATGTGGAATGTTTCAATCAGGAAACTCAGTTAACTGCTATCCTGGTTATATAAATGTACATGTATCAACATCTATATATATCCTCCATGGCATTACTTGGAGATGGAGGCAGTTTTCTGTAACAATAGACATGTTATCAACAAAGCAAGATGAGAAAGTGCCATAAGATGTAAGTTTGACATTTGACAGAAACACATGATTTTATGCATGGCTGCTAATTGATAATAAGCAGAGACCAGTGAAAGCCAACTGAAGCAAGGACCATGCTGCTTGATACATAGTGATGCACAGTACCTGTATGTGAAGATCTCATCCAGCTGACATTTGTAGGAATTTTGGAAATGTTGTTGGGAGGGAATGTTTATGATTATATGGATGATGTGCTACATTTACTGATGAGTAAGTTTTCTCTAATTTTAGGAAATGTAATTAATATTCTCTATGTAAATATCAACTCATTTCATTGTTCACTGTTCTTTCTTTTAACTAACACAGGCTTCTCATTCTAGGTGGAATGCAATTCCAAACTGGACCCAACTCAGACAACTTTCCTAAAGGTAGTAAGTGACCTTGACTGGTTGAAGTATTACAAGGATCATTTACAGTTGAAGCAATCCCTTCACAGTTGATTTAAATTAAGATAATTGCAGCAAAATTAGGGAGTGAATGGGACTACTTTCCAGAGTAAAGAACCAAGATAATGGGGTGCAGCAGCTAAAGACACTGGAATTCTCGTGTTCACTGATGACTTTCTTGTTTCAGGCGTCTGGCAAGTAATTTATTGTTGGTTCTTCAAGATGCCATGGGGGTTAAGAGTCAAATCATGTATGTATGTTCAGCCTAGTGAAGAGATTCCCTCCTGAAATGAATGTTAGATTCAGGTTTTGTCCATTGACAACTTACTTGCCTACATTTACACAGGAAAAGGAGGAGGAGCCGTGAGACAAACGGTCCTCATGCCCTGGATAGGAACGTCCTGAGCTGTTCTTGATCTTGGCACTACATTACTACCTTTTCCACAGCATTACCCCAGAGACCAAAAATTTATCTGATTTGGACTCTGATATATTCAGTGATTCAACCACCATTGCTCTCAGCTCTTTGGATTCCAAAGATTTACAGACTTTTGAGAATTACCTCCTCATCTGTTCTAGCTGAGCAACACCTTATTCTGAAACTATGTGGCCCAATTCCAGATTCCCTCTCAGCTTCTACCCTGTCAAGTACCCGCAGAGCCTTTTGTTTTTAAGTAAGTTAACTTCTAAGCTCAATCTGCTTAACATTGTGAGGTACCTTGAGATTGTTATAGCTGGGGGTGGTAGTGGGGATAAGCTCCCAATGCTGTGCATTTCAGATAGCCTCTGATAACCAAGTCCAACTCCTGACCTTTATGTGTGACTTAGCATTAAGCTTGGTGGAACTGTTTCAACTGACAGCAGAAGGGGCAAAGGCGGGTTACGGCACTTTAAAAACCAGTCGCTTTGGGCAGATGGGGCTCATCAGACGTAGTTAGCAGCTCACCTAGGAGAAGGAAAACTGATCTCAAACCTCCGCTGCCTTGCAACTATACCCACTCAAGGCTTCAGAAGTAAACCCTGAGAAGAAAGGCAGTCCAGTGTTGAGTTCAACGCTGACTGGCAACTCCTGCAACACTGCTGGTGCCAGACTGTATCGGTCTGTGCCATTCCTTTGGGTTCATCAGCTGCATGGAGAGGGGGAGCCTGCTACATGGGCAACAGCTTGTTCTCCATATCGTACTGCCCAGGCTTGTGTACTGGTTCACGTGTCATGTAGACAGCTAGGATACAACTACATGGATACATGATCAACTCTGATCAGCGAAGGGCCTCAATAACGATGAATCTTCACTGAACTGTTTCCAGTGTAAATATATCTGTCCTCAATAAGGAGGCCAAAACTGTAAAAAGTACACCAGTTGTGACCTCACAAGAAATCTACATTTGCCTTCCCTACTCCATCTCCTGTACAACCAAATCCAAACTGGCTGTCATCTGCTTACACTCTAGCCCTGATGCCGGTTGTTGACCCTCCGCAGATATTACCTGACCAGCTACTTGTTATCATGCTCCTTCCGTTTCTACCATAATTATTTTTTCTACCTTCTTACTAAGTTTCAGTATTTCTTGCACGTGGACTCCCAGATCCCTCTGCCCAGCTGTGTTTTGTGTCACGCTCCTCTTCAAACAATTTTGAAAACAGGGACATTTTTTCAAATATCTGATGAGAAGTATATAATAGAAAGTTCTTCGTGCAAGAGGGGGGAATCTCTAGAGAGTTGTGGAGATAGATAAATTTCTGAAGGATCTGGGGTATTGAAGGCTATGGGGATTTGGCATAAAGGAGGGGGTGAGGCCTGGGGTAGATCAGCCATGATTCATTGGCGGGTAAGACTTGAGCGGCCAGGAGGCTTCCTCCTCCTATTTTCTTTTGTTGTACATTTGATGGATTTTAATGAGGATATTGATGATGGATTGGGTATGAGAATAAAAAGCTGAGGGTGCAAGAGAACGTGGCAAATTGGATCCAAAGTTTGGTTTAGTGATGGCAAAGGGCAATAGTTGATGGGTGTTTTGTGGTTATTCCCACTGGTATTCTATCACGTTCAATGTTCAACCCCTTGCATAAAGATGGGGCATGGCTCAGCTGTTTTCAGATGATACAAACATCGACTGAGTGAATGACATTTAATTTGCAGTGGGATATGATCCTGAGTTGAGAGGTGGCAAATGGAATTTCGTCCAGAGAACTGCAGCTAAGGAAGAGAAAATGTTGAAGGATATTGAGTGGTGTGGAGAAACAAAGATAGCAGGACTGGTCAATGATGTCACTAAAATGTACATGGGCTGCTTTTCCATATTAGTGAAGGCAAATATAAGAGCAGGGAGGATCTCCTACAAAGAGATACAGACCTAGTGTTGGAAATCATTAAGTAGTTTTCTCAGCTGACATGAGTGTGATGGGCTACACTGAATTTACTAGGTTTTCTGTAATTATCTGATTCTTTGTTAATAATTAGTTTTACTGTCTTGGTTTAGGAATAGCAGAAGAATATACTCATAAAAGAGCCTACTTTGAGAAGCTTGTACCTGCACTGAATAATTTCTCAATATTAATATTCACTGCATTTTCATTTTCATATTTTGTTGATTGTTGAAGTATTTATTTCAGCATATTCATCACATTGGCCCTGCCGTGGTTAAACCAATTGGCTCCTTTTGCTCTATGATGAGAAACCTCTTCCCTTCTAACAAAGTAAATGGACCACCCATCCTGCTTCTTCAGCACCTTACATTGAACTGAGAATACCTGTTCTTTATCAGGCTGTGTTTAATGTGGCTGACTTAAACTAAGGGAGAAATTCATGCTTCTGAGAGAAAGCAAATAATTTCAGCCCAGTCCACTGAACTGTTGAATCATAATCCTCATCGTACATAGGAGGACAATCAACAGCCTCATTAATTTGACAAAATTAAACATTTATGAATGTTATTCATCCAGTAGATCCAGGAAATGATCTGCCTTGTTCATTCATTCGCCAGGAGCAGACAATCGCAATTCAGTCCGGACAGCACAGCGATGGGCATAATTTGTCCAGCAGAGCTACGGACCTTATTCATCAAACAGCTTAACAATCATCAACACATTCACACAGGACCGCCAACTGACAATGTGGGGCCTTTGTGGGCACTAAGAAAACAAATTTCTATTGGACAAATATCCAGTAGATCTGAATTGCAATCTGAGAGTGAGCGTATTATTTCTTGTGCATTCAGCCAAGCCAAGGCTGCTATGGGGCACTGAGTCAACTCTGTAATGAATGGGACGTTGACCCGCTGGAGCTAGGCTACAATGGGACGCATCTTAACTATGGAATTTCTGTCCAATTTAGACTTGCCCTGCAGAATGTAGATTGGAGAAATAAATGGACATTCACTTTATTTGACTGAATCTGCTAAATCCTGGCTCCAGCTCTAACAAACTAAACAAATTAGTTTAATCAAATATGGATAGGAATTACTAGAATATGAAATGTTAGAGTTTCTCCAATCCCAGTAAATAAGAATTAGATATGATTATCCTTGTTACTTGCAGGTGATATAACATAGCTGCTAAATAAGTACGGGAAATGTCTGTTACTTTCTCATCCACAGAGGTAATGGCAACCTGTGCTTTATGTTTTTAGATGGCTGACTGTGGTGGCTTGCCCCAGATCACTCAGGTGGGTAGCTCTGGCTCTGCATCTAGCTTCCTCAACTTCTTCCAAGCTTGTGTCTTTTACTTTGGACAGAAGACCAAGATTTCGAGCTCCTAGCAAAGAGAAAGTAATTGAAAATGGGGAACAGTTTAAGTTAGGGTGGCAAGGCAGGAGGTGCTCTGAGGTAATTCCTGTGGGGCATCAATGCATCATGTTTGGGATGTTGCTTCTAGCTCTAATAATAAAGGTGGGTGTTTAAAAATGGCTACGTTTGACTGCTGCAGATTTCTCCCAGTATCCTCATTCCACCAGTCAAAGTGGGAATTAGCAGACACCATCAGGTGCTCATTTCTGTTTGTTCTCTTATCATGCTGTATATCCTCAGGCTAATATCATTTTTTAGTTTGTACATTTTCTTCTAACAGCCTGGAAAGCTGACAGAAGCCTTCAAATACTTTCTGCAGGGCATGGGCTACAGTAAGTATCAGAAGAGTTGTATCTCTAAGTGTGAATGTGTTTTGTTTTCACTTCAGTTTTATTCACAGAGAGTACCTAAATCTGGACATTGCCCATTCCACGCATACTGGCTTGAGGATTTTTGCTGACTGGTGTCACTGACACAGTTAGCCATTGGGAGGTCTCTTGGTGAGGTTGTTATTCTTTCTGTGGAACCGTTTGCTGTAGGGTGTTCTTGCAAGGAGACTCTATGACCTGGGTTGCTCTCATGGTGAAACTACCCAGTGTAGGATTCTGTAGATGCTGGGTTGTTTCTGCACAGACTGCAGGCAGTGTGTTGTTCTCACAGTGAGACTGTTGACTGTGGTCTGTTCCTTTTGTGAAACAGTTCTCAGTATTGTTTGGCAGAGGTTGTACTTCTGAGCTGTTCCCAAGGGAAGTCCATTTATTGTAAGTTGTTTTCAGGGCAACGGGCTTGGTGTGAGGCAATATAGCAATGAAGCTGTTCACTGTGGGGTTTGATACAGTGAGGCTGTACTGCAGTGGCACATTGCCATGGTGAAGCTAATCTATAGGGGCATGTTGCCATGGCGATGCTGTCCTACAGTGGCACATTGCCATGGCGATGCTGTCCTACAGTGGCATGTTGCCATGGTGAGGCTGTTCTGCTGTGGAATGTTGCCATTGGCAAGGCTGTTCTGTGGGGGAATGTTGCCATGGTGAGGCTGTTCTACTGTGGAATGTTGCCATGGCAAGGCTGTTCTGCAATGGCATGTTGCCATGGTGAGGCTTTTCAACTGTGGAGCATTGCCTTGTAGTCAATCATGTTGTACATTATAAACACAAGAGATTCTGCAGATGCTGGAAATCCAGAGCAACACACACAAAATGCTGGAGGAACTCAGCAAGTCAGGCAGCATCTATGGAAAGGAATAAGCAGTCATTCTTTCAGGCCAAAGCACTTCATCAGGACTGAAAAGAATTAAAAGGTGTGGGGGGAGGAGAAGGAGGACTAGCAAGAAGGTCATAGGTGAATCCAGGTGGGTGGGAAAGGTAAACAACTGGGGAAGAAGAAATCTGATAGGAGGGGAGGGTGGACTGTGGGAGAAAGAGGAGGAGGAGGGGCACGGTGGGATGTGATAGACAGGTGAGCAGAAGAGGCAAGAGGCCAGAGT
This sequence comes from Hypanus sabinus, assembly GCF_030144855.1. Lineage (NCBI taxonomy): Eukaryota > Metazoa > Chordata > Chondrichthyes > Myliobatiformes > Dasyatidae > Hypanus > Hypanus sabinus. Next base: position 14,020,830 of record NC_082722.1, on the reverse strand, counting down.
GGGGAATAGAAGAAGAGGGAAGAGAGAAGGGAAAAGAATTACTAGGAGAAATTGATGTTCAAGGTGAGGCAATTCTTCATCTGCGAATCAGTTGGGGTAGTCTTTTGTACCTGGTGCTCCCAATGTGCCCTCTCTGCATTGCTGAGACCCGGCGTAAACTAAGTAACCACTTTTTTAAGCACCTCTGCTCCATCTGCCAAAAGTGGAATTTCCCAGTGGCCAACCATTTTAATTTCTGTCCCATTTTGATTCATGGACTTCTCTTTTGCCACAATGAGGCCACTCTTGGTGGAGGATCAGCACCTCATCTGGATAGCCTCCAACCTGATGATATGAACTAATTTCTCCTTCCAGTATCTCTTCCTGACCTTCACTCTTCTTCTATTCCCCACTCTGGCCTCTAATCTCTTCTCACCTGCCTATCACCTCCCCCAGTGACCCTCCTCCTCCCCTTTCCCATGGTCTATTCTCTTATCAGATTCCTTTTTCTCCAGCTGTTTAACTTTCCCACCCACCTGGCTTCACTTATCACCTTGTAGATAATCATTCTTCCCCTCTTCCTTCTGTTTTATTCTGGCATCTTCACCCCTTCCATTCCTAAAGCAGGGTCTTGACTTGAAACTTCGACTGTTTATTCATTTCCATAGATGCTGCCTAATCTGCTAAGTTCCTCCAGCATTTTGTGTGTGTTGTTCTACATTTACTGCCAGTAAAACCACATTAGATGATCAGATTACTCTGGGTGGAAGCATGATTCCTTGTGTGGACCACTTGTGGTGAAACGGAATGCTGTTCATACGTGTACAGTAAGAGGCTGAGATGGGGTTTTATACTGAACCAAGCGAGAGCATGGAAGTAATGAAGAAAAAGTGTAGACTGCTAATTGGGAATAGCTGTGACATTAATGCATAGTTCTGTCTTGCGGGGTCTTTAATATATACAAATGATTTCATTATCAATGGTCCAAAGCATACAACTACATTCTTTCTTCCTTTGTGTGCATAGTCTCCCTCCATATAAACTGTGTTTTTCAGTCTGTTTCTGTATCTGTTTCACTGTACCGAGGTGAACTCGCTACTTTTTGGTAATATTTCATATTTCTGTATCTAGAGTGTGTTTTGATACACCCAAAAGATCGGTCAATATTAGTGAAAAGCATTTTTGCTTGCTAATAGTGTGTTGGGCTTTGAAAGTGTGAAGATTATGGTGTGGTTTATAAACTAACTAGAAAATTAACTGTCCAAGTCTAAAGATTAAAAACTGGACTTCACAAATCAACAATATAGCATGTGGCCCTTTTATACTTGATAAATGGTTAGAACTTACAAGGATAAGTATTTGGTCCAAAGTGTTTTAAAGGCCAATATAGTTGCAGTTTTTCTTAGTGCTTGCACTTTTTGTAGTTTAAAACAACTACAGGGAATAGTTGAGGAGTCTTTGCTGTTAGAGATTACTCATTATTGAACCAGCAGGACCCAGGGTCCCATTGTTGATACATCTGGTAAAATTGCTACTTAGTTGACAGAATTATGGGTCTCCAAACTGGGTCATGCAGCATTTCTGTTTCTTCCTGTCCGTTACTCAAGAATTTGTCTTTGATCATAGTTCATTAAGATTTAAATATTTTTTTAAATGGTTTGGCATAAATTTATCCAAGTAATTGGCCTTTCTGCACATCTTTCCTGTTTTTCATGTGTTAGTAGCAATTGTAATTCCAAATGAGCACTGGTCATAAGGTTTAAGGTTGATTAATTCCAAATACTCTGCATGTCCTGCCCTGGTTTGTTTTCATATTTGTAGAAGTAGTAATTATATAAACAAGAAGCCAAGATGCATTCTAATTTGGGTATTAAATTTATGTTATCATGTTCCCCTAACTTGCTGAGATAACACCAAATAGATAACTGTGCTGTAGCTGGATGTAAAATGATTCTCCCATTACTAATGTTATTATGGTGACTTGTTCAACTGGCATGAATTACTCAGTTCGATATCAGAATCAGGTTTAATATCACTGACATATGTTTTGAAATTTCTGAACATATTTGTAGAGACTGCAATATGACACTGCATGGTGTGTTATTGGAGGTGTTTCTTCTGATCCTTGCATTGTTGTTTAAAGGACCAATACTGTGTGCTTTGGCTTATGCTTACTGTGATATTGTTTATAATGGTCTTGACATGGGCTTTGAACATGGGAGAATATCTGGTGCAAATTGACATTTCACTGGCTTGACTGTTTCTAGTAGCCATTTTCTAGGTTTTGACATTAACTCTAGCGGATGTACCCTGTAACTACAAGATTGGCCAGTTCTTTTATTGCAGCTTGCCCTTGGAGCATACTCATTTCTGCAGCGTTCCAGGGGAGGCAGCTCCGTTTGGAGTAGTCTAGCAACATAAATGTTAAGTCTTGCCCAACAGTGACTTTGACTGAAGCTGAGACTCCATTCTGGGTCCACCAATAATCAAAAGTGAAATTACCTTTAATAACAATTCAGAAAGACCTACATTTCATCCAAAATAAATGTGGTATTTTAAAGACTAAAAATATTACAAAAACAATCAACTGTGTTTAATCAAATTACAAATTCTGGACTCTTTCTTCCAATGGATTTCAATACGCTCAATGGATTTGTACCAAGTTAAGCAGGCACTGGTTCAGTGGCTGGGTCTCTCAGAAAAAGTGGGAAGAAAAGGCAATAGAACAAATAATAGACATTAATCTCCTTTTTATTTAACTTAATTCATTAACATAAATGTATTTTTATTGTTTGTATGCGAAGTGTTAGTGTTAAAATAAATTTCTGTTTAGCAATGATGCTCACAAGGCAAGGCATTTAAGCTTTGAGAGTCAGTAAGCCTGAGATCAGGAGATAAATGGTTGTCACTGTGGGGATGACAACAGACAGACTACTATGCTGGACTTGTTTCATCAGCTAAGGGCCACCTTTCTAGTGGACAACTGCACCTGCAAGCACACTGTAAGAAAAAGCATACTGCAAGAGCAGGAGACCAGTAGGCTCAAAATTTCCCCTTACCTCCAAGTAATCCATTAAAGCAATGTACTGGAGACTCAGGACAGACTTGTAGTTGCCATATGAAGTGGTAAGTAGTGGTTGACCGTTTTTAAACAGAAGGGTGGAAGTGATAACTTATACTCTACCGCAAATGCAAAATATCCAGGGTATTTTAAAAGAATGGAGTACATTTTGCTGGGAGAACTGTAAGTTTGATATACTCTTTAAAAACAGACACTAAACCAAAGATGGGTGGAACAACAGCCAGCAAAGTTTAAGGAATAAGTGGGGCCAAGGGAGCTGAAACAAGAGCTGAGAATGCTCAGGAAATGAGAGATGGAAATCTGAGAAACATGGAATATGCATGCTGGGCCAGTTGATCACAATAACTCCAAGTACATTTTTGTACTGTTTTGTAACAGAAGGTAAATGGTCCAAATTGTGAATTCAGTTTAGCAAATTAATTCAGTAAGTGTTTCTTTATCAGCAGTAATATTTTCACTTGGAATTGTTAGAAGTTTATCAAGTATTGTAGATTGGAACTAGTAATTGCAAACTGACACCAAAGGTCTCTTGGGTTAGGTGCCTGAAATGTACTTGAATGTTGGGAAAGTAAATGCTCTCTGGCAGAACTTCAAGAAAGAGCTATTTGACTAGGCATATCCTGCTGCTCGGATAACACTGTCTGAAGTTCCATGTTGTGTGATTGTAATGATAATATTGACAAATTAATTGATAACTCCAATAAAATGGGGTTTTGATCACTGCGGCCCTGATTCAGGACACCAACTTAAAGACCATACACGTCTTAGAGATGCCTTAGTTGGTTGAGAGCATATGTACTCGTGTGTGTTCCTGTATGAGTTGGATGTGAGTCTGTTTTCCTCTTGATGTAGACTGTAATGCTGCGTTTCCTACCTCCTTATTTCACGCTCAGTTGCATATTTAGTGGATAGACGACTGAGTGGTGGAGCAGGTACCCATTTCCTGTTTCTTCGTAAACTATTCTATTGCTTGTGCTATAGTCTGTCTTTAATGTTATAGCTCCATTCCTTTGCCACTGCATGCTCTCATTCATCTGTGCTCTCTACTCCATCTACAGTTGTTCTCTTTCTCACTATGGCTTCCCATGGCCAATGCACATTCTTTTGCAATATTTGGATGTAACTATATATTGACCTGCAAATGAAATTTACTCACAATTGAGTTATGGAAGGCATAAATACTCATGTGTTTTCTTGCATTCTAATAAGTTTTTAACGTGTGTCTGGCATTACCCAGAACGCAGGATCCAACACCATGTATTCCATGACCATGACTAATAGATCTGTTGGAAATGAAGTAAAGAACCAATTGATTATACAGTGCGTCTCATATAGTGAAGTCAGATGGGAGGGTGGGCATTGTAAACACATTTAATGAGTATCCTATTCAGTTATCTTTACATTGTAGTTGAAACAGGAAATTGCAAATTATCCATTATAGTGAAAAGATTTCCTGTGGGCCACCACAGTAGTGTGGCATTTAGCATGATATTATACAGCTTGGGCACTGGAGTTCAATTCTAATGTCCTCTGTATGTCCTTTCCATGAGTGTATGGGTTTCCTCTAGGTGCTCTGGTTTCCTCCCACCATCCAAAGAGATTGGAAGGTTAATTGGTCTTTGTAAATTGTCCTGTGAGTTAAATAGGTGCGTTGCTGGATGTTGCGGATCGTTGGACTGGTGCTCCGTAACTCTAAATAAATAAATAAGTAAATTTAATCATGTTTGGCATCTCCTTCATATTGCACCAACACCTTACAGTGGGTGTGTTTTGAGATTTTTTTTAAATGGCAACCAAAGAAGAGATTCACATTTTACAAATGCAGTTGAACATTTCCTTACCTCAGAATCTTCAAGTGAGCAGGTTTCAAAATCTGCAAGTTAAGCCCTGACTTCTGTGCCTTGCCCAAAATGTCAGTTTCTAATTGACAAAAGGGAGTGCCCAGGTATCAAAGTATTAATCAGTATTCTGTGCACCTTTTTAATATGGGAGTCAGATGTATAAGGATACACTATGTCAAAAAAAAGCACAGCAACTTAGAAGAAGAGGAGAGTCTAATTTTTCAGGAACTAGTTTAAAGTAATTTCTGATGATTTCTATGCAGAGCAGGTTTCTGTGTTCTTGCTCAGATACTGATTATTGGGTGATGTAATGTGGGAGCTGGGCAGATTTTACAACCTTTGCAGGCTTTGACCTCAATCACTGCTGCAGCAGCAGAATCTGATTTGCTTCTCAAAGAGCAGTGTTTACTTGCTCTATCTGCGTTTGCTTCAGGAACCTATAATTAAAACCACACAATACTGGTTATTTGACAATAAAGATAAGGATACTAACCTGATGGATTGTCCTCTGTGACAAATTTGTACACAAATTCTGTGTGCAAAATTTACAGTGAAATTTAAACTATGTATCTAACTGATTTACACCACAGAAGATGAGCATCTCACCGTAGGTCGATGCTGAGCTGTGATGGTCCTCAGCTTCTTTGTCACTTAGGAGCATTTTACTGACAGTATATGACAATTTGAATTGAATAAGAACATACACACCAGATAACTTTTACTTCTAAAATTGTTCATTTATTAGAAATTCAATCGTCAATGTTAACACCTTTTTGCCTTTTTTGGCCTTATTTTGCCTTTGTTTTTGCGTGAATTTTCTCCTTGGGGAATTTGATTGACGAAGGTTTAGCTGTGAGAAGGGATCGTGTTACACTTTTGAAATGTTATAGAAAACGGGTCTAGACAAGACAGAGCTAATGAACTATTAATGGGTATATGAGGGGATCAACGTATTCACTTAAAGTAACTTGGTCCACAAGATGATAAATTAAAACTAATTATAAAAAACACCATGTGATTTGTGGAATCAAAAATGGGTTCAAGCCACCTGGACTTTGGCTTGTAAATCAAATGTCAGAAAGAAATAATTGCCTTTCAAATTTCACCTTTTCTTATAGTCAGCTTGAAGCCATGGAAAAGATCCTGATTGAATTTCTTATTGTCTGACATGCTTGGGAGAAGTAATTCTTATTAAATTGTACAGTACTGTACTTCAAATATCTTGGCACAATAGTGACATATTGTGCTAATAATACTGAAGTCAAGGATTATATTACCAAGAATCATAAGTTCTACTTATCCAGAGCCAAAAAGCAGGTGGAAAGTACGAGATGTGAAGTGTTCAGGACAGCTCTGCTGGGCAAGATAACAGCCCCGTCCTTTGTTTTGCTTTGATCACAAGAAAGATGGAAGCCTGAAACAATTTCAGCTGCTCATAGGATCATCTAGTCAAAGTTGCCAAGCAAGTTGGTTACAAACAGGGAACCGAGGCGGTGAATAGAAAACTTCTCTTTCTGCCATAGAGGGAAATAGGAAAGGGTTGGAAAGTTGCAACAGCTATTCCAGTTGTTACATAGATACTAGAGACAAAGGTAGGTATCACTGCTTGCTTGCTGGCTAATCACGTGCATATAGCCACCCTGGCCTCTCCCTGCTCTCAGCCAAGGAATGTAGATGCTGCTTTGGACTTGGATATGAGTCTAGATCTGAAATTGCATGTGAAAGCTGTGAAAGAGTATTATCTTCCGCATGATGGATCATGAGAAGTCAAATGCATGACTATTTAATACCATTTCAAATGGCATGTCATAATTGTGCTTTCCTATAAGCAGATTATGTAAAGTATGATATCAGTGCTCACAGGGAATACACAATATTTCCTACCAACCACTGAACAAACCCCTGTGACTGTCCTTGGTATCAGAGCATCAGTAAAAATTGTTTCAGATTGCTACTTCAGAAACGTTTTGCAATTAAAATGGCTTTGCTGATTTTGGTTGAACTCGTGGTTAAGTAAGGTAATGAATTATACTGTCTCTCTTTTTCTCTCTCACACAGTGGCCTCTGCAAGTATGACACGACTGGCTCGTTCACGCACAGCCTCGCTGACCAGTGCCAGCTCAGTAGATGGGCAACGTCCACGTATCTGCACCCAAACCAACAGCAGTGACAGCATGGGCCAGGTCACTCAGAATATGTCACACACCATGGAGGTGTCATGCTAAAAGGTGATGGGAGGTTGGAAAAAGCAGCATGGCTGACCCCTACCCACTCTGCAGAATGATTATTCCATCTTAGTTTTGGTATGGGGCAGTGTAAACAAAGCCTAGAGATTGCTCTATTACTTTGCTGTAGCAGTCTGTAGTTCCCTAGCCTAACAAATAAAGGCTCCCCACTGCTTTTTTTTCTTGCATGAGTTGCAATTATCGTGAAAATTTATTTTGGTAAATGTAGCTATCCGAGCATTTCCAATCTGTTAGCAGGCTTTTACGCGATTGGTTTTATTTTTTACCAGTCAGTCAGTGCCATGGTCCATATTAGGGACTGTGCCAATGCAATAGTAATCTTGTATTCAATTACTTTAACGTGTGCTAAGGGAAAGCATCAATTTTTATGTTGTTTTAAATGTGAAGGCATTTCCAAACATTGGTGTGTTAAATAATTGTCCTAGATAGCCTGTTCTTTATGCTTTCTGTAACACAGGATACAAAAGAGCTGCTCTGATTACTCTAGATGTAGTGAATCTGGTTCCACTACTTAATGGTTTGTAGATAATTTTGTTCCCCTGTCCCTAACTTCAGCTGCAGCTTAGGCAATGATAAAATGAAGAGTTGAAAAATTGCTGGGAGGCTTGTTCAGATTTTGTGACAAATGTACTGTTACTGAAACTTTTTTTTGTATAACTGATTCTTCGATGTTGCTGTTATTGATCTGATACCTGGCCACAGCTGTGGCTACCCAATTAATAATTAATTCACTTAATGTAACTAATAAATGTTTATTGAAAATAAAGTCAGTGTTAAAACCAGCCTTGTTTTGGTAGATGATTTCACATATTCTGCTATGATTTAATCTTGTTGGCATTATTACATTATGTTGGACTGATAATAGCACACTCTGTTAGCATAAATTGGAAACAGATGTTCTCAGGGAAAAGTACAGAAGAAATGTGGCAAATGTTCAGGGGATATTTGTGTTGACTTCTGCATAGGTACCTTCCAAAGAGACAGGGAAGTTATGGTAGGGTACAGGAACCGTGGTGTACAAAGGCTGTCATAAATCTAGTCAAGAAGAAAAGCTTACAAAAGGTTCAGAGAGCTAGGTAATGTTAGAGATCTGGAAGATAAGGCTAATAGGAAGGAGCTTAAGAAGGAAATTAGGAGAGCGAGAAGAGGCCATGAGAGGGCCTTGGTGGGCAGGATTAAGGAAAACCCCAAAAGGCATTCTACAAGTATGTAAAGAGCAAGAGGATAGGACGTGAAAGAATAGGACCTATCAAGTGTGACAGTAGGGATGTATGTATGGAACCGGAGGAAATAGCAGAGGTACTTAATGAATACTTTACTTCAGTATTCACTATGGACCTTGGTGATTGCAGTGCTGACTTGCAGCAGACTGAAAAGCTTAAGAAAGAGGATGTGCTGGAGCTTTTAGAAAGCATCAAGTCGCCGGGTCCAGATGAGATGTAACCCAGGCTACTGTGGGAGGTGAGGGAGGAGATTGCTGAGCCTCTGGCAATGATCTTTGCATCATCAATGGGAACTGGAGGATTGGAGGGTTGTGGATGTTGTTCCTTTATTCAAGAAAGGAAATAGATAGCCCAGAAAATTATAGACCAGTGAGTCTTACATCAGTGGTTGGTAATTTGATACAGAAGATCCTGAGAGGCAGGATATAAGAAAATTTGGAGAGGTATAATATGATTAGGAATAGTCAGCATGGCTTTGTCAAGGGCAGGTCATGCCTTACGAGCCTGATTGAATTTTTTGATTAAACACATTGATGAAGGAAAAGTAGTAGATGCAGTGTACATGGATTTTAGCAAGGCATTTGATAAATGCAAGACTTATTGAGAAAGTAAGGAGGTATGGGATCCAAGGGCACATTGCTTTGTGGATCCAGAACTGGCTTGTCCACAGAAGGCAAAGAGTGGTTGTAGATGGGTCATATTCTGCATGGAGGTTGGTCACCAGTGCAGTGCCTCAGGGATCTGTTCTGGGACCCTTACCCTTTGTGATTTTTATAAATGACCTGGATGAGGAAGTGGAGGGATGGGTTAGTAAGTTTGCTGATGACACAAAGGTTGGCGGTGTTGTGGATAGTGTGGAGGGCTGTCAGAGGTTACAGCAGGACATTGATAGAATGCAAAACTGGACTGAGAAGTGGCAGATGGAGTCAACCCAGATAAGTGTGAGGTGGTTCATTTTTGTAGGTCAAATATGATTACAGAATATAGTATTAATGGTAAGACTCTTTGGCAGTGTGGAGAATCAGAGGGATCTTGGGGTCCGAGTCCATAGGATGCTCAAAGCAGTTACGCAGGTTGACTGTCGTAAAGAAGGCGCACGATGCATTGGTCTTCATCAATCATGGGATTGAGTTTAAGAGCCGAGAGGTAATGTTATAGCGGTATCGGACCCTGGTCAGACCCCACTTGGAGTACTGTGCTCAGTTCTAGTCACCTCACTACAGGAAGGATGTGGAAGCCATAGAAAGGGTGCAGAGGAGATTTACAAGAATGTTGCCTGAATTGGGGAGCATGCCTTATGAGAATAGTTTGAGGGAACTCGGCCTTTTCTCCTTGGACCGATGGAGGATGAGAAGTGACCTGATAGAGGTTTATGAGATGATGAGAGGCATTGATCGTGTGGATAGTCAGCTTTTTCCCAGGGTGAAATGGTTGCCACAAGAGGACACAGGTTTAAGGTGCTGGGGAGTAGGTACAGAGGAGATGTCAGGGTTAAGCTTTTTACTCAGAGTGGTGAGTGCGTGGAATGGGCTGCTGGCAACAGTGGTGGTGGAGGTGGACACGATAGGGTCTTTTAAGAGACTTTTGAATAGGTACATGGAGCTCAGAAAAATAGAGGGCTATAGGTACACCTAGTAATTTCTAAGTAGGGACATATTCGGCACAATTTTGTGGCAGGAAAATGGGGTTGAGTCATGATCAATGGCAGTGCAGATACAGTGGGCTAAATAGCCTAGTTCTGCTCCTATGGTCTTACAGACAAGAAAATCTTTGACTTTAGCTCCTAGCAGCAAATTTATAAATTGTCTTCCGTGTATGGCCTTCTTATAATGTTCTAAAGCACTTTCCTGGCAAACTGGTGCCTTTGAGTATGAACAGTTCTCTCCTTTATAATTTAAAGCAATAGCAATTGGTAATCTTGTGTAAATCTGTTGAGGGATAAACATTGGGAAATAAGAATACCCTTGCTCTTCGTTTAAATTGTGCCAGGGAATTGTGACTGGATCTTCAGTCCATCTGTCAGGGTAGGCATGGTCTTGAATTAACCCAGAGGTTTAAACAGCTCCTCAGAACTTCACTAAAATATCAGCATAGGTTATTGAAGAACTTGAGCTTATGAATTGAGAACAGGAGACCTAAATATGGCAATAAACTCTACAGTAGAAGCTATACGTAACATTATTGACCATTGCTTGACTAAGAGTTGAATTACAAATACATTTAGCCATGATTACCTTTACCTTTTATATCATTCTTTATCTAGGACTTTTTTTGCTTGGTGCAGCCTAGACTCTTAATCATTTACAATACTATTTTCTTTATTTGCCCCACACCTTTATACTGGCTGTCAATTCTTGATTAATTGATTAAACCCTCACGCAGGTTTATAGCTCTTACGCAGTCCACTTCTAAAGATTAACTTTATTTATCACACATATCAAAACATACAGTGAAATGTGTTGTTTGCATCAAATCAGTAAGAACTGTGCTGGGCAACTTGCAGGTGTCTCCATGCCTTTGGAGCTAACATAGTATGCCCACAATTCAGTAACCATAACATAGGTCTTTGGAATGTGGGAGGAAATTGGAACATACAGTGGAAACCCATGCAGTCACAGGCAGAATGTATAATCTTCTTACAGGCAGCTGCAGAAATTGACCCCAGATCATTGATTGCTAGATGGTGCTGTGAATCAAGTGCTAACATTGATGGTACCATGCCACCTTGTCTATCTTCTGAGCTTTTGATCAACCAAATCTGCAGTCCCCCCTCAATTCTAAAACAGATGGCAACAAGTTCTCCTCTGGCCCTTGACCTTGATGCTAGCTATTTCTAAAGTAACTTTCAAGCTTATGGTGTTTTAGTTTCTCCATGATGAATGTGATGTGCCGATCTTAAATGTAAAGTCTGTCACCCTAATTACTTACATGTGGCACCATCATAGCAGGCAAAGACTTGAGACTTTTACCTCACGTTCACTATTAGATGAGCTGTAAATACAGTGAGGGAAATATGCATTGTAGTTTAAGATTGAGCAGGTAACAATTTACCTGCATTATAAGTATATTATTAACTAGTGGGGGAAGAGGGGGAAATTCATCAGTCATCCCTTCTTGAACCTCGGTGCTAAATATTTAGAGAACAAATTAATAGAAGACAGAAAATTAAGTCACATGAATTTGAAGTCCCCCTATAATGCAACTCATTCCTTGAAGTTGTTAATTCTACTTTAGTGCAAGATAATATTTACAAAACTGCAAAATGACGTATATTCAGCTGCCCTCTTAAGATCTAAGAATGCTTGTTAGCCATTTGGCCCCTGCTTCTCCATGCCATAAGATCATCAGTGATCCTTGACATCAATTTGAATTTCCTTTCATTTTTCATAATTATTGATATCATTCAAATGGCCAAATATTCACAACTTTTCACATGCAGGAATTTTTCCTCATCTCAGTTTTAAATAAGAAATCCAAAATTGTGTGTTTATTAGCCTGACAGCTAGATTCTCAAGACAGATATTTACCTTCTCACTATCTATTGTCAAACCTTAAAATACAGAGGTTAAAAAAATGAAAAATACAAATAAAGGTCCATCCTACATAAGGTCCACCACACAAATAAGTTCTTTCATTCTTGGGAATCATCTCCATTTTTTGACAGGGATCAAAACTAAAGAGGGTAGTTAAAATTAGGTAGGAATATAGTGAGGAAGCTTGGTCGATCCAGGAATTTGTTATAAATGAACAAGTTCAGATAAATATGGGCTGTTAAAGTGTAATATAATGCAATAGGTTAACGGCCTGGGAGAAATAAAAAAGCATCATGAAAGGAGTATTTTAGTTGATGGGCAAGACCATTGAAATTACAGGTGAATGTTGGACATACTGAAATCAACACTAATTGATTCGAATTACGAGAATTTATGTAAAGGAGGTTTAAGGTGTATGGTATTTGGGGATTCTGCAGGTCAATACAAAATACTTGTAGTATTTACTTCAATTTAAAATACTACAAACAGTTTGTACAAAGAATATGATTAATTGAGAAACAAAATGACTAACTTCAGCAATTCTGGAAAGATCTGATGTTTTGTAACTCTAACAATGTAATTTCTTCCTGAAAAGCAATATACTTCATCTTCACAAGAGCTGTAATGATGCAGTGTTGCCATCTACTGTTTCAGAAGCATATAATTTAAGGATCATACTTAAAGCTGGTCTACTGACACTGATTACAGGAGTCCTCCACTCTTGATTTACTCACAGTTAGCTCATTAGTAGTAAAAGTGGACAGAAGGTAGACTGATGTACAAAGTAAATCTACATTCAGTGATACATTTTATATCTTAGTACTCTTTTGAGACAGTTCACTTACATACTTTGCTCACTGATCCAGTGATATCTAAAACTATGGACAATCCTGGACACCCAGCTGGATCTGCCCACGGTGGCTCAGAAATGATACATGCTCAATTCAGTACATCTGTGTGGCCTCTGTGTTGTTCCTCTTCGTGAACTAACTCTTGCTCTTCTGACTGCTTGGTCATTGGCTTCTGACCTTTTCAGGATAAGGTGCTACCAGCACGAATGATTTTGAAAAGTGCACTGACATTATTATTTTTTATGGCATCTCTGCATGCAGAGACCACCTGGGTCTTGGGCTTCCCAACTAAAAGAAAAGATAGAAAAAGAGTCAGAAAATTCAATGTCATCAATCTACAAAGGACATCTAATCAGCTCCATCTTGGGCACTAGCTTACACAGTACCCAGGACATCTTTAGGGAGCGGTGTCTCAGAAAGGCGGCATCCACCCAGGGCATGCCTTTTTCTCACTGTTACCATCAGGTAGAAGTACAGAAGCCTAAAGGCACACACTCATCAATTCAGGAACAGCTTCTTCCCCTCTGCCATTTGATTCCTGAATAGACTTTGAAGCTTTGGACACTATCTCACTTTTTTAAAAACATACAGTATTTGTGTTTGCACATTTTTAAATAATCTATTCAATATACATAATCAATTTACTTGTTTATTATTATTGTTTCATTTTATTTATTTATTTTCTGTCTACTAGATTATGTATTGCATCGAATTGCTGCTGCTAAGTTAACAAATTTCACACCACATGCCGGTGATAATAAACCTGATTCTGATTAATTATGAGGATTTTTTAAAAAATTATTATACAGGGATAATATGGTGGCACACATGCTGTTGAACTATTCTGGTTAAGGCACTTCCTCAGTGTTCCAGAATTTGAAGCCAACAATAATGGAGGAACACCCATCTATTTCTAAGTTAGGATTGTATGATAGGAAACCTGGTGATGTTTCTAAGCCCTAGGTGGTATTGATAATGAATTTCAAGGGTACTATTGAAGCAGTTTTAAATTTTTTCATCTGAAAAGCAAAAATAACAGCCACCTTCTTTAACTCTCTCAATATCTTCTCCATCTTCATGTCAAACACAAGCATGGACTTCTCAATCACTGATAATCGCATAAACTGCTCTGCTGCATCATATGTCCAAAGGTACTTAAAGAGGTCTGTGATTATACATACAAACTCCTAACATGTATGGTAGACTCATCACTATCAACATGTAGACAATGCACAGAAGTGATTAGAAAGGAATGTTGGGCTATAAAATCCATTCAGTGGAGTTTAAGTCTAGGGATGTTCTCCTTAAGCTATATAATGCACTTGTACACACCTTGAGTACTATGTACAATTTTGGTCTCCATATTTTGTGAGGGATGTGAAGGCACTGGAGAGAGTTCAGAGAAGGGTGACAAAAGTCATTCCATGTCTGTAGGGTATGAGCTTTAAAGAAAGATGGAAAGAATTAAATCTTTCTCGCTTAAGTAGATGTAGAATAAGAGGAGACATGATAGAAGTGCTCAAAATTATTAAAGGTACAAGTGGATGTCAGCTGCAACTTTAAAATTAATCCATCAACGAAGACAAGGGGCCTTAGAGTCAGACTGGTTTACGGAAGATTTCAGACTAACATCAGGAAGCATTTCTTTACACAGCGAACTGTGGACACATGGAACAAACTACCTAGTTCTGTAGTTGAGAGTAGTACCTTAGAGACTTCCAAATCTAAACTTGATAGTTATTTCAACACACTATGTGAATAGGAATTTGATAAGCTTCGTTGGGCTAAATGGCCGGTTCTTGTCAAAATAAGAACTATCTAATGTTCTAATTTGTTTCCATCCTTTTCCCACCAAGGTTCAAACTCCCGCTACCTGGCCTAGTGAAAATCAGTCTTTCCACAACTTCCCTCCTATTGCAGAATCAGAATCAGGTTTATTACCACAGTCGTGTTGTGAAATCTGTTAACTTAGCAGCAACAGTACAATGCAATACATGATAATATAGAAAAAAATGACAGTAGAATATCTATGTATATTGAATGGATTAAAAATAGTGCAAAAACAAAAGTATATATTAAGAAGGGGAAAAAAGTTCATGGGTTGAATATCCATTTAGGATTCGTTTGGCAGAGGGGAAGAAGCTGTTCCTGAATTGCTGAGTGTGTACTTTCAGGCTTCTGTACCTCATTGCTAATGGTAGCAATGAGAAGAGTGCATGCCCTGGCTGATGGGAGTCCTTAATAATGGGCATCTTCTTTCTGAGGCACCATTCCTTGAAGATGTCTTGGATACTACAAATGCTAGATGGAGCTGACTGATTTTACAACTTTCTGTAACTTCTTTCAGTCCTGTACAGTAGCCCCCCCAACCACCAACCCCCACCCCAATACCAGACAGTGACGCAGCCTGTCAGGATGCTCTCCACTGTACATCTATAGAAGTTTGAGTGTATTTGTTGACAACCAAATCTCTTCAAATTTCTGATGAAATATAGCCGCATCGATATGTTAGGACTAGGTTAGATCCTCAGAGATCTTGACACCCAGGAGCTTGAAATTGCTCACTCTCTCCACTTCTGATCCCTCTAGGAATATTGGTTCATGTCCCCTTGTCTAGCCCTTCCTGACGTCCACAATCAACTTTTTCATCTTACTGACATTGAGAGCAAGGTTGTTGCTGTGACACCACTCAACTAGCTGGTCTATCTCATTCGTTCCTGTACACTCTCTCTTCCCCATCTGAGATTTTACCAACAATAGTTGTATCATCAGCAAATTTATAGGTGGCATTTCAGCTATACCTAACTACACAGCCATGGGGATAGAGACAGAAGTGCAGTGGGCTAAGCACACACCCCTGCCAGTGTTGATTGTCAGTAAGGAGGAGTCGAGGATCCGGTTGCAGAGGGAGGTACAGAGGCCCAGGTTCTGTAGCTTATTTATCAGGACTGATTGTGTTAAGTGCTGACTTTTAGTCAACGATCAGCATGGGTGACATGGTGACATGGGTGTTGGTATTGTCCGGGTGATCCAAGGCCATATGACAATAGACAACAGGTGCAGAAGTAGACCATTCGGCCCTTTGAGCCTGCACCGCCATTTTGAGATCATGGCTGATCAACTACTATCAATAACAGGTTCCTGCCTTGTCCCCATATCCCTTGATTCCCCTATCCATAAGATAGCTATCTAGCTCCTTCTTGAAAGCATCCAGAGAATTGGCCTCCACTACCTTCCGAGGCAGTGCATTCCAGACCCCCACAACTCTCTGGGAGAAGAAGTTTTTCCTTAACTCTGTCTTAAATGACCTACCCCTTATTCTCAAACCATGCCCTCTGGTACTGGACTCACCCAGCATCTGGAACATATTTCCTGCCTCTATCTTGTCCAATCCCTTAATAATCTTATATGTTTCAATCAGATCCCCTCTCAATCTCCTGAATTCCAGCATGTACAAGCCCAGTCTCTCTAACCTCTCTGCGTAAGACAGTCCAGCCATCCCAGGAATTAACCTCGTGAATCTACGCTGCACTTCCTCTACAGCCGGGATGTCCTTCCTTAACCCTGGAGACCAAAACTATACACAATACTCCAGGTGTGGTCTCACCAGGGCTCTGTACAAATGCAAGAGGATTTCCTTACTCTTGTACTCAATTCCCTTTGTAATAAAGGCCAACATTCCATTAGCCTTCTTCACTGCCTGCTGCACTTGCTCATTCACCTTCAGTGACTGAGGAACAAGGACTCCTAGATCTCTTTGTATTTCTCCCTTACCTAACTCTACACTGTTCAGGTAATAATCTGCCTTCCTGTTCTTACTCCCAAAGTGGATAACCTCACACTTATTCACATTAAACGTCATCTGCCAAGTATCTGCCCACTCACCCAGCCTATCCAAGTCACCCTGAATTCTCCTAACATCCTCATCACATGTCACACTGCCACCCAGCTTAGTACCATCAGCAAATTTGCTGATGTTATTCTCAATGCCTTCACCTAAATTGTTGATGTAAATTGTAAACAGCTGTGGTCCCAATACCGAGCCCTGTGGCACCCCACTAGTCACCACCTACCATTCCGAGAAACACCCATTGACCGCTACCCTTTGCTTTCTATCTGCCAGCCAGTTTTCTATCCATGTCAATGTCTTCCCCCAATGCCATGAGCTTTGATTTTACCCACCAATCTCCTATGTGGGACCTTATCAAATGCCTTCTGAAAATCGAGATACACTACGTCCACTGGATCTCCCCCGTCTAACTTCCTGGTTACATCCTCGAAAAACTCCAACAGATTAGTCAAGCATGATTTACCCTTGGTAAAACCATGCTGGCTCGGCCCAATCCTATCACTGCTATCTAGCTTTGCCACTATTTCATCCTTAATAATGGACTCTGGCATCTTCCCCACCACCGATGTCAGGCTGACAGGTCGATAGTTCTCTGTTTTCTCCCTCCCTCCTTTCTTAAAAAGTGGGATAACATTAGCCATTCTCCAATCCTCAGGAACTGATCCTGAATCTAAGGAACATTGGAAAATGATTACCAATGCACCCGCAATTTCCAGGGCCTCCTCCTTTAGTACCCTAGGATGCAGACCATCTGGACCTGGGGATCTGTCCCATCAGTCTTCTCATCACCGTTTCCTTCCGTATGTCAATCTGTTTCATTTCCTCTGTTACCCTATGTCCTTGGCCCATCCATACATCTGAAGAATGCTTGTGTCTTCCTTAGTGAAAACAGATCTAAAGTACTCATTAAATTCTTCTGCCATTTCTCTGTTTCCCATAACAATTTCACCCAATTCATTCTTCAAGGGCCCAAAATTGTTCTTAACTATCTTCTTTCTCTTCACATACCTAAAAAAGCTTTTGCTATCTTCCTTTATATTCCTGGGTAGCTTGCGTTCATACCTCATTTTTTCTCCCCGTATTTTTAGTTAAGTTCTGTTGTTCCTTAAAAACTTCCCAATCATCTGTCCTCCCACTCACCTTAGCTCTATCATATTTCCTTTTTTTTAATGCTATGCAATCTCTGACTTCCTTTGCCAACCACTGTGGCCCTTTTCCCCCCTTTGAATCCTTCCTTCTCTGGGGGATGAACTGATTTTGCACCTTGTGCATTATTCCCAAGAATTACCTGCCATTGCTGTTCCACTGTCTTTTCTGCTAGGCTATCCATCCAGTCAACTTTGGCCAGCTCCTCCCTCATGGCTCCATAGTTTCCCCTGTTCATCTGCAACACTGACACTTCCGAGCTGCCCTTATCCTTCTCAAATTGCAGATAAAAACTTAATCATATTGTGATCACTACCTCCTAATGGCTCCTTTACTGCAAGATCACTTGTCAAATCCTGTTCATTACATAACACTAAATCCAGAATAGTCTTGTCCCTGGTCAGCTCTCGTATAAGCTGCTACAAGAATGCATCCCATAGGCACTCTACAAACTCCCAATCCTGTGGTCCAGCACCAACCTGATTCTCCCAGTTCACCTGCATGTTGAAATCCCCCATAACTACTGTGACATTATCTTTGCCACATGCCAATGTTAACTCCCTATTCAACTTGCACCCAATATCCATGCTACTGTTTGGTGGCCTGTAGACAACACCCATTTGGGTCCTTTTGCCCTTACTGTTCGTCAGTTCTATCCACACAGACTCTACTTCTCCTGACCCTATGTCCCCCCCTTGCAAAGGACTGAATCTCATTCCTCACCAACAGGGCCACCCCACCCCCTCTGCCCACATTTCTGTCCCTACGATAGCACGTATACCCTTGTACATTCATTTCCCGGGTCTGATCTCCCTGCAGCCATGTCTCCGTTATCCCAACAACATCATAGTTACCCATTCGCACCTGGGCTTCAAGCTCATCCGCCTTATTTCTGACACTTTGTGCCATTGAGATTGCATATGCCATAGACCTATTGGCAAATTGCAGGGGGTCGAGGTCCTTGCTGAGGAAGGAGTTAATTCTAGCCATGACCAACTTCTATCTTCTTTCATGCTCTCTCAAAACTCTATTAGTGTATAAACTGAACTTCTGCTTGTAGTCCTACTAAACTGCTCATTCTAACACCAGAGACAGGAACACAAGTGAGGAGATTATAATTGCTTTGTTTTCTTCATTACTATACTCTAAATCTACCATCATCAGGACTTATCTCAAATATGCAATCATTGATGCCTTCCTGCATGCAAACGATTGTCTTTTTTTCCAACACCTTCCATACCAAAGCTATTAAATATGCAATCTTTCCAATTTAGCAAATCTAAACCTCACCAATATGGTTTCTGCAGCTTTTACTAGCTCAAAATACTCTCAAAGTCATTAATAACCAATTCCTAATCACCACTTTCAGCCTGTCTCAGCCTTCCAGAGATTCAATCAATGCTGGGAGCAGACCACTTCGATGAAGTTACTTGCAGGTCAGCGAAGTTTGTATAAAAGAACTTCATGGGCAGTCAGAAATTCCAGAGGTCTAATCAGCATCGGGACTAGAGCACTGTGAATTAAATAAAGGTACAGAAGGGGCAAGTGAGGCGGCAATTGTTGGGAATAGGTCAGTGGTGAGAGTAGGAGCGTCAGGCTTTGACTCAAGAGGCTTCAACAAGAAGAAATTGAGCTTGAAACAAGTTAGAAGATTTGGTCTTGCTTGCTCATTATACAGTGCAGGCAGTATGGCAGATATAGCAGTGGAATGCTCCTCCTGTACGATGTGGGAATTCATGGAAGCTGTTAGTCTGCTTGATGAATACACCTGTGGGAAATGCCGCCAACTCCAGCTCATGAAAGATCACATTAAGGAGCTGGAATTAAAGTTAGATGAATTTAGGATCATCCGGGAGGCAGAGCAATCGATAGGTATGACTTGTGAACAGGTGGTTACACCCAGAGTGCAGATGGGTGAACACCGAGAGAGGTAACAGGAGAAGGAAGTCAGTGCATTTGTGACCATTTCTCTCAGCAACCGGTATATCCCTTTGGATACTGCTGAGGGGGAAGGCATGACCTGTACAAGCGAGACAGGTTGCACCTGAAGTGGAGGAGAACCAATATCCTGGGAGGGAGGTTTGCTAATGCTATTGGGGAGGGTTTAAACTAGATTTGCAGGAGATGGGAACTGAAGTGAAGAGGCAAAGGATAGGGTGGTTGACACACAAGTAGTGACAGCTTGCAGTGAGTTTCTAAGGAAGGATAGGCAGATGTTAGAGCAAAGATGCACTCAGCCAGATGGTTTGAGATGTGTCTTTTTTAATGCAAGGAGTATCATAAACAAAGTGCATGAACTTAACAGCAAGGATCAATACGTGAAACTATGACGTTATGGCCATTACAGAGACTTGGATGTCTCAAGGACAGGCTTTAGATGTTTCAAAAAGGACAGGGAGGGAGGCAAAAGAGTTGGGGGAGCGGCCCTGCTAATCAGGGATAATATTAAGGCTGCAGAAAAGGAGAAAGTCATGGAGGGACTATCTACTGAGTCATTGTGGGTGGAAGTCAGAAACAGGAAGGGGTCAATAACTCCACTGGGTGTTTTCATAGACCTACCCCCCCCCCCCAAAGAGTAAAAGAGACATCAAGGAGGCAGATTCTGGAATGGTGCAATGATAATAATAGGGTTGTTGTGATGGATGATTTTAACTTTCCAGCATCTTCTTGGAGCAAGGGGTTTAGATGGGGTGGAGTTTGTTAGGTGTGTACAGGAAGGTTTCCTGATGCAATAAGTAGATAAGCCAACTACAGGAGAGGCTGTACTTGATCTGGTATTGGGAAATGAACCTAACTGGTGTCAGATCTCTTGGTGAGAGCGCATTTTGGAGGTAATGATCACAACTTTATCTCCTTTACCATGGCACTAGAGAGGGATAGGAGCAGACAATTTGGGGAAACATTTAATTGGGGTATGAGCAATATGATGCTATTAGGCAGGAACTTGGGAACATAAATTAGGAGCAGATGTTCTCAAGGAAACTCACGGCAGAAATGTAGCAAATGTTCAGGGAACATTTGCATTGCGTTTTGCATAGGTATTGAGGCAGGGAAAATATGGTAGGGTTAAAGAATCATGGTGTACAAAGGATGTAGAAAATCTATTTAAGAAGAAACGTTTATGAAAGGTTCAAAAAACTAGGTGCTGTAGGAGCTCTAGAAAATTACAAGGGTGCCAGGTACCGTTTTAGTCACCTCACTACAGGAAGGATGGGGACACCACATATAGAGAGAGTGCAGAGGAGATTTACGAGGATGTTGCCTGGATTGGAGAGCGTATCTTATGAGAAAAGGTTGAGTAAACTTGGTCTTTTCTCCTTGGAGCGACAGAGAATGAAAGGTGACCTGATCGAGGTGTATATGATGACGAGAGGCATAATTTAAGGTGCTTGGAAGCAAGTACAAGGGGGATGCCAGAGGTAAGTTTTTCCACACAGAAGGTGGTGGGTGCATTGAATGCACTGCCACTGACGGTGGTAGAGGGAGATACATTAGGGTATTTTAAGAGACTCTTAAATGGGTACATGGAGCTTAGAAAAATAGAGGGCTATGCAGTAGGGAAATTCTAGGCAGTTTCTAGATTATTGATTAGCACTTCAATAATGCAAACTATTTAGATGGGGTGGAATTGATTAGATGTGCCCAGTAAGGATTCTTGACTCAGTATGTGGACAGGCCAACTAGAGTACCACTGGATGTGGTACTTGACAATCAACTCGGTCAGGTGACACATCTTTCAATGGGTGAGACAGTGACTACAACTCCCTGATCTTTATGATAGCCTTGGACAGAGAAAAAGTAGGCAGTATGGTAAAGCATTTAATTGGAGGAGGGTGAAGTACCATGTTATTGGACAGGAACTTGGGAGCATAAATTGGGAATGGATCTATTCAGGGAGATGCACAATGGAAATTTGGAGATTGTTTAGGGAGCACTTGCATGGAATTCCAGGCAGATTTGCCTCATTAAGGCAGGGAAAGGATGATCGAGTGATGGAACCATAGTTGACAAGAGATGTGGCACATCTAGGCAAAAAGAAAAAAAGAAGCATACTTAAGATTTAGGAATCAGGGATCAAACAGGCTATTGACGGTTACTAGGTAACCAGGAAGGACCTTAGGAGTAGACTTAGGTGAACAAGAAGGGGACATGAGAAGGCCTTGGCGAGTAGGATTAAGGAAAACCCCAAAGCATTCAACACATAAGCAAAGAACAAGTGGATGACTAAAGTCAGGGTAGGACCAATCAGGGATAAAAGAGGAAACAAGCCTGGAGTTGGAGGAGGCAAGGAAGGTCCTTAATGAATACTTTGCTTCATTAGTCACCAGTGAGAGGGATCTTGACAAACTTGAGGTCAGTATAGAACAGGTTGATATGCAGGACCATATTGATGTTAAGAAAGACAATGTGCTAGAACTTTGTAAAACTTAGGATAGATAAGTCTCTGGGGCTAGACATGCTATACCCCAAATTACTACTGGAAGCAAGGGAAAAGATTTCTGCACCTTTAACGACGATCTTTGCATCCTCACTAGCTACAGTAGTGGCATAGGATTGGAGCTTAACAAATGTTATTCCTTTGTTCAAGAAAGGTAACAAAAATAATTCTGGGAATCATAGACGAGTCTTATGTCTGTTGTGGGCACACTATTGAAGAGGATTCTTAGGGACAAGAATTATAAGCATTTGGAGAAGCATATTCTTCTTAGATATAGAAGAAGGCTTTGTGAGGGGCAGGTCGTGCCTCATGATTCTGATTGAATTCTTTGAGGAAGTGACAAAACATATGAATGACGACAAAGCAGTGAATGTGTTGTATGTGGATTTTATTAAGGCATTACTTGAAATATTCTGAAGATGGAATCTGGTCTCCATCAAAAATCTCCATTTCCTGACCATCAAGACATCATTCTCTCTGGTAAGAGTACAAAACTCAAGAGGCATTTTAGAACTTGGTGTTGATCCTGAGTTTAGATTACGCTGGCACTGCTAAAACTCTCCTTACCCGATGATGAAACTTAATCCATGGACTTGTTATCAATACGCCTGACCATTTCAATGCAATCTTTCAAGAGTATAGAGTCAAAGAGCAATGCAAATCTGTCGGCCCCAGTAAGTTCATGCCGACCATGGTGCCCACCCAGCTAGCCCCAATTTCCTGTGTTCAGCTTCTATCCCTTTAAGCCTGGCTTCTCAACATATCTATCCAAGTGCTTCTTAAACGATATTACTGTTATCTCCCAGAACAGTTCTTCTGGTTGCTCATTCCATACACTTACCAATCTGTGTGTGGAAAAAGTTGCCCCTCAGATCCCTTTTAAGTCTTTCCTCTCTCACCTTAAAACAATGCACCCTTGTTTAGGCTTGTCTTCTTTGGTTGGAGAGAAAAGACTGTTTACCTATCTTAACTATGTCTCTCATCATTTTAAACTCTCCCATAAGGACACCCCTCATTCTCTTATGTTCCAAGGAATAAAGACCTAGCCTGACCAACATCTCTATATAAATCAGGCCATCTTGTCCTAGCAACATCCTTGTAAATGTTCCTTGCACTCTGTCTAGTTTAACCATGTCTATTCTGTTAGGGTGACCACCAAAACTGCACACAGTACTCCAAGCCTTAGCAATTCTTATACAATATAATGTCCCAACTCCTATTCACTCAACACAGTTATTAAATTCTTTATTGAAATGTTTAAAAATGGCAAAAATTCATTCTAAACAACACTTAAAACTTCTCAAGAGCAGCCACCATTACAGTAAATGCTCAGTTAGTCAATAAGAGCACTTTACATATGCCCTGAGCCACTCACTGTCAATCATGTATTAGTTCATGCTCTGCCATCCCCAGGTGGGTAAGCATTTTTGCTCCCTCACCAATTTATTCCATTTCTTTCATAATATCTGAAATACAACCTGCAACTTCCAGTGAGGGTAGTACATCTAGGAAAAACATTAGTGTGGCTGTGAAACTGCAAGTGATATGACATTTGAAAGCTGGTCAGCATCAGGTTGATGTTAAAGAGTTCCTGCATTCTCATGGTGAGAGCCTGAATGATGAAGAGCTATGAAAATTGGCAGAGTAATACATCCTGGGTGAAGCTGCGGACATGGATGAAGAGGAAACACCAGCAAGAAACCTCACCACAAAATTCCTCAGCACTAGTATCATCACGATCACACAATTCATGGACCAGTCATCGATAATGACCCTGACTGGGAGCAAAGCAATAAGGCAAAGAGAGGAGTTCTCGACATGATTTCCTGCTTCCGAGAACTGCTTCATGAGAGGAAACTTAAGAAAAGGCAGTCAGATCACGACACCTATTTGAAGAAGAAGCCAAAGTTAGAGGAGGGCCCACACCCCAGTGCTTCCTCTAAGATGTAACCACCACCAGCTTCCCTCTGCTGCTGCTGGGATTGTTGCTGCCCCACTGATGCACAGGTTAGGCCTATTTGCATGTTTGTTACTCAATTAATTATTGTTTATACATAAAATATCATATATCTCAGGTTTGATTATTTTAAAAAATCAGGCACACATTTCCATTTATGTAATGTTATAATGACCCTGCATAGCACTGATTTATATAGCACTCCACCTCCGAGGAACACATCCTGAGTGTTAATCAGGGTCTGAGTGCACTCAGTACCCTGACTGATGAAGAGTTGCATGCTCAGTGCCTTGTTTATCCAGTTATTTTTATGATCATGTCAAAGATAAAGTCAAATTTATTATCAAAGTAAGTATATGTCACTATACACCACCTTGAGATTTATTCACTGTAAATCTCATCAGACCATGCTCTAACCCACCTCGTAGGTGTCCAGCCCTCTGGATTGCCTGATTTACTGCTCGTAGACAGCTTAGAAGCTCTGTATGATTGTTACAGCGAATCTTGTAACCATTTATCAAATCTCGATTTAAGTCATTCAGTTCCATGTATCCCTTCTTCATGTTTGTCCTAAATGGAGAAAAGAGAAAAAGATTATGAAAAGAACATGTTTTAGAATTGAAAAAGCATTTGAAAGGCATTCTCTTTTGGTTATTTCTAAGAAAGCATCACTCTTTCCCTTTTACTTTCTATCCTCAATAAATTTTCCTTTCTCTTTATAATCTGGTTCCATGTCCTCATTTTTTTAAATGAATACTGTACACTGAATTCAATTTCCCTCTGAGATCCTTAGGATCGTATGATCTGCTTATTGAAGAAATAAAGGGTCTGATAGGATAAATAATTCTGAATCATGGGGAAATTACTAGGTGGGATGCCCCATATCAAAGCATTGTTTCTTTTCATCCCTATAGAACACAGAACATAGAATAGTACAGCACATTACAGGCCCTTCGGCCCACAATGTTGTGCCGACCTTCAAACCCTGCCTCCCATATAAATCCCCACCTTAAATTCCTCCATATACCTGTCTAGTAGTCTCTTAAACTTCACTAGTGTATCTGCCTCCACCACTGACTCAGGCAGTGCATTTCACGCACCAACCACTCTCTCAGTGAAAAGCCTTCCTCTAATATCCCCCTTGAACTTCTCTACCCTTACCTTAAAGCCATGTCCTCTTATATTGAGCAGCGGTGCCCTGGGGAAGAGGCACTGGCTGTCCACTCTGTCTATTCCTCTTAATATCTTGTCCACCTCTATCATGTCTCCTCTCATCGTCCTTCTCTCCAAAGAGTAAAGCCCTAGCTCCCTTAATCTCTGATCATAATCCATACTCTCTAAACCAGGCAGCAGCCTGGTAAATCTCCTCTGTACCCTTTCCAATGCTTCCACATCCTTCCTATAGTGAGGCGACCAGAACTGGACACAGTACTCTAAGTGTGTCCTAACTAGAGTTTTACACAGCTGCATCATTACATCAAGACTCTTAAACTCTATCCCTCGACTTATGAAAGCTAACACCCCATAAGCTTTTTTAACTACCCTATCTACCTGTGAGGCAACTTTCAGGGATCTGGGGACATGTACCCCCAGATCCCTCTGCTCCTCCACACTACCAAGTATCCTGCCATTTACTTTGTACTCTGCCTTGGAGTTTGTCCTTCCAAAGTGTACCACCACACACTTCTCTGGGTTGAACTCCATCTGCCACTTCTCAGCCCACTTCTGCATCCTGTCAATGTCTCTCTGCAATCTTCGACACTATCTACAACACCACCAACCTTTGTGTCGTCTGCAAACTTGCCAACCCACCCTTCTACCCCCACATCCAGTTCGTTAATAAAAATCACAAAAAGTCGAGGTCCCAGAACAGATCCTTGTGTGACACCACTAATCACAACCCTCCAATCTGAATGTACTCCCTCCACCATGACCCTCTGCCTTCTGCAGGCAAGCCAATTCTGAATCCACCTGGCCAAACTTCCCTGGATCCCATGCCTTCTGACTTTCTGAATAAGCCTACCTTGTGGAACCTTGTCAAATGCATTACTAAAATCCATGCAGATCACATCCACTGCACTACCCTCATCTATATGCCTGGTCACCTCCTCAAAGAACTCTATCAGGCTTGTTAGGCACAATCTGCCCTTCACAAAGCCATGCCGACTGTCCCTGATCAGACCATGATTCTCTAAATGCCCATAGATCCTATCTCTAAGAATCTTTTCCAACAGCTTTCCCACCACAGACTCAAGGCTCACTGGCCTATAATTACCTGGACTATCCCTACTACCTTTTTTGAACAAGGGAACAACATTCGCCTCCCTCCAATCTTCCAGTACCATTCCTGTGGACAACGAGGACATAAAGATCCTAGCCAGAGGTTCAGCAATCTCTTCCCTTGCCTCGTGGAGCAGCCTGGGGAATATTCCGTCAGGCTCCGGGGACTTATCCGTCCTAATGTATTTTAACAACTCCAACACCTCCTCTCCCTTAATATCAACATGCTCCAGAACATCAACATCACTCATATTGTCCTCACCGTCATCAAGTTCCCTCTCAGTGCTGAATACCAAAGAGAAGTATTCATTGAGGACCTCGCTCACTTCCACAGCCTCCAGGCACATCTTCCCACTTTTATCTCTAATCAGTCCTACCTTCACTCCTTTTGTTCTTCACATAATTGAAGAATGCCTTGGGGTTTTCCTTTACCCTACTCGCCAAGGCCTTCTCATGCCCCCTTCTTGCTACCCTATATTACTCAATAGACCCATCTGATCCTTGCTTCCTAAACCTCATGAATGCTGCCTTCTTCCACCTGACTAGATTTTCCACCTCACTTGTCACCCATGGTTCCTTCACCCTACCATTCTTTATCTTCCTCACCGGGACAAATTTAACCCAAACATCCTGCAAGATATCCCTAAACATCGACCACATGTCCATAGTACATTTCCTTGCAAAAGCATCATCCCAATTCACACCCGCAAGTTCTAGCCTTATAGCCTCATAATTTGCCCTTCCCCAATTAAAAATTTTCCTGTCTTTTCTGATTCTCTCCTTTTCCATGATAATGCTAAAGGTCAGGGAGCGGTGATCACTGTCCCCCAGATGCTCACCCACTGACAGATCTGTGACTTGACCCGGTTCATTACCTAATACTAGATCTAGTATGGCATTCCCCCTAGTCGGCCTGTCAACATACTGTGACAGGAATCCATCCTGGACACACTTAACAAACTCTGCCCCATCCAAACCCTTGGAACTAATCAAGTGCTAATCAATATTAGGGAAGTTAAAGTCACCCATGATAACAACCTTGTCATTTTTGCACCTTTCCAAAATCTGCATCCCAATCTGCTCCTCGGTATCTCTGCTGCTACCAGGGGGCCTATAGAATACCCCCAGTAGAGTAACTGCTCCCTTCCTGTTCCTGACTTCCACCCATACTGATTCAAAAGAGGATCCTGCTACATTACCCACCCTTTCTGCAGCTGTAATAGTATCCCTGACCAGTAATGCCACCCCTCTTCCCCTTTTCCCCCCTCTCTATCCCTTTTAAAGCACTGAAATCCAGGAATATTGAAAATCCATTCCTGCCCTGGTGCCAGCCAAGTCTCTGTAATGGCCACTACATCATAATTCTATGTATGTATCCAAGCTCTCAGTTCATCACCTTTGTTCCTGATGCTTCTTGCATTGAAGTAAACGCAGTTTAGCCCTTCTACCTTACTACCTTTACACCCTTTATTCTGCTTCTCTTTCCTCAAAGTCTCTCTATTTATTGGATCTGGCTTTACCCCATGTACTTCTTTCACTGCTCTATCACTCCAGGTCCCATCCCCCTTGCAAATTAGTTTAAATGTAAAAAAACCAAATTTCAAACAACATGAATGCAGGGAAATGCGTGCAGTGGAAAACAATTATTTGTTTTAGGAATTTAATTAGGTAGTCTGTTTAAAGAAAAAACAATTGCAAATGTTGCAAACAATTGCAAAATCCTCACAAATGTTACATACACCTGTTAGGGTGCATTCTCCAGATACCTTATGAGGTAACCATAGCCTTCAGCCAGGAGCAGATGTCATCAGATGGTTCCCAACCTTCACAGAGTGTCTCAACCCTTAACCACAACACTCTCCAGTTGGTGGGCCAGCAGTCGTGGCCAAATCACTGCTTATCAGCTCCTGGCTTCCAGCTTCCCTCCTCTCGCCTACTCCAAATCCAACAAGAGGCTCGTTCTGCCTCTTCCCCCATCCTACAAGCTACTTGATTTTTGCTCCTTTTGTCCAGGCCCAGAGCTGACAACAACCGCCAAGCTGATTTGGCTGGGAAACCTCTGCAGCCAAACTCCACAGGGAACAACCATGCCTACCATCCCTTGTCTTTGCACTCCTGCACTAAGGGCTGGTACTTCAAGGCCCTTCTCTCTTAGGCCTCTTCCCAACCATCCTCCCACGGCACTGTCAGCTCAACCAGAATTATTTTCCGATCTTCAGTTAACCACAATATCATGTCCAGGCGGAGGGTTGTGTGCACCACCTCTGGGAACTGCAGCCTCCTTTCCACATCGACCCTCATCTCCGAGGACCTGGCTGTTAGCAGCAGATTTGGTTTTGGTTGTTTGGTTACGGAAGGCCTGGCTCCCTCTTTAATGAAGGGTATGGCCTTCCTCAAATCTGTGCCAGCTGACCTCTTCTTGCATCTCTCGCTCTAGTGTGTCAGCAAGAGCCAGCAGCACCTTATCATGGTGCCACCTATACCGTCCTTGAATTAGAGTTGTTTTACACCTGGATAGTATATAAGCCAGTGTCCCCTTTTGACCACAGAGCTTACAGTTCAGGTCCTCTCTCATCTCCCATGTGTACAGATGTAATGGCGAAGGAAGGGTGTCATAAATGGATCGCAAGAGGAAGGAAATACGGAAGGGCTCCAGTCTCCATAATTCTGCCCATGAGATCTTGCACATAGGCAGATTCCACTTTGTCCAGGCACCCTGGGACACTTGTTCCACTGCCTTTGACATCCACTTCTCTTCCTCACGGATCTGTACTTCTGCCTGTACCATGTCACGCCTGTTCCTTATGCTTGCGTTTCCCCACTGTTGGAAGTGAACTGAGCCGAGGCCTTACTGCCCGACGCAGGGGTTGCCGATGATATCTTGCAGCTTCAGAGAACAGCTCTACTGCTGCGTTGGCTACCCACTTGCGCCCAGATCTGGTTGTAATGCCTGCTTGCTTTACCAGGTCGTCATTGGAATCTCTCAAGCTATTAAGCATTTAGTTCTGCATTTAGCCACCTTGAATTCCTCCAAAACAGAAGATAGGGGAAGCTGCAGCTGTCCGGATCGAATAGAGAGGCCCACTGAAGAGAAGCTTGGGGGAACTCCTAACCATCTCCGCAGGGGCTTGTTGGTTTTCCTCTCGATGCCCTCTACGGCAGTCATGGGGAACTCGTAAAGTGTGAAGAGCCAGAGAAGCTGGGCAGAAGGCTGTATTGATTACAACCAAGTCTGGAATTTACCAGTAAGTCCAGATTTGTCAATCTTCTTCAGCCATTTGTCTGTCTCTTTCACAGTGTTGGTGACATGGGCCCCATCTGTCAGTGATGCATTAAACCACTTCCCCAAGCATTTTATCGGGTTATCTTCGATGGAAGGGATGACCTCACCCTGAACTTGGAGGCTAAACTTGCTAGTTACTTTGCCCTTTCTGATCACGATACACCTGGACTTCTTCGCCTTGAAGGACAACCTCGCCCAAGTGGCTACATTGTCCAGGGTTTCCAACACCCATCTTGCCTGGACATGTGACACAGTTGTTATTGTGATGTTGTCCATGAACCCTCGTAGAGCCAGCTGGCCAATGCCCGACTCCAGCTTTGGGCTGCGGGTTACATCTTCTGCTGATATTAGGAAGTTCACTCCCATAATAATTAGGGTGGGGGAGATGGTGCACCCTGTTGGAATCCCCTTCTGGAGGTCCTGCCAAATAGTTGTGAAACAGGCTGATGTAAATCTGAGTTTGAATCCTCCAAGGTAGCTGGTGAATATGTCTCGAATAGCCACTGGGATGTAGTAGCGGTCAAGTCCTTCTAGGATGAGGTCATGTGGAACAGACCCGTAGGCGTTCTGCGTCATGTAAGAAATTAGCCTTCTTGCAAGCACAGAAAAGAAAATCTTACATTCCACATCCAGGAGAAAAATTGTCCTAAACTGGGCAATTGTGGAAGAATCCTCTTCCTTTGGAATAAAGCATCCCTCTACCAATTTCCAACTTGATGGAATAGTACCTTTGGCCCAGATCTTTCTCATGACCTTTCACAGCCTCCAAAGAAGTTTTGGGTATTTCCTATACACCTTACAAGGTATGCTTCTTGGGCCTGGAGCAGCTGATGCTTTAGCTTTCCGGATGATGGCCTGGATTTCCTGCCAGGTAGGCTCCATCACATTCAGCTCAATTGATGGCTTTTCCGGTCAACGCACAGCCCGATTGGTTCCTCGTCCCTGACCCCTCTGCAGGTTGCTGTGTGCCTCCTGCAGCAACTCCTCTACCTCTGGCTTCGAGCTGGATAGTATACCAGATTTTTCTTGGCCGAGAAAACCCCTGGTGAAGCTGAATGGATCTCTCACAAACTGCGCTCACCTTTTCTCTTTCTTCCTTATTTGCTGTCGAAGATGTTCCGCCCTCTGGAGTTTACACAGCTGTTCCCGCAGCATGCTTGTTAAGTCCCTGATACTTTCATTTTTGGCCGATGAGCTGGTTCTAACCCTCTTGTTGAGCATCTTTAATTCGCCTCTCAAGCGACGAACCTCCCTTTGGTTGCCACGGTAACTCGGGCCGACTTCTCCGCTCCATTGGGCCAAATCATTCCTTAGCTAGATTGTACGCTATGGCTGTGAGTTAGTTGATCTTTCCGTGTACTGGACCTGCTAAGGCAACTTTCAAGATACCATCTAGATCATCATTGACTTGCATCCAGGCGACATTGTCTGACGATCTAAGCCATTTGATCCTGTCCTTCCTTGATGAATGGATTGAGGTAGCCGAGGGGGAACTCACCTGGTCTGTTATTTGCTCCCTCAAGTGCAGGCAGATCTTCAGCTCTGTGGGGTGCTTCCTGGCTGACATTCTCCTTCTTCTCACCGAATACTAAGCCTATGTGCTGCACTTGGGTCACCATTGATCCACATCTAGACCTGCTCTGGTGTATCCTGAGCCCTCTGATGCTTTTGCAGACTTTCTCGCAATGACACCTTACCGTGAATTCCTCTCCAGTCAGTGTTGTTTGCTTTAATTTCCTTGTAGTTGTGTTTCCTGTCCTGGCCGTTGCCGGTATGTCCGTCCCGTTGAGTCTCTCATCCTCCCCCCCACCATAAAGAAATATTTAGTGTGCATAAAGTACTGACAGAATCATGTAATGAAGCATGTCACAGAAGGGTCCTGAGCAGCAATAGATTTGCCACTTTACTGTTAGTAAAGTGAAGGTTTGAACAATGAATTAAGGATGATGATACAAACCCAGAACATTGACAAACCAGTTTACCAAGGTTGAAACTTAAAAATATATTAATAGAGCATATATAGAGACTATTTTTCTCTCATATTATTTCAAGAAATTAAAGGAGAATTAAATGAATACAAATGATTCATAGTGTAAAAGGTAAAAGATTAAGAAATCCAAATGCTGAAATTTAGATTGAAAAACCGAAGTGGAGTCAGTGGAGTCATGTTGTTATATAAAATACAGCAGGTTTAGTTCATATGTGCATAATAATACTGCTTGAGCTGGGTGAACTGAGCTGGTAGAAAAATTACACTGGAATAAAAGCATTACTTTCCATTTATAGAGTGCCTTTAACAGAGGATTGTTCCACTATCCAATGGCTCAAATGCTTTTTGACTTTTATACTTGATCAAAAACAACTCTCATTTTAAATGTTTCCTGTTTCTGCAGGAATAGCTAGGAGGTCACCAGGAGACGCTCATGGAGTGAGCACTATTTTAGATTTGCTCCATAACCTTTACTTTTTTAACCTATGATCACCCTTATTTAACTTATTTTTACCTACACCAGAAAATTCTTGTTACTTTCTTGGACTTCTCTTTAAGAGTGTACTGTGAATTTTTAAGAAATGAGTACAGAAATGGCTTTAAGATCTAAAGGGCGAGACCCTGGTAAAGATTCTAACAGCAATGGAAAGAAAAAAAAGACTGATCCTAAACGTACTGAATTGACTTATGAAACGTTATTGGAGCCCTTAAATGAAAAATTTGAAGAACAACGACAAACTTTCAAAGAAGATTTAAAGGCTTTCCAGGATTCTCTGGATAAGATTGGTCATGAAGTTAAACAGCATCAAACTTTAATCGCTACTCTGCAAGAGGACGCTCGGAAGCAAGACTTGAAAATCAAGAATTTGGAGCAGAAATTATCTTTGGCGATTAACAGTTGGAAATACTTAAAGCCAAGAGTGTTGATTTTGAAAATCGATATAGAAGACAGAACTTACACATACTTGGTCTCCAAGAAGGTATCGAACAAGGAGACCTCTCGAAGTATTTCGTTCAACTTTTAAAGGATGCGTTCCATTCTGTATTCCCAGATAGATCTCCGTTACTTGATCGTGCCCATAGAATTATGTGCCGATCACCAAGTTCTTCATCTAAACCACCTGTTGTAATTGTTCGATTTCATTATGTGCATGTTAAAGAGCACCTTATTCGTTTGGCTCATTGCTTAGGGATGGTTAAATTGCGAGAATTCCAATTCCGGCTTGTGGAGGATTTTAGCCCAGAAGTGATGAAGGCACGGCTTGCTTTTAAACCTTTGATGTCTGTACGTTACGAGAAAAACCGAAAACCAGCGCTTTTATACCCTGCGAAACTTAGAATCTCGCCTTCGAAAGCACCACAATGTGTTTTTCTCTCCACATCTGATGCTCGAAGCTTTCTGGATGAGAATTATCCTACTGCTTCGGATTCTCATCTCTAATAAATGTATGGTTTTGATCGTTATAAAATAACTTTTGTTTCCAAAACCAGATTTTCTTTCTGGTTATTGGTGTAGGTTTATTTTACATTTTATATTCCTATTAAAGCTTTTCTTTATCGACGTACTAATCTTTTTAATTTACTTACTTTAACCATTGTATTTTATTTTTTGGTGTCTATTAATAATTCTCTGAAGGTGAATTTTTTTAACGTTTTGATATATATCTTTTCATTTTTTGTGTAATTAAGATGACGGTTTCTTTTCTAAAATACTTCTTGCTTTTTTTTCTCTTCTTCTTCCTATAATGCCTTTCTTATCATATCCTAACTTCTATTTGTTCAGGTTTTAACCCGATTTATAAGTTACCAGTGTTCATATTCTTTTTGTTTTCTTTTTACTAGCAATTATATTAAGAAGTCTGTTTTAGCGTAGTGTTAATTACTTTTTAGGATTTTGGATGGATTTTTTTTTCTCCTTTATGTATTTGGAGTCGCCTTCTGGAGACATGGGGGTAGATTTAGTATCACGCATTTTTTTTCCTGGCCTCCTTTAGGCTCTGAAGGGTCTTTTTTTCGTGGTTGGTGGGTGGAGGGGTTTCTTTCTAATTCTATTGGTCTTTTTATTAGTTTTTCTAATTTTTTCATTTGGGCTGATTTCAAGCTACTAAAATGTCCGATGTGTCGTCATTTCCGGTTCCTCCACTTATTTTTGTTCCTCTTCCGGGTGCATGAGTTCATACTTTGGTTAACTCTTTATATACCAAAGGGTTGATTTTAGAAATACGGCTCAGACCATTAATTTTGTCTCTTGGAATACTAATGGCTTAAACCATCTGATTAAATGGAAAAAGATTTTTAAGATATTCCAAAGACTGAAAGCGCATATTATTTTTGCACAAGAAACTCATGTGAGGAAAGAGGACAATCGACGTTTTTTTTTAGGTTTTGGAGGGGTCAACAGTACCATTCGAATTCGAATGCCAAAGTAAAAGGAGTTTCAATTTTTATTGACTCCTCTATTACATTTGTTCAACATTATTTCAGATGCGAATGGCAGAGCTTTGTTAATTATTGGAATACTTTTTAATAAGAAGGTTGCTATGGTTAATGTTTACGCTCCAAATGTGGATTATCCTGATTTCTTTAAGTCTTTATTTACTTCTCTACCTAATCTAAATGAATATATGTTAATAATGGGTGGTGACTTCAATTGTTGTTTAAATCCTTTGCTGGATAGATCTATATCCATTCAGACTTTACCAAATAAGTTGGCCACTTATATCAATTCTTTTTTAACTGATACTGGAATTTTTGATATTTGGAGATTTCTACATCCTAAGGACAAAGAGTTTTCATTTTTCTCACGTCTATCACTCTTACTCGAGAATTGACTACTTTTTCATTGACTCTCGTTTTATTCCATCTGTAATTGGTTGTAATTATGACATTATAGCCATCTCTGATCATGCTCCAATGAAACTTTCTATTAAATTAATGGGGACAGCTTCTAGTATTAAGCAATGGCGATTTGATTCTACCTTACTACAAGATCCGGATTTCATTAAATTTATGAAGGAACAGATTGATTTCTTCTTTTCAACTGATTCCACGGATGAAATCTCCTGCGGAACACTGGGACACTTTTAAAGCATATATATGTGGACAGGTTAGTTCCTATTCTGTTGGTTTGAGAAAACGTATTAAGAAGGAAACTCTTTTATTGGTTGATAAGACTAAAGAAATTGACAAGAAATATTCCATTGCTCCTAGTAAGGAGCTTTACAAAGGATTGAGCTTCAAATGGAACACAGTTTATTACTTACATCTTCAACTGATAATCAATTAATGAAAACCAGAAGTGATTTTTATATACATAGTGATAAATCCGGTAAACTGTTAGCTAACCAATTGAAGAATGCTTCAGTTAAACGTCAAATTATTAAGATTCGCCAACAGATCTTTTCAAGATTTTTATTCCTCCCTGTATCATTCTGAATTTCCCCATGATCATAATACCATGTATGATTTTTTAGGGAAATTGAATTTTCCAAAATTATCATCTGAAGAACTTTTAATATTAGAAACTCCTATTATGGATGCAGAAATTAAAGGTGTTATTTCCTCTATGAATTCCAGGAAAGCACCAGGTCCAGATGGGTATACAGTGGAATTTTTAAAGTTTTTTTCCTCTACTCTTTCTCCTTGGCTATGCAGGGTTTTTGAAGAAGCAATTAGACTAGGTAAATTACCACAATCTTTTTATAGAGCTTCCATTTCTTTAATATTGAAAAAAGATAAAGACCCTACTGACTGTGCATCCTATAGACCAATATCTCAATTGAATGTAGATTCCAAGATTTTTTCCAAGTTATTGGCGACCAGGCTGGAGAAGGTATTACCTCAAATTATCTCGGAGGATCAAACTGGTTTTATTAAAAATCGCTATTCTTTTTTCAATATTAGATTATTTACTATTGTTTATACTCCTTCACGTAGCACCACAGAATGTGTCATTTCATTAGATGCGGAGAAAGCATTTGATAGAGTTGAATGGCCAAATTTATTTACTGTGCTTGAGAAGTTTAATTTTAGTCCGACATTTATATCCTGGATTAAATTGATATATCATACTCCAGTAGCCTCGGTTTTTACTAATAATCAAAGAACTCCCTTTTTTCATTCATTTCCGGGTACCATGGAAGGCTGTCCGTTATTATTTGATATTGCTCTGGAACCTTTGGCAATCGCTATTAGAGAATCACCTAACATTTTTGGCATTACTGGCGGGATAGATATACATAAGTTATCATTATACACAGATGATTTGTTATTATACATTTCTGATCCTGAGAAATCCATTCCTGCAGTTATAACATTATTGGCTCAGTTTAGTAATTTTTCTGGGTATAAATTGAATCTTATTAAGAGTGAATTGTTTCCCTTAAATAGACAGGTTCCAATTTATGGAAATTTACCTTTTAAATTAGTTAATGACTTTTTTATATACTTAGGGATTAAAATTACAGAACATCATAAGGAGTTATTCAAAGTTAATTTCTTACCCTTAATTGATCAGATAAATGTTTGTATACTAAATGGTCACCATTGTCTTTATCTCTGATAGGTCAGATTAATGCTATTAAGATGATTATTTTACCCAAGTTTTTATATATATTTTAAGCGGTACCAATTTTTATTCCAAAATCCTTTTTTGACAATGTTGATTCAAAAATTTCCGCATATATATGGCAGAATAAAAATCCTAGATTGGGTAAAAGATATTTACAGAAGTCAAAGAAGGAAGGTAGATTGGCATTGCCTAATTTTAGATTTTATTATTGGGCAATTAATATTCGATATTTGAAATGTTGGTTAAGGGATTTGGATTTATCTCCTAGCCCTCATTGGGTAAATCTGGAAACTAAATCTGTACAAGGATTTTCATTGTGTTCTATTTTAGGGACTTCTCTTCCCTTTGTTCTTTCTAAATTGCATAAATGAATTGACAATCCGATAGTTAAACACACTTTACGTATATGGTTTCAATATCGGAAATAAGTTTGTTTTAGCAATTTCTATTGTATCCAATTTCTTTTTTCATCCCTCTATTATGGACCAAGCTTATTCAGCTTGGAAGACTAAAGGTATACTACGATTTTCTGAATTAGTTTTGGATAATTGTTTTACATCTTTTGAACAATTATCTAATAAATATAATTTGCCTAGATCTCATTTTTTTTTAGATATTTACAGATTAGGAATTTTTTTAAACACTGTACTTCCTACCTTTCCAAATCTTGTTTCTTCGGGTATTTTGGAGAAATTGTTAGAACTAAATCCTTTTCAGAAAGGAGTAATATCAAATGTTTACAATATAATTATGACAATACATTCAGAGGCCTTTTATAAGATTAGGAATGAGAACTTAACCTTACTATCCCTATTGAGAATTGGGATAAATTTCTTCAATTAGTTAATTTATCCTCTATATGTGCTAAACAGTTTAAAGTAGTGCACAGGGCTCATATGTTCAAGGATAAATTGGCTCGTTTTTATTCCCATATAAATCCTATATGTGACAGATGTCATTCTGAGATAGCTTCTTTAACTCATATGTTTTGGTCTTGCCTGCTTTTGAAAAAATATTGGAAAGACATTTTCGATATTATTTCCACGGTATTGAACATTGATTTACAACCTCAGCCTATTACTACAATCTTTGGTTTACCAATGATAGAGTCAATTCATTTATCTTCTTCTGCTTGTCAGATGATTGCATTTCTTACATTAATGGCTAGAAGATCTATTTTGTTGAATTGGAAAGAAATTAAACCCCCTACCATATTTCATTGGTTTTCTCAAACTATGTTATGTCTAAATTTGGTAAATATTAGAAGTGTCATATATGACCCTTCTATTAAATTTGAAAAGACTTGGAAGCTATTTATTCAATATTTTCACATGATGTAATTCGACCCTGTTCCAATCTTATTTGTTTTTCCGGTTTTGATTATATGTATGTTGAGATATGAGTTGGGAACACTGATGATTCTTTGTCTTTTTATAGATTCTATAAACAACCCATTTTTTTTCTTTTTCCTTCCCTTTTTTCCTTTTTCTCTTTATTAGTTAGCAGTTAGTTTGTTAGAATAGTTTTTCTTAGGGCAATAATTTTTTTTTTCTCTTTTTCTCTTTTCTGTTTTTTTCAACATGATATACCTAGTTTGTTTTTGTTGTTTCATTTATATGATAGTTGTATCATTCATGATTTGGGAAGACTTAACTATATTGTACTTATTGCTTGTGTACCCTTTTATGTTCATTTTAATTTTGTAATTTTGTAATCCCAATAACTATGTATTAATCTTATCATGTTGATATTAATAAAAAGATTGAAAAAGAAAGAAAGGAATGGCTAGGATAAAGGGAATATCTCTTACTCAGTGAGGCAGGGTTGTGCAGATGATCTCAAAGTTTACAGTACATGTCCTTTGGCCTATGATTTTGTACCAACTCTAAGATCTAAAAAGCAGTTCCTGAATCGCTGAGTGTGTGCCTTCTGTACCTCCTACCTGATGGTAACAGTGAGAAAAGGGCATGCCCTGGGTGCTGGAGGTCCCTAAAAATGGATGTTGCTCTGAGAAACCACTCCCTGAAGATGTCCTGGGTATTTTGTAGGCTAGTACCCAAGATAGAGCTGACTAGATTTATATTTATATCTCTCTGCAGCTTTTTTCAGTCCTGTGCAGTAGCCACCCTGCCTCCCTCATACCAGTGATGCAGCCTATCAGAATGCAAGTTTTTGAGTGTATTTGTTGACATGCCAAATCTCTTCAAGTTCCTAAAGAAGTATAGCCGCTGTCTTGCCTTTTTTATAATTGCATCAATATGTTGGGACTGGGTTAGATCCTCAAAGATCTTGAGACCCAGGAACTTGAAGCTGAAGTTCTCCACTTCTGATCCCTCTAAGAGGATTGGTATGTGTTCCTTCGTCTTACCCATCCTGAAGTCCACAATCAGCTCTTTCGTCTTATTGACATTGAGTGCCAAGTTGTTGCTGCGGCACCACTCCAGTACACCCTCTCATCACCACCTGAGATCCTACCAACAATGGTTGCATCGTCAGCAAATTTATAGATGGTATTTGAGCTATGCCTAGCCACACAGACATGTGTATATAGAGAGTACAGCGCTGGGCTAAGCACACATCCAAGGTGCACCAGTGTTGATTGCCAGCAAAGAGAATACGTTATCACCAATCTGCACAGTTTGTAGTCTTCCAGTTAGGAAGTCGAGGATCCACTTGCAGAAGGAGGTACAGAGGCCCAAGTTCTGCAATTTCTCAATCAGGATTGTGGGAATTGTGGTATTAAATGTTGAGCTATAGTCGGATGAACAGCATCCTGACATAGGTGTTTGTGCTGTCCAGGTGGTCTAAAGCCATGTGGAGAGCCAGTGAGATTGCGTCTGCCATTGACCTATTGTGGCGATAGGTAAATTGCAATAGGTCCAGGTCCTTGCTGAGGCAGGAGTTCAGTCTAGTCATGACCAACCTCTCAAAGCATTTTATCACTGTAGTTGTGAGTGCTAGCGGGTGATAAGTCATTAAGGCATTATTCTTCTTCTTAGGTACTGGTATAATTGTTGCCTTTTTGAAGCAAGTGGGAACTTCTGCCCATAGCAGTGAGAGGTTGAAAATGTCCTTGAATACTAACGCTAGTTGGTTGGCACAAGTTTTCAGAGCCTTACCAGGTACTCCATCGGGACCCTCTGCCTTGCGAGGGTTCACTCTCTTTAAAGACAGCCTAACATTGACCTCTGAGACAGAGATCACAGGGCCATCAGGTGCAGGAGGGATCTTCACAGCTGTAGATATATTCTCCCTTTCGAAGTGGGCATAAGAGGGATTGAGTTCAACTGGTAGTGAAGCATCTCTGCCATTCATGCTATTGGGTTTTGCTTTGTAGGAAGTAATGTCTTGCAAACCCTGCCAGAGCTGCTGTGCATCCAAAGCTGCCTCCAACCTCATTCAAAATTGTCTCTTCGCCTTTGAAATAGCCCTCTGCAAATCATACCCAGTTTTCTGGTACAGGCCTGGATCGCCAAACTTGAATGTCACAGAACTAGCCTTCAGCAGATTATGTACCTCCTGGTATGACCACGGCTTTTGGTCTTGAAATGTACAGTAAGTCTTTGTAGGCACACACTCATCCAGACAGGTTTTAATTAAGTCAGTAACAACTGCAGCATACTCATCCAGGTTTGAAGATGAATCCCAGAATACAGTCCAGTCCACTGATTCAAAGGAGTCCTGTAGGAGCACAGGAGTCCTGTGCTTCCCTTGTCCATACCTTCTTGGTCCTCACTACTGATGCTGCGGTCTTCAGCCTCTGCCTATATTCAGAGAGTAGAAGTACAGCCAGGTGATCAGACTTCCTGGTGTGGAATAGTACGGTAAGCATTCTTGATGGTGGGGTAGCAATGGTCCAGTGTGTTGTTTCCTCTGGTATTGCAAGTGATCTGTTGATGGTAATTGCTTAGTGATTTTTTTTTTCAGACTGGCCTGGTTGTAATCTCCCAAAATGACGGTGAAGGCGTTAAGATGTGCTGTTTCATGCATATTAGTCCCATTGCTCAGATCATCTAAAGCCTGATTGACATTAGCCTGAGGTGGAATGTATACTGCTACCAGATTTCCAGCATCTGCAGATTTGCTCATCTTTGTGTTACATTCACTGATCATTTTCACTCATTTCTGTCTTGATTTTGGATTTTCAGCATCTGAAATGTTCAGATTTCAAAATCAGCTGCTTTTTCATAGGGATGTTAATGATTGAATAATGCTCAGTTCCATTTACCTCCCCAAAATAAAAGTAACTTACAGCTGCATGTAGGGTAGCATTAGCAGAGAAGTAAACTCCAGGGATTCAGAATGCAGACACAAAATGCTAGAGGAATTCTACAGGTCTGGCAGCATTCATTAAAGTTTATATACATTTTGGACCAAGACTCTTCATCAGGACACAGAAGAATTTAGCAGAGGAGTGGCAACTTGTTTTCATTACATAAAATGGCAAGATCTTGTATTTCTCACAGTGACAATCTGGATCACCACCACTGAGCAGAAACTTGATTGGATCAGCTTTAGAAATCCTGTGGACAGAGAGCAAATCCAGTGCTGAATGTCATTCCTACTCCCCCAAGAAACTGTGCCATTCAGAAAGTCCTAACCAGGAGTGTTGTGGAATATTCTGTTCAACCGGAGGCAGCAGGTGATAACTGAAGGATTGCTTAACTGACATTCATTTACCACCTGAAACATTTGCTCCATCATAGTGTATCATTCACAGGATGCTCTGAACAACTTGCCAAGGCTTCTTCCATGTTGGGTACATGGGACCAGCACCTTCAAGTTGCCCTCCAACTCACACAGCATACTGTTTCAGAAATTGTCTCTCTAACCACAGGGACTGTAACAGCTTAGGATAACAGCTGAGGTTTCCAGCTATTTACCAAGGACAGGTGGCCAAGGTATAAGGAGGTGAGTGTGGTAAGCTACCAGTGATCATCTCGAGTGGAAAAGTTTGGGAATGCCTGCACCAGCAGTGCAGCCTTTGATTGGCTGTGAAGAAGCATATTTTTAGTTCAACATGCCCAGCCAGAGGTGAGCCCTATCCTCCAAAAATTCTGATGACACTGACCACCAACAGTAGGTATGTAAAGGTTCAACAGTGATATTACCAACACCATAGAAAATTCTCCAAAAGGGACAAAAAGGGACAAGTGATCTAGCATTAGCTTCCCACTTGAGCCAAGCTCCCTAACAATGATGCCCTGATTACTACCTACTGGCTACATTGCTCACAAGCCTGATACCAAACTCTCTGTTCTATGCTGTCACAGAAAGGTATTACACAACAGACAGAAATAAAATATTCAAAGCTGTGGCTTAAAGCCTCCTTAAAAATGTAATATTCAAGCAGACTTCTGAAAAAAAAACCAAAAGAAACTATTTCTAATAGTGTGTCATTAGAAATATACGATCATAACATATAGGAGAATTAGGCCATTTGGCCCATCAAGTCTGCTTCACTATTTCATCATAGCTGATCCAATTTTCCTCTCAGTCCCAATCTCCTGATTTCTCTCCGTATCCCTTCATGCCCTGACCATTCATGAAACTATCAACCTCTACCTTAAATATATATACAGACTTGACTTCACAGCTGCCTGTAACAAAGAATTCCACATATTCACCACTCTCTTGTTAAAGAAATTCCTCCACATCTCCATTCTTAAAGGACACCCCTCTATTCTGAGGCTGTGTCCTCTGGTCTTAGACTCTCCCACGAAAGGAAACATCCTCTCCATATCCACACTATTATGGCCTTTTACCATTCAATTGGTTTCAACGAGGTCACCTCTGATTCTTCTG
Organism: Hypanus sabinus; assembly: GCF_030144855.1. NCBI lineage: Eukaryota > Metazoa > Chordata > Chondrichthyes > Myliobatiformes > Dasyatidae > Hypanus > Hypanus sabinus. Next base: position 13,978,756 of record NC_082722.1, on the reverse strand, counting down.
AATTCTAGTGAATACAGGCCCAGAGCCATCAAACGCTCTTCATACAAGAGCCATTCAATCCTAGAATCATTGGAATCCAAATAATATGAAAAGCTATAAGTTCAGATACTGGAAATCTGAAATTAAAATGGAAAATGGAAAATTCAACAAGTCAGGCAAATTGTATAGAGGTGGGGGTGAAAGACAGTTAACATTTTTGGTTGATAACCTTTCAACTGATGAACTTTTATGCAGGACTGCAGCATCAAATACTTACATGTCACCCATCAGACGTGCATCTTCTGCCCGAATCAACAAGCTACGGACCAGGTTAGAGTGATCGGCCATCTCGGCAGTGAGTTTTTGATGCACAGAATGATAACCATCCACCTGTTCGAAATGAAGCAGTTCAAATCAGCATATCTGTGCAAACAAACATTCAATAGGATTTACTACTGCAATGAGATACAATTTGATTAGAAATGATGCATCTCTACTACAAGAAAAACATTGAATTAAAATTAAAACTATCAAACACTGATTCCCCCTTTCTCAATTGGCATTTAATGTCTGTCTGGTTGATCAGTATTATGTGCACACATAATGAATTTTACTGTTGTGTATGATATTGCAGAAAAAAATAATCTTCATAATCTGTCTAAAGTGAAAATAAAATCAAAAAATGCAAGTGCGAATTAATGTAAAACATGACAGTCAGCACGGGAGAAGCAGAGTCATCAGCAAGCAAAGTGAAAACAGTGTTCCTACAGTGCATGATCACAGCTCTGGGATGGAGTCAGTGTGTTCGGGATTGAGGGAGGAAGAGGTGTTAGAAAATGAAAACAGTGGATAAATGTAATAGGAAAACATTAAAACAAAGCAAATGTTAATAAATTTCAGATACACCAAAAAATGAAACAAAATCCTGGTAATGCTCAGCAGGTTAGGCAGTAGCTGTGGAGCAAGAAATAGTTATCATTTCCGGTTGGAATGATCCAAGGTAATCTTTAATTTCTCACTTGCCATTTGGGACCACTTGTACTCTTGAGCTTTAAGAGTATATATATTTGTCAAGAACTATGCATTTCTTCATTAAAATATCTCCATAATGTAATTAGATTGTACCTTTTTATTTTGGTTCGTGCCATTTCTGTATGAATACAACCATTCAGCTGAACAGCCTTCAATTTTATCTGTTCATCTTTTTTTTCTTACCCTGGTTCGAACCAGAGGCATATTACCATTTTTATAAATTCTCTCCCTTGTTGATCTTCTTCTGATTATTCTTATTTATTTTACTATCCTACAGCTTATCCTTTCTCATTAACTTTCTTAAATTCCCTTAAGCTGAACACACCCCTTCAGATGCATAGATAATGGCTTAATTTACAGACAAAGTCATTTGATTTGCAAGAAACAGCTTGTTTAAGGAAAGCCATCCCAATGGAGCAGATCCCTTTTCCTACAGTATTGGTGCCTGCCTGTGCCATGTGAGTTGATATTGTTCTATCCCACGGCAATCTCTAACTCCTAGTCTATTTAGCACAGGGGTCACTGTGGACTGGTTTAATATTGACAATATTCTTGTGGACCAGCTGACCGGGGGGGGGGGGGGGGGGGGGGGGGGGGGGGGGTGTTAATCACGACCGGAATACAGTGATACTTGAAGTGGGCTCCTTATGTCCAGTCTATTCTGCAATTTAGTTTTTGTGGCTATCAGCACTTGCTTCTGTTCCACATGCTCACGTTTTTTTCCGCTGAAAAAATTCAACAGGTTTGTCTTTCAGTGCAGGGTGCTTGGACTCAGTACCAAAGCAGTTTTGAGGGTTTCATTGCCTCACTAGACAGCCTCCGGGCCCAAATTATAGCCTCCCACCCGCCCACTGCCTTGGCCAGGTGCAGCTGGTCGTGGGTGGGGTGAGAGGACAAGGTAAGGGCCAGAGGTCCCTGTGTTGGGGCCATGGCAGTCACAGTCCGAAGAGAGCAACCAACCGAGCGAGGAGTGCAACAGGGTGTGCACCCGCACCCCCCCCCCCCCCCCGCCCCGTAGGTAGGTAGGATCCATCGGCCAACAAAAGTTTGGCTAGAGGGATGACTTTCAGTAGATCGCAGCGAGGTAGCTGCTCTGCCAATTGCAAAACCCAGAGCCCGAATTATGTCATCTGCGAATATTTTAGCATCGGGTTCCCCGCGAACATTGTGTGCTAAACAGGCTTGGAGGCGGCGCCCATCTGTCCGCGCTCCAAGCCAGTAGCAACAGCATTTCTCACCGGCCGGTTACCCAAGGCCAACCAGTGATCCCTGGCAACTGATGCAACTGATGACCTCGCGTGTGTTCAAGTTCAACAGTGGGCATGACAGGGAATGAGGAAAGGTGCAGCTGACTCATATTGTTTCATATCGCCAAATCATATGGTTTCCTCGCGGCCCGGTAGCACATGCTTTGCAGCCCAGTGGTTGGGGACCACTGATCTAGCATATATATTGCTTTCCATTGATGCTGCCTGACTTGCTGAGCTTCTCAGGCGTTTTGAGTGCATTTCAATCTCTCTTCCTGTTGGGTACAGTCTTTCACTGATTCTATTGTGTTACGCCTGCAAGAAAATGAATTTGATGGTTATATATGGTGACAGAAACAATATGTACTGTGCTAATAAATTTACTTTGAACTGTGAACAAAAGACAACAGAATAATGAATGCTGGAGAGTGAAAAAGAAAGATCTTCTGATGCTGTTAGTCTGAAAAACAGTAGGTCAGGCAGCATCTATGAAAAGAATATGAGTCAGCATTTCAAATCAACGTTTCATTAACAGAAGTGAAAAAACAAGTACAGGTAGTCCCCGAGATACGAATGTCCAACTTACGGACAACTCGTACTTACGAACCGAGGAAGGAGAACGTCGTCTGCCATTTTAAGTCGGATCGCGACGCCGTCTGCCATTTTAAGTCATTGCCGTTGACACTGTGCTGGGTGTTTAACTTTGTATTTGGCTTAAATTTTTCTTAGTAAGATTCACCCTGACCCTGCCCCCACTTCCGGTCAGCTGGTGGCGCCATGAGATCAGCGCCAGGCTCAAGAGGTTCCTGAGTTTGATTTAGTGACAGACTGCTCCCGTGCCGGTTTGATGTCGATCCAGTGACTCCGGTACCATCCATGCCAGGATGAGGTCGAGCTCACAACTCAACCTCATAAAAAAAAACACTGCCACCTCCAGTTTAAATTCCCATGCGGAATATTGTGGAGGATCAAATTCCCAAACACAGCACAGCCCCCACTTGTCCAATTTAGCCTGTCTCAGTGCGGTGGAGTTTCCGACCCGGGAAATTTAGTGCGGTGGTCCTTAGGACCCAGCGGACCTTGGGAGCTGGCGCTGCTAGGGACCCGCTGCCCGCAGCGTTTCTGTTCCATTGACGGGAAGCAATCGCGATTGAAAAGAAGGTGAAAATAATAAAGCATTTGGAAAGAGGTGAAATGCCATCGGTCATTGGAAAAGTGACCACTTTTTAAGAAAGGAGGGAGGGAGAAAACAGAGAACTATCGACCTGTCAGCCTGACATCGGTGGTGGGGAAGACGCTAGAGTCCATTATTAAGGATGAAATAGTGGCATATCTAGATAGCAGTGATAGGATTGAGCCGAGCCAGCATGGATTTACCAAGGGTAAGTCATGCTTGACTAATCTGTTGGAGTTTTTCGAGGATGTAACCAGGAAGTTAGACGGGGGAGATCCAGTGGATGTAGTGTACTCGATTTTCAGAAGGCATTTTATAAGGTCCCACATTGGAGATTGGTGGGTAAAATCAGAGCTCGTGGCATTGGGGGAAGACATTGACATGGATAGAAAACTGGTTGGCAGATAGAAAGCAAAGGGTAGCGGTCAATGGGTGTTTCTCGGAATGGTAGGTGGTGACTAGTGGGGTGCCACAGGGCTCGGTATTGGGACCACAGCTGTTTACAATTTACATCAACAATTTAGATGAAGGCATTGAGAATAACATCAGCAAATTTGCTGATGGTACTAAGCTGGGTGGCAGTGTGACATGTGATGAGGATGTTAGGAGAATTCAGGGTGACTTGGATAGGCTGGGTGAGTGGGCAGATACTTGGCAGATGACGTTTAATGTGAATAAGTGTGAGGTTATCCACTTTGGGAGTAAGAACAGGAAGGCAGATTATTACCTGAACAGTGTAGAGTTAGGTAAGGGAGAAATACAAAGAGATCTAGGAGTCCTTGTTCCTCAGTCACTGAATGTGAATGAGCAAGTGCAGCAGGCAGTGAAGAAGGCTAATGGAATGTTGGCCTTTATTACAAAGGGAATTGAGTACAAGAGCAAGGAAATCCTCTTGCATTTGTACAGAGCCCTGGTGAGACCACACCTGGAATACTGTATACAGTTTTGGTCTCCAGGGTTAAGGAAGGACATCCCGGCTGTAGAGGAAGTGCAGCGTAGATTCACGAGGTTAATTCCTGGGATGTCTGGACTGTCTTACGCAGAGAGGTTAGAGAAACTGGGCTTGTACACGCTGGAATTAAGGAGATTGAGAGGGGATCTGATTGAAACATATAAGATTATTAAGGGATTGGACAAGATAGAGGCAGGAAATATGTTCCAGATGCTGGGAGAGTCCAGTACCAGAGGGCATGGTTTGAGAATAAGGGGTAGGTCATTTAGGACAGAGTTAAGGAAAAACTACTTCTCCCAGAGAGTTGTGGGGGTCTGGAATGCACTGCCTCGGAAGGTAGTGGAGGCCAATTCTCTGGATGCTTTCAAGAAGGAGCTAGATAGGTATCTTACGGATAGGGGAATCAAGGGATATGGGGACAAGGCAGGAACCGGGTATTGATAGTAGATGATCAGCCAAGATCTCAAAATGGCGGTGCAGGCTCAAAGGGCCGAATGGTCTACTTCTGCACCTATTGTCTAAAAGTGTTAGGCTACAGTCGATCAACGATTTGAATAATTTTAAAGGATAACCGATAAAGTGAGAATAATAGAACATGTGAAAGGCCCTGCCCCGATGAAAGCTACAATTATTGCTAAGCAACGCAGTGGTTTAATTATTGGAATACATATGTTTCTTAAGTGTTTTATATGCATGGAAAGGTAAAATATATACCATATGCTAAGACAAATGTTTGACTAACTGACGCTAAATAATACCGGATGTACTTGCTCCGACTTATGTAGAAATCCGACTTAAAGACAGAGTCAGGAATGGAACTCATATGTAACCCGGGGACTGCCTATACAGTAAGTGTTTAAATTGCAGAGGAGGAGGAGAGGTGGAGAGTACTGTAGGAGCATCTGAAACAAGTTGAGGATCGAGAGAGAATAACAAACATGGCAGTAGTGTCACTGGGAATGAATGGTGAAGGCTTATTAATCTCATTGGTCTGTATAGTGACATTTCACTCATTGGCTACTTTGTTAGATACACCTGTATACCTGCTCATTTATGTAAATATCCATAGCCAATCATGTGGCCGCAACTCAATGCATAAAAGCATACAGATATGGACAAAAGATTCAGTTGTTGTTCAGACCAAGCATCAGAATGGGGGAGAAATGTTATGGAGGTGACTTTGAAGTGGAATAATTGTTAGTGCAGACAGGGTAGTATGAGTATCTCAGAAACTGCTGACCTCCAGGGTTTTTGCACACAGCAGTCGCTAGAGTTTACAGAGTGGGGGAAAATACATCTGGTGAGCAAAAATGCCTCAATGAGAGAGGTCAGAGAAGAATGGTTCAAGGTGACAGAAAAGTGACAGTAACTGAAGTAACCAACCCTTTTACAACAGCGGTGTGCAGAAGAGACTCTCTGAACACACAACACATTGAACCTCAATGGGCTACAGCAGCAGAAGAGCACGTGGGGTTGAAAGGTGTACTAATATAGTGTAGAAACTGATGACAATAGCATTGCACTGACTTTGTTTTTGTTTACAAATTTTCTTGCTGCAGTGCAGCACCTCACTTCCAAAAAACATCCAAGGGAGTGTAGTCAATCTTTAGAAATCACAGGAATCTACTGAACCTTTGATGATACCTTTCAAAGCCATAATGATTCCAAACCAAGGTCACCCTAATCTCTGTGGTTGAGCTGCAATATACATTTGCACACACTAGCAGGCTGAGCTCCAACTCATTCATTGATGCACAAGAAAATGGGTCTTACAGTCAGTATTATTCAACAATTCTCCATTCCCAACCTGTCACTATTATAAAATATTAGCAATCCCAAACAATAGTGATTTTCAGCATGGAGGAGAGCTTGAGCAGGTACCTCGAAAAATGAGATACAACCTGATCAAAATAAAGTAAGTATGACTGTAGGATGGAGTGAGAGGGGAGTTGCTGAAGACTGATTGCCTGGTAACCTGACCTGAAGAATATTTCTAGAATTTTCTGCTTTTATCTGTAAGATAGAAAATACCTTTGTAAAGCCATAGAGATGATACCCAATATATGTATTTCTTCTGCAGAAAAACAAACACACTATGGCTGTGATTTCTACAGACCTCCAGCTCAGATTACTATTACTAACAGCAGGAGAAAGAAACACCTGTTTTATTAATTCTAACATATTTTGGTTCCCTCCAGGAGTCTCATACTTTGAATAGAAATGAAATAAACTTTCATGGCCATGTTAATGAACTGACTCATGGTTCAAATACTGATAACTGGTGTACATAATTGTGAGACTTGCTAGATGAGCAATACACATACCTGGACTAGCACCTGGTGGAGTTCTTCAAAGTAGGCAGGGAAGTCTGCTTCTACTTGAAGGTCTTCAATAGCTAGAAATGACGTCAAAGACTGGATTATTTCACCAGCAAGGTCAATATCTTCTGTTCTAATGGCAACCTGTAGGAAAAATTAACTACAGAAGTGATCAAAAACATAACAGCAGGGAAATCCTTTTACAACAGGCTTTATTTATGAGACTAAGGAAATAATCATATAACCATATAAAAATTACAGCACGGAAACAGGTCATCTCGGCACTTCTAGTCCATGCCGAACGCTTGCTCTCACCTAGTCCCACCTACCTGCACTCAGCCTATAACCCTCCATTCCTTTCCTGTTCATATACATATCCAACTTTACTTTAAATGACAGAATCGAACCTGCCTCTACCACTTCTACTGGAAGCTCGTTCTGCACAGCTACCACTCTCTGAGTAAAGAAGTGCCCCCTCGTGTTACACCTAAACTTTTGCCTCTTAACTCTCAACTCATGTCCTCTTGTTTGAATCTCCCCTACTCTCAATGGGAAAAGCCTATCCACGTCAACTCTATCTATCCCCCTCATAATTTTAAATACCTCTACCAAGTCCCCCCTCAACCTTCTACGCTCCAAAGAATAAAGAACAAACTTGTTCAACCTTTCTCTGTAACTTAGGTGCTGAAACCCAGGTAACATTCTAGTAAATCTCCTCTGTACTCTCTCTATTTTGTTGACATCTTTCCTATAATTCGGTGACCAGAACTGTACACAATACTCCAAATTTGGCATCACCAATGCCTTGTACAATTTTAACATTACATCCCAACTCTTATACTCAATGTTCTGATTTATAAAGGCCAGCATACTAAAAGCTTTCTTCACCACCCTATCCACATGAGATTTCACTTTAAGAGAATTTTGATTATTCCTACCAAAATGTAGTACCTCACACATTACCAGCATTAAACTCCATCTGCTATCTTTCAGCCCACTCTTCTAACTGGCCTTAATCTCTCTGCAAGCTTTGTAAATCTATTTCATTATCCGCAACACCACCTATCTTAGTATCATCTGCATACTTACTAATCCAATTTACCACCCCATCATCCAGATCATTAATGTATATGACAAACAACACTGGACCCAGTACAGATCCCTGAGGCACACCACTAGTCAGCGGCCTCCAACCTGACAAACAGTTATCCACCACTATTCTCTGGCATCTCCTATCCAGCTACTGTTGAATCCATTTACTACTTCAATATTAATACCTAACGATTGAACCTTCCTAACTAACCTTCTGTGTGGAACCTTGTCAAAGGCCTTGTCCATGTAGACAACATCCACTGCTTTACCCTCAACTTTCCTAGTAACCTCTTCAAAAAATTCAATAAGATTTGTCAAACATGACCTTCCACTCACAAATCCATGTTGACTGTTCTTAATCAGACCCTGTCTATCATATATACCATCTCTAAGAATATTTTCCATTAATTTACCCACCACAGACGTCAAATTGCTAGATTTACTCTTGAAACCCTTTTTAAACAGTGGAACCACATAAGCAATACACCAATCCTCCGGCACCATCCACGCTTCTAATGACATGTGAAATACTTCTGAAAGAGCCCCTGCTATTTCTACACTAACTTCCCTCAAGGTCCTAGGGAATATCCTGTCAGGACCTGGAGACTTATCCACTTTTATATTCTTTAAAAGCGCCAGTATTTCCTCTTCTTTAATCATCATAGTTTCCATAACTACCTTACTTGTTTCCCTTACCTTACACAATTCAATATCCTTCTCCTTAGTGAATACCGATGAAAAGAAATTATTCAAAATCTCCCCCATCTCTTTTGGCTCTGCACATAGCTGTCCACTCTGAGTGTCTGATTGTCAATTTTATCCCTCATTACCCTTTTGCTATTAACATAACCGTAGAAACTCTTTGGATTTATTTTCACCTTACTTGCCAAAGCAACCTCACATCTTCTTTTATCTTTTTAATTACTTTAAGATTCTTTTTACATTCTTTATATTCCTCAAGTGCCTCATTTACTCCACACTGCCTATATTTATTATAGATCTCTCTCTTTTTCTGAACCAAGTTTCCAATATCCCTTGAAAACCATGGCTCTCTCAAACTTTTAACCTTTCCTTTCAACCTAACAGGAACATAAAGATTCTGTACCCTCAAAATTTCACCTTTAAACAACCTCTATTTCTCTATTACATCCTTCATATAAGACAAATTGGCCCAATCCACTCCTTCTAAATTTTTTCACGATCTCCTCAAAGCTAGCCTTTCTCCAATCAAAAATCTCAACCCTGGGTCCAGTGTTATCCTTCTCCATAATTATATTGAAACTAATGGCATTGTGATCACTGGACCTGAAGTGCTCCCCAACACATACCTCCATCACCTGACCTATCTCATTCCCTAACAGGAGATCCAACACTGCCCCTTCTCTAGTTGGTACCTCTATGTATTGCTGCAAAAAACTATCCTGCACACATTTTACAAGCTCCAAACCATCCAGCCCTTTTACAGAATGGGCCTCCCAGTCTATGTGTGGAAAATTAAAATCTCCCACAATCACAACCTTGTGCTTACTACAAATATCTGCTATCTCCTTACAAATTTGCTCCTCCAATTCTCGCTCTCCATTAGGAGGTTTATAATACATCCCTATAAGTGTTACTACACCTTTCCCATTCCTCAATTCCACCTAGATGAGCCCTCTAATCTATCCTGCCAAAGCACAGCTGTAATATTTTCTCTGACAAGCAATGCAACACCTCCCCCTCTTGCCTCTCCAATTCTATCACACCTGAAGCAACAAAATCCAGGAATATTTAGTTGCCAATCACACTCCTCCTGCAACCATGTTTCACTAATAGCTACAACATCATACTTCCAGGTATCAATCCATGCTCAAAGCTCATCCACCTTTCTTACAGTGCTCCTAGCATTAAAATAGATGCATTTAAGAAACTCTCCACCTCTTACTCTCTGTTTATCCCTAACAATGCAAACAACTTTATTATCTTTTTCTTCCTTCTCCCCTACATCTTTGGTCTGAGCGCTCACCTTCTCTGTCACTGCCTCACACTCTGTCTACTAGCTTTCTCTATTTGTGAATTAACCTCCTCTCTCCTAGTCTCTTCAATTTGATTCCCACCCCCCAACCATTCTAGTTTAAAGTTTCCCTGGTAGCCTTCTCAAATCTCCCCACCAGGATATTGGTCCCCCTAGGATTCAAGTGCAACCTGTCCTTTTTGTACAGGTTTCACCTGCCCCAAAAGAGGTCCCAATGATCCAGAAACTTGAATCCCTACCCCCTGCTCGAATCCCTTAGCCACGCATTTATCCTCCACCTCATTCCATTTCTACTCTCACTGTCGCGTGGCACAGGCGGTAATCACGAGATTACTACCTTTGCGGTCCTTCTTAACTCCCATCCTAACTCCCTATATCCTCCTTTCAGGACCTCTTCCTTTTTCCTCCCTATGTCATTGGTACCTGTATGTACCATGACCTCTGGCTCCTCACCCTCAAACTTCAGGATATCTTGGACGCGATCAGAAACATCCCAGACCCTGGCACCAGGGAGGTAAACTACCATCCGGGTCTCCTGACTGCATGCACAGAATCGCCTATCTGACCCCCTTACTATAGAGTCCCCTATTAGTATTGCCTTCCTCTTCCTTTCACTACCCTTCTGAGCTACAAGGCCAGACTGTGCCGGAGGCACGGCCACTGTTGCTTCCCCCAGGTAGATTGTCCCCCACAACAGTACTCAAACAGGAGTACTTATTGTCAAGGGGTACAGCCACTGGGGTACTCTCTAGTACCTGACACTTCCCCTTCCCTCTCCTAACCGTGACCCACTTGTCTGCTTCCCGTGGCCCCGGAGTGACCACCTGCCTGTAACTCCTATCAACTTCTCACTCTCCCTGACCAGACGAAGGTTATCAAGCTGCAGCTCCAGTTCCCTAACACGGTCCCTTAGGAGCTGCAGCTCCAGTTCCCTAACACGGTCCCTTAGGAGCTGCAGCTCGGTGCACCTGGCACAGATATGGACGTCCAGGAGGCTAGGAGACTCCAGGACCTCCCACATCCGACACTGAGGACAACAATCTGCTCTCACACTCATACTTCCCCCTTTCCTCAAATAACAGGAAAAACTGAAACCTAAACTTGCCTTGCCAGTTTCCGCCTAAGCCCGTTCAGCCCAAGCCCTTAAACCTTCACTCTGCTCCCGGCTTACTCTGCTGCCTGCAAACAATGCTAGCTGGATTCATAGAATTCTAGTGAAATAATTCCTTGCTGAGTACATTTGAGATTAATTCAATTGTGTTCTGCTTGGAGGTGTTGCCCGAGGAAGTGTCAGTTGAGTGGTGTTTAGAATAATGAAATGTAATCTCATCACAATACATCTGACTCTGAGGTGAATTGACTGGGTAGATGCTGAAAGACTGCTTGCCTCCAGGTTCTAGATTCTGGAGGCAGAAGCACCTCTCAAGATAAAAAAGACTATCATGAAGTGAAATTTATTCACAGATCCTATATTAAGACGATTGATTTATGGAATAAGGTATGAGATAAAGAAATCTTTATTAGCAACAAGAACTTTAATCCAAAATAGGCTTATTCCTTTTACAATGGACAATAAACTTTTACATAATTGGTTCCAAAAGGGGATTAAATATATAGGTGATTGTTTCGAAGGAGGTATATTGATGTCGTTTGATCAATTAAAAAATAAATATAAAATATCAAATAACACTCTTTTCTGTTATTTTCAAATAAGAGCCTATTTATGAGAAAAGCTGGGACAAACAATGTTGATGCCAAAACCTAGTGAAATAGAAATATTGATTCAGAAAGGAAGAATTAAAAAATTTACATCTTGTATGTATAATTTGATTCAAAAGCAAATAATTAAATTAGGAATTCATAAATCAAGACAAAAATGGGAATTTGATTTGAATGTTAAAATTGATGGGAAAAACTGGTCAAGATTATGTTTTGATAGTATGAGAAATACAATAAATGTTCGACTTAGATTAATACAATATAATTTTTTACATCAATTATATATAACACCACAGAAAATAAATAGATTAAATTCAAATATGTCTGACCAATATTTTCGATGTAATCAAGAAATTGGTACCTTTTTACATTCTACTTGGTCTTGTTTTAAAATTCAACCATTTTGGATAAATTTAAGACTTTTATTGGAACAAATTACTGGAGTACAACTTCCACATAGTCCACTATTATTTTTATTAGGAGACACTGAAGGGACAATACCGAAACTTAAATTGAACAAGTATCAGAAAAAATTTATAAAAATTGCATTGGCAGTAGCCAAAAAAGTTATCGCAGTTAGTTGGAAATCTGATTCATATTTAACTATGGATCGTTGGAATAATGAAATACATAGTTGTATTCCATTTGAAAAAATTATGTATAATTTAAGAAATGAATATGATATATTTTTGAAAATTTGGCTCCCATACTTACAAAAGATAGGATTAAATACATAGGTCCTTTGAAGATAAAATTATAGTAATTGGGGAAAGTAAAAAATAAATATCAAAATTATTTTGAACTCCATGGAGCATGTGGGGATCCTCCGATATCCAGGCAATCTTTCTCTTCTTTCTTTTTTTTTCCTTTAGATAAGGGTTAAGGGGGGGGAGGGTTAAGGGGAGGGGGGAGGGTTAATATTATCTTTCTTACTATTTTACTATTACATTTATTCTTTGTAATTTCTAAAATTTAATAAATAAATATTTATTTTTAAAAAATTATTCACAGGGATGTGAATCCCTCAAGGTCTTTGGGTACCTATTTACATGTTTCATGTACTCAAGCTTGATTCTTTCTCGCTAAAGAAATCAAGAGATATGGGGATTAGAAACAAAGTGGAAGTACTGGATTATTATTAAATGATAGCAGGATTAAGAATTCAGATAACAAAGCTCACACCTATTTCTGATGCTATTGTGAAAAGTTATTTGACAAAATCCTATAGTCAATGTAAACACCACCCTGCCCTCTATCAGAAGACTTTCATTTTCTGGTACAGCATCAGATGTGAAGTCAGGTTCCATGAATAGAAAAGAAAGCAAGAACTATTTTAGAAACATAGTAAACCTACAACACAATACAGGCCCTTCTGCTCACAATGCTGTGCCGAACATGTCCTTACCTTAGAAATTAACTAGGGTTACCCACAGCCCTCTATTTTTCTGAGTTCTATGTACCTTGTCCAGGAACCATTTCTGCCTCCACCACCAGCAGCCCATTTCATGCACTCACCCCACTTTGCGTAAAAAACTTTCCCCTGACATCTCCTCTGTACCTACTTCCAAGTATCTTAAAACTCTGCCCTCTTGTGCTAGCTATTTCAGCCCTGGGAAAAAGCCTCTGACTACCCACACAATCAATGCCTCTCATCATCTTATACACCTCTATCTGGTCACCTTTCATCCTCTGTCGCTCCAAGGAAAAAAGGCCGAGTTCGCTCAACCAATTTTCATAAGGCATGCTCCCCAATCCAGGCAACATCCTTGTAATCTCCTCTGTACCCTTTTTACAGTTTTCACATCCTTCCTATAGTGAGGCGACTAGCACTGAGCACAGTAATCCAAGTGGGGTCTGACCAGGGTCCTATAGAGCTGCAACATTACCTATTGGCTCCTAAACTCAATCCCACTATTGATGAAGGCCAATGTACCGTATGCTGTCTGAACCACACAGTCAACCTGCACAGCAGCTTTGAGCGTCCTATGGACTCGGACCCCAAATCCCTCTGATCCTCCACAATGCCAAGAGTTTTATCATTAATACTATATTCTGTCATCATATCTGACCTACCAAAATGAACCACCTCACACTTATCTGTGTTGAACACCATCTGCATCCTATCAATGTCCCACTACACTTCACACTATCCACACCTCCAACTTCTGTGTCATCAGCAGATTTACTAACCCATCTCTCCACTTCTTCATCCAGGTCATTTGTAAAAATCACGAAGAGTAAGGGTCCCAGAACAGATCTCTGAGGCGCACCTCCATGCAGAATATGACCCGTTTACAACCACTCTTTGCTTTCTGTGGGCAAGTCAGTTCTGGATCCACAAAGCAATGTCACCCTAGATCCCATGCTTCCTTACATTTTCAAAAAGCCTTGCATGGGGTACCTTGTCAAATGCCCAGCTGAAATCCATATATACTACATCTACTGCTCTATCTTCATCAATGTGGTTAGCTACATCCTCAAAAAATTCAATCAGGCTCGTAAGGCACGACCTGCCTTTAACAAAGCCATGCTGACTACTCCTAATCGTATTATGCCTCCACAAATGTTCATAATTCCTGCCTTTCAGGATCTTCTCCATCAACTTACCAACCACTGAAGTAAGAATTGAAATGAAACTGATTGTTATATAATCAGCAAGGAATTTATAATCCTTAAGGAATTTATAATTCCTATAAGGAATTTCAGAGCAAAGGGGGTTAACTAGTGTAGCACCCCAGCTATTGTGGCCTTATTTATTTCATCATCATTGTTATGTGCCGTGTCAAATGACATGGGCAATCATGGTCTTTCTGTGACCATGATTGTTCTTATTGAATTTTCCTACAGAAGCGGTTTGGCATTGCCTTCTTCTGGGCAGTGCCTTTACACCCCAGCCATCTTCAACACACTTCAGAGATTGTCTGCTTAGCATCAATGGTCTCTTAATCAGGACTTGTGAAATGCAACAGCTGCTCATACTATCTGCTCCCATGGTTTCACATGACCCTAATCAGGAAGTGGGGGCTAAGCAGGAGCTACAGCTTGCTCAAGGGTGACCTGTGGAGGGGAGGAGTGCCTCGCCTCTCCTTTTGGAGAGACATATCTCCACCCCATTACCCAAATCTATTTAATATCTACATTAATGACCTAGAGGAGGGAATAAATTACAAAGGTTCCCAATTTGCTGGTGAAAGGAAAATAGGTAGAAAGGGCCTATTGTGAATAGACACTAATTCTGCAATGGAATGCAGGCAGACTGAGAGACTGGATGAAAGCTTTGACTGAGAGATGAATATGGTGAAGTACAAGTCATCACTTCAGAAAGACAAATTAAAAGATAGATTATTATCTAAATGGACAGTCTGAAAATGAGTGAAGTACAGAGGGATCTATATGCTCTAGTGCATGAATCACAAAGAAAGGTCAAATAGTAAAAAAGGCAAAAAAAAAACATATTTATTATAAAGGGGTTGAAATTTAAAAATAGGGAGGCTCTGTTACAGCTTTATAACTGTACTGGGAGTTAGTGGGCCATAGCTGGAATACTGTGCACAGTTTTGGGCACTTCACCTGAAAACAAGTAGCACTCTAGGCATTCCAAAGGAGATTCACCAGGCTAATTTTTGGGATGAGAGGTGTGTTCTATCAAGAGTAACTGGGCAGTTCAGGGTCGGCATTCCTTGGAATTTAGAATAATGAGAATTTACCTTATTCAGACATAACATGGCTTGAAGGATGGATGCCAAGATTTTTCACCAGTGGGAGAGCCATGAACAAGGGGGCATAGCTGCAAAATAAGTGGCTGGTTATGTAAACTGCAGTGACGAGAAGGGAAGGGGTGAAGAACTGAAAGAGAAATAGATTTGGAGAGGGGAGGCTTGGAGTATTCCCTTTGTTCAGGGGACAGGTCAGGGAGGAGAAGGTTGTTGGTCTTGAAGGAATTTCTTTGAACTTTTGACTTCAGTTAACTTTTTGAAATTCTTTTTGAGTTGCTCTATTACCTTGCAAGTTTAAGATGCAGAGAAGACCAATTCAGTTTAAAAACCTAACAATGACATAAGGAACATTTGACGTGGAGGAAAACTAAGTTAGAGGGAAAAGTGTAAGATTTATTTGAATAACACTAGCATGGTGGTAGTACAGATATATGGCATCTGTGTAAAATTGTTAGTTTGTATTTGTAAAATCATTTTTAAAGTCAGTTTTGTTTTCAGTTTAGTAAAACAACATTACCTCTCCATTAATATTCATTTTAATAATCAGCTGCCCACTGTCTCTCAGGGATATGAAGCAGACTTCCAATGGTGCAGATGGGCACTCAATATCTTCAGGTAAGAGGAAGTTCTGATTTATCCACATCACAACCTATAAAGGGAACAGCAAATAATATAAAGTGAAGTCAACACGGCAACCAAATTCACACAACTCCAAAAACATCACATCTGATTCAACCACAGTCAGGTAGTGGTCCAAATAGCACCTGTGAGTGGTTGCCTTAGTAATTGTAATTGGACAAAAACATATCAGAGTCCACTTATCACAACCGGACAGTTCTCTATCCATTATGTAATATGTAAGTCAGGGGTTTCCAACCTTTCTAATGTCATTAGCCCAGGGATCCATGGACCTCAGGTTGGGTGCCCCTGATGTAAGTTATTACTGACACTGTATAAGTACCAGTGCAGTAACAGAAAATGTATTTCTTATCAGAAGTCATCTCTCCATTCAAATGGAAAGCTAAAGGATCTTTAATGCCCTTTTTTTCTTCTAGATACTACAATTATCAACGTGGTAATATTGAACTATAAAATAACTTATGAAAAAAGCAGTAATTTAAGTGTCTTTAAGGAAAGGAAATTGGCTGGGACCAGCTGGAATGACTAAGAAAGTGACTGTGAACTAGTTTTATGACAGTACTTCATAATGCTGTAGAAATTTTACTGATATCTATGGTAATAACATTAGTTATTACCATAGATATCAGTAAAATTTAAAAAAATGTCAATGACAGCACTGTTATAAACAGGACACTGCAGTGTGGATTGAATTACTGGAGTAGAATTGGTGCAAAATTCCATACACAAAAATAAGAGGATGTGACCATCTTAACAAGAGGGGCTAATCACTTCTTCTTATAACTCAATAGCACATCTATTACCCAACTCCCATCAATACCTTAAGTGTCACTGCTGATCAGAAACTTAATTAAATTAGCTTCATAAATATTGTCACAAGCTGTGTGAAATATAGCGAGTGAATAATTTCTCAATTTGTTAAAGCCTTTCCACCATCTGCAAGAAACAAGTCAGGTATGTAATGAAATACATCCTATTTGTCTGTATAAGTTAAGCTTGACTGTATCCAGGCCAGACTTCTTGATTGGCTGCTTATCCCTCCAAGATCTGCACACCAAATATGAAAATAGTTAGCAATGTGTTCCGTGGATGCATCTGGATTGTCCAGAGGAAGGGTCCCAACCTGAAACATCTACTGTCCATGTCCACTTCTCTCCATAAATGCTGCCTGACCCACTGAATATATCCTGCATCCAGTGCTTTGCTCCATGTTTCTGCAGTGTCTTGTGTCCAAGACTTCTTTAGCATTACCTTTCAAACCTGCTCATAGGACATTGCAGCAGGTGAATGGGGATACCACCACTCCCTCAGATCCTTCTCCAAATTGGATATCATCATGACTTGTAAGTACATCACCAATCTTTCATCATGGTTTAAAAAAAAACCCTAGAACTCCTCGCCTAACTGTGCTACAGAGATGTGTGGCTTTATAAGGCAGCTTAGACACTTTCTCAAGGGCCATTTGGATGTGCCTTACATACTGGCCTTGCCATTGACAGCTGCATTTCTTCAATGAATTTTTAAATATTTTAAGAGAATGTAAGTTAGACAGGATATCTGTAACATGAATTATTCTTGACCTTTTCACTAGTGAGAACAGTTTCTCTCTGAGAACTGTTTATACACCTGATGATTTTAAATCTCTCTCAAAACTCCTCTGTTCCAAGGGGTACAGGGTCAGCTTCTCCAATTCACATAATTCAAACCCTTTCTCCCATTTCACATTGTTGAAAATCTCTTCTATGCCCTTTCTAATGTCTTCATAAAATGGCACACAAAAGCCCCAAATTCCACATACATTTTAGCTACTTTCTCAATCTGTCCCAAATCTTTCAATGAACAGTTCAGATAAACTACAATATTTTGTTGCTTCAGTACTGTTATAAATGTGTCTTCCAGGCTTTGTCGTTATTCCTAACCAAATCTAACAATTTTGCATTTCTCTACATTGCATTCCACCTGCCTCCTAACTTGCCATTTCACCCTCCTGCCCATATCTCCTTGAAGTCTATTGTAATCCCATTCATAGTTCACTAGGTTTTCAAGTTTCATGTCAATAAATTGCAAGTCACCACTGCATTGTTCAATTGTTTTCTTCAACATTATCTCTTACTTCATTACTTTAATTCTAATATCTTTAACTCACTCTTCTCAAAGACCTGGAAACTTTCTGACACTTTACCCAATTCAATTTACCCTCTCCCTCCATCATTCAGGATCACATTTTGATGACACTATCTTGACTAACTTCATTATCAGAGAACCTTATTGATGCCCACTAAAGTCAGAACATGATATAGGTCAATGCTTCAACTTACCCTCTGCATACGATCACTGATTGTGAAGGTGACATAACTCCGAGGTTCAGCACCAGTTCCTGGAGTGCATTGTGCATACATTGAAAATCGTGGCAGCTGTCTTGTCAGTTCAAACACATGAAACTGCATGCTGAGCACAAATATCACAACATCATTCCCAATTTTTATTGAACAAAACTGTCTACAGTAATGTTACCTCACATCAAATGACTTCTATAATTCAAGACTTTATGAAGGTACTAAACACCTGGTGTGGTTTCACAGTAATTCAGCTTATTTGTCTGGGGTCTCTCGCAATTCTCTTTTCATATTTTTACTCAGATCTTTCAAAGTGTTCCTCTGAATGCACTTGTTGGGGCTTTTCAGTGTTGTAACTAGTTTATGCTTTATACCTTTGAATACAGGCAATTTTGCAGTTTGCCATCATAACATTGTCAACTGTCAGAAATTGGATAAGATAATGAATTACTTAATAACACACACCTGTGTTAGATGCATCCTACTTCAAATAGGAAAAAAAATAAGCATCTTATATTCAGCTTCAACATACACTGTTGTTACATACCCCGTGGGTATCTTGTGACTGTCTTACGACCATGATGTAATTGAGTATCTGGTGAGCATAATGTCTTGTGATGGTGGGGTGATGTAGTTTCCCGCCAGTGTGAGGTCACGTGATGACATGTTCCAACAGGTAAAAAATGGGAAAGCCTGCTGTGACACAGGAGTTTGGTGTTGAGTCGTCGTTTAATTCATCAGTTACTCCATTATGCTGCGTATTTGGTCTCATGACGCAATTTTGTTTTAAAGTGGAGTTTTACTTTCTACTGTAAGGTACAGAATTGGTGTGCTGGCAGTTTTTCTAATCGCTGCCAGTCACGTTTGATGTATCTTTGATTTAATTTTAAAGTCTAGTTATTGGAGAGTGAAGATTTTTATTTCCTTCGTCGCGAAATCCTTCAGACAACGCATATTTCGACTGGGATCAGCAGTAATGTCATGTCGTCGAGGAATTCATTACTTCAGGAAAGTCTCTCCTAATTAACTGTATAAATCACCTGGACATTCGTATTTACCACTTTGTTCGCATTTAACACTTTAAGAATTGTTACGAAGTTGCCATAAAGCAGTTAACTTACGGTTAAGTTAGTCATTTGTTTACTTTTCATTTTTATTGAGCAGAGTTTAATAAATATTTATTCGTTTTTAAAAAACCTGTCTCAATTCTATATTCATTGTTGCTGGAGATGTACCGTAACACTGTTCATGTGCAATTAACCACACACACTGAAAGGCACTGACTGTAATACAAACAAGCACTACAATAAATTTTGCACACAAGAGCTCATTAGAATTACAATTAATAAGAACATAGGAACACAAAAAGCTATTCAACCCCTTGACCTTACCATTTTGTTAATTAGAACATCTCCATTCTTTAAATCCCAATTCATTGCCCTTTCCAGCAGTTCCTTAGATTCAAATGTCAACCTCTTTTTAATTGGAATTTATATTTGATATAGTTAATAAACTGAGAAACATTAATAAGGCTATCTCCAGTCTTCTCTTTAAATACATCATGCCTTCTGAACATGTTTCTAATATGAGGTAAGTTTGACATTTTATTCAAAAGATAGAATCTTCCTCAAAGCTGAATTTTCCACAAATGCACTTAAGAATATTGTATATTCCATAATTACGTTTATGTCCTCCAGCTGAACCTCAAACAACGAGGCTCAGCTGGAGGACTTAAGCATAGTAGTTCAGTGTAAGCAAGTCAATTTGACATTCAAAACCAAGGCTTCATGCTCAAAGCCCTGTGTTGACTTACAGTACCTTGTTACAGTATATATTTCACATCCTGAGCATAACTATATAACCCAGATACTGTAAATAAGACAAATGCTTGGACAATTTTCAAATTAAACAGGGAATGGCAGAAAATCTACACAGGTTAGGTACAGGCATCTGTGCAAACAGAAACAGAGTTTACAAGTACAGGTTGAAGCCTTTCATCATAACATGACACTACAATATGGTTCAAGTTGTTTGCAGTCAAAATAAAAGTTACATTTCATTCAATCTACACAGGGCTCATCCAGTTTCCTCTCCCACTGCTCACCTGTTTCTGTAGCCCACAAAAGCCTTGATGTGTAGATCCACTTGGACATCTTTTGGTGGAACAATGGGAACCTGGATATGTCCAGAGAGATTGTGTGCACTGGGATGAACGACATGAGACTCTCCATTAAATATACCTTCGGCGAAGATAAGTACAGCCCGAATGATTGTGTCTATATGAAAACAGACTTACAGTAAAATGAGGGAAATGCAAATAAATAATGTATAATTGATAAAACAAGTTTGCTAACTATACAAAGTAGTTTGTATAAATGATTGATTACATCTACCAAAAGATGAACATGTTGCTTTGACCTGGCTTTTTATGATGGTAAGATACTGCAATCACAAACACATGCTTTGCTGAATATGGGTACTAGATGCAGCTTCATGAGTATGCCCCTCAGATAGTGAAGCACAAAATAAACTTGATTATATCAACTATGGAATTTCAAGTACAGTGCCTTCAAAAAGTTTTCAGCCCCCACAACTGCAGATAAGATTGATGTACTACTTGACAATTACTGTTGAGGCTAGTAGAATCAGTAACTGTAAAAATTACTATCAGATCTAATATCACTAGTGCTCTTTGCCCACTGAGAAAATATTAAATATCATTAATAGTCTCCAGTCAGATTTTTTTTTAAATAGTTGCCATGTAAAAAGGTAAATATGTAGCTGGAAATGAAGTTATAATTCTGTGGCTTTCACAAGGAACTTCAGAAAAAGGGAAAGATTTGGAATTATGTACTTACTCCACTTTCTTGGCACGTCCCCAAGTGCTCTACAGCCTCAGAAATACTCATGAGAAACAAGAAAACTGACAGCCAAATTGTTCACAACAAAGTCATTCAATCAAGCCAGTGTTGTGAAAATAGCCAAATAATCAACTTAAGCAAGTTGATTATTAAGGGCTATATTTTGGCCAGGATTTCTGAAAGAACTCCAGTTCCCTTTCTCCAAAATAACGGTACAATCAATTGTCCCATTCATTTGTGTTGCTTGGATTTCCATCATCTACAGATTTTCTCTCATTTATGTAGGTTTTGTTCCCAACATTAGGTTTCCTGTACATGAATTAATAGTGAATCCATGTTCAAAACTAACTAATGAGCCAAGTTTAACCAGTACATTAAAAAACCATGATTCAAATAACAAACCTTGGAAATAATTTTTAAAAAAACAATTTTAATAATGGCAATAACTACAAAAAGGTGTAATTCTTTATACATCTCCTGGAATGTATAACTCAACATATCTTAAGGTAAATTTACCATTGAATGTAGAAATGTTCAACTCCACATGTGGACTCTGGTTGTCAGTGCCCATGTTAACAGACAGGCTTGTCTGCAGTTGTGTATTGGCTGGAATGATGCCCATTTGTCCATCCCCTTCCCCTCCAAGAGCATTCAGGGCAATCTGACACAAGTGAAACATGTACATAATTAACAGTTACTCATGCATCTACGACCTACAGTTTATCTGGATTCTGAAAATCCCAGCCAAACATGAACACTAATTTCGCACTCAGAAAAGCTCCATGCAACTCTCAAACTTTTAGACCATGATTTTAATATTACCTTACGCTTCATTGGCAGGGTGTGGTAAACTATGTGTATACCTGCCTGGACATGCCCCTCTGCTGACTGCTCCCGTGGCTTCTCCCACAGACCCCTATATAAAGGCGATTGGAGGCACTGCTCGTCCCTCAGTCTCCAAGATGTCGTGGTCACATTTGCAGCTAATAAAAGCCTATCTTTTGCCTCCCATCTCCGAGAGTTATTGATGGTGCATCACAGGGATAAATGTTTTATATATTACAAATTGGAAATAAGCAAAATGAAAATCAGAAACAAACTTATTTTTCTACCATGACTTGAGTGAAGTTAGCAGACCAGTAGCACTGATGTGGGCAGCACAGTGTTCTGCTGACACCGAGCTCTCAGTGACCCTGGTTCATTCCTGACTTCACTAGCTGTCAGTGTGGAGTTTGTGTGTTTGTCCCGTGACACATAGATTTGCCCTGGATGCTGCTGTTTCCTCCAACACCTAAAAACATACAGGTTAATTAGTTCCTGTAAATTATGCCTGGTGCAAATGGATGGCAGTTACATCAATGAAGGGTGTGTGTGTGGGGGGGAGGGGATTGTAGTGGAGAGTTGATGTGCAAGTTATAGGGATATAAATGCGGAAAAGGAACAGATCAGAATGCACGAGAGTCAATTTAGACTCAGCAAAATGATTTACCTTGTATGACATGAGAAAATATTAAACATAATCAGTCCACTGATTCTAACAATTTACAACAGTTATTAGATATCTGAGGAATTGGCACCATCAACTATTATAAACACTTTTGCTGACAAACCAACCTTTGAATTTTCCTCATAGTTACGCAGCTCAAGCAATAGATTCTGTTTGCGTTGGCTCAGTTCACGAATCAAATCTTGTTCTGCATTGCTGTCCATCAGATTTCCTTTCATCTCCCAGCTGGCAGGCAGGTAGCCTCGAACTACAGAACAGGGGACAAATAACTTACACAGCAATTCTAGTGCTCTAGAAATGCAGATCTTACCCACGGGTATTCTTCATATGTAACTGTGGGTAATGTTTGCCAATACATTATTTATGTTCGACTTGGAGGAGGAATTAGCTCAGCATCATCTGATATTCATACTGTCTTTCTGAATGGAACAGTGCTGCAGAACGTAAGTAAAGGATTATGCAAGGAAAGGACTCTTACACCAGATACCGAGTACTCATTACTGCAGGAAGCCCACATGAATAGAGAATATAAAATTCTATATTCATACCATAATACTGCCAGGAGTCAATGGATGGAGGTACTGCAACAAGCTTTCTCTAGTATTGATCAATCTAAATGAGGCTAGTTGAGTTGTTTAGTACCTAAGTCAAAAGTAAATAAATCATTGGCCTGGTTAAAAGGAACAAACTGAATAATCACAGCCCATTGTGTTTAACATTGGAATTGGGCACCTTAGTAGAGAAAAATACATGTTGAGAATATTATAACATTTTAAAAGGGGCAAGTTAATTAAAGGAACAAGATTTCTCACAGATTTATTAAAGGAACATTATGTCAGATTAATTAGAATTTTTGAAGCAATTGCAGGGAAGATCAATTAAGTTACTGCATTAGGTTAAGTTTCTATGGTTTTAGGAAGCCTTTGATAGGGTACCACAAGGCAGACTGAAGAGCAATGTGAATCTCTGAGAATACAAAGACAAGTAGCATATTCAATTGGTACATGAGCAGTAAACAAAAAGGGTATTATTAACACTGTTATCCAATTTTTTAATGCAATTGGAACCTGCAGGACTCTGTATAGCACTCCTCATCTTTTCCTTATTATTACACTAATTTAGGCTTATATATAGGGGTTATGATAACAATCCTAATGGAAGTGTTTTGACCAAAAATGTCGACTCTTTATTCCTTTGCATAGATGCTGCCCGACCTTCTGAGTTCCTCCAGCATTCTGTGTATGTTATGACAACAATGTCTGTAAATGATACAAGAATAGGTCACAGTAATTGATAGCAAGAAAAGAAGACGCTGTAGCGATGTGCTACACACAGCGCTGAAATAACGACACGCAGTCGGTAAGCCATTTCGTGACTAGTTTATTCAAACTTCGCGGCGCTGGCATTTAATCCCTAGCACCCACCCTCTCTGGGTGGAAATGACATCAGAGGTGCATTACGAAAGTCTCTCCCCGCGCGTTGGCTATTTGTGAGCTGGTTCACCTGCGCAGAAAGCGGGTCGCCACATAACCTCCCCCCAGAACCGGCGATACACCCCCCAGTGTCCACAGTCTGGATCAGCCTCTGTTTGGGAGGTCTGCCTCTGCGCCGCAGTGCCTGAACTTTGACCAGCTGCGCCAAGTCCACATGGGCTGGTTTGAGTCGGTCCACCGTGAAAACCTCCTCTTTCCCCCCAATGTCCAGAACGTACATGGACCCGTTGTTGTTGATCACCTTGAACGGCCCCTCGTATGGCCGCTGTACGGTGCCCGGTGTCCGCCACTTCGTACAAACTCAAACTTACAGTTCTGCAGGTCTTTGGGTACATGGGTCGGGGTCCGTCCGTGCTGTGAAGTTGGTACGGGGGCCAGGTTGCCGAGCCTTTCGCGAGCCTGTCCAAGACTGCTGTGGGTTCTTCCTCTTGCCCCCTTGGGGCTGGTATGAACTCTCCTGGGATGGCCAGGGACGCGCCGTAGACCAACTCAGCCGAAGAGGCGTGCAGATCCTCTTTGGGCACCGTGCGGATTCCGAGCAGGACCCAGGGAAGTTCATCCACCCAGTTAAGCCTTTTCAGGTGGGCCATGAGAGCCGACTTCAAGTGACGGTGGAAGCGTTCCACTAGTCCGTTCGTCTGTGGGCAGTAGGCAGTTGTGTGGTGTAGCTGTGTTTCCAACAGGCTGGCCACAGCCGACCACAGGCTGGAGGTGAACTGGGTGCCTCTGTCGGAGGTAATGTGGGCCAGTACCCCGAAGCGTGCTACCCAGGTTGCAGTCAGTGCTTGGGTGCAGGAATCAGCAGATGTGTTGGTGAGCAGGACCGCCTCTGGCCACCTTGTGAACCGGTCTACCATAGTTAGGAGGTACCGCGCTCCTCGGGACACTGGTAGCGGGACCATGATATCCACATGAATGTGGTCGAACCTCCAGTGGGTGGGTACGAACTGCTGCGGCGGGGCTTTAGTGTGCCGATGCACCTTGGCTGTTTGGCACTGCGCGCATGTTCTGGCCCATTCACTGACCTGCTTGCGAAGTCCGTGCCATGCGAACTTGCTGGAGACCAGCCGGATGGTTGTCCTGATAGATGGGTGCGCCAAACCGTGTATGGAGTCGAAAACTCACCACCTCCAGATGGGGCGAGGTTGACCGGTAGCCACATCGCACAAGAGGGCCCTCTCACCTGGGCCTACGAGAAAGTCTTGCAGCTGCAAACCTGAGACTACGGTCCTGTAGCTGGGCATCCCGTCGTCTGCCTGATGCGCCTCTGCTAGTGTTGAATAGTCTACCCCCAGGGGCAGGGCCTGGGTAGCTGGTCTGAAGAGTGCGTCCACCACGACGTTGTCCTTTCCCGAGACATGCTGGATGTCCGTCGAGTAATGAGGTGTAGGACAGATGTCGCTGCTGGCGAGCTGACCAGTGATCGGATACCTTCGTGAACGCGAAGGTCAACAGTTTGTGGTCCGTGAACACGGTGAATGGCCTGCCTTCCAAGAAGTACCTGAAATGCCGGATTGCCAGATACAATGCCAACAGCTCCCGGTCGAAAGCACTGTACTTGAGTTCAGGTGGTCATGGGTGCTTGGTGAAGGACGCCAAGGGTTGCCAGTGCCCCTCGATGTGCTGCTCCAGCACCCCACTGACTGCTGTGTCGGATGCGTCCACCGTGAGGGCGGTCGGAACGTCTGTTCTGGGGTGCACCAGCATCGCGGCATCTGCCAAGGCTTCCTTGGCTTTAACGAAAGCGGCTGCGGCCTCTTCGTCCCAAGTAATGTCCTTGCCTTTACCCGACATCAGGGTGTACAAAGGGCGTATGATACGGGCTACTGAGGGGAGGAAATGGTGGTAGAAGTTCACCATACCAACGAACTCCTGCAGGCCTTTGACCATGTTGGGCCGGGCAAAGTGGCGGATCACGTCTACCTTGGTGGGCTGAGGTGTTGCCCCGTCTTTGGTAATCCTGTGGCCCAGGAAGTCGATGGTATTGAGACCGAACTGGCATTTGGCCGGGTTGATCGTGAGGCCGAAATCACTCAGGCGGGAGTAGAGCTGGCAGAGGTGGGACAGATGCTCCTGGCGACTACTGTTGGCTATAAGGATGTCGTCCAAATAGATGAACGCAAAGTCCAGGTCGCATCCCACCACATCCATTAGCCGCTGGAATGTCTGTGCGGCATTCTTCAAGCCAAACGGCATTCGGAGGAACTCGAACGGGGTGATGAGTGCTGGTTTGGGGATGTCTTCAGGTGCACTGGGATTTGATGGCATCCCCAGACAAGGTCTACTTTGGAAAAGATTCTTGCCCCATGCAGGTTTGCTGCAAAGTCCTGTATGTGCGGCACGGGGTAGCGGTCTGGAGTTGTAGCCTCGTTCAGTCTGCGGTAGTCGCCGGATGGTCTCCAACCCCCCGCTGCTTTGGGTACCATGTGCAGGGGGGAGGCCCATGGGCTGTCGGACCTCCGTACGATCCCCAATTCCTTCATCCTCTTGAACTCCTCCTTCGCCAGGCGGAGCTTTTCCAGGGGGAGTCTTTGTGCGCGGGCGTGGAGGGGTGGTCCCTGGGTTGGGATGTGATGCTGTACCGCGAGTCTGGGCATGGCTGCCGTGAACTGCGGTGCCAGAATCAATGGAAAGTCCGCCAGGATTCTGGTGAATTCGTTGTCCAACAGCGTGATGGAGTCCAGGTGTGGGGCTGGCAACTTGGCTTCACCCAGGGGAACGTCGGGAAGTCTCGGCATGTACCAGTCTTTTCCTTTGTAAGTCAACCAGCAAGCTGTGAGCTCGCAAGAAGTCCGCCCCCAGGAGTGGTTGAGCCACGGCGGCCAGTGTGAAGTCCCACGTGAACCAGCTGGCGCCGAAATGCAGCTGCACTGTGCGGGTGCCGTAGGTCCGTATCGTGCTGCCGTTTCCTGCCCTCAGGGTGGGTCCTGGCTTCCTATTGCGGGTGTCATACCCCATCGGGGGCAAGACGCTGATCTCCGCTCCAGTGTCGACCAAGAAGCGGCGTCCCGACTGTTTGTCCCAGACGTACAAGAGGCTTTCCTGGTGGCCAGCCACCATAGTCATTAGTGGCAACTGGCCCTGGCCCTGGCCATTGCCCCACTGCTGGTGGTAGAAACACAACTGTTCACTGTCCTTCTCACTCCTGCCTCTGTGTTGTATGCTCCCCTCTGCTGGGCCTGGTCTGGTCCGCTATTGGGTGTGTGGCCTGGTAATCTGACTGATGGATGCCACTCTCTCCCTCTCGGCTTTCCACAGCACGTCTGCCCGGGCCACCACCTTCCGGGGGTTGCTGAAATCTGCGTCGGCCAGCAGCAGAGGTATGTCCTCCGGCAGTTGCTCTAGGAACGCTTGCTTGAACATGAGGCAGGGCTTGTGTCCATCAGACAGAGCCAGCATCTCGTTCATCAATACTGACGGCAGTCTGACTCCCAAACCGTCCAGGTGAAGCAGGCGGGCAGCCCGCTCACACCGTGAGAGGCCAAAGGTCTCAATAAGCAGCGCTTATTAATTGCTTCACATTTGCTTCAAATGCTTCATATTTGCCTTCTCCCGGGGGCGACTGTATGAAATCTGCAACCTGGACGGCCATCTCCTGGTCAAGGGCGCTCACCAGGTGATAGTAACGTGTGGAATCACAAAATATCTGCCGAATCTGGAAATGGGCTTCTGCTTGGCTAAACCACACGCATGGTCGCAGCATCCAGAAAGTCGGCAGTTTTAGCGAAACTGCGTGAACAGATGAAGAGTTGGTCATCTTTGGTCCAAATCCAAATATAAACGGGATTTGGACCTTCGGGGTCACCAATGTAGCAATGTGCTACACACAGCGCTGAAATAACGACACACAGTCAGTAAGCCGTTTCGAGACTAGTTTATTCAAACTTCGCGGCACTGACATTTAATCCCTAGAGCCCGCCCTCTCCGGGCGGAAATGACGCAGAGGTGCATTACCAAAGTCTCTCCCCGCGCGCTGGCTAATTGCGAGCCCGTTCGCCTGCACCAAAAGTGGGTCGCCACAATGCAACTTGCAGGAAATGATTAATGAAATGTGTGAATAAAGATGACAAACAGGATTCATTCTGAAAATATAAACACAAGACATTATACAGATGCTGGAAATTTAGAGCAACACACACACACCCACACACGCACACAAAATGCTGGAGAAACTCAGCAAATCAGGCAACATCAAGGGAAAACCATAAACAATTGATGTTTCAGGCTGAAACTTTTCTGCAGGACTCATTCTGAAAAAGTGTGAGGTAATGCATTTGGGGAGTGGCAAGTGTACCAATAAACTGTACACTGAAGTGTAAAACTGAAGAAGGACCTTGGAGTGTATGTCTTCTTCTTCTTGCAAGCATGATAGGTAATGTTAAGAAAGTATGCTCCATTACCTGAGAACATGGAGGTCTTACTTGAACTATATAAAACACAAGTGAGGCCACAGCTAGAGTACTGTTTACTGTATTTAGTCATCACAGTACACAAAAGGTATGGGGCAAACAGGAAAGCCTCTTTCCCTCAGACAAGATCAAAAACTAGAGCAAACACGAGGAAATCTGCAGATGCTGGAAATTCAAACAACAACACACACAAAATGCTGGTGGAACACAGCAGGCCAGGCAGCATCTATAGTGAGAAGCGCTGTTGACGTTTCGGGCTGAGACCCTTCGTCAAGACTAACGTTAGTCTTTAAACTGGACTAACGTTAGTCCTGACGAAGGGTGTCGGCCCGAAATGTCGACAGAGCTTCTCACTATAGATGCTGCCTGGCCTGCTGTGTTCCACCAGCGTTTTGTGTGTGTTGTTGTTCAAAAACTAGAGCATCAGTTTAAAGTAGAAGGACACAGAGTGATTCTATGGAAGTTGAAGAAAATAATTTTTACACAGGAATGGCAAGAATATGAAAGTTTCCACATGAAAGGATGGTAGACTTTCAAGTTAACTATAAACAGAAAGGGCACTGAATTCAGAGATGGAAAATGGATTTATTCCAAGCAACTCTTTTTAAGACTACAACAATTAAAAGGGAAAGTAACTCTTTCTGTACCATACAGTTCCCTCATTCACTGCTGTCCTGGAACCAGCAGTAGTTCGGAATGAACAAACTCAGGACAGTTTGGGAATTCAAAAGCACTCTTCTGATTTACCAGGGAGACCCAACCTTTTGCTCTTAAACAATTACTTTTCTCTTTCAGTTACTCCCTTTCAAAAACTTACATTATTATGATTAATGCCAAATCACTGGTCCAAAGACACGCTACAGGAAAAAAAAGTGAACTATATTTACCTTCTCCTTCTGTTGAGCAGCAGATTAGCTGTGTCTGTCCATCCATCCTGTAATCTTCCTCCACAATTCCAGCAATAGAGGAGCTAAAGTTATCTTTAAAGATGACTTCACCAGTGCGGTCACTGCGTGCGTCAATCTAGCAAATACACATTTGGTTAATTATCATGAATGGCAATGACACATTTGCAGCTCTTTTAACACATTTACTCTTAGCACAATTAACTCCTTTTCTCCTGAAATAAAACAATCAAATATATACAACACAAGACCAAGGCTACATTCACACTACGCCAGATAAATCCGTAACCAAAGCTTTTTACCCTCCGTCCACACTAAAATGGTGTTTTCGTCCCCCGAAACTGGAGCTTTTCAGAAACGCTTTCCAGGGTGGGTATTTTTGAAAACGCTGCTTGGGCAGATCAGTGTGGACGGGTTAACCGGAGACTTCTGAAAACGCTCATACGGCAGCGTGCCATTTCATTGTTTCCTTGAATGCAACCTAACAATTTCAGAACAGACGGCAACAAGACTGAAGCCAGAAGTGTTAGAAATGTAGTCACCAAATACTTTGACCAATAACTTACTGAATAAGTAAGTATACTATACTCATTTTGCCCTGTTTTCTGTCCTTGCTCGTATGAAGGTGGTTTACCTATTTATGCAAGTACTTCTCTGACAATAGATGTGTAACAGCCTAATGTAACATTGTATAGAAATACAAGATAATACTGATGCAGACATGTTTTGCACATTTAACAAGGTGCTTTATTAATGGAACAGAGTTAGTCAGTTTTTCAATGTTTGTCATCAGCCAGGTCATACTGTCCATGAACTCCCTGTCGGATGCCTCCATACGCTTCAGTATTTGTTTTTTTACTTTTAAATCTTCCTGCGCGAGAGCCAACAGATACCTGTCATTTAAGTTTTTCTAGTCTGTAACTGAACAAACACGCACCGTCTTTCACAGCGAGATTCAACACCAAACATGTCGCTTGATTTCGGTAGATGTGTCCATGCGCAGGAGGAGATTCGCTAAAATCTCCGTTTCAACGTGGATAGAGATATTTTTAAAAATGCATAGTGTGGACGCCTATTGTTTTTATGCGAAACCGGTGTTTTCAAAATTATCTGGTCTAGTGTGCATGTAGCCCAAGGAGGTATAAAAATCAGTTAAATCAATACTTGTATCACATAGAGTAGTGTGAAGCACAGTTGCAAAAAACATTATATGTAGTTAATGAATGAGAGCAACAAAGGTAATTGCCAAGGCGGTGGAAGAAACAAAACTTCGATCAATCACTTCAAAGATACTTTCAGGGGTTCTCTGGGGTTAGAACTCAGAACATTAGAGCATAGTACATGCCCTTTGGCCCATGCTGATGTTCTGACCTTAAAATTATGTCCCCTTGTATAAGTGATTTCTGCCCTGGGAAGAAGTCTCTGGCTATCCACTTGATGAATGCCTCTTTATCATCTTGTACACTTTTACCAAGTAACTACTTGCTCATGCCACCCATCTTCATAATATGACTGAGTTATAGGACTGGAAGAACCCAATGTTATACAAGTTACTAGCCATTCTACTCATGGACAATACAGGAAGAAAAAAATGTGGAATTGTGTAATAGATCCGACTGCTGGGCTACCTTATTTCCAATCAAAGCAACAACTACCTCTTAAATCTACAATCCTAATCAACACCAAGCAACAGCTACCTTCATTCTATCATTGCTATCCACGTAGTTCTCAGATACGTTCTTGAACTTTTGTAACAAATCTTTTGAGATTGCAAAACCAGTAACAATCCTTATCCAGACACTCTTCTTCTCACACTTTGGAACAGCTTTGGTCTGAGACCATAATACCATAAGATATAGGAGCAGAAGTAGGCCATTCGGCCTATTGAGTCTGCTCCACAATTCAATCACGGGCTGATCCAATTCTTCAACTCATCTCCACTCCCCTGCCTTCTCCCCATACCCTATAAATCCCTGGATAATCAAGAACCTATCTATCTCTGCCTTAAATACACCCAATGATGGCCTCCACAGCCACTCCTAACAACAAATTCCACAGATTTACCACCCTCTGACTAAAGTAATTTCTCCGCATCTCTGTTCTAAATGGATATCCTTCAATCCTGAAGTCATGCCCTCTTATCCTAGAATCCCCTACCATGGGAAATAACTTTGCCATATCTAATCTGCTCAGGCCTTTTAACATTCGGAATGTTTCTGTTAGACCCCCTTCATCCTCCTGAACTCCAGGGTATTCAGCCTAAGAGCTGCCAGACAGTCCTCATACAATAATCTTTTCTTTTTTTTTTGTAATTTTTTTTATTGAAGTTCATCAAACAGTTGTAAAAGATGTATTTCAGACATTGTACATATATAACATATAATCATATATATCACAAATCTCCACAAAGTATTTATCTGGGGTATACGCTTATAGAAAAGACTGGAAAGAAAAAACAAGTAAAAGGAAAGAACTATGTACAAGTAGGGAGTGATTTTTTTACAACAGATTCATTGATTTGTGAGAATAAAATCAGGCCTATAAGGCATTATGTAGTTAAACCATTTTTTCCAGTATGAATCCAATTGTTCCAGCTTATGATTAACAGATGCTGTTATCTTCTCCATTTTGTATATGTCTATTGTAATTTCCATACATGTATTTAAAGTTGGGCTGTCCTGTGAAAACCATTGCCTAGTAAGAGTCCTTTTACCAGCCACCAACAGTATATTCAATAGACAATAGGTGCAGAAGTAGACCATTCGGCCCTTCGAGCCTGCACCGCTATTCTGTGATCATGGCTGATCATCTACTATCAATACCCTGTTCCTGCCTTGTCCCCATATCCCTCGATTCCCCTATTCATAAGATACCTATCTAGCTCCTTCTTGAAAGCATCCAGAGAATTGGCCTCTACTGCCTTTTGAGGCAGTGCATTCCAGACCCCCACAACTCTCTGGGAGAAGTAGTTTTTCCTTAACTCTGTCCTAAATTACCTACCCCTTATTCTCAAACCATGCCCTCTGGTACTGGACTCTCCCAGCATCTGGAACATATTTCTTGCCTCTATCTTGTCCAATCCCTTAATAATCTTATATGCTGCAATCAGATCCCCTCTCAAGCTCGTTAATTCCAGTGTGTAAAGCCCAGTCTCTCTAACCTCTCTGCGCAAGACAGTCCGGACATCCCAGGAATTAACCTCGTGAATCTACGCTGCACTTCCTCTACAGCCAGGATGTCCTTCCTTAACCCTGGAGACCAAAACTGTACACAATACTCCAGGTGTGGTCTCACCAGGGCTCTGTACAAATGCAAGAGGATTTCCTTGCTCTTGTACTCAATTCCCTTTGTAATAAAGGCCAACATTCCATTAGCCTTCTTCACTGCCTGCTGCACTTGCTCATTCACCTTCAGTGACTGAGGAACAAGGACTCCTAGATCTCTTTGAATTTCTCCCTTACCTAACTCTACACCATTCAGATAATAATCTGCCTTCCTGTTCTTACTCCCAAAGTGGATAACCTCACACTTATCCACATTAAACGTCATCTGTCAAGTATCTGCCCACTCACTCAGCCTATCCAAGTCACCCTGAATTCTCCTAACATCCTCACCACATGTCACACTGCCACCCAGCTTAGTATCATCAGCAAACTTGCTGATGTTATTCTCAATGCCTTCATCTAAATCGTTGATGTAAATTGTAAACAGCTGTGGTCCCAATATTCATTAAATATTTATCTCTTTTCAACCATTCTTGAGGTATATATCCAAAATATATGGTCTTACTCTCCAAGTGTATTTCACATTTAAAGATGTCTTGTAGGACATTGTGTATCCCCCTCCAATAGTTTTTGATAACAGGGCAGTCCCAAAAAATATGATAATGATTTGCATTTTGATTTCCACAATTTCTCCAGCAAACAGGGAGGTTACTATCATAATGGGATTTCTGAGAGGGTGTAATAAAATATCTTAGTTTTTCCATCCAAACTCCCTCTATTTCTGTGAACTGGTACATTTCCATTGATATCTCCATATTGTTGTCCATTCTTCCTCAGATATAATTATCCTTCCTTCCTTCTCCCATTTTGTTTTAATGTATGAAGTCGAATGTGTTTTAAGATTTGACAACCCCTTATACATGCTTGAAATGATTCTACCACCATTATCTGAATTATATGCTTTTCTAAAGATCTCTATCAAGCATGTATTTGCCTTGGATACATTTTTAAGCGTCTTATTAACATATTGTCGCATCTGTAAATACCGATTAAATCTTGTTTTTCTAATAAGTGTTTCTCTTTAAGCATTTCAAAAGTGAACAGTGTTCCTTCTTTCATTATGTTGCAAAGAACAGTTATTCCTTTAGCTGTCCAGTCCTTAAATCTAGCATCCAGTTTATTTGGTGTAAAATCCGAGTCATTATGCACACCATTTAAGAATTGCAATATCTCCCTCTAGATTATATTCTTTTGTAGTAGTTTTCTATATTTTAAGAGTCAATTTTACCCATGGGTTATCAGTAGTATTTATGTACCTTTGCAGGTTATCATCAGCCAAAATTGCTGATGGGACATATGGGGATAGGAAGTACCCGATGTTTTTCCATTGAGCGTCATATGATGGATTGCACCAACATATCACAGTTCTCAACTGTGCTGCAAAATAATAATCTCTAAGAGAAGGTAAGCCCCATCCCCCCTTTTCCTTTGCTAATTGCAAAGTTTTGAGACAAACTCTAGGCCTTTTACCCTGCCAAATATACCTTGAGAGCATCTTGTTGGATTCATTGAATTGATTTTGATTAATCTCTACTGGTAGGGTCTGAAAGAGATATAACAGTCTGGGCAGTATATTCATTTTAATAGACTCAATCCTTGAACTGAGACTGAAAAAAGGAATCGGGTTCCATCTTGCCGCATCTTCCTTAATTTTTTAATATAAAGGCTGATAATTACATTCTGATAATGTTGCCAAATCTTTTGGCATAATGATGCCCAAATATTTGCCATGCCCAGGGGTATCGACTTTCAATTTCTCTTGGTGGGCTATAGTAATATGAAAGTAATTGGGTTTTATCCATGTTGATCTTGTATCCCGATAACTGACCATATTGTTCAAAGGATTGCATCAATTTAGGTAAAGAGTATGTTGGTTGCCCTAGATCAGGGGTCAGCAACCTTTACCACTGAAAGAGCCACTTGGACCCGTTTCCCACAGAAAAGAAAACACTGGGAGCCGCAAAACCCGTTTGACATTTAAAATGAAATAACACTGCATACAACGTTTTTTTTGCCTTTATGCTATGTATAAACAAACTATAATGTGTTGCATTTATGAAATTGATGAACTCCTGCAGAGAAAACGAAATTACATTTCTGCATGCAACAAAAACATTTTGAACTCCGAAAAAAAGACGTTGGGTTGAAAGTTACTTTTAAGTAAAATATTCAATGTCTATTTGAGTCCTTCTTGTATTTATGAAAAACGCCGAACTTAAATTTTCCGCCAGCAGCAAACCAAAAATAACGTCAGCCAGCTGTCATCCTGAAAAATGAAAGGACTATTTCACTGAACAATGAAAAAATATGAATATGAGTAAAATAATAGGCAATTAAAATATTTATCATACTTGGTTAATGGGATTTCTGCTCCTGGACCTCAGCGCACAGCGTCTGCACATCAGGGCTGTATGATGTCACCTTCATCTTTACACAGGATCGCAAGCTGTCATCTGTGAGGTTTTCAATATCACTCCATTTGTGTTTCTGAGCAAGAACGGCCTTCTGACGGGCAACATCTTCAAGGTCTGCTGTCAAGCGTCTAAACTTGGACACCCATATGTCTTTGTCGGCTATGTCGGCCAGTTCCATCTCAAGATCAGGTTGACTCACACCTGCCAATGCAGTCGTATTCAGTAGGGAAGGATCGATGCTTAAGGGAGTGACCGGGAAGGATAATGTGTTTTTTTCCTCTCTGAACTCACAGAAGCGTTTCCCAAACGATGTTTGCATTGCGATGATTGCAGAATGTAAATACTCCGAAATTATCATGTCGTGACCTTGTTTGAACTCTCTCAAATTGGGGAAGTGAGACAAAGTGCCTTTCTGTAAATCTCTGGCAAGCACTGTCAACTTGCGCTCGAATGCCAAAACATCCTCCAACATGTGCAGGGCTGTACGTCCTTTCCCCTGAAGAGCTGTGTTCAGCGTGTTCAGGTGCGCTGTCATGTCTACCATGAAGTGTAGCTTTTCCAGCCACTCTGGCTGTTCCAGCTCAGGAAAGGTGAGCCCTTTGCTGCCCAGGAAAGTTTTCACTTCTTCCAGACACGCGACAAAGCGTTTCAGCACCTTCCGTCTGGACAGCCAGCGATAAAAACACGTTGTAGCGGTGTCAGTAAACTGCAGTCAAAGATAGCTTTATTCGAACTAAACAGCCTTGCTTTTCAGCTTCCCTCAACCCAGCCCCCATGGACGCAGATGCTGCAAAAGACGCGTACTCACAAACCCCCGTAGGCTATCTCCCTTAGCCGGAATGCTGGCTAATTGTGAGCCGTTTTATGATGTGGCAGGAAATGTGTCGCTACACTTAGGTTGTACAAGATCACCATAATTACATTTCAAAAGCTAACAAACTAACATAAAATACATTTTAATTAAATACTGACCAATTATTTCCCAAAGCCACAGGGAGCCGCAGCACAGAGGTGAAAGAGCCACAAATGGCTCGGGAGCCGCAGGTTGCCGACCCCCGCCCTAGATAGATCAAAATGTCAACCGCATAACAAGCCAATTTAACTTCTCCCAATTAATAAAGAAGCACAAGAACTAACATTTCATGATCTCCCTTTTAAAGTAGTCCATAATCAATTTACTTATCTTGGAATTACAGTCACAAGCAAGTTCAAAGATCTCTTTCGTGAAAACCTTGCCAATCTTTCATATGCTATAAAACAGAGTCTGGTACAATGGTCACCTCTATCTATGTCTTTGGTAAGTCATATTAATGTTGTTAAAATGTATGTTCTCCCCAAATTTTTTATACCTATTTCAATCTATCCCAATTTTTATTCCTAAATCTTTTTTTGATTCCTT
The DNA here is from genome assembly GCF_030144855.1 of Hypanus sabinus. Taxonomy (NCBI): domain Eukaryota; kingdom Metazoa; phylum Chordata; class Chondrichthyes; order Myliobatiformes; family Dasyatidae; genus Hypanus; species Hypanus sabinus. The sequence goes on along the minus strand of NC_082722.1, from coordinate 13,942,266 downwards.
AGACTCTATTATTTTGTCATATCTGTGGCAGAATAAGCGCGCTAGAGTTAATAAAATCCATCTCCAAAAATCTAAAAAAGAGGGTGGCATGGCTTTACCTAACTTTCGTTTATATTATTGGGCAGCTAATATACGTTGTGCTACCTTCTGGTCTTTCTTCCATGGCTAACCCAAGTGCCCTAACTGGGTGGCGATGGAGCTGAGCTCCACTAAAGAATTATCTACCTCTGCACTTCTTGGCTCTGCACTCCCTAGTAGTCTGCCCAGATGAATAGCTAATCCTCTTGTTAGACACACTTTGCGTATATGGGCTCAGATCAGGAAATGCTATGGTTTCCAGGGGTTTTCCGTTTCCAGCCATATTGCTCATAATCACCTTTTTTTACCTACTACGTACGATTCAGCATTCCAGGTTTGGTATAGGAAGGGCATTAGACATTTTGAAGATCTTTTCATTGATAATCGCTTTGCTCCTTTTCAGCAGCTCCCTGTTAAGTTCAATCTGCCCAATGCTCATTTCTTCAGATATCTCCAAATCCGACACTTTATTGCTCCTTTAATTCCTAACTTTCCTGAAATACCTGTGAAAAATGCTATGGACCTATTTCTTTCCATGAATCCACTAGGTAAAGGCTTAATATCAATCATCCGAGATAAACTAGCAGCCTTACGACGGGCCCCCATGGATAAAATCAAAATGGCCTGGGAGCAGGATTTAAATATCTCCTTATCTGAGGAGAGCTGGGATTCAGTTCTCAAATCGGTTAACTCAACCTCTCTTTGTGCTCGCCACTGCCTTTTACAGTTTAAGATTGTTCATAGAGCCCATTTGTCTAAATCTAAACTATCTCGATTCTACCCTAGCGTTAGTCCGCTCTGCGATAAATGCAAGAGGGGCGTGGCCTCTCTCATCCATATGTACTGGTTCTGTCCTAGCTTGGAGAAATTCTGGAAAGATGTCTTCACTACATTATCGTGTATTCTGAATCAGCACCTAGAACCAAACCCCTTAATTGCTCTGTTTGGTTTTTGGGGCGAGACAGATTTATGTCTGGGTCCGACCAAATGCCGAATATTATCCTTTGCCTCTCTCCTGGCTAGACACTTGATCCTTCTCAGATGGAGAGACGTTGCCCCGCCCACTCATGCTCAATGGCTTAACGACATCGTGGCCTGCTTGGACCTCGAAAAAATTCATTATTCAGTTCTCAATTCGGATCTAAAGTTCCATAAGGTCTGGGGACCTTTTATCGCGTACTTTCATAACCTTCCTCTTGACTAGGGTTTTTTTTCTTTTCGGTCCCTTGCTTTCAGCTCCTTTTTTTTCTGGTAGAAGGCATTATTACCCTCTGTTGCTGAGTGTATTCACAGTCTGGGAGTTTGGCTGTCCTGACTTATACTCTCTATATTTTGTGGTTGGTCTGGAGTTGCTGTTGTTTTTTCTTGTGTTGTGGGGTTTGGGGAGGACACTAAGCTTACTTGTCTTTAATTCAGGTGCTTTTTTTTTGCTAAATTCTCTTCCTTTGTAGCATATTGTCATTGTATGCTTAATTTTGCACTGTTTTAATGTTCCTCATTGGGATTTGGGGTTTTTAATTTGTAAAATGTTTTGAAAAACTAATAAAAAAATTTAAAAAAAACAAGCCAATTTATGCTCTGCCCCTTTAATAGTAATTACCCTGATATCTTCATTTTGTCTGCTGTACTGAGGTAATGGTTCCAGATATAATGTGAAGAGTAATGGTGACCATGCACAACCCTGTCTCGTGCCCCTTTCTAGGGTAAGACTATTTGATAAGTATCCATTGATTTTAATCCTAGCAGTAGGATTGTCATATAGTGTCTGTATAGTTTTAATAATTGTCTTGGAAACCAAATCTCTGTAAAACTCTGTAAAGAAAATTCCAATTAACTAAATCAAATGCTTTTTCAGCATCCACGCTTATCACTATTGCTTCGATATTATTCTTTTGTATATGATCCATAATGTGAACTGTCCTTCGTATATTGACTTGTGTCTGGCGTTGTCGTATAAAACCTGCCTGATTGTTATGTATCAGTATGGGTAGAAACTCCTCTAATCGTGACGGAGGTAAATAACCTATAATCTACATTAAGAACGGATATTGGTCTAAATGACCCGCATTCCATTTTATTCTTGCCTTCTTTCGGTATAGCTGAGATTATCGCTTCCTTCCAACTGGGTGGCATTTGTGCCTTTTTTAAGAGCCCAGTTCAGTGTGGAGAGTAAAACAGGAATTAACTCATTTTTAAATTCTTTGTACCACTCTGCTGTATACCCAACTGATCCTGGTGACTTGCTTAATTTAAGCCTACTAATTGCAGCTTTTAATTCAACTTCAGTTATGTCAGCAGTCATCGTCCTATTTTGTTCTTTGCTTAAAGTGGGTAACTCTAGAGAATTCAAGAAAGTGTCATTTTGGGTTATGCTTCCCCCTGGAACTTTGGAATATAGAGTTTTGTAAAACACTTCAAAAGCTTCTTGAAATTCACTTAGCTTATTTTTTTTATCATTTTCGTTCTTGGGTCCCTAATTCTATGAATTGTATTTTCTGCTATTTTGTTTCAGTTTCCACGCCTATATTTTCATAGATTTTGATCCACTTTCATAATGTCTCCAATTCAGAAACATTAAATTTTTCCTGATTTCTTGCATAGCCAAATTATTTAATTCTTAATTCTTTTAATTTCCCCTAATGTATCCTGTGTCAAATTCAATTTGTGTTTTTTCTCTAGTTCCTTCAGCCTATTTTGTAATTCCTCTAATGTTTTATTCCTTTTTTTCTTATATGAAGATATCGCTATAATTTTCCCTCTTAAGACCACCTTCAGAGTATCCCATAAAATGGGAGGTGAATTCATTAAATTCTAAGTAGAGACCAATTTCTTTTTTAATTTGTTCATTAAAGTACGGACCATTGAATAGACTTGAATTTAGTTTCCAAATAGTATTCTTTGGTTGTAGGTCAAAATCAACAGATAAATATATAGGTGCATGGTCACTTACATCTATTGTCTCAATTCCACAGGTGTTTATTTTGTCTTTGTCTTTTCCAACTGTTATGAAATAGTCTATTCTTGTATATACAGAATGGGGAGCAGAATAATGAGTGTAATCCCTTCTGTCAGGGAAAAGATCACCCCATATATCAATTAAACCAACATCCTCAAAAAGTGTATTAAATTTCTTATGTAAGGATTTTGTTTCATAAGTTTTTCTATTGGAAGAGTCTAACTTTGGTTGTAATTGTAAATTTAAGTCTCCCCCACATATCAGGAGACCTTCTGTTTCCGTTACCATAATATCAGCAATTTTCTGAAAGAAACCAATATCACTTCCTGGGGGTGCGTATATATTCAATAGAGTAACTGAATTGCCATCTATATTCCCCCTTACCAGAATATATCTGCCCTCTTTATCTCCCATTTTGAATACTTTTTCAAAATTTAGCTTACTTGAGATAAGAATAGCAACTCCTCTCCTATGTCCTGATTTATATGAGGAGAAAAACAGATTAGTGAAGCCCATTCTCTTTAGTTTTTTAGGCTCATTATCACTTAAATGAGTTTCCTGTAAATATACTACATGGGCTTGTTCTTTTTTCATTTTGGATAAAATTCACTAATGTTTTAATAGCCCATTGACATTAAAAGAAATGAATTTTACCTTGTCCTTAGCCATCTGTATTTATCTGTCAATGTGTCATTAAAATTAGAATAAAATTTAATCGATCTACTCCCTGAACAAACAAGAACCAAGAAACGCTGATAATAACAAAAATGGCAATGAACGTGTGATTCCAAGGCTGAGGCCTCTAGTAGATGACCCCACATTGAGCTAGAGGAAATGTCTAGCTGTAGGGGATAACCCCTCCTACTTGTGAGTTGAGGCCCCCCCCCAATGCAGTACACAATCCATTACAGTACAAATACAGTACAACAAATCCAATACACAGAAATATATACATACACACACACACACACACACAAACGCCATTTCCAGAAAAGTTGGGATATTTTCCAAAATGCAATAAAAACAAAAATCTGTGATATGTTAATTCACGTGAACCTTTATTTAACTGACAAAAGTACAAAGAAAAGATTTTCAATAGTTTTACTGACCAACTTAATTGTATTTTGTAAATATACACAAATTTAGAAATTGATGGCTGCAACACACTCAACAAAAGTTGGGACAGAGGCATGTGTACCATTGTGTTACATCACCTTTCCTTTCAATAACACTTTTTAATTGTTTTAGAACTGAGGATACTAATTGTAGTAGATAAGCAATTGGAAATTTTGTCCATTCTTGCTTGATATAAGACTTCAGCTGCTCAACAGTCCGTGGTCTCTGTTGTCTGATTCTCCTCTTCATGATGCGCCATACATTTTCAATAGGAGATCGATCTGGACTGGCAGCAGGCCAGTCAAGCACACACACTCTGTGTCTACAAAGCCACGCTGTTGTAGCCCGTGCAAAATGTGGTCTGGCATTGAGACGTTGCCTTGATGGCAACATATGTCTCTCTAAAATCCTAATATAAGCCTCAGAGTCAATGGTACCTTCACATACATGCAACTCACCCATGCTGTGGGCACTGATGCACCCCCATACCATCATAGATGCTGGTTTTTGCACCTTTCGCTGATAACAAACAGGATGGTCGTTTTCATCTTTGGCATGGAGAACTCAACACCCATTTTTTCCGAAAACTAGCTGAAATGTGGACTCATCTGACCACAGCACATGGTTCCACAGTCTTTCAGTCCATCTGAGATGAGCTCTGGCCCAGGGAACTCGCTGGCGTTTCTGCATAGAGTTGATGTATGGCTTCCTCCTTGCATAATACAGTTTCAAGTTGCATTTCTGGATGCATCGACGGACTGTGTTAAGTGACAATGGTTTTACGAAGTACTCCCGAGCCCAGGTGGCTATAATTGTCACAGTAGCATGACGGTTTCTTAGGCAGTGCCACCTGAGGGCTCGAAGATCACAGGCATTCAACAGTGGTTTCTGACCTTGCCCTTTATGCACTGAGATGTCTCTGAATTCTCTGAATCGTTTCACAATATTATGTACTGTAGATGTTGAAAGACCTAGATTCTCTGAAATCTTGCGCTGGGAAATGTTCCTTTTGAACTGACTAACAATTCTCTCACAAATTTTGGCACAAAGAGGTGAGCCACGACCCATCCTTGCTTGCAAAGACTGAGCCTTTGATGGACGCTACTTTTATACCCAGTCATGATACCTCACTTGCTACCAATTAGCCTGCTTAATGTGGAGTCTTCCAAACCGGTGTTACTTGAATATTCTGTGCACTTTTCAATCTTATTTTAACTCTGTCCCAACTTTTGTCGAGTGTGTTGCAGCCATCAAATTCTAAGTCTGTGTATATTTACAAAATACAATTAAGTTGGTCAGTAGAACTATTGAAAACCTTTTCTTTGTACTTTTGTCAGTTAAATAAAGGTTCACATGAATTAACATATCACAGATTTTTGTTTTTATTGCATTTTGGAAAATATCTTGTTATGAATGTACCACAGCTCTGAGGGGCCGAAGGGGCGGGAGCAGCCCCCTCCTTCTGGAGAATCGCAAGATCACTATTAACTCGGGTCTCGGACCCAGGAAATGAGAGACAATGCAACGGTTTGGCCATTGTTCTTAGAGACACCTGGGTAAAGTGCATGTCCCTGCTACGTGACAGCTACCATGGATATGGACACCCTCAGGCAATGTGGGGGTGGGGATTGCATCACCCTACTTTGATGGACATCTACAACTCTGCAAGTCAAGATAAAAGGGGTCTGCAAGAGGCGGTACCACAGCGACGCACAAGAAGGACACCATCGCTCAGCGCTCCCATGCTAGCGGGAAGCCATACAAAGCCACGTGTGTTCCGCCTCTCCTTTGCCTGGGGAGCGGGTGGCTGATAACACCGAAAAGGACTTCGAACTAACAATGGGGAACCAACGCTCCCCTGATTCAACGGAGTTGCTTCATAAAGACCCAGGCAAGTTTTTTCCTTTCCTCACCAATCTCTCTAAAACACGTGAAGCCCAGCGATTCCCCAAAAGGCTGGAGCCTGCAGACTTCTGAGGGACTTTTATATCTCCAACGGACAATATATTATCCCCTAGACAACAGCCGAGATTATTTCTTAAGGATGCTTATTACTATACCCGCGCTTTAGATTGAGTATTGACGACGTGCATTATCTGAATGTTTGTATTAACCTTACTTTTGTGCCCCTTTATAAATAAAAACGTTTGAAAATAGTTTGAAAATAGACTTCTCTATCTTTGCTGGTAAGTTATCCAGTTACAGGATACGTAACAATCTCAACTTTTCTGGAAATGGGGTTTGTGTGTGTGTGTGTATAGATATATATACACACATACACACATTGCATACATACACATATATGCACCCATATATATATTCTCATTTTGGTGGGGAAAAAGGAATCAGTGAGCGAATAAATAACAACTAAGTAATATAAAATCCACATTATAATAAGTATTTCTCGAGATAGGTGTATCACCGTGTGCTTTTGCTTCTCAACATTTTTAAAGTTAGCCAAACCTTATGGCTCTTCTGAAGGGGGTGAGGACTGTATTTGGGAAGCTTCTGGTCTCTTCCTGATATATTTCTCTCGGCCTCCTCCCGTCTCCTGCCTTCTCGTTTCTCACACTATTTCCCAAGCGGAGTGGAATAATTCCTCAGCCAGGCTTTCCTTCGTTTTGGTTATGCTGACAGGCAACCCTCTGGCCTTCACGTCTGTAGTTGCCTCTTCCACCGTCTGGTATAACCGCATCCCATTGTCAAAAAACACTCAAAGTTTAACAGGGTACGGAGTTTGAAATCTAATCTTATTTAGCTTTAGTACTCGCTTTACTTCGGAGTATTCTTTGCGTTTCTGGAGGACCGCGGGGAGGAGGGTAATCTTGGTCGAAATATTTATCGTCGAAAAACATCTCTTCTTACCCCAGGCCCTTGGTAGAATCTCCGCCTTGGTGCTGTACCAAAGGAATTTAATTATTATTGAGCGCGGCTTTCTATCCTGGGTAGGTTTCAGGACTAACGCGTGGTGGGCTCTTTCGACTTCCAGCTCCATAGCTGGGGGACGATCCAATGTGTCCCGTAGTAACTTTCCAACAAACTCTGTCATGGACGAGCCCTCCACTCCTTCGGGAACGTTGTAGATTCTGATATTTTACCGTCGTGATCCAGGTCAAGCAGTTTACCTTCTTGGTAATTTAATATTTTTATTGTCTTATTCAGTATCCATTCCACATTTTGAACGTGATCTTCCACCTTCTCAATTCGAGTCTCTGCCACCGCTATTTTTTGATTGACACTGGCGAGCTTTGACTTAATATCACTGAGCTGCTGCTTTATATCTTTCTGGACCTCCATTATTTCTTTCAGGATTTTGAAGATATTCGCTGCTTTGCCTGAGCGAGGCCCAACGTCCATCTCGCTAGCACGCGGTCGGGTAGAAGAGCCGTTCGCTGCACTCCTCTCAGCCGCAGGCTCCGCAGTGTCGCTTTTCTTATTTTCATTCTTTTTCCCCCATTCTTGCCCCTCTTTTCAATTCAAATATTTTTCCAAAAATATATTTGATGGGTTAACAGGGCTTAATACACGTTTTTCCAGAGGAGCTAGTGACTTAAGCTGCCATTCTTGACGATGATGTCACCGGAAACCCCATACGATAACCTTTTCATTTCTAGAATCATTCTGGTGAATCTTCTCTGAACCCTCTCTAGTGTCAGTACATCTTTTCTAAAATGAGGAGTCCAAACCTGTGCACAATACTCCCAGTGTGGTCTCACGAGTGTCTTATAGAGCCTCAACATCAAATCCCTGGTCTTATATTTATTACCTCTAGAAAAGAATGCCAACAATGCATTCGCCTTCTTCACAACCAATTCAACCTGGAGATTAACCTTCAGGGTATCTTGCAGAAGGACTCCCAAGTTCCTTTATCTCTGCTGTGATGTGTGATGAACAAGCCAGGCTGAGATGAGGTCCAGAGTTGACCCCCCCCCCCGTGAACGATGCTGCTAACGGGGGGGGGGGAAGAGGGGAGAGGGGAGAGAGAGAGAGGGGAGAGAGAGAGAGGGGAGAGAGAGGGGGGAGAGAGAGGGGGGAGAGAGAGGGGGGAGAGAGAGGGGGGAGAGAGAGGGGGGAGAGAGAGGGGGGAGGGGGAGGGGAGGGGAGGGGGAGGGGGAGGGGGGAGAGAGAGGGGAGGGGGAGGGGGAGAGGAGGAGAGGGGGAGAGGGGGAGAGGGGGAGAGGGGGAGAGAGAGAGAGGGGGGAGGGGAGAGGGGGAGAGGGGGAGAGGGGGGAGGGGGGAGGGGGGGAGGGGGAGAGAGGGAGAGAGGGAGAGAGGGAGAGGGGGAGAGGGGGAGAGGGGGAGAGGGGGAGAGGGGGAGAGGGGGAGAGGGGGAGAGGGGGAGAGGGGGAGAGGGGGAGAGAGGGAGAGAGGGAGAGGGAAAGAGAGAGAAAGAGAGAGGGAGGGGAGGGGGAGGGGGTAGAGGGGGAGAGGGGGAGAGGGGGAGAGGGGGAGAGGGAGAGAGAGGAGGGGGGAGGGGAGGGGGGGAGAGGGGGAGAGGGGGAGAGGGGGGAGGGGGGAGGGGGGAGGGGGGAGGGGGGAGGGGGAGGGGGAGGGGGGGAGGGGGGAGGGGGAGGGGGGGAGGGGGGAGGGGGAGAGAGGGAGAGAGGGAGAGGGGGAGAGGGGGAGAGGGGGAGAGGGGGAGAGGGGGAGAGGGGGAGAGGGGGAGAGGGGGAGAGGGGGAGAGGGGGAGAGGGGGAGAGGGGGAGAGGGGGAGAGGGGGAGAGGGGGAGAGGGGGAGAGGGGGAGAGGGGGAGAGGGGGAGAGAGGGAGAGAGGGAGAGGGAAAGAGAGAGAGAAAGAGAGAGGGAGGGGAGGGGGAGGGGGAGAGGGGGAGAGGGGGAGAGGGGGAGAGGGGGAGAGGGGGAGAGGGGGAGAGGGGGAGAGGGGGAGAATTTAGTATTATGGCTTCTTCGATAATTGTTTACTTTACTCCAAGGACACTTTGCCTGCTTGTGTGGATTCCTGCTGAGACAGCAAGGTGGTACACCAGGTGATGGACATGGACAGTTGATGGATGGCTGGTACCCTGGCAGGGGAGATAAAAAAGCAAGTCTGCTGAGACACAAGACACACCAAAGGACACTGAAAGAGCATTGTGCACCCACATGAAGGTGGGGGTTTGGAAGATCGATTCGGGGGAATCGATCAGAGGCTCACAGTGTGTGAAGGCAGACTGGTGGGGACGTGTGTGTGTCCACCCTCGCCTGGGTGACAGTCTCACCACTGAAGAATGGTCTGGCCTGGTACAGAGGGGTCATAGTCAGTGATCACAACAGGACAAGAAGACAACGGAAGGTTTGCTTGCAATTGCATCACCTCTTGCTCTCTCTCTCTCCCCCCCCCCCAACGGTACAACAGCAACTACCTCGACTTAAGCTAAACTGAACTGAACTCTGCACCATCATAAGACTATTCATTTACCCCTAGACTTCGATAGAGCTTGGTTTTGATTCCTATTTCTACACTTCTGTATATATCATTGCTAACCTGTTTTATATATTTGTTTTTATAGTACTGTTTTACTCAGTTTACTAATAAACACTTTTAGTTACAGTAATACCAGACTCCAATGTATTATTCCATTTCTGCTGGTTTGGTAACCCGGTCATGGGGTACGTGGCAAATTGGGGCTCGTCCAGGATTTAAATATCAAATTGGGGGGCTGTTGAATTGGTTGGGGTAAATTCCCCTATCTGATTCGGGTGTGTGAAGAATAATAGATAAAAAGCAGAAATAGAGATTGAAGAATTTCTGAAGGAGCTATTGCGAGACGGTTGAAACTTTCGAAGGTGAAACAGTCAATGAGGAGGTTGGAGATGCAGAGAGCTATAGTCGACTATTATGTATTTAAGTGGGTATTTCCCAAAGGGGAGCTGGAGATGTTTCCTGAGAGTAAACCTAGCGAGGTCGAGACGCAGGTTCAGATGGAAAAGTTGAGGCTCGAGGCTGAGGAGAAGAAAAGGGAACATGAGTTCTGAATGAACAGCTGGAAGCCAAAAGACAGAGAGGGAAAGTAAAGAGACAGAGAGAAGAAAGGGGAAAAGAGAGGCAGTTTGAGATGGCAAAGATAAAGGCATTGCAGGAGGGGGAACAGGTGATGGATCCAGTCAGAGGGTTTAAGGTTAGTCAGGAAATTAAGTTGGTACCCCCATTTGAGGAGATGGATGTCGATAGGTATTTTCTGCATTTTGAGAAAGTAGCTATGAATCAGAACTGGCCGAAGGATAAGTGGGCTGTTCTGTTACAGAGTGTTCTTAAGGGGAAGGCTCAGCAAGCCTATTTCGCGTTGTCTGCAGATGAGGCAAAGAATTATGATGAAGTAAAGGGGGCTATACTGAAGATTTACGAGTTGGTTCCAGAGGCATACCAGCAAAGGTTCCGGAATTTGAGAAAACCGTGGGACCGCACACATTTAGAGTTTGCCCGTGAAATGCACATGTACTTTGAGTGTTGGTGTGCCTCAAAAGAGGCCAGTGAGGATTTGGACAAATTAAAACAGTTAATGCTGATTGAGCAGTTTAAAAGCTGCGTCCCTGAGGGTATGCAGACGTACTTGGACGAGAAGGAGGCAAAAACTCTGTCTGCGACTGCTAAGTTAGCAGACAAGTATGCCTTAACCCACAAGGTAAAATTTCCTCCAAGTAAGAGCTACCAGAGGGGTAGTAGGGATGGTAGAGAAACCCCACCGGCTAAGTCAGAGAGTAAGCCGGGGACTAGGGGAAAGGGTAAGGAGGGGGAAAAGCAGACTGGATGGAAGTTTCCTAGTTTTATGCGTAATAATTCTGGGAAAGCTGGCCACATAGCATGTAAGTGTCTGGATCCAAAGAAAGAGACAGGAAAGGGAAAGGCGCCAACCCCAACTGCCTGCATTAAGCCGGCTGAAATGTCGCTAAAGGAGAAGAAGCCAAACAGTGTTCAGGAGGGATGGGAGAAATTTCTTCTGACCGGGTTGGTATCTGTGAAGGAGGGGTCAATCCCAGTGCCAGTGAGAATCTGGAGAGACACTAGGGCTTTTCAGTCCTTAATCCTAAGCAGTGTGTTGGACTTTAGTGCTGAGACCGAGACTGGTGACGTGGTGATACAAGGGGTTGGTAAAGGGACCGAGGCAGTACCGTTGCATAAAATAGTTTTGAAGTGTGAGTTGGTATCCAGGCCAGTCACGATCGGTGTGCAGTCTGCACTCCTGATACGTGATGTGGATGTCTTACTCGGGAATGACCTGGCAGGGTGGGATGTGTTCCCAATAGTTCAGCTCACGAGTAAGCCTGTAAGTAGTGAGGACCCGCCCACAGATTCTGAAGTTTATCCCGCTTGCGCAGCTGTTGAGACAAACTCTGATGTAGCTGAGGCAGATGTTGATTTAGCTGAGACGTTTTTACCGACCCTGTATCAGAAGGGGTTGAGGACAGTGAAGCTGAGGAGATAAAGGGGGACGAGACGGATTTACCATTATCCAGGAAGGAATTTGTGAAGGCACAGAGCAAAGATGAGAAATAGATGTGGCAGCTGGAAGGTCCAGTGTTGGACACTGATGATTTACATAACTTGAAAGAGCTGTTTGCAGTTGAAGAATTTAAGTGTGTTCCCAATGATGTAAGGGCATTCTGAGATAAAAAGGATGCCGCTACCTTGAGGGAGTCTGCTGGGTTAGCAGACGAGGTTGTTTTAATCCACAAGGTTGAGTTTACTCCAGATGGGAGTTGCCCAGAGAGTAGCTGGGAGGATCAGGGGAACTTGGAATTTGAAACTGGGACTGGTATTGAAAACCCAGTAGAGGCAGATGTCCCGTTTGCCTGTGTTCAGGTTGTTGGAAGTACCTGTGGATTCACAGGGTACTGAACCTTGTGTTGTGACTCAGGAAAGGTCTGAGGTATCTGGTTTGGTATCTGACCTCATTAATGTTCAGTCTTTCGGATTCCTTTAAGTTGGGTAGGTTGCCACAATCTTTTTATGAAGCTTCTATTTCGCTTATCCTTAAAAAGAAACTTTAAAAAACTGAATGCTCTTCATGCTCTCCTTACTTAATATTGATACTAAAATCCTCTCCGAAGTTCTGGCTCATAGGATTAAAAATATTTTACCATCTATCATTTCTGATGATCAGACCGGATTTATTAAAAATCAATATTCCCACTTTAATATTTGTCAATTGTTAAATGTTATCTATTCTCCTTCTAAGGAGATATCGGTTGTGTAATATCCTTAAGACGCTGAGAAGGCTTTCGATCGGGTTGAATGGAATTATTTAAAACCTGAGAAAAAAATAATTTTGGGCCCAATTTCATTCAATGGATTATATTACTTTATTTATCTCCCTCTGCTCAGGTTCTTACTAATTTTCAGAATTCCAAACCATTTAAACTTCAGCGTGCAACCAGACAAGGCTGTCCAATCAGCCCTCTGCTCTTTGATCTGGCCTTAAAACCCTTAGCCATTGCTTTTCGAGAACCTAGTGCTATCACTGGTATTTTAGGGAGAGGTACTACCCACTAAGTTTTGCTCTATGCTGATGACCTATTGCTTTTTATTTCTAATGTCAAGACTTCATTATCTCCTGTGCTTCCTTTACTCTCCTGTTTCAGCCAGTTTTCAGGATATAAACTAAATTTATATAAGAGTGAACTTTTTCCTTTGAATAATTTGGTTGCAGTTAATACTAACCTTCCTTTTAAAATTGTAAGAAATCAATTTAGCTATTTGGGTGTAACAATTACTAAGAATTACAAAAACCTACTTAAAGAAAATTTTCTTACCCTACTGAATTATGTAAAAAGGGCACTATCAAACTGATCACCTCTCTCGTTATCATTGATTGGCCGGAATAATTCTATTCAAATGAATATCTTACCTAAATTCATATACTTTTTTCAGGCCTTACCTGTTTTTATTCCTAAATCCTTTTTTGATTCTCTTGATTCTATTCTATCTTCTTATATATGGAAAAACAAACATTCTCGACAAAATAAAGTTCATCTTCAAAAAGCTAAAAATAATGGAAGTTTAGCTTTACCGAATTTTAGGTTTTATTACTGGGCAGTCAATGTATGAAATCTTACGTTTTGGTTATATTATATTAACCCTGAGGACTGTCCGGTATGGATTTCTTTAGAAGTTAACTCTGTTAATAATTTTTCTATCATTTCTCTTCTTGGATCCTCACTTCTTTTTTTAAGTAAACTGACAATTTGGTAGTTAAACATACTTTGAGGATTTGGGTACAATTTAGAAAATACTTCGGTTTATTGAGATTTTCTCTTTCAAGTCCCATTTTTTCTAATTTTTTTTTAAACCTTCCATGATCAATCTAGTTTTTAAAGAATGAGATAGATTGGGTATTAAATGCTTCCAGGATCTGTTTCTTGGAGGAAGTCTCCTTTCGTTTGAGCAATTGTCAGCTAAATATAGCTAACCAAAAACCCATTTTTTTCTATATCTACAAATTAGAGACTTCCTGCAATCTCAATTATATATATCAAGTCAAGTCAAGTCACTTTCTATTGTCATTTCAACCATAACTGCTGGTATGGTACACAGTAAAAACAAGACTAAGTTTTTCAGGACCATGGTGCTACGTGAAACAATACAAAAACTACACTGAACTACGTAAAAACAACACAGAAAAAACTACACTAGACTACAGACCTACCCAGGACTGCATAAAGTGCAGGCATTACAATAAATAATAAACAAGACAATAGGGCAGTGAGTTGGTGTCAGTCCAGACACTGGGTATCGAGGTATCTGATGGTTTGGGGAAGAAACTGTTGCATAGTCTGGTCATGAGAGCCCGAATGCTTCCGTGTCTTTTCCCAGATGGCAGGAAGGAGAATAGTTTTAATGAGGGATCCTTTATAATGCTGTTTGCTTTGCGGATGCAGCGTGTAGTGTAGATGTCTGTAATGGCAGGAAGAGAGACCCTGATGATCTTCTCAGCTGACCTCACTATTCGCTGCAAGGTTTTTTGATTTGAGATGGTGCAATTTCCGAATTAGGCAGTGATGCAGCTGCTCTCAATACAACCTCTGTAGAATGTGATGAGGATGGGGGGTGGGAGATGGACCTTCCTCAGCCTTTGCAGAAAGTAGAGACGCTGCTGGGCTTTCTTTGCTATGGAGCTGATGTTGAAGGACCAGTTGAGATTCTCCGCCAGGTGAACACCAAGAAATTTGGTGCTCTTAACGATCTCTACCAAGAAGCCATCGATGTTCAGTGGAGAGTGGTCGCTCCATGCCCTCCTGAAGTCAACAACCGTCTCTTTTGTTTTGTTCAAATTAAGAGACAGGTTGTTGGCTCTGCACCAGTCCGTTGGAGATGCTGCTTCTGATCCAGACTGATTGAGGTCTCCCAGTCAGGAAGTCTGGTATCCAGTTGCAGATGGAGGTGTTCAGGCCCAATAGTCTCAGCTTTCCAATCAATTTCTGAGGGATGATTGCGATGAATGCTGAACTGAAGTCTGTGAAGAGCATTCGGATGTTTTTTGTCCAGGTGGAGGGTGATGAAAATGGCGTTGTCTGTTGAACGATTGGGACGGTACGCAAACTGCAGGGGGTTCAGTGACGGGGGCAGCAGGGTCTTGATGTACCTCATGACGAGCCTCTCGAAACACTTCCTGATGATGAATGTGAGTGGAACGGGATGGTAGTCATTGAGGCAGGACACTGAAGACTTCTTCAGCACAGGGACAATGGTGGCAGCCTTGAAGCACGTTAGAATGACAGAGCTGTTCAGGGAGGTATTGAAGATGTCAGTGAGAACATCTGCCCAGGGAGATATTGAAGATGTCAGTGAGAAAATCTGGAAAGCGGCCAGTGAGTGAGTGGGCCAATGAAGGAGTGGAGATTTGAGGCTTTGACTCCAAAGGCTTCGATGAGAAGAGGCGGAGGACGAGCTTCACCAAGTGAGGTAAGGCCGGGTAAGTTCCTTTCAAAGGAGAAAGTTTCAAAAGTTGAGGCAAGTATTGGGTAGGTCATGGCAGCTGAGATCAGCCCTGTGGTTTGTTCATCCTGCAGCATGTGGGAAATCAGGGATACTTCCAGTGACCCTGACGACTATGTGTGCAGGAAGTGTGTCCAACTGCAGCTTCTGGCAGACCGCATTGAGCGTCTGGAGCTCCGACTGGATTCATACTGGAGCATCTGTGATGCTGAGAAAGTCGTGAATAGCACGTTCAGTGAGTTGGCCACACCGCAGGTAAAGGCTACACAGGCAGAAAGGGAAGGGATGGCCACTAGACAGCATAGCAGTAGGCAGGTAGTGCAGGTAGTGCAGGAGTCCCCTGAGGTCATCTCCCTCCTAAACAGATATACTGTTTTGGATACTGTTGGGGGAGATATCTCATCAAGGGAAGGCAGCAGCAGCTGAGTTCATTGCACCATGGGTGGCTCTGCAGCACAGAAGGGAAGGAAAAGGAGTGGGAGAGCTATAGTGATAGGAGATTCAATTGTAAGGGGAATAGATAAGTGTTTCTGCGGCAGCAAACAAAACTCCAGGATGGTATGCTGCCTCCCTGGTGCAAGGGTCAAGGATGTTTCTGAGCGGCTGCAGGACATTCTGGAATGGGAGGGTGAACAGCCAGTGGTCGTGGTGCACATAGGTACCAATGATATAGGTAAAAAATGGGATGAGGTCCTACAAGGTGAGTTTAGGGAGTTAGGAGATAACTAAAAAGTGGACCACAAAGGTAATAATCTCTGGATTACTACCAGTGCCAAGTGCTAGTCAGAGTAGAAATAGGAGGATATTTCAGTTGAATACGTGGCTTGAGAAATGGTGCAAGAGGGAGGGATTCAAATTTCTGGGGCATTAGAACCAGCTCTGGGGGAGGTGGGATCGGTATAAACAGTACGGTCTGCACCTGGGCTGGACTGAAACCAATGTCCTAGGGAGAGCGTTTGCTACTGCTGTTCAGGAGGCTTTAAACTAATGTGGCAGGGGGATGGGAACAAGTGCAGAGAGACAGAGGGGTGTAAAATGAGGGTAGAAGCAAAAAGTAGTAAAGTGAAGAGTAAAAGTGGCAGGCAGGCAAATCCAGGGCAAAAAGCAAAAAAAGCCACTTTTCAACATAATTGTATAAGGGCTAAGAGTGTTGTAAAAACAAGCCTGAAGGCTTTGTGTGTCAATGCCTTGAGCATTCGTAACAAGGTGGATGAATTGAATGTGCATATAGTTATTAATGAATATGATATAGTTGGGATCACAGACATGGCTCCAGGGTGACCAAGGATGGGAGCTCAACATCCAGGGATATTCAATATTCAGGAGGGATAGACAGGAAAGAAAAGGAGGTGGGGTAGCATTGCTGGTTTGAGAGGAGATTAATGCAATAAAGGAAGGACATTGGCCTGGAGGATGTGGAATCGATATGGGTAGAGCTGCATAACACTAAGTGGCAGAAAACGCTGGTGGGAGTTGTGTACAGGCCACCTAACAGTAGTAGTGAGGTTGAGGATGGCATTAAACAGGAAATTAGAAATGCATGCAATAAAGGAACAGTAGTTATAATGGGTGACTTCAATCTACATATAGATTGGGTGAACCAAATTGGTAAGAGTGCTGAGGAAGAGGATTTCTCATTGTATGCCGGATGGTTTTCTGAACCAACATGTCGAGGAACCAACTAGAGAGCAGGCCATTCTGGATGGGGTATTGAGCAATGAGGAAGGGTTAGTTAGCAATCTCGTCTCTCTTGGGTAAGAGTGACCATAATATGGTGGAATTCTTCATTAAGATGGAGAGTGACATAGTTAATTCAGAAACAAAGGTTCTGAACTTAAAGAAGGGTAACTTTGGAGGTATGAGAGGTGAATTAGCTAAGATAGACCGGCAAATGATACTTAAAGGGTTGACGGTGGATATGCAATGGCAAGCATTTAAAGATCGCATGGATGAACTACAATTGTTCATCCCAGTTTGGCAAAAGAATAAACCAGGGAAGCTAATTTCCATGGCTGGCAAGGGAAATTAGGGTTAGTATCAAGTCCAAAGAAGAAACATATAAATTAGCAAAAAGCGGCACACCTGAGGACTGGGAGAAATTCAGAGATCAGCAGAGGAGGACAAAGGGCATAATTAGGAAAGTGAAAAAAGATTATGAGAGAAAGCTGGCAGGGAACATAAAAACTGACTTTAAAAGCTTTTATGGATACGTGAAAAGAAAAAGATAGGTCAAGACAAATGTAGGTCCTTTACAGTCAGAAACAGGTGAATTGATCATAGGGAACAAAGACATGGCAGACCAATTGAATAACTACTTTGGTTCTGTCTTCACTAAGGAGGACACAAATAATCTTCCGGAAATAGTAAGGGACCGAGGGTCTAGTGAGATGGAGGAACTGAGGGAAATACATGTTAGTAGGGAAGTGGTGTCAGATAAATTGAAGGGATTAAAGGCAGATAAATCCCCAGGGCCAGATGGTCTGCATCCCAGAATGCTTAAGGAAGTAGCCCAAAAAATAGTGGATGCATTAGTGATAATTTTTCAAAACTCCTTAGATTCTGGATTAGTTCCTGAGGATTGGAGGGTGGTTAATGTAACCTCACTTTTTAAAAAAGGAGGGAGAGAGAAACTAGGGAATTATAGACCAGTTAGTCTGACATCGGTGGTGGGGAAAATGCTAGATTCGGTTATCAAAGATGTGATAACAGCACATTTGGAAAGAGGTGAAATCATCAGACAAAGTCAGCATGGATTTGTGAAAGGAAAATCATGTCTGACGAATCTTATAGAATTTTTTGATTGATGTAACTAGTGGAGTGGATAGGGGAGAGCCAGTGGATGTAGTATATTTAGATTTTCAAAAGGCTTTTGACAAGGTCCCACACAGGAGATTAGTGTGCAAACTTAAGGCACACAGTATTGGGGGTATGGTATTGATGTGGATAGAGAATTGGTTGGCAGACAGGAAGCAAAGAGTGGGAGTAAACGGGACCTTTTCAGAATGGCAGGCAGTGACTAGTGGGGTACTGCAAGGCTCAGTGCTGGGACCCCAGTTGTTTACAATATATATTAATGATTTAGATGAGGGAATTAAATGCAGCATCTCCAAGTTTGCGGATGACACAAAGCTGGGCGGCGGTGTTAGGTGTGAGGAGGATGCTAGGAGGATGCTAAGAGGATGCAGGGTGACTTGGATAGGTTAGTGAGTGGGCAAATTCATGGCAGATGCAATTTAATGTGGATAAATGTGAGGTTATCCACTTTGGTTGCAAAAACAGGAAAACAGATTATTATCTGAACGGTGGCCAATTAGGAAAAGGGGAGATGCAATGAGACCTGGGTGTCACTGTACACCAGTCATTGAAGGTGGGCATGCAGGTACAGCAGGCAGTGAAAAAGGCAAATGGTATGTTGGCATTCATAGCAAAAGGATTTGAGTACAGGAGCAGGGAGGTTCTACTGCAGTTGTACAAGGCCTTGGTGAGACCACACCTAGAATATTGTGTGCAGTTTTGGTCCCCTAATCTGAGGAAAGACATTCTTGCCATAGAGGGAGTACAGAGAAGGTTCACCAGATTGATTCCTGGGATGGTAGGACTTTCATATGAAGAAAGACTGGATCAACTAGGCTTATACTCACTGGAATTTAGAAGATTGAGGGGGGATCTTATTGAAACGTATAAAATTCTAAAGGGATTGGACAGGCTAGATGCAGGAAGATTGTTTCCAATGTTGGGGAAGTCCAGAATGAGCAGTCACAGTTTAAGGATAAAGGGGAAGCCTTTTAGGACCGAGATGAGGAAAAACTTCTTCACACAGAGAGTGGTGAATCTGTGGAATTCTCTGCCAGAGGAAACAGTTGAGGCCAGTTCATTGGCTATATTTAAGAGGGAGTTAGATATGGCCCTTGTGGCTAAAGGGATCAGGGGGTATGGAGAGAAAGCAGGTACAGGGGTTCTGAGTTGGATGATCAGCCATGATCATACTGAATGGTGGTGCAGGCTCGAAGAGCTGAATGGCCTACTCCTGCACCTATTTTCTATGTTTCTATGTTTAGCTGGTCTGCACATCCTCTAAGCACTCTGCCACGAATATTGTCTGGTCAGGCAGCCTTCCATGGGTTGACCCTGCACAGAGTTCTCCTCACTTGGGCTACGGTGAGACACAGCACCTGGTCATTTGGAGGAGGGGTTAACTTTCTGCCTCGAAACAAGCATCGAAGTTGTTCAAAGCATCTGGGAGAGAGGCATCACCAGCACAGGCAGGTGATGTTGTCCTGTAGTTGATGTCCTGAGTGCCCTTCCACATGCACTGTGTCACCACTGTCCTGGAAGTGGCTGTGGATTTGCTGGGTGTGTGCACACTTTGCCTCTCTGATGGCCCAGGACAGTTTGGCCCTCACTGTTGTTAGGGCTGTCTTGTCGTCTGCTCTGAAGGCGGAGTCATGGGTCCTCAGCAGTGCACGCACCTCCGCTGTCATCCATGGCTTCTGGTTAGCTCATGTAGTGATGGTCTTGGACACAGTGATGTCATTGATACACTTGCTGATGTAGCTGGTCACTGATGCCGTGTACTCCTCTAAGTTGGTAGAGTTGCAGCCTCCCTGAACATGTGCCAGTCAGTGTGCTCAAAGCAGTCTTGAAGAGCAGAGATGGCTCCTGCTGGCCAGGTTTTCACCTGTTTCTTAACTGGTCTAGAGCACCTGACGAGCGGTCTGTATGCTGGGAATAGCATAACAGAGATGTAGTCTGAGTAACCGAAGTGGGGGCAGGGCTCTGCTCGGTACAAGTTGGGGATGTTTGTGTAAACAAGGTCCAATGCATTCTCCACCCCGTTGCAAAGTCCACATACTGATGGAATTTGGAGAGCACTGACTTGAGGTTCGCGTGGTTAAAATCTCCGGCGACAATAAACAGTCCATCGGGGTTGTGCGTTCTGCAGTTTGCTAATAGCCCCATACAGTTCACAGAGTGCCTCCTTAGCATTAGGGCTGGGGGGAATGTAGACACCGATCATAAGGACAGTGGTGAATTCCTGTGGTAAATAAAATAGTCTACATCTAACAGTCACAAACTCCACTAGCGATGAGCACAGAGATCTGGAAACCAGCACAGAGTTCTTGCACCATTCTGTATTGATGTAAACACACAAGCCACCACCGAGTCTTACCAGAAAGAGCTGCATTTCTGTCCACTCGAAACAAGGTCCAGCTGAATGGCACCATCTGGGATTCCGTCGGTGAGCCATGTTTCCGTGAAAACAAATGCGCAGCAGACTCTATACTTCTGCCAAGTGTTTCATTGGAGTCAGATGTAGTCCAATTTACTGTCCAGGGAGTGGACATTGGACAGCAGAATGGACAGGAGAGCCAGCCAGCTAGGGTTTGCTTTTTGCCTGGCATGGACCCCTGCTCTTTGCCTCACTTCCGCTTCCTTGCACACCGCTTATGACATCCTCAACTGCGGCCACCAGCATCAGGAGACTCCAAGGACTGTAGGCCCAACTCCCTCAGCAAGCCGAGGTCGCGTAATTTAACCAGCAGATCTTCATGAAGGTTTGTTCTTGGACGAGCTCTGTATTGTAGGTAGTCACTCAGTTATCCATGTGCCCTAATCAAAAATTCTGCCTTGAAATTAAATCAAAAAATTAAAGTAAAACCAGGACTGAAAGGCCGCTGCTGCTGTGCCTAAATTTTATATTTCCTAAAAGTTCCGATAAGAACTTATTAGGTGTAATTTCTAATTTGAAACCTTTTCATAATGACTGAATATCCAATATTTATGGCATGTTGCTGGGAATGAGAAATGCTCCTTTAACAAAATCTTTGGGAACGAGATTTACAGACTTCAATTGTTCTGATGAAATTTGGAATGAAATTTTTAAATTGGTTAACACTTCATCATTATATGCCTGCCACTCCCTCCTACAATTTAAAGTGGTCCATGACCAAGGATAAGCTATCTCACTTTTATTCGGATATATCTCCCCATTGTGATAGATGTAACGATGGAGAAGCTTCACTAATTCATATGTTTTGGACATGCCCAAGTCTTGAAAAATACTGGAAGGAAGTATTCCAAACTTTCTCTGTATTTTTCAAAGTAAATTTTAAGCCTAACCCTTTGACTGCCTTATTCGGTATTGCTGGAAGAAAAGATATTATTTTGGAGACATCTGTCTTGCACATTTAGGCTTTTATTTCTCTTATAACTAGAAGGGCGCTCTTGCTTAAACGGAAGGATGTTGTTCTGCCTACTCACGCTCAATGGTTACTTTAGGCTTTTATTTCTCTTTTAACTAGAAGGGCGCACTTGCTTAAATGGAAGGAAGTTGTTCTGCCTACTCACACTCAATGGTTACATGATGTTACGTCATGCTTCAATTTAGAGAAGATCCATTGTTCAATTTCTGAATCTAGTCAAGACTTTCAAACATTGTGGGGATCATTTTTGAACTATACAAAACCTTTGATTTGCTCTTAAAGTACAGATGTTGGCTAATAATATTTTTCGGTATATGATAAGGATTTTTTTCTTTCTTTCTTTCTTTCCCAAACAACTTCGATCTTGGTAGTGGGCTTAGATTCTTTTTTTTGTATATAATAAAATTATCACATTTCAATATTACAATTTAATTAAATTTACATGAATATACGGTAATGAGATTGCAAGTATGATTCAAATATAATGCATTTGGTATTACTTTTTTTTGACTTATAATATCTTCTTGTACTCTGCATTCTTCTATGTAGAAATTAATAAAAATATTGAAAGAGAGAACCCAAGGGTGCATTCCATCAGATTTATCCACCCTCAGACCATTAAGCTTCATGAGCACCTTTTCAGTCGTAATTTTTACTGCACACACTTCACTTCCCTGACACTCTTGAATGTCCAGTATACTGCAGATGTCTTCAACTGTGAAGACTGATGCAAAATACGCATTCAGCTCTTCTGCCATCTCTGCATCTCCCATTACAATATCTTCAGTGTCATTTTCTATTAGTACTTTATCTACCCTCAACACTTTTACTCTATATACTTAAAGAAGCTTTAGTACTTTCTTGATATTAGTTGCCAGCTTCCTTTCATAATTCATCTTTTCCTTCCTAAAGGCCTTCTGAGTTTCCTTCTGGAAGTTTTTAAAATCTTCCCAATCCTCTATCTTCCCAATAGCTTTGGCTTCATTGTTAGCCCTCTCTTTTGCTTTAACTTTGGCTCTGGTTTCACTTGTTAGTCACGGCACTATCCTTCTTCCATTCGAATATTTCTTCTTAATTAGAATACAATACTTGCACTTCCCTAATTTTCCACAGAAACTCCAGCCACTGTTGCTCTGCTATCCTTCCTGCTAGTATTGGCCAGTTCATACCTCATGCTATTGTAATCTCTTTTATTCCACTGAAATACCGACACATTGGAATTTAGCTTCTCCTTCTCAAATTTCAAAGTGAACTTGATAATATTGTGATCACTGTTCCCTAAGGGTTCCTTAACCTTAAACTCTCTTATAACCTCAGGGTCACTGAACAACGCCCAACCCAGAACAGCCGATCCCCTCGTGCAGAGGTCACCAACCTTTTTTTGCACCACGGACTATTGACAATATTCTTGCGGACCGGCCGGGGGGGGGGGTGGGGGGGGTGTTAATATCGACCAGAATATAGGTGACAAGTCAACTATAAGTCACTTATAAATGGCTAATACACTTAATTTCGTTTCTAAAAGGGGTTATCTAACGGATTTAATATTAAACACACAGCGCATATTTTCCTCACATGAACATAGTGATAAGTCAATTATAACTCACTTATAAGTCAATAGCGTCATAACATTTTAAGTAATGTTTGGATATTAAACACACCGCATATTTTCCTCATATGAACATATAAAATAATTGCAACACACCAATGAGAGGGCAAGGTAAGGAGGTCGCTGTGGCCACAGTCCACAGAGAGCACGGAGTGCGGCAGGGCATACGCCCACCCCCTCCTTGTAGATAGGTAGGATCTATCAGCCAACAAAAGTTTGGCTCAAGGGCTGACTTTCAGTAGATCGCAGCGAGGTAGCTGCTCTGCTACTTACGAAACCCTGAGCACGAATTAGGTCATCTGCGAATATTTTACCACCGGGTTCCCCACAAACATTCGGTATGCTAAACAGGTTTAGAGGCGGTGCCCATCTGTCTGCACTCCAGGCCGCTAGCAATGGCATTTCTCACCGGCCGGTTACCCGAGGCCAACCAGTGATCCCTGGCACGAGGGTATCACTGCGTTTAGGTGACTGATGACCTCACATGGGTAATGTCTTCGCATGCGTAATGACCTCGCGTGGGTAATAACTTTGCGTGTGTTCAAGTTCAACAGTGGGCGTGACAGGGAATGAGGAAAGTTGCAGCTGACTCATATCGTTTCATATCAACAAATCATATTGTTTCCTCAGTAGCACGTGCTTTGCGGCCCGGTTGCGGTCCGGTGATTGGGGACCGCTGCCCTCGTGGGCTCAACAACAAGCTGTTCTAAAAAGTCATCCCTTAGATATTCTACAAATTCTCTCTCAAGGTCCAGTACTGGCCTGGTTTTCCCAATCCACTTTCATGTTAAAATCACCAAAGACTATCATGACATTGCCCTTCTGACACACCTTCTCTATCTCCTGTTGTAATTTGTAATCCACCATCCCAGCTGCTGTTTGGAGGCCTGTATACAACTGCCATTAGGGTCCTTTTACCCTTGCCATTTCTTAACTCAATCTATAGAGACTCTATACTTTCCGATTCCATGTCATCCCTTTCTAATGACTTAACATTACATCTATCCTCGTTATATGCGTCTTCAGACTACACGGATTCGCAGTTATGTGAGTAACATTTCTACTAATGTCTCCTTATATGCATCCAAAACTCAGAGTTACACGAGGAACACTGCTTTCCCGCCAGTACAAGTCAAGTGCGCGTGCCTCACAGTCTCACTGTTGGGATGAGAAGCGCTGCTTTCCTGCTGATACAAGTCAGGTGCACGCGTGTCACAGTCTCACTCCCGCCAGTCTCGCATTGGTTTTGGCAAGCTGTGGATGCGCAATCTTGCACTCTTAGACTTTAGTTGGTTTTACCTACAGAGCAGTGATTTTGTGCCTGAAATATTTAACTATGCTTCCTAAGCGTCTGATTTCATGTTCTGGGCCATCAGCCGAGCAGCAGAGAACCGCTTTAACACTTGAAAAAAAGTTGGAAATTATAAAAAGCGCGGCATCAGGTGAAGGTAACACAGCTCTGGGACGCTACTACCAGGAACAGAATCTTGCCTTTAAAGTTCTTCTGTTGCTTGACAATGCGCCAGCCCATCCTAAACATTTGGGCAGCATTCATCGTAATATAACAGTGCACTTCCTGCCGCCTAACACAACATCGCTGATTCAGCCACCCGACCAAGGTGTGATCCGCATTCAAATTATTTTTTTTTTAACGGCGAACTATCTCTCAGATGCTGCAAGCAACAGATGATTTTGAAAATCCCAGGAGTTTACCAACGGTGAAGGACTGCTGGAAGTCAGAACACTTGGCACAAATGGCGATTGACATGGACCCAAGTTTAGAACAGAGTCAGTATTTCAGTTGTTCCCTGCCGTCAACCCTTCTTCCCTACAAGCAAATTTATGCTGAGAAACAAAATGGTGCCAAGCAAACAACCCTCAGCACTTTCTTCAAACCAGTGTCATCTCCTGCTGCCATTCTGTGAGTCTTCCATAGAAAAAAACCATAGAACATTACAGCACAGAAACAGGCCTTTTGGCCCTTCTTGGTTGTGCCGAACTATTTTTCTGCCTAGTCCCACTGACCTGCACCTGGCCCATATCCCTCCATACACCTCTCATCCATGTACCTGTCCAAGTTTTTCTTAAATGTTAAAAGTGAGCCCGCATTTACCACTTCATCTGGCAGCTCATTCCACACTCCCACCACTCTCTACGTGAAGAAACCCCCTAATGTTCCCTTTGAACTTTCCCCCTCTTCACCCTTAACCCATGTCCTGTGGTATTTTTATCCCCTAGCCTCAGCAGAAAAAGCCTGCTTGCATTCACTCTTTCTATACCCATCATAATTTTATATACCTCTAACAAATCTTTCCTCATTCTTCTACACTCCAGGGAATAAATTCCTAACCTAGCCAACCTTTCTCTATAACTCAGTTTCTCAAGTCCCGGCAACATTCTTGTAAACATTCTCTGCACTCTTTCAACCTTATTAATATCCTTCCTGTAATTCGGTGACCAAAACTGCACACAATACTCCAAATTCGGCCTCACCAATGCCTTATACAACCTCACCATAACATTCCAAATCTTATACTCAATACTTTGATTTATAAAGGCCAACGTACCAAAAGCTTTCCACCGTCTGCCATGGTCCACTACTCCACTTCATTCTTGTCGGATTCACCCCTCCAAGAAGGATTACAAGCTTGCTCGCTTGCATCCCACAAGGACAACTGCCTTCAACCCTTGCTGTGCTCGATGTTCACCTTATCGACAGAAAGCTGCCCGACACCACAACAACCACTCATCTCCCGGAGCGAACACACCTGCCACTGTTAGTGAAAACTGTACACCCTAGTATGTTAACTTTCTATGATTTATTACATTGACTATTACCTTAAATTGATGAAATATAATCTAAATGTTGCCTTGTGGTACTGCTTTAGTGTCGTATTGGTACGAAAATGTGAATAAATTACAGATAAAACATATTTAGGAAGCCCTCGAGAACGTATCCCAATTTTCTCCGTTTAAATAATTATTCACATTATGCGATTTCACATTATGTGTCGACTGCAAGGAACATATCCCCCGCATATAACGAGGATAGGGTGTATTTCTTATACACAGGACCACACCACCCCCACTGCCTATTAACCTATTTTTGCAATACACCGCATATCCTTGGGTATTCAGTCCCCAATGGCAGCTATCCTTCAGCCAAGTTTCAGAGATGGCCACAACGTCACTCTTGTCAATCTGTAGCTGAATTTCAAGATCGTCCATTTTATTTCTTATGCTGCGTGCATTCAAAATATGACACTTTCAATCCAGTATTTGTTGCTTTCTGTTTTATCTGCACCATGCCTCTGTTGCCCTATAAATCACCCCACTGGCTGTGATCATGCCTCATCTCCTGCCTGTCCTTTCTATCATCTCTGTTGCACCCTATCTTTGAATTATTTCCTGTTTTCCCCTTCCTCAGCCCTATCACTGCGGTTCCCATCCTCCTGCCATATTAGTTTAAACATCCCTTGACAGCTCTATTATTATGATTCACCATGTTGCAGCATATGGAGTAAGTCCAATTCTTAGCGGCTCTTTCTCTTAATATATTTTATATCCCACTGACAGATCCCTTTTAGCTTTGATGATTTATTCTGCTGAAGGATTTACGACTTAATTACAATGGCTGAAAAAAGTCATTCTGGTATTGAACTGAGAAGTGGCAAGACTTTTCCTGAAATGGAGCAAACGGAACAAACCAAGAAAACGGAGGAGCCTGTTACTTTAGCAGGAATATTTTCTTCAATACAAGCCATGAAGTTGGAATTCGGGTCGTTTAATATTAAAATTGATAAGCTGACTGGTTCAAACGGGAAGTTTGAATAAGCTTCCCGGTTCAAGACTCTCTGAAAAATTTGGACTCTCAGCTTCAATCAATTCAGCAGACTACAACCCGAATTGGGAATGGGCATGATCTATTCAAGCAAACTACTAAAGATCAAGGAATGAAGATAATCTTCGATGGAAAAGAAAATCAATGAAATTACCTTGGAACTATCTAAAATGAAGAAAAAAATGGTTGATTTAGATAGTAGAGGGCGTCGGAGGAATTTGCATATTCTGGGACTGCCTGAAAACACTGATGCTGGTGATCTGTTAAAATTCTTCTCAGATATGTAGTACTCACGTTTTACTGAGACCCTGGAAGCTAGCCCCTTAATTGACAGAGCCCACAGAATTCCATTTTCTCGGCGTTCATCCAAATTACGTCCTCGACCAATTGTACTTTCTTTGCATTATTACACGACTAAAGAAGCTATTCTTCGAGAAGCCAGAAAGAAGCGGAAGTTAATCTTTAATTCAGTAC
This sequence comes from Hypanus sabinus, assembly GCF_030144855.1. NCBI lineage: Eukaryota > Metazoa > Chordata > Chondrichthyes > Myliobatiformes > Dasyatidae > Hypanus > Hypanus sabinus. The sequence goes on along the minus strand of NC_082722.1, from coordinate 13,915,055 downwards.
AAATTCGTATAATCGAAGACTATCCCCCTGAAATCTTTGCCGAAAGAAGGAAATACCGAGAAGTTATGAGTGTAATATATAAATTAGATTTAAATCCCTCCCTTCGCTTTCCAGCAAAGCTGATAATTTTTCCTGAAATATCTCAGTCACTGAGAATCTACTCCCCCCAGGAGGGATGGGAGTACATTAAAAATCTTAAAGTTACACCTACTGAATAAAATATTAAAGTTAACCCGATTACTCAATAGGTAATTCTGAAGTATTTGTTGTACGAGTTGTTTATGGATCTTCTGAGTTAAGTTTATCCTGTACTTTTTCAGTCTTTGGTATGGGACGTGGCTGATTAAAATTTTTTTTAACCTATTGATAATTAGTACATATCTGTTTTGTAGGGAACCTCTATAGTATTGTACTCTAATGGTCTGCTAGGACCTGTCGTGTATTAATCTTTTTATTTCTTTTATTTGTTTCAATACTAATATAGTTTTTTTTATATATATATATATAGACACACACACTCATTTACTTTTCTTTTTCGAGAGAAAGAATATTGTTTGTAATATTATTTGCTCGGGTTTATTCTCTTTTTTTTGAATATGTGTTTGAGGTATTTTAGCTGATTCTAAGATGGCCGTTGTTGATTATGCTTTTATTACAGTTAGACATAACATTATATTAATTGAATTCTGCTTGTGCCTTTTATTATGTCTACTTTCCATGGGATCTTTGCTTTATTTTAATATACAGAGCTGCAAGATGGAGAATAGGGTCAAGGGTTACTAGTTTAACATGTGGCCACCCTATTGGTCGCTGAATTCTTATCTTTTGGGAGGCGGGAGGGAGGAGGGGAGAGGGGACAATTAGTGTAGGTTTTTTTCCTGATTGGGCAGTTCTTTTGATGGATTTTTTTCTCACAAATGTGTCACTCCTTCTGGTTGTACCCGCGCCTTTTGGTTTAATCTGTACTTGCGTAACATTTCTTTTATGTAATATTAAATTCAATTCTAAACATGGATGTTAATAAAATTAATATATTGGAACAGTGTCAATCACCCCATTAAGCATAAAATGATTTTTAAGAAATTAAAAACACTTAACACAGATATTATTTTTGTGCAAGAAAATCAAATATGGAAGAAGGATGAGGACAGATTTTTCCACTTTTGGAAAGGACCTCTGTACCATTTGTTATCGGATGGTACAATAAGAGGTGTTTCTATATTTCTTAGCCCCAAAATCCCTTTAGTACACTTTAATACTACTACTGATACAATTGGAAGATATTTAATTGTTACTGGTTTATTATGCGAGCAAAAGGTAGCTGTGGTGTGTGTATATGCACCTAATGTAGATAATTCTGATTTTTTTAAGAAACTTTTTTCTGAGTTACCAAATCTGAATGAATATAAGTTGATCATGGGTGGTGACTTTAATCGTTGTTTAAATCTGGTGATTGACAGGTCATCAACCAATTCATTGCTTCCTAATAAAGTGGCGGCTTGTATTAATTCTTTTTTACTAGAATATGGCCTGGTCGATATCTGGAGATATAAACACCCCAATGATAAAGATTTCTCTTTTTTCTCACACGTTCATCATTAAGTATTCTTGAATTGATTACTTTTTTTAGATACACGTCTGTTAAACTCCGTTGCTGAATGTGTGTATGACATCATTACGCTTTCAGATTACACGCCTTTAAAGTTAACCCTTAAGCTTTTGGATAGATTTTTGAAAATCTCACGGTGGAGATTGAATCCCGTATTGTTACAGGATCCAACTTTTGCTAATTTTATTAAGGAGCAAATTTCTATATTTTTTGTATTTAATACAACTGAAGGAATGTCAAATTTGGTTATATGGGACACGTTGAAATCTTTTCTTAGGGGACAGATAATCTCATATTCAGCAGCTTTGAGAAAGAAAACTAAAGTGGAATTGTCAGTGCTTATTAATAAAATTAAACAGATAGATAAAGCGTACTCAGTTAAACCTACTGAAGACCTATATAAAGAAAGGGTCGAACTTCAATCACAGTATGATCTGCCTCTGACCTTTCCCATTGAACAGCAAATTTTTAAATCTAAAAGTTTATTTTATATACATGGGGAAATATCTGCTAAGCTTTTGGCGGGTCAGTTAAAGGCTGGGATGGTCAGAAGACAGATTTTTAAAATTCGTAGACCAGATAGAACAGAAACTTTTAGATCCTTATGAAATTAATAAGATATTTATGGACTTCTATTCTAATCTTTATAAATCTGAATTCTCTGATAGCATGAATAGATTTTTGCAAAGGTTAAACATACCCTAAATTTCAATTCAAGATGTTGATATGTTAGATGCACCTATTAAGCAAGAGGAGATAGCCAAGGTTATATCCTCCATGCAATTAGGTAAAGCTCTGGGACCTGATGGTTATATGGTAGAATTTTACAAGACTTTTTATGAAATGCTTATACCACATCTTCATCAAACATTTACCGATTCTACATCCTCTGGGAACCTTCCTAAAACTTTTTATGGGGCATTAATTTCATTGATTCCAAAAAAAGGAAAAGACCTACTGGAATGTGTATCCTATAGACCTATTTCTTTATTGAATGTAGATTTTAAAATTCTCTCTAAGATTCTAGCAAATAGGCTTGAGAATATCTTGCCTAATGTTATCTCAAGTGATCAAACAGGATTTATCAAAAATAGGTACTCAACATTTTAATATTCGAAGATTGTTAAATATCATTTATTCCCCCTCAGCCAAAAAATCTGAATGTATTGTATCTTTGGATGTAGAGAAAGCCTTTGACAGGGTGGAATGGCCTTATCTACTTCAGGTTTTGAAGAGGTTTAATTTTGGTTTGGGATTTATTTCCTGGATTAAATTGATTTATCAGGCCCCGGTAGCTGCGGTTATAACAAAAGTCTCCTTATTTTAGATTATATAGAGGAACCTGTCGGGGTTGTCCCCTTAGTCCTTTATCATTTAATTTGGCTTTAGAACCACTTGCTATTGCTCTTAGGGATTCTAATTCTGTGCAGGGTATTAAGAGAGGGGATAAGTTACAAAAGGTTTCATTATATGCAGATGATTTATTAGTTTACATTTCAAATCCTAGGAAATCTATGCCCTTTAAGTTATCTATATTTGTGGAATTTGGTATTTTCTCTGGATATAAACTTAATTTACATAAAAGTGAATTATTTCCTATTATTATTCTGTTTATTATGATCAAATACCTTTTTAATATTGCTAAAAACCGTTTCACTTACCTTGGTATCAAAATTCCTAAAAATTTTAAAGACCTATATAGATATAATTTCTCCCCTTTAGTTAATATACTCAACAGGCGCTTTCTAAATAGTCGCCTATGTCGATGCCATTGATAGGTTGAATAAATGCTATAAAAATGGGTTATTTTTCTGAAACTTTTATATATATTTCAAGCATTTATACATTTGATAAAATAGATTCTCTGATTTTGTCTTATGTTTGGAATAATAAAATAATGAATAAACTTTTATTGCAAAAACCAAAAAAAGGATGGAGGACTGGTCTTACCAAACTTTAGATTTTATTATTGGGCAATTAATATTTGTTATATTACTTTTTGGATTTATGATATAGATGACCAGGATCACCCTTCATGGTTACAGTTGGAGGAGAATTCAGTAATGAGGTTTTCTTTAGCTTCTTTATTAGGAGCTCCCCTTCTGTTTTCGCTCTCCAGAATAGGTAGACAAGCTCTCAACCCTATTGTTAAACATACTTTAAAAATCTGGTTTCAGTTTCATAGATTTTTTGAATGAAATGATTTTGTACTTTCTAGTAATATTTATTCTAATTTCTTTTTAAAACCATCATCTCTGGATAAGGCTTTAACATGGAAAATTAAGGGAATAAAAACTTTTTTAGATTTGTTTTTACAGGACTGTTTAATGTCCTTTTCACAGTTGACATATATGACATCCCTAATGCACATTTTTTCAGATACTTACAGGTTAGGAACTTTTAACATGATTTTTTACCAAATTACCCCTTAGCCTGCTCTTTAAATTTGGCTTATGCTATTTTTCAGCTTAAACCATTTCAAAAACGATTAACAGCTTTCATTTATAAACAGTTAATGAATGCTCGCATGTCGCCTAATGATAGGGTTCAAAGCACTTGGGAAACAGAGCTTCAACATTCACTTTCAATGGAGTAAAATTTATTATCTAGTCAATAATTCATTTATCTGTGCATGCCATACCTTAATTCAGTTTAAGATAGTACACAGGGCCCATATGTCCAAAGATAAATTGGCGCATATTTTTCCTAATTTGTGACAGATGTAACGCAGAAGTGGCTACTCTAACTCATATGTTTTGGTCATGTGTAAGCTTAAATAATTTTTGGAGGGATGTGTTTGGAATACTGTCTAAAGTTATAGATGAGGATGTTCAACCCAATTCACTTACAGCAATTTTTGGGATCATTCCAGAGGAAGCAAGCAGAGTTACTGGCTAGGAGAGCTATCTTGCTTTACTGGAAAGACTCTAATCCACCTACTGTTTTTTATTGGCTCTCCTCCATTATGTCACGTCTAAGCTTGGAGAAAATTAGAAGTCGGACATTTGATACATCTTTTAATTTTGAACAAGTCTGGCGACCCTTTATTCAATACTTTCACATGATTTAATTAATTAATTAATTTATTTATTTAATTGATTAATTCTCTTTAGGGAAAATCCTTATCTGTGAAGGTTCGGAGATGACTGGAAGGATGTTTCTTTTTCTCTTTCTCTTTTTTCTAATTTTATCCTCAAATGGACTGCCCAATCTTTTTCTTTTTCTTCTTTGTTTCAGTTTAGTTAGTGGTTTTTTCCTTTATTAAATAAAATTTCCAATCTTTTTCTTTACGATTGTTAAGAGGAGTTGTAGTTTTTTTGATTACATTGTATATATAACAGCATAACATTTTACCTATCTGATTTTGACAATATATACTTTCTTATTTACTGCTGTTTATATGTCTTTTGTATTATGTTTGCTAAACTTCTCCTCTGATTTGTATATACTTTACTGGAAAATCAATAAAAAGATTGAAAAAATGAAATGACAGCTCTATTAAACCTGCCTGCTAGGATATTGGACTCCTTTGGGCTGTGGTGCAACCCGCCCTTTTTTGTACAGGTCATATCTCCACCAGAAGAGGCCCCAGTGATCTGGGAACCCAAAGCCCTGCCCCCTACTCCAGTCTCTCAGCCACACATTAATATGCCTGATCATGCTATTCTTGCGCTCGTTGGAACGTCGCACAGGCGGCAATCCTGAGATTACTATCCAGGGGGTCCTGATTTTCAGCTTCCTACCCAACTCCCTGAATTCTCTCTTCAGGACTTCCTCCCATTTTTTTTCTATCTATGTCATCGGTACAAATGTGTACTAAGACTTCTGTCTTCTGGAGACACCTGAGAAAGCTAAACAGGTTTTTAACACTTGATAAAGTGATAATTGCTTCACAAGATGGCAATATATTCAATTAAGATAAAAGGCAGACAAAAAAACATGCTAAACGAGCAACTAGTTATCTTACAAGAGTGTGAGTCTGTGAGTGTGTGGGGGGGGGGGCGGAATGGAGTGGTTCGGTAATTATGTAATTCATCATTTAAAGGTTATAAAAAGCAACTACCAGGGATCCCTGTGTTTGATATGACCTGACTTTATAGACATCCAATTGTTGCAAATGTTCCTGTACACTTTTCAAGCAAGAACTAATAATAAAGTATTTTGTGGTATTGATTAATGACTTAATGGAGGATATATTCCATTAGTTTTATTGTGGTAGTGTTAGGATGAGTATCAATGCAATGAAATTAATTTTTGTGAATGTCGGTAAAACAATGTGATACGAGTTACTTTGTAAAACACACCTTTTTCAGTTATTGAAAAACCCAGGAACTGCTTATAAACCAGAGTCAAACTAGGTCAATGTTCTCAGCCATCAAAAACCTGTGCAAGATTGGCTCAAATAGTACTGTACCAATCCAAACTTACATCAGATCCTAGGTATTAGCTATATCCCTTCATAAATGCCTTAAATTATGTCAGAGTCCCAATATATCATATTTCTCAGTTTGATAATCTCAAATTGTATAATTTAGATAGCAATACATCAGTTTTGTAACAAGTCCTCTGTCAGATTCTAATTAAATCCACAGACAGTAAACCACTGGTCGTAACTTTCATATAGCCCTTGAATTAATGTATTGTTTTATCACAAAATCAACAGCTGCTCCCTGTTTTATAAGGCACTAAATCATTGTGATGTTCTTTCAAAAGACTCTGAACAACAGCTCTGCTTACCATATATAGCAGTCTGATTCACGTGCCAATAGACAATAAAGCTAGACAAAAATGCTACATCATAATAACTGACAGATATTAAAGGAATCCAATCCTGGGCTGAGCAAATCTTTTAGCTCTGTGATTTCCCTTGTGGTTTCTGATATGATGCAAAACAATATAAACCTTAAAAGAGATTTGCCATCTTCAAACAAGCAACTTTACCTTTTGCATTTCCACTTTTAACTGTGACACACATACAACTATGACTCACCTTCCCATTTGACCAGCCTGTGATCAACTCACAAACACCATCCGAGTTCAAGTCAAAAGCATGAATACTCATGGCATGATTTTTAGACTGCAGAAAATGAAAAGCATAGGTAAGTCAAGTTAGTTAAATCAGAAAACATTCTGATTAAAAACATGTCTTTTTCTGATTAATGTCTTTTCTGATTGATGTCTTAGTCTGATTAAAAAACATGGAACTGGATTTCTGCCCTTGTGACTTGGCTTTATTGCTTCCATTTGAAGAACAATCTTAATACCAAACCTAATCAAGATTATTACTAAATAACATTCTTTCTTTTCCAATTTGGTACAGAGCAATTTATCATAGGTACCCCAGACTGCAGGGTAGCATTTAAAATTCTAAATTTGAGATTGTATTCCTCCCACAATTACTTTGATTTGCTTTTCTGCTCCCTTGTCCACAGCAACAAACTCACATTAACATTTGCAGTTAATCTCTGATACTCCATTAGTCAAGTGGTGAACCAGTTCCTGCCACTAGATGCTACCTTAGCATGTGGAGCTTTGCTATCACACACAGCAGTTGAGATGAATAGTTCAGCTGCCTTTAAAGTAGTCAGGTAGCTACAAGATAAATAAATGCATAGCAGGAATATTGTTAGATAAACTGAAGCATAAAACAACTTCTTTCTTGTGTAGTATCACAAATAATTACTATGGGCCACACCAGATAGCCACACCTGGCATTTTGAAGTGCTCTTCAATCTCTTGAAACTAAATTCAAATGAAAATCCATAAGAAAGCTGATCTTGAAGAAGGTGTTTCAGCTGTTGGTATTTTTGGCAGTTCTAATATGATTCAGCAATACACTTGTTACACTTTCATTACCCTCCCAGCAAATGGTGACACAAGAAACTACCGATGATGGAATAAGGAATAACAAGCGCCAGATTATTAAACAAACTTTTTTTTTGTAAGAGAGGCTCCAAGAATAAGCCTGAAATTATAAACCAGTGAGCCTAACATTAGCAGTGGGCAAGTTATTGGAAGGCATTCTGAGGGACCGGATATATAAGTATTTGGATAGATAGGCACTGATTAGGAATCGTCAACATGGCTTTGTGCATGGTAGGTCATGTCTAACTAATCTTACAAAGATTTGAGGAGGTCACAGGAAAGTTGATGAAGGCAGATGCTGCTTACATGAACTTTAACAAGGTCCCGGTCAAGAAGGTTCAGTCACTAGGAAGATAAGGAAGTAAATTGGATTAAACACTGAAGAGGCCAGGAATATTGGTGACTAGTGGTGTGCTGCTGAGATCGGTGCTGGGTCCTTTGTTGTTTGTCATTTTTTTCAATTATCTGGATGATAATGTGGTGAACTAAGTAGATGTGCAAGTTTGCAGATGACACCAAGATGTGGGGTGTAGTGGACAGCAAGGAAGACTGTCAAAGCTTGGAGCAGGATCTAGACCAACTAGAAAAATGGCAGATGGAATTTAATGCAGACAAGAGTGAGGTGTTGTACCTTCAAAGGACAAACCAAGGTAGGACTTACATGGTGAGTGGTAAGGCATTGAAGAGTGCAGTGGAAGAGGGATATGGGGATACAGATCCAGAATTCCTTGAAAGTAGCATCACAGGTAGATAAGATTGTAAGAGGTAAGGAGAGCTTTTGGCACATTGGCCTTCATAGATCAAAGTACTGAGTACAGGAATTGGGACATTGAGGCCTAATTTGGAGTACTGTGTGCAGTTCTGGTTACTGACCTACATGAAAGGTATCAATATGTTGCTGGGACTTGAGGACAGAGTTACAGAGGTTGAATAAGTTAGGACTTTATTCCCTAGAACATGGGAAAATGAGGAGAGATTTGATATAAGTATACTGAATTATGTGGGCTATAGTTAGGGTAAATGTAAGCAGGCATTTTCCATGGAGGTTGGGTGAAACTAGGACTAGAAGTCATGGGTTAAGAGTGAAAGGTAAAATGTTTAAGAGGAACATGAGAATGATTCTCTTCAATCAGAGGGTGGTGTGAGTGTGGAATGAGCTGCCAGTGGACATGGTGAATGGAGGTCTGATTTCAACACTTAAAGAGAAATTTGGATAGATACATGGATGGGAGGGATATGGAGAGTTATGGGCAGATTAACAGTTTGGCACGAACTAGAACTACCAAAAGGCCAGTTTTTGTGCTGTAGTGTTCATGACATGTTTCACTCTATGACTAAAACAAAATGTTGGGGGAGCTTATCAGGTCAGGCAGAAGCTTTTCGTGGGGGGAGGGGTGTGGAATGGACTGTCAGTATTTCAGGTTGTGGCTCTTCATATGGACTGCTGTGGTAATGGGAGCATGTGTTGTCATATTCAAGTGTGCCATGGGGAAAGAATTAAACATGAATAATATTTCTGCATAGGAAAGGAATAGCTCAGATAACAGATTATTAAATGAAACTGCTTAAGGAAAAATTTAGGTCAATTAATGCTGAAATATTAATTGTTAAGCAGTCCACATGTAGTAGAGGCAAAATAAAACTCGCCCTAATATGTCCCAACAAAGCCCCTAGGTTTAACTTTGTACATGTCACTCTCATACTAGCTATTCTGTAATTCTTGAATAATATGTTTAATAAAACAAAATTAGTTGTAAGCTGGGAGTCATGAAGTGGATCAGAACTTATTAGGGCTTATAACAGTAAGGATATGGGAAAGCACTGTTCCCAAAGAAAAGATCTTCTCCATCTAACCCTCTAAATCAGTGAGACTCCAAGACACGTTTTGAGAAACATTACGTTGCCCATGCTGCTCATTGAATAATTCTCATGATTAGTTTGATACCCCCAATACATTTATTCACTTTTAACATTTGGAGAGTAAAAAACTCAGCCATTACAAGGTAACATTACATCATGCACCTTAATTCTCCAGTAGCGTGTAACTCGGTCATATACTCCTACAGTGCCATTTGCCAGGGCATATCCAAATCGACTTCCACGCATGTGACACAGCGCTGTGATAACCTGTAAAGGGAAAATATAAACATGAAATACCTTGCTGAAAATAAACACTATTTATGAATACTGGCATATCAGAAAAGCCCAACATTATGGAAAAGAGTAAAAATTTATTTAGTTTAGTTAATTAAGACAAGGCTTCCTTTGTAAACCTTCTGGTTTAAGATGGCGTTACTGAAGGCGTATGACAGCTTACTGCCAGTTCAAAAGGCAAGAGATTCCATTATGAACATCAGTTATAACATCTTTTCTGAAGTAAATTGTGGTGCACTATTGTAAGAAGGCAGGTAGAGGTGAGGCTGGTTCGGGAGATGAGCCGTGTTGGGACAATGCCAGATGCAACGTGTTCGAACCGGGCTCACAGATGGAATTTGTATTACTGCAGGAGATGGAGCAAGCGACTTGGAGAGGAGCTGATGCGGAAGAGTTTCAATACCCAACCACCTCTCCTGGGTGCGAGGATGGATCACTTCAAGCTCCGAACCAACTTGGTTGGAATGGCTTTGGGCTGGGTGGCCCAAGCATATCGTGGTGCTGGCGTTCGGGTCCAAGAGTGAGGTACTACCCTGTGCTTGGACAATTTAAACACCGGCACAGATAGTCTGGAAGCCCGAATGTCAGGAACAGGGGTGAAGGAACAGGGCTGCTTTGTTTGTTCTCCCATGAATGTTAATTTCTTTCTCTGTGAACTGAGACAGCCGCTGTGTATTTTTGCCCCGTTGGTGTGATGAATGGGCTTGGGCCTGATTTGACTGCTCCAGGAGTGGATCTGGGAACTCAGTCTGGTTCAGAATGCTGATGGCTTGCTTCTTTTGTTTGTGTGATTTTTTTTCTCTCTCTCTTTCTCTGCACAGTGGTTTTAGTCTTTTTGTTTTAAACTGGGTTATTCAGGTTTCTTGCTTTGTTGCTATCTGTAAGCAAACAAATCTCAAGGTGTACAAATTATTTATTATCAAAAAATATATGATTTGAATCTTCAAATCTAGATGAAATCCAAAATGATAACACTGTAATAGTCATCTTCTGACACTAGAGGATTCTATTATCCACTGGATCTCATTACTGTCCCTTCTAAGTACTGCCTTAGTGTGGAACTCCACATATTAATAAACAGAAACATATTACCAGGTGTAAATAGAAACTATTTCTATTTATACCAATAACCAAACTGTTAACATTGATCAATGTTATCCAGTGTCATCTGAGATGTATTGCTCCTATTAATAATGTGACAAAAATACTTTCAACAAGGTTCACCGAATTTGTCAAACTATCAGCAGCTGCACAAATAGCTTGCGACAGGAAATTGCATTTTCCTATATGTCCTTGGAAAGGTAATGCTAAGCCACCTTCTTGAATTGCTGTAGTCCTTTAACAAATGTACTCCTACTATGTAGTTCGAAGAATTTCAAGTTTAGGACCAGTGATATACTTTCAAGTGAGGATTCTGGAGGGAAACCTGCAGCTGATGGTCTTTCAAAGCACATTTTGCCTTTGCCATTCTTGATGAAGGTAGGGTACAGATTTGGGAGATGTTTTTTGGATAAGTACAGCAGAGGATTTATAGATGGCAGCCAATGAGCCCTTGTTGGACTCATTTAGTCCTTACTCGTGAATGGGAAGCTAAAAAGTGGACTGCTGTCCTAGATGGTGTCAAGCTTCTTGCGAAAAGTTGGAGCTGCTCTTATTTGAGCACATGGAGGGTCTTGCATCATGCTCCTAACTTCAGCCTTGTGGATTATGAAAGAATTCCTGCAATTATGGGATGACTGATCTTTAATAACCACAATCAATTTCTTTTAACTTCAATTACTGGATTAGTTTCCCCTTGGCTGCCATTAACTTCAGTTGACTGGGACATGCTGTAGCAGACTTGGTCAATATATGGAAAGATGAGAAAATAACTCTGATCTCTACCTTGCCGAGGCACAGTGACAACTTGCTGATACCTCCTCTTATTTACCCCACTAAGGAGCACCAGGCCACACTGTCTCCCACACCATCACCAACCTTATCAGCTCTGGGGATCTCCCATCCACTGCCACCAACCTCATAGTCCCAACACCCAACACTTCCCGTTTCTACCTCCTCCCCAAGATCCACAAACCTGCCTGTCTAGGTAGACCCATTGTCTCAGCTTGCTCCTGCCCCACAGAACTCATTTCTTCATACCTCAACTGTTTTATCCCCCCCCGATCAATCCCTTCCCACCTATGTTGGTGACACTTCTCACGCTTTGCATTTTTTCAATGATTTTAAGTTCCCCAGTCCCCACTGCCTTATTTTCACCATGGACGTCCAGTCCCTAGATACCTCCATCCTGCACCAGGAAGGCCTCAAAGCTGTCCGCTTCTTTTTGGATTCCAGACCTAACCAGTTCCCCTCTACCACCACTCTCCTCCGTCTAGCGGAATTAGTCCTTACTCTCAATAATTTCTCCTTTGGCTCCTTCCACTTCCTCCAAACCAAAGCTGTAGCCATGGGCACCTGTATGGGTCCCAGCTATGCCTGCCTTTTTATTGGCTTTGTGGAACAGTCCATGTTCCAAGCCTATATGGGTATCCGTCCCCCCTTTTCCTTCGCTACATCAACGACTGCATTGGCGCTGCCTCCTGCACACATGCTGAGCTCAATGACTTCATTAACTTTGCCTCAAACTTTCACCCTGCCCTCAAATTTACCTGGTCCATTTCCAATACCTCGCTCCCTTTTCTTGATCTTTCTGTCTCCATCCCTGGAGACAGCTTATCTACTGATATCTACTATAAGCCTACTGACTCTCACAGCTACCTGGACTATTCCTCTTCCCACCCTGTCTCTTGCAAAAATGCCATCCCCTTCTCTCAATTCCTCTGTCTCCGCCGCATCTGCTCTCAGGATGAGGCTTTTCATTCCAGGATGAAGGAGATGTCTTCCTTTTTTAAAGAAAGGGGCTTCCCTTCCTCCACCATCAAGTCTGCTCTCAAACGCATCTCTCCCATTTCACGCACATCTGCTCTCACCCCATCCTCCCGCCAACCGACTCGGGATAGGGTTCCCCTTGTCCTCACCTAACACTCCACCAGCCTCCAGGTCCAACATATAATTCTCCATAACTTCTGCCATCTCCAACGGGATCCGACTACCAAGCACATCTTTCCCTCCACAACTCTTTCTGCAGGGATCCTTTGTGACTATGCGACTCCCTTGTCCATTCATCCCCCCCCCCATCCCTTCCCACCGATTCCCTCCTGGCACTTATCCTTATAAGTGGAACAAGTGCTACAGCTGCCCTTACACTTCCTCCCTCACCACCATTCAGGGCCCCAGACAGTCCTTCCAGGTGAGGCGACACTTCACCTGTGAGTTGGCTGATGTGATATACTGCATCCAGTGCTCCCGGTATGGCCTTCTATATATTGGTGAGACCTGACGCAGACTGGGAGACTGTTTCGCTGAACACCTACGCTCTGTCCGCCAGAGAAAGCAGGACCTCCCAGTGGCCACACATTTTAATTACACATCCCATTCTGATATGTCTATCCATGGCCTCCTCTACTGTCAAGATAAAGCCACACTCAGGTTGGAGGAACACCACCTGATATTCTGTCTGGGTAGCCTCCAACCTAATGGCATTAACATTGATTTCTCTAACTTCCGTTAATGCCGCTCCTCTCCTTCTTACCACATCCCTTATTTATTTATTTATTTATTTATTAATTATTCCCTTCCTCCCCTTTTGTCTCTCTCTCTCTCTCTGCCCCTCCCACAATCACTCCTTGCCTGTTCTCCATCTCCCTCTGGTGCTCACCTCCCCCTTTCTCCCCAGGCCTCCCGTCCCATGATCTTTTCCCTTCTCCAGCTCTGTATCTCTTTTGCCAATCAACTTTCAGCCTCTTAGCTTTATCCCTCCCCCTCCTGCCTTCTCCTATCATTTTGGATTTCCCTCTCCCCCTCCCACTTTAATACCTCTTACTATCTTTTCTTTCAGTTAGTCCTGACGAAGGGTCTCAGCCCGAAATGTCGACTGTACTTCTTCCTATAGATGCTGCCTGGCCTACTGCGGTCCATCAGCATTTTGTGTGTTGCTAAAATAACTTTGTGATACCCATGTGTATCCAGTTGAAGAAAAGCTCAACATTGCTGCAGAATTCACTGAACTATTTGAAGTTTTCAATACTAATTATTGATTCAGATCTATTGTTAAGAGCACTGAAGACAGATTGCTTCTTACTTCTGTCTCTGACATTTCTGCCATAATTTCATCATCTTTGAAAACTCTGATGTCAAAGTCCTCTGAACCAGCCAGAAGCTGTTAAAAAAACAAAAACAACATTAAATACACTGTTAGGAAGTACAATCTATTTCTTAGCATGCTGGAAACAAACCAGTTGTTCTAATTTGAGCTTGCATGGTCTTATTGTTTATTTGGGCACCATGATAACATAGTGGTTAACGCAATGCTATTACAGCTCTGGACGTTTCAGACTTCAATTCCGGAGCCGTTTTGTAAGGAGTCTCTGTACGTCCTCCCTAAAGAATATGTGGGTATTTGCTGGGTGCTCCGGTTTCCTACTGTCGTCCAAAGGTGTACCAGGTAGATTAATTGGGCATTGTAAATTATCCTGTGATTAGGTTGGGTTTAACCAGGGCTGTGGGGTTTTTGGGGTGGCCATGGCTCTAAGGGCTGGAAGGGTCAATTTGGTGCTTTATCAATAAATAATCAAGGGCACTGTTGAGGTTTGGGACAATCAGGAATAATTGAAAGTTAACATAAGCATTCATGCATAAACACTTCCAAAGCGAATACACACATCTTCAGTCTTTAAGTCAATAAATGATGATTAAGATTAGGAATATTCTAGAAATCTCTATTTTTCCCCCTCAGTTGAGAATTATATTTTTGAAAGATGATACAGGCTCACCTCCTTCTTCCCATCACCATCAAAATCACAGAGAGCCAGCGATCGTACATTATCCCCAGTGACCTGTGTAAAATACAAGCATTTCAATCTGTACTGTTTCAAGTATTTGTGTTAACTTTGTTTAATTAATACTTGAGACTTGCAGTCTGCAATTTTGGCAAGTATTATATGGACATGGTTTACATGCATTTCACACTCTGAGGCATAGAACATTGGCAATCTACAGGGACCATTACTTCCAATTTTAACAGCAATGCAGTGAAGACTTAGAAAATTTCAACAGTAAAAATATTACACCTCAGACTAATTGTATGTGCTCTGTGGGTGGACTCATTTTCATTTAACATGCGATGTGGTGACTACGCATGTATAAATTCCAATAAGTCTCTTTGAATTCATACTAGGGGAGGTTATTCCCCTGCTGTGTGTAGAAAATTATTCACTCAATGAAAATTATTCATGTTAGCACATCAATGGATTTACAAGAGATCACTCCTATGTTTGTTGGTGAGAAGAGCTTCAAAAATCTCCACAAGCTGACAACACTCAGGGTCTTTGGGAAAGGACTGGTTATTACATCAAATGAAGAGACTCATAATTCATAGAAACATAGAATTCTTATGGTGATGAAGGAGCTCAAATACCAAATCCAATTGGAATAATACAGTCAGTCCCATTCCCCAGTTTAAATTTCTTTTTGAAGGATGTCAGGGTCGGCAGTGAGGGACAGGTCAGTGTTCAGGTCACTGCTCAGTGAGGTTTAATTTCTACGTTGAACTGAGGCTGTGCCCTGCAACCAACAGGCTCCTGAATTGGCCATGACTGCCTTCATTAAAGGCTGTGAACTCACTTTTGTGAACTTCAGTTCTGAATATGATTTGCTTATTCTTATTATTTGCATGATTTATTTTTTTCTGCACACTGCTCTATAATGGTCATTTTTTAATGTGTTCTATTGGGATTATTTGATTTGTGGCAGCCTGTAAAGAGATGAATCTCAAAATTGTACATAGTAAACATACTTTGGTAATAAATGTACTTTGAACTTTAAGCACTGAATTCAAGATCCAAAAATAACCTGCAGCTTTTATCGAAAACTTTAAAATGTGTCTCTTTCTTCTTCTCTAAATTATTAACAAATGGAAACAACTTCTACCTACCTTTTCCAAAACCAGACACAATCTTGAACAATTCTATCAAATCTCTCAATGGATTTTCTTCAAGGAAAGTAACAACAGCTTCACATATTTAATTTTTCAGGGAATTCTACACCCTTAAATCACCACAGTTACTCTTTTTATAGTACCTCAGGACTTGTACAATGATTCTACAGTTGGATGATCACAACTGGATGCAATACTCCAACTACGGCTAATTTTAATATTTTACAAAGGTCCAATATAACTTCAGTAGAATATGGAAGAAATGCTCAAAAGCACAACAGATTCTACAGATGCTGGAAATCCTGAGCAACACACACAAAATGCTGCAGCAATTCAGCAAGTCAGGCAGCATCTATGGAGGGGAATAAACAG
Organism: Hypanus sabinus; assembly: GCF_030144855.1. Classification (NCBI taxonomy): domain Eukaryota; kingdom Metazoa; phylum Chordata; class Chondrichthyes; order Myliobatiformes; family Dasyatidae; genus Hypanus; species Hypanus sabinus. The sequence continues at coordinate 13,899,021 of NC_082722.1, read as the reverse complement.
TTAATTTATGGAGCTGAAACTCTTCATCAAGATTAAAGATTCAATGTTATTTTCAGTACACAAGTGTAAAGGAGAATGAAATAGTTTTTACTCCAGATCTGATACAGCACAAAAACAATATGGTAAGAACACAATAATATAAAATGTACAGTAAGTGTAGACACATAAGATAGCTTATATACATAGACTGATTGTATGTCCTTAAAGTGACACTAGGCACAGGAGCGTCTGTACCCAAGATGACTCTGACTGGAAATGATAAAGCAGTGGTGGCTGGGAGTGTGGAGGGGTGGGTCAGTGAGTGGAGGTGTTGATCAGCCTTACTGCTTGGGAAAGTAACTGTTTACGAGTCTGGTGGTTCTGCTATGGTTGCTACATAGCCTCCTTCCTGATGGGAGTAGGACAATCAGTCCATGCAAAAGGTGGGTGGGATCCTTCGTGATGCTACTGGCCGTTTTTTGACACCTCTCTGTATATACACATGCTTTGATGGTGGGTAGGCTAGTGCTGGTGATGCACTGGGTCATTTTGATTACCCATTGTAAAGCTTTCTCATCTCCCACAGTGCAGTTTCTGTACTATGCAGGGATGCAGCATGTTAGGATGCTCTCTACTGCCCATCTGTGGAAGGATGTGAATAGGGTAGACATGTAGAGGCATTGGTGAGTTTTCCAGATTGTGTAGGATGTGTTACGGGACCATGAGGGGTTGGGCAAGATGAGCACTCACATGGATTTGAAATCAATGTTCATGCCATCAGGTCAGAGGTTATCCAGACAGAATATGAGGAGTTACCCTTCCGATCAGAGTATGGCCTCATCGTGGCAGCAGCCCTCTACATATTAGTATGGGAATGGGAGGTTGAATTGAAATGAGCAGCCATTGGGACACAGACAAAATGAAGGTGCTTGATGAAGCACCTTCTATGTCTGGTCACACGGATGTAGGAAACCATGGCTGGAGCACCGGATACAACAGATAACCCTGAAACACTCACAGGTGAAGTGCCACCTTACCTGAAAGGACTGTTTAGGGCCCTGAATGATGGTACAGGAGGTGCTGTAGGGAGGTGTAACAGTTGTCCCGTTTGCAGGCCAAGGAGGAAGATTAGTGCAGAGTTGATGAGTGGTTAAGGGTATCTTATAGAGAGCAATCCTCATGGGAAGTGGGCAGGGGGGTGGGGGAAGAGAAAGATGTGCTTAGTGGTAGGATCTCATTGTAAGTGGTGGAAGTTATAGAGAATGATATGCCGGTAGAAATTCTCAGCAGGTCAAGCAGCTACCTGACCCAATGAGTATTTACAGCATGATCTTTTTTTTGTTTCAGACTTCCAGTATCTGCAATTTTTATTTTCACTTGACATAACTTCTCTCATTTGTACACTCATGTCTAAAATCATCAACATGCATAAAGTGTCCAAGCGCCATCTACTAGGAAATCTTCCAATCTGAAAAATTACTGTTTCCTACCACTCTGTGTTTAAGCCAATTTCCTATTCATGCTGTTTACTGTCTTATAATTTGATAGGCATCAATTTTGCTAACCACAATAATGTGGGACTTTATTAGTCCACGTGTGCAACATCTACATTTCTATCAATCTTCTCTGTTCACAAATTTTTAAAAAATCAGGTGAGATAACACTGATCTGCTTTTAATAATTCCATGCGAACTTCATCAACTCAAACTTTTCTAAGTGCCTCTTATTGTCTTCCCCAATTATTGTTTCTAAAAATTACCAAAGACTGAGATTCAATTAACAGTTCTGTAGTTTCCTGGGATCTCTCTATACATGCCTTTTTAAACATCGTTATACTTTTGCCATTTTTGAGTTCTGGGTACCCGGGGGGGGATTAGAAACCATCAGCAATTCATTCTGCAACCTCCAACCACCAAGGATGCAACTATCCAAACCAATGACTTTAAATATTGCCATCCTTTGCAGAACCACCTCTGTATCAGTAAACTTTATACCTCCATTCTTTTGAGAATACAACAGCATGTCTTCCCTTGGAAAAATACAATAGAAAATAGCATACCGAAATGCAGAAATTCTTTTCTTCATTCCTGATCAGCCACACCTGTCCTATTCTCCTTACTTACTATTCTCCTACTATACGTCTACCCAGCGAAGACTTTTTGATTCTCTATATTAACCATCATTAGCTACAGTCATCTTCTTTTCCCACTTACTTTTCTGTTTGCCATATTCAGCTCTAGAATCACTCACCTAATATATCAAACACCTTTACTGTTTTCTTTTATCATCTTCCATATACCGTGTCTTCAATTCTGTGGCACAGTGCAGTAATTTAGATATTCTTAATTCAGGGTGTATATTTAATGACTCACAGGAGCTGATGGAACAACAGCAGAGCAGCTATCTTTATTTTTGCACAGGAAGGAATAGGCCTAATCATTATAAACAAAATCAAATCTAATCAAAAACAAATCTAATCAGTGAACAGTTGAAGGGATTGTCCCAAGAGGAGCCAGGTCAGTCCAGAAGCATGTACATATTGTCAGAGTCATGGTGGAAAGGTCATAGGAGAATGAGTTGGGGGAAAAAGGTTATTGGTCAAGACGTTCTTCAAAAAAAAGGGTAATTTTGTTATAAGGCAACAATTGCTTGATTTTGTCAGCCCAAACTTGATTGGCAGCTAAATAAATTTTGAAGCAAATTTAGTATATTTCAATGGAAACATTTAACTGTAGGATCCACTTTATGAAAACATTTCCATGCCAAGCAAAATTCTTTGGTGTAATATCCTTTATAACTGCAGTTATAATCAAAAAATCTCATCATTACATCCAGAGTATACATTATGCTGCTACTTAGATTTCAATGTTTTCACTGTCTCTGTGCCTTTTAAAAAGTTAAAACACAATGTGTTCAGGCAATAAATAACAGTTAATTACAGAAATAAACAAAATTCCTCCCAAAACTGTGGTGATGCAAAAACCCGCTTAACCTTCAGCAAGAAAAAAAAACTCAAATCATCAGTGGTTATGAAGGAACAGTAATGCTTTTGGCACAGACAACTAAAAAAAATACTCAAAATAATTACATATATTTCATCTGGCTATCAAGCTTGACCATATCAATGCTTTTATTTGAAAAATACACCTGCATGTATGTCAGTTAATTTATAGAATCTGTTGAAGAATCAAGTTTGATTTTCCATGAGGGTTTAAATCATTTCCTGAAGTGGAATACAACCAGACATGTTTTTCAATCCATTTACTTTACACCTAGAATTATAGAACATTACAGCACAGAAACATGCCTTTTGGCCCTTCTTGGCTGTGCCGAACCATTTTTCTGCCTAGTCCCACTGACCTGCACCTGGACCATATCCCTCTCCATACACCTCTCATCCATGTATCTGCCCAAGTTTTTCTTAAATGTTAAAAGTGAGCCCGCTTTTACCACGTCATCTGACAGTTCATTCCACACTCCCACTACTCTGTGTGAAGAAGCCCCCCCCCCCCCCCAATGTTCCCTTTAAATTTTTCCCTCTTCACCCTTAACCCATGTCCTCTGGATTTTTTCTCCCATAACCTCAGTGGAAAAAGCCTGCTTGCAGGCTCTATCTACACCCATCATAATTTTATATACCTCTATCAAATCTCCCCTCATTCTTCTATGCTCCAGGGAATAAAGTCCTAACCTTAAGTCCAACCTTTCTCTGTAACTCAGTTTCTCAAGTCCCAGCAACATCCTTGTAAACTTTCTCTGCACTCTTTCAACCTTATTAATATCCTTCCTGTAATTTGGTGACCAAATTTGCACACAATACTCCACCAATGCCTTGTACAACCTCAGCATAACATTCCAACTCTTATACTCAATACTTTGATTTATAAAGGCCAATGTACCAAAAGCTCTCCTTACTACCCTATCTACCTGTGATGCCACTTTCAGGGAATTTGTATCTGTATTCCCAGATCCCTCTGTTCTACTGCACTCCTCAGTGCCCTACTATTTACCTTGTATGTTCTACCTTGGTTTTTCCTTCCAAAGTGCAATATCTCACACTTGTCTGTATTAAACTCCATCTGCCATTTTTCAGCCCATTTTTCCAGTTGGTCCAGATCCCTCTGCAAGCTTTGAAAACATTCCTCACTGTCCACTACACCTCCAATCTTTGTATCATCAGCAAATTTGCTGATCTAATTTACCACATTATCATCCAGATCATTGATCTCTGTGGCACACCACTAGTCACAGGCCTCCACTCAGAGAAGCAATCTTCCACTACCACTCTCTGACTTCTCCCATTAAGCCAATGTCTAATCCAATTTAATACCTCGCCATGTATATCTAGTGACTGAATCTTCCTAACTAACCTCCCATGCGGGACCTCATCAAATGCCTTACTGAGGTACATGTAGACAGTATCCACTGCCTTCTCTTCATCTACTTTCCTTGTAACCTCCTCGAAAAACTCTAGATTTGTTAAACATGACCTACCACGCACAAAGCCGTGTTGACTCCCTAATAAGTCCCTGTCTATCTAAATACTTGTAGATCCTATCTCTTAGTACTCCTTCCAATAATTTATCTGCTACTGACGTCAAACTTACCGGCCTATAATTTCCCGGTTTAATTTTTGAGCCTTTTTTAAACAACTGAACAACATCAGCTATCCTCCAATCCTCTGGCACCTCACATGTAGATACCGACATTTTAAATATATCTGCCAGGGCCCCTGCAATTTCAACACTAGTCTCCTTCAAGGTCCGAGCGAATACCGTCAGGTCTTGGGGATTTATCTACTCTGATTTGCCTCAAGATAGCAAGCACCTCCTTCTCTTCAATCTATATGGGTTCCATGACCTCACTACTTATTTGCCTTATTTCCATTGACTCCATGCCAGTTTCCTGAGTAAATACAGACGCAAAAAAACTATTTAAGATCTCCCCCATTTCTTTTGGTTCCATATATAGCCAACCACTCTAGCCAACAATAAGAGGACCAATTACTATCCTTTTGCTCTTAATATACCTGTAGAAGCTCTTTGGATTAACCTTCACCCTGACTGCCAAAGCTACCTCATGTCTTCTCTTAGCCCTCCTGATTTCTTTAAGTATTTTTTTGCACATTTTATACTCCTCAAGTATCTTATTTGCTCCCTGTTTTATATACATGTCATACATCTTTCTCTCCTTCTTTATCAGTTTCAATATCCCTAGAGAACCGGTTTCTTATTCTTATACACTTTGCCTTTAATCCTGATAGGAACATACAAACTTTGCACTCTCAAGATTTCTCCTTTGAAGGCCTCCCACTTACCAACGACATCCTTGCCAGAGAACAACCTGTCCCAAAAAAACACCAGTCACTAACAGTGCCTTGTACGTCCTTGTAGAAATCATTGATGTAGTTGACAAACAGCGATGGTCCCGGTACTGAATCCCAGAGAACGTCACAAGAGACAGGCTTCCAGTCTGAGAAATGAACTCCCACCCTCACCCTCTGCCTCTATCACGTCTGAAACATTGGAACCCTGGAACATTAAGCTGCCAGTCCTGCCCCTCCTGTAGCCAAGTTTCACTAATGGCTACATTGTCATAATTCCACGTGTCAATCCATGCTCTCAGCTCGTCAGCCTTCCCACAATACTCCTCGCATTGAAATAGACACACCTCAGAGGATTATTACCACCACACACAACCTTTCTACTTGTGACTTTGCATGAACTTTTAACATCATTTATTTTCAGCCCTGCTCCACTATCTACTCTAGCACACTGGTTCCCATCTCCCTGCAAATCTAGTTAAAACCCCACCCCCCCAATAACACTAACAAACCTCCCTGCAAGGATATTGGACCCCTGTAGTTCAGGTGTAACCTGTCTCTCTTGTACAGGTCCCACCTGCCCCAGAAGAGGTCCCAATGATCCTGAAATCTGAAATCCTGCCCCATACACCAGTTCCTCAGCCACGTGTTCATCCTCCAGAGCATCCTATTCTTACCTTCACAGGCATGTGGCACAGGTAGCAATCCTGAGATTACCACCCTTGAGGTCCTGCTTTTTAACTTCCTACCAAGCTCTCTACACTCACTCTCCAGGACTTCCTCATTCTTTCTTCCTACGTCATTGGTACCAATGTGTACCACGAAATCTGGCTGCTCACCCTCCCATTGCAGAATGCTGGCACCCAGGAGGCAACAAACAATCCGGGAGTCTCTTGTCATGACCGCAGAACCTCCTGTCCATACCTCTAACTATCGAGTCCCCTATCACTACCGCTCTCCTCTTCTTCCCCCCCCCCCCCCTTCTGCACTGCAGAACCAGACTCAGTGCCAGAGATCCGGCTGCCGCAGCTTGTCCCAGGTAAGTTATCCCTCTCCACGGTATCTAAATTGGTATACTTGTTGTTGAGGGGAATGGCCACAGGGGAGCCCTGTTCTGCCTGCCCTTTCCCCTTCCCTCGCCTGACGGTAACCTGTGTGCTGCTCCTTCGGTGTAACTACCTCCCTGAAACTACTAACTATTAACTCCTCATTCGCCCAAATGATCCAGAGGTCATCCAGCTCTTGATCCAGTTCCCTAACGCGGTTTGTTAGGAGCTGCAGCTGGATGCACTTCTTGAAGGTGTCATTGTCAGGGACACCAAAGGTTCCCTTACTTCCCACATCCTGCAAGAGGAGCATAACAACATCCTACTGTCGCCTCTGCCTATTCATGACAAAGCCTGTTGAGCCAACGCTGTCCCACTCTGACTCAGTCCACTCCGATGATGGCCGCTGTATGTGGCGGTCTTTTTTTAAAGCTTTGGCGCGCTACATCACGCGCCTGCGCAGTCTAGCCTCTTTTCCCCGATCAGTAAAAAAAAAGGCTTCTCTCCGAGATGTCTTTAGTTCTTCACTCTCAGCCTCTTGCTTCGATTTTAAAAAAAACTACCTAGAAAGATTTATCAACTGTTTTAATCTCTGCAACTCCTGCTTCATGAAGGATAATGAAAAATAAATACATCTAAAACAGCACACAAAATGCTGGAAGAACTCAGTGAGTCAGGCATCAGTTGAGGGAAATGGATAGTTGACATTTTAGGTCAAGACCCTTCACCAGGACTGTTTTTTTTTAAAGAAAGGGAAGAAGCCAAAAATAAAAAGATGGGTGGAAAAGGTAGAACAAGATCTGGCAGGTGAAAGGTGGAATTGATAAAGGGCTGAAGAAGGTGAAATCTGACAGGAGAGAATAATGGACCAAGGAAAGGATATGAGGAGGGGAAGCAGAGGGAGGAATGTGCAGGTGATGTCCTGATAGGGCAAGGGAGGGGAAAGAGTGATAGGGTCGGTGGGATGAGGGAATAACAGGGGAGTGGTTACCAGAAGTTAGAGAAAATTATATTCATGCCTTCAGGTTGGAATATGAGGTGTTGGTTCCCTAATCTGTGTGTAGCATCAACTTGGCAGTAGAAAAGGCCATGGACAGACATGTTGCTGTGGAAATGGGAAGTGAAATTAAAATGGCTGGCTACCGGGAGATCTTGGCTGTTATGGCAGATGGAGCAATCTTTCAATCTACATTGGGTGTCTCTGATATATGAGGCTACAACAGGAGAACTGAATGCATTAAGTTCACATATGAAGGGTTTCACATGTGAAGAATGGCCTCACCTGGAAGGACTGTTTAGGTGAGCATGGTGCAGCTCTATTGTGTGTTCATAGGTGACTGCTAAATCCAAGTTGTGAGAGACAGAGAAGTCCACAACAGGACATGAAAACTATGTTGGATCTGGAAGTGGAGCCACTGCTGTTGCTTTCCTTCTTTGTCAAAAAGTGATTAGTATTGCCCGGTGTCTCTCTAGGTTGTTAAGAGCGGCCCTAACCAAGGCTTGCCTGTCACTTCGGTCTTACGCACTGTGTTCCAGCCATTTTGGTACAAGCTCAGCATGTGTAATGTTAGTTTTCACATAGTCTTTGGACCTCTCATGAGGCCTGTCTCAATTCCTTTTACCCAGCAAAAACTCACCATTTAATAGCTATTCAGGGATTCAGGAATCTTTCAGACACATGACATACTCTGGCTACTGAAGCAGTGCTTTTACAATCATGGTCTCAACACTTGAGGCCCCTGCCCTGTTGAGGACCTCTAGATTTGTGACTCGGTCCTGCCAACAAATGCCAATGATTGAATACAGACTACACATATGGAATCCTTCTAGATTGAGGTGTCTTCTGTATATGGTCCAGGTTTCACACCAATACAGGAGACTGCTGAGGACAACAGCTTTGTCCATCTTTAGTTTTGTGGACAGACAGATGTTGTTCTGGTTTAATCGCAGTCAACCAAGGCTCTGGCTGGCCTTGCAAATCCTGGTGCCGAATTCGGTCTAGTCAGCCATCACTACAAATAACACTGCTGAGAAACTTGAATTCCTCCTCATTTCTCAGTCTTGTTCCCTCGATAGAGATACAGGGGGTAGTAGCGGCTGATCGAAGACAAGCTTGAAATAGGACTTCAGTTTTGCTTAGCCTTAAAGTAAGACCAAACAGCTGCAAGGCTTCAGCAAATTTGTTGAGAATAAGCTGAAGATCAAACTCAGTGTGAGCCATCAGAGCACAGACATCAGCACAGGGGGCTTCTAGGATGAGTTTTTTGACTACCTTTGTTTTGGCACACTGACAACACAGGTCGAAGAATGATCCATTAAGTCTGTACTTCCAGTAGACACTACATTTGAGGTTTTTGATTGAATGGTTCAGCACATATGTGGTGTCTAGGTGGGTGGGGTTTTGTGTGTGTCCATGTCAGTCAGTCATGGAGAGAGTGAGTTCCACTGCAGAAAGCAGAGAGGGAGGGAAGCAGAAAATGTGCCTGGTGATAGGATCCCTTTGCAGATGGCAGAAAAGGCAGAGGATGATATGTTGGATCCATAAGCTAGTGGAGTAGTAGGTGAGAATAGGAGAATTCTATCACTGTTACAATCTGGGAAGTATGAGGCAAGGGCAGATGTGGGATATAGAAGGGATGTGGATAACCCCATTTCCATAGATGTTCTAGAGTGTAAAGCCAAATCACAAGAACAGATGTGGTGGAGACAAATGAAATGCTGGAAGAATTACATCATTTTAAATGACAGGGTGAGAAACGGTGTAATCGAAGTAACCATGGGAATCAGTGTTTTAGAAGATGTCAGTGAATAATCTGTCTCCTGAGATGGAGATGGTGATCAAGTGTGGGGACACAGGTGTCAGAGTTGAACCAAATGAATTTGAGTGCAGAGTGGCTCCAAGGATAGTCATAGCCGAAGGGTGGTAGTGGGGACGAGCTCCCACTTCTAAACAAATGCTCTTCGTGGCATGTGTCTCAAACAGCCTCTGACAACCAAGTCCACCTCCTGGCCTTCACGTGTGGCATAGTTCTTATGCCTGGCGGAGCTGTTCTCACTGACAGGAGAAGGGGCAAAGGCATACCACTGACGCCTTAAAACCAGTTGTTCTGGGCAGATGGGGCTCATTAGCCATGGATGGTAGCTCATCTAGGAAAGGGAGAACTCTGATTTCAAACATCTGCTGCCTTGCAGCTATATCCGCTCAGGGGAAAGGCTTTGGGAGTAAACCCAGAGGCAAAAATCCGGAGGCGGTCCCAAAGGCAGCTGACCGCTGTACCCAGCACCAGCACTTCAACTCCTGTGATGCTACTGGCATCAAACTGTATTGACTTTCGTCGTTCCTTTGGACCTGTCACCAGCATGGAGAGGGGGTTCCACTGCATGCGCAACATACGGATCTCCATATCAACTCTGCCCTGGCTTGCACCCTAGAGAAGCCACTCCCAGTGACTACCAGAGGCGCAGTACCCATGGTTGACCACGACTGACAAAGGCCACACATGCAGAGTGGAAGTTCACAGTGAATTTGATGAATTTGACAAGCTACACATAGGTACAGGAAGCAGCATCAATGTAGTCGCTAGTGTAGTGGAGAAAGAGTTGGAGAGCATTGCCAGTTTAAGATTGGAACATGGGTTGCTCCATGTAGTCAACTAAATGACAGTCATAACCAGGTACCACCCGAGTGCCCATGGCTACATTATTGGTCCAGAGAAAATTGGAGAAGCCAAAAGAGAAGTTGTTGGGTAACAGTGGAGAGGAATTTGTTGGGTGTTATCAAAATCGCAACAGATAGTCCCAAGGTCTTCCTGATGGGGACAGAGGTGTATACAGATAGGACATCCATCGATATATCTTAAATCTCTTAAAGAAAATTCAATTGATTGTAAGGTCATCAATTTATTTCCTGGGTGCAATCTCCAAACATTCTTCTTTCCATTGCCCTACCTCAGAACTTTTATCCAGAATCAAGAGTCTAAATGATCTTCATTTTTTTGCCAATCTCCCATTTTAGTTGGGCTCTGTGATCAATGACAGTTCTTAAGGTGTTTTGCATACTTCCCGTACTGAATACAGGAAGTTGAGAACCATGGTGAACCTATCAAAGTTGTTGCTGAGGCCACACATGGAACATTGTACTCAGTTTTGGTCACTCACTTATAGGAAGGATATTTTTAAACTGGCAAGGGTACAAAAAAGATAGCAAGGATGTTACTGGGATCGGAGGGCTTGAGGTATAAGAGTGGCTGGATACTGGAGTCTTTATCCTGGCAGTGTAGGAGGCAAAAGAGTGACTTTAGAGGGGGTGTATAAATCATCAGAGGCCTGGATAGGGAACTCAACAACTAGAATACACAGATTTAAGGTGAAGGGAGGAATATTAAAAAGGAAGGTGAAAGGAGCTAGATGTTTTTGCAGACCCACGCGACTTCTTCCAGTTCATCCGTGAAACAGCTTATTCTTCTTTTCTTGTGTCTTTCCTTTCTTTTCAAGGTGGCTGTGGTTCTATCAGAGTCCATGATCTACAGCTACAGCTCAAACTACGGTTCTCCATGAGCAGTGGGTTCTCATACTGGCCATGCGGTCTGGCGTTTCAATATCTCCAGGAGTAGCCTGGATGATGCGCACCTTCAGGGTGCAGACCTGTAGACAACCCGGTTCCTCAATGATGTCACCAAGCACCTACACTACATTCGCCAGAAAAAGCTGGATCTCCCAGTGGCCACTCATTTTAATTCTACTTCTCATTCCCATATGTCAGCCCATGGCTCCTCTATTGCCGTAATGAGGCCACACTCAGGGTACAGGATTAATCTAACTTCTGGTAATTGCACCCCCCCAACTCCTTCACCATTCCCCAATCCATTTTCCTCTCTTACTTTATCTCCTTACCTGCCCCTCACCACCACCTCCTGGTGCTCCTCCCAATTCCCCTTCTTCCATGGCCGAATTTCAGGTAGTACACTATATACATTCTCTGATGTTAAAGTGAACCATTTGATTTGAACCTGAGGGCCAACTCTCCCCCACTCCACACACAGAGAATAGTGGGTATATGGAACAATCTGCTAAAGGAAAAGATAAAGGTAGACACATTTATGATGTTTAAAAGACATGGACAGGTACATAGATAATAAAAAAGTAGTTTAGAGAGATAGGAGGCAAATGCAGACAAATGAGACTGGCCCAGATGGATATCTTGGTCAAACTGAACAAGGTGGACCAAAGCAGTCCCTAGAATTAGAAAGAGTACCTATATTATTAAACCACAGAATCATAAATTTAATAACACACTGAGGTACATTTCTTTATGGAGGAACCACAAGAATAGACTGTCATACTGCTACTATGCCTCTTCCATAACTAATGCCTAATGTAACCAGATAATTTACTGTTTAACTTTACCATTTTTCCTACATGCCTCTCAGAATAAAATGCCAAAAATTGGCAAAATACTGAGAAAAATATCCAAAATACTTATTTTATGTTGTTGCTCTACAAACTAATGATGAGGAAGCATTGGTGCAACACACACATAATGGAACTCAGCAGGTCAGGCAGGATTTATGGAAATAAATAAACAGTCGACATTTCAGGCCAAGCCTCTTCATCAGAACTGCAAAACAAAAGGGGAAGAAGCCAGAATAAGGAGGATGAAGGGGAAGAATACAAGCTAGAAGGCAATAGTGAAAACAGGTGATTGGGGGAGGTGAAGATGAAGCAAGCCTAGGAGGTAATAGATGGAAAAGTTAAAGGGCTGGAGAAAGAAGAATCTGATAGGAGTGGAGAATGGACCATGAGAGAAAGAGTAGGAGGAGGGGCACCAGAAGTAGGCGATAGGCAGGAGAGGATAAGAGAAGAGGTTGGAGGGGGGCCAGAGTGGGGCATTGAAGAGTGAAGGTGGGAGAAGGAAAAATTACTGTAAGTTAGAAAATTTGATGTTCATCAGGTTGAGGCTATTCAGATGGAATAGGAGGTGCTGCTTCCTTACCCTGCAGGTGGCCTCATCATGGCAGTAGAGGCAGTCATGGGTGACATGTCGGATTGGGAATGGAGACTGGAATTAAAATAGTTGGCCACCAGGAAATCCTGATTTTTGGGGTGTTCAACAAAGGTGCCACCCAATCTACATTGGTTCCCACCAATGTAGAGGAGACCATATTGAGAGCACCAGATACAGTAAACAATCCCAACAGTTTCACAGGTAAAACATTACTTCATCTGGAAAGACTGTTGGGACGATGGAGTTGAGGGAGGTGGTGAATGAGCAGGTCTAGTTTTTTCGCTTGCAGTGGTAAATGCCAGGAGCGAGATTAGTGGGGAGGGACAAATGGACAAGGGAATCTCAAAGGGATAAGCCATGATGGAATGACAGAGCAGACTCGAAGGCCTAATCCTGCTCCTATATCTTATGGTCTTATGGAGAGATCTGTTTGGAAAGCAGAGAGTAAGAGATGCAAGGATGTGTTTGGTGGTAGGGTCCCTTTCCAGATGGCAGACACTGCAGAGAATGATATGATGGATGTAAAGGTTCATAGGGTGGTAGGTGAGGACAAGAGAAAAATTATCCCTGTTAAGGTGGCAGCAAGATGGGGTGAGGGCAGATATCTTGGAAATGGAGGACAGCATCAATGGTGGAGGAAGGGAAAACTCGTTCTTTGAAGGAGGAGGACATGTCTGATATCTTGCAAAGGAAAGCCTCATCCTAGGAACAGAGGCAAGAGTGATGAAGAAACGGCAAAAAAGGAATGACAGTTTTATAGGAGATGGGATGAGAAAGAGTATAGTCAAGATAGTTGTGGGAGTTGGTGGGTTATAAGAGATATCGGTAGATAGTTTTGCCAGAAAAGGAGACAGCCAGGTATCAAGGAAGGGGAGAGAGGTGTCTGAAACGGACCAAGTGAAGTTAAGGGGAGGGTGGAAGCTGGAGGGAAAGGATATTGGTTCTTTGTTCAAAGCAGCATTGCTTCCACATTTTACAGTACTTGGTACCATCCTAACTCTTACCCTACAAAAACTGGTACTGTACTCAGTCCTGGCATAATTCTGTATTTCCATACCGTCCAGAAAAGATCATTTCCTTCCTGATCGAAACCTTGGAGTGTACAATTCCCTCCAATAATAGCCAGTGGGCAGGGTATGTCCCCCAGCTGCCCCAGCACTACTGCATTAGCTCCATCTGCCACCTACAAAAATAAAAACCACAAATTAGGATCTCTTCACAGGCCTTTAACTCTAGCAATTCTTGAAACTTATTTTGCCATGTCAGGGGTCACACAAGGAGAAAATGTTTCTTGTATAAAATATCTCATCACACATAAGCAGTTTCTGAATGAAACAATGTAAAGGGCATTTATACCAGGATACTGATACCAAATTTCCAAGCATTGAGAAATTACAGGAATAGTCAGTACAATCAAATTATTTTGTTATTCAACAAGTTCTAATAAATTGGAATAACCTAAAGTTTTAACATAAAAGTACTTCAAACTCTAAATTGGCCTTTATAGAATTTCTTTATTTGGAGCAATTTGTGTAAAATTGAGGTCATTTTGCATGAATCAAGTACTTTAAACAACAACGGGCCAAGACTCCTATCGTGGTCAAAGGTTTCATTGACATACACTGAATTCCAATCTAATACAGTGTTTACTTGGAGCAAGATACCTCTAAAATGAGTTGCAAAGAGCCACAACCCAATTGGCTTAGGCCCTAAATGATAAAGAGTAAAAGGTAAATGACACACAAATCACATTACAATCAGCTTGAGTTGTTTTTATTAAAAGATTAGGTTGTAGGAGGTAGAAAGACCTTAATTTCAAAGTAAGACAGAAATCCTGATCTCAACTTTGAAAAATATGGACTTGAAAATATTTGAGGCTTAAAAGGAAAAAGGAATAAACAGAAGTTCACCAAAATAATATCAATAAAAGTAAACACAAGATTCACAATGGTAAAAGTGAGAAGGTTTAAGTGACAAAATCCAAAAAACAAAGTTTTGTTAACTGTTGAAATGACTGGATGGAATTTTTCCAAAAAAAGAAACATAGTTTTGTCTTTGATGGACTTGCATTTTACAAATATTCCTTTGCCACCTTGGGCTCCAAAGCTACCAACATAAAATGATCAAGGATCAAAGACGAGAAGATCCATTTGAGGTCAGGAGAGAGCGAACGAGAAAATGTTAAATGTCCGTCTCTTTACCCATTTATAGTACACTCGGTGGCCACTTTATTTGGTACATCTACTTGTTCATGCAAATATATAATCAGCAAACATGTGGCAGCAACTCAATGCATAAAAGTATGCAGACATGGTCAAGAGGTCCAGTTGTTGTTCCGATCAAACATCAGAATAAGGAAGAAATACGTTCTTAGTGGCTTTTTCAGTAGAATGATTGTTGGTGCCAGATGGAATGGTTCAGGTAGCCCAGAAACTGCTGATCTCCTGGGATTTTCATGTAAAAAGTTTCTGGAGTCTATAGAAAATGGTGTGAAAAATACAAAGAAAAAATTCACTGAGGAGATAGTTCTGTGGGTGAAAACACCTTGTTAATGAGGGAGGTCAGAGGAGAAGTGCCAGGCTGGTTCAGGAAAGTGACAGCCACTCAATAACCATGCATTACAATATTGATGTGAAGGAATGAATCTCTGAATGCACATGTTAAACCTTGAAGTGGATGGGTTACAACAGCAGAAGTCCACAGACTTCCAGTGAGTGTATGTGACCACTGCTGACAGAAATAGACAGTATTTACTCCCTATTCTTAAGTATCCTTGGGCAAGAATTTGGCACAGGATACATTAGGGGAAATTAAAAATATTAGGAATGAAATTAATAGTTTGGCTATGCAAGAAATCAGGTAAAATTTAATGTTTCTGAAACAGACATTATGAAAGTGGATCTAAGTCTATAAAAATACTGAAATACTGGCATGGAATCTGAAAAAAGGATAGCAGAAAATACAATTCATAGAATTAGGGATCCAAGAACAAAAATGATAAAAAATAAGCTAAGTGAATTTCAAGAAGCTTTTGAAGTGTTTTACAAAACTCTATATTCCAAAATTCCAGGGGGAAGCATAACCCAAATTGACACCTTCTTGAATTTTCTAGAGTTACCCACTTTAAGCGAAGAACAAAATAGAATGGTGACTGCTGACATAACTGAAGTTGCAATTAGTAGGCTTAAATTAAGCAAGTCACCAGGATCAGATGGGTATACAGCAGAGTTTAAAAACGAGTTAATTCCTGTTCTACTCCAAACACTGAACTGGGCTCTAAAAAAGGCATAAATGCCACCCAGTTAGAAGGAAGCGATAATCTCAGCTATACCGAAAGAAGGCGAGGATAAAATGGAATGCAGGTCATTTAGACCAATATCCGTTCTTAATGTAGATTATAGATTATTTACCTCCATCATGGCCAAACGATTAGAGGAGTTTCTACCCATACTACCCATACCCATTCTACCCATACGTAACAATCAGACAGATTTTATACGACAATGCCAAACACAAGACAATATACGAAGGACACCACGTTATGGATCATATACAAAAAAATAAAATCGAAGCAATAGTGATAAGCGTGGACGCTGAAAAGGCATTTGATTTGGTTAATTGGAATTTTCTTTACAGAGTTTTACATAGATTTGGTTTCCAAGACACAATTATTAAAACTATACAGACACTATATGACAACCTTACTGCTAGGATTAAAATCAATGGATATTTATCAAATAGTCATACCCTAGAAAGGGGCACAAGACAGGGTTGTGCATGGTCACCACTACTCATCACATTATATCTGGAACCATTAGCTCAATACATCAGATAAAATGAAGATATCAGGGGAATTACTATTAAGGTTCGAGATTCAAAAACTTTATTGTCATTCTAACCGTACATCAGCTCTGCAGGGCAGAATGAGACAGCTTTTCCCAGGAGCAGTGCAATCATAACATAACAAATGCAACACTAAATAATAAACATAACAATCAGTAGTAAAATACAACAGCCACATGTCAGTTAAAAACAAGTTATAAGTGTCCAGTGCAAGTTAAAAGTGTCCAAAGCAGAGTCAGGTAGAGCAGCTATTTAGCAGTCTGACTGCCTGTGGGAGGAAGCTGTTTAGTAGCCTTGTGGTTTTAGTTTTGATGCTCCTGTAACATTTACCTGATGGCAGAAGAACAAACAGTTCATGGAGAGGGTGTGAGGGGTCTTTAATGATGTACTGTGTCTTCTGGAGGCATCGACTCTGAAAGAGGTCTTGGACAGAAGGTAGGGAGACCCCAATAACCTTCTCTGCTCCCCTCACCACCCTCTGCAAGGCTTTTTTGTCAGCAGCACTGCAGCTGGAGTACCAAGTTGTGATGCAAAAGGTCAGCACACTCTCAACCACTCCTCTGTAAAATGTAGTTAAGATGTTAGTGGGGAGTGATGCTTGTTTAAGCTTCCTCAAAAAGTGCAATCTCTGCTGGGCTTGTTTCACAAACCCAGTGGCGTTCCTGGACCAGGTGAGATTGTCTGAGATTTGCACCCCAAGGAACTTGATGTTTTCCACTCTCTCCACTATGGAGCCGCTGATGCTGAGGGGTGTGTGCTCAGGCTGAGATCGTCTGAAATCAACGATCATCTCCTCGGTTTTGGTGACATTAAGCATCAAGTTGTTGTCACTGCACCAGCTCTCTAGGTATTTAACCTCCTCCCTGTATTGTTTCATCATTTTTGCTGATGAGCCCCACCACTGTGGTATCATCAGCAAATTTAATGATCAGGTTCTCCTTGAATCTGGCTGCACAGTCGTGTGTTAGCAGTGTTAACAGCAATGGGCTAAGCACACAGCCTTGTGGGGATCCAGTGCTCAGTGTGATGGAGTCAGAGATGTTCCTGCCAACACGGACTGACTGTGGTCTCTCTGTCAAGAAATCCAGTATCCAGCGACACATGGCAGTGTTAAGGCCAAGCAGCGACAGTTTCTCCACTAGTCTCTGCGGGATGATGGTATTGAACGCTGAACTGAAATCAATGTACAGGATTCTGGCATAAGTGTCTTTGTTGTCCAAGTCAGAGAGAACTGTGTCCAGTGTGGTGGATATTGCGTCCTCCGTAGAGCGATTTGGACGATAAGCAAACTGTAGAGGATCCAGCGCTGAGTGGAGGCTGGCTGTGGTATGAGGCTTGACAATCCGTTCAAAACATTTCCATCACTATGGGGGTCAGGGCAACGGGACAGTAATCATTCAGACAGGCTACAACTGATTTCTTTGCTACAGGGATGATTGTGGAGGTTTTTAAGCATCTGGGGACAATGGCTTGACTAAGGGAGATGTTGAAAATATCTGTCAGGACATCTGCTAATACATCAGCACATTCCTTGAGCACACATCCAGGGATGTTGTCGGGACCTCCCGCTTTTCGTGGGTTAACCCTGGCAAGGGTCCTCCGTGTTTGCTCTGAATCAATGATTGGAGCTGGCTGGTCAGATGGTAAGAAGGGACTGGCTTTCCCCCTTGCTGTAGTGTTTAATGCTTCAAAGCGCGCAAAGAATTTGTTAGGCCTGTTAGGAAGAGAGGTGTCGCTGTCATCAGTTTTCTGCCTGATCTTGTAGTCTGTCAGAGCTTTAATTCCCTGCCACATCCATCTGGTGTCACCTGTGTTACAGAAGTGTCCATGTATTTTGCCCACGTAGGCCCTTTTCGCTTCCCTGATCCCTACTGAAAACACAGACCTGGCTGAGTGAAGTGCACTCCTGTCCCCCGATCTGTAGGCTGAGTCATGGGCCTTCAGTAGTGAATGCAACTCTGTTGTTATCCATGGCTTTTTATAATCACGTGCGGTTCAGGTTTTCATCACAGTGACATCCTCCGTGCATTTGGCTATGTAGCTGATTACTGCCTCCGCATACTCCTCAATGTCTATATGGTCATCACAGGAGGCTGCTGTTTTGAATATGTGTGCAAAAAACTTTAAATGGACAGAGCATAAATTGCCTTGTTATATGGATGACATTTTGATCTATCTAGGGCAACCAACAAACTCTTTACCTAAATTGATGCAATCCTTTGAACAATATGGTCAATTTTCAGGATACAAGATCAACATAGATAAAATCCAATTACCTTCATATAACTATAGCCCACCAAGAGAAATTGAAAGTAGATATCTCTGGGCATTGCAAACAGAGTCTTTCAAATATTATGCCAAAAAGATTTGGCAAAATTATCAGAATGTAATTATCAACCTTTATATAAAAAAATTAAGGAAGATTTGGAGAGATGGAAGCTGATTCCTTTTTCCAGTCTCAGTTCAAGGATTGAGTCTATTAAAATGAATATACTGCCCAGATTGTTATATCTCTTTCAGACCCTACCAATAGAGATTAATCAAAATCAATTCAATGAATGGAACAAGATGTTATCAAGGTGTATTTGGCAGGGTAAAAGGCCTAGAGTTGGTCTCAAAAGTTTGCAATTAGCAAAGGAAAAGGGGGGGTGGGGCCTACCTTCTCTTAGAGATTATTATTTTGCAGCACAGTTGAGAGCTGTGATATGTTGGTGCAACCCATCATATGACGCTCAATGGAAAAACATTGAGGAGCGGATACTTCCCATCCCCATACAAGCAATTTTGGCTGATAACAACCTGCAAAGGTACATAAATACTATTGATAACCCGTGGGTGAAATTGACTCTTAAAATATGGAAAACTACTATAAAACAATATAATCTAGAGGGAGATATTGCAATTCTTAAATGGTGTGCATATGACTCGGATTTTACACCGAATAAACTGGATGCTAGACGTAAGGACTGAACAGCGAAAGGAATAACAATTCTTTGCAACAGAATGAAAGAAGGAACACTGTTCAGTTTTGAAATGCTTAAAGAGAAATACTTATTATAAAAACAAGATTTTTATCGGTATTTACAGATGCGACAATATGTTAATAAGACGCTTAAAAATGTAACCAAGGCAAGTACATGCTTGATAGAGCTATTTAGAAAAGCATATAATTCAGATAACGGTAGTAGATTCATTTCAAGCATGTATAAAGATCTGTCAAATCTTAAAACACATTCGACTTCATACATTAAAACAAAATGGGAGAAGGAAGGGGGGATAATTATGTCTGAGGAAGAATGGACAATAATATGGAGGTATCAATGGAAGTGTACCAGTTCACAGAAATGAAGGGAGTTTGGATGGAAAAACTTGATAAGATATTTTCCTACACCCTCTCAGAAATCCCATTATGATAGTAACCTCCCTGTTTCCTGGAGAAATTGTGGAAATCAAAATGCAAATTATTATCTTATTTTTTGGGACTGCCCTGTTATCAAAGACTATTGGAGGGGGATACACAATGCCCTACAAGACACCTTTAAATGTGAAATACCCTTAGAGAGTAAGACCATATATTTTGGGTATATACTTCAAGAATGGTTGAAAAGAGATAAATATTTAATGAATATACTTTTGGTGGCTGGTAAAAAGACTCTTACCAGGAAATGGTTATCACAGGAGAGCCCAACTTTAAGTTCTTGGATGGAAATTACAATAGACATTTACAAAATGGAGAAGATAACAGCATCTGTTAATCATAAGCTGGAACAATTTAATTCACACTGGGGAAAAATGGTTTAACTACATAATGTCTCATAGGCCAGATTTTATTCTCACAAATCAATGAATATGTTGTTAAAAAGAAAGATCACTCTCTACTTGTACATAGTTTTTTCCTTTTGCTTGTTTTTTCTTTCCTCTCTTTTCTATAAGTGTATACCTCCGATAAATACTTTGTGGAGATTTGTGACGTATATGATTATATGATATACGTGTACAATGTCTGAAATACATCTTATGGAAATGTTTGTTTGATGATGAACTTCAATATAAAAAATAAATTACAAAAACAAAAGAGAATTTTGTGCTGGGTGTGGAGGCTGGTGGGGTGGTAGGTAAGGACAAGAGGAACCCCAACCCTGATAGAGTGGCGGGAGGATGGGGTAAGAGCAGAAGTATGTGAAATGGAAGAGATGCGGTTAAGGGCAGTGTTGATGGCGAAGGAAGGGAAGCCCCTTTCTTTGAAAAAAGAGGACATCTCCATTGCTCTAAAATGAAAATAGAATGAAAAGCCTCATCCTAAGTGTAGATGTGGTGGAGACAGAGGAATTGAGAGAATGGGAATGCGTTTTCACAAGTAACAGGGTGGGAAGAGGTATAGTCCAGGTAGCTGTGAGGGTCCATGAGTTTATAATAGACATCAGTGGATAAGCTGTCTCCGGAGACAGAGACAGTGAGATCGAGAAAGGGGAGGGAGGTGTCGGAAACGGACCAGGTGAATTTGAGGGCCAGGTGGAAGTTGAGGGAAAATGGATGAAGTCAACTGTTCATCTTAGGTGCAGGAAGCAGCATCAATGCAGCCATTGATGTAGCGTAGGGAAAGTGCGGGATGGTCACCATTGACTGTTCCACGTAGCCGACAAACAGGCTGGCATAGCTGGGACCCATATGAGTGCCCATGACTACTCCTTTTGTTTGAAGGACGTGGAGGAGCCAAAGGAAAAATCGTTTAGTGTGAGGACAAGTTCCACCAGGTAGAGCAAAGTGGTGGTGGTGGAGGGGAACTATTAGGCCTGTTTTTTTTAACATGGTGATAGGTAGGTACATGAAAAACCCTGCGAGGGGAGGTATTGGAAGGATATACCATAACAATTTTAAAGAGGCATTTTGACAGGCAAATGAATGGAGGGATATAGACCATGTGCAAATAGATGGGAATAGATAAAATCAAGCTACCCTTGTTGTCACCTACCACCCAATCAGCCACCACATCTTACACATTATTCTCTGCACAATCTGCCAATGGGGTCCCACCACAGGGCATATTTTCTCCTTCCCTCCATTTATCTCCCTTCTACTCCACTTTCCACAGGTATCCCTCTTTTCATGATACCCTTATCCCCTCATCTCCTCATCTTTTCCCACCTATCCCCCTCCAGGCAGTTAATCCTGCAAATGCGCTAAGTGTTACTCTGCCCCTACACCACCTCTTTCATCACCATTCCGGATATTAAACTGTCCTTACTGGTGAAGCAGGTTCCACATGTGAACCCATTGGTGTCATTTACTGCTCCCATTGCAGCCTCCTCTACATCAGTTGAGAACTAAAGCAGTTTGGGGGAGCCCTTCGTTCAGCACCCGCCTTAAAATCCTTATTACCAACCATTTTAATTTTATGTTCCATTCTCAAACTGATGTATCTGTCCACAGCCTCCTTTACAGCCAAGCAGAGGCTGGACACAGATTAGAGGAACAGCGCCTCCTATTCGACTTTCATAGCCTCCAGTCTAACACAATGATCTCTCCAACTTCCAGTAACCACTCCCCTCCGTCCTCTCTCTTCCCTCATCCCACTGCCCATTTCTTTCCCATCCCTTGCTGCCTCGATCTGCCCATCACCCACATCTTCTTCACTCTGATTCCTCCCCTCACCACTTTCCCTTTATTGTGTGGTCCACTATCTTCTCCTACCAGATTCCATCTTCTTCAGCCCTTCGTCACTTCCATTTCTTGTGTCCATTCTGGGGCTTTGGCTTCCACCAGACACTGAACTCTCACCTGTGGTTCTAAGTAGCTGTTTGCATGTGACACCAGCCACACCTGGCGCATCCCTTCAACATGTGGGATGAACCAGGGGAGGGTAGCCGGTGGACCTCATTCCCTTGTAAGATGGGGACATGCATGTGAAGTCAGCTCCAGTGGACTGGACAGATGAGATCGACAGTAAGATCCAGGAAGGCAGTTCTGCAACACATCTTAAAGAGCAAAGAGCATGACAAGGCACAGAAGAAGTCTTGGCCATCCTCTGCACCCAAGGAAGACACCAGTTGTTATGATTCTGGATGGTGAGTCCATGTCAGTAAAATCCAGATTTTGCGATGGAGTCACTGATATAATGTGGAAGTGCCCTGGTGAGGGAGGTGGGAGGAAAAAGCAGCTGTCATTACCAGCCAACATGAGGAAATCTGCAGATGCTGGAAATTCAAGCAACACACACAAAATGCTGGCGGAACGCAGCAGGTCAGGCAGCATCTATAGGAAGAAGCACTGTCGACGTTTCAGGCCAAGACCCTTCATCAGGACTAACTGAAAGGAAAGATAGTAAGAGATTTGAAAGTAGGAGGAGAAGGGGGAAATGCGAAATGATAGGAGAAGACAGGAGGAGGTGGGGTGAAGCTGAGAGCTGGAAAGGTGATTGGCAAAAGGGATACAGAGCTAGAGAAGGGCAAGGATCATGGGACGGGAGGCCCAGGGAGAAAGAAAGGGGGAGGGGAGATGAAGAACAGGCAGAGTGATGGGCAGAGAGAGAGAAAGAAAAAGATCCTGCTTTCTCTGGCGGACAAAGTGTAGGTGTTCAGCGAAACAGTCTCCCAGTCTGCATTGGGTCTCACCAATATGTAAAAGGCCAAACCAGGAGCACTGGTATACCAGCCAACTCACAGGTGAAGTGTCGCCTCACCTGGAAGGACTGTCTGGGGCCCTGAATGGTGGTGAGGGAGGAAGTGTAAGGGCAGGTGTAGCACTTGTTCCGCTTACAAGGATAAGTGCCAGGAGGGAGATCGGTGGGAAGGGATGGGGGGACGAGTGAACAAGGGAGTTGGGTAGGGAGCAGATGTGCTTGGTGGTGGGACCCGACGCAGACTGGGAGGCCGTTTTGCTGAACACCTACGCTCTGTCTGCCAGAGAAAGCAGGATCTCCCAGTGGCCACACATTTTAATTCCATGTCCTATTCCCATTCTGATACGTCTATCCGTGGCCTCCTCTATATTTAGCTTTTCCCCCCTCCTCTCTTTTTCTTTCTCTCTCTCTGCCCATCACTCTGCCAGTTCTTCATCTCCCTCTAGTGCTTCCCTCCCCCTTTTTTTCTCCCTCAGCCTCCTGTCCCATGATCCTTTCCCTTCTCTAGCTCTGTATCCCTTTTGCCGATCACGTTTCCAGCTTTCAGCTTCACCCCACCCCCCCCGTTTCTCCTATCATTTCGCATTTCCCCCTTCTCCTCCTACCTTCAAATCTCTTACTATCTTTCCTTTCAGTTAGGCCTGACGAAGGGTCTCAGCCCAAAACTTCGACAGTGCTTCTCCCTATAGATGCTGCCTGGCCTGCTGCGTTCCACCAGCATTTTGTGTGTGTTGCTATCATTACCAGCCGATAGTTGGGTTCAATCCTGAACTTGGGTGCTCTCTTCATGGAGTTTGCATATTCTCCTTGTAACTACATAGTTTTCCTCTGGTTTCCTTCCAGGCCGCTAAGAAATGCTGGTTGCTATAATTTGCCACTTGTGTTCATAAGCTGCAGGAGAACCAGTCGGGAGTTAGTACACATCTGAGGGAGAGTAAGTTGCAGGGGAACTCATTAGGCAGTGGGAATGTTCTGAGAGTTGTTAGAACTAATGGACTAAATGCTGGTGGAACTCAGAAGGTCGGGGAGCATCTATGGAAATGAATAAACAGTCAAAGTTCTGGTCTGAGACTCCTCATCAGGACTGATGGAGGATCTCAGCCCAAAACATCAACTGAATAGTCTAAATATTCGGCAGTCATTATTAAACAGTAAATTGGTCAACAATTTAAGGCATCCATACATGTGCAGTTAAATGCTAAACATAGAAACTCAAGTTACACTAATTCTCTGAAAACTGCGCTATGCCGGATCGCACATTGTGCACAAGTTCAAACAAAGGAAGGGCATAAAGTTGTGGCTGTTACCTGTGGGCTATCCACAAACACCAGAAATTGAGTCTGCTAGTTTAAGTGTTTATAACCCGTAATAAATCTTAATTACTGCCAGACAATTAAAAAGTTTAAAATCATATTGCTTTGGTTAATTATTGGAAAGGAAAACAAAACAAAAATACCTTGTTTTTAAAAAAAAATTATTTCACTTTATCGTATTTTCTTTTCCCTTTTGTTCCTAATAGTGCTGTGGTTTTGAATTAAATGTTCTAATTTACAGTTCCTGGTGTGTGCAGCTCAAAGGGGATTCTTTAATCTTCATGTTTAAAAAGACAGTTTTCAGATTCCCTGTCCTATTTTGGCTTTTAAATTACTGCATATCATGTGTATATGTGAAGAATGGTTAGCATCAATCTGTTATCATTGACTATAAAATCTGGAGTGTTGAGTCATGCTACTAATATTTCCAATCTAAACCTCAGCCTTTATCAGAATCAGAACCAGCCACGTTTATTATCACTGTCATGAAATTTGTTCCTTTACGGCAACAGTACAATGCAATACATAAAATTACTATAAATAAGAAACATATTTCAAAATTAAATTAGTGGAAAAAGACAGCAAAATGAGTAAGGTAGTGTTCCTGGGTTGTCCCTTCAGAAATCTGATGGTAAAGGGGAAAAAGCTATACCTAAAACATTGAGTGTGTGTCTTCAGGCTCCTGTTCCTCCTCTCCAATGGTAGTAATGAGAAGAGGGCATATCCTGGGTGATGTTGGTTCTTAAGGACAAATGCCACCTTTTAGAGGCATCGCCTTTTGAAGGTGTTCTCGGTGGTAGGAGGCTCATGCCCTTGATGGAGCATAGGAGGTCCATGCGTGGAATCTAGTGTTAGCATAAGTGTGCAAAATTGTTAAATATGTTGCTCTATTAAATTATTATTTTATGCATAATTGCATAATTTTATCGGCAGTTAATGTGGGTAATGTGGTTAAAGTAACATAAAACTGCAGGTGGTAGAAATCTGAAACAAAAGCAGGCAAAACAGTAAACATGCGTCAGGTAGTGTGAAAAGAGAAGCAAAGCTAAAGTTATCCGACCTGCTGAGTGTATCTAGCATTTTCTGTTTGCGTACTGCATGGTAGATAGGTGACCAGCTTCTATGCCGCATGCTTGATGCTTGCCAATTGTTGAGTAAACAATGGTAAGTTGATGCATTTTGCAGCAGGATGATATCAGTGAAGGAGGAAACAACTGATTTATGCACTGGAACAGAAATGCCCTTTCACTTCTAAATCCAATTTGCATCAAAGTTTGATGCAAGGCTCTTTCATTGAATAGCATTAATACCAAAAGGCATTGTTAACAATACAATCAGGTTCTGCTCTTTTAGTAATTATAAGTGGATAACATAAATGTGCCCACACTT
Source organism: Hypanus sabinus (assembly GCF_030144855.1). Classification (NCBI taxonomy): domain Eukaryota; kingdom Metazoa; phylum Chordata; class Chondrichthyes; order Myliobatiformes; family Dasyatidae; genus Hypanus; species Hypanus sabinus. The sequence continues at coordinate 13,873,505 of NC_082722.1, read as the reverse complement.
TTTGCGTTACACCCTGAAGGTGGCTCAAGTGGAAATGGAACACTGGCAAGGTCAAGAAATGTTGCTGCAGTGTGCATTAATATTGCAGCAATAACAATAATTGTGTTATCATAAATAAGTAGTGAGGAAGACTTTCTTGATCCTGCACTTTATTAGGTCTCTTGTATGCAACATTTCTGGAAATTCACAAAATTCTACATTAGGAGAAATCATCTGATTTTTCCATTCCTTTAATGACTGTGCTTCTGTGTGAGTCTGTGCTTCCCTCAATTGAATTGTCTGTAGATTCTGTGGTCAAATGTTCCCATGCCACCAGAGACAGAAAAGTGTGCCCATGCATAATAAAACCCATGGCATTTCAGGATGATGTCCTATTATGCATTATGTTTCAATGGCCTTGTGTGTTGTGGGTACACTGGGAGTGTGCCGTGATACTCTGGGACTGTGGTAGTGATACCCTAGGAGTGTGGTGGTGATACCCTGGGAATGTGGTAGTAATGTGTGTGGTGCGTGGCCAAGTAGTTAAGGCATTTGTCTAGTGATCTGAAGGTCGCTAGTTCGAGCCTTGGCTGAGGCTGTGTGTGTGTTCTTGAGCAAGGCTCTGCGACAACACCGGTGCCAAGCTGTATGGTACAATATCCCTTGGACAACATCGGTGACGTGGAGAGGAGAAACCTGCAGCATGGGCAACTGCTGGTCTTCCATAAAAAAACCTTGCCCAGGCTTGCGCCTGGAGGGCTACCTACTCTGGGACTCTGGGAGTGTGGTAGTGATACTCTGGGATTGTGATGTGATATTCTGGGACTGTGTTGTGATACTCTGGGAGTGAGGTAGTGATACTCTGGGAGTGAGGTAGTGATACTCTGGGAGTGAGGTAGTGATACTCTGGGAGTGAGGTAGTGATACTCTGGGAGTGAAGTAGTGATACTCTGGGAGTGAGGTAGTGATACTCTGGGAGTGTGGTGGTTATACTCTGGGACTACATCTCAATTGTAAAGTCCTAATAACAACACAACCGTATGTACTAAGAGATGTATTTTCTTAGCAAATATTTGCATAAGTGTGGTTGAGTGTAAATTCCTACAACAATCATAACTATACATATTGTTGCCCTTGAGAAGTTTGCCTTTTTCAATAAATTGTGAGGCCAGTTCTGACATGATTAGATAAACAAAAGGGGGCTGTTTACTGAGTACAGCTGAATCAATTAGTAAAAGCACAGCTTTTACACTAATGAACAGTTTGACATTCATGGAATCAGTGCAGAAAATGGGACAGCCTGCCAAAACTGGACATTCCTTGCATGTTTCTGGTTCATTTTGGATCTTTCCAAACAGAACTGTATTCAATATGAGCATTTCTGCAGTGACTACATTTCAGTTAGATTGAATGACACTGCATAGAATGGAAACATGTCAGATTTGAAATAATTATAGAGACCCAATCTGCTGCTGGAATGCTGAGTAACAGAAGATACTATGGAGGAGTGACCTTTCAGGATGAGACTCTTCATCTGGTCTGATGTAAACCTAAAGTCCAGACAAAGGGTCTTGATCCCAATCTTCGACTGTTCATTTTCCTGCGCTGATACTGCCTGACCCACTGAGCTGCCCCCTTGTGTTATTTATAGGCACATGCAGATTTAAGACTGCAGGGTGTTGTCTCTGTGAATAAATAAAAGTTTGTGCCTCATAACTAGTGAATTCCCCTTTTCTGGTAGCATTCCTGTTTCATGATCTTTCAGGCGCTCTGCTCTTCAATTCTCTTTAAGGAAAATTACTTCTCAGGTTTTCCCACTGTAATCTGCAGTACATAATAATCGACTTAATGATCTACAGATTTCACTATCTTATGAAGGGCTCAGGGGACTTCACTTTCAACTAAGCAGGAATGGCATCTTTAAGAGGATGGAGGTTTATCACATTGGCTGGAAGCGAGGCAGGAGAGAAGTGGGGCCTCCAAGCCAGGCTGAAACACAGAGGAATGAGACCCTCTCTACCCAACAACTTGTTAGCAAGTGTGCAGCCACTGGAGAACAAAACTGAGGACCTGACAGCAGGATTGCTGTATCAAAGAGAAATGAAATTTGCAAAAGGGTCTAGTGCTTTCTCAAATAAACCCCTCTTGGGCTTCCAGCCAGATACAGGTATTGATTTTAGCTAACAACAAGGAGGAACCCGTCTCTACCGCTTGTCTTCTCTCTATTTCCTCGGTTTCTGGAGGGATTGCCAGGATTCTGAAGAAATACTGGATAAATAGCATCCACAAACCCGGAAGGAAGCTCAAATGACAGTTTATGCGGGTCAAAGATGATCTGAGACTCAGTTCTCCATGATCCTGAACACATGCTGAACACCATCAGCATCAGACTATAAACAAGCACTTGAGATACTGCATGATGCCGTCTCCAAAGAAGAATCATTTCCTCCCAATGCATTTCAAATTATATTCGGGGACTTCAATCAGGCTTGATTGAAGAAATCCCTGTCCAATTACCATCAGCATATAGCCTGTACAACCAGGGGTCCCAACACACTAAACCATTTCATGTACAGATCGCTCTTTGGAAAATCAGATCTCTTGAATGTTCTAACTGCACACAGACAGAGGCTAAAGAGCAAGGCTCCAGAGATTAGGACAACAAATAGGTGGTCACAAGAGGCAGAGGAGTGGCTAGGGGTTTGCTTTGAGTGCATGGACAGGACTGTGTTCAAGGAATCACCTGTGGATCTGAATGAATACCCCACAGTTGTCATGGATTTTATTAAAACATTTGTAGGCAAGTGTGTCCCCACAAAATCCTTTAGAGTCTTCCCCAACCAGATGAACCATCAGATCCACAGTTTGCTGAGGGCCGGGTCAAATGCATCCAAGTATGGTGGTCAAGAAAGTTACAAGAGGTCCAGGTAAGATCTCTGCAAAGCCATCTCACAGTCAAAGTGGCAATTCTGGACCAAACTTGAATCAACGAAGGATGCTTAACAATTGAGGCAAGGCTTGAATACTATCACCTCTTACAGAGTGAAATCAAGCAACATAGGTGACAATAGGGCTTCACTTGCAGGCGAGCTCAATGCCTTCTATGCTCACTTTGACTGTCAAAACATGGAGGAACCATCACAAATTCCCGCAGCCCTCAATAATCCTGTGATTTCAGTCTCTGATGCTGACATACGAGCAACCTGCAGGAAGGTGAACCACAAAGAGCATACGACCCAGAAGGATTATCTGGCCAAGTACTAAATACTTGTGCTGATCAACTGGCTAGAGGGTTCATTGAGATCTTTACCCTCTTGCTTCAGCAGCCTGAGGTATCCAGCTGCTTTAATAATGCTTTACTTACTCTGGTGCTTAAGAAGAAAGTAATAACCTGCCACAGTGACTATTGTCCACTAGCACAGTGGTGAAGTGTGTAATGCCCTGTAGGTACTTCATTTTAGCAGTTTTGGAAGAGCAGTTTGTTCTGCTTTCGGCCTGTTTGAGTTTGATCTGAGATATGGGGCTTTGTTCTTCAAATTAGGAATGTGGTGTCAGCCAATCAGGATAGAAGAATTGGGAGAAGGTTCCAGAGAAGGCTGTGGGGCCGAGGTCTTTGTTGGCGGGAGCTGGAAGAAGGTAGGAAAGTAGATGGTGGAGGATGCCATCCCTGTTGCACAAGGTGCTTTGTGCAGATGATTCAAGGAGGAAGGACTAATACTCGTGTGGGAGAGCCCGTTTGTTCGAGATGGATTTCGAGCAATGTTCGGAAGATGGTGTATACTTTCACACAGACCGAGGGTCCAGCACATGTGTTACAGACAAGTTCAAGATTTGAGCTCCACCGTGCACTTTTTGCTTTTTTTCTTTCTTTCCTTTAATAACTGTTTGCTTAAGTTAACATTCTTAAAGATACTTCTTATTAATTGTATGCAGTGTACAATCTGTTATTTCGTGCCGATGAGTGATTGCTGGGGGCAGTAAATCACAGAGCGTTCACACAAACCGATGTTTGGGCGGGCGAGACATCCCAGCCTCATGGATTTGGCAGGACCAAAGTCATAAACACCCTGGACGTATGGAGCCTGAGGAAGGTGGGTTTCTCACTGCAAAATCCCATAGCTGTTAACGAAGGACTAATGTGTCACATTGCCAGTGGCACTCAGTAAAAGGGGGTTCCAAGTGTTTTCGGAGGCTGGTGATGAAACATATCAGCTCCTGCAAGAGAAGTGACTTGGATCTGCTCCAATTTGCCTACCAAAGCAATAGGCACAGCAGATGCCATCTCATTGGCTCTTTACTAAACACTGGTAGATGCATGCATCAGATTGCTCTTCATCATCTACAGCTCCATCATCAATAGCATCATCCTCTCAAAACTAATCAATAAACTTCAAGACCTTGGCCTAATACCTCCTTGTGCATCATTCACTTCTAATTGGCAACAACCTCTCCACAATCTCCATTAGCACAGGTGCACCATTTGGCTTAGTCCTCTGCTCTACTTGGTTTACACCTATGACTGTGTGGCTAAGCACAGCTCCAGTGCCATATTCAAGCTTTCTAACATCACCATTGTTGTAGGCTGAATCAGCATATAGGAGAGAGATTGAAAATCCGACTGGGTGGTGGCATAACAACAAACTCTCACTCAATGTCAACAAGACCAATGAGTTGATTATTGATTTCAGGTGAAGGAAACTGGAGGTCCACAAGACAGTCCTCATTGGAGGATCAGAGGTGGAGCGGGTCAGCGACTTTAATTCCTCAGTGTTATAATTTTGGAGGACCTGTCCTTGGCCCAGCGTGTAAGGGCAATTATGAAGAAAGCATGTCAGCACCTCTCTACTTCCTCAGGAGTTTGCGAGGATTCAGCATGACATCTAAAAGTTTGACCAACTGCTATAGATGAATGGTGGAGAGTATATGGACTGGCTGCATCACAGCTTGGTATGGAAACACCAATGCCCTTGAATGGAAAATCCTACAATAAGTAGTGGATACGGCCCAGTACATCACAGGTAAAACCTTCCCATCATTGAGCACATCTGCACGGTATTGTTGCAGGAAAGTAACATCCATCATCAAGGACACCACCATCCAGGTCATGCTCTCTTCTCGCTGCTGCCATCAGGAAGAAGGTACAAGAGCATTAGGACTCACACCACCAGGTTTAGAAACAGTTATTATCCCACAGCGATTTGAAACACAAGGAATAACTTCACTTGTCCATCGTTGAAATATTCCCACAACCTATGGACTCACTTTCAAGGACTCTTCATCTCGTGTCTCAATATTCAATATTTATTTATTATTATTATTTCTTTCATTTTGTATTTGCACAAATTGTGTCTTTTGCACACAGGTTGAATGCCCAAATCTTTCATTGATTCTATTATGGTTATTTTTCTATTATGGATTTATTGAGTATGTCTACAGGAAAATGAATCTCAAGGTTGTGTATTGTGACAAATATGTACCTTGATAATAAATTTACTTTAAACTTTGGTATTAGTTTTAGGTTTACAAGGTTGTTCTTAAGTTAAAGGACTATATATTATCACTTGCTTAGGACAGTATGCAGAGTGCCAGAATAATAATTTTCCCAGGAAGAATTCCCGCTTCAAGAAAATTCTGAATCCTTCTGCATATGTGCAAATATTTAAGGAAACAACATAATCCTGTTTCACAGTACCAAAGGTAGGCTGTCATGGCTGTATATGTGCTTAGCCATGGCTATTTTTCCTGATAAACATTTGCTCCCTATTGCCAGGTGGTAGCCTACCACAAAGTTAGATCAGGATGAGTCAAGAGGATTGGAAATGTAGTGTGGCTCAGAGGGGAGAGAAGCTGTGTAGGATGGAGAAGAATAAGGGCTCAGAGTAGAAAATAATCAGAAATGGATGTGAGAAAGCAGGAGAGTAGAGTGGGGGTGGGGGAATAGGTGATTGGAACAAGGGGGAGGGAAAGAGATCCCGTGGGAGAATCACCAGGTTAATGGGGAAAGGGGACTGGAGAGTGGAGAGGACAGGCATTCAGGTGAACATATCGGAGCAGTGAGGAGACATAGGATCTTAATTAGATATGTAAAATTAGAGCGGAAAAGGGCAGTTCAGAATGTAGAAGAATGGGAAATGATCACAGCAGAGGAGGAAGAGCAGGGTAATGGAGTGAGAAAGAGGAAAGAGAGCTTTCAGGGAGGACTGAAGACAGAAGCAAAGTAACAGTCCATTCAATATCCATGTGCATAACAGTAGATGAGTTCTTTTGTGGCAGACAGAGTGAAGCAGGAATTTCCAGTGGCTATCCATTCAATGTGTCTTCCAACTCCCATTCTGACATGTCTATCCGTGGCCTCCTGTACTGCCTTGATGAGGCCAAACTCAGGTTTGAGGAGAAATACCTCATATTCCACCTGGGTAGCCTCCAACCAGGTGTCATGCACATTGGATTTCTAACTTCTGATAATTTCTACCCCCTCACTCTGTTTTACCATTCCTTATTCTAGTTACCCTCTCATGCCTTCTCTCCTCACCTGGCCATCACCAGGTCTGGTTCCCTTCTTCCATTTTTTCCATGGTCGTACCCCTCCCAGCCTCTTACTTTATCTGCTTTATCTGCCCCCCCCCCACCCACACACCTTCCCCCTAACCTGGTTTCACCTATCACCAGCCAACTTGTACTCTTTCCCCTTTCCTTCACCTTATTTTGGCTTCCGCTCCCTTCTTTCCAATCCCATTGAATGGTCTCAACTTGAAACATCAATTTTTTATTCCCCTCCATAGATGCTGCCTGGCCTGCTGAGTTCCTCCAGCATCTTGTGTGTGTTGCTCAAGATTTCTAGCATCTGCAGGATCATCTCTTGTGTTTATGGTTCCTATTTTTGTTGGCAGCTAATCATTTCTTGTAAGATTCCTTTGCCTCTTTCATGTTAGTTCTCACTTCCTTGTATGTTTTTTTTATATAACCAGCCAGGCTCTTACTGGTGTTTACAACCTGACACATGCCACATGCAATGCTTCTTTCTTGCTTTATCTTCCTCTCTCTTTCTTAAGTAATCCAGCAAGTTCTGAGGTTGTTTGCTCTGCGATCCACCCCACGTGGGGAGATTATCTCAAGTATCACTGGACCATTTCTTCCTTTAGGGCAGCCTGTTGTTTTGTAATGCTTTTCTCTGTCAACCTTTGGTTCCAATTTATCTGGGCCAGACACACTACACTGACCTTCCTTTAATCAACTACCTTGGATGGCTTTGCTTTCTCTATAGCCATTCATAAGCATAACGATTATTATGCCCTACGTTGTCCCTACTGAAATGTTACGCACTTGACTCATTTCCTTCCTAGAACCCGATCCAACAATGCCTCCTTCCTAACTGGACTAGAAACATGTTCCATTAGCAAATTATCTTGAACTCATACAGTGTTAGAAACTATTCATCATTCTTAACATTAAACCTGCCAGTGCAGAAAAAGAAAGTCACCCATTAAACTACCGTTCACTTCCTTACACAGGAAGTTAAGAGTTAATCTTTCTTAATTCTGAAGCAAACAGATTCTGTCTTTGACCTCTCTGCAGCATCTTCTCTCTAGGGCTGTCATCTTCAGCTTCATCAATACTGTGTCCCTTCCTTTCTTCCCCTCACTAATCCTTCCTGGTCACTTGGTATACAGGAATATTTAATTTTCAGCCATGTTCCTTTCTGAACTAAGTTTCTGATGCTGCCTCCACATCATATTATCATATTTCCATTGAGAGTAGGGGAGATTCAAACAAGAGGACATGAGTTGAGAGTTAGGGGGCAAAAGTTTCGGGGTAACAAGAGGGGGAATTTCTTTACTCAGAGAGTGGTAGCTGTGTGGAACAAGCTTCCAGTAAAAGTGGTAGATGCAAGTTCGATATTGTCATTTAAAGTAAAATTGGGATAGGTATATGGACAGGAAAGGAATGGAGGGTTATGGGCTGAGTGCAGGCTGGTGGGACTAGGTGAGAGTAAGCATTCAGCACAGACTAGAAGGGCCGAGATGGCCTGTTTCCGTGCTGTAATTCTTATATGGTTATATTCTGACACAATTATCACCATTCTGAATTGCCGCACATCTCGTGTATTCACATGCATGTACAGTAAACGAAATGTCATTATTTCACTTCCATTTTCACTGACCTAATCTAGCAAGAACTGTCATAGAGTCTTAGAAAAATACAGCACAGTAACAGTCCTTCGGCCCATCTAGTCCATGCTGAATAATTTAAACTGCCCACTCCCATTGAACTGCTCTGGGACCATAGCCCTCCATACCCCTGCAATCCATATACCTATCTAAACCCCTCTTAAACATTGAAATCCAGCTTGCACACACCACTTCAGCTGGCAGTTCATTCCACACTCTCATGACCTTCTGAGTGAAGAAGTTTCCCCTCATATTCCCCTTACACTTTTCACCCTTCGCCCTTAACAGATGACCTCAGTGAAGAAGCCTGCTATACCTACATTTTTTTTTTTTTTTACGAAGTATCTTTATTACAAATTCATTGCCACAATATATACAAACAAGTGACTAACACAATTACTACACTACTAATAGACAAACAACATTATACTAAAATGTCTCCACCTCCGTCAAGGATGGCACTCACCCTCTGCGGAGCCCAACAGTCCCGGAGTGTCTCTGTGGTTGCCATGGGCAGCGCGTGTTCCTTTGCAATACTGTATTTACCTGGGCATAAACATATACCCTAAACATTGCCAGGCAGTCTGCCCGGGCAGATTCTTCCACCACCTGTTTCCAGGACCCAAGGATAGCTGTTTTCACCAGTCCCAGGAGCAAGTTGACAAGGACATCTCCATCCCTCTATGCCCCCTCTCCTTACTGGATGACCGTATATAAATAGGGTGCGGCTAAAATGTAACCAGAAGGTGAGAAGCAGCCCACGTGGATACGCAAAAAGGGGCTGCAGCCTCACACACTCCATATACATACAGTACATGGTCTCCTCCAGCCTGCAGAAATGACATACAGCTGGGAGATCCGTGTACAAACTAAAAAATTTATTATAAAGCACGGCTCTATGCAGCAGCCTCCACTCCAGATCCTCAAGGTACATGGGAAGAACTCCCTTGTAAAGGGACTTCCACTGGGGACTCCCCTCACCTCCAGGTGGAAAGACAGCCCGCCATGGCATTTCGGGATGGTGGACAAGGGCTAGGAAAGTGAAGGGTGTGGAGCAGCAGTCCATACAGGTACCTCCTACTTGCATCCCTGAATGGGATTGTGGGTGTCAAGGAGAGATGGTTCAAGTTGTGTGGGTTCAGCTCTCGGATAAGTTTCTAGGGCTGGGCCAGACAAGCAGCTCCGGCGGTGCAGAGGTGAACCCAGCTTGAGGTTTCCACACCTGAGCCACACCGACATCCATTGAGGTAGGGCAAGGGTCGGCCAGGACTCTGCCCTCTGTCAGAGGAGAAGATTCCCAGCCTGAGGCAACTATGTTCCAGACTCTCAGTGGGTCCTGATAAAAGCCAGGCAGACTCCACAAGGCAGAACAACTGACGCTTGCTGGTGGTAGCCATATCTCTTCGTGAAGACAGCAGCTCTGGAGAAAGAATATCGCCAACACATGCCACCTGGGAGGGTGCTTGACATACAGGAATCTCTGAAGGGTCCTAAGGCGGAGAGCCAAAGGAGACTCAAGATCTTCACCAATGTCTGATACAACTTCAGTATAACATCCCATATCCTGTACTCAGTTCTTTGATTTAAGAAGGCCAATGTGGCAAAAGTTTCTTTAGGTCCCTATGCACCAGTGATACCACTTTCAAAGAATTATAGACCTGTATTCCTTTCTTTTTTTAAGATCTTTTTATTAATTTTCAAATTCATAAACATAATAATAATAATAGTACAAAGGGATTGGGATTATATTATTGGTAATTTGCATATGCGACTATAAGCTACAGGTAACACAAGTGTACTAAGCCTCCCAAACTCTTAATGTAATTAAACATGATAAAAAAATGAAAAAGTGTAAAAAAAACAAATATAAAGAAACAAAAAACTAAACTAAACAAAGCTGGGCTATTATATTACATTGGATACAATCATTAATGTCATTAACTCTGCTCCTCTATCCATATATTTAAGGTTAATAAAAAGGATTCATAAAAGGTCACGTTACATCATATGAAAGTGTTGAATAAATGGCCTCCAAATTTCTTCAAATTTAACTGAAGGGTCAAAAGTGACACGTCTGATTTTTTCTAAATTTAAACAAGATATAGTTTGGGAAAACCATTGGAATGTAGTAGATGGATTAATCTCTTTCCAATTCAATAAAATGGATCTTCTAGCCATTAATGTAACAAATGAAATCATTCGATGAGCTGAAGAGGATAAATAACTATGTTCCATAAACCAAAAATTGCTGTAATAGGATGTGGTTGTAAATCAATATGCAAAACTGTTGAAATAGTATCAAAAATTTCTTTCCAATATTTTTCTGAAAGAGGACAAGACCAGAACACGAGTCAAAGAAGCTACCTCAGAATGACATCTATCACAGACAGGACTTATATGGGAGTAAAAACGAGCTAGCTTGTCTTTAGACATGTGGGCCCTATGCATTACCTTAAATTGTATCAACGCATGTTTAGCACATATAGAGGAAGAGTTAACTAATTGGAGAATTTTCTCCGATTTCTCTGTAGGTAAAGAAAGTTGAAGTTCCCTTTCTCATTCATTCTTAATTTTATCAGATATACCTGGCTGTATTTTCATAATCATATCATAAATAGTTGCTATTAAACCCTTCTGATAAGGGTTTAAACCTAAAAAAATTTCCATGATATCAGTTGGATATGAAGTCGGAAAAGTAGGTAGCGTAGTATTCAAAAAATTTCTAAATTGTAAGTATCTAAAAAAATGGGATCTGGGCAAATTATACTTATCAGAAAACTGTTCAAAAGATATGAAACAGTTATCCAAGAATAAGTCACAAAAACATATTACTGTATACCCTTCAATTTCCCATACCAAAAAGGCTTGATACATAACAGAGGGTTGGAAGAAAAATTAGATATAATAGGACTTGTTAGAATAAATTTCTTCAAAACAAAAAGTTTATGAAATTGAAACCGTATTCGTAATGTATATTTAATTATTGGATTAACCATTTGTTTATTCAATTTGGCTGTAATGAAACCCAGTTTCCCTCGGCATCAATAAAGTATGTCTGTCTGTCTGTCTGTTTCAGAAAGAGCAAAGCGAAGTGAAGTCCCTAAAATAGAAATCAATAAAACCCTTGTACAGATTTACATTCAAGGACTTGGAATTATATCCATATCCTGTGTCCAAGATATTAAGTAACAGATATTAATTGCCCAGTAATAAAATCTTAAATTCGACAATGCCAAACCACCATCCTTTTTAGACTTCTGTAAGTATTTTTTACTTAACCTAAGATTTTTATTCTGCCATATATATGAAGAAATTTTAGAGTCAACAGTATCAAAAAAGGATTTAGAAATAAAAATTGGTACCGCTTGAAATGGATATAAAAATTAAGGTACATTAATCACCTTAATAGTATTGATTTGACCAATCAGTGATAAAGACAATGGGGACCATTAGTAAGCAATTGTTTAACCTGATCAATTAAAGGTAAAAAATTGACCTTAAATAAATCCTTATGCTTCTTAGTAATTTTTTACATCCAGATAAGTAAAATAGTCAGTAACCAATCTGAATGGTGAATGTCTATCAATTGGAACCTGCATATTTACTGGGAAGAGTTCACTCTTATTAAGATTCAGAAAAGCTACGAAACTGAGCAAGCCAGGGATATTACTGCAGGAAGGGATTTCTCAGGGATAGAGATATATAGTAGCAGATCATCTACATATAGTGATAACTTGTGTGTCCCATTTCCACAGGTAATGCCAAGTATATTGGGTGAGTCACAAATAGCAATAGCTAAGGGTTCCAAGGCAATATTGAATAATAAAGGGCTAAGAGGACAGCCCTGCCTAGTGCCACAAAACAACTGAAAATACTACTACTCTAGAGGGAGATATTACAATTCTTAAATGGTGTGCATATGGCTCGAATTTTACACCAAATAAATTGGATGCTAGATTTAAGGACTGGACAGCTAAAGGAATAACAGTTCTTTGCAACATAAGGAATAACAGAAGGAACACTGTTAAGTTTTGAAATGCTTAAAGAGAAACACTTATTAGAAAAACAAGATATTTAATCAGTATTTACAGATGTGACAATATGTTAATAAGACGCTTAAAAAATGTAACCAAAGCAAGTACATGCTTGATAGAGCTATTTAGAAAAGTGTGGTGACCCACTTTCCAGCGCACTCGAACCAGCTCACAAAATGGAGCGTGCCAGCAGAGAGGCCAGCCCCAAAAAGGGCACCAGGCCTTCTTCACCAGCAAGGGGAAAAGCCCACGCGCTTGAAGTGACCGGGGAGGGCGGAAACGAGAAGGCTTAAAAGCAAGGCCGCAAAGTTTGAATAAATCTTTTACACAACTGCAACTCACCGTCTGCGTGTCGTTATTCCAGCGCTGTGTGTAGCACACCACTACAATTGGTGACCCCGACGGCCCAAACGATATTTGGACCGGAGATGAATGACGCTGCACCTGTTCATGCAGTTTCGTTAAAACTGCCAAGCTTCTGGACGCTGCGACCTCACCTATGGTTCCAACAAGCTGAAGCCCAATTCCACATTCAGCAGATAACCTCGGATTCCACACATTACTACTACATGGTGAGCTCTCTCGACCAGGAGACAGCCGCCCAGGTTGAGGAGTTCATACAGTCGCCCCCGGAGGATGGCAAATATACAGCATTCAAAGCCCTGCTCATAAGGACTTCTGGACTCTCACGGCGCGAGCGAGCTGCCCGCTTACTGCACCTGGATGGTTTGGGAGACAGGCCGCCATCGGCATTAATGATTGAGATGCTGGCCCTGGCTGAAGGACACAACCCCTGCCTCATGTTTGAGTAGGCATTCCTAGAGCAGCTGCCCAAGAACATACGCCTGCTGCTGTCTGATGCGGATTTCAGCGACCCCCAGAAGGTGGCAGCCCAGGCAGATGTGCTGTGGAAAGCCAAGGAGGACAGTGGGGCGTCCGTTGCACAGATCACCAAGTCACGCGTCCAACAGCAGACCAGACCAGGCCTGGCAGCAGAGCCCACAAAACCCAGAGGCAGGAGTGCAGAGGCCAATGAACAATGGTGCTTCTACCAGCAGTGGTGGGGCGCAGAAGCCCGCTGCTGTAGCCCACACTGCAACTTCCTGGGAAATGCCAGGACCAGCCGCCGCTGATGGCTACGGCAGCTGGCCATCAGGATAGCCTCCTGTACGTCTGGGACAAACAGTCGGGACGCCGTTTTTTGGTCAACACGGGAACCGAGATCAGCGTCTTACCTCCAACGAGTTACGACACCCACAAAAGAGAACGGGGACCCACCCTGATGGCAGCAAATGGCAGCACAATACGGACCTGTGGCACCCGTATGATGCGGCTACAGTTCGGCTCCAGCCGGTTCACATGGGACTTCACACTGGCCACCGTGGACCAACCACCCCGGGGGCAGATTTTTTGCAAGCTCACAGCCTGCTGGTCGACCTGCAAGGGAAGAGACTAGTCCACACCAAGACTTTTCAAACATTCTCCCTGGTGAAGCCAAGTTGCCAGCCCCACACCTGGACTCCGTCACGCTGTCCGACAACGAATTCACCAGAGTCCTGGCGGACTTCCCATCAGTTCTGGCACTGCAGTTCACGGCAGTCATGCCCAGACACGGAGTACAGCACCACATCCCGACCCAGGGACCACCCCTCCACGCCCATGCTCAAAGGCTTCCCCCGGACAAACTCCGACTGGTGAAGGAGGAGTTCAAGAGGATGGAGGAATTGGGCATCGTACGGCAGTTCGACAGCCCATGGGCCTCCCCCCTGCACATGGTGCCCAAAGTAACAGGGGGCTGGAGACCATGCGGCGACTACCACAGGCCGAACAAGGCTATAACACCGGACCGCTACCCTGTGCTGCACATTCAGGACTTCGCACCCCTACGACGCAAGGATCTTTTCCAAGGTAGACCTCATCCGGGGATACCATCAAATCCCAATGCATCCTGACGACATCCCCAAAACAGCACTCATCACCCCGTTCGGCCTTTTCGAATTCCTCTGAATGCCATTCAGTCTAAAGAATGCTACACAGACGTTCCAGCGGCTCATGGATGCGGTGGGATGCAACCTGGACTTTGCATTATCTATTTGGACGACATCCTCATAGCCAGCAGTAGTTGTCAGGAGCATCTGTCCCACCTCCGTCAACTCTACGCCTGATTGAGTGAATACAGTCTAACAATCAACCCAGCCAAACGCCAGTTCGGACTCGACACCATTGACTTCATGGGCCACAGGATTACTAAAGACGGGACAACCCCTTTGCCCACCAAGGTAGACGCGGTCCGCCACTTCCCCCGACCCAACACACTCAAAGGCCTGCAGGAATTCTGGGGTATGGTGAATTTCTACTACCGCTTCCTCCCCTCAGCAGCCCAAATCAGCCTGTTCACCCTGATGTTGGGTCAGGGCAAGGACATTACCTGGGACGAAGAGGCCGCAGCCACTTTCATTAAAACCAAAGAAGCCTTGGCAAATGCCGCGATGCTAGTGCTCCCCAGAACAGACGTCCCTACTGCCCTCACAGTGGATGCATCCGACACAGCAGTCAGTGGAGTGCTGGAACAACTCATCGAGGGTCACTGGCAACCCCTGGTGTTCTTCAGCAAACACCTACGACCACCCGAATTCAAATACAGTGCTTTCGACCAGGAGCTGTTGGCACTATACCTGGCAATCCAGCATTTCAGGTACTTCTTAGAAGGTAAGCCCTTCTAAGGTAGGCCCTTGTGGTTCACGGACCACAAATCGCTTACCTTTGCGTTCACGAAGGCATCCGATCCCTGGTCATCCTGCCAGCAATGACATCTGTCCTACATCTCCGAATACATGACGGACATCCAGCATATCTCAGGAAAGGACAACGTCATGGCGGACGCACTATCCAGACTTACCATCCAGGCCCTGTCCCAGGGGGTGAACTATGCAGCGCTGGCGGAGAAGCGGCAGGCAGACGATGAGATCCCTAGTTACAGAACTGCAGTCTCTGGTTTGCAGCTCCAAGACTTCCCTGTAGGCCCAGGTGAGGGGACCCTGCTGTGTGACGTAGCTACCTGCCAACCTCACCCCATCATTCCAGCAGCCTGGCGGCAGCGAGTTTCTAACTCCATTCACAACTTAGCACACCCCTCCATCAGGACAACCGTCTGGATGGTCTCCAACAGGTTCATTTGGCATGGACTCCGCAAGCAGGTCAGTGAATGAGCCAAAACGTGCATGCAGTGCCAAACAGCCATGGTGCAGTGGCACACTAAAGCCCTGCCACAGCAGTTCCACCCCACCCGCCAGCGTTTTGACCACATTCATGTGGATATCGTGGGGCCCCTGCCAGTGTCGCGACCTCCTAACTATTGTAGACTGGTTCACAAGATGGCCAGAGGCAGTCCCGCTCACCGACACCACCTCTGAATCCTGCGCCCGAGCACTGATTGCAACCAGGGTATCTCGCTTTGGTGTACCGGCCCACATTACCTCCGACAGAGGCACCCAGTTCACCTCCAGCCTGTGGTCAGCTATGGCCAGCCTTCTGGAAACACAGCTACAACACACAACTGCCTACCACCCACAATCGAATGGACTAGTGGAGTGTTTCCACCATCACCTGAAAGGGCCTAACTGGGCGGACGAACTTCCCTGGGTCCGCACGGCGCCCAAAGAAGATCTGCACACCTCGTCGGCCAAGTTGGCGTACTGTGCACCCCTGGTCATCCCAGGAAAGATCATACCAGCCCCAAGGGGGCAAGAGGAAGTACCCGCAGCAGTCCTGGACAGACTACACGAGAGGCTCAGTAACCTGGCCCCCATACCCACTTCACAGCATGGACAGAGCCCGACCTGCGTACCCAAAGACCTACAGCACTGCAAGTTTGTTTTTTTACGACCGCGCTGTGTGTAGGGCACCGCTACAGAGGCCCTACAAGGGGCCGTTTAAGGTGATCAGGAACAATGGGTCCACATTCGTGCTGCACATTGGGGGGAAAGAGGAGGTTTGGACCGACTCAAACTGGCCCACGTGGACTTGGCGCAGCCAGTTGGAGATCAGGCACCACGGCACAGAGGCAGACCTCCCAAACAGAGGCCGACTCAGTCTGTGGACATTGGGGGGGGGGGGGGGGGGGTGGGGGGTGGGTGTATCGCCAGTTCTTGGGGGGGGGGGGGGGGGTTATGTGGTGACCCACTTTCCAGCACACTCGAACCGGCTCACAAAATGGCTCAGCGCAGAGAGGCCGGCCCCAAAAAGGGCGCCAGGTAAAAATGGGAAGGCTTAAAAGTGAGGCTGCCAAGTTTGAATAAATCTTTTACACAACTGCACCTCACCGTCTGCATGTCATTATTCCAGCGCTGTGTGTAGCACACTGCTACAAAAGCGTATAATTCAGATAATGGTAGTAGAATAATTTCAAGCATGTATAAGGGTCTGTCAAATCTTAAAACACATTCGACTTCATACATTAAAACAAAATGGGAGAAGGAAGGAGGGATAATTATATCTGAAGAAGAATGGACAATAATATGGAGGTATCAATGGAAGTGTACCAGTTCACAGAAATGGGGAAGTTTGGATGGAAAAACTTTATAAGATATTTTATTACACCCTCTCAGAAATCCCATTATGATAGTAACCCTGTTTGCTGGAGAAATTGTGGAAATCAAAACACAAATTATTATCATATTTTTTGGGACTGCCCTGTTATCAAAAACTATTGGAGGGGGATACACAATTCCCCTCAAGACATCGTTAAATGTGAAATACACTTGGAGAGTAAGACCATGTATTTTGGATATATACCTCAAGAATGGTTGAAAAGAGATAAATATTTAATGAATATACTATTGGTAGCTGGTAAAAAGACTCTTACTAGGAAATAGTTATCAGAGGAGAGCCCAACTTTAAATGCTTGAATGGAAATTACAATGGACATTTACAAAATGGAGAAAATGACAGCATCTGTTAATCATAAGCTGGAACAATTTGATTCATACTGGGAAAAATGGTTTAACTACATAATGCCTCACAGGACTGATTTTATTCTCACAAATCAATGAATATGTTGTAAAAAAAAAGATCACTCCCTACTTGTACATTCCTTTTGCTTGTTTTTTCTTTCCGCTCCTTTCTATAAGTGTATACCTCAGATAAATACTTTGAGGAGATTTGTGATATATATGTACAATGTCTGAAATACATCTTACGGAAATGTTTGTTTCATGATGAACTTCAATACAAAATAAATTACAAAAAAAAATTATAAATACCTATTTAAAGAAAATTTTCTCACTTTATTAAATTATATAAAAAGAACATTATCAAATTGGTTGGCTCTTTTGTTATCATTGTTTGGCCGAATTAATTCTATTAAAATGAATATCTTAGCTAAATTTATATACCTCTTCCAGGCCTTACCCGTCTTCATTCCTAAATCCTTTTTTGATTCTCTTGACTCTATTTTATCCTCTCATATATGGAAAAATAAAAGTCCTCGCCTGAATGAAGTTCATTTCCAGAAAGTTAAAAAGAATGGAGGTTTAGCTTTACCACATTTTAGGTTTTATTATAGGGCAGTTAGTATATAGAATCTTACGTTTTGGTTATATTATATTAATCATGAGGACTGTCCGGGGTGGGTTTCTTTAAAAGTTAACTCTAATAAATTTTCTATCATCTCTCTTTTGGGATATTCACTTCCTTTATCTTTAGGTAAAATAACTGAAACTGTGGTAGTTAAACATACCTTGAGGATCTGGATACAATTTAGAAAACACTTTGGTTATTGAGATTTTCCCATTCTAGTCCCATTTTTCTTAATTTTTTTTTAAGACTGATGTAGTTTTTAAACAATGGGATAGATTGGGTATTATATGTTTCCAGGATCCATTTGTTGGGAGGAAATTTTCTTCCTTCGAACAACTGTCAACTAAATGTAGTTTACCAAATACCTACTTTTTTTGATATTTACAAATTAGACTTTCTGCGATCTCAATTCAAACATTTCCTAAAAGTCTGATGAGAACTTAATAGATGAAATTCTTAATTTGAGTTTTCTTTTCCTTTTTTACCTTTTTTTCTTTACCAAACAGCTTTGGATTTGGTAGTGGGTTTAGATCTTTCTTATATATATAATTAAATTATTCATATCTCAACATACGAATTAATCTAATCTACATGAATATAGGGTAAGGAGTTCATTAACATGATTCAAATATAATGTATAGGTATTATTATAGTCTTTTGTTTTATAATATATATTTTCTTGAACTCTGTATTCTTCTATGTAGAAATTAATAAAAATATTGAAAGGACAAGGATGTTGCCTGGATTGGGGAGCATGTCTTATGAGAATAGGTTGAGTGGACTTGACCTTTTCTCCTTGGAACAAGAGGATGAGAGGTGACCTGATAGAGGTGTATAAGATGATGAGAGGCATTGATCATGTGGACAGTCAGAGGCTTTTTCCCAGGGCTGAAATGGCTGCCACAAGATGGCACAGGTTTAAGGTGCTTGGGAGTAGGTACAGAGATATCAGGGGTAAGTTGTTTTTTTAAAAAAAAGCAGAGAGCAGTGAGTGCGTGGAATGGGCTGCCGGTGGTGCAGGTGGATACGATAGCGTCTTTTAAGAGACTTTTGGATAGGTACATGGAGCTTAGAAAAATATAGGGCTATGGCGGCTAACTCTAGTAATTTCTAAGGTAGGGACATGTTTGGCACAACTTCGTGGGCTGAAGGGCCTGTATTGTGCTGTAGGTTTCCTATGTAACTTGCTCTGTGTCCACACTATTTTTGTGATTCTTCAACAATGGTCCTCCCAGATGGCTTGGGGGATTTGGTGCTGTTAATATGGTTACATACCCTACTCAAGTGAGAGGATTTCCTCCAGCTAGAGATGGATATTGGCTGGTATATACTGAACATTTCCATTGATTATCAGGGAATTACCTAAATGCTGCTTCAGTTTTGCTGCCTGCAGCCATAGCTGTTTCATTTTTTTTGGGGAACCACAAATAAAAATAAACACTGAGGAACAAATCAGTGAATGTTACTAGCTGAAATTGTTTAGATTTAAGACAATGACTGAGAAATTTCTGCAGTAACAGATCGGACCTGAGATGACTGACCTATAATTGAACCACCCCATGTGCATTATGATTGAAATGACCAACAGAAAAAGTTTCTGTTCACTGTGGGGTTATAACTTCTCCAAGCTGAAGTAAAATAAAGAACAAAATTATAAAATTAATTGAAGACTATCGAGAGGTATGAAAAGTTTGTCTTTCGTGAATGTAATCCACATTATCCAATTGAAAATTAGATGACTGGGAAATTTTACTGGAGATTGTGAACACCAAAGATAGGTTGTCTGCCCAAGAATGGGATTTATATCGGAAGCCCCCAAGTGATGGATAATTTAAGTTAGAAAAATAAGTTACTAATTAAAGATGAAGGAAAATGTTTAGGTTTAAGAGTGGAAGATACTTTCTTTAGGGGTATAAAAAAAACTGGTGAATATACAATATAAATAATGGTAAATTCTGAATAAAGTATATTTTGGATAGTTAGGGCAATGACAGATAATGAAGCAGTTACCTTAATAAAATGAGAGATACCATCAAGGACAAAAGCTCTTATTGGAATCTAGTAATAGGACATCAGAACATTTGTTTTGATTATTCTGGAACAAGAACAAAGCAATGAAGAGAAATTAACAAAGTAACTTTAAAAGACATGCAGTAGTGCAGGCTTAATATGAAAAGCAACTTGGTGGCTTTTTTGAGTTTTGGATGCCATTGTAAGTATCCCAAGATACGCCTGCTAATTTTCTGCCAATGCAACAGAAAAGTGCATGGCCTATAAATGGCCAAGAAAGATGGACAAAACTCAAAGCAGTGAGGGGGAGAACAAAAGATCATAGAGAAGAAGGAGCCAGAACAGGAGTTCTTAAGTGAAAAATATACTTCTCATTTATACCAAAGTACCATTATATTTTATTTTGGATAAAGGAGAAATAAAGTAAAACTAACATCAAGACCATTTCTGAAAGCTAATCAGATAATAATCTCAATTTGCAACATTGACAAGGAGAAGCACCAAATTCATCAAGTGGAGACATGAATTTTCAATAAGCACACAATGCATTAGAATCAGATAAAATTATGATGCAAAACTTTCATTCATCCAATCAAAATTTCTAAAAAAGTTATATTATCACATCATTAGCAGCTTGGTTCATTACAGCTTGCTGTGCACAAAATGACCATAACATCTAAAGTGCACCATTAACAACATTTTTTAAAAAATGACTGGAAACATCCTTTAAAACTGTCCCCTCATTGTTCATTATTGAATTAAAATCTTACCTCCTTATAGAAAACATCACTGTTGTTATGTACATCATAGGCCAATAGATTAGTCTGTGTTCCTACGAGCAATGTGTCATAGCCAAGTGTGGGATTAAGTACTCCTGCAGTTAGACAGCTGACATTCTGGTTTATATTTAAGAGGTAGGTGTCGGAATCCAGGCCACCTTGTAATAAATTGTTAGCTACAACACGCTGGCTACGAATATGTGGGTTGTGTATAAAGACCTAAGGAGAACATATCAACAATGTTTACTAATTACAGTAAATCAAATACTTAAAGCAAAGGAAATAAATTATCTTAAGAAATTTCACTAAAGTCACAGTAGAAAACGAAGTGTGATATCAGACTTCTGAATTAATAAACTCTTTCACTTCACCATTCTCAAACTGCTAATTCTACTTCTTCCATTATTGTCACTTTAGCATATCATTATGTACTGATTTCTTTCCATGGTAATAATGAAACGGTGCACATTTACTCCAAAAAACTACTGCATAATGGCGCACTTAAATTGCTTCAGCAGCTTAACTCGTACAATTTTCATTACCAAATGGAACTAAAAGCATAACTCCAGCTAAGACTTAGTGTTAAATATGCAAATAAGGATTAAGTAATTTTCTGCAAGCTTCTTTGTCCTTTCATTAAGTGAAAGAGTATTTTCTTATTGGTTAATTCTAGGGAGAAGTTTCCTGGAAAGGTGAATTAATGGTACTTATTTCAATATATGTATGTGGATAGGTAAGGCCAACAAGGCAGATTTTGCCATTTTCATTCTGGTCTCCAGGTCAGTTGTGTTTTTTGTTTCCTTGTGGGTTTGAAAAGTTTAGAACAACTGAATGGCTTGTTATGCCATTTCTTAGTACAGTTAAGAGTCAGTCATGTCGCTGCGGGTCTAAAATCATGAGTCAGACCAGACAGAACCACAGATTTCCTGCCTTAGGGATATTAGATAATCAGATAAGATTTGTTAACAATTGTTTGTGGTTTTCATGGTCATCATTAGACTTTTCAATTCCATGGTGGGATTCAAACTCATGACCTCAGGTCTTTGCCCTGGGATCTAGACTACAAATCCACTACAGTATCACCTGCCCTTTTCAACAGGATCCTCAAACAGCCACTATTCAGTCTGTTAACAGTTATAAACTCTCACTCAGTACCCGCACTAATTATTGTACCTGGTCATTTAGCAACAATATTTTAAGAAGCAGTACCTTTCCAGCCTGCGTTGCTGCAGTCAAACAGGGGTGTATGCCATCATATTTTCCAACAGACACCATTCGAGGGTTAATTCTGTGGTTCAACTTGAGGCTGAACACTGGAACAAGCATGGTTATCACCTAGAGCTACAAATGGAAACAAAAAATGATAAATCACTATGGAAATGATCAAAATGCATGCAGGGAAAAAGCTGCGGGAGGGAGGGAAGGTACAGCATCAGAAAATGCAAATCACAAAACTACCAATTCAGCTTAAAATATACAGAATAAAAGGAACTACTTATGATAAACACTGAGGATTAAGAAAAAATATAAAATTATAACAAAAATTATCAAGAGAATGCTGGAAATAGTTGCTCCAGCAGCAAGTGTTAACTGAGAAACAAAGTTAGTATTTCCAGTTTTTTTTTTCAGGACAAAGCTTGTGTTAGCCTACCTACCTAATCTGATTTGACTGCAAAAGCTCTGGCACTGATTGATTTAGCCCGGGATACTTAACAGTTTCAAGTCTACGGTTAACAGAATCCAGGTAGGGAATCTGATCAGTAATTAAAAGTGAAATCTTTAGTCAAGAAAATCCAGAACGAAACCATACAAATTGAACGAAACACCGTCTACTACAATCTAATTTTTTAAATACAATTATCAGGTTTAGGAGCTGAAGATTACGGTGCCAATGAAAAATAAACGACCTGAAATGTTTATTCTCCTTCGGGCATCAGCGGGTTTTTTTTTGAATTTCCTATTTTTAAAAAGACACCTTGGTACTAAGTAAAAATCTGTCGAAGACTGTCGTCATATTGTAAACACGGGCACCAGGGAAATTGACGTCCACTAAGCTGCTTGGGAGAATTAAACTCGTCAAGCCCAGCTCCCTCGTATTGACTATAGTACTGACATCCCACTTCAAATCCTACATTTATTTATACATTCCCACTCCCCTGTACAATACTGCCAGCCAACGCCATCCATACCCGTGCTGAACTGCTTGCAGCCCGCTTAGTAAATCGGGGCCCGAGTTGCTCAGGCCTAACCTCACGCGAACAGAACCGCTCGTTCGCCTCGGCCTCCGTTCGTGCCCGGCCTTCCAGCTCGTTTGCGGCTTCGGGCAGACCCTTGGGCTGCCGACTTCGCTCCGGCCTCGGGTGGGCGCTCCGGCTTCAGACCGCCCGCTCGCCGCGTCTCTCCGTTGCTACCCGATGACATCAAGCAAGCATCACGCATGTTGATTGAGGGCGGGACTTAAATCTTGTTCCATGACGGCAGGTGAACCCAAACTCACACCAGTAGGGTAGTTCGACCGTGACCTGAAATACTTCGATTCAGAATGCTTGCTCCAAAAGTTAATTTCTTCTCCTCTTCCCACTGCCGGGCTAAACTGACCGTTGTACTTGAGATATTGGGAGGTACCACGGTCCCTGGCAGAGTCGGATTGGCCACCTGGTAGGTGTGGTGGGTTTACTCAGCTAAAAATATAAAATACCCCGTAAGCCTTTCACATAGTCCAGTGCAATGTGACGATATTATTAGTAAATAACGAAGCGAGTGTACTTAAAAAACTTTTACTTACAGCACACCGAATGAGTTAAACAGTCGACCTTTCGGGCAAGGTCGACCCTTCAACAAGTAAAAGCTTTTTACTTGTTTCTTTTTGTAATGAGATGATTAATTATTTTACATGGTTTATAACCATGAATAAAGTAGTATGAATAGATATTTTGCCAGAAGAAAAACCTAAAATAGATGAATAATAACATTGTTGAACTACTTATTTTTCTTCAAGTGTTTTTATCTCCAACATGCTCAAGGAGCTTGAATTTGGGCTCTGCGGTTTTAAATGACTGTATTGGTCTTCTACTGACCTCTAACTTAATTTTCCCTTTTTTAATTAGGCCTAATTATTTTAAGTAAATTGTTGTAAATGTTCAGCACGCAGATACAAACCTCAAGCTCTAGAAGTCAAGTTTTGAAATTTAATTATAAAGAAAACTAGCAGTAGACTACAGTAGAGCACTTCAATCCTGTTTCAACAAAAATTTATGGCGACTCATGTTGACTTCTGTTTATATCTGCAGCCTGTTAGGTAGGAATACAACGTGAAAGTGCAGCTGTCTTATTACCATAGCTTACTTTAATTGAACTTTGTTCTCTGGTGATAACCCATGACACATCTCAGTAGTTACTTTGTCAAAGAGCTTGTAAGTTGCCCTTTTAAAGTCCCTTTTAAATCTTTACCCTCTCACAGTAAAACTTTTATATCCCCTAGATGTGGACTCCCCTAACATGGGGAAAAGTCTTAACATCCACCTTATCCATGCCTCTCTTTCCAATTTAACTATATTTTTCCAATAAACAGGCTGACCAAAATTGTACACAGAACTCAAGTGCAGACTCACTAATGACCTATACAATTGCACCATAATGTCCCAACTTCTGAACCCCTTGAACCCTACCATAGTACAAGTGCTCTATTGGTTTGATTTTCCAAAATACATCATTTCTCAGCCCACTTCCCTAACTGATCAAGATCTCGTCATCTACATAACCTCATTATCTCCTAGTTTTGTCAGCAAACTTACTAATCATGACTTGTGCATTCACATCCAAATTGTTTATTATAAATAATGGCTAACAAGGGTCTTGACACCAACCCCTGCAGCACACGACTAGTCAAACCTTCATTCTGAGAAACAACCTTCAACCACCTCCCTCTGCTTTCTACCTTTTTTGAATCCACTTAACTCTCCCTGGAGACCATAGGACCTAACCTTCCAGACCAATCTACTGTGCAAGATCTTGAAGGTCTTGCTAAAGTACATAACATTGCCCTCATCTACATTTTTGGTTACTTTTTCAAAATAAAACTCTGAAAGGTTCATTAAGCACAAGTTGCAACTCACAAAGCCATGTTGATTACACCTAATCATGCTCTGATTATCTAAATGCTGGTAGATCCAGTCACTTAGAAATCCCTCCAGTATCTTCCCCACTAGTAATGGCAGGCTAACTGACCTTTATCTCTTTGGTTTCTCCTTGTCTACCCTTTATTTTTAAAGTGCCACAGAACTTAAATGTGCTACTTAAATGTTAAGACTTCTCCTTTCACAAATTGTGCACATTGAGCATTGCCTGCATTCTCCAATGACATATAAACACATTTTAACAGTAGTGATCATCAGAAAATTATTTAAGATTTGGGACAGTGTGATCGCAGGACTGTCACAGCAGGAGGAGGAGCAAGGTGCTCGGGAGAGCACTGAATGCTGGGAAGCAGCTGAGGTGAGTGTGATTTAAAAGGAGCATGGAGGGCAATCAAAGGGTTAAACAGTGTTGATTAGAGAGAGGAGTACTTGAGATAATTGGCAGAGACAAAGGAGGGGTAACTGAAGAGGAGCAGCCAGGGTGTGAGTGGCTCAGGGTAGGAGTGGAGCTTTGAGGCTTCGGCGAGCAGAGGCTAAGGATGAGCTTGCTCCCAGTGAAGTAAGGCCAGATAAGTTCCTTTAATTTAGTTAATTTAGGAGTAGGTAATGGAGGCAGTCAAGTGCTCCGTATGCAGTATGTGGGAAATCAGGGACAGCACTATTGTTCCTGATGACTACACCTGTAAAAGGTGTATCCAATTCCAGCTCCTAACAAACCGAGTTAGGGAACTGGAGCTGGAGCTGGATGAACTTTGGATCATTCATGAGACAGAGGCAGAAATAGACAGCAGTTTCAGGGAGACAGTCACCCCTAAAAGTCAGGAGGTAGGTAGCTGGGTGACTGTCAGGTGTGTGTAGGCCTCCGTTAGTCTCGATAGACCATGGATTTGCACCTTGGAAAGTTTCCAGGGCGCAAGCCTGAGCAAAGCTTTTTTTATGAAAGACCGGCAGTTGCCCAAGCTGCAAGTCTCCACTTTCCACACCACCAATAATGTATAAGGGAAGGGCATTAGGACTGTCAAGAGAGGGAAGGGGAATAGACAGAAAGAACAGAGCACCCCTGTGGCCATTCCCATCAACAATAAGTATACCATTTTGGATATTGTTGGTGGGGATGACCTACTCGGGACAAGTTGTAACGGTCACGTCTCTAGCACCGAAACTGGACCCTCAGCTCAGAAAGGAGGGAAAAGAGGACAGCAGTAGTGATAAGGGATTCGATAGTTAGGGGGACAGATAAGAGGTCCTGTGGGAGAGATCGAGAATCCTCGATGGTCTGTTGCCTCCCTGGTGCCAGGGTCTGCAATATCTTGGATCAAGTTCTCGGAGGGTGAGCAGCCAGATGTCATGGTCCATGTCGGGACTAATGATGTGGATAAGAAGGAGTCCTGCAAAGAGTGTTTCGGGAGTTAGGTGCAAATTTTAAGAACAGGACCTCCAGGGTTGCAATCTCAAGATTGCTACCCATGCCACATGCTAGTGAGGCGAAAAATAGGAAGATAATGCAGCTAAACACGTGGCTAAGGAGATGGTGCAGGAGGGAGGGCTTCATGTTTCTGGACTTTGTTAAAGGGAAGGTGAGACCTGTTTCCACGGGACGGTTTGCACCTGAACTGAACATCGTTGCAGGTAGATTTCCTAATGCTGCTCTGGGGGGATTTAGAACCATAGAACATTACAGCACAGAAACAGACCTTTTTGGCCCTTCTTGGCTGTGCCAAACTATTTTTCTGCCTAGTCCCACTGACCTGCACCTGGCCCATATCCCTCCATATACTTCTCATTAACCTACCTGTCCAAGTTATTTTTAAATGTTAAAAGTGAGCCCGCATTTACCACTTTATCTGCCAGCTCATTCCATACCCCCACCACTCTCTGTGTGAAGAAGCCCCCCCCCCCACAATGTTCCCTTTAAACTTTTCCCCCTTCACCCATGTCCTCTGGTTTTTTTCTCCCCTGACCTCAGTGGAAAAAGCCTGCTTGCATTCACTTTATCTATACCCATCATAATTTTATATACCTCTATCAAGTCTCCCCTCATTCTTCTATGCTCAGGGAATAAAGTCCTAACCTATTCAACCTGTCTCTGTAACTCAGTTTCTCAAGTCTCGGCAACATCCTTGTAAACCTTCTCTGCACTCTTTCAACCTTATCAATATCCTTCCCGTAATTCGGTGACCAAAACTGCACACAATACTCTAAATTTGGCCTCACTGATGCCTTATACAACCTCACCATAACATTCCAACTCTTATACTCAATACGTTGATTTATAAAGGCCAATGTACTAAAAACTGTCTTTACTACCCTGTGATGCCATTTTTAGGGAATTTTGTATCTGTATTCCTAGATCCCTCTGTTCTACTGCACTCCTCAGTGCCCTACCATTTACCTTGTATGTTCTACCTTGGTTTTTCCTTCCAAAGTGCAATACCTCACACTTGTCTGTATTAACCTCCATCTGCCATTTTTCAGCCCACTTTTCCAGCTGGTCCAGATCCCTCTGCAAGCTTTGAAAACCTTTCTCACTGTCCACTACACCTCCAATCTTCGTATCATCAGCAAATTTGCTGATTCAATTTACCACATTATCATCCAGATCATTGATATAGATGACAAATAACAATGGACCCAGCACCAATCCCTGTGACACACCACTAGTCACAGGCCTCCATTCAAAGAAGCAGTCCTCCACTACCACTCTCTGACTTCTCCCACTGAGCCAATGTCTAATCCAATTTACTACCTCACCATGTATACCTAGCGACTGAATCTTCTTAACTAACCTCCCATGCGGGATCTTGTCAAAGGCCTGACTTAATCCATGTAGACAGTATCCACTACCTTCTCTTCATCTACTTTCCTTGTAACCTCCTCGAAAAACTCTAATAGATTTATTAAACATGACCTACCATGCACAAAGCCGTGTTGACTCTCCCTAATAAGTCCCGTCTATCTAAATACTTGTAGATCCTATCTCTTAGTACTATCTCTTACTTCCAATAATTTACCTACTACCGACATCAAATTTACCGGCCTATAATTTCCTGGACTACTTTTAGAGCCTTTTTTAAACAACGGAACAACATGAGCTATCCTCCAATCCTCTGGCACCTCACCCATAGATACTGACATTTTAAATATATCTGCCAGGGCCCCTGCAATTTCAACACTAGTCTCCTTCAAGGTCCGAGGGAATACCCTGTCAGGTCCTGGGGATTTATTTACTCTGATTTGCGTCACTATAGCAAGCACCTCCTCCTCTTCAATCTGTATAGGTTCCATTACCTCACTACTTGTTTGCCTTATTTCCATTGACTCCATGCCAGTTTCCTTAGTAAATACAGATGCAAAAAACCCATTTAAGATCTCCCCCATTTCTTTTGGTTCCATACATAGCTGACCACTCTGATCTTCAAGAGGACCAATTTTATCCCTTACTATCATTTTGCTCTTAACATACCTGTAGAAGCTATTTGGATTAACCTTCACCTTGACTGCCAAAGCTACCTCGTGTCTTCTCTTAGCCCTCCTGATTTCTTTAAGCATTTTTTTGCACATTTTATACTCTTCAAGTATCTTATTTGCTCCGTTTCATATACATGTCATACATCTTTCTTTTCTTCTTTATCAGTTTCAATATCCCTGGAGAACCAAGGTTTCTTATTCTTATTCACTTTACCTTTAATCCTGACAGGAACATACAAACTCTGCACTCTCAAAATTTCTCCTTTGAAGGCCTCCCAACTTACCAACAACATCCTTGCCAGAGAACAACCTGTCCCAATCCACGCTTTTTAGATCTTTTCTCATTTCTTCAAAATTGACCTTTTTCCAGTTTAGAACCTCAACCCAAGGACCAGATCTATCCTTATCCACGATCAAGTTTAAACTAATGGTCTTATGATCACTGGAACCAAAGTGCTCCCCTACACACACTTCCATCACCTGTCCTAACTCATTTCTTAATAGGAGATCTAATACTGCACCCTCTCTAGTTGGTGCCTCTATATATTGACTTAGAAAACTTCCCTGAACACATTTTACAAACTCTAACTTGTCTAGATTTGCAGGGGGAGGGGAACCAGAGTGTTAGAGCAGATAGTGAGGTGGAGGAGGAGGATAAAGGTCAGGTAAGGACTGCACGTATAGGCAGAAATCAAAGATTTGTACATGATAGAAATGTTCTCAGGTGCATCTATTTCAATGCAAGGAGTATTATAGGTAAGGTAGATGAGCTTAGTGCGTGGATTGGCACGTGACATTATGCTATTAGTGAGACTTGGTTGCAGGAGCGGCAGGACTGGCAGCTTAATGTTCCGGGTTTCTGTTGTTTCAGACGTGATGGGGAGAGGTTGTAAGGGGGAGGAGTGGCATTACTAGTCATGGAAAATATCACAGCTGTGTGTAGACAGGACAGCTCAGAAGGCTTGTCTACAGAGGCCATATGGGTGGAGCTGAGGAACAGGAATGGTGTAACCACACTAGGGTTGTATTATAGACCACCCAATAGTCAGAGAGAATTGGAGGAGTAAAACTGTAGAGCGGTAGCAGACCAATGTAAGAAACAGCATGTTGTAATAGTAGGGGATTTTAACTTTCCACCTATTGACTGGGACTCCCACACTGTGAAAGGGCTAGATGGCTTGGAGTTTGTCAAATGTGTTCAGGAAAGTTTTCTAAATCCATATATAGAAGTACCTACAAGAGAGGATGCAATACTTTATCTCTTATTAGGGAACCAGACAGTTCAGGATATAGAAGTACATGTAGATGAACATTTTGGGTCCAGTGACCATAATGTCATTAGTTTCAAGTTAATTATGGGTAAGGATAGGTCTGGTCCTCGAGCTGCAGTTCTAAATTGGAGAAGTGCCAATTTTGCGGAAATGAAAAAGGAACTAGGAAGAGTGGATTGGGGTAAATTGTTTACTGGCAAAGATGTGTTCAGTAAGTGGAAAGCCTTCAAAGGTAAAATTTTTCAGAGTTTGCATGTTCCTGCCAGGATTAAAGGCAAAGTTAACAGGCATAGGGAACCTTGTTTTTCAAGGGATATTGGTGAACTGGTTAAGAAAAAGAGAGAGGTGTACAGCAGGTATAGGCAACAAGGAACAAATGAAGAGGATAGAAAATGTAAGAAAATACTGAAGAAGGAAATCAGGAAGGCAAAAAGACATGAGGTTGCTTTGGCAGATAATGTGAAGGTAAACCCAAAGGGTTTCTACAAGTATCTTAAGAATAAAGGGATAGTAAGAACAAAATTGGTTCCCTGGAAGATCAGAGTGGTCATCTATGTGTGGAGCCTCACAAGATGGAGGAGATCTTAAACAGTTTTTTTGCATCAGTATTTACTCAGGAAACTGGCATAGCATATATGGAAGGAAGGGAAATAAGCAGTAGTGTCATGGAACATATAGAGATTAAAGAAGAGGAGGTGCTTGCTGCCTTACAGCAAATAAAGGTAGATAAATCCCCCGGGCCTGACGTGTTATTTCCTCGGAACTTGAGAGAGACTAGTGTAGAAATTGCAGGGGCCCAGGCAGAAATGTTTAAAATGTCTTTAGCCATGGGTGCAGTGCTGGAGGATTGTTGTACTATTGTTTAAAAAAGGCTCCAAAAGTAAACCAGGTAATTACAGGCCAGTGAGCATGACACCAGTAGTAGTTAAATTATTGGAAGATGTTCTCTTCTTCGTGGATTGTCACTTTGTCGTGGTGGAGAAGCTTGTGTGGTCCTGAGATCCCGAGAGTGATGCCGTCTGGAGCTATGCTCCTGGTGGGTAAGGTCGAGGGTGAGGTCCCTGACAAAGAACAATCCAATCAAGACCTCAATGGTGGAATAGGCAATGAAGTTACTTCAAACTCAATGGCTGTGAATGCAGATGAAGGCTGCAACAAATCCATCAGCTCCAATTGTTGTGGTTTCCATGCCATTGGAATCAGTTGGTTGATTTGTGAAGTATTGCGTGCTTCTTGGAGTGCAACATCAAGTACATGTTAAACAAATACATGATCAGGTGTCTTAGCTCTGTGATAGATCAACAGCATAAAGACCATCATCCTCAACAACGACGGAAGGTGTTCTGAGAGATTGGATATATAAGTATTTGGACAGCCAAGGTCTGATTGTGGATAGTCAGCATGGCTTTGTGCTTGGTAGATCATGTTTAGCGAATCTTATATTGTTTTTTGAGGAGGTTACCAAGAAAGTAGATGAAGGAAAGGCTGTGGATGTTGTTTGCATGGACTTTAGTAAGGCCTTTGACAAAGACCAACATGGGAGGTTAGTTCAGACACTAAGTATCCATGGAGAGGTTGTAAACTGGATTCAAAATTGGCTGTGTGGGAGAAGACAGAGTGGTAGTGGATGATTAATTCTCAGACTGGAGGCCTGTGACTAGTGGTGTGCCTCAGGGATCGGTGCTGGGTCCATTGTTATTTGTCATCTATATCAATGATCTGGATGATAATGTGGTAAATTGGATCAGCAAATTTGCTGATGATACAAAGATTGGAGGTGTAGTGGACAGTGAGGAAAGTTTTCAAAGCTTGCAGAGAGATTTGGACCAGCCGGAAAAATGAGCCAGAAAATGGCAGGTGGAATTTAATGCAGACAAGTGTGAGGTGTTGCATTTTGGAAGTACAAATCAAGGTAGGACATACAGAGTAAATGGTAGGGCATTGAGGAGTGTGGAGGAACAAAGGGATCTGGGAGTTCAGATACATAATCCCCTGAAAGTGGCGTCACAGGTAGACAGGGTTGTAAAGGCAGCTTTTGACATCCTGGCATTCATAAATCAAAGTATTGAGTATAGGAGCACATTGGTGAGGCCAAATTTGGAGGATTGCGTGCAGTTCCGGTCCATCAACTAAAGGAAGGATATCAGTAAGATTGAAAGAGTGCAGAGATTTACTAGGATGTTGCCAGGTCTTCAGGAGTTGAGTCAAAGGGAAAGATTGAACAGGTTAGGACTTTATTCCTTGGAGCGTAGAAGAATGAGGGGGGATTTGATAAAGGTTTTACAAAATTATGAGGGGTATAGACAGAGCGAATGCGAGCAGACTCTTTCCACTTAGATTAGGAGAGATAAATACGAGAGGACATGGCTTTAGGGTGAAAGGGGAAAGGTGAGAGACTGGTGGGAGTGCGGAACGAGCTGCCATCTGAGGTGGTAAATGCAGGCTCACTCTTAAGTTTTAAGAATAAATTGGATAGATACATGGATGGGAGAGGTTTGGAGGATTATGGACTGGTGCAGGTCAGTGGGACGTGAAATTAAGATTTGGTACAGACTAGAAGGGCTAAATGGCCTGTTTTCTGTGCTGTAGTGTTCTATGGTTCTATGGCATCACATTCAAGTTCAATTTAACACTCAATTTTACCAATACATTTCCAAGTAGATACATGACTGATATATCTTACTAGCACCATAAATATCCAATGGTAGCATCTCTTGTTCAATGGCACACAATTCAGCATTGTCCGGGAATCAAATTGGCCAGGATGGTACATTTTGGTTTAGACATTCCTGATATAATTAATATCTTCCACTTGAGGATTAAGTATCATGGTAAATCATTGCAGAGTTCTGAGTACATTTCAATCATTGGGTGAGAATGTGAATATCCCTATCAAAATTTTTGAAATAGGTACTGAATTGCATTACAGAAGAGTTTATATGTGGCTTTAAGTAATTCTCCAAGGGCAGGTTAAAGGTAATTGCACAAGATCAATACATTTCTGCTGGAAGTTTACATGCAAAAGCCTGAGAAGTATACCAAAGGCAAAAAGGATTCTGACAATATTCATTTTGAGCAAACCAAAAATGCATTTTATTTAAATATTTGTAAAAAATGAAAAAGTGGTAATAGTGCTTAATATGCAAAACAAACTATAGTCAAATCCTCCCAGAGTAAAGAATCACAAGGCATTTTACGAATTCCTACACATTCACTCATTCTTCAGTTTGGTACATTTAGGTTTCAACAGATTCTTCTTTAAAAGGAGTTCCTACTTCAATTTACAGCAGTTGAGTTCTGAAAGTAAGAAAGTAACAATGTGCACTGATATTTGAAGATCTTCCCTCCCAAAATGTATCCACACAAGCTCAACAGTAAGCAGTTGCATTCCTGCCTAACCATTGTTCTGTGCAGAATCTGGAAGTAAAACTACTGTTCCTTTTAGTATGATGGAGAAAAATTACAATTAATTGCAAATTTTATGTATTATTGGTTGTTAAACTAATTCACTAGAATGCTATTTCAATTATAAAGAAAAGAAACATAAACTAGGATTTATTTTTTTATTTTCTCTTCCCAGAAAAGGTTTTGGAAAAAAGATATTGTCACTGCAGCAGTGATTGTGGTAAAACATTCAAACAATAGTCAAAACAGGAACTAACAAGTATTGTTTCATGTTGTTTTTCAGTATACAGTCACCTATTATGTACCCAACTGTCAACACTGAAATGCTCAGTCCAACTTAGCTCAGTATTAGTTACTTGAAATAATGCATAAAATTGTAAAAATCAGCACATTCAGAAGTTAGGGAACAGAATATTAAATAAATCTGTAACTTGTATGTGGCCATTTCTAGACATTATGCTAAACAAATCATGCATAAAACACCATAGAGCTGGATAAAACATGTCTAACCACCTCAAAAAGTTTAAGAATTATGAATGGAGATTCTGACAGCCAAACTTTCTGGACACCAGATACATCCTGAAAGGACAGAATACAGGCTCTCAAGGCCTTTCACATGTTACTTGTATATTAGACACAGTTCTTAAACTTTCATGTCAAACTGATGAGAAAAAATGTTATAGAAGGTGGTGCATTGCATGTGCTTACAGTAACAAGTTCTGAGAAGTGGGACTGAAATTGTTCAAACTTATTAAAACATATTTTGTCTTAAAATCTTAAATATGGAATGTCACTTTGTAACTTTCCATCACATCATTTCAAATCTCCACACTACTTTTCCAGAAGTAGCAGCAACCCACCAGGCAGCAAAATATCAATCCACTCTAATGCCAATTATAAAAGCTGAAACCACCATATCATAACTGACAAGAACTATTTGGAGATAATGAATGATGAGAGTACAATTCAGTTTACCTACAGCAATTTGAAATGAGACAATTAAGGATTCAAATAAAACTTAACAGAATTAAGTTAAGAATTACAGACAAGGAAGCCATTGAAGTAGCAAAGGCAATATAATATAAACTGGAAAAAAGGTAGAATGAGGGACTGGTGAGAAATGTGTAAAATTGTTTGGTTTCTTGTACAATGGAAAAAAAGTATGACCAACATTACCATCAAGCAGCACTACATGGCAGCTTAGTTGACTAATCCTGAAAGAACCATCTTGCACTGCCCAATGAGTTCAAGAGAACGAGGTGGCTTTTCATAGTCCAACACAACAAACCTGTATACTGTGTATATTTCCTTTGAGTTTAGAAGTAGCTCCTGGACACTTGTAGCTATTTAAGTTTCTCTTTTGCAGGTATAAAGCCATTTATTGTTTCCACTAAGCTGTATATATATAAAAAAAAATCACCCATGCCACTTCCCACCCCAAATACTGTTAACGCTGGCTCCTTTCGTGCAGCTACAGTATATATGTGACAGTACAACACCCATCTCAATGGCTTGACTTTGCAGAGTGGTTTGGGATGACGCTTGTCCTGCTCTTACTGCTGCAAGCAAAGCAGAGGCAAACAAGCAATTCAGGAAGTGTCAAAATTCCAGGTTCTCAGTCTTGCATCATCAAAACCAGAGTTCTGCTGTTGTTGCAGGTGTCGTCGTTCGGCTTTGCGCCGTAAAGAAATACTGTTCGATGATGATCCAGAGGATGCGTCATCATTTGATAAACTGTCTGCTTCATTCTGGCTTCTACTTGCATATCGTCTGAGAGAGAATAAAATGTTCACAAAATGAAATGTTTATAAACATGTTCTTTTTTCATCTTTCCCTCCCTGTGAGTCCTTCCATACTGATAAACCACCTACTTAAGTACATATGGTTGTATCGGGGGTGTGTGCATGTGGGGGGGGGGGGTTGATGTGGTCAGGGTTGGGTGAGAATGTAGCTTGATTGCATTGCTTGAACTGAATAGCATGCATGCATTTATGGAGAAGCTGCTTAGGTATAAAGGGGATGGAGTGTTACATCAATAGATTTAACAAAGAAAGTCCAAACTCCAATACCCTGCTCCCACTGATTAACCAAAAGCAGTCAAAGCTTTCAAGTATATTTTTAATTGTAGACCCCACTTCCTGAAAAGAATTTTATTCAACAAAAGTAAATAAGGAAATTTAAAGCCCTGAGTGGGACAAACCTAGGTCTTGAGAATGTGACATTAATATTTACTGTCAGTATTTTCTTCTTTCCTCATAAATTTTGGCAACTTTCTGATTTGGTATTTCCTCAAGATATCAGGCATGCAAATTCATGCCTCTAAAGGCCTGACAAATTATTCAAAATGCATGCCATTTTCTCATTCATTTTCTGTTGTGCTTAATGGGCCCTTCTCCCATGAGATGATACTAATGTTGATTTTGAAATCCTGTTTATTACTTTATGTAGCTAACAGTTTCATTAATTTTTACTGAAATATATGCAATAACTTTGTCAAATAATTATAGTTTAGCATTTCTCAATCTTTTGTCAACCATATTCAAGGCTCTAAGCAATCTTTAGAGTTAAGAAATAAAATGCTACAAATCTGAAATACAACAAAAAACATCCACAAATAATCATCATCATAGGCAGTATTTGTGTAGTGTGAAACAAAATTAATGTTTAACAATGGTCTTTCATCAAAAATAGAAAGCCCAATCTATTCATGCCCTATTGATTAGTAGACCCTAAATGAAAGCTCTTTACCAATCCTCAACATACCTCCGTGCTTGAAGAATTAATTCCTCTTTGCGCTGCACTAACATTTGTTGTCTCTCATCTGTTGACTTTGAAAAGCGACTTCCCCGTGCTTCAAAGTCCTCAGCTGGAACATCGACTAGTGCAGTTCTGGTTCCAGATGTCTCTTCCAAACTGTGGGTAAGTTCAAGGGCTGGAGGCTCAGGCTGAAGATACAAAGGCATATTGTTTAGGCCTTTATACAGACTCGATAGGTACACTTTCTTAGAAGCTCATACCTTTTAACTCAACACCTAATGTTGTAGCAATTAATTTAAGTTTTAATTTACTCATTCCAGTATAAAGGAATATTAACAAGTTGGTTTTAAGAATTGTAATCTTTCTTGCATTACGAGATAAATAATCAGATTTGCAGTTACTTGTTAATCAAGATGCAAGGACTAGAGCATCTCCATCAAGGAATGAAAGAAATAAAAAGCGATCTGTAAGAGTTAATGTAATCCTTCTGAAGGGTATCAATCTAATTTTACCAGTGATTTTCAGCCTTAAAGTGAATTACACTTTCTCATTTCATGGAACATGGTAATTTCTAAACTTTAGAACCCAAATTAATGAACTGCATTTGGGTGATTTAATGAAAATAATCACAAACTTGACAGAAAACAATCAAAAACCTGCCACTTTATAATGCACCCAAGTAATTTATTACACCACCTAAAATTTGGGAACTGCAAAAGGAAAAATATTTTCATTGCCTTTTCCATAGAAAGTTAACATTTGCTGGTACTAAGTGGTGCCAAGCTATGTGGCAACAGTTGCAGACTGCTCCCAGCACAGCCCCGGGTGTGTTATTGTTAAAGCAAATGATGCATTCATTTCATAGTATGTTTCGCTGTACATGATAAATAAACTTGAATTTTGACTCGTAAATGAAACAGACTGTAAACTTTATATTTATTTTTTTTAAATTACATGAAACAAGCAGTTTAAAATATGAAAATAATATTCATGAAGTCATTGGGTCATAAAAAATATAAAGCAACAGTAAGAAATAGAACTATGATGAAAGCTGTAACTAGTGGCAATATTTTTGCATCTAGCTTATCAAACACTCCAGAAGATTCAAAGTCTTCTGTATTCTTTAAAAAAAACTTCAGCCTATTTAAGTCTTCCTAATAGCATTAACCTCAATTCATGTAGAGTAACCTTCACAGAATACAAAACTTGGTCTAGCTAGGACGTTAACGTTTCTTCTTCATTTTTACCCATTGAGAAATGCAGCCAGGTGTCAGATTTTATTTCTCCCCTTTACAAACACCATAAACATTTAATAATTTGTGTGGCTGTGTTCCTAATTGCCACACCCACCAACACTTCTAATTGTATACCACCGAAACATAGCAACTTGCAAGACTATAATATGTATTTTGTCTTCCTCAGGATTTGTCAAACCTACAGATTCTTTCCAATTTACTGTAATCTGCAGATTTCAAAATAAGCCAAGGACTAGTTTAAATTCCCAGCAGCAAATGTAGGACACCACATCCTTGCATTTGCCACTAAGTTACCAACACCTGCACTATTTTGAAACCAGTATATTGTTTATTCTGTCAATTTCCGTTTAAATTCCTTATATTCCAATATACATAAGAGCACCATCCAGTACTCTGGAAGTCTTCTTGGTAACCCAAGCATATTGTTTTTGGATTTTGGTAGCAGTCATGCGCCACCTGTCACAGACATGCATAAATCCCAAATTTACTGGCTGAGCTTTGCCAGCAATGTTACAACTGTGCTCCATCGCTGGAGTGAACATGGTACACAAAGAAACTCTTGCATTTAAAACCTCCGATCCTGCAAGACTAAGGAACTTCACAGTTGTGATGACAAAGCCGAATATAAAGCAAATTTTTATTGGAAATATTAAAACACATGACAATTTCCCTTCCCTCATCTCAGTTTCACTCTGCCTCCTCCTCCATCTGCCTATCACCTCTCTCATGATTCTGCCTTCTTCTACTACATATAGTGCTTTCCCCTTACATTCCTTCTTCAACTTTCGTGCCTATCCCCTCCCCCACCCCTTGATCTTTCCTCTTATTGGTTTTTCACCTGGCACCTACCAGCCTTCTCCTTCCCACCCTCCCCCCACCTTCTTTATAGAAGAAGGGTCCCTCTTCAGTCCTGACGAAGGGTCTCAGCCCAAAACATTGACTGTTCGTTTCCACGGATGCTGCCTGACCTGCTGAGTTTCTCCAGCTTGTTGTACATATTGCTTTGACCCCAGCGTCTGCAGTGCACTTTGTGTTGACAATTTGAAAGTATGTTTTAATTGTTTTCTTTTTAAATTTTATTAAAAGACAAATTTGAATAATTTTTACTTTAAGTATTTCTGGACATCAGAAAGCGAAGCAGGACAGGTTTTTGCTGATAATATTTTCACAATTACTTGTTCTGGCCCACATCACCAAATTACTAAATTTGAGGCTCTGGTATTGCTTCAGCTCCCAAGAGAATTCAGATAAATAAGCCATTTTGATCTGGAAACAGAAAGTTCAGGAGAATAGGAAACACCAGCAGTGAATGAAGGCAGCAGGCCACTCAGCAAAGTCTGGGCCATTGTACCTATTCTACTCTCCTCAACTACATTCTTACTCAAAGAATTTGTAGAGATTGATGAAAAGTTATGAATCCTTTCTGAGCATTCAGAAAGGCAACAAAAATAATGAGTGCACATTAACCCATAATTCAGTGAGCAAGATTCACTCCATCATTTAGTCTACATTCTCTGCATCCAGAAAAATAATCTTGCTGCCCAGCACTTTTGGATATTCAGAAACACAAACTTTGATAGTTTTGTCAGATAAATAGCTGGTGTTTCTGAAATGTCCAACATTCAAAACTATTTTCAATTAAAAGCAATGAAGTTTAACTTTGCCAATGTAAAAATCTCCAAAATAATTGGCATCACAGACCTACTCCAGGTAAAACTTTCTGTGGGTTCCCATGTAGGGAGAAATCCAAGTAAACTGGTACATTATCATGAAGAATTTACTGGCAACAACAGCTGAGAAAATGAATTGGATCTTCCATGGTATTTGGCATCCAAATTCAGAAGTCACAAAGTCGTGCAAAGGCAGTGACAGAGACAGATTTCACAGAAATGGAAACAGGTAGGCTGCCATATCAACGATTAGTGGTTTGAAGTTCATCTTGGTCACACACAATAAGGGTATAAGCAGCCTGACTTAATTACTAGAGGAATATAGGGACTGAGAAGTTTACTGTGGGGCCCAAAGAAGTATTTTTTTCCAAATATTTAGTTTGGGAAAATTTTGCACATACAGTATTAAATGTCACAATTCCTAAATGATGATTTAAAAATCTTAGAATGGAGACTCAAATATAAAAAAACATTGTGCCTTTATGTTTGGTCACCAATGTGAGAAATGCTACAACCATTTTGTGTATTGCAATTACCACACAAAAAACAGGATAATGACCAGATTTTCTGTCTTTCCCTTAAAAACTAATGGCTCACCTGACTTAACACAAA
Organism: Hypanus sabinus; assembly: GCF_030144855.1. Classification (NCBI taxonomy): domain Eukaryota; kingdom Metazoa; phylum Chordata; class Chondrichthyes; order Myliobatiformes; family Dasyatidae; genus Hypanus; species Hypanus sabinus. Next base: position 13,834,383 of record NC_082722.1, on the reverse strand, counting down.
AGTGAACCCTCCTTTAACAGTCAAGGCTGTCTGATTGGAATTGTTTGGTTACAAAATTTAGGGTGAAAGTTAACTTTCTGGATATTTGGAACACCAAGATGAATGACTAAACCCCACAATGAGATCACTACCCATGGTGAAAAGTTCATTCAAACAGAACTGAGTGACAGAGTTTTTTTTGCACAAGGAGGATGTTTTTTTTAAATATAAAAAAAACTTAAGGTAAGAGCTTTTTAAATACCTAAACAAGATGCAATTGGTGTAGATTCCACCTGCAGTACAGCAATATTCCACAACGTGGATAATCAAATAATATTGTGGAAAATGAATTACCTGCTGTTCACTACTTGAATCAGCCGGATTACCATTGTCCTCATCCAAAACTGTACCATTTAATGCTGGTCTACTATCTTGTCGCTGTTGAAGACAGCAGAAATAGGAATAATAAACATTAGGAGATTAAATTAATCTTAGACACAAGAATGGTTATGGCACATCTCTTCCATGCCCGCCCTTTACCATAACAACTCTGGTTCCACCATCATCTCTTCTAATGCCACAAACCTTTTTTATTTATATAGTATGTTAATTCAAATGACATATTTCACTATGTTTTGATGTACATGTGATAAATAAATCACAAGCTAAATACAATGCTTTCTTGAAGACCATATGAAACCTACTTGACCACAACTGCAGACAATACTTTACAGATTCCAACCAGGCTTCAATTATACTGGGGCCCAAGAAGAGAGTGGTGACCTGCCTCAATGATTATCACCCAGAAGCACTTACATCCACAGTGATGAAGTGCTTTGAGATGCTGGTGATGAAACACGTCAATTCCTGCCTGAAATGCGACTTAAATCCACTCCAATTTCCCTTCTGGAGCAACAGGTCCACAGTACACAGTAGATGCCATCTCATTAGCTCTTCATTCAATCCTGAAATATCTGGACAGCAAAGGTGCATACATCAGGATGCTCTTTATCAACTACAGCTCAGTATTCAATGCCATCATCCCTTCAATAAGCACCAAGACCTTGGCCTCAATACCTCCTTGTGCAATTGGATTCTCAATTCCCTCCCTTGCAGATCCCAGTCAGTTTGGATTGGTAACCACATCTCCTGCATGATCTTCATCACCACAAGGCTATGTGCTTTGTCCCCTGCTCTACTGGCTTTACACTTATGACTGTGTGGCTAAGCACAACAGCCTATCACCTCTCTCATGATTCTGCCTTCTTCTACTACCCATAGTGCTTTCCCCTTACATTCCTTCTTCACCTCCCCCACCCCTTGATCCTTCCTCGGATTGTTTTTTCACTTGGCACCTTCCACCCTCCCCCCACCTTCTTTATAGGGCCCCTGCACTCTCCTTCAGTCCTGACGAAGGGTCTTGGCCCGAAATGTTGACTGCTCATTTCAACGGATGTTGTCCGACCTGCTGAGTTCATCCAGCTTGTTTGTATGTGTTGATTTGACCACAGCATCTGCAGTGTACTTTGTGTTTACTATAAAACTTCAGTAACTTGTCCTTCTGTTTCGTTAAATCAGTGGTCCCCAACCGCCAGTCTGCAGTCCGCAGGTTGGGGATCACTTGCTTTAAATCATATACAGTGGTAATTCTGACACCATATTCTTCAGTAAGACACTGTACAGACATAGCACGATCAAGCTTCTGCAATAACTCCACTTTGTGTTATTGGTAATGATAGATGCTTCCTTCTCTTTTTCTCATTGTTACCCATAGGGGTATCTGCAGCTCTTTTTGACATTTTCACAGTGAAATTAAACACAAAGTCAACAGTGAACACAAAATATCAGCAAACAGCAAATGCAAGTATAACCAGTATGAGCACTGAGCCACAACTGACGTCTGGCAGCCTCTGCTAGTGCTGCCACGTAACACCTGAGTGACGTCAGCTGTTGGTGAAAAAAACTTCAGTTTTTGGAGCTTTTTGGATTTCAGAATTTCAGATAAGGGATTGTGGACCCGTACATAGAATTTGAAGGCATCAACAATCATCTTGAATGTTATAATGAAAATTAAGATGTGGAAAATACAATTGTCCATAGCATTGAACGAAGGCAGTGAATATATTACTTTACTGGTAAAGAAAAGAACGCGGTAGTGTACACTGGAGTAATTTGTCTGTTGATAACTAATAGTTTTATAGTACAGTAGTAATATTGACAGTGTTCTAATTTGTTCTGTATTTCATTTAAGTACAGAATTTGCTACTCCATTAAACAGAAGTTAGTCTTTTTTATACCTTTTCAACCATTTCTATGAAGCTTCAGTTAACTGGGGCAGCCACTTAATTGAGCCAAAATAAACTGTTCCCAATGTGTCCCAATTAACTGGAATCCACTGTACCTAAAAACTTACCTCAGCTTAAACCTATGCCCTCATTTTTAATACCCCTACCATGGATAAAGACTTCGACTATATACCCTATCCTTACCTATCATTTTCTCAGAAAGGCAGTGTCCAGCACACTTAAGGACATCCAGCACCCAGGGCATGCCCTTTTCTCACTGTTACCATCAGGTAGGAAGTACAGAAGCCTGAAGGCACACACTCAGTGATTCAGGAACAGCTTCTTCCCCTCTGCCATTTGATTTCTGAATGGACTTTGAAGCTTTGGACACTACCTCACTTTTTAGAAAAAAAATAGTATTTCTGTTTTTGCACATTTTAAAATAATCTATTCAATATACATAATCAATTTACTTGTTTATTTATTATTATGTTTTATTTTATTTATTTTTTCGTCTCTGCTATATTATGTATTGCATTGAACTGCTGCTGCTAAGTTAACAAATTTCACGTCACATATCGATGATAATAAACCCGATTCTGATTATAACCTCTAGGGTCAGCCCTTGGTCTCCTCTATTCTGGGGAAACAACCCAGTCTTCCGAATCTCTCCCTATAATTAAAGTCCTCCAATCCAGGCAGCCACGGGGTAAATGTACTCTGCAGTCTCTCCTGTGCAGCCATATTCTTTATGTCATGTTTCAAAAAGAACTGTACCCACTACTCCCCGTGAAGTCTAATCAGTGTTTTGTAAAGTTGCAACATAACTTTCCAATTTTTATATTCTATACCTTGATGTATCAAGACAAGCATGCCATATTATCTCTTCATTACCCCAGAGTTACCACTTAGAAAATTAAGGGCTTGAACCCCAAGGTCCCTCTGCTCAATGTTCCTTAGCACTCTATTTACTGCACACATCCTATCCCTATTTGATTTCACAAAATGCATCACCTCACACTTGACGTTAAATTCCTTCTGCTTATGTTCCACCCATCTTTCCATCTGATCTATATAATGCTATACCCTTATACAATGCTCCGTAACACTACTAACCCATGTCATACTCAAACCTAACAACAGTTAGGTTGTACAATTATAGGCAAATCATTAACTTTTATTGAATTGCCTTTCAACCTTCTTGAATGAAAGCAATCCTAACTTCTCAAATCTCTGTGTAATATTAGTTCCTCATCCCAGGAACCATTCTTGTAAAAAGAAGCCTTCCAAAGGCTTTGCATCCTTCCTATAATTTGTCAACTGGAATTGACCACAAAATTTGAGCTAAGGTCAAACCAGTGTTCAACACAATTTTCCCTATATTGAAGCAAAAAGGAACATTGACCTGCTGGGGAAAGGGAACTTGAAGTCTCCCTTCAAGTATGTTATCAGTGGTGATTTCCATCGAACGTGTTAGCTGCAGATCCTGGAGAACGAGATGATATGGAACTTGGGGAAACATTTCTTGGATCTGATGAGCCTGTAAGGCACAAGAAAGCAAGATTACACTAAATGCTGGAAATGTTTGCCTTATTCAACATGAACCTATCATAGCAGGAACAAAACTGTTCCAAATAAATACAACCATGAGTAAAATTTGAACACTACAAAATTGTACTTTGTATTTTTAATAGTGCCAATAGGAAAAATGCAAAGCCAGTTTTTAAAGCCAAAATTAATAGACTTCGTCTGACTTTTCTAATGTAAATAGGATAACCCATATCGATTCACCCCCTATTGATCACGACAAATTAGTACAAAATGGCAAATGTGAATATATAAACTTCACCATTTAGTTGACTAACAATATAATTACAGCAAACATATTTGAGAAATAAACTAAATATTTAAGGATGCTTCAACAGGATCTACAAATTTTACATTTATGTTTGCTTCAAGCAGTTGGAGCTAAACTTCAAACGGAACAAATGGCTGACAGGAAGACACCCTTCTATGTATAAACATTTGCACATTTATATTCAAAATAGACCAATTCGGTAGATAATGCTTTTCTTTCAATACCATATAACAATTCAAAACTCAAAAGTTTACATTATATGATGGAGAAAGAGGAGGCAGCAAATGGAAAGACACTTTTTCAACTAAAATGGAGAGCGGAGAAAGGGAGGCCATCTGCTACTTGTTTAGGTCTAATTTTCAAGTTGTTTTCCCTAAAATAGAGAGTGGCTAAAGAAAACAACCTGGGGTGCACTCAGGAACACAAATACATTTACAGAAAACCTGCACCTTATGGCTCTGCATTTAAATGATGTTCTTAAATAAAACTTCTTTTTGTTACAAGCCATATTGGCAACTCAGGTCATGTTATTACTGGTCTGCTTAACAGAAAAAGACACAGACAAATTAATAGAATGCACCATGGATTCCCCTGCTAAACTCACCATAGCATTAAGTTGAGAATTGTTAGCTTGTGTGATGCCAAGGATATTTGTTGTATGCATCACCTCCACTGAGAAACTAGGCAGCCAGCTAGCAATACGAGATCCTGTAATGATTAAAAATTGTAACATTAAGCTTAACGTCATATTTTGAAACAAAGATCAGCAGAAATTGATCAAAAAATATACAGCTGGAAAACACGCTTTGGGGAGGGATTGAAAATGCTTTTGTTACAACTCGCAGTTTATTTTGTGTAAACTATATTTGTGAAGTGCTGAAACCAATCCACATTCAATGAGTTTCTAAATCCAATGCTACTGGCAATTACCAACATCCGGTCTGGTCACAGGTTACATTAACCGAACGCATGCATAATTCTGACATGGGTCTCATTTTAAATAAAGATAAGGTGTTCTATGACTTGTTGCTTCAGTCAAAAAATACATACATCAAATTAAAATCAGAATACTCAAATCACATTGTCTTAATCTTTCTGAAAGGACAGAGCTGATGCATCTTAGATCATTCTCTCAGAGATCATTCAAGTTGGGAAGGATCGAGTAGTGTTATCTGTTCCCAGGGCTCTGTAATGATTTATGTTGGTTAACAATTTAGAAAGAGGCACAGCCTATAATATCAAGTTATTTATAATCTGAAAAGGCTTTTCCTCTGCATCATTTGTATTTTCTACTAATCTTACAATATTTCCAGATCATTAAGGATCCCCACCACCACCCAGGACGTGCCCTCTTCACGCTGTTACTGTTGGGAAGGAGGTACAGAAACCTGAAGACACACACTCAGTGATTCAGATACAGCTTCTTCCCCTCTGCCATCCGATTTCTAAATGGACATTGAACCCATGAACACTATCTCACTACTTCTTTATTTCTGTTATTTTTGCACTACTTATTTTAACTTAACTATTTTATAGACATATACATACTTAATGTAACTCAGCTTTTTCTCCACATTTATTTATCATGTATTTCATTGTACTGCTGCTGTGAAGTTATTAAATTTCACGACATATGCTGGTGATATTAAACCTGATTCTCTGATTCTGATTGAATCAGTCTTGCCTCTAGCGAAGCAGGTGCTCCCATCAATTACCAATTTCTACAAAAAAGACATACATGACTCCCCTTAAGATTCACTTTTCTTTACAGTTGGCCAATGAAATACTACTTTTATGGGACGTAGCAATTCAGGAGATAAAAACTAATAAACTTGTGCAGACATTTTAAAATCTAAATACAAGAGCATAATAAATAATTACAAAATACAAGTAGGTTACCATCAAAATGGAAGAAATGGTTGTGATGATTAAGATGTGCCCTGCCATCTACAACTGGCACAGGCCCTATGTTCTCATCCAAGTTGTCTTGTTGGTGAGGTTCGCCAACACGGTCATCTTCAGTGATGTTGAGTGACATTCTGCAGGTCGGACAAGAGGTGTCCTGCTCAAGCCAGGAACGAAGGCATGAACTAGTGATAGAGACAGATGCCAAAATCAGTTGTTGCATCCTATAAAAATATATCCTTTATAAAATTAATCAATGTATTGATCAGCAACTCCAAAATAATTAACAACCTTCTGATAATTAATAAACATTAATCACTCTATTTCAACCAGTAAAATCCAAGCCATTTTCAAATGAGAGAATTTTCAGAGTAACCCAAGGTAGCCACAAGGTCACTGAACAATGAAGGAGAAGGGTCCTTGGCTTCATTCCACCCAATAACATGAATCCCAGTTTCAGTCAGTTCATTGCTATTCTAATTCCGTAAACACAACATCCATTTTAATAGGTTTTAACCTGCAGCAATTAATACAATGAAGAGATGGGATACTTGACAGCTGAACAGACAGACACATTTCAAAATATGATGCTAGCTAAATGCCATAAAGAAAGGAAGTAAAGCTTCTCCTCATAAGTAAACACATATCATTTTTTAAGCCATATTATGTTATGGTTTCTGTAGCTGCAATGTACAAGCAAATCAAACTAACAACTTTGTAATTTTTGTGAAATATGAGGGCTCAAGAAAAAAAATACTGAGTATATGAAAATGAAGTGCTTCTCAGAAATCTTTCTGTATTTCTGCTGTGATTAAAACATTGTCCAGTATAATCTATCATAAATATTGTTTCACATACTTGTGGAAGAGATGTCCACAGGGGAGCTTGCGGGCAGACTGCATAGAGTCCCAGCAAATGGCACAATCATCATCATTGGAAGTCAGTTCCTCAGGAGTGGCAGCTGCAAATCTGTTAATTAAAGATTCATGCACTTAATATTATAAATAGCATTTAAATATTGTTACTACTGCATGTCACTCACTATATTTGTTAAATTTGGAAAAGCTCAGATTTGCTAAATTACTCTTAAAAAAAAAACAAACAAGTCAGAGCAACATTAAAGACACTCAGTGCTACTCTGGCCTTAGAACAATTCATCAAAACAAAATATTGCTCAAGAAGTTGATCCAATGGTCTGTTATTCAGGTCCCCCAGAGTTTACTCAGACCAACTGAAAATAATTTTCTGGATTGCCTTGGAAATATATGAAGAGTGCTTTCCAGTCTTTGAGAAGATATGTAATGTAACACCCAAAATGCTGGAGGAACTCAGCAGGTCAGGCAGAGGGTGAGGGCGGAGAGAGAATGGTCCAAGTGAGTTTAAAGGCAGTGTGGAAGTTGGAGATAAAGTTGGTGAAATTGATGAGCTCAGCAATTGGTGCATGAAACATTAAATATGAACCTACTAAATATCATTGTGCTCTTCATTGCCATTAATTATGTGGCAAGTTCTAATTAAAATCTTAAATATTCACCTTGCTTCCATGTTGCCCACCACACGCAAGTAGTTCTTATGACGCTTCAGCCGACGCTGGACTTCATGGAATAGATAGCGGAGCTGCATGAATATGACCAGGCTCGCCATTGACAGCCAAATATTTCCAAACAACTACAGACAAGAAAATTAAGTTAATTTACAAATAAGATACAACAGTGCAAACCCTTCAAAACAAAAAATCTTTACAAGGAAAAGATGGGAAAGGACTGCCTGCAATAGCATTACAGGCTAGCTACCCATAACAGCAGGCTCCATCACCTTGTCAGGGCACAAGAGCCACCCTCATTCGGCTATGGAAAGTTTAAAGAGAAGTATACCCCCAGAGTCTGCGAGAGCTGGGGTGCAAGAAGGTGGGAATACTCTTGACCCCCAAATCCCGTGGTCTCCAGGAAATCCAACGACTTATTAAAGAAAGAAATTGTGGAGAAAAGCAACAGCAGAAGAAAGGGAGGGCATCAACCTCCTTCAAGAGGACCTTAAACAGAGGCTCTCGAAGTTGCGCAGAGCAGAGAATTTAAGGAAACGATGCAAAAATGAAAAAGCTAGAACAGACTTCTACAAAGACCCCTTTAAATATGTGAAAGGCATTTTCACAAAAGAGAAAAGCAGATCCCTGAAAGCATCAAAACAGGAGGTTGAAAGATATCTCAGAACCACCCACACTGATGAGCTAAAAGATGAACCAATACTTGTCCCAGCTGACATCCCACCAATCTCACCCCCACGACATCTATTTAACATCAGCCCTCCCAAGCTGAGTGAGGTTAAAAAAAGGCAGTGAAGAAGGCAAGATCGGCATCAGCGCCAGGCCCTAACGGTGTTCCATATTGTGTTTACAAGAACACCCCGGATATTCTGAGATTTCTCTAGAAAAACATGAGGGTTGCGTGGGAAAAGCAAGTTATCCCCAAAGCCTGGAAAAGAGCGGGGGGGGGGGGGGGGGGAGTTCTGATCCCAAAAGAAAAGAATTCATCCACCATCGAACAGGTTTGCCAAATAAACCTTCTGAACATAGAAGGCAAGATCTTTTTCAGCGTGTTGGTGCAAAGACTTACAAAATATCTGAAACAAAACCATTTCATTGACACATCAATCCAAAAGGCTGGCTTAGCAGGCTTCTCGGGATGCCTTAAACATACTAGCGTCATATGGCATCAAATCCATACAGCTAAGAAAGAAGGAAAGGATTTGCATGTCTTGTTCCTCGACCTGTCCAATACCTATGAATTAGTTCCTCATTCCCTGCTGTGGACTGCTTTTGAATTCTTTCAGATGCCTGCAACAATAACAAATCTCGTAAATCACTACTTTCAGGATCTGAAAGTTTGTCTCACAACATCAGACTTCACCACAGCTTGGCAACCACTGGAAGTAGGCATCATGGCGGGGTGCACCATCTCCCCATTGGCCTTCACTATGGCAATGGAGCTCATTATCAGAGCCTCAAAATGGGTTGCGGGAGGAAAACGGCTACAATTTGGTCAAAGGTTACCACCAATATGAGCCTATATGGACGATATAACAATACTGATGACCTCCATTGTCAAAGGTCAACTGACGGATCAAAGATTTCATATTGATGGAACACCTGTCCCGACTGTTTTAGAAATACCAGTGAAGAGCTTGGGTCGATTTTATGATGCTAAGCTCAAGAACACTGAGCAGCTTAAACAACTCAAAAAGGGTACCATCAAGTACATAGCACACATCAACAAGACCTTGCTGCCAGGAAAACTCAAGCTATGGTGCTGCTAGTTCAGCATACTCCCAAGACTCATGTGGCCTTTTTAACAGGGTATGAAATCCCCATCAACAAGGTGGAAAAGCTCGAAAGAGTGATCAGCACACATGTGAAACAGTGGCTTGGACTTCCACGATGCTTAAGTCTTGCTGGACTGTACTGGAACGGCAAATTGGAATTACCAATTACAAGTCTTGTGGAAGAATACAAATGTACCAAAGCAAGGTTGGTCATTATCCTCACTGAATCTGTAGATACTGTTATTAGAACAGCGCCCCCCCCCCCCCCACCCCGTGTGGCAAAGGGGAGGATCTGCTCTTCTGAAGCCGTTCAGTGTTAGGTCTGCTCTTCACTTCAGGGATGTGGTCAGCCAAGTCCAACATGGGAGAGCTTGTCTCGGGCTTGTCCCAAAGGCTCCTCAATGGCACAAGGCAACAGTAGTGCGGAAGAGATGGCTCGTGGTGGAGGAGGTGAGGAGGCAAAGGGACACGCCACATCCGTTTCAATGGCCAAGCAGGGCCAATGGACTAATTGGGAGAGCCTGGAAAAGAGGAAACTCAGTTGGCGTGACATCTGGGAGACGGAGGGATCTCGGCTGTTTTGTCATCAGAGCCACTTATGACCTCCTACCAACACCTCAAAACCCGAACCAGTGGAGGGGAGAAGACACCACATGCTCTCTTTGTCAAGCACCTGGATCACTAAGGCACATTTTAACAGGATGCACCATGAGCCTCAACCAGGGGCGGTATACTTGGCAGCATAACCAAGTTCTCAGACAGCTGGCATCAATCCTGGAACAGAGGCAAACCACCGTAAACGCTCTCCCACAATCATCGGCAGGAAATGTCCACATTACACGATTTGTACCAGCAGGCCAACCTCCAGAGCACCAAGTAACATCAAAGAACATAAGCATTCTGCATGTTGCTCAGGATTGGAAAATGGACATGGACTTGGAGAAAAAGTCTATGTTTCCCCCAGACATTGCGGCTACAACACTCCGGCCAGACACAGTCCTGTAGTCCACAACAGCCAAGCTGGCATATGTTGCGGAATTGACAGTACCATGGGAAGATGGCATTGAAGCTTATGAGAGGAAAAAGACTGAACTGAACTGAACTGGCAACTGAAGCTGCTCAAAACGGCTGGAAGACCAAGATTTTCCCTGTAGAAGTGGGATGCAGGGGATTCACTGCTACATCTACGACCAGTCTATTGAAGGTGGTGGGGGTGAGGGGTGTCTCCCTCCAACAAGCAATCAAGTCCTTGTCAAATGCAGCAGAGAAAAACAGCAACTGGATTTGAATTAAAAGGAAAGACAACAACTGGGCTGCAAGATGAAGACAGGAACTGAGGAGGGTTATCTGGGACGCCAGGTAGCACCGTTAAGCCCTCTCGAGACGTCGTGGGCTTATCAATGAAACGGCAAAGAAGGAGGGTACCCACCTGATAACCCCGATGACATAGCTACCCTCCTCGTCATCACTCCAAGCCACTGCCAACATCGAGAGTGCCAACTTTATCATTGGGATTGAAACATAAAGTCCTAGTAGCTCTACTACCATTATAGATCTATCCCAAGACCAAAAAGGTTTATTTTAAAACACTCAAGTTATATCAAATGCATTCAAAACCACGGATTTATTTGAATACAGAGACTGCAAGCTTTTCATTCTCTGGAGCTTGCTGTGTAATCAGTGAATGAATGAATTACTACCTAAAAAGTCTAAGAAATTGTATAACAATGAAACCTTTTCTCCTTGGAGCAACGGATGTTGAGAGGTGACCTGATAGAGGTGTATAAGATGATGAGAGGTATCAATTGTGTGGATAGTCAGAGGCTTTTTCCCAGGGCCGAAATGGCTAGCACGAGAGGGCACAGTTTTAAGGAAGTACACCTGTAGGTACAGAGGAGATGTCAGGCAAGTTTTTTTAAATACACAGGGAGTGGTGAATGTGTGGAATGGGCTGTCAGTGATGGTGGTGGAGGTGGATACGATAGGGTCTTTTAGAAGACTCCTGGATAGGTGCATGAGCTTAGAAAAATAGAGGACTATGGGTAAACCTAGGTAATTTCTAATGTAAGGACATGTTCGGCACAGCTTTGTGGGCCGAAGGGCCTGTATTGTGCTGTAGGTTACTATGTTTCTAAACCGATGTTAGTAGTAAACTGAAGTGTGATAATGTTGAAGTTAAGCACCTTGGTTATCCATGCTATCTTGCTATCTTTAGTTAATAGAACTTTAATCAATTGTGCTCAGTTTTAAAGCTATTACTTAGAAATACACAAGTACAGCACAGGACCAGGGCCTTCCAGAAACAGACCCTTCAGACCCATCTGACCCTAAACTAATCCCATCTAACTTCACATGGCCTATATCCTTCTTTCTCTGCTTGTTCATGTGCCTGTCTTTATGCTTCTTAATTGTACTATTAAGTATTATATTTTGTGAGAATTTCACACGAGTGTTTACAAACTTCACATCTGAAATAACTAGCTTGGATATTAAAATCCAACTAGCAGATTCAGTTCGAAGAAATGCAAGTGGCTTTACATAGCCATCAATGTGTTGTCCCTTTATCCAAAACCTCTTCCAACAGGCAAAAGTGTCAATGTACCATTTCAAAATCCCAACCAACCTGAGATCAATAATCTACAATGAATCAGACCGATATCTACACAAATTATTGAGAGTTAATTTCCAAATGTGGAAAAACCCTGTGTTGGGATTAAAAGTGAAAAGGCAGACTCCAAATGGCAAAGCAACCTACCCCAAAGAGAAAGCACTTTGAAGAACGCATTCACAATGTTAAATGCTTCCAGGGTTCAAATCCTGCCACAGTATGTAAGGAGTTTTTATGTTCTCCTTGTGACTGTATGCATTTCTTTCAGATGCTCCAGTTTCCTCCCACATTTCAAAGACACACAGGTTAGGGTTAGAACATAGAAATTTACAGCACATAATAGGCCCTTCAGCCCACAATGTTGTGCCTACAATTTCCCTAGCGCATAGCCCTCTATTTTACTAAGCTCCAAGTACCTAGCTAAGAGGCTCTTAAAAGACCCTACTGTATCCACTTCCACCACCGCCACTGGCAATGCATTCCACGTGCCCACCACTGTGTGAAAAACTTATCCCTGACATCCCCTCGATACCTATTTCCAAGCACCTTAAAACTATGCCCCCTCGTGTTAGCCATTTCAGCTCTGGGAAAAAGTCTCTGGCTATCCACACCATCAATGCCCCTCACCATCTTATATACCTCGATCAGGTTACCTTTCATCCTCCGTCACTCTAAGGAGAAAAGGCCAAGTATACTCAACCTCTTCTCATAAGGTACACCCTCCAAACCAGACAACATCCTTGTAAAATCCCCTCTACACTCTCACTATAGTATCCACATTCTTCCTGTAGTAAAGTAACCAGAACTGAACACAGTACTTGAAGTGGGGTCTGACCAAGGTCTTATATAGCTGTAACATTACCTCACGGCTCTTGAACTCAATTTCACAGTTGATGAATGCCAACACACCATACGCTTTCTTAACAACACTGTCAATCTGCACAGCAGCTTTGAGTGTACATGGACCCCAAGATCTCTCAGATCCTCCACACTGCCAAGAGTCTTACCATTTACATTTCATTGTCTTCAAATTGGACCTCCCAAAATGAACCACTTCACACTTATCTAGGTTGAAGTCCATCTGCCACTTCTCAGCTCAGTTCTGCATCCTATCAATGTCCCGTTGTAACCTCTGACAACCCTCCAGACTATCCACACCACCCCCAACCTCATGTCATCAGCAAACTTACTAATCTACCTTTCGACTTCTTCATCCAGGTCATTTATAAAAATCACAAAGAGGAGGGGTCCCAGAATAGATCCCTGTGAAACACCACTGATCACCGACCTCCATGCAGAATATGAATCATAATTATAAAGTTTGTGCAAACTATTTTGATGCTGGAAGATTGGAACATTGTTTGACTGAAGTAAAGATACTTACTGTGGATGATATGGGTGATCTGCCATTGCTTGTGTGGCTGGAGGATTTCCCTTTTAATATGCATTATACAGTATATTGATAAAACAATACTTCCTATGATGATTTCATTGTGATCAGATGTTCTACTTTTCTGATATTTTTTCAATCATGGTGAAAAAATAAGAATACTACTGCAGGCCATTACTCAGGTTACAAATGTCACCATACGGACGCTCCACACGTACGAACAATTGTTAAGACTAACGGGATAGATTTGCTATGCTGCGGGCACCTTCTCACATTGAGAACTTGATTCGTTCCATCTTGCAAAGAAATCAGAATGGTTGAGTTAAAAACCCTACTTAACTAGTTCCCTAGTTTTAACTAAACACTACCATTGATTGACATATATTTCTATTTTAGCATAGTCATACAGTATATCCCCAATGTGACAATTGCTTGGGCTATGTTCAGTTCTCAGGAATAGAGCAAGACCTGCATATTATCTCATTTGCTGTATTGGCTGTAAAAACTCTTCTCTGGAACTCAGGGTATCTTCTGGGACTCTTATCAAGAGCTTAAGAGTCATGACCTTCATTCTTCAATTCCAAAAACTCCTTATCTTCAAAATAAAATGTGACCTGTTACTTTAATTACTGAATATCCCACTGAGAGCTTCCTGTTTATGTTTGGTAATAGATGGTTAAAGTCCAGGCAGAGTTCCACAGTTTTGAATGGGCATGGAATCAAGTCTAAAACATTAAGGTTCAATTCAAATTCTAGAATTATGAATGGAACTATCTTGAGCACTACTAATGCTTAGCACATCCATTGGAAAGAGAACACCACCATTTTCTTAGTAGCAGGATCTTGGAAGATTGTTGGCAACCCAATGTCGTTGAACTACAAACCAATTTGGCTAACCAATCTACCCCAAGTCTGGAGAGTCACGTGCAGTTAAATACAACTTACCAGCATGTGAATGTGATGCATTAGATCCACTGAGAGAAGGTTCAACTCCATGACAAAATCAGTGTAATAAACATAGGTGCCTTTACTCTCCCAAGTGCCCTCATGATTCAGGTCCCAGAGATGAATAAAGTACCTATAAACAGGATCAGCCAGAGCTCAGAAGGAAAATTGTGAAGGCAGTCTTAAAATGTTTAACAAATTTCAGTAATTTCATTATTAAACCATCTCCTTGGAATGCTAGTGCGCTACGAGAATGAACGTAGCTCTACAGCTTGGTTATAAGCAACCTCACTCAACAAGTGACAGTATAAAGGGGGAAAAATAAAAACACACCATATAACCATATAACAATTACTGCACGGAAACAGGCCATCTCGGCCCTTCTAGTCCGTGCCGAACACCTTGGAATTGAAAGAACAGTATTCTAACTTGTATGGCCAGGTGATCAATAAACATTTAACATTATGGATTGCTAACTGAACACTGTCACCATGCCATTCGCAATACTTCAAACACCTTGAAAGTCATACACTGTAGTTACCTCAGAATAACGTGCGCTGTCCTTACAGTCACCACCAAACACTGGAACAGAAGAAATTAAGAAATCTCATAATATAGTTCCTTGCAAGTAATTGTGTACAAAAATGGAAATTACTGAAATGAATTTTCTGTTTGCACAACACTGACCAAAAAATGCATCTATATATTAACAATCTAGCATGGGAGATATATTTAAAAAAAGAGAAATCTATAAAATATCTTTTATTGCAAAGTATCCATTTCTATACAAAGTGATCACATAATCAGATACTGCCATACATTTTAGTTATCTTACCTCAGCTGCCATGAAAGAGAGAGTATGCATTCCATATGAAAATCCAACCAGCACACAAACCACAGCCAGACTACAACAGGACAGTAACATGGAAACCAGCAGTGCCAAGACTCTGATATGGCTACTCATTGGAGTAGTTGGTGAGAAAGATAACTGGAAGCGAAGAAAGAACAACGTAATAAGTACAGCAAAAAGAGACAAAAATTAAAAGAAAGTAAAATGCACCAGGAATAAGATTACATCAGGAGCTACTAATTAATTCCATTCAAAGGACAAAAAACATTAGTTAGATTCAAAACATCTGTTTGCCCAGCTTAGTTTTTTTTTGTAAAGACCATCACACAACTTGCAAATCTCAATCTAACCTGTTAAACTCTGTTTCTGTCACAAGAAAATATGGAATAGTTAGCTTGTTAAAATGGCAGATACAGTTTTGGATGAGAGCATCATAAGATTATAAAACCATAAGACACAGGAGCAAAATTAGGCTATTCAGCTGATTGACTCTGACCCACCATTCCATCGCATCTAATTTATTATCCCTCTCAATCCCATTCTACTGCCTACTCCCAGTAACCTTTGACACTCTTACTAATCAAGAACCTATCAACCTCCGCTTTAAACATACCCAATGACTTAGCCATCACATCCGTCTGTGGCAACAAAGTCCAGATTCACCATTCTCTGGCTAAAGAAATGCCTCCACATCTCTTTTCTAAAGGGAAGTCCTTCTATTCTGAGACCGTGCCTTTGGGTCCTAGACTCCACCACTATAAAAACATCTCTCCACATCCACTAGGTCTTTCAATATTCAGTAGTTTTTAGAATCAGAATCACATTTATTATAGAACATAGAATAGTACAGCACAGTACAGGGCTTTCGGCCCACAATGTTGTGCCGACCCTTAAACCCTGCCTCCCATATAACCCCCCCCACCTTAAATTCCTCCATATACCGACATGTGACGTGAAATTTGTTAACTTAGCAGCAGCAGTTCAAAGCAATACATAATATAAAAAAACAAAATAAAATAATAATAAATAAATTCCAGTATACGTATATTGAATAGATTAAAAATTGTGCAAAAAGACAGAAATAATATATTAAAAAAGTGAGGTAGCGTCCAAGGGTTCAATGTCCATTTAGGAATCGGATAGCAGAGGGGAAGAGGCTGTTTCTGAATCACTAAGTGTGTGCCTTCAGGCTTCTGCACCTCCTACCTGATGGTAACAGTGAGAAAATTTGTGAAGTGGGTTGCCGTGCGCAATCATAATCGTTTGAAAACGGACGTGGGAGCACAGAGGAATATTGGGAAATCTCCAGGAAGACCTTCTTCGTTGCTGCTGCTGCAAGGTCCAGGGCTCTGCTGGTTAGAACAGGCCCCCAGTCTTCGGGGTCGTGTTGCCAATGCCGTTGGCAGGGCCGTCTTAATACGCTCGGCAGAGGATGGTGCTCAGAGAAACTGTGCCGGAGGGGATGGTCATCGGCTCAGAGGTTCGATGGGCTCAGAGTCCGCTTTCAGGTCACTTTCGGTGTGTGCTGCGTCTGCGGGGCTGGGTTCGACTGAGCTTTCATTGTGTGCTGCATCTGCGAGTCTGAGTCGGGCGGTGCCGTGGAAGTCCAGAGCGGGGGTATTCCCTTCTGCCGCTGGTGTGGGATGGCAAGTCTGTCGGGACCCTGGGGACTTATGGAAACTGTGTGATGATTTCTTTTGAACTTATAGTCTTTTAACATCTTTGGACTATTTTTACTGTGCCCATGGTCTGTTTTTTTATTAATTATGCTATTGTTTGCACTGTTGTAACTATGTGGTTTTGTGCAGGTCTTGTAGCTTTAATTTTTGGTCTTGTTTTGTCTGGTGGTTTTGGAGCTCCTTTCTAGGGAACGCACTAAGACGGTAGCGCGCTATTAATACGCAGCAGCCTCTCTGGACTCTGGATTAGAGATTGCCAAACATTATGGGGATTTTCTGGTGTAGTCTGTTTTGTCATATGCTTTTGTGATATCATTCTGGAGGATCGTTGTCTCATTTTTTAACTGCATTGCATTTGTGGTTTCTAAATGGCAAATAAACTGAATCTGAATCTGAAAAAGACATGCCCTGGGTGCTGGGGGTCCTTAATAATGGACGCTGCCTTTCTGAGGCTAGTACCCAAGATGAAACCGACAACGAGATCCCTCCTCAATCTTCTAAATTTCAGTGAGTACAGACCAATTTCCTCCAAGTTTTGTATTTTTAAGTTCTTTATATGTCACCATTCAATTCATCCCAACTCAAAAGAGCTGATATGGCAATGTAAAATAACAAATTTGTGAACATTTGATACCACACCTATACCTGCAACTCACATCACAGGGCAGAGCTTTCATAATATCTTCAATAATTAAACCACAATGTTTTAAACTATCAGGGAGCTAATACAAATCTGATTGGTAATATTGGTTCAATATCATCAAAGCTTTGAGAAATTATGTCAGGAGGATCATCTGAGGTTCTGTGGACTGATCTGGAGGGAGGAGGAAAATACAATCAGATTGTTGGAAAAGTATATCCAAAGTACAAATTTGCAGGCAAACTTCTGTGACATATAAAGGTAATGAATTTTAGGCAGAATTTAATTACTCAGATATTAGTTGGGATCCAGTTTAAAAGGGTAGAGGAGCAGGTTACTAAAATTCATAAAACAAATCCAGCCAGATAAAACAGGAGTGAAACAATACATAGCCAATTTTACTTGGCTGAGAAGGGAAGAATAAAAATCTGGACAGTAACTGGTTACTTCATGTTATAGTTGTTTCAAAGCATTTGGAGGTATTTAAAAAGATTCAAATGATACAGAAAAGGACTGCCAAATGTGGAACCCCCGGACTGGGCATAGTTTGTACGGGGTAGAAGGCAAAAAAGGGCAAGCTTGTGAAACACCTTGGCTGCGTAAATCTAGGGAAGACAACCTCTGGCCCCACCAAACTCGTAAGATTGAGGCGTGCTTGATCCCACCCCAAACCCGGGTTTGTGTGGATGCTGTGTCATTTGCTACCCTGTTACAAATTAATGGCACGAAATGACAGTACACCGCATAAAGTTAAAGGAATTATATTTATGAGTCTTAACTAAAGGGTTAGTAAAGAATAACTTAAAAAAGGGCCCATTATAATTAAACAGTCAAATGTGCCCAAGTTGGAGCTTATCTTGAACTTCTCTGTCACACGCTGGGCCCTCGGTCAATGTGAAAGCACACACCACCTTCCGAACGTCGTTCACAATCCATCTCAAACAAATGGGTCTCACCATATGCTACAACCAGTTCTCCCCAGCATCTTCTCTCTTCCTCTCCTCCCAAACAAAAACTCCAAGCCCAACCTTAGTGTTCCTCCCCAGAGTAACCATCCCTTAATTGGATGGCACACATTTCTCCTCTCACTTATCTTCAACAGTAACCCAAACGCAAGCTGAAAACTAGCAGCTCACACAGAACAGCACAATTTGAAATACATACAGCATATAGGTAAAAAAAATGAACCAGGGCATTACATGTGTATCAAATAGAAATAACACTATAAAAAGTCAAGAATGGGGGCAAAAGGTGAAAATTAATAAGGAACAGAAGAAAGCAAAGAGGTGTCACAAAGATAGACAAGTGGAACGTTTTCGGATTTTCTTCATTTTAAGTAGACAATAAAGACAAATAAAAGGGAACAAAAGAGGTGAAGGATATGGTTTGAGACTATTCTATCAGTGCTGAAAATGGCATGGTGTATGTGTGTAAAAAGAGGAATATTGGAAAACAGCACAACGAGCTGTTGAGGAAGCTGATGAAATATAGACAAGACAGAAGAGTATATGGATTTGGAAGGGGATAAAACTAGCAGGACCAAATGAAACATATCCCAGGGAGTTAAAAGCAGCAAAGGAATGAATTGCAGCTACTCTTCATTTTTCCTCATCATTGCAAAAATCCTAATGGAGGATGGAAATACTGTCATATTAATGCCATAGTTTACCTCCTTTTCAATCCTAATTAAAAAGATCAAATTCTTTAATTTCAGAGGTAGGCAAATTACTTATATCAATTTAAACATTCTTTCAAAAGTCAAGTTCAGTAGTGAGTCAAGAAAAACCATTTTATGGGTGATCACAGTTTGATCACAGGACAGTGGGATGATGTGATGGTCTTGTGAGTGGGATGATTTTGTCATGTGATGGCACGTCCCAAACAGTATTTAAATCGGTCCGCGACTGTGATGCAGTTCTCGTTTTTGTTCTTGATGCAACGTTGTTGTTCCGGGTCAGAGGTGTAGACACTCCACCAGTTTTGTTTGTTGCATGTTTATTTTTCCCTTACAGTCCAGTATCAGAGAGTGAAGGCATTACCAGAGTTAACCGAGTTCAAAGGATTGAATAAAGTTAATGTCGTTCAGCGTTTTGGGGAAATGAGAGACCTTTGTGACTTTGTTCAGGAATTGTTGCATGCATATTTGAGTTAAACCCCTGCAAAGTCAAGAAGGTTTGTACAGTGACCACCCTCCAGACAAAAGGTCAGTTCCTTTTATTTCTTCATGACTTCTGTGAACAAGGCATCTCCCAGCTATGGGATCAGCAGATCATCGTTACTTCGAAGGAATCGTTTGTTTCGGGGAAGTCTCTCCTTACTGACTGTATAAATCACATGGATTTTTGAATTTATCACTTTAAGTCTGTGCTTGGATGAGAACTTGTTAAGAACAGTTTCTAAGTTTGACTGTTTGTTTACTTTTCTAAGTTTTGAGCAGAGGTTAATAAATCTTGGGATTTGTTTTAAACCCTGTCAGTTTCATATTCATTGTTGCTGCATTCATAACATGGGAAAGTTGTTTTTGATTAATTTGAAGGAAACATAACGGATCCACTAATGCAGTGCATTCGTGGAAGTCTATGCAGATTTCAGCAAGATTTTTAAACAAATTTGTCTATGGTAAACTAGTTAAAATATGAAGCTGCACAGGATCCAAGAGGGTTGCAATTTGGTTCAAACCCGTGGCAAAAAGCAGATAATAATATTTAACTAGCATTTTTGTGATATACACAGAAATAACATTTTAGAATTAAATGTAGATATTTGCAGATTATACACAAATTGACCAGACTTTCAACTTCATAGTTGTATGACCAATCAGGCTGAAAAGTAACAAATGGAATTTAATCCAAAAACACAAGATAATGTAAGCAATAAATTGTGCAATTTTGAATAACAAATTGACCTTGCATGTTTGTCCACAGATTCTTCAAAACACAAATGTCTGTTAGAAAGAGAAATTGTAGGAGCAAGACTGAGCATAAGGGCTTTTTACCCATTGAGGGCAAAGAGGAGGGGGCACAAAATAAAAGAAACCTAAAAACATTAAATAATGCTAGAAACACTTAAATCATATAGCTTCCGTAGAAAGAGGAACTTCTATGAGGATATGGTTTGAGACTATTTTTCTATCAGTGCTGAAAATAGCATGGTGTATGTGTGTAAAAAGAGGAATATTTTTCTGATGAAATATTGTGTTAACCTGAAACACTTTCTCCCTCCATAAATGTTGCTTAATCTACAAATTATTTACATCAATATTTATTTTCATTTTCTGACATCTGCAGGTTTCATTTCAATAGATTTAATTTCATTGATAGCAGAGAGACATACAGGATGAGTGCGGAATAAAAGTCACTCAGAGTAACTGAGATCTTTAATTCAACATCTGGAAAGGTAATCACAGAGCCATCAGCAATTTATGAAGTGAATGTGAATTCAAGACTCTACACTATAGGGCTACAGATCAAATGCTGTAAAATTAAGTTAATTATATGTCACTTTGTTGACCAGTGGGCACAAAGGGACAAGAAGCTTCACTCTGTCATCAACTTCCTAATTCTATAAAGCCAGTTGAGATTATACAATGCATCTTTATTGCAGAGTTCTTTATTTATGAGTGTTTTGAAGCTCAAATTAAATCCTGATGTATTTGCTCATGTTAAGTCTACCAGGATCAAAAGGCAATCTTGTGGAACTGTGCAATGGATTACTTAGCTGTAAAGGTGACAAGACAATAGTTCATTACTTCATTACAATAATAGTAAAACAATTCATTTGTTCAGTACACAAGATGAGATCTGCATAAACACCACTATAACCAGGATAACACCAAATATTGTCAGAAATTGCAACATTGCTAAATTGTAGCTGTAATTTTAAGTTTCTAACTGAAGCTGTTTCCTTTTAAACTATGCTAAAATTAAACTACAATTGTTTTGTCTAAATGTGTTGATCCAGATCATGTTTATAAAACAGTAAATGGAAGAAAATAAACAAGTTCATAAAAATATTTTAAATTTGAGCTGGATAATCTTTCCTTTTTAATTTGCTGTAGGTTTGTAAGTGAAGTTAAATAATCTGCAATACAAACCTGTTTAGGTACAATATACAAGTTAAATTTACCAATTTAAGTCCATGACTTACGTATTCAAAGCGGTCCTTACATAGCTGGACAATGAGGTGAAGGAAGACAAGAACAGCAAACCAAAGGCACCACATCACCACCTCCTCGACAGTTTGAACATTCAGCACACCAAATATGAAGATAAACTTGTAGAAAACGAAATTCCAAAATTTATCCTTCAGGTGCTATAGAGAGGAAACAAGAGTCAGGAAGTTCATCATAAAAGGTTCTGCTTGGGTCAGATTAACACATCATAATAAGCAGTATAAAATTCCACAAGTTCCTGTTTGCATTACATTTTGCTTTGTGTCCAACACTCAAGCACTATCCTTACCTCTTCAGTGGCTAAAAAACAGATCCTATTTGTATAGAAAAACTAGCTTTTCAAATTGCACCTGCCCAAATATTACCCTTGCACAACAATTTCACCAGATCAATTTTTATCCACTCTGTGGAATTGCTCTATTTTCATTCAAGAGGCTTGGTACAAATGTTTACTATCTATGAACTAAAAAGATTCAGGTATAAAAATTGCTTTTCTTCCCCATCACTAAAAGCAAACTTCTTAATACAAACCCACATAGAAACTTGTAACTCATCTAGATTAGCCATTATTTTAACGTCTCTGCAAATTAAAATCATAGTATTACATCATCCTACATCTGTAGTATGTCACTATTTAAGAAAGACTTCTGCAATTATTGGCAATTGGCTTTGGACATTGTATGCTGCAAAGAATAGCTGAATGATCCACAGTCTGAACTTGAGAACTATAAAAGGCTCCCTTCAATCCTTCAATTATTTCTTTCACAACATCTGAAGTCATTTGACTAGTGTGCCAATGTAAGGAGGAACAGTTTACAAAGTGATGGCTATGAGAAGAAGAGGAGTTGTATAGTCATCAGTTAAAGGAATAGAGTTAAAGGAAAGTTGTATAGTCATCAGTTAAAGGAATAGATGAAGGTTGGATGCTAAAATAACAGGAATTTAAATAATACAAGTTACTAAGCAAGGGCAGAAGCATGGGTTCTAAACCTCCATAAACATTCTTACAGGGCTTTTTTTGGCAAAAAATGACAAAACCACCTGTTTAAAAGCTTTTTCCCCTTAGAATTTGTACCTTGTTTTAGTTACACTAAAATATCTTGAGTTCAGTTTGAAAAACTATGTTCAGATTTCCAACACACACAAAATGCTGGTGGAACGCAACAGGTCAGGCAGCATCTATGGGAAGAAGTACAGTCGACGTTTCGGGCTGAGATCCTTCGTCAGGACTAACTGAAAGAAAAGATAGTAAGAGATTTGAAAGTGGGAGAGGGTCTGGGAGATCCCAAATGATGGGACAAGACAGGAGGGGGAGGGATGAAGCTAAGATCTGTAAAGTTGATTGGCAAAAGGGATACAGAGCTGGAGAAGGGAGAAAGAAAGTGCAAGGGGAGCACCAGAGGAAGATGGAGAGCAGGCACGGAGTGATTGTGAGAAGGACAGAGAATGAAAAAAGAGAGAGAAAAAAAGGGAAACTAATAGATAATAAATAAGTGATGGGGTAAGAAGAGGAGGAGTAGCATTAATGGAAGTTAGAGAAATCAACGTTCATGCCATCAGGTTGGAGGCTACCCAGATGGAATACAACGTGTTCCTCCAACCTGAATGTGGTGTCATCTTGACAGTAGAGGAGGCCAAGGATTGACATCAGAGTGAGAAAGCCATCCATGGACACACATTTTAATTCCACGTACCATTCCCATTCTGATATTATTATTTCCAATCGCAATCGGTTCCCGTCAATGGAACAGAAACACTGTGGGCGGCAGGTCCTGAGCTGCGCCGGCTCCTGAGGTCTGCTGGGTCCTAAGGACCACCGCACTGCATTCCTCGGGTTCGGGTCCTAAACTCTACCGCACTGAGACAGGTTAAATGGGACAAGTGGGGGCTGTGCTGGGTTTGGGTACTGTATTTGATCCTCCACAATATTCCAAGTGGGGATTTAAACTGGAGGTGGCAGTGTTTTTTTCTACGAGGTTGAGTTGCTCGTTCAACATTAACCCAGCACGGATGGTACAGGAGTCACTGAATCGACCTCAACCCGGCACGGGAGCGGTCTGTCACTAAATCAAACTCGGGAAACTCCGTTCTCCAGCCCAGCACTGATCTCACTGCGCCACCAGCCGACAGGAACATGGCCAGGGTCATGGTCAATCTTGCTAAGAAAAATTTAAGCCAAATACAAAGTTATACACTCAACACAGTGTTAACAGCAACAACTTAAAGTGGCGGACGGTGTTCTCCTTCCTCGGTTCGCAAGTACAAGTTGTCTGTAAGTCGGATGTTCGTAACTCCGGGACTACCTGTATGTATGTATGTATGTATGTATGTATGTATGTATTTATTTATTTATTTAATTTCCCCTTCCCCCTCTCTCCCTTTTTTCTCTCTCTGTCCCTCTCACAATCACTCCTTGCCTGCTCTCCATCTTCATCTGGTGCTCCCTTCCCCCTTTCTTTCTCCCTAGGCTTCCCGACCCATGATCCTCTCCCTTCTCCAGCTCTGTATCCCTTTTGCC
This sequence comes from Hypanus sabinus, assembly GCF_030144855.1. Classification (NCBI taxonomy): domain Eukaryota; kingdom Metazoa; phylum Chordata; class Chondrichthyes; order Myliobatiformes; family Dasyatidae; genus Hypanus; species Hypanus sabinus. The sequence continues at coordinate 13,810,237 of NC_082722.1, read as the reverse complement.
AATCAACTTTCCAGCTTTTAGCTTCCTCCCTCCCCCTCCTGTCTTCTCCTATCATTTCAGCTCTCCCCCTCCCACTTTCAAATTTCTTACTATCTCTTCTTTCAGTTAGTCCTGACGAAGGGTCTCAGCCCAAAACATCGACTGTACTTCTTCCTATAGATGCTACCTGGCCTGCGGCATTCCACCAGCATTTTGTGTGTGTTGCTTGGATTCCCAGCATCTGCAGATTTCCAAGAAATTCTAGTGCACAATTTAAGATTAATAGAAAAAGTATAAATATAATGCTTGAGCCTTACTTCCTGACCTCAACTCAAGAAGAACTAACTGTAGGACTTTATCACTAATCTCAGTAACTATGCATGTGAGGTAACTTAGGAACAGTACAGCTGATATTTTTGATTGCAATCGAGTACTAGAAGAATGCAAGGGAACTTCCCTAAAAAATATGCTAATTTTTAAAATCTTTCTTTCAAATTGACACAAATAAACACAAGCACTAAGCTTCAGAAGATTAATCTTCTAAAGACACTGCAAATAGGAGATAAAATATAACTGCAATATTTTAAAGAGTTTTACTCCTTCCAGTCTTAAAAATTGACCCTTACCTGTCTTTCACTGACCCGCAGAGTTCCAAAAACCATGTACTGGATCAGTTTTCCAATTAACATAAGAAGACAACAGGCTGTGTTCACCAGCACCTGGAAAATGAATTAACAACAGGGCTTCAGCAACTGGATCATTGCCATCAACACAGTTACAAATACTTCATTTTTCAATGGATGTCCAAAACTGAAATTAGCTTCTCCCCCTCCCCACCACTACCACCAATAAATTGACAAATAGAGCTAAGACACTGTTAACTCTAAAAGTAGATTACATTTGGGTTGATGAGCAGAGAGAGGTGTGTTCTTCCAAATCACGTACACAAGACAGTGAACTGCAGGAAGAGTAACGCAAACTTAGAATAATACTTTAAAGAGCAAGTGGTACAACGCCCACAAAAATAGTCATTTCAGTCATGAGCGTAATACAGCACCTTGGAGTATTTTGCTTACAGGAACAATGTTAAAGTGTGGCACCTGGCCAAGTGGTTAAGGCGTTGGACTAGCGATCAGAAGTTCGAGCCCCAGCCAAGGCACTTAACCACACATTGCTCCAGTCCACCCAGCTGAAAATGGGTACCGGCAAAAATGCTGGGGGCTAACCTCGCAATGGTCTGGCATCCTATCTGGGGTGAGGTGGGGGGGGGGGGTGTCTCATACTCTCAGTCACTTCACACCATGGAAACTGGCATAAGCACTGGCCTGATGAGCCCATAAGGCTCAAGACAGACTTTAACTTAACTAACAATGTTAAACAAAAGTTTGAAAACTGAGCCATGAGAGCAGTTGACCAAACACTCAGTCAAAGAGGTAACATCTAGGAAAAAAAAGAGGGAACTGATGGAAAGGGAAACAAACTGCAGGGCTTAAAGTCTTGGGAGTTGAAGTCTGGGGTGCCAATGTTGTAGCCATTAAATTATGGTTAGGAGAATGGAGAAAATTACAGAAATAGGAGTGATTTCAAAAATGAGAATTCAAGTTAAAGGATGACAGATAAACTGGATAGTGTAAGTTAGGTGACACGTCACCCAAAACTATTCTGCCTTCATCTTACAGACAGACATACTTTATTGATCCCGAGGGAAATTGGGTTTCGTTACAGCCACACCAACCAAGAATAGTGAAGAAATATAGCAATATAAAACCATAAATAATAATGTTAATCATGCCCAGTGGAAATAAGTCCAGGACCAGACTATTGGCTCAGGGTGTCTGACACTCCTAGGGAGGAGTTGTAATTTTGATGGCCACAGGTAGGAATGACTTCCTATGACGCTCTGTTACATCTCGGTGGAATGAGTCTCTGGCTAAATGTACTCCTGTGCCTAACCAGTACATTATGGAGTGGATGTCCAAGCAAATTGGACAGCATCCTCTTTTCAGACACCACCGTCAGAGAGTCCAGTCCCACCCCCACCAAGTCAAACCATAAATAATTAATTAGTAAATAATAATTAATTAATTCCACCAAGTCAAAACAAGACCAGCATTATATACATAAAACTGATCCTCATCAACACTGCTTTGGACAATTGTGGTTGGCAGTTGGAATTGGCTTCCAAGTAGGATAGCAGGAAAATGCTATGGCTATTAAATTCTGACTAGTTCAATTTGCACAGATATCTGACATGATGAAACAAATTACTGTAATAAGCTCAGAGTTCAACAAAGTTATACTTGATCAGAAACCAGTTACCAAACAGAACAAGATTGAAGATCTATTTCCCTGCAGGAACTACATTACCCTTCTTCCCAAATACAGGACCAATACAAGTCAAACATCTGTATGATTTAAGAAAATACACACATACACAGCCATTTTGCAATCAGATTCTGTAATCTGCTGAACTGCAAACAAGCTGCCCAACGGGTTGTATTCTGCTATATTATGAATGAACATTTATTGCTATGGTCAGGGAAAAGGGTCCATCACAAACAAAAAGCAAACTGAACACCACACATTTTAAAGGAATCCATGCTAAAATAAAAGTATGACAACATTTATTCTACCTTTGTGTTTGAAAAATCCATATCCATTTTCAGAAATATTTAACTTTATTTTAAAATGAAGATTGAAGAACTTCCGGTGAAGCATGAGACAACCCTCCTTTTTCATGTTCTTTAGGGCTCATAGATGGCCTTAATACAAGGTTGAGTTGGAGAAAGATCTAACTAAAAACATAACCTCAAAAAGATCCAAATTCAACCAAGAAACAAGATTCCAGCAGATGACACCAAGCTAGCGATTGATCTGAGGAAATAGCTATGTTAATTAAGCAAGCAATGGCAACGGAGATGGAATTGCTGCAAACAACACTAACCCACATGCTAAAGGAGTCGATGGAAAAGGCGCTCAACCCCATACAGAAGCATATGGCAGAGAATGGCAACATTCTCCGGTTATTAAAGGAGCAAGCGGCTGGACATGCATGCTAAAAAATTTAGCACGGTCTTCAACAAAATAGACAACATTCAGGTTAGCTTACGGCGCAAGAATGAGTAAGTTACTAATCCCTGTCTCACAGAGGTGACTAAGATATAATGGAAGAAGCTAAGTGACTTGGAGGATAGATCCAGAAGAAACAATGTGCAGCTGGTCAACTTACCGACAGGCACTGAGGGCAATGATCCGAGAAGCTACCTCCAGGAGATGCTGCCTAATTGGATTCCAGCGCTCAAGAATTCCCACAGCACTCCATTGGAAATCGATAGAGCACATAGGATCTTTTCCAACAAAAACTCAAGACCGCTGACCATGGTCTTTAGGCTTCTATGGTACACCGACCGGCAGGCTATCCTGGAGGGCACGAGGAAAGCCAAACCTACTCTTCCTGATGGCACCCAGCTGCAGTTCTTCACCGACTACAGCCCCGGTATGATGCAGGAACGGCAGGGATACAAGGAGATCCATGCTAAGCTTCCACAGAAGGGGATCAACTCGTTCCTCATATACCCGGCGATTTTGAAAGTGAGTATCAAGGGCATGAAGATGTTGTTTAACTTGGCAGAGGAAGATGAAGAAGCCCTGAAATCATGATGCTGGGAGATGACCCTGGGCAAAATCCACACGCTTCTCAGGAGGAGATGGAATTACCTTGAGAGCTCAGACCAGCCTGTATGCAAAATCTAACAGGCACGGGCAAGTTAACATCCTAGGTGTGAAGTTTTCTGGTTATTCTTTTATTTGAAAGTCATTCGAAGCACTTCTGTATTTAGTTAACTAAATGGCCAGTTTGTTTCTGAGTATTGCAGGTCAGAGTTTTAAGGTAATGGCTCAGTTAACTTGTTAGTACAAGGATAACATGGTAAGGTGATACAAGTCCACCGAGAATATACCTTTTATCTTTTACTTTCTAAGGTGATACAGGTTTCCCCTGCTATCCAAAGGTACAGCGTTCCTATGAAACGGTTCGTAAGCCGGAATATCATAAAGTGAAGAAGCAATTACCATTTATTTATATGGGAAAAATTTGTGACTGATCACACACCCAACAGAAACCTACCAAATCATGCCAGATAACACATAAAACCTAAAATAACAGTAACATATAGTAAAAGCAGGAATGATATGATAAATACACAGCCTATATAAAGCAGAAATACTTTTCTGCAATCATTGCAGCACTGTCTAGTGTAGCAAAAATCTCACCCAAGTGCTCTCGGCTGCACTCTTGGCAGAAGCACTCTCTCCAGTAACCTTTAAGCTATGAAGCTGCCAAATCAAACCAAATAGCAAATCATACCAAATACACAAAAATTCACAGCCCATATAAAGTGGAAATAATGTATGTACAGTGTAGCTTCACTTAGCAGAATTGGGAAAACACCGAGCACACTGATGATGGTGTGTTAGCTGAATTGTCGGAGGTTGGGGTGGTGGGAGGTAGAAGAGACTGGGGTGTCATCTCACTGTCATCTGTTTCCATCAGGGCAGGCAAGTCACCTTCTTCTATATCTGCCTGACTCGATATCGAAGATCAAAGTCTGCTGCGGCTGATGTGGAAGGCTTGAAAAACGACAGTATGCTTGATTGCTTAGCCTCGCACATTTTTCTATCATACAGTTCTTTGTAAGCACTTGAACCATCCTGCAAATATGTCCTAAAGCTACATACCCTTTCAAAATTAAAGTAATATTTTTCTGCAATTATTGCAGCATTGTCAATCGCAGAAAATCTCACGCAATTGCTTCACGTTCAGTTCCTTTCAGGCCACTCGCTACTGCATTCAGTTTTGATTGTTATCCTTTCCTCTTGCAACTGCATCAGCTCTTCATCTGTCAGTTCTTGGTCACAGGATGCCAAAACCTCTTCAACATCATCTTTGTCAACTTCCACAAGCCCAGCCCCCTTAGCCAAACTCACTATTGCCGTATTTATTGTTGATGGTTCGAAGCCTTTAAAATCATTCACTGCTTCGGGAATAGGTTCCTCCGAATGCCATTTCTCATCCAGACTGCTAGCCTATCGAGAGCATCTCCAATGTTGGCGATTGCCAATTTTATATTGTACTCTTTCCAGATCTCTTGCAAAGATGCTTCAAAGTCGATGGTACTTACAATAAAACGCATCACATTTTGCATATAGTAAGCCATAATAGTGGCTATTAGGCCTTGGTCACACGGCTGCAGCAACGATGTTGTATTCAGCGGTAAGAACGCAACACGAATGTTACTGCCTATACTCGGTAATGCCAGGTGGATGAGCAGTACAATTATCGACAATCACAAGACACCTATTATCGAGTTATTTTCTTTGTAATATTTTTCAAATAAAGGACTAACATATCCACTCGTGCACTCAGAAAAAAGCAATTGGGTATTCCAACCACTTGGATGTGAATGGAACACAACAGGAAGTGTTTTCCTATCAATGCCTTTAAGTGCCCTTGGATTTTCTGAATGGTACACTAGTAGAGGCTTAAGGACAGCATCACCAGTGGCGTTAATAATAGGCATTAGGGTAAACCTGACCTTCGATGCCTTCTGTCCCTTAGCTTGCTTTTCTTCTATCAAAATAAATGTCTTGCTCAGCAATTTTTTCCAATATATTGCAGTTTCGTTACAGTTACAGTTAAACACTTGCTTATACAAATAACCACCTTCTGCAATTACTTTCTTCAGTTCTGCTAGGAACTTTTCAGCAGCATCAGTATCAGCCAAAGCACTCTCTCCAGTAAACGTTAAACTATGAAGCTGCCCTCACCTCAGAAACCAATCAAACCATGACTACCTTTAAATTCCACTTGCCCAACACTTTCATCACTATCGTCCAGTGCTTTCTGTTTCAGCTTATTAAAAAAACTGACTGATTTCTCCCTAAGTATAAGATAACTTAATGGAACACCATGCTTTGTACACCCATCAATCCACTCAAGCAATAGACTTTCCATTTTATCCATTATTGGATGCAGACTAAGAGAGACCACTTTGCTACGAGCAGAACCAACAGTAACATAGGCAGCTTTCAAGATTCTTTCTCTCTGCATATAAACAGTGCTAATGGTGGACGCAGGTAAGTTTAACGTGCAGACAATGTCCTTACTTCATTCACCATGATCAAAACACTTAATTATGTCTAGTTTTACACTAAGTGTAACACTCTTACAAGTTCTTTTAGGCTTTTCCGTTACCTTAGAACTCATCTCGCTAACGGATGTACAAAATAAATCGACATAAAGCACAGATGCTCACAGGCACGTGTTTAAGTAATGGCGGCTAGAATGCAGTTCCGGGGGAGGAGCTTGGCTGCTCGGGGGCGCGCGCTGCCTTTTTTCATAACAGTGAAAACACCTTCTGTTAGTGAAAACAGGTAACTAATGTAGGTCTTTCGTAACGGCGGAATGTCATAAAGCAAACGTTCGAAAAACTGGGATCACCTGTATTCAATACACCCAAATGTCATACTTCATCAAGAATGAAGCTGAAAACAGCAGAGTGTTCTGAGTAACTTTAGATGTACATGTTCATTTTGGGTTATGTCTCCATTAGGCTTGTTTACGTTCATGGGCGCAAGATAAGACGTCACTGGCGTCATCGCTAAGCAACGGTCTACTAAAGCAGCAATCTCTTGCAAGAGAGCTGTTGGGGTCTTGGGGTTAATGGGTTTGACCAGGTTTCTTTTCTTGTCTCTTTGATATGATTGTCTATGAGAACCGCTTTGCCTTTCTAATGCTGGAGGGGGGGGGCTGTTAATGTTCAGTGTCAGACATTGCTAAGTGACACTCACAGATGTTACAAAGTAAAGGGTTGTATGTGAGGGGTGGTGGGAAGGGGGTAACTCAGGGCTCCACCACCAACTTACAACAACAGATCCAGGGGAAGATGAGTAATACAGATAAATTAGAAAATCTTACTATTGTATCATGTAATGTTAGAAGATTAAACTCTCCCTACAAGCGCTCAAAGGTTTTAGATTTCTTACGCAGAAAGAAAATAGATATCGCGCTGTTACAGGAAACACATCTTAAACCTAATAACATTCGCAGAATTCAAAACCACTTTTATAAACCCGTTGTGGCATCAGCTGATGGTACTTGTACGAAAGGAGTTATGATATTAATGAGACATAGTATTAATGTATCAATTGAAGGGACTGGCGCCGACAACTAGCTTTTTGCTGTACATCCATTCAGGGTATAAAAGTTGCATTCATTAGCCTATATGTCCCAACTATATTAGCCTATATAACCTATATGCCTATATATTTTTTTCCCTTAATTACCTCACAATTATTGAAGTTAAGTGACTACGAACTATATGTTGGTTCAGACATGAATGCTTTGGTAAACAATAACCTCAATAAATCTTCCTCAACTATATCAAGCTCTCAAGAATCTGCTTCCAAAGCACTTAACCTTTTTCTAATGGATTTAAATTTAACTGTTATGTGGAGGGTGTATAATCCATCTGCTAAAGACTATACCTTCTTCTCCAGAAGACATAAAATTTTCTCTTGGATAGATTACTTTCTTATATCCTCCCGTTTGCTGCCTTTGGTACACTCGATAGAATTTTTGCCCAGACATCTATCTGATCACAACCCAGTCATATCTACTTTTAATTATGGCAAAATTAAAAATAAGGCTACTAGGTGGAGGTTTAACTCCACCCTTCTAAAAAAACAATGAATTTCTAACACAACTGAGAACAAAACTGACAGAATTTATAAATTTAAATAAAAAGTGTCTCGGATGTGACAGTGGTTTGGGTTTTGTCAAGGGTTTCTTGATCAAGGGTTTCATACGAAATAACGCCATATGGTTCAGTTCCCACCTATGTAAAAGCCAGCTTCAAAAGATCTCCACCCTAGAAGAACAAATGTAAGGTTTTGGAGAATGATCTCAAAAGGAGACACACCATAACAAAAGAAAATGAGCTCAAAACAAGTAGAATTAAATGATTTATTAAGAAGCAGGCCAGAATATAAGATCCATATAACCAAACATAAGTATTATGCAGAAGGCAGCAGACTGAGACATCTTTTGGCACCAAAGCTCAAAGAACAGGAAGCTAAAAGGTCTGTACCAGCTAAATGTGGAGTAGTATTTTCAGAGGAAATAAAGGAGATATTCAAGAATTATTTTAAAGAACTGTATACAAGTGGTTCAGTTCAGTTCCTTCTGAGAATGACTTCAAAGATTTTTTTAGTGGATTAGACCTCCCTACGTTGTCATTAGAGGACACCAAAACTCTAGACTCTATTACACTGGATGAGCTACTTAAAGCAGCCAAAGCTACAAATAAGGGCCGTACACCAGGTATAGACGGCATACCTGTGGAACTTTACCTAGCACTTTGGGATATTCTTGGACCAGTATGGTTAGAAACATTAAATTATGCTATTGGAAATTGTGCTTTCCATAGAGATCACAGTCCTGATTACAGTTATACAGTTATACACAAGCCCGGTAAGGATCTCTCGGATGTCAATTACTATCCAATCTCCTTGATAAATGCCGACCTCAAGATATTTTCCGAAGTCTTAGCCAGTAGATTTGAGACAGTAGTTGGGAAAATAATTAGCCCAGATCAAACAGGCTTTATCAGGGGATGTCTCGCATCTGATAATATTCACCAGCTCTTGCACATACTGAATGCAGCACATAAAATCCTGTCTGCCTTTGGCCTGCTATTTCCAGATGCTGAAAAAGTGTTCAATAGCCTTGAATGGCCACATCTTTGGAGAGTTCTAAAAGAATTTAAGTTCGGCAATAAATATATTAATATGATTCAAACACCGTATACTAATCCTTCAGCCAGAGTATGTGTGGGAGGAAGTTTCTCAGAGTTATTTGACATAGGATGGAGCACACGACAAGGGGACCCTCTGCTGCCCTTAATTTTCACTGCATCTATTGAACCGCTTGCACATTTAATTAGAAACTCTCCTCAGATCTCCCCTATTGCAATAGGTACAACATCACATTCAATATCACTTTACATGGATGACGCACTAGTTTATATGGCAAATGTTCAATAAACTCTCCCCTATGTTTTAAAAACACTAGAGCAATTTGGATTTCTTTCAGGATACAAAGTTAGTTTGTTAAAATCAGCACTGATGCTGATTAATACAGATAAAAGTAAGGTGTCTCTCTCTCCCCAGATTGTTACAAGAGAGGTCCTCTACTTAGGTATTAAATACTTCTCTTGTCTGTGGCTAAAACAAATTACTCTTTAATTTTGAAAAAAATAGAAGATATTAATAAATGGGGACACCCGCCAGTATCAGTCCCAGCCAGTCTATTGGTCATTAAAATGAACATCTTACCCCGCATTAATTTTATCAGCTCAATGATCCCATTTGTGCCTCCAGCAGAATATTGGCAAAAACTGGACTCCTTACTACAATACTATGTTTGGAATGGTAAATGACCCAATATAAAGTGGTCAGCTTTACAATTCAGAAAGTCAGATGGAGGATTGGCATGTCCAAATTTTAAATTGTATCACTGGGCATTTGTATTAAAAAGTCTTAGCTATTGGATGGAGGATGATAAAGTTTTGTCATGCAAAAATATAGAACAAGAGCTAACAGCACCAATAAGGTTGAAGGATTCTCTCCTTATAGGATGTCTACCAAAAAATGTGATTTGTATTATGGTCTAATTTTAACCCATATGTTACAAGTGTTTAGAGCAGCAGAAAATGTCCTAAAATTTAAAAGCGTATGGTGCAAATCATCTCCATTATGGAACAATAATCATTTTCTATCTGGGGGGAAACCATTCACTAACAGAACTTGGGAGGATAAAGGTATTATTACTCTTCAAGATATTAATGGGGCAAGTAATATCCTTAGCTTTCAAGAACTGGCATCTCAATATAATATTAATAGACACTTTTTTTCTACTTTAGAGTAAGATCAGCTTGTAAAGCCTACGGTGTTCCCTGGTGGGGGGGTGGGGGTCAGATTTAAAGGACCATCCCATTTTAAGTTGGATACAGAGTGCTCCAGGACAGAAAGTATCATATATCTATGATAAATTAAACTCCCAGAAATATATGCCCACATCAGGAATGAAAGCCTAGGATAGGGACATATCTGAATTGGGACAAGACTTAGACTGGGATGTGATTCAGGATAATGCTGCTGGTGCTTCGATAAACCCAAATCATCGGTATATACAATTGAAATTTTGTCATAGAGCATATCTAACACTGAGAATTAGACATCAAATGGAACTGGTTCCTGACCCATTTTGCCCCCACAGAACCATTGGCTCTTTTATACATGTTGTTTGGGATGGTCCAGGGGCTTTTGGTTTGTGGGGAAAGGTTATCAGCACACTTACAGAACTAACAGGGGTACAATTACCAATGGACACCGCTGTACATCTTCTAAATGATGACTCCCACCTTTTCATAATGGAAAAAATACACAAAGTCTGGCTGGCAGGCCTGTCTGCAGCTGAGAAGATTGTAATTCAGCGTTGGAAACCTCCCCATGATATTTCAAGTACTCACTGGCTTCGGAGCTTTTTGGACATTTCTTACCTGGAACTATAATCAGCAAGAATAAATGACGCATGACAAAACACAATCTTAATGTGGACAAATTTGATATTTAACTTAAAAGATCTTCTGTTAAAACAGGAATGCTCTGTCTGTGCATGCACTACTATTCAGTTGGTTGGTGGAGGGGAGACGGGTGGGGGAGGAGAGAGAGGAGTGGAAAGGGGGGTGGGGATGGGGATAAGAATGAGGGGTGGAGGGGAGATGGCGATGAGGGTTGGGGGTGGCTGGGTTAAACAGTCAAAATGTTATCAGCAGCTGGTTGTATTGAATGTAATTTGTTGGTGTTGAGATAAAAAATATTAATGATAAAAAAAATGAAGATTTAAAATTTAAAATAAAATTCTTAAAGTACACGATTTTAGCTATGGTTCCACTGACAAAATCATACAGTTTCTTTGCTTCATTGATGATTAACTGTTCTATTTCTACAAAACTTCTTGATTTAGCTACAGTATTCGGAATTCCTAAAGAAGTACAAAGTAAACTTTCCACCTGAAGTCAATTCCCTCACATGAGCTTCCAAAATGGAAAATCAAAATTGAACTCACAACACAGGAACATTACTTCCCAGAGCCCAGCAATTTTGACTTTTTTTTGAAAAACTAGTTACATTGCAGGCAGATAAATAAAATCACATCTAGGAACTTAGTGCCTTAGTTTCTATTATTCCATCGCATTAAAACAGGACTGAGAGTCACAGTGAAGTTATTTACTGGAGTTACATGAAAAACAACAACTTTAATTGCAAGGCCAAGTAACAGAATTTTTGGCTTAGCTGCATCATGCAATAGCATTCCTAAACAATGTCTTGTGAGTTCTCAGAATACAGAGCATGTGGCCCAACACAGACAATCTTTGCAGCCAGCTCTAAAGGGTATATATGGTACCCCCCAACCCACCCCCAGCCTCCAATAATATAAGTAGCACTCATCTAACCTTAGAGATGGGCACTTAATGAAAGTATGCCCCAATGTGGGAATGTCTCTCAAAGAAACAGAGGGCCCTGGAAAACTTGAAGGTTACCTATACAAGTTATGATGGTAAAAAGGCTCATCAGGGCCATGGGCAGGCAGACCTGACTGGAGATCATCAGCTAGTCTCCAAACAGATTGCATTACATTGAAGATTTCAATGCAAACAATTGGCCAAGCTAGCTGCTACTGAGACCAGCAGCAGCCACAACTGGCTAGTATGGCATTAAAGCTCCTAAGTGTGACTATGATCCCACCACTACGGGCAATGGAATGAATCTGTATTGAATGTGATCAGAAATTTCAATCAGAAAAAGAATGCAATTTGAGTGTTGACCCATCAAATACCATTGTTTGTGTGTAAATTGAATTGTTAAAACCAAAGTCTTCTGCAAGTGACCCTGTCTGCATAATAAAAGTCAGGTATCACACTGAATACAAATATTTTCCATGTTATCAGGAGGAAGTTTTGCTTCAGACAGAGGTAGTGCCAGAGCCAATCAAAATGCCACTTAAACAGAAATTCACGGGACCCAAGACAGTCAGTTTGAACAAAAGCTTTCTAATCTAGTTTTCATGCATTGTCAATAGCGGTTTTAGTTTTATGAAATTATGAAAAAAACTCAAGTTTATTACCATGAAAGTACATAACCAGGGTATGCCATGAAAATCAGCTTTTTGAAATAGCAGCATAACAAATTACAAACACAAATTAACAAACTGACATCAATATAAATTATACATAACATAAACAAGAATATTTTTAAAACTTAACACTTAAGAGTTCATTACATTTGCACTAGGCCAACAATTATGAAATATTGGTCAAGAAAATTACAGCTCATCTGGCTGGTCTCAACTCATAAAAACCTTAGAGCTATTACGAGGAAATCTGCAGATGCTGGAAATTCAAACTACCCACACAAAATGCTGGTGGAACACAGCAGGCCAGGCAGCATCCATAAGGAGAAGCACTGTCAACCTTTCAGGCCGAGACCCCTCGCCAGGAACTCGAAACATCGACAGTGCTTCTCTTTATGGATGCTACCTGGCCTGCTGTGTTCCACCAGCGTTTTGTGTGTGTTCTTAGAGCTATTATCTTTTTTTCTGTAATTTATTTTTTATTGAAGTTCATCATCAAACATTTCCATAAGATGTACTTCAGATATTGTCTTACAGCTATTTTCGTATTCCTTTTTACCCAAATAATAATATTCCCACTTTTTCTGCAAACATTAACACCTCCTCAACTACAATGTTGCAGCAATAACTACATTTTCTCACTTTATTGGTCATGCTGCTGTTCCAAATCATGATCTAAAAATACATCCTCAGTACTCAATTCTTTCCACCACTGCCCAGCATCAAACTTCAGTGGAATTCAATCTGCAGCCTCCTTTTGTACCACCCCTTTACATCACAGATAGGAGGCATTCAACACTCCTTCAGGCTGAAGCTCTTTCTCACCAATTTGCTCTTAACCACTTTCTCATCTTTGCATTGGTGGAATACCCACCTAACCAAGTGTTGGCCCATGCCATCTGCCAATTCAGCAGCTATCACTGATATCTGCTTCTTGCACTCAAAAACATGCTCACAGGGGGACGTCACATGATGACGTAGGATCGAGACACTGGAACCCAGCCCTCCCGTAAAAAAATCAATAAATTAACGTTTAAGTGAAGAAATGTTAGTCAATACTTTCTTAAGGTTACTTATAAACTACGCCAGATTGTTTTAAGCTATGCCTCATAAACAGAGGATGAAGAAAACTACTACCGTGAAGACAGCTCGAGTTGGAACAGAATCAAGGCCTACTTAACCGAAGAACCGCGGACTCAGGTACAATACATCACCGGCGAAACAGAACAGGAAACTGCGGCAGCATCGGCTATTTCTAAAGGAAAAGGTCAACGAGAATTATGCAAACGTAAAGGAACGAGCATGCGCAAACGAGAGCAACCAGAACTACAAATCTCAGCTGCGACTGAAACTGAAAGTGAATCTGAGAGAGAGTCAGATTCTCTGGAAAAATCAGACGAAGATGGAGATGAAAGTTCCTCTGAAAATATAAAAAAGACTTTGAGGCAAATAATGCATAAATTAGAAAAATTAAATGCATTAAAAGTAATTAAAAGTAACCAAAAAGTAATTAAAGAAAAAATGATAAATATGGAGACTATGTTTGATAAAATGACAAAGAAACAGGAAAAAATGGAAAAGAAAATTACAGATTTGGAAATTAAAATGGAAGATATGGGTGGAAGAATGAAGAAAATGGAAGATGATAATAATGCCTGGACATCAGAAAGAAAACAACTCGTGGAAAAAATTGATAAGCTTGAAAATTTTAGTAGACGCAATAATATTAAAATTGTTGGACTTAAAGAAGACACCGAAGGAAAAGACCCAATAAATTTTTTTCAAAAATGGATCCCTGAAAAATTGGAAATGGGAAAAAAAACTTCAATTGAGATTGAAAGGGTGCACAGAGCCTTAAGGCCAAGATTTCAAGATGATCAAAATCCACGATCAATTTTGATAAGATGTTTAAGATACCAGGATAAAGAAAAGATTCTGAGGGCGGCTGCCCAAGGTGCCAAAAGAAGAAAGGGTCCATTGATGATAGCAGAGAAACCAGTTCTTTTTTATCCTGATATAAGTTATAACCTTTTGAAGAGAAAGAAAGAATTTAATTCAGCTAAAAAGGTTATAAATTTTTAATGCGTCACCCAGCAACACTGATAATTTTTTTGGAGGAGGGAAAAAGATTTTTTTCCGATTATCGAGATGCGGAGGTGTTCGCACAAAAACTTCCATCTATTCGCTAATTAAACGTAGAGACTTCTAAAAGTAATGGTAAAAGACGAAGACAGAGATAGCGAATGGAACTGATGGACATTTAAGGATGATACAAGGGAGAAAAGTAAAATTTTAGAAATATTAATTGAGAATAATTTTTTTTTTCTTATATATATACTTTTTTTTGTTGCGGGGGGGCTGGGGAGCTTTGCATTGGTTACTACGGGATTCACGCGTGTAATCATGGCGATTGCCATGACCCGTACAATAGAGGGGGGTAATGTGTTTTTTTTCTTTCACAACATTAGTAGGGGGGTATTTTGTTTTTTTTCTTTATACTCTATTTTTCTTCTATTCTTTTGCCGGGATGATTGGTGGGGACACACATAGCAACATGGAGACTTCTAAAAAGATTTCCCAGGATACCACGAAAGTTGAAAGATTAGGCATTATTATAGATTGGAGTAACATAATTAAAAACAATGACTAATTTATTGAATTTTTCAAGTTTTAATGGTAATGGGCTTAATGGACCGGTAAAAAGAAAAAGAATTTTAACATATATTAAAAAAATGAAAATAGATATAGCTTTCTTACAAGAAACTCATTTAATGGACATAGAACATCAGAAAGGGATAAAACCGAAACTCAAACTAAATAAATATCAGAAAGAATTCATAAAAATTGCACTGGCAGTAGCCAAAAAGCTATTGCAGTTACTTGGAAATCGGATACATATTTAAGTATAGATTGTTGGAAGAAAGAAATTTATGGCTAATTCCATTAGAAAAAATTATTTATAATTTAAGAGATAAATATGAAGCATTTCTGAAAATTTGGTGCCCTTATTTACAAAAGACAGGACTAAATATATAGGTGTTCTGAAGATGAAACAATTGGTTACTTGGGGAAAGAAATAAATATATATACTAAAGTTATTACGAACTCCATGGAGCATGTGGAGATCTTCCAACAACCAGGCACTCTTACTTTTTTTCTTTCTTTCTTTCTTTCTTTCTCTTTTTTTATATATAGGGAAGTTAGGGGGGAGGGGTTAAGGGGAGAGGGGAAGGGTTATATACATTTTTTTCATACTTTACTCTGTAATCACTTAAAAACACAATAAAAAAAGTTTTCAAAAAAAAACATGCTCACTGGTAAACAAGGTACTTTCCATCAATATTATTATAGATGATCATGACACAATCTTGAAAAAAATCAACCAACTGCTTATGCTATTTACTCTGAAATAAGGCTATATATAAATTGGAACAAACACTGCAATAAATGCAGCCAACATTAGTTATTTAGCACAAATACATTGTCCTCTTCCTACTCAAGGCATTCACAAAGTGGCAATTCCAGACCAAACTTGAATTACTGAAGGATGCTTGACAGCTGTGCCAGAGCTTGAATGCTATCACTCCTTACAAAGTGAAATCAAGCAGCACAGGTGAGAACAAGGCTTCGCTCCCAGATGAGCTCAATGTCTTCCATGCTCGCTTTGAACTTCATGAACTCCCACAGCCCCCGATGACTCTATGACTTCAGTCTCCGAAGCTGACACAAGAGTAGCCTTCAGGACGGTGAACTCATTGAAAGCCTCCGGGCCAGATGGGGTACCTGGCTGAGTACTAAAGACCTATGCTGATCAAATGGCTGGAGTGCTCACCAATAACTTCAACCACTTGCTTGAGCAATCTGAGGTACCCACCTGGTTCAAGCAGGCTTCACTTATAGTGGTGCCCAAGAAAAACGTGATAACCTGTCACAATGACCATCGTCCAGTAGCATTTACATCCACTATGATGAATTACTTTGAGAAGTTGACGATGAAATATCAAATCCTGCCTGAGAAGATACTTGGACCTTCTGATCCAAGGTACTTAGATCTGCTCTAATTCACCTACTGTCACAACGGATCCACGGTTGCTGTCATTTCATTGGCTTTTCACTCAACCCTGGGATATCTAGACAGTAAAGATGCATAAATCAGGATGTTCTTTATCAACTGCACCCCAGCATTCACTACTATCACCTCCTCAAAACTAATCAATAAGTTTCAATACCTAGGCCTTAATACCTCCTTGTTCAATTGGATTTTCCTCACTTGCAGACCCCAGTCAGTTCAGATTGGTAACAACATCTCTTCCCAAATCTCCATCAACATCAGTGCACCACAAAACTGCGTGCTTAGCCGCCTGCTCTACTCACTTTATGCTTATGACTGAGGCTAAGCACAGCTCCAAAGCCATACTTAAGTTTGCTGACAACACCACTCTTGTTGGTTGAATCAAGGATGGTGACAAACCAGCTTAAAGGAGGGAGACTGAAAATCTGGCTGAGAGATGCAATAACAACAACCTCTTATTCAAGATCAGGTAGAACATACAAGGTAAATGGTAGGGCACTGAGGAGTGCAGTGGAACAGAGGGATCTAGGAATACAGATACAAAATTCCCTAAAAATGGCGTCACAGGGTAGTAAAGACAGTTTTTAGTACATTGGCCTTTATAAATCAACGTATTGAGTATAAGAGTTGGAATGTTATGGTGAGGTTGTATAAGGCATCGGTGAGGCCAAATTTAGAGTATTGTGTGCAGTTTTGGTCACCGAATTACAGGAAGCATATTAATAAGGTTGAAAGAGTACAGAGAAGGTTTACAAGAATGTTGCCAGGACTTGAGAAACTGAGCTACAGAGAAAGGTTGAATAGGTTAGGACTTTATTCCCTGCAACATAGAAGAATGAGGGGAGACTTGATAGAGGTATATAAAATTATGATGGGTATAGATAGGGTGAATGCAAGCAGGCTTTTTCCACTGAGGCTAGGGGAGAAAAAAACCAGAGGACATGGGTTAAGAGTGAAGGGGGAAAAGTTTAAAGGGAACATTAAGAGGCACTTCTTCACACAGAGAATGGTGGGAGTGTGGAATGAGCTGCCTGATGTTGTGGTAAATGCAAGCTTATTTTTAACATTTAAGAAAAGCTTGGACAGGTACATGGATGAGAGGTGTATGGAGGGATATGGGCCAGCTGCAGGTCAATGGGACTAGGCAGAAAAATGGTTCGACGCAGCCAAGAAGGGCCAAAAGGCCTGTTTCTGTGCTGTAATGTTCTATGGTTCTATGGTCAGTACGACCAAGAAACTGAATATTGAGGTCAGGAGAAGGAATCGTATGCCAGTCCTCATCAGAGGATCAGTGAAGCAGTAAGTCAGCATCTTTAAATTCATCATTTCAGAGGACCTATCCTGGGCCTAGCACGTAAATGAAATTCAAAAAAGCACAGCAGTGCGACTATTTCCTTAGAACTTTGTGAAGATTGGCATGACATCTTAAACTTGGCATGATAAACTTCTCTTGACATGTGGTGGAGAGTATATTGACTGGTTGCATCATGGCTGGGTATGGAAATACCAATGCTCTTGACAAAATCCTACAAATAGTAGTGAATACAACTTAGTCCATCATGGGTAAAGCCCTCCTCACCATTGAGGGCATCTACACTGAGCGCTTTTTCAGGAAAACAGCATCTATTAAAGAACCTCACCACCTAGGCCATGCTCTCTTCTCACTACACGTTGTTTTTATTGTCTTTTGCACGAAGATTGTTTGTCTGTCCTGTTGGGTGCTGTCTTTCATTGATTCTGTTACTGAGTATGCCTGCAAGAAAATTAATCTCAGGTTTGTATTTGGTGACGTATATAGTTTGATAATAAATTTGCATTCAACTTTGAACCCTACAGTAATGCAACATTTTCACTGCTTTTACAATGAATGACATTTTTAATAAAGTTGTGAAACCAATCCATATTAATTCATTATGCCTTCCATAAAAGTAAACTGTTACTTAGTCAGAAATCTTCATTTCTACCTAGCAATCGTGGTGTTAGCAGACAATCCAAACTTAGTTACATATTTAACCCAGAGAGAAGCTTTCAATCACAAACAAAAACTAATACTTGCACCTCTGACTTTTTTTTGCTACCTCAACTCTTGCAACCAAGAACCCAGACACTTAATTATTTTTAGATGTGACCTTTCCAATGCACACATAACCACCCTATGCCCCACCCCAAGCAAACTTCAGATCATTCTAAACACTGTCACCTGTGTCCCAACATGAATAACGTTCAATTAACCAATCACTCCTGGGATTGCCAAGCAGATGAGTAAGCATTGGCACAATGTCCAATTATTCATCCTGGTCATCAGATCTCACTCCTCCCTATTACTGACCTCCAATGTTATCTTGTCCAAACTTGAAAGATGCTAAAATGCCTGCATGTTTTCAATTCACGTTTTAAACATCTAGCTTTCACTTATCCCATTGATAATCATGCGAAGGCCATGCCATACCTCCAGAGCCCCAGTAAATTTTATTTCAATATTATCTTTAATGCCAGCATTTGATCAAGTATTTTGTCAACTGGCTTTGCCATTCATTGTCGTTCTGTCAATTTTGTTTTAAAGCATTCCAGTGAAATACCTTGAGGCTATATTCTTTGACATACCTGTAGCTATTGTTTGCTTCCACAGGTTACCTTGCAATTATACTTCAGCCAACACAATTGCAAGTCACAAAACAGTAAATCACAAAAAGATAAAACATGCATTTTATTACTTCACTATGATGACAACAACTTTGACCGCTGCTTCAAAAGGAAATAATAAATCAAATCCACATAATTATTCACCACATAATGTCAAAGACATTCTCCTCACCCAAGCTGTCTGCAGCAAATCCAACGGTTTTATAACCCTTATTCTCTGGAGAAATAGTGACAGAAAATAGAGGAAACAATAAAACTGGAAATTCTCAAGAAATCTCTGATGATTTTCTTTGTTCCATCCTTGCCAGAATTTACAGCTTAACAAGAAATATGTATCCTAGCCCCCAGTATTTTCTGGCAATATCATTATGGTAAGTGGGATTGGATTGAAACAGATCTGGCAGCAGCTAAACATCATATCCTTGACTCAACTATCCTCAACTATTCAGAAGAGAAAGCCAACCCTTGTACAATGTTGATTTATGTGTCAGGAGTAGTAATGCATGGTAGCACAGCAGTAGTGTAACTCTTTACAGCACCAGCTCTTACCAAACTGGGTTCAATTCCCACCACCATTTGAAAGGAATTTGTACACTCTCCCCATGACCATGTGGGTTCGCCCACCCCCACCCCAGAGTGTTACCGGTTTCCTCCCATATTACAAAGACATACAGCTAGGGTTAGCTACGTTGGTGCCAAGAAGCATGGTGACACAAGCAAGCTGGCCCCAGCACAATCTTCGGACTTATTGGTTGTTGACGCAGACAATGCATTTCACTGTATGTTTTGATGTTTTCAATATCCGTATGACAAATTACTAAAGCATTACATGAAAAACAGTTGTCAATAAGAATCTACATTATGCAATCAAACAAGTACTGCTAAACATCGAACGCAGTATTAGTTAAACAGGGGTGTGATCTTACAACACAGCCAACCAATTCATACGATCCTATTCAGTCACAAACTGTGGTACAGGTTTCCCCCACTATCCAAAGATAGAGTGTTCCTATGAAACCATTTGTAAACTGAAATATCATAAAGCAAAGAAGCAATTACCATTAATTTACATGGGAAAAATTTCTGAGTGTTCCCAGACCCAAAGAATAACCTACCAAATCATACCAAATAACACATCAAACCTAAAATAACATGAACATATAGTAAAAGCAGGAATTATATGATAAATACACAGCCTATATGAAGTAGAAATATTGTAGGTACAGTGTAGTTTCACTTACCAGAATCGGGAAGACAGCAAGCCAAAACAGATCTGTGGCTGTGGGGTTGGGGGGGGGGGGGGGAGAAGAGAAAAAAAAAAATCGGCATGCACACACAAGCACACGTACACGCATGTGCACACACCTGCCCGCACAAGACTTCACCGGTCATGGTAGTATTTCTCGCGGTAAACACACATTTAAAGCAGATGTCTTTTTTCATATCAGCGAAAATCCTCTTTCAGTCAGCAAAGACAGGTACTAATGTAGGGCTTTTGAAACAGCGAGGTATCATAAAGCAAACATTGGAAAAACAGGGGCCACCTATAATTATATAATGTGGTAGCTGATAGCAGCCATGTAAATAGGGAGATCATTACTAAAAGTTTAAGTGTTTTACATCAATTTTAGTCAGATGTGTGAAACAGGTGTTCCACTCTCATCCCAATATCCATATTATTACGCAGATCAATTTTTATTCAATATACAATCTAAGGAACAATTAACCATGTTGGAATTAGTAAAGGTTATGAATCCCAAAATGATTCCAATTGTGACGCTGTAGTGGAAGTCTTCAGAATGACTTGCCAATTTCGTTAAACTTCCAGTATGCAACACTGAAATTTAACCAAGAGAAAGAGAAGAATAATTCAGGTACAACCCACCCAGAAAATGCAATCTAGATCCTGACCACTATCAAAACTTCACTTTGCCATACATCAGCACCATTGCTGATCTCACCTTTGCCTCTTCACCTTGACTCTCTTAAAGCAAAAAAAAATGTACATCATTGATTCCCCCAATGAATCTATTCAAGTTGCTTAGTGACCATAACATTTTACAAAAGAATTCCTGATATTTATGGCTCTCACAAAAAAAATCTATTTTAAATGCAAGATTCAAGATTCCATTGCTCAAAACTGTCCCTATAGGCCTCTCCAAGTACATATTTCACTCAAGAAGAGGATATATCCTCTTAGGATTTACACTGGTGAGCCTACACAATATTTCATGCATCACCACAATTTTTCCTCATCTCAATTCCTTCATGTCATGAATCATCCTAGAGAACCTTTTCTGTACTGTGCCTCCAAAGCATACATTCATCCGTAAATAAGGAGACCAAATTCTAAGGCTGATCTCAATACTCCACACAGTAATGGGGAAATCTACTATTGATACAAAGCCCAATCCCTCTGCAACACTCTAGTCAGTTAGCAAATTAAAATGACCAGCAAAAAAAAAAAAGGCTTTGTTTGGCCCCTATGGCCTGTATACATACATATACTCCAAGATAGCAGTAATCCAGTTTATATTTAACTCTCTCCAACGTAGATGAGCAATTTTATTATGACTGAATGTAGCACACTTACACTTCTTCCACTTATAAATTGCTGATTAATAGAGATGGTAAAACAGATCAGGGTAGGTTGCAGCCTTCCAAAATTAATATTGAGCTCTAACTTCAAGTCAGTGGCTTTATGACCATTTCTGCTGCAGGTTGTCCATCTACAATTTGGCTTAAGAGTTTTCTCTCTTTTATCACAGTCTGTACTCATCCTACATTTTCAAGACTTTACTCTATGTCTACATTATCACTCTCCAACTAAGGTCATCGACCATAATATACCTGCATGGCAACCATGCTGCTACAGATATTTCATGTGCCCTGTCTCCAAGTTTCTTTTAAACTTAACGTGAACTTACTTTGTCTGTTGGACAAAGTATCTTTGACCTGAAATTGTTAGCCATTTTGCTTTCCAGAATGCTTTCTGACCTGAAAAGTTTCTCCAGTATCTTGTTAAAGTTGGAACATTCTCTGCTTATATCCACCTTTCCCAAAATATACTGAGCCGACAGTATCCAGCAAAACATATGAATTGTAAATACATGTTGTTTTACATAACCTTCATAAACATCAGAAAAAATCCTCATTATTCATATAAATTAATAAAGTCAGCAAGCTTGAAATGCTATGCTTTTGAACACCCACCCAGCATTTTTTTCTTATTCCAAACTGAATAAACTATCACAACTAAAGAACAGCTCCAAACTATTTCTGGAATCCAGACTACTTACAAGGACAAAAACATAACAGCATACATACAAAGTTCTTTACCAAAGCACAAGACAAAAGATTTTGGGTGCAAGTCATAAATTTGATGCCAAACTTTATCAATTCACGAAGCAGAAAGCAGCTTCAGTTTAAAATGGTCAACAGTCCAAAGTTTAATTTTTACCCTTCAACTTCCTCACTGTGCTACTGGCATTACAGTACTCAATTTAGAACAGCTACACCCAGGCCATAACAAACCTTGCAACTGAACTGCAATGTATTTTCCTAGAGTAATTTAACAACTTAAGATAGCAATAAGTAAGGAGTCACACGCGCACACACACACACACACACACACACACACACACACACACAATTAGTTCTATCCTACTTAAAATCATTACGAGGAAATATGTTATCCAGCACAAAGCCATTGGACCAAACAGACTCATCTAGGTTGTACCTTGAACCTCTTTTTTTATTTATAGATACACCACTGAGATTGAGGTATCTATATGCTTCTGCTCAGAATCTCCCCCCCCCCCCCCCCACCACTTGTCATTTTGCATCTCTCAGTATACTCTCTTCCAAAATGTAACAGCTATTTCTCTGCCTTGAAGTTTTACCTGGACAATTTAGCAATTTGTCCCAAAGCTGCTTAGCCTTCTTTTCACACTATTTCAGAAAAAAAGGTATTCTTCATCCAACCCTCATCCATGGAAATAAAAGATCTTATCATAATATATATATTTAGGCCTTCATGTTCTAGCCTCTAGCACAGTTTTTTTGTTTGGTTATCACTTCCTGTATACAAGTTGTATTTATATAATTTCCTGGGTTAATTTGGATTTTGTTTTCAAGCACACAGTGGAAAGACATCTATCTCCATCCCCTCTTTATTTGCCCTTGAAGCAGCAATATCTTTTCACAAGTAAGATTTCATAAAAAACCCTGAAGAAGCTTCTGCCCCGGGTGATTTTTGAGGAAGTGTTTAACTCACTGCATAGTTTTGTATATACGCACTACAAGCGTAGTGCGTACTACCCATCCAAAACCATTAGCCATGATGTTTCCTTTTAAGCAACTTCCTCCACATGCAAAACACAAAACTAGGAGAACAAAATAGGAACAAGAGAAACAAAAATGCCCTCAAACCGCTCCATTATTCCAGCTGATCCCAAAAACCAAACTACTTCTTCACTTCCTTTCATCTATTCCTCAAATCCCTGTGTGCTAAGTGCACTTATCTGGGCCTTCAAAATTCCTGAGACATCCACAGGTTGATTTTCTCCATCACTCAGTTATCTATTATTAATTTTGTGCAGGTCTCCATTTCTCCCACAATTTTCCTGAAAGCCATTACAGTTACTACTTTTCAATCCACTGGATGCAGGAAGTGTTGGAAAATCATGAACAATACATCTGAGGTCATGATCCTTATCTTTAAACTCTGATCACAATCAGATTGCAGGGACCAATCATTTACAATGTTGTTAATTTATCCAGTTTTTGCTCCTACTGCAAACTTTAATCCTCATTGTTTTCTGTCACGATATGGAGAGTAAAAATGAAAATACTTGATATTTAGGGTATTCCTCTGTTCTGCATTCTCATTCCTTCTAAATAGAAAAGGACGCAAGTTTACAATTCCTACTATAACAAATGATACTTTCTTTTCTTGCTACTTACATTCATCCTGTTATTCTACCTAATTTTTGATAACCCTTTGATGTATACTGAAACTCCTACAAGTCCCAGGCATCTGGCAATGCTACAAGCCTCTTAAATCCAAATCTATGCTTAATCTCCAGGATAAATTATTTTTCTCAAGGAAATATAATCATCTGTAAGTATACTTTATACTAAAGATACATCTGTCTTTGCACATCTTTCCTAATTATGAACCAATTTCCAAATTTACCCAAACCAACAATTGTATAAACATGTAATTAACATTTCATTGGAACAGCTGTATGCTTTTTAGAACTACTTCTGGTCAATTACTGATTTACACATTTGCTGACTTTAGCAAAGGAAGAATTAGAATTTGCATACAAAAGGATGGATGGATTAAATGCAAGGACGACTTGCAATTGCTGTCTTGTGATTCTCTACTGAACTGTGTGAGCAAAGGTAACAGTTAAACTCAATTGTGATACTCCAAGTTCTCTGAACTGCTTTCAACATCTAGGTCAAGATATCCAACAACAGATATCAAAATATTTTCATAACAGCCTTTAAGTAGGAAGGGGAAAAGCAACAACGGTGGCGTAGTATGGTTACTGTGCCGACTTCAAATTCCATCATCATCTGATACAATGGACACACGTCTTTGGCACTTACTGCCTATAAAACATAATGCAGTCAGGCTTAAAAAGTTTCAAGAGAAAATAACTCTTCAAATGTTTGCTGAAAGTATCTTCAACAGGTCAAGAGTTTGCAAGCTATATTTGACAGATTCCATCCATACTGAAGTAACCTGAAGGGCATTTCTAGTTGCTAACTCACTGCAATACAGGGTACATCTATTGTCTATTTATAAAAATCCGATCTTTTACATTGTTTTTCTGAGCTGACTATATATCCACTCATTGACAAAATTCTTTAAAGAATTTTTTTAAAACTTTGGACACGTTTCAACTTAACACAACGGAACTTCCTAAACCCGTACACTATAGAATTCAAAGGCAGTGAAAAAGTGATCAGTTTCCAGAGCTGAAGTTTGAAACACGTAACATTTAGAATGTTGTAATCCAAAGTGCATGATCCATTTCAGCAAATGGTTTGAGGATTCACATATGAATTCTTAAAAAGAAAACAACGCGGTGTTGAAATGGCATGTAAAGTAAAAGTTTTATTTTCAGAATATTAGATTCCTCGCGACAGCGAAAGGTAGCTCGTTAGGCGAGTATTATATGATTATTGCCAATTTTACTTCTAATTCAACATTGTACTATTGAAAAGTTCACTATTAACTCCGATAGTAAACATAAAATCATTTATTTGTTTCAAATTTCACAGATCTGGAAGATTCGGAGAAAAGAGCAACTCCTTGCAATGTTTTGCTCCGTGAAATCGTGAAGGTTGGACAGAAACCTTCAGGTTCAGGTTTCCGGAGGCGGGCTGATGGGAGGAAACACAAACACTCACCCAAATGCACCAGCCGTCTGATACCAGGTACCAGGCCATCTCCAGGACAAAACCGTGGCCTTCAGCCCACTCCGGTCTGCCCAATGATCCCAGATCGGCTTCACCTAGATCGGCGGGGGTGCCGTGCTGCGCAGCTTGCCCTCCGGTATCACCCTCTTCCGCCACAGGCTGGTCGACACTCATGGCATCAGTAGGGGCGGCAGGACCGAGGTTGGGGGGCTGGTGACGGGGGACAGAGATCGGGACGGGCACCGGCGGCAGACTGAGGTGGGAGTAGGCGCTGAACAGGCTAGCGGACAGCAGCACGGCGCTAAGAGCAGTGTACGTCCTCAGACTGGGCCAAGGGAAGCGCTCGAGGAAAAGCAACGGCATGTTCGGGCCGAAACTGGTGTCCGGCAACGGAGAACAGTCCACGCCGCCGTTACGATGGCGTACTGCCCCACTGTCTCTTCCGCTCCCGGTTTCTAGCCGCGGCGGTGATTCAGCGACGTCGCCATCAGCCAGAGGACCAGGCGGCGGATGTGTTGGAAACGCCCGGAAGTGAAACGTCGGAGCTGTCTTTATAATTCAGAGACCGTGCCGAAGGGGCGAGGTCACGTTGTCATGGACAACGGTCTCCGTTGTCAGTCTATCAGGCTGCAAGTTAGTCTTGTACTTAGAAGTATTAGTGATTAGTATTAGTACTTAGTGATTACATACGATAACCTAGTGTAAGCAAGAGGAACTCAGCGGTCAGGAAGCATCCATGGAGGGAAATAAACAATGGACTCTTCGGGCCGAGACCCTTCATCAGCACTGAACTTTTTTTAAAAAAAGTTATCGTTGCATCGTCTTGCAGAGCACTCCTGTGAATGAGTATCCTGTGTGCAATTTATTTGTGTGGGCAAGCAGTGTTGCTTGGGTTTCTAGCAACTGCAGATTTTCTCTGGTTCCCGACGAACAAGGAAGCTTTGTGATGGACCTGACTTATAACGCAGGATATTCATATAGGACCTAAGACATGGGAAATAAACATTTGATCCAAGAGTTTGAACCAATAATATTTCCCCTGTCGTTGCTGCCTGACATGCTGAGTCCTTTGCACCGGATCCCTGCAATGGAAATCTCTGCTGTCTCCACTGCGTTGTCACTTTCACCCCTCCCTTTCCTCCCTCACCTAAAGCAACAATTTAATCATCTCTTCTCTCCCTCTTTGATAAATATCTAGCCTCCCTTTAAATCAATCTATACAATTAATTTCAACCACTGCCTTCAATCTGACCATTAGAAAGTTCTTGACAAGAATTTTGGACCCAATAAAGCTTGCAAAATTCCTATTCACATAGTATTTTGAAATAACTATCGAGTTTAGATTTGAAAGTCTCTAAGGTCCTAGTCTCAGCTACACAGCTAGGTCGTATGTTCCATGTGTCCACAACTCACCGTGTAAAGAATTGCTTCCTGATGTTAGTCTAAAATCTCCGTCTAACCAGCCTCCACCCTGTGTCCTCATTGATGGATTAATTTTGAAGTAGCAGCTGGCAACCACCTTACTTATGTCCTTAATGATTTTGAACACTTCTGTCATGTCCCTTCTCATTCTACATCTACTTTGACTTTTTACAGTACATTTAATTTTTACAGTCTTTCTTCAAAGTTCATACCCTGCAGACCTGGAATGAGTCTAGTCACCCTTCTCTGGACTCTCTCCAGTGCCTTCACACAATGTGGAGACCAAAATGGCACACAGTATTCGAGGTGTGGCCTCACAAGTGTATTATACAGCTTAAGGAGAATGTCTCTAGACTTGAACTCCACTGTGTGCATTATATAGCCCAACATTCTATTAGCCTTCCTAACCACTTCTTTGCATTGTCTAGATGTTGATAGTGATGAGACTTCCAGGATGCCTAAATCCTTCTTGTACAGTGCACTTTTTAAATCAAGACCCCCCCCATTGTATATTTATATTTAGTATTTCTACTTCATATATGCAATATTTTACTTTTACTTACATTAAATTTCATCTGCCATTTATCTGCTAACATCTGGATTTTGTTTAACACTATGTCAGATAGAGTGGTCAGCAGCACTGGGACTCCACAGGGGACTGTCCTGTCTCCCTTTCTCTTCACCATCTGCACTTCAGACTTCAACTACAATACAGAGTCTTGTCATCTTCAGAAGTTTTCTGATGACTCTGCCATAGTTGGATGTATCAGCAAGGGAGATGAGGCTGAGTACAGGGCTACGGTGGCAAACTTTGTCACATGGTGCAAGCAGAATCATCTGCAGCTTAATGTGAAAAAGACTAAGGAGCTGGTGGTGGACCTGAGGAGGGCTAAGGCACCGGTGACCCCTGTTTCCATCTAAGGGGTCTGGGTGGACATAGTGAAGGATTACAAATACCTGGGGATACGAATGGACAATAAACTGGACTGGTCAAAGAACACTGAGGCTGTCTACAAGGAGGGTCAGAGCTGTCTCTATTTCCTGAGGAGACTGAGGTCCTTTAACATCTGCCAGATGATGCTGAGGATGTTCTATGAGTCTGTGGTGGCCAGTGTTATCATGTTTGCTGTTGTGTGCTGGGGCAGCAGGCTGAGGGTAGCAGACACCAAGAGAATCAACAAACTCATTTGTAAGGCCAGTGATGTTGTAGGGGTGGAACTGGACTCTCTGACAGTGGTGTCTGAAAAGAGGATGCTGTCCTAGTTGCACGCCATCTTGGACAATGACTCCCATCCACTCCATAGTGTACTGGTTAGGCACAGGAGTACATTCAGCCAGAGACTCATTCCACCGAGATGTAACACGGAGCATCATAGGAAGTCATTCCTACCTGTGGCCATCAAACTTTACAACTCCTCCCTTGAACTGTCAGACACCCTGAGCCAATAGGCTGGTCCTGGACTTATTTCCACTTGGCATGATTAACATATTATTAAATTATTTATGGTTTTATATTGCTATATTTCTTCACTATTCTTGGTTGGTGCAGCTGTAACGAAACCCAATTTCCCTCGGGATCAATGAAGTATGTCTGTCATAGTTCAGTTCTAACTGTATTGATTCTGCTACCTGAATGTTATCAGCGAGTCGCACTAATTTTGTGTCATAGGCAAACCTTACTAGTTTACTTGTTATGTGCTTATCCAAATCATTAATGTAAATTAAAAACAGCAGCGGCCCCAAAACTGATCCTTGCAGAACCCCACTGTCAACATCTTCTAAGTGTGAAAATAATCCTCTCACCATAACTTGTCATTTTCTGTTTTTGAGCCAATTTTGCATCCATTTGCAAAAGATATCAATAAATTAGAGCGAGTGCAGAGAAGATTTACTAGGATGTTACCTGGGTTTCAGCACTTAAGTTACAGAGAAAGGTTGAACAAGTTAGGTCTCTATTCATTGGAGCGTAGAAGGTTGAGGGGGGATTTGATCGAGGTATTTAAAATTTTGAAAGGGATAGATAGAATTGACGTGAATAGGCTGTTTCCATTGAGAGTAGGGGAGATTCAAACGAGAGGACATGATTTGAGAGTTAGGGGGCAGAAGTTTAAGGGAAACAAGGGGGTATTTCTTTACTCAGAGAGTGATAGCTGTGTGGAATGAGCTTCCTATAGAAGTAGTAGAGGCCAGTTCAGTTGTGTCATTTAAGGTAAAATTGGATAGGTATATAGACAGGAAAGGAGTGGAGGGTTATGGGCTGAGTGCAGGTAGGTGGGACTAGGTGAGATTAAGAGTTCGGCACAGACTAGGAGGGCCGAGATGGCCTGTTTCCGTGCTGTGATTGTTATATGGTTACCCTGAATCCATACCTCCTGGAATTTGATTATTAACCTCTTGTGAGGTACCTTGTTGAAAACCTTCTGAAAATCTAAGTAAATGATATCAATGATGTCATCATAAATTGTAGTTGCCTAAAAAGTTATTCATAAATCCAGCATATTAGTAAAACATGATTTCCCCTTCCTGAACGCATGCTGGCTTTCTGCTAACATGCCTGTTCTTATCAGCTGCTTTTCCATCTCGTTCTGTATTAATACTTCCATTATTTTCCCTACAATATACGTTAAGCTTACTGATCCATAGTTATCAGGGTCAGAGTGGTCGCCCTTCTTACATACTGGGACAATGTTAGCCCTTTTCCCGTCCTTTGAGATTTCTCCGGTTTTCATTGACTTTTGAAAAATACATATTAGGGTTTGTATATACAATCACAGACCTCTTTAGGTACCTTTGGATACATGTTGTCTGGCCCTGAAGATTTATTAACTTTCAGCCTTTTCAGTTGAAACAGGACTTCACTTTCTAAGATCTCTAAGTCACTTTAAAACAACATCAGTTTTTCTCTACACTTAGTGGTATATTGCTAACATCTTCACAGGTGAATACTTTAGCAATATATGAGTTAAGGGTGTCTGCTATTTCCTTCTGTGCATAATTTATCATTCCACTATTATTCTTATACATTTAACTTCCTTGACTTTTCTTTTACTACTGAAGTATTGAAACAATCTCTTGGAGTCAATCTTAGCATTATCAGCAATATCCTTCTGAACTTGCCTTTTGGCAATTTGAATTTCCCTCTTGAAATTCTCATATTCTCTCATATTCACATGCTCTATGGTTGATGTAATTACTATTTTTTCTGTATTCCTTATATAGCTGTCTTTATTCAATAACTTTATGTATATTTTTATTCATCCATGTTTTATTGCTTGTCCTGAACCTTGTGTATGAACATTTCCTGCACTACCTGTATTATCTCTTTAAAATGCCCCCATTGTTCCTCAACTGACTCAACATCAAGCAGATCATTCCAGTTTACCTTATGAAGTCTCTGCTGCATCTGCACAAACTTTGCCTTTCTGAAATTCAATTTAATGGCTTTGGTTTTTACTGATATACGTTCCCAAAAGTACTTTGGGAAAAGTTTGTGTCTAACAATGATCACCTGTTCCTAAACGCTCAACAACTTCCAAACTCAAAACTCTATTCTGATTGTTACACAATATCAAATCTCAAAAGGCCTCTCCTCTTGTTGTACATTTATATACTGGGTCAAAAAACAATCATTCAATAACTTAATGAATTCACTGAAGTTGTTGGAAGTACCTACAAGTTTTGAACAAGGAAGTAAAGGGGGAGGGGAAAGAAATGTAATGGGTACATTATTTCATTAAAAATATCCATGCTTTGCAATTTAATTGTAGCTTATGGGTCTTTAAGTTCATGCTTTACACAGTAGTTTTGGGTGTATTCATTAAGATAAACAAATTTAGTCAATGTTGAGCTTGCAAAACCTGATATTCAAACTTGACTATAGTTATAATGCTTAAAGAAATAGCATCTAACAATGCTAGATAACATTGTCCACTACAAATGACTGGTATAAGTGCAGTCTATAATCCACAGCCATAGCAGCATCCATCTTTACAAAACTGAATGTAAAGCATCCATAAAAGACCAGTTCAATTACACCCATAAGTTACAGCAGCCTTAACAGTTTAAAAATGGTCTACTTTTTCAGCAACAACTGAGACTGTGCTTTAGGCAGACAAACTAGTGCAATTGTATGGAGACAACAAAGTACACAAAATCATACTCCAAATAAGGAATGATATTCATTACCCAGTTCACAAATCACTCTAGAAAGCTGAATCTTAACTAAGACATTCTAAGCCATAATACTACACTAATACTATAATGCTGTAATTCCAAACAAACACATCTCCAAACTCCTAGACCTGGGACTCCACACCTCCCTTTGCAGCTGGATCTTTAACTTCATGACCACAAACCACAATCAAAAGGCAGCAATACCTCCACACCAATTATCCTCCATATTTTTGCTCCGCAGGGTTGCAACCTCAGCCTCCTCACTCTACCCCCTATACGTTCACGGCTGTGTGGCCAGATTCTGCTCTATCTCCATCTATGTTTACAGTTGATACTACATTAGTGGACCATACCTCAAGTAACAATGAGATTGACAGCCTGGTGGCATAGTTTCATGACATTTCCCTCAGCATCAGCAAAATAAAAGAGCTTGGTATTTTGTCCATAACAACAGACTTGTCTGCAGGACAGTGGGGCAGCGCACATATTCCTGTTTATACTATCGGTGCCTAGGCCAAGATGGTTGAAAGCTTCAAGATATTACGACTGAACATCACTACTAATCTGCCCTGATCCAACCAAGTTGGCACCACAGTCAAGAAAGCTCACCAACACCTCTACTTCTTCAGGAGGCTAAAGAAGTTTTGTACGCTCTCTTTGACCCTCTCCTATTTTCTTGATGCGTCATAGAAAGCATCCGATATAGTTGCAGCATGGTTTGATATAGTAGCTACTCTGCCTGTGATCACAACAGACTGCAGAGAGTTCTGGACAAAGCTTAGCACGTCATGGAAACCAGCCTCCCCAACATGGACTCTGTCTACACTTCTTGCTGTCTTGGTAAAGCAAGCAGCATAATCAAAGATCCCACCCACATCAAACATTCTCTCTTCTCCCTTCCCCCTCTCCATCGGGCAGAAGACACAAAGGACTTTAAAGCACTACCGCCAGGCTCTGGGACAGCATCTATTATGCTATTGTGAGGCTATTGGCGGTCCTTAGTATGATAAGGTTGACTCTTGAACGCACAGTCTACATCATTATGACTGTGTACCTGCACTGCACTTTCTCTGTAACTGTAACACTTAATTCTACATTCTGTTATCGTTTTATCTTGTACTATATCAATGCACTGCTGTCATAGATTGATCTGCATGAATGCTATCCAATACAAGATTTTCACTGTACTTCAGTGCATGCAGCAATAATAAACCACTTCATTAATAAATTTACCAATTTGCCAGTTTAAAATCCAACAAGCATAATCGCTTGTATAATCATGTTGATAACATTTAGCAAGGAATGGATCATCTTTTGTGTAACAAAGTAACCTGCCAAGTTACTGTGTTGATCAAAATAACATCTAATATGTGAAATAAAAACAAAGTACAAATATCTTTTTGCAGTGAGTAGTAGTATACTTTGATATGAAGGTTGAAGTCAACAACCTACAATTAGTGAAGGAAAACATAGAAGTCATTAATGATCCAAAGCCTGAAAAGGCAGGCAAGCTCATAGGGGTGGTGCAGTTAGGACATGGTATAGGTGTAGTGCTATCACACAGAATAGATGAAGGACAAAGAGGCCAGGTTTAACTAGAAATGGAACTGAAACCATTCCACATTTTGTGCAGAGGGCTGTCATGTAGGCAGGAGTGTGTATAGTATGTTAATACCTAATGGTTTAAAAGGAAAGATTTGGACCAACCTTTATACTGAACAAATAGGAATAATCAGTAATAAAGGGATCAGAAGTAGTTTTGTTTACCTGGCTGTATTTGGATAGCAACCTTGAACCACTGGTAAGCAAGTACAGCATTTGCCAAGGATGCAGGAACAGGTGATTAAAAGCACATGGTCAGGGTTTCCATGACCTCATCAGAAGGTACACGTATTCTTTTTTTAAACAAACAACAACTTCATTATACTGATGGATTGTTATTTAGATTTAGATTTAACTTTATTGTCATTGTACCGAGTACAGATACAAAGCCAATGAAATGCATTTAGCATCTAAACAGAAAATAACTGAGAGTAAAAAGTAAATGCTACAGCACACAAACATAAAAGTACTAAAACAGTAGAATATGGGTGCAATACTGCTTAGCGCTGTGATGTGAGGTTCAGCAGGGTCACAGCCTCAGGGAAGAAGCTCTTCCTGAGCCTGCAGGTGCAGGAGCGGAGGCTCCTGTAGTGCCTACTGGAAGGGAGGAGAGTAAAAGGTCCATGGTTAGGGTGAGATGCATCCTTGATAATGCTTTTTGCCCTGCCCAGGCAGCATTTATGGTAGATGTCCTCAATGGTGGACAATTGTGTGCCAATAATCCACGGGGTAGTTTTCACCATGGACTGAAATGAAAACATGAGTATCAACTCAACTTTTCATGAATTTTCCTATGGCAGCTTCCAGTTCAGTAACACCTATTTATTCTATCAGACTACCTACCATTTGATTCTCCTGTTCCTGATAGTTCAAATGAAGTTTGGCTATAACCTGCATTACATTAGAGATAATGGCAGCTGTTTGAAAGCATATGTTGTTTAGGCAGAAGAAGTTTGTAGAGTCAAACAGTAATATAGCATGGAAACAGGCCATTCAGCTCAACTGGTCCATGGCGACCACAACATCCTCCTTGCTAGTCCCTTTTGCCCATGTTTGGCTCATAGCCATCCAACCTCTTCCCCTCTATGTGTCTATCTAAATGCTTCTTACTTATTGCAATTGCACCCACCTCAATCACTTTCGCTGACATCTTATTGTAGGTACTCATTACCCTCTGTACAAAGAAAGTACCTCTCAGGTCTCTTTAAAATCTCTCCTCTCTTATCTTGTATCTGTGGCCTCTAGTTTTGGACTCCCTAATTCCGGGGAAGAGACTGTGACTGTTCCCTTATCCATACCTCTTGTGATTTTATAAACTTCTATGAGGTCACCTCTCATGCTCTTGTGCTCTAAAGAATAAAGACAATAAAATTATTTTCTCATGTGTGTATGGACCAGCAGTACTGATGGGACCTGCTCCATAACTATAGCTCTGGGATTACCATCTGAGGTCAACCCAAGGTTTATTTTATTCTGTCCTCAATAGCCTCTCTACACAAGAGATGCTGAATGCTACAGTGAAGGTGATAGAAAGGTTGAATATGGTCTGCTTTAAGTGGGGAATGTGACAGCAAACTTCAAACATACGCTGAGAAAAAGATTTTAACCTGAGCAAAGGCCAACTATTACTAGACTGTGAAGTGATAATGCATGAGAGGAATGAAAAATGCTCCTTGATATCTATATATGACTAGAAGGCAATAAGTTACTTATTGAGTTGATTTGTATTCCATATTGAGTTGGAGGTTATAGCTAAGCTGGGAGGCGTATGTGCATTTAATATTTTGGTAATATTTGAGTATTATTGTAAATATATTGTTTGATTAAACACACTTTGTTGTTTACATAATGCACTGCGGGGTATATATAAAACTACGTGAATGGCCTATGCCATCATACCACCACATCATATGTGTGCACCTTGCTTAAAGTAAAAGACAAAGTAGGCACGCATTTTCTCCCAACTCTGTTTTTCTTTCAATTAGTTTGATGTTTTAGAGTTACAAAACATACCATTCTCCCAGTACTTTTTATATTGCAAA
The DNA here is from genome assembly GCF_030144855.1 of Hypanus sabinus. Classification (NCBI taxonomy): domain Eukaryota; kingdom Metazoa; phylum Chordata; class Chondrichthyes; order Myliobatiformes; family Dasyatidae; genus Hypanus; species Hypanus sabinus. The sequence goes on along the minus strand of NC_082722.1, from coordinate 13,775,616 downwards.
AAAATCATGTCCTTCAGAATTGATTGATGCAAACATTGCCATTTGTGTTTGTTCCTTCGCTGTCATGGTTATTAAATTTTAGGGCCATACACCATAACACAGTTAGTCCCGTTGCATCAATTTTTCTAGAAAGGTTGTTTTGATGGAGCACTGTTCCCAGCTTATCAACACATTGAAAAGTTCTTACTCTACTGGAGCTCTTCATATGGTCAGACTGTTGAAAAAACATGTAACATAAATCATGCAAATATTCATTTGTGAGTGGAACAAGCACTTCCTTACAGCTTCTTCTAGCAGAATGTTCCATTTCAACAAACATGATCAGCCATAGCATATTGGGCAAAATTTTCACATATTCCTGAAGGGATTGCCTTCAGGAGTCCTCCGACATATGACTGATGTCTTGACCCTTCAGGCTTTTGGTCATTTTAAAATGCTTTTTCTATTCTTACTCAGACAGAACCTCATGTGTTGACTTTAGATACTTCTGTTGTCTCACCCTTTGCTAGATATGATGAACAGCTAATGATGATATATCAGTTTGTGACCAGCACATTTAACACATCATATCCAGGGGTTTAGTACAGCTATAATTTGCCCAGTCTGATAACTTCTGTCATCATAGGTAATTCTAATATTTTATATATCTCCCCCTATCTCTTTCCTTTCTTTTAATCCCCATAGCATATATGGAGTGTCTTCCATAAGATAACTCATGTTTGTCAACAGAAGGAACTTTTCCTCTTCTATCTTTCAGCTACAGCATGTGTTTTTTTTTAAAACTACTACCAAAAGTACTTTAAGGCCTAAAGATTTGAATGTGCACATATTTGTCCTATGTAAGTTGAAACTAAAAACATACAGTGAAATGCTTTTTTTGCAATGAGATTGTGCTGAGGGCAGCCTGCAAGTGTCACTGGGCTTCTGGCACCAATGTAGCATGCTCACAACTCAATAACACTAACCCATATGTCTTTGGAATGTGGGAGGAAACCGATGCACATGGAAGGAACCCACAAAATCACGTGGTTAACTTTATACCTAAAAGAGTTCACCCCAAATGATTGGCACTTTGACTCCACAGTTCATTGGTCACTTCAAAAGTTTCTCCAACTTTTGCTGAGACATTCTTGAGGCAGCATGCTGGTGCAGCAGTTAGAGCTGCTGCTTCACTTGGGGGGAGTTGCTGTAGGGCAAAGGTTAAAGACAATATCTAGGTGTGTAGCTAAACCCGGACAAGGGAGACCTTTGAAGTGAGGCCGCCAAAGCCAACTTTAATTGTTTGATATTGTAAGTGCTTTTGGCAATATTGTAAAACACACCCATTTCTAAAAACATTCACACACGTGTTCTACATAGTCATTATCACATTGCCTTCAATCTGACACTTTTATACGAATCTACGGTGTGAGAGAAACATTTTCTGAAGAGTTCTTATCAGATCAGTTCAAGGTATGTACAAATCATCATTACACTCATCTCCTCTGCACCCCTCCACCATTTTCTGTAGTGCTATTGGGGACTGCTGCCTATGGCTGGAAACCAGCTGCCATCAACCTCACCAAGTACATACAGGGGTACAGCATGTAGTTCACCCTCAGACTCTGGTTCTAATTGTTTCTTTTCAAGTACTGAGGTAAACACTGTTATCCTTAGTCTGCTCTTTGCCAGTCTCTCCTCCCTTTAGTTGCAGTATTGTATAGCACTGATAGAAGCTATTAAAGGATTCCATCAATAGATACTTGAAGCCCAGGAGATTAAGCTGGCTGCAGAGTATGACACCTACGAGCTGGGAGATTGGGTACTGGTGAGAACCTAGCAATGAATTAATTGCTTGGAACCCCACTGGTAAGGTCCATTCCGAGTGTTGCTAACCACATATATCTGAGTATAACAGGTGTTATGTGAGAAGCTGTAAATGAAGCTCTGATGGGTGGGGTATCTGTATTTCACTCCTTGTTAAGATATATAATGGGCATAAGAAATATATTGCAGTGGAATGTGAGAAGCCTGATTTCTAATGGTCAAGACTCTATGAAGTTTATTTCTGAGGTATCAAATCCACCTGATATTATATGTATTCAGGAAACCTGGTTGTTACCACATTTAAATTTTTCCTTGCAGGATTATATAGTAATTAGGTGTGATAGATTAGTTGGTAGAGGCGGTGGTGTTGTAAGTTTTGTAAGGAATTGGACATAGAGTTGTGGATGTAAATATGAGGCACTTGTAGCAGAAGTATTTGATTCAACAAGAAGGGGCATTAAGGTGGTAAATTTTTACAACCCTTGTGGAAAGCTCTCAATAGATTTTTGGAAAGTTCACTAAAGGTCATATGGTGGGGAATTTTAATGCACATAGTTCTCTGTGGAGTTGTCACAGAATGATGGTAATGGTTTGATTGTGGAAGAAGATTTAGATATTTCACATCTTGTGTGTCTTAATGATGGGAAGGACATGAGATTTAATGTTCATAACAGTTCTGAAGCTACTAGAGATTTTAGTTTTGAACATTCTGGCTGATGGGATGTCATGGGAGATGAAACATTGGTAAGTGATCATGTTCCTATATTTATAACCTTGGGTTTGGATCTATATAGGGGACAGAAGGCCACTCGTTGGAGATGGAATTTTGGTAAAGCAAATTGGGAGATGTTTAAGGTTTTGTGTGATGAATGTCTGTCAGGGCTGAATGTTGAGGATGATGTGGATTTCTGCAATGAAAGGTTATGTCGCATTACTCATCAAACTGGGGTGGAACTGATTCCTATTAAAAAGGGCATTAATAGAAGAAAGGCTGTACCATGGCAGACTGAGGAGGGTGCAGAGGCAATTAGGGAGAGAAATAAGGCATTTAGGAAGGTCTTCGAGTGAGCTTTTTAAGTATAAAAGGATACAGGTCATTGTGAGGAAAGTAGTGAAGGCTGTGAAGAAGTTTTATTGAAGGTCATATTGTGATAGTATTCGAAGGGATATTAAACTTGGAGATGTTTGAGAAATGATTAAAACAATAGGATGGATTTATAGGGTTAATAACATTCCAGTATTGATTAAAGAAGATAATACGATTGTTATTGAAACAGAGAAAGTTGAGTTACTGGTTTGGTCATTTTCTGCAATTCATAATCAGGGTAATTTAAGTGAAGAGGTTAACCACTGTAGGGATAAGGCTCTAAGTGAATACCCCAATGTGCTGGAAACCAGCTGTAGCAATGATAGCATGAGTGATGTAGAGTTTTGTGTGAATTTAAGAAAGCTATTAATAGTACAGGTCAGATGACTCCAGGAAAGGAAGATGTATGTTATTATGTTTAAACATATGGCTGACAATTCTCTTAAGATAAAATTTCTGAATCATATTTGGAATTTAGGCTATTTTCCCTCCTCATGGAAAATGGCAGTAGTAGTGCCTATTCTAAAACCTGGAAAATCCCTGTTCGGATCCTTCTAGTTATAGATCAATATCATTAACCTTCCATTTACACGTGGAATGTATAGTAATAGAGCAGTTGAATTATATTTTGGAAAGAAAGAGGTGATATAGTGTTTTATCAGAGCATATTTCAGAGGGTAGAATGACATTGGATTCAGTTTTCTGTTTGGAAGATATTAGGAAAGCCCAGGTAAATAAAGAAGTTGTAATAGCAGCATTTTTTGATTTAGAAAAAGCATATGATATGTTATAGAGGGAGGGTCTTTTGATTAAATTATGGAAATTAGGAGCATGAGGAAGGCTATAATTTTTTTCTGTGTTTTTTATTTGAACGGTCTAAACAGGTAAGGATAGGAATGGCTATTTGGGTTTCTATGAGATAGAGAATGGGACTCCACAAGGCAGTATTTGTAACCCTTTATTGATTAATATTATGATTAATGATACTTTCTCTTAGATACAGGGGTGAGTAAATTACATTTTGCAGATGATGGAGCTTGAAGGATCAAAGGGAAAATTTTCAATTTAATTTTATATAGGACGCAATTAGCAATTAATAAGGTCGGACAGTGGGCATATAGATGGGGTTTTAAGCTTTCAATTGCTAAAACACAAGTTACATGTTTTACAAAATGAATCAATAGACATGCCCTTAATTTGAAATTACAAAGTCAAACTCTTGAAGTATCAGTGGTAAGCTTTCATGGCATATGGCTGGATAATAAGCTGATATGGAAGCACCATATCAGTAGGATAATTGACAAATTAAGGGGGTATTAAATAACCTTAGATGTCTATGTGGGTATTCTTGGGGAGCTACATGAAAATCTCTGTTGACCATATTAATTTGTTTAATTAGATTGGTACTTGATTACGGCTGTGTGGCTTATGGATCAGCTTCATCTTCAAGTTTAAAATGTTTGATGTGATACAAGCTTAGGCTTTAAGACTATGCTGTGGTGCAGTCAGGTCATCTCCTGTTTCAGCTTTACTGGTTGAAATGAGACTATTACCCTTATAGTTGTGGAGGATGAAGCTGGGTTAAGTTACTGGGTTAACTTGAGGGGGCAGAGGAATGATCACCTTGTTAAAAGTGTTTTGGAAGACTGTTGTGAACATCACAATAAGAGTGTTTTTAGTTTTGGGTGGCTGGGTTCTCATCACGCTCGGAATATGTAATTTTGTGGATTATGTAATTTGTCCCACTGGTGCTTTTTTGGTAACCCCGCCATGGTTTTTTCCAATTACTTCAGTTGATTTTAGGTTGTTTGATTTAATGAAATCCAAGAATCCTGATATACCTAAGGGTCTGTTGGTTCATCAGTATGCTAAGGAAAATTATTGTGATATGTTAACCATTTTTACTGATGGATCAAAAAATAATCTAACAGGGAATGAAAGAGTGGCTGTTTTTGTACCTGAATTACAGGTAACAATAAAGAAACGTCTTACTATTTATCATTGTATACTGCAGAAGTGGTAGCTATATTTTTGGGATTACAGTGGGTGGAGGAAATCTGTCCTTGCAAAATTATGATTTGTTCAGATTCTATTCCTGTTTTGACTAGTCTTAAAGCAGGTCATTCTAGCAATAGGTCAGATTTATTGCTGGAAGCTCTTCATACTTTATTTCACATTCGAAGTATGGTCTACATGCCTGCTTCTTATGGGTCCTGGCACATGGAGGTGTTGAGGGGAATGAGCAAGTTGATTGATCAACCTGAAAAGCTGTTAAAAGTTCATCTGTGGATATAGACCTTCCACTTAGCAAATCAGAAGCTAAGGGGTTGGTGGGGCTAAGAATTGGGAGATTATGGCAATACCTGTGGGATAATGGGCATAAAGCCTTTACAGAACACATAAAACTGTTGGATTGATGGGAGAAGAGGATAAGACAAGAAGCGAAGGAATTATATTGACGACTTAGAATTGGGCATACTATGCTTAAGTATTCTTGTTGGAAAACATCACTCTGGGTTGAAACAGCTGAACACATTTTTTTATAATGTGAAGCATACAAGGTTGAAAGAAAGGAAATGCAGGCTGCACTACTAGATTTGGGGATTGACAGTTTTAATTTATAAACTTTACTAAGTTACAGAAGTGACTTTAATTAAATTCACAATATTTTCTTTTGTTATTTAAAATCCAGAGGGCTTTCTGGGGTAATTTAGTTCTCATTTGATAAAGAACTAGAAGGGGGTTTATTTCCCAACTCTCTATACCACACTGCAGTCCAGTTGGTGGCGGTAATGCACTTTCAAGTTGGACTACCAATCGCCATTAAAAGTCAGAAGAAGCCACTATGATTGAACACTCCACTATCTTACTTCTCAACTCATCAAATATGATGGCAGAATATAGCATAAATGGTAAGACACTTGGCAGTGCAGAGGATTAGAGGTATCTTGGGGTCTGAGTCCATAGGACGCTCAAAGCAGCTGCACAGGTTGACTCTGTGGTTATGAAAGCATACAGAGTATTGGCCTTCATCAATCGTGGGATTGAATTTAGGAGCCAAGAGGTAATGTGCAGCTCTATAGGACCCTGGTCAGACCCCACTTGGAGTACTGTGCTCAGTTCTGGTCACCTCACTACAGGAAGGATGTAGAAGCCATAGAAAGGGTGCAGAGGAGATTTACAAGGATGTTGCCTGCATTGGGGAGCATGCCTTATGAGAATAGGTTCAGAGAACTTGGCCTTTTCTCCTTGGAGTGACAGAGGATGAGAGGTGACCTGACAGAGGTGTATAAGATGATGAGAGGCATTGATTGTGTGGATAGTCAGAGGCTTTTCTCCAGGCCTGAAATGGCTGCTACAAGAAGGCACATGTTTAAGGTGCTTGGAAGTAGGTACAGAGATGTCAGGGGTAAGTTTTTTATGCAGAGAGTGGTGAGTGCGTGGAATGGGCTTCTGGCGGTGGTGGTGGAGGCGGAAATGATAGGATCTTTAAGAGACTCCCAGATGGCTACATGGAGCTTAGAAAAATAGAGGGCTATGGGTAAAGCTTAGGTAGTTCTAAGGTAGGGACATGTTTGGCACAGCTTTGTGGGCCGAAGGGCCTGTATTGCACTGTATGTTTTCGATGATTCTATCTCATTAAAGTCAGACAGATTCAAGTTCAAGTTTAATGAATATCCATGAACACAGCCAAACAAAACAGTGTTATTTCAGGGCCAAGTTGCAAAACACAGTACCAACAACATACACAGACAAGGCACATATAAGATAGCAGTAAAACACAGTCACACAAAAAATGTATAGTCCGAGTCCCTGAACCCATGAGTATTGCAGCAGTCTGCTGACTGAACACTGGGGGTAGTATCGTCTCCAGCATGGATGCCACTCCACACCACCTCTGGCACTCAGATGGATCACCTGACTCCAACACTTCCCCCTGAGCAGCTGCAAACAAGCGACACTGCAGCTTGAAGTCCAGCCCTTGCCACACAGCTCCCCTGCCACCCACCGTAAATCAATGAATAGGACTTGCGGCATTCCACACTGCCAATGACCAACAGGGTCTTACAATCACAGAAAAGTGATGAAGATGATGACTCGCTGTTAAACTGCACATCTCCTTCATGCACCAACTCTTCTGACACCTCTCTAAAACAGGCAGCAGCATGATCTGCACTAAGCCTATCTCCTTCAGTTTGTCTGCCAATGAGCAACTCACTGTTGGGGTAGACCTGCAGTTCTTAAAAATGGCAAAAGGGTCTTCTGATCATAAAACACATGCTTAAAAAGGAGAATCTCACCTTAGGTTGACCCCATAGAAGCTGCTGTAATCGAACACGCCATCATCTTACTTCTCATCTTATTAAAGTCAATAGATTCAAGGTCAAGTTTAATTGTCATTCAACCATACTTGAAAACCCATGAACGCAGCCAAATGAAACAGTGGCACTCCGGGGTCAAGGTACAAAATACAGTACTAACAGTTATATACAGCAGAAGGCACATATAAGATAACAGTAAAATACAGTCACACCAAAAAATATAGCGCAAGTCCCTGAATACTGCAGCAGTCTGCAGTCGAGCACAAGGCAGCTCATCTTCTGCTGAGTGCTACACCACCTCTGGCACAAGAAAAACAACTAAGACGATCACTTGCTGTTAAATTGCACACCTCCTTTGTGCACCAACAGCTTTCTGTCGCAGGCAGCATCAGTCCAGACAGTCCAGCTCCTTCAGTTTCTCCGCCATTGAGCAACTCACTGATACAGTAGACCTGCAGAACTTTAAGTTCTTAAAGTCCAAAAGGGTCTTATGTACCTATCCACAGACATACATTTGAAATTATGCATGTCAACTCATGCATGCACCTTTAAGTCTGGTACAATTAATTGTAAATCCTACAGGAATATTTGGTCTGTAGCCTTTGAACTTTGAGTCACCCATTGTTCATTGCACTTTTACCCACCATTATTTGGTTGCACTTCATCCCACTAAGATACCTCTTAGCACATTGATGTTAGACTTCCCTGAATTTTAAGGTTTTTTTCTCTGAATTCCTCTTTGTTCTTGTCAATTATTAATCAAAACTTTGTTTGCTTGATTATGACTCCACAAGTGTTCCCTCTCTGATAATCAGTCCAATCCATCTATTTTAATCCTAGAACAAGATCCAAATAAGCATATTTTGAAAATTTTTTTAGTCCTTTACCCTAAAACTATTCTAATCAAAATTAGGAAAATTAAAATCACCGAACATCATACTTTAAAACTCCTGTATGTTTCAGTCATTTTCCAGCAGTTGTCCTCTCATGTTTTGGATGGAATGTAGCAAAACACCACAGTTTAGAGAGCATCCATCTTCTTTCTCAAATAGTTTCTATGCCTAACCTTGCAAGGATTTGCTCTCCAGTACTACAAAGTCTTCCTTAACTAGTACTACAACCTTCCTTTATTTTTTGTCTTTCCAAATGCATCTATCGTGCGTTTTTTAAGTTGTGTTTCAGTTATTGCAATTGCAACTATAACCAAGCCCAGCTCCTGGCCTTCTCATGTGGCTTAGCTACTAAAGTTCAAAGTTCAATGTCCAGCAGAACAGTTTGTAATAACAAGGAGCTAAGGCAGGTTACTGGCACCTTAAATTTAGTTGCTTCCAGCGAATGGGGTTCATCAGCTGCAGTCAGCAATTCATCGAGAAGGAAACCTCTGATCTCAAACCTCCAGTGACTCATAGCTACACTCATCAGTAAACCCCAAAGAGAAATAAAGAGCTGGAGTCTTTAAGTGTGGAGTTCAACACTGACTGGCAACTCCTGCGACGCCACTGGTGCCAAATTGTATCAGTCTCTGCCATTCATCAGCTGCAAGGAAAGGGGGAGCCAGCTACATGGGCAACAGCTTTCTCTCCATATCGTACTGCCCTGGCCAGCATAACATGTACACAGCTGGGATGCCCAACCAACAGAGGGTCTCAGGATCCTAATCTCAGACAGCCATCTATATTTGCTATCACTAACCTTATTCATCACATTTTGTCCATTTACTTCATGCTGTCCAAATCAATTTTTTCATTAATTAGGAGAGGTAGTAATTTTTTTTTTGCTGGGGATTTGAATATAAATGTAGGGGGAATAAAAATTCATTACTAAGGGCCATTGTAACACCGGTAGGTATGCTGTATACAACCCTGAGATTTCAAGTCAAGTCACTTTTATTGTCATTTCGACCATAACTGCTATGTACAGTATGTAGTAAAAATGAGACAATACTTTTCAGGACCATGGTGTTACATGACACAGTACAAAAACTAGACTGAACTACGTAAAAAAAAACTAGACTACAGACCTACCCAGGACTGCATCAAGTGCACAAAACAGTGCAGGCATTACAATAAATAATAAACAGGATAATAGAGCAGTAAGGTGTCACTCCAGGCTCTGGATATTGAGGAATCTGATAGCTTGGGGGAAGTAACTGTTATAGTCTGGTCGTGAGAGCCCGAATGCTTCAGTGCCTTTTCCAGGCGGCAGGAAGGAGAAGAGTTTGTATGAGGGGTGCGTGGGGTCCTTCATAATGCTGTTTGCTTTGCAGTGTGTAGTTTAAATGTCCGTGATGGAGAGAAGAGAGACCCCGATGATCTTCTCAGCTGACCTCACTATCTGCTGCAGGGTCTTGCGATCCGAGATGGTGCAATTCCTGAACCAGGCAGTGATGCAGCTGCTCAAGATGCTCTCAATACAACCCCTGTAGAATGTGATGAGGATGGGGGGTGGGAGATGGACTTTCCTCAGCCTTCGCAGAAAGTAGAGATGCCACCGGGCTTTCTTTGCTATGGAGCTGGTGTTGAGGGACCAGGTGAGATTCTCCGCCAGGTGAACACCAAGAAATTTGGTGCTCTTAACGACCTCTACAGAGGAGCCGTCAATGTTCAGCAGGAAGTGGTTGCTCCGTGCCCTCCTGAAGTTTGTTTTGTTCACATTCAGAGACAGGTTGTTGGCTCTGCACCAGTCCATTAGCCGCTGCACCTCCTCTCTGTAAGCTGACTTGTCGTTCTTGCTGATGAGACCCACCAGAGGGAGGCGATAAGGTGAGAGAGGGACCTTATACATTATTTTGACGGTTTGGAGAAGACGAATTTTAAGATTGTATTCTGCAGACATAGTTTGATAATAAATGTACTTTGAATCATTTCGACCTTTCCATTGGTTTCAGGAACCACGAGCCGGCCGCCTTCCCAGACTAGCCAATCATATGATAGACCCTCCACGCGCTCTTCCATCACCCGGAAGTGGTGCGCTTTTCCGGAAGTGAATCTGTCTGGTTAAAGCGCCAAGGCTTTCGAGCATTCGAGTTCTTGTAGTTTTTGATTGCTTTCTTTTGTCTCTGTGGCTTCTCTCACCTTGGTGTCCACTCGTGCACCCGGGAATCTGTTGCTATGTCTGTAGTTCCACCGAGCCGCTCGCAGGCTGGCTGGCCTCGCGGTGTATCCCAGTATGGGAACAAATACCTGCAGGCCAAGCCGCTGACCCTAGAGAGGACCATTAATCTGTGAGTAACCGGGACCTTCCTCTTTACCAGATGTTGATGTGCAGGTTGTGTTTTGCAAAGGAATACAAGTGACTAAACACCCCAGGGTTTTTTTTTTCTGTTCAACTGGACTCGAACATGAGTTCGATGGTTGCTAGCGCCTAACAGCTTGAGTAGGAATCTTGAGTACGACGTGTAGTGTAGTTTTGCTGCAATTCTGATGGTATTTTTCAACCATCATCTTCATACCAGCGTGTTCATAAGTATTTCGAGTGTTGGCATCTGCAGATGTATTTCCAGTTTGAAGAGTTTGCATGCAAGTGGGCCTTAATGTACGTGTGTGTATGATGTGTGTCTGTCTCTCACATTTTGGAGGAGTTCTGAGTGCTTGTAGATTTGAATTTGTGTCAAATTATCAAATTTGAACTGGGTATAAGTGTTATATCTAATTATGAAGTAATAAATTGTGATTTTAAAAAATTGCTTTTGTATGGTTAGCAATCAAAGAAGTCTGCGGTAATGACCTAGGCATGTGTTCTAATTGAACTATGTTGGGTGAGGTGTTTTAATTTTATTAATTTAATCGGGATTAATTATCATAAAGGTAAGCCAGCCTTGGAAAACAGTCTGGTGGCTTTTACTGGTGTGTATTACTCTTGCATTCACACTCTTAAAACAATGTGGTTGATTCATAGACCTAGCTAGTCACTTGGTTCAAGAGTATTTAGAAATGAGTGTTACTTGCTGGCTTTTCAAGTGTTTTTTAAAAAAAACTAATGGTATACATGTAAAGGATGTTAGAAATGTAAGTACAAGTAAAAGTGAACTAAAAATATTAGAATCCTTTTTAATGCACTAAATGTAGTTTAACATTTAAATCCCTTTTATAAAATACTAAATATGATGGCCTGTGTTTATTTTCTTTTTCCTCTTTTAACACTAATCTACCCTGTTGCTATTTCCATTGATTCAGCCAGGTTCCCTGTTAACGTTTCATTGTAAACATTAGACTGATATTGTAGCTGAATTAAAGTATAATATCTAACACTTGCAATCTTGGGTATTGTGTTTATTGCAGATATGAGCCTTCCTGGTTTTCACTTTCCTACCTTGTCCTGAGGCTTATGCACTCTACACTTAAAGTATTTGCTAAAAAAAAAATCATGTAGAAATATTCATGAAATCTATTAGATGCATTTTGTCTTTTAAAAAATGTACTGTGTAGCTATATCTGAAGAAAAGGGTTGAGGAAAATGATTTTGTTCCAAGCTAATCTGTAGTTTTAAGGGAGTTAATTTTGGTTGGTATTTACAAGCAGCCTCAGTAGCTAAATTACTTTTTGATTGACACATAAAGAGGTGTCGTTATTCATGCGGGTACTCATAAACAGCAGGTAATGCTAGCTGCCTATCCTCTGCTTTTGGGAGTGGAAATGATAGAAGAATAACCCATTGTCCATGTTAAATGAGCTAATTGTGACATATTTTCACCACTTGGGTTGTTCTGCGTTGTTATAGTTTACATTTTCGAAAGTTGTTTTAACCCATGAATGTAGTAGAAGCTAACAATGAATTTGTGGGTATTTTTGGAAGATTGTGCAAAACATCATGCTTCTATCATCTCTTATAAGAGCTATTTGCCCAGCAAATATATAAAATGCCCTTTTTAATCTTCATTTTGCTTACCGATTCCACTTTTAATGTTTTGGGAAAACGTGGGTTATTCTTTTGCTTATTATTTTATTATTGTTTTCTCGGATTGTCTTCCCTGCTTGTCACTGAATATTTTTTGTATTTGTTCTAAAACCAACCATGGTTTTATTGTCTTCATAAAATCTTCCCATCTTTCCCCTTCATCTGAGAATAGCCTTGTTTTCTGTCTATGTAAGTGAAGTGCTCAAACCCTGGAACTAATATACTGTACATCCTTTAAAATCTTTAGCATTGTTCCTGAAATGCTTGGAAGGATGCACTTTGAGTAAAATCAGAACAGTATGATTTGTTTCAGAGATGCATATTTCAGATCACCAGCGGTAGGAATGAGTAGAGGGCATGTCCAAGATGGTGAGGGTCCTCAGTGATGGATGCTTTCTTCTTGAGGTACAGCCTCTTGAGGATGTCCCAGATGGTATGAAGGATTGCTTCTATGATGAAGCTGGCTGGCAGTCTTGTGTACTGAGAGCCTTCGTGCTAGGATGTGATGCAACCAGTCAGAATGCTCCCCACAGTGCATCCATAGAACAAAATCTTAATCTTTACTCTGTGATCCTATATAGGTTTTGCATTTTCTTGCATCTGGTTATAATATTCTCCTGTCTTGAGTAATGATGAAATAAAGATCAGGTTTTTTAATTTTTCACTGGTTTTGAGATTCAAAAATGTCAAGGGGATGATGAAGCAATGTCTTGATCATTTTTGATATCAAGATGTTTGTCAATCAAAGTTTTTCTCCTTTGATAAATTTAATATCTGAGTCCTATGCTTTTCAATGGGTTATGCTTTTACTTCCTGTTCCTAAACTAGGTTTTAAATGGTTATTTGCTGATTGACACAACCTTTTTATCACCTTGCTTTTTTTGATTTTAGTCTTGACCAATGAGTATATACTAGAATTGACTTTATTCCTGTCTTGAAAATTCTACTAAGTATAAATCTGTCATGGAAATTATTTCTTCAGATATCCATTGACCAACTACACCTTTGGTACAAAGGAGCCCTTGTACGAAAAAGATTGCTCTGTTGCTGCCCGATTTCAGCGCATGCGGGAGGAGTTTGAGAAGATCGGCATGAGGCGTACAGTGGAGGGTGTCCTGATTGTACATGAGCACAGGTTACCTCACGTGTTATTACTGCAACTCGGGACAACGTTCTTTAAATTGTGAGTGCATTAGCCTGTGAGTTAGAATATGAATCATTAGACCCTTAAGCAAAGTTTCACAAGTGCACTTGGTAGAGTTATGGTTGAGCAGTGTGCTCCACTGACAATTAACACATCATAGTTAAGCTGTATTTTCATTTTTCACTCAAATTCTGGGGAATGGTAAAAACTGAATTTTAATTCAGAATAAATAATTCAGAATTCAGTGGGAAGAACAAACCTGTATTTCATGAATTTATTGAAATACCTTTCTTTTGATTGTTAGCTGCTTGAATTCAATGCCTATTAAGAAGATGCTGATATCCTGTGCAATAGACAATGTGCTGTACAGCCAAGAATTGAGTTAATAGACCAACCTAAAGTCCCTGGATTATTTCAATGCAGTAAGGGACAGTTCTTTGCTAAGCTGCTTTTTCCTTCTTGGTCAGTTTCCTGCCCTAGAGCAATTAATTTCTACTTCAGTTCTGTTAACAGATGTATCTAATGTATGCCTAACTTGCAGTGTCACAAGTGGGCTATTTCTGTGCAGTATGCCCCACAGCAGAATCCTAAACTTGTGTACCTTAACGTGCACAGTATCTCCAGCAGTAGGTGGTTAATTGAGAGTTTTTAAATCTTTTTCCATGCCTAATGAGTTAAAGTTGCTGATTCTGAACTACAAAGTGACAGTCCAGCAGCAAATTGGGTAATATCTGCTGAGTTTCTGGTGAACCTGAGCACATTGCAGCATAACTGTTTTTTGCTTTATTTGTTTAGACCCGGTGGAGAGCTAAATCCTGGGGAAGATGAAGTAGAGGGCTTGAAGCGTCTCATGACGGAGGTATGTAATCTATTTGTATGAGAATTCTTCAAGCTTGCTAAAGGATCAGCTTGTTGGATTCAGAACACTTGCATTTTGTACATTTTTTAGATTATGTTTGGAATAACAGGCTTGATTTGGTTTGATTTTTGTAGATCATGTCAATTAGCCAATGGGTACATGAAGCCTATGGAATCGTAGAATAGTAGAACTCAGACATTTAGTAAATGATTCAACATTACATCTCTTAAAGAACAATCCTGTTTCTTGACTCTTTCACCTAATCTTGGTAATTTTGCCTGATTTATTTAACTCTCCAAAAAGATTTGTGTTCAGTGTTCCATACCATTTGCATTGATCTCCATACTGTTTCATATAAGCTGCAAAGGTGTCTGCCAATAAAGACATGTATTGCTCTATTTAAAAGGGATAGTTCATTTGTATAAATTCTTGAATTGAATTAGAGGAAGAATATAATGGAAATTTGAATTAAGTTGTTTTCACTTAAATTGTTTGGTGTTAACAACCAGTGTAAAATCAGCATCCTTCAGATAACTCGGAACTGATGTCTTTACTCCCAAAAACAAGTGTGTTATGTTTTTTTTGATGGAGTGGAAACTTGTATTCAACTACAAATTCTTTTTAAAACAGATTCTGGGCCGTCAGGATGGTGTACAGCAAGACTGGGTAATTGATGACTGCATTGGAAATTGGTGGAGGCCAAATTTTGAGCCCCCTCAGGTATATTGTGTTAACTTCATTGAATCTACTAGCATGTTTCATAAATCAGTATGAAATAGTTTCCTTTTTGCCATTGTGATATCCCGAATAATTTCCATCCTCTAAGGTCATCTCTCATTGGTCTATGCTCCAGGCAGTAAAACGTCCTCTACCATCCAACCTCTTCATAATTCATTGTTCTACAATGGTGTTAAGACCAAGACTTCTAAAGTTTGTAATTGCCTGCAGTTATAAAATGTACCCTGAGGAATGAAATTTGCCTGACAGGAATGATTGTAGCTATTTAATCTTGCTCTTTGTAATGATTTTTATACATTATCATGTCATAGCTGTAGAGCCAAAGTAATTCCTGGAAGAAATTGTGTGATAAAAGAAAGTCTCAGTATTGTTCGGAATTAATGAGTCTGAAGTCTTGATTAGTACATCGACTGTGCTTTTGAGTTTTGTTTTGGTATTTGGAATGTTTTCATCTACTGAGTTTTCATGTGTCATGCTGTGCAATAAATATGTATTACATCTAAGTGCTTATGAAAATATCCTTGTTATATAAATGTTGTTTTCCTTCCAGTATCCCTACATTCCAGCTCATATCACTAAGCCCAAGGAGCATAAGAAGCTATTCTTAGTACAGCTTCAAGAAAAAGGTATGAAGTGGAGAACAGTTGTGTAAATATGACATTTACATCCTGTGGTCTAATAATGTTGAACAATAAAACTTTCTGCATTTCTTAAGCTCTTTAGTGAACACAATATTTATCATGCAAGATTCGATCAACATCAGTTGGATAAATGCTTTATGTATTTTCCTATTGCTGGAGTATTTAATTAGTTATCAATTCCTGAAGTTAAGGGTAATGACATTAAATCAACAAACAATTTTATGCAGGAACTCAACAGTTTTACCAGCATCTCTGGGTGGAAAGGAATTGTCAACCCACTGGTTTCCACCAGAAAATTGTTGCTCCAAATTCTCTTTTGAACATTTTGTATTCATTTAGTAAGCACATATATGGTTAACAGTGACCTTTATGAAAAGCAGCTCTAATGCCATGCTGCCTCATTTGCTTGGATTTCACCTCTATTTGTGACCAAGGCATACGTTGGCAGTCACTGAAGACTTGCACCACAGTAGTTTCTGGCTGTTGCATTTACCTCTCACTGCCCCATCACCGTCATCAAACAATCTTCTGCATGGAAATTGGTGCATTATTTATTTCTACTTTTATTTTATCATTGAATTTGGATGTTGCTGGCAAGTTCAGTTAGATTCTGTTACATTACCGGAGCTGCCTTGTGTAGGCCTCTGTTAGTCTCGATAGACCATGGATTTGCACCTTGGAAAGTTTCCAGGGTGCAAGCCTGGGTAAGGTTTTCTTTATGGAAGACTGGCAGTTGCCCAAGATGCAAATCTCCCTTCTCCACATCACCAATGTTGTCCAAGGGAAGGACATTAGGACCCATACAGCTTGGCACCGGTGTCGTTGCAGAGCAATGTGTGGTTAAGTGCCTTGCTCAAGGACACACGTAGCTTCAGCCAAGGCTCGAACTAGCGACCTTCAGATAACTAGACAAACGCCTTAACCACTCGGCCACGTGCCAACATGGAGCTGCCTTATGCAGCAAATGTTTGTAGGGAAGCCACTGGTTTAGATGATTGAGTCATCCCAAAAGTTGGTGCAGCTATAAATCAGGATTTGCATACCTGGTATTTCCATGCACTTGATGTTGTGCTGGGTGGCAGCTGCAGGTTTGGGAGGTATTGTTGATAAAGAAAGTTGCTGAAGTTATTTTACAAATGATGTATATTGCAGTCACCATGTACTGATTTATGGCATGAATATTCAGGGTTTTGACCTGGATGTCTGAACCAGCTGGTTTTGATGCAACTACATTTATTCAATACACTTCATTAAATTCTGCACCTTGTCTTGTTGGTTATACAAAGGTGTGAGTCACTTGGCACAGATTACCCAGTGGCCAATAGGTATCTAGTCTTGAAGATTGTGATTGTGGGATCTGGTGTTGGATAGATCATGCCAAGTTGTTACATATGATCATTGTTATGGTATCAAGACTTGTCAGCCTGTACTTGAGCATTATCAGAATGTTGCTATTGATGACTGTAATAATCAAACTTTTCTACTAGAAAGTAATTATAAAGCTATAGGGCATTCAGCCCAACAACCTTTCCTTAGACTCTTTGAGCTAAAGTTGTGACTTCCAAACACTTGGTATTCATTTGTTTTTGGCATGAATCTAGCAAGAGCGGTTTCTCACTTAATGTCGACAACTTCATGGCCACAGATTCTGTGATGCTTCTTGTACAGTACTTGGATATTTAATTGTAATGTCACTGATTCTTTGGGGTTTGACGTTGTTTATAAAGTTGTTTATTTGCTTGGTGAACTTTTTTGACAAGAGCAGTGCATTGCTGGAAACCAAATTATTTGTCAATGTTAATTTTTGAAAAACTAATTAAAAATATATTTGAAGTCTTTGCTATTGTGAATCCTGATAGGAGCGGCTGAAGATGATTTATTTTTGTAGGTCATCATGGCTAGGTCTGATCCTAAAATTATTCATGTGCAGTTGCAAGAAAAAAATTGTGAATCCTTTGCAATTACCTGGTTTTCTGCATTAATTACTCACAAAATATGGTCTGATCTTCATCCAAGTCATAATAGACAAACACAATTTGCCTAAACTAATAACACACAAACAATTACTACTTGTCAGTACTGAGTACATTTAAGCAATCTCAGTCTAGGTTCAAAAAAAGTATGTGAACTTCTGGGGTAATGCCATCTACAGAAGCTATTTGGAGTCAGATGTTCCAATCAATGAGATGAGATTGGAGGTGTGCCCTGCCCAGTTTTTAAAAAAAAAGGCTCACAGTTTGGTTACTGACGGAGCCTGCTCTTACGAAAGATCTGTTTATATGCACCATGCTTCAATAAAGTGACTTTCAGAGGACCTTAGAAGAAGAATTGTAGAGATGCATGAAGCTGAAAAAGCTACAAAAACATTTCTAAAGACCCGAGTGTTCATCGGTCCGCAGTAAAAGAAATTGTCTACAAATGGAAGAAATCCAGTATTGTTGCTTCTCTCCTTGGGGGGGGTGGACATCCTGCAAAAAGCACAACGTGCAATACTGAAGGAGGTGAGCTAGAGGTAATGGAACCCCTTGGAAGTAGTGATCATAATATGATCGAGTTCAGTTTCAAATTTGAAAAGGAGAAGCTGGTATAAGGTGTATCAATATTTCAGTGGAACAAAGGAAATTACAGTGGTATGATAGAGGAACTGGCTCAAGTTGTTTGGAAAAGTAAGCTAAATGGAGGGACAGTAGAGCAGAATTGGATGAAGTTCCTACAAGAAATAAGAGCGCTGGAAAAATATATTCCAAGAAAAAAGAAAATCATAAAAAGAAAAATGACACAAATGTGGCTAATGAGAGAAGTTAAGGCTAAAATAAAAGCAAAAATTAGTGAGAAAACTGAGGACCGGATAAATTTTAAAAATTTACAGAAGGAAACTAAGAGTCATTAGGAAAGAAAAGATGAATTATGAAAGGAAATTGGCAATTAACATAAAAAAGCACACTAAAAGTTTTTTTTATATATGAAGAGTAAAAGAGTGACACTTTTTACACTGTACATCGATGATTTAGATTATGGATTAAATGGTTTTGTGGCTAAGTTTGCAGATGACACCAGGATAGGTGTAGGAGCAGGAAGAGTTGAGGAAACGGAAAGGTTGCAGAGAGACTTGGTTAGTTTAGGAGAGTGGGTAAAGAAATGACATGAAATGCAATGTTGAGAAATGTATGGTTGTACATTTTGGAAGAAGAAACAATCAGGCAAATTATTACTTAGATGGGGAGAAAATTCAAAAATCTGAAGTGCGAAGGGACTCGGGGGTCCTAGTGCAGGATACCCTAAAGGTTAACCACAAGGTTGGATTGGCAGTAAGGAAAGCGAATGCTATGTTGGCATTCATTTCAAGAGGAATAGTGTATAAGAGTAAGGAGGTGTTGATGAGGCTCTATGGGACACTGGTGAGACCCATTTGGAATACTGTGTGCAGTTTTGGGCCCCCTATCTTAGAAAGGGTGTGCTGATGTTGTAGAGAGTTCAGAGAAGATTCACTAGGATGATTCCTGGAATGCAGGGACTAACATATGAGGAGTGTTTGTTGGCTTTTGTATTGTATTCATCAGAGTATAGAAGAATGAGAGGGGATCTTTAGAAACATTTTGAATGTTGAAAGGGTTGGGCAGAGTAGATGTGGAAAGGCTGTTTCCCTTGGTGGGTGAGTC
Source organism: Hypanus sabinus (assembly GCF_030144855.1). Lineage (NCBI taxonomy): Eukaryota > Metazoa > Chordata > Chondrichthyes > Myliobatiformes > Dasyatidae > Hypanus > Hypanus sabinus. Next base: position 13,756,464 of record NC_082722.1, on the reverse strand, counting down.
CAGGGCAAGAGGTCACAGTCTTAGAATTAGACGGAACCCATTTAAAACAGATGGGGAGAATTTTTGTTAGCCAGAGGGTCGTGGATTTATGGAATTCGTTGCCACATACAGCTGTTGGAGGCCCAATCATTGAGGGTGTTTAAGGAGGAGATTGATAGGTATCTAATTAGTCAGGGTATCAAGGGATATGGTGAAAAAGCCGGAAATTGGAACTAGATGGGAGAATAGTTTAGCTCATGGTGGAGTGGGGGAGCAGACTCAATGGGTCGAATGGCCTACTTCTGCTCCTTTGTATTCTGGTCTTGTGATAAAGAACCTGAGGGTAACAGCAAAAGACCTGCAGAAATCTTTAGAGTGTACTATAGTCTCTGTTCATGTGTCCACTAAGAAAACCACTGATCTCCAAAAAAAAATATATTGATGCACATCTCTAGTTTGCAAAAGATCAGCTGGTTTTTCCACAGTGCTTCTGGAACAATAGTCAGTGGACAGCTGAGACAGAAGTTGATCTTATACAGAAATACACATCACTATGTTTGGAGGAAAAAGGGCACTGTGCTCCAACACCAAAGCCTCATCCCAATTGTGAAGCATGGTGGAAGGAGTATCATGGTTTGGGTTTGCTTCCGTGCCTCGGGCTGAACAGCTTGAAGTTGTTGAGGGAACAATGAATTCAAAATTGTATCAAGACATTTTGCAGGTGAATGTCAGGGTAGCGATCTGTCACCAGAAGCTTAATAGAAATTGGATGATGCAACAAGACAATTATCCAAAATATGAATAAATCAACATCAGAATAGTTTACAAAGAAGAAAATTCATGTTTTGGAATGGCCAAGTCAGGGTCCAGACCTTAACCTGTTTGAGGTGCTGTGGCATGACCTGTTCATGCAAGGTATCCTTGAAATGTTGATGAGCTAAAGCAGTTTTATATAGATAAGTGGTCTAAAGTTCTCCTTTGTCATTGTGCAAGTCTGATCATCATCTGCAGGAAACGTTTGGGGGAGGTTATTACTAATGAAGAGGTTCTATCAGCTATTAAATTCAAGGGTTCATATAGTTTTTAGTCTGGACTGTGAATGATTAAACAATGTGTTCAATAAAGATATAAAAAGTCAAGTTGTTTGTGTTATTAGTTTAGGAAGATTGTCTATTATTGTGACTTAGATGAAAATCAGATCACATTTTGAGTAATTAATGCAGAAAACCAGGTAACTGCAAAGGGTTCACAAACTTTTTCTTGCAACTGTGTGTGTACCTTCCCTTCTGCAAGTGCAGGAATATCTAGAAAGTGACAACAGCAGTGATAGCTTTGGAAAAGATTTGTAGGCCACTCCAAGATTGTGTATATATATAAAAAAATAGAAACTGTAGAAAGGAAAATAGTCTGTCTCAGGCTAATTTGGATCAAAACTTGGATAACAAAGCTATCATTAAACAATCACAGGTCTAAGGCAAGATGGTCAGCAATATATTCCACCTTGCCTACAGAGTCTGTGCCATCCATCGCCAAATTAAAGTAAACCCATTTTGCTTTCTCCATATTCTCCTTTTTTCCCACTTCCCCAAATTTGGCCAGTCAGTATGCACTAGAGGGAATTACTTGGTAACCCACCAACCTAAACCATTTTTTTTTGGGATGTGTGATGGAACCATAACACTAGGGAGGGGGAAGGACCCACATTGTCAAAGAATGTGCAAATTACACAAATGGCATTGGAGTTCAGGATTGAACCCGGGTAGCTGGAGATGTGAGGTCGCAGCTCTTCTGGTTGCCCATCAGTGCTACCAGTGTTTGGACTACGATCAAGGTATGTTCACATGAAGGAACCAAGTTATAATCTCCATACCTAATTCTTTAGATAACAAATAGAGCAGAATTGTATGGCACATAATGGGTTGTTAATGAGGATGTACCAGATTCATTACAAAGTGCAGGGAGAAGGTGGAATGAGAGTCAAAGACAGCATGGAGGAAAAAAGAAGTAGTAACAAATAAAAGGGAATACAAAAATATTCAAGGGTCCATTAATAGAAAATAGGTTTTAAGATAGAATGTAGTGCTGATCAGAGTCAGGTGTGTTCATAGAGGTTTTGGACTTGATTGAGGCAGTAAGAGTATCTGCATGGGCTTTCCTGAAGCAGCAGTTGCTGCTTGAGACTGGGCAAAGGAGGGTATAGTTAGGATTCTGAGTGGGCTGAAAATTGAGAGGTACTTGCTGAGTAAAGTATGAGGCTCAAACAGAGTTGTCTTTAAGTTGCTTAAGGAAGTGAGGAAGCAGATGCCCTTGCTTGATCTTTCACAGCTGATCTTGCCCAGTTATTTGTGTTTTCTGGGTGGAACTTGACTAGAAAACTACACAAGTATGAAGATTATGGCTAAAGCCTATAACTATGGAGGAGTTGGTATACTTTCCAGTGGAGAAAGTTCAGAAGACAGTCTGAGATAGGTGTGTGTTTTTCTTTTGGAATAAATCAAGAATGTGTTTGACCTTGGCTGTTTCTTAGGCGAACAAGTTGGGGGAAATTATTTGTGGTAAAAATGGACTTCAAAAAGAGTCTGAGGTAGATGCTAAAACCTTGTCACCAAGATATTAAAGGGTGTGGTATAACAAGGAATGTATTGGCATGGTGATAATGCTTTGGAATAGGAAATGGAGTAATTGGCTGGGGTAAAGTGATAAATGGCAGTGCATGCCAATTAATATTAGACTTGTAGAGTTAAATCACTTGAGCAGATTTCCAAATTTGCAGGTGACAAAAAACATTGGATGTATTTGTAATCTGTGAGGAAGATGTCAGTATTTCAAGGGTGTAGGGACAACTGGTGTTTGGGGGGGGGGGAAGTAGATTTGCATTTTGGTTGAAGGGCAAATTCAAATTAAAGTGTATAATTGATTTTGGACCACTTCAGTGGCATTTTTCAGTAGATTCATGTACATTCAATGTTTGTTTAAAATAGGCTAATCTGACAAGAGTTGGGGGTGGGTTTAGTTTGGGGGTTCTTGGTTTAGTCATAACCAAAGTATTGTCTAGTTTTTGCTTTTACACTACAGCAAAGTTGTAAGAACTTTGGAAGATATGGAAGAAATTTATTAAATAAGTACAAAGATTGGGACTTTTTCATCACGGATGGACTGGAAAAGCTGGGATTGTTCTTCAAGTGCAGGAGATTGAAAAAGGATCTGATGGAGGTATTTAAGATCATGAAGGGTTTAGAGAGAAATTTATTCCATTGATGGAAAGTTGAGCCAAGGAAGCTGGAATGAAGTTAATCAGTATTGGATCCAAAAGTGACATGAAGCAAACCTTGAGCATGTGGTTGAGATTTGGAATCGACCATCATAGCAATTGATATAGGTAGATATTATTGTGCAACAGACAGCTGAAGAATTTGCGGACGATGGGACAAAGATATGGAAGTGTCTACATGAATTACATGAAGCTGGTTTGAATTTCCAAAGGCCAAATAACAGTTGCCTTTACTGTAACCATTTTATAATTAGTTCCCGTAAGTTCCTTTTGTCTCAGAAATGATGTAGCTGAAATAATTCGGCAGAATGTGCATGTACCCTGCCTTGATTTTAATCTTGTAAAATATTTTTGGAGCTGATTTTTTTTTTAGTATGTCATTTGCATTTTGTGCTGTGCATCCCAATGCACTTGTTCAAATTGCACCACATTACTTGCTGGGTGATGATCATTGAGCCAAGAGAATCATAATTTTTTTTCCTTCCTTTTCCCAAGGTTGTTGTTTAAACTAATTGTTTTTGGGAAGTTAATGAGTTGTGTGTATTTGGTTATTAAATTTATTTGGTGGAATTCTTAAAACAAACTATATTATTAAAGACAGTTTTGACTTTATCATTTGCAGGTTCTTGATGTGATGTGGGCATTAGAATTGTAGTATATGATAAGACCAGTATATAAGTCTTTCATAACCGGTGGTAATTAACCTGAAAAAAATCAAAATGGAATAAAAACTGAAATCCTCAATATGCAGCAGATCTGACACAATCTGTGAAGAAGGAAGTCCTGGACCTGAAAGATTAATTTCCCACAGATACTGACTGGCCCGAGTGCTTTTAACATTTCTCATTTTCTGGAGAGAGGCTGTCCACATTGTTTAAAATGCATTGCTAACAGCACTTGTATTGAGATTAATACTTCATTGCAAACCTTTAAAGTTTGGCCAAAGTGTCCATTATAATAGGGACACACAGACACTAATTTTATTGTCGTGCTTGGGTACAATGGAAAAACTTAAGTAACACTTACCCAACAGGTATATGTCTAGGGGAAAAGGAAATCCAGCCACACACCAATCCCACCACCCGTACACGCAGGTGCTGTGAGAATCGAGTTTATGCCTTGCGCCCGCCCACAGTATCAAACCCACAACAAATACCGTTATGAAATACACTTTAAAGAGTTTACTAAAATTAAAAGAGTATTAGGCAATACAATATATATGCAAGGGAAAAAACAAAAAGGTGCCAACTTATCGAAGTTCAGTCAGATTAGTGCACATCGTTGGAGCTGAAACATCAAACCATTCGACCCCTCGTCGCTTGCCTCCGACCTCCACGTCTTCGCACCTAGGACCACCCCCGGTGGTCTTCCGAGCAGTGCAGCGCACGTACACCTTCCTCGGCGTCTTCCTCCCGACTCTCCACGTCTTCGCACTTATGACCACGCCAGTGGTCTTCCGAGCAGTGCAGCGCACGTACACCTTCCTCGGCGTCTTCCTCCCGACTCTCCACGTCTTCGCACTTAGGACCACGCCGGTGGTCTTCCGAGCAGTGCAGCGCACGTCCACCTTCCTCGACGTCTTCCTCCCGCTCTCTCCCCAAAAGCCCGCGAGAAACCCCTCCCCCAAGTTCCCAGCCTCACAAGACAAGATAACATTCCCCATTGGTTAACAAATGAATACAATTACCATATTAACAAGTATAAAGCAAAACAACTGCGAGAGAAACACTTATCAAACAAAGAAGCATTCCTACTCTTAACAAACCAAAAAAAACCATTTTGAGTAACATACACAGGACATTGTACATTCTCTCCCCACCAGCAAATGTCATGCCCTCATGGCATTACCAGAGTTCCCCAATGCTTCTTGCAACACACAAAACCCAACCCAGGTGCAGAAAACAGTGACATAACTACCCAGAGCAGTAGAAATCACACTCGTTTCTCCTGGCACCACATATGTCAACCACTCCGGGGGGCGCCTAATCCGCTGAGATCTCCATACCCCTTCTGCCCCACTGGGCTACCTCTTCACTTGCGAACCCACTGTCTCGGACTCCCCAGGTCTACCTGACAGACCCTCACCCCCTTCTTCATGGGGGTTCTCCCTCACCTGAAATCTCTCCGGCTCATGCTCGGGTTCCACCCTCTCTCCCCCCAATGTTGGCTGCCTCTCCTTCTGACCCTCAAGACCTTCCCTCCTCTCACCCAACTCAGTATGGGAAGGGCCAGGAGCCTCCTCATCTGGTACTGGAGCGCCAGCGAATGGGAACAGGGGCCACTCATCTGAGTCGTCCTCTCCCGAATCGGTAGCCATTCCCGGGTGAGGGACCCGTCCCCACTCTTCAGCAGCGGGCTCTTCCCTTTCTCCGCACCCTCGCAGAGTCCTTGTACTAGGTGCAACCTCCCTCTCGGGCTCCTTATCCACCTGCACCACTTGACCCGGGGCAGCAGGTGATTCTGATGGAGTACCTTGATAGGCCCTTTCCCATCCTCAGGTTTCACCCGGTAAACTGACAGGTTCGGCATCTGGCTCTCTATTACATAGGGGCTGGCCGCCCATCGATCTGCCAGCTTGTGCTTACCAGGGGGTCCCAAATTCCGTAAAAGGACCCGGTCGCCTGGCAATAGTTGGACAAACTTCACCTTTCGATCATACCGCATCTTATTTCTCTGGTTTTGTTTGGTAGCCGCCGCCTCGGCCAACTCGTACGCCCGCTGTAATTCCCTCTTCATGTCGGACACATACTTTAGATAGGACTTCCCGGGTAATTCACCCACTTCACCCCCAAAACACAAGTCAATTGGCAACCTCGCTTCCCGCCCGAACATCAGAAAACAGGGCGAGTACCCTGTAGCATCATTGCGAGTACAATTGTAACAGTGAACCAATTGTCCAATATGACGACTCCATCTACTTTTCTGCCCAATCTCCAGCGTCCCGAGCATATCCAACAGGGTCCTGTTGAACCTCTCTGGCTTAGGATCTCCCTGTGGGTGATAAGGGGTAGTCCTGGATTTCTCAACCCCAAGCATAGTCAGTAATTCATGGATAAAGCGGTTCTCAAAGTCCCGCCCCTGATCACTATGGATTCGCCTGGGAAGGCCGTAATGGACAAAATACTGCTCCCATAACACCTTCGCCACTGTCGTTGCCTTCTGATCCTTAGTGGGAAATGCCTGAGCATAGCGAGTGTAATGATCGGTGATGACTAAGACATTCGCGGTGTTGCTGGTGTCAGGCTCAATCGACAGGAAATCCATACATACTAAGTCCAGAGGTCCTGCACTCTGCAAGTGCGACAGTGGAGCCGCCGACGCTGGCAGGGTCTTCCTCCGGATGCAACGACTGCATCCCCTACAGTATTCTTCGACTTCCCCCCTCATCCGGGGCCAGTAGAACCGGTCTTTGAGTAATCCATAGGTCTTTTCCACCCCCAAGTGTCCAGAATCATCATGTAAGGCCTGGAGTACAGCCTGTCGATACTCCTCCGGCAGGACCAGTTGCCAACAGCGGGGTTGGTCCGGAGGCGCCATTACCCAGTACAAGATTTGGTTCTTTAATTTTAACTGAGACCACTCCTTCGGAGTGGCACTTCGGAGGCACAAATGGGTGTTTCGCCTTCTCAGCCAACGCCACATCCCCCTTCTCGACCGCTCTCCACACTGTGCCAATGCCTGGGTCATTTTGCTGAGCAGCTGCCACTTCCCCCGGACTCGGTTCCGGCAACTGTTTAGTCTGCAGTGCGGTCAGGTCACAGTAAGCTAGGGGTATGGCGTCGTCAAAAACCCCCAAGTGGTCCATGGCTCTTTCCATCCTCTCTCTTCCCTCGACCTTCAGGTGATAGCAAACTGACACATCGCCTTCACTCCAGGGGCAGGGACACTCTCCCACTCCTCATCCTTCTCCTGTTCCCCCAGCTCCTGACGTGACAAAACATCCGCATCGACATTCTTGCTTCTGGGGCGGTACCTCAGGCTGAAATCATATACAGACAAGGCCGCCAGCCACCGATGTCCTGTGGCATCCAGCTTCACCGAAGTCAAAATATAAGTGAAGGGATTGTTATCCGTTCTCACCTCAAACTTGGCTCCGTACAGGTAATCGCCCAGCTTGTCCACCACCGCCCACTTCAGCGCCAGGAACTCCCAACTTGTGAGTGGGATAGTTTCTCTCAGATGGCGACAAGCTTCGGCTGACAAAGGCTACCGGCCTCAATGCTTTGCCATGCTCCTGGTACAGGACAGCCCCTAGCCCCTCTCGGCTGGCATCCATGTGCAGCACGTAGGGCTTCTGGGAATCGGCAAAAGCCAACACAGGGGCCTGGGTCAGTGCTCTTTTCAAAGATCGGAACGCCTCTTCACATCGATCATCCCATCTTGAGCTAAAAGGTTCCGCCGGGTTCTAGTATCCTGTCTCTGGTCCCCCTTCCTTTTCTTTCCCACCGGGGGATAGCCACACATCAGCTGAGTCAACGGATGACACACTTTTGTGTATACTTTCACAAATCGGCGGTAATACCCACAGAACCCCAAAAATGAGCGCAGAGCGCCCACTTTCTGGGGTCTTGGCCAGGTGGTCACGGCCTCTATCTTGGTTGGATCAGTAGCCACTCCCTCTTGCGAAATGATATGGCCAACGTAGCTAACCGATGACCTGCAGAACTGGCATTTGTCTAGGGAAAGCTTCAACCCTTCTTCATTAAGCCGGCCCAACACCTTCAACAGCCTCTCCTCATGTTCCTCCAAAGTCGATCCGAACACTATCAAATCGTCCAGGTACACCAGCACCTCTAACAGATTCATATCCCCCACAGTTCTCTCCATGAGCCTCTGGAAGGTGGCTGGGGCTCCCGATATGCATTGGGGCATTCGTTCGAACTGAAAGAACCCCAGCGGGCAGATAAAAGCAGTCTTCTCTTTATCGGCCGCACTCATCGGGATCTGGTAATACCTACTTCTTAAATCCAGCACACTGAACCACTTCGCACCGCTCAGGCAGGCCAACGCATCTTCGACTCTTGGGACAGTATATTGATCAGGGACAGTTCGCCGATTCAAAGTCCTGTAGTCAACACACATGCGCACTCTCCCATTCTTCTTCCGTGTCACCACTATTGGGGACGCATAAGGACTTCGAGACTCAGCTATGATTCCGGCCTCCTTCAACTTGCACAAGTGCTGCCGCACATCCTCAATATCTGCCGGAGCCACCGGCCGGGATCTCTCTTGGAACGGGGTGTCTTCCGTCACCCGGATGGTGTGGCGAGTGCTTTTGGAGCAGCCAACATCAAACTCGCCCCGAGAAAAAACAGCTTCCATCGTCAGCATCTTCTCCACTAGCCGGTGTTTCCACTCCGGCAACACTGGGGAATCCCCGAAGTTAAAGGCTTCAGCGGTCAGCTCCCTTTGATGCTCCGATCCCTCCCCGGTAGGGGTCCTCACTGGTGCTCTAGACATTACCGTCACCGGGAACAGATGTGCCAGCGGCATTCCCCTCTTAATGGTGATTTCTCTTGCCGTGGTATTCCTGACACTTATAGCTATTCGCCTCACATGTACCACCTCTGGTCTCTGCATTTCGGGCCTCACCAGCGCCCCCACCAGAAATCGTGTCTCCCCTTCAAGATCGTCCGGGGCGTCTACTAACAGGGCTTCGCCCTTCGGAACTCCTGGGAATCTGGGGGTCCCCATCACTAGGGCTACCTCCCCTGGTCGGATCACCTTGGGCCTTGCCTGCATACACCACACCGTCCCTTGTTTACACTCCGGATCCAGCCCTTGGGAGGCAACTCCTTCTTCGAACACCGCTTGAAACACTGGATGCACCGAGAGGGTCTCCAGAAAATCTTCCCCCCCCCCCCCACTTTCTCCTTACAAGCTCCCAGGAGCCGTTGCACAACGGGGGAGTTAGTCCCCACCAGGAGGGCAGCACCACTGGTTTCCACCGGGTCAGGACACACCAACACCAACGTCTCAATAGCTTCTGACACTCCCTCTGAGAACTCCAATCTCACCAATAGGTACCCGTCGTACGGGTAGTCACCCTCGCTCACACCCCAAATCTGCAGGGTGTCAAATGGGGTTACGGGCAAATGCTTTAGATATTGATTATAGAAAGACCGGTACAATAAGGTCACCTGCGATCCCGTATCGAACGGCTTTTGTGTAAACTCCCTCTGTCCGTAGACCCACACTGGCACGGGGTCCTACCAGCCCATCCGGAATAGAGGCGTGGGCACCCGGTGGTCTTCTGGCTGATCTCTGGGAACGTGTTCCTCCAGAGGCTCCAGTCCGTTCCCTCACTGAGCCCCTCCTAAGTTTCCCGACACCTCTCCCTTCTTAGTCGCAGGGGGGCTTGTCCTCCGCGGGTCTCCTTGTCTCTCACAATCCCACCTAAAGTGTCCCTCCTCTCCACAGCTATAGCACACCCTCGGCCGCCCACAGTCCCGCCTGAAATGCCCCTCTTTCCCACAGTTAAAGCACACGCTGCCTGTCGCCCCTCCTCTCCCAGGACGGCTCCCGCTCCCAACCCACTGCACTGGTCGCCCCCAGGAGTGGGTACCTCCCCTGTCCCTCCCCTCCAGAGGGGGTTCCCTACTCCCCGGGGGTTGTCAATCCTTCACCCAGCCACCACTTCCTGTATCGCTGAAGATCGCTCCCGTAGGCCCGCGCCCCTTTTCCGTCCCAACGCTCCCTCTTCCTCCTGCACCTCTCTAATCAGTTGCCCAAACGATGGAGGGGGGCCTTTCCTATAAGCCTGCCGGATAGTCCACGCCATCTTGTCCTCCTCCAGAGAGCCACTGAATAGCTGACTCATCCTCACGCTAGCCACGTCAGGCGCCTTCACTACCCCCCAGTGCCGCAATCCCATAAGCATCCCCTCCATCCGAAATATGTACTCGGAGAGCTTTTTCCCTCTCCGTTGTTCCCTCCAAAACTTCTATGCATTCCTCCACTGAGGCCCCAGGCTTCTCAGCTTTCAACTCCCGGACTATTTTGGCTGCTAAACTCCTCAAACTTCCCACCCATCGCTGCCTCTTCTCCTCCTCCAAGCCTGGCCACTCCTCTAACATCAAAGACGTATGCTCGATCCAGGTCTCATCGTCCACCTCCCCGTCCGGAGTAGGCTTGGCTCCGGAGGACACCCCCAGCTTCAGCCGTAGCCTCTCGGCCACTCCCACCAGGGAATTAAGTGCGGCTGCCAGCTCCGAGGCTTCCACCCTATCTGGGGAGCGCCTAGTCACGACTCTCTCCTCCCACCTCCCTTTAGCTCTGGCTCCTCAGCCTCATCCTTGGAGAGGGTGTGGAGCCCCCACACCTCCCCCGGAACACTGACTGTCGCCGGCAGTTCCAACGTCCTGACGTCAGCACTCGTATGAACCAACACCCAGCTAGACTGTACCTCTTTACCACACCATCTAGCTACCAATTCTACCTGCCCAATACCCTTCACCGAACTATCGCGTCTCCCGAAACTCAAAAATTCAATCGGCTCACTGCACAAGCATACTGCGCTGGTACACCTTCAAATTCGCACCAGCTAACAATCTTATCTTTGTCCATCTCCGCTCTGCTGCCTGCGCGATTCCACAGCCCCTGACAATCCAATCCGGGACGAGCACCCCACAAATGTAACACTTACCCAACAGGCTGGTATATGTCTAGGGGAAAAGGAAATCCAGCCACACACCAATCCCACCTCCCATACACGCAGGTGCTGTGAGAATCGAGTTTATGCCTCGCGCCCGCCCACAGTATCAAACCCACAACAAATACCGTTATGAAATACACTTTAAAGAGTTTACTAAAATTAAAAGAGTATTAGGCAATACAATATATATGCAAGGGAAAAAACAAAAAGGCGCCAACTTATCAAAGTGCAGTCAGTTTAGTGCACATCGTTGGAGCTCAAACATCGAACCATTCGACCCCTCGTCGCTTGCCTCCGACCTCCACGTCTTCACACCTAGGACCACCCCCGGTGGTCTTCCGAGCAGTGCAGCGCACGTACACCTTCCTCGGCGTCTTCCTCCCGACTCTCCAGGTCTTCGCACTTAGGACCACGCCGGTGGTCTTCCGAGCAGTGCAGCGCACCTCCACCTTCCTCAACATCTTCCTCCCACTCTCTCCCCAAAAGCCCGCGAAAAACCCCTCCCCCAAGTTCCCAGCCTCACAAGACAAGATAACATTCCCCATTGGTTAACAAATGAATACAGTTACCATATCAACAAGTATAAAGCAAAACAACTGCGAGAGAAACACTTAACAAACAAAGAAGTATTCCTACTCTTAACAAACCAAAAAACCCATTTTGAGTAACATACACAGGACATTGTACACTTACTTGCAACAACATTGCAGGCACATAGCAATCAAAGAAAAGCTAGCAATCAAAAGAAAACCTATTTTATGAGAAAACTTAAATTAGAGTTTTTAAAAAAAGTTAAGTGGTTCTGGTGATCTCTGATGGCCTCTGTTCTTCAGCTCTTTTTGCAGTTCCGAAGAACTACAAACTGGTTGCTGCACCATTATTTGAGCTTTATGACAATGCTCCTGGTTATGGACCCATCATCTCCAGCCTTCCCCAACTTTTGAGCAGGTATCAAATTAAACCTTTAATACCTTTTAAGTAATTCTATTTAAAATGATTGTAATGCATCTAGGTTGGAGTTGGCTACTTTTTTGTCATGTTTTTCTCCACTAGTTTTATATTAGAAGCAAAATGCAGTCCCTAATTTTAGAGGAGCTATCCTAGCCACCCAAGAAAATGATTTGTTCTTTGTTTTGCATGGTGTCTTTTTACTATTCATATCTTAGTCACTTTGATTATCAGTGGGCCCAAGTTGAAATAATTTCCTTTCCCCATCAATTATTTAGGCTTTGCTGCAGTATGTCTCTGTTGCATGCCTCACCAGTGTTGGGTTTTCTTCAACCCTCTGACTATATTTTGTTTTCTTTGGAGCAAACTTTTAAAGAGAGGCAAAGCAGAATCTTAATGAAATTGAATGATTGAAAGAATTTAAAGGGATATGGTCTAAACATGGGAAATTGTGATAGTTGGGTGGGTACCATAGTTGACATGGACTCCTTTAGATGAAAGACCTGTATCTGTGCTGTTTTGCTATATGAATTTGACTCTTTGACTATATGACTAAGAGGATGGAGAGAAACAATTTATCCACCAATTATCAAATCAGTTAGAGGAAGACAAAAGTTGAAAATCTCAACGTTTAATCTTCTAGTAAGTATACTGCATGTTTACTGTTCACTGTGAAAGAAATTACCATATATTCCGGAGTATAAGCCGACCCCTTTTGTAGAGGTATTTGATTTAACCAGAAAAGATCACAAGATCTCACCTGCCGGTACTCAGCTTTGCCGGATCTGGAACCGGGAAATTTTGTGAACCAGTACCTGCTAAGAAAACAGGCCTACACATTGTAGAGCGTTACAGGCAAATTCTTAATAAATCAGGGAGGGAAATTTTGGAATAGGTCTCCAATGGTAAAGAATCTTCTGAAATGTAACACCCGCGAAACCATTTAGCGCCCATCGTAATCTTGTTAAAACATAACACGGGGTGGCAGGATCAGTACGTCTACGCAGTATTGAATTTGTGACCACCATATACAAAAGATTAAAACGAATGCGATATGATGCTGGTTTCAAGCTGAAGGTTGTTGATTTTGCTAAAGGAATGAATAATTCTGCAGCTGCTAGGAAGTTTAGTGTAAATGAGAAACGAGAGAATGGAGAAAGGCAGAGAACACACTGAGGGAAATGCCAAAGATGAAATGTGCAAACTGCGGGAAAACATGCCAGTGGCCAGAACTGGAAGATAAAGTTTGAGTGGGTGAATCACCAGCGATCGTCCGGATACATTGTTACCAGAGAAATGATTCGAGTTCAAGCGTTGAAATGGGCTGAAAAACACTGTGAGGGCAGTGAAAATTTCAAAGCTAGGCGAAGTTGGTGCACCCGATTTATGAATAGATGTGATCTTGTGTTGAGACAAAAAAACAACGATTGCTCAGAAAATTCCCACGGGGTGTTGTTTACGTTCAAGAACGCTGCTGGATGGATGAAGCTGGTTGCTTGAAGTGGGTTAAAGAGGTGTGGGGTTGACATCTCGAAGGTTTCAAGAAGGAAAAGTCGCTACTTGTCTGGGATGTGTTCAAAGCACACTTGTCAGGTGAGACAAAAGAAGCATTGAAAGCTGAAAATATGGACATTGCAGTCATCCCCGGTGGTTTGATCTCTGTGCTCCAGCCACTAGATGTGAGTTTAAACAAATCATCCAAAGAATTCATGCGATGGCAGTAGAACAAATTTGACTCAAAAACAGCCAATAAATACGACCTGTCTTCCGTGTATTCGTTTTTCCAAAGTTGGCACCCTCTGTATAAGCTGACCTCTTTATTTTAGGGCCAAATTCTCGGCTTATACACCGGAATTTACGGGAATGTGATAAACAATACCTAAAGGGCTAGTCTGGGCTAGTTAATACACAACTGCAGGAGCTTGATAAAACAAGAGTAAGAATTGTTGCCCTTCGCCCCTGAACTGTCTGCTTATTTTTGGATTACATGGCCCCAACTTTCACTAGTTGCTTAGTCCTCCATCCCAACTGTCAGATGCAAGACAATTGAACCAGCAAAATATCTTTTCAGTTCACATTTGTTTCCCTCGACATTTTAAGTTATGATTAAAATAAAAAAGTAGTACTTCTGTTCCGGGGTTATACCTAGTTTGTATAACCCTCTTCTTGTACCCAGATTTGATAGTTAAATTATCCTGACATTTTCAGCAAGCTCTGCCTCAGTTAAGCTGAAGGAAGGACTTTTGTTTTTGCACCCTTGAACTGGCCTAGGATGATGCTTTAGAAGTTGGCCAGAGGGGCCTGCTACCACTACCAGTTGTTTTGTAATGGCTTGAAATTGTTCCACATATTCCTTCTGTAAAGTGCAACTTTATTTTTTCTTTCAGGTTTGCATTTTTACTATGAATCCAGCTAATTTTAATTGTAACTAAAGATTGTTGCCTTTTCATTTTAGGTTTAATTTTATTTATAACTGAAGTTTATGGAATCGTGTTCAAAAATCTTAATGGATATATGACTCCAGCTTTTTGTGAACATCTAAGCCAGTAGTGTGGCTTCCCAGACAGAGACTAAATCAGTTCTTCAAACCAAATCCAGTGACATCTGCAGAACCTGACCTGCATCTCAAGTGGGATTTTGTTCAACTCTCCACCAACTATAAAGCCAAGAAGCTTTAATTGGTGCAATTTTTTTTTAGAAATATTGTCTGCTTATGTAATTGTTTGCATTTTCTACTTTATTAAATAGACAAATACCTCTTTTTTGAGGGTTTTAATGAACTGTAGTTTGTGTATTTTGTGTATCAGCCATTTATTTTGTAATTGGATATGACAGAAACTTAGTATATAGATTAATTAAAAAGGACACTGACTTGATTTCCTCTGGTTTGGTTTGTATGGCAGAAATGAGTTTTTAAATCGTGGGCCTGTCATTGTTTATGCCAGTTCCACTATTTGCCTTTTTGAAGGCTATTATGTAATTGGGATAATACATTTTAAGATGTATTCTTCTGAGTGACTGAGCATGACCTGAGCTTATTCAGAATGTGAGTGATCAAATCTGAGCAAATTTGGCAATTCCAGGTATTTGTGGATCTTCAGTGGTCCGATCATTATGTATCTCAATTACAGATGGGTGGGGAATACTTAATCACAAAAGGAGCAAACTGAATTTGGCTATGATTATTACTTAAGAGGATTTTTAAAAAAGTCACTTGCATGTGGATTTCACTTGCTCTTTACTGACTCTGATCTTAGTTTGTCCTTATATAGTGGCATATAAAAATTTGGGCATCCCTGGTCAAAATTTCTGTTACTGTGAAGAGTTAAGTGAGTAGAAGATGAACTGATCTCCAAAAGTCATAAAGTTAAAGATGAAACATTTTAAGCAAGATTAGTGTATTATTTTTGTTTTGTACAATTTTAGAGTGGGGGAAAAAAGGAAAGGAGCACTATGTAAAAGTTTGGGCACCCCAAGAGATTTGAGCTCTCATAACTTTTACCAAGGTCTCAGACCTTAATTAGCTTGTTAGGGCTATGGCTTGTTCAGTCATTGTTAGGAGAGGCCAGGTGATGCAAATTTCAAAGCTTTATAAATACCCGACTCCTCAAACCTTCTCCCAACAACCAGCAGCCATGGAGTTCTCCAAGCAACTGCCTAGCTAGCACTCAGAAAATTAAAATAAATGATGCCCTGAAAGCAGGAGAAGGCTATAAGAAGATAGCAAAGCGTTTTCAGGTAGCCATTTCCTCAGCTCGTAATGTAATTAAGAAATAGTTAACAGGAACGGTGGAGGTCAAGTTAAGGTCTGGAAGACCAAGGAAACTTTCCGAGAGAACTGCTCGTAGGATTGCTAGAAAGGCAAATCAAAACCCCTGCTTGACTGCAAAAGACCTTCAGGAAGATTTAGCAGACTCTGGAGTAATGTGCACTGTTCTACTGTGCAGCGATGCCTGCACAAATATGACCTTCATGGAAGAGTCATCAGAAGACAACCTTTCCTGCGTCCTCACCACAAAATTCAGTGTCAGAAGTTTGCAAAGGAACATCTAAACAAGCCTGATGCATTTTGGAAATCAGTCCTGTGTACTGATGAAGTTAAAACAGAACTTTTTGGCTGCAATGAGCAAAGGTATGTTTGGAGAAAAAAGGTGCAGAATTTCATGAAAAGAACACCTCTCCAACTGTTAAGCACGGAGGTGGATCAATCATGCTTTGGGCTTGTGTTGCAGCTAGTGGCACGGGAAACATTTCACTGGTAGAGGGAAGAACAAATTCAATTAAGTACCAGCAAATTCTGGAATCAAACATCATACAGTCTATAAAAAAAAAATGCGCTGAAGATGAAAAGAGGATGGCTTCTACAACAGGATAATGATCCTAAACACACCTCAAAAATCACAATGGAGTACCTCAAGAGGCGCAAGCTGAAGGTTTTGTCATGGCTCTCACAGTCCCCTGACCTAAACATCATCGAAAATCTGTGGAGAGACCTCAAAAGAGCAGTGTATGCAAGGCAGCCCAAGAATCTCACAGAACTAGAAGCCTTTTGCAAGGAAGAATGGTTGAAAATCCCCCAAACAAGAATTGAAAGACTTAGCTGGCTACAGAAAGTGATTACAAGCTGTGATACTTGCCAAAGGGGGTGACCATGCAGGGTGCCCAAACTTTTGCTTTGGGCCCTTTTCCTTTTTTTTGTTATTTTGAAACTGTAAAAGATGGAAATAAAAGTATTCTTACTTAAAATATCAAAGAAATGTCATTTTTAACTTTATGCCTTTTGGAAATCAGGTCATCTTTTACTCACTTAGTTATTCACAGTAACAGAAATTTTGACCAAGGGTGCCCAAACTTTTGAATGGCACTGTAATTTTGGTTCATTCAAAATGCAGTTTTAGTCCAATTTGGAAATTTTGAGAGGAAATATCTTATGCCAGGCAACTCTACTACAATTTGAAGCATTCCTTTCTGAGCTTGTTGCATTCCAAATGATATTACTTATTTTCAGCAATTTGTTTTGCAACATGGGAGTATAGTCTTCAGATGTAGAAATTTTGAGAAGGTCTACCGTGACCAAATCAATAAACGTGCTCTCGACTAGTTCCTACATTTGAAGAAATGTTCAAAAACCCTTGTTAATGGAGATTTAAGTCCTGACCCCTCTATGATTGTACATTGTGGTGTTGTTCATTTTGGTATCATTTCAGCTTTGTAAGATGTTATGCATGATGTATTTTTGCAGATGGCTTGGGTGTTTGCCTGTACTGCTCATTTCATCTGCATGTACTGTTTTGCTCCCTTAAATTAAGCAAAATGCAGAAGGATTGTTTAGGGGAATGTATTGAAGCAATACATACACTTTAGATAGTACCTTTTAATGTGGAGAGATAACAAACTGCTGCTTGTTTGCCCATAATGGTTGACTGTGGCCACCTAATGTTATACCAGGGAAATTGTAGTCCTCAAGGTTGAGTGGTGGATTTTCTTTTCTCCATATTGTTCAGCAGCACGAAAAAAAGACTAATACTGCATCACTCCCTGGCCAACGTGGGTATCTGTTTTTTTAGCTCCAATAACATCTTAATCCTCATCTCCCCTGTTAAACTGTAACCTCTACTGCTAATTGGTGCCCTGTGTCTGTGATTTCCTCCAGGTGCTTCCACTTTAAAATGTTTGTTGGTTGGCTGCTGTAAATTATACCTAGAAAGGGAGAAAGTGTTGGTGAACTGAAGTAAATAGCACTGCTGAGAACTGTATGAAATTACCTGCATGAATCCATTACACCTTCCCCCTGCATTCTGTAAATCCTGGTCAGAATACACAACTGTTCTCAGGTGCAGCAGGTCTCCAAACCAGATATTGGTGATTGTGGCTCTTAGCATCCTGTGGTTTGAAACTCCTTTAAAATCTATTAATGGCTCGTCAAGTCTTTCTGTGCATATACTTGAAGCTTGTGAGGAAGACAAAATTTCAGTTATAGGTACAGGTTGCACCTTCTAATTCTGTGCTGCTTCAGTACAGCCTATGTTAATTTAGGAAATGGTGCCTTTCTCTCATGTTGCAGTGGTTTGCAATTCCTTGTTTTGTATTAATGCAGATGCCAGTCGCAGCAAATGATGGACATCAAGTCGTGGATGAATTTGAAAAAGTTTCAATTAAATGAAAATAAAATTATTTTTATAAAGTTTGAATTAATGGCTATTTTCTTAGATGACTTAAGTTATTACAATCTGAGCTTGCCCAATGTATTGTAGACGTCCAGAAAACAGCATAAGTGGGTGAGGACATACTTTCAATTTGCACTTTAAATTGCACTTGTTCTGGACATTAAATCACCAGTTATCAATAGGGTTACTACCAATCTCTTCAATTTTTGAAGTAACTTTATTATCAATGTGTGTGTATAATCATAGAAGTTTTCATGTTTAATTGTTTTAGAACATTGAATCACAGTGCATTTATTTTTGCTTTTTTTAAAATTGGTGATTAACAGAAAAATACTCTTTGTCAGTGATATCAGATCTATACAAAGTGATCTAAATTAACTACATATAAAATAATTGATTGTATAAGTATTCACCCCCCACCCTCAATATGACACACCTAATCATCACTAGTGCAGTCCATTGGTTTTAGAGGTTGCACAATTAAATGGAGATCTGTTTTTGGAGACCTGTGTGCAGTCAAGGAGTTTTCATTGATTGTAGTAAAAATGCACCTGTATCTGGAAGGTCCAACTGCTGATGAGTCAGTATCGTGGCAAAAACTACACTAGGAGGACAAAGGAACACTCTAAGCAACTCCATAAAAAGGTTTTTGCAAAGCACAAGTCACTTAACTGAATACAGTTAAGTCAATATCAAGAAATGAAAAGAATATGGCACAGATGTAAATCTGCTTAGGGTATCCTTAAAAACTGAGTGACCATCCTTGGGCCATTCTTAAAAGCTGAAAGAAAGGGGACTAGTGAGGAAGGCGATTCTGGAGGATTTATAAGTTTCAGTAGCTGATATGACTGCATACAAAACCTATTGCCTGCGTACTTCATCAGTCACAGCTTTATAGGGGAGTGGCATAGAGAAAGCCACTGCTGGTTCATTTCCCTTGCCTGCTTTGTGCAACTGTTTTCAATGTTCTCGCTCATTTTGTAGCAGCTGCTGACGTGACTTTGAGTATAGTTGACAAATTTCCCAAAGACTTGACCTGGGTGGGGGGAGCTTGCATGAAATTGCAGCTGGAGTTTGCCAGAAGGCATGTGGGAGACTCTGAAATCAGCTGGAAGAAGGTTCTATGGTCTGATGAGACCGAAATTGAACTTTTTGGATCAGACTAAATGCTCTGTTTGGTGTAAACCAAACACCACACATCATCAAAAACACACCATCACTGCTGTGAAGCGTGGTGGTGACTGCATCATGCTGTGGGAATGCTTCACTGCAGCAGGCCCTGGAAGGCTTGTGAGGGTAGAGGATAAAATTAATGCAGCAAAGTACTGGGAAATCCTGGAGGAAAACTGAATGCAATCTTCAACAGAACTGTGACTTGAGAGAAGATTTGTTTTCCAGCATGACAATGACCCCAAGCCAAGGGTGCAGTGCTGCCAGAGCTCACTGGAGCACTGCCCGGCACCTGTTTTTTTTTAAAAAGTCAAAATAAGCAAGCGGGGAATTTAACAGCGGCCACATATTCAATAGGGAATTTTATGGAAGTGGGGGTTGGGGAGGTGGTGGTGTCTGGTGGGGAAAATACCACTAATAATAGGATATTTGATAGTTTTTGGTGAACTCCTGGAGCTGTGACTGTTCTTTATTTAGGTTTATGTGAAATTCCTCCTCGCTTAACCCTTTGTCCCAGCATACCCTGCTGTAGCCTCCCGCCATTTCACAGATCCTCAGTCTCTCTCCAGCACTCGTTTGAGCAAATTTTTCTCACTAACAACACTATGGCTTCTAAGCAAACAATGTTAACTTTATTTCATAAACAAGCTGAGGAGTGGAACAAGAATAATGTAATAAAGGTTCTCAAACTTCTAAACTTCGAAGTATGTATAACTCCCTGCTAAATTAAATGTGTGTCCTTGATAAAGGTAACTGGCCTACTGAAATACCACCTAATTATGGAGAAGCTGCAATATCATCTCTGTAAGAGGTTTAATCTTTCTTCTTCCTCTGTAATAAATGTCTTCAGGGATTATGTGGAGGATCGTGGACGTCGCATCCCCCAAGATTTACGCCCATTACTGAGCTGTTCACAAGTTATTCCTATTGGTGCTGCTGAGTGTGAGAGAAGATTCAGTCACATGAACTTGATAGTCTCAGTTCAAGGATTTAGTCTATTAAAATGAATATACTGTCTAGACTGTTATATCTCTTTCAGACCCTACCAATAGAGATTAATCAAAATCAATTCAATGAATGGAACAAGATGCTATCAAGGTATATTTGGCAGGGTAAAAGGCCTAGAGTTTGTTTCAAAACTTTGCAATTAGCAAAAGAAAAGGGGGGGATGGGGCTTGTCTTCTCTTAGAGATTATTATTTTGCAGCACAGTTGAGAGCTGTGATATGTTGGTGCAACCCATCATATGACGCTCAATGGAAAAACATTGAGGAGTGGGTACTTCCCATCTCCATACAAGCAATTTGGGCTGATAACAACCTGCAAAGGTACATAAATACTATTGATAACCCATGGGTGAAATTGACTCTTAAAATATGGAAAACCACTATAAAAGAATATAATCTAGAGGGAGATATTGCAATTCTTAAATGTTGTGCATATGACTTGGATTTTACACCGAATAAATTGGATGCTAGATTTAAGGACTAGACAGCTAAAAGAATAACAGTTCTTTGCAACATAATGAAAGAAGGAACACTGTTCAGTGTTGAAATGCTTAAAGAGAAACACATTAGAAAAACAAGATTTTTATCTGTACTTACAGATGTGACAATATATTAATAAGACACTTAAAAATGTAACCAAGGCAAAAACATGCTTGATAGAGATCTTTAGAAAAGCATATAATTCAGATAATGGTGGTAGAATCATTTCAAGCATGTATAAGGGGTTGTCAAATCTTAAAACACATTCGACTTCATGCATTAAAAGAAAATGGGAGAAGGAAGGAGGGATAATTATATCTGAGGAAGGAGTATATGGAGATATCAATGAAAATGTACCAGTTCACCGAAATGGAGGGAGTTTGGATGGAAAAACTTGCTAAGATATTTTATTACACCCTCTCAGAAATCCCATTATGATAGTAACCTCCCTGTTTGTTGGAGAAATTGTGGAAATCAAAACACAAATCATTATCATATGTTTTGCCCTGTTATCAAAAACTGTTGGAGGGGGATACACAATGGCCTACAAGACATCTTTAAATGTGAAATACCCTTAGAGAGTAAGACCATATATTTTGGATATATACCTCAAGAATGATTGAAAAGAGATAAATATTTAATGAATATACTCTTGGTAGCTGGTAAAAAGACTTTTACTAGGGAATGGTTATCACAGGAGAGCCCAACTTTAAATACATGGATGGAAATTATGATGGACATTTACAAAATGGAGAAGAATACAGCATCTGTTAATCATAAGCTGGAACAATTTGATTCATACTGGGAAAAATGGTTTAACTACATAATGCCTCATAGGCCTGATTTTATTCTCACAAATCAATGAATCTGTTGTAAAACAAAAGATCACTCCCTACTTGTACATAGTTCTTTCCTTTTGCTTGTTTTTTCTTTCCACTCTTTTCTATAAGTGTATACTCCAGATAAATACTTTGTGGAGATTTTGTGATATATATGATGTATATGTATAATGTCTGAAATACATCTTATGGGAATGTTTGTTTGATTAACTTCAATAAACAATAAATTACAAAAAAAAAATTGAAAGCATGAGATGAAGAGTCCTTGAAAGTGAGTCTAGGTTGTGGGAACACTTCAGTGAGGAGGTGAGTGAACACCACTGGTTCAAGAGCCTGATAGTTGAGGGGTAATAACTGTTCCTGAACCAGGTGTGGGGATTCTAAGGCTGGTGTACCACCTTCCTCACAGCAGCAGCGAGAACAGAGCACTGCCTGGCTGGTAGGAATGGATGCTGCTTTCCTGCGACAGAGTTCTGTATAGCTGTGCTCCAGATTGTCAAGTCTGTTGAAGATGGAAATAGCCACTTGGCTTCTCATCTTAATATGGATTATCTCTTGTCAGCAGCAATAAGTAACTTGTGATGACACCCTTCATGAAACACCGACCATCTCCATACATGTTGTCTGACCCGAGTTAGAACATAGAATAGTACAGCACATTACAGGCCCTTTGGCCCACAATGTTGTGCCGACCCTCAAACCTTGCCTCCCATAAACCCCCCCACCTTAAATTTCTCCATATACCTGTCTAGTAGTCTCTTAAACTTCACTAGTGTATCTGCCTCCGCCACTTACTCAGGCAGTTAATTCCATGCACCAACCACTCTCTTTGAGTGAAAAACATTCCTCTAATATCCCCCTTGAACTTCCCTCCCCTTACCTTAAAGCCATGTCCTCTTGTACTGAGCAGTGGTGCCCTGGGGAAGAGGCACTGGCTGTTCACTCTGTCTATTCCTCTTAGTATTCCTTAGATCCTTTAGTATTTTGTTTTTGTCCCTTAATAATACCTCTAATCAGTATTCACCAAGGAGGAGGAAATGTACATGGATAATGTGTAGGGACATGTGTCCTCAGCCACATAAGATCTGTCTCAGGAGCTATTGAAATTGAGAGAGGGTTGATGGGGGCCCCTATAAAGATGTTAACATCTTCATTCACCACAGGTAATACTGAAAGTTAACCAATTTAATCATTTATTTTGTATTAACTGTATTTTGAAGTAAAACTTCATTTAATAACTGTAGCAGGAACTAACCAAGTGACAGGCCAGTGAGGCTCATATTAAGTGAAGAAAGTCCAAGGAGAAAAGTTTTATAACAGCGGAAGTACAACATACTAAATAGGTCTGTAGGTGGTATATCTGTCTTGTATGTGGCAAGGTGGTGAAAGTCTATATGACTTTGTGTGGTGGAAATTGTGTCTTATCAATTTCTTCAAGCTTTTGGAGGGAGTAACTAAGACAATTGATGAACATGGTAGTTCAGTGTAGTTCAGGATGGTAGGCAGTGCTTATACGGATTTTAGTAAAGCATTTCACAAGGTCCAGCATGATATGTCGGGAAAGGAAAGTTAAGACAGCTGGAAGGTGAGCTGGTTAATTGGATCTGGTATTGACTAAGTGGCAGGGTACATTGGTGGGAAGATGTTCTCTTTACTGGTGACAAGTAGTGTATTGCAGGGATCTGTGCTGGAAGTCGTGTTTGTAATGTATTTTAACGACTTGGGATGAATACAGAAACTGTGCTTTGTGGATGACTCAATGTTGGTGGTGTGGGTAACGGGGAAGGCTTTTCAGGCTAAAATAGGACAGATTTGGGCCTTATTTAGGCAAAACGTTTGGTGAAACTTTGGGCCGAAAGGCCTGTTTCTGAAATGTACAACTCCTGGTCTCAAACAGGACTCTAGAATCTTCAAACGAGTTTAGCTTTTGAGTATCATAAGATCATATTGGATTGACAAAACCAAAATAAAAAACACGCATCGTACATGAGAAGACGCAAGAAGCTTGGCAGCTTAGGGGAAATTCCAGAGATAAGGTTTGGAATAGGCATCAGTGGCACAGAGCCGAAAATCGTGCCCCTCCAAAGAAAATCATCTAAGGAACATTGACAATTGTAGGCCTAAAGCGGGATAGGAGATCGGTAAGTGGGAGAATGGGGGGAAAATCCAAGCCTCATTGAACTAGGAGAGGTATGACTGAGTTGTGTGTTGTGTGACTGATAAACTGTACATGCTCTCTTCTCGCTGCTGCTATCCGGAAGGTGCTACAGGGGCCTCAGAATCCACGCACCAGATTCAGGAACAGTTATTACCCCTCAATCATCAGGCTCTTGAACTAGTGGGGAAATCTTCACAGAAATACATACAGGTGTGCTTATGTGGGATTGTATTTTATTTTTGTTGATGGAACTCGATTAACATATTCTTTTCCTTTCAGTACTTTTTCGACTAGATGGTGGAATACAGTACACTCCACTTACCCAGATAAATCCAGCTCTAACAAAATCCAAGAAGCTCTACGTAACCCAGGAACAAGCAGCACCCATGCAGCATTCCTATACATGGTCTACGGACCACTTGGTTAATGATAGGGGTGCATGGCAAAATAGAAGTTGGGAACCCCTGCTCTGGGGCATTACTATGCACAAGCAGCCCTGTGGCTGTACAGCATGAAAATTATACACAAATGGAATAAATATCACCATTCCATGATCACGCCACAGTTTATATCCCGCTTCTCCCTGTATAACAGCGACGCCAGTTCAAACAGATGATCTACATCACTTTGCCAGTTCGAGACTTCTTTAATAATAGATCACAGCATTCTCTCTACTTTCTCTATTTATTAATGTATAGTTACATACAAGCTATCTAGACTTGGACCAATCCACACGTAAACAAAATCTGTGGAATTTAGAAGGATGAGAGGGGATCTGATTGAAACATAAGATTATTAAGGGATTGGACACGCTGGAGGCAGGCAGCATGATCCCACTGATGGGTGAGTCCAGAACTAGAGGCCACAGTTTAAGAATAAGGGGTAGGCCATTTAGAACAGAGATGCGGAAAAGCTTTTTCACCCAGAGAGTGGTGGATATGTGGAATGCTCTGCCCCAGAAGGCAGTGGAGGCCAAGTCTCTGGATGTATTCAAGAGAGAGTTAGATAGAGCTTTTATAGATAGCGGGGTCAAGGGATATGGGGAGAGGACAGGAACGGGGTACTGATTGTGTATAATCAGCCATGATCACAGTGAATGGCGGTGCTGGCTAGAAGGCCGAATGGCCTACTCCTGCACCTACTGTCTATTGTCTATAAACATTTTCTTTATATCCCGTCAAACCTTACAAGATGTGATGATGAGGAACCACTTCTGAAGCAAATCCCTTGCTCTTAGGTAAGCCTTTCATTCCTGGGGTTATAACCTCAGACATGGCACACTCACAACGGCCGAGGTTTATGAGGGATGGGGCAATGGGAGGGAGTGGCAATGGCCATCTTTAAGTACAGATCCATTACGAGCTGTAGTTTTGGAGACATTGGTCTTATGGAATGACACTGGAATTCTAATGTTTGTGTGCCTTAGGGGAGCCCTCTCACTCCAAGAGGTACTGCGGCTGGGGGAAGTGAAGCTGGGTAATTTCGTATTTTAATGGCAGATGAAATCATTGAAGAAAGAAAGGGGGCTCCACACTCTTTTTTATACTCTGAACCTTGATAAATCCATTTCTCATGCAAAGAATGTGGCAGCTTTTCAACAATAGGACTAATGCCACAAGAAGAAATATTCTTGATATGTTCATTAATTTCAAGCCAACTGTTTCAACATCTTGCTTGTAAAATTATTTTAACAATTCCAATTTGGCCTCTCTCAACCTTTTGGCTCTGGAGGAACCCTTGAAATAATTTTCATGTCTCAGAGAAGCCCTGAGTAAAAATGATTATACCTACAGCTCACTGCACATTAACATAATCAGGAAGTTGCAGCAATAACAATCCAAAAATAATTGTCAATGGTCTTGAAACACTTTGTTTCCTCGGCTGCCTAAGTCTACGGAAGACAATCTCTTGCCCCACCAAATGTGTGAGATTGAGGTGTGAGTATCCCCCACCCCAAACCCCTTGTTTGTGTGGATGCTGTGCAATTCGCTACCCTGTTACAAATTAATTCCATGAAATAACAGACAAGACACTGCATATCATTAAAGGAATTATATTTATAAATCTTAACTAAAGGGTTAGTAAATAATAAAAAGAAAATGTGTACAAGTTGGAGCTCATCTTGAACTTCTCTGTCACTCGTGCTGGGCCCTTGGTCAGCGTGCATGCCCTCGCCACCTTCCAAATGTTGCTTGCAATCCATCTCAAACAAACCGGTCTTCCACTGGATCGTAAGCTACAACCAGTTCTCCCCAGCGTCTTCTCTCTTCACTTCCACTCAAACAAAAGCCCAAGACCAACCCTATTGTCCCACACCAAGAAAAACTTCCTGCTATTTGGTTGGAACATATTCCACCTCTTCCCTAATCTTCAACAATAACCCGAGCAGGCTGAAAGTAGAACAAACAGCTCTTACAGAGCTGCAGAATGAAATACGTACAGCACAATAGTAAAGAGGTGAACCAGGGCACCACACTCTTTTAGGCAGAGAATAATTTTTTAGCCAGCCTTTCTTGGAAAAAAAGGTAGTTAAGCTTAGCTTACCTTTCTTGAAATTAATATCTTCCTTTCTCTTTCATAAATTTAAAAAAACTTATAAGCAAACATAATACATATCTGTTAAATAACTGGCTTAAGCCAAATGGGATTTAATTTTTCTAAAGGTAGGCTTGGTAGAATTAATTTAAATAAAGATCGTAAATTGATTTTAATTAATGCTACTTACATGAAAAATTATTCACAATGTTAACTAGTAAAGTTATTAAAAACCACGTTAATGCAATATGAATAAAAATAAGACACTAAGACACAATGTTTGCAAGACTTTGAAAAACTATTTTCTTACTAACTGACATGATCAGGCCTAAGTATAGGCCTAGCACATGAAACCTGCTTGTTTCTTGCTGCTCATAATTATGGGTCGAACTTGAGATAAGCACACACGGATTTCAACTGAAATGAGACAATTTCTATCCTTGTTTTTGATGGTTGTTAAACAAGAAAATATGTGCTTTCACATGCAAGAAGTTGAAAACTGCAGAGAAATGTTCATTAGATTCCTATGAATGAAAGGAAACTCTTCTTTCACAGAAATCCAGAGCTTGCCCAGAAGCAGGTCAATGAATTTCATCTTGAATGCATGATCAGACTGCAGATCACAAAGTTCTTCCTCTTCTCTCAAAGTCAAGTTTTCAGGCTGTGCAGATGATTGAGAGAAAGGTCCCTCACCCAGTTATACACTTGTGTTGAAAGGGAGAAAAATACTGTTCAATTTTGTTCTACAGTTGTTCTAGGTGGTTTTCAATAAGACCCAAGATTTTCTGATCCTTCCTCGCTCTCAATCCCAGGCAGCAGTGGAAAAATTTCAAAATTTCCTTTTGCAACATGATTTTTCCAAAGATTCAGTTTCCTGTTAGATCCAAGAATTTTGTCAGTTGAAGTCAAAACATTTTCTCCAGGGCCTTTCAGAGACTTGTTTAGCAGGTTCATATGATGAAAAATGTGCGCTTAGGCTAGTTTCCGCAGCTATTCTTCATCTTTAAAGCACTCTGCAAAATCTGGCCTACTAGTTTCGTGAAAGTACTCCTGCAATTTACCTTTCAGCTCAAATGCCCTGTGGAGCACTCTTCCGCTGCTAATCCACCAGATTTCTGGATGTAGTTATTTAAAGATCCTCAAGTGAACTAGTCTTTGATTGTTAAAGTTAACTGATTTTGTAGCATCATGCAGAACTCTTTTCATTTCATGTCCAAGAGTTTTTGGCATCAGCACCTCTCTGTGAAGAACACAGTGTGATGTGACAATGTCAGGATTTCTTTTTTTTACAAAAGAAACTAAACCACGCACGAAGCCAACCATTGATGGGGCACCAAAGATGCCAACACAGTTCCTCCAAGACTGGCTTTTTATTTACATAAATTAAAACAAAATATTAAATATTTCATTGACTTGGTTTAATTCTGAAAAGGCTAAAGTTCCATTGTGTAGAGAAGGTAATGTTACTGAAAGTAACTTCTGGAGCTTAGGTAGCACACACATAATATTGGTTGCAGACAACTCTAAATCATATGTTTAGTATAATAACAATGTTTACATCATGTTAGCACATAGTAGTTATCAGCAAAATTGAACTGCACACTCCATTGAGTTGAATGCATTACTTTCTGTTCAAAGCATTCTGTGGTAAGGTTGTGTACATAACTACTCAGGGTGATTTGGAACTGTATAGATATTGCACGCAGAGTGCTCAGTGCCATGGAATACTCCAATGCAAGCTTAATTCAGTCACCTACCTGGTACCATTTACAGTGGAACAGCCATTGACTTGGTTTAATTCTGCAAACGCTGAAGTTCCACTGTGTAGAGAAGGTAATGTTACTGAAAGTAACTACTGGAGCATAGGTAGCACACTCATAAAATTGGTTGCAGACAACTCTAAAACATATGGTTAGTATAATAATGTTTACATCATGTTCGCACATACAAGTTTTCAGCAAAATTGAACTGCACACTCCATTCAGTTGAATGCATTACTTTAAATTCAATGCATTCCGTGGTAACGTTGTGTACATAACTACTCAGGGTGATTTGGAACTGTATACATATTGCAGGTAGAGTGCTCAGTGCCGTGGAATACTCCAATGCAAGCTGAATTCAGTAACACACCTGGTACCATTTACAGTCGAACAGCCATTGACTTGGTTTAATTCTGCAAAGGCTAAAGTTCCACTGTGTAGGGAAGGTAATGTTACTGAAAGTAACTTCTGCAGCATAGGTAGCACACTCAGAAAATTGGTTGCAGAAAACTCTAAATCATATGGTTAGTATAATAACAATGTTTACAACATGTTAGCACATAGTAGTTATCAGCAAAATTGAACTGTACACTCCATTGAGTTGAAAGCATTACTTTATATTCAATGCATTCTGTGGTAAGGTTGTGTACATAACTACTCAGGGTGATTTGGAACTGTATAGATATTGCACGCAGAGTGCTCAGTGCCATGGAATACTCCAATGCAAGCTTAATTCAGTCACCTACCTGGTACCATTTACAGTGGAACAGCCATTGACTTGGTTTAATTCTGCAAACGCTGAAGTTCCACTGTGTAGAGAAGGTAATGTTACTGAAAGTAACTACTGGAGCATAGGTAGCACACTCATAAAATTGGTTGCAGACAACTCTAAAACATATGGTTAGTATAATAATGTTTACATCATGTTCGCACATACAAGTTTTCAGCAAAATTGAACTGCACACTCCATTCAGTTGAATGCATTACTTTAAATTCAATGCATTCCGTGGTAACGTTGTGTACATAACTACTCAGGGTGATTTGGAACTGTATACATATTGCAGGTAGAGTGCTCAGTGCCGTGGAATACTCCAATGCAAGCTGAATTCAGTAACCCACCTGGTACCATTTACAGTCGAACAGCCATTGACTTGGTTTAATTCTGCAAAGGCTAAAGTTCCACTGTGTAGGGAAGGTAATGTTACTGAAAGTAACTTCTGCAGCATAGGTAGCACACTCAGAAAATTGGTTGCAGAAAACTCTAAATCATATGGTTAGTATAATAACAATGTTTACAACATGTTAGCACATAGTAGTTATCAGCAAAATTGAACTGTACACTCCATTGAGTTGAAAGCATTACTTTATATTCAATGCATTCTGTGGTAAGGTTGTGTACATAACTACTCAGGGTGATTTGGAACCGTATAGATATTGCATGTAGAGTGCTCAGTGGCATGGAATACTCCAATGCAAGCACCTACCTGGTACAATTTACAGTGGAACAGCCATTGACTTGGTTTAGTTCTGCAAACGCTAATGTTCCATTGTGTGGAGAACGTGATGTTACTGAAAGTAACTTTTGCAGCTTAGGTAGCACACTCATAAAATTGGTTGCAGACTACTCTAATTCATATGGTGAGTCTAATAATAAGGTTTACATCATGCTAGAACATTCTAGTTTTAAGCAAAATTCAACCGTACTCTCCATTGAGTTGAATGCATTACTTTATATTCAATGCATTCTGTGGTAACGTTGTGCACATAACTACTCAGGGTGATTTGGTACTGTATAGATATTGCATGCAGAGTGCTCAGTGCTATGGAATACTCCAATGCAAGCTGAATTCAGTAACCTACCTGGTACCATTTACAGTCGAACAGCCATTGACTTGGTTTAGTTCTGCAAATGCTAAAGTTCCATTGTGTAGAGAACGTGATGTTAATGAAAGTAACTTCTGCAGCTTAGGTAGCACACTCATAAAATTGGTTGCAGACTATTCTAAATCATATGGTGAGTCGAATAATAAGGTTGAAATCATGTTAGCGGATACTAGTTTTCAGAAAAATTCAACTGTACACTCCATTCAGTTGAATGCATTACTTTATATTCAATGCATTCTGTGGTAACGTTGTGCACATAACTACTCAGGGTGATTTGGTACTGTATAGATATTGCATGCAGAGTGCTCAGTGCTATGGAATACTCCAATGCAAGCTGAATTCAGTAACCTACCTGGTACCATTTACAGTCGAACAGCCATTGACTTCGTTTAATTCTGCAAATGCTAAAGTTCCACTGTGTAGAGAACGTGATGTTAGTGAAAGTAACTTCTGGAGCTTAGGTAGCACACTCATAATATTGGTTGCAGACTGCTCTAAATCATATGGTGAGTATAGGTATAAGGTTTAAATCATGCTAGCACATACTAGTTTTCAGCAAAATTGAACAGCACACTCCATTGAGTTGAAAGCATTACTTCCAATTCAATGCATTCTGTGGTAAAGTTGTGTTCATAACTACTCAGGGTGATTTGGAATTGTATAGATATTGCATGTAGAGTTCTCAGTGCCATGGAATTCTCCAATGCAAGCTGAATTCAGTAACCTACCTGGTACCATTTACAGTGGAACAGCCATTGACTTGGTTTAATTCTGCAAAGGCTAAAGTTCCACTGTGTAGAGAAGGTAATGTTACAGAAAGTAACTTCTGGAGCAAAGGTAGCTCACTCATAAAATTGGTTGCAGACAACTCTAAATCATATGGTTAGTTTACTAACAATGTTTACATCATGTTAGCACATGCTAGTTTTCAGCAAAATTGAACTGTCTACTCCATTGAGTTGAATGCATTACTTTATATTCAATGCATTCTGTGGTAAGGTCGTGTACATAACTACTCAGGGTGATTTGGAACTGTATAGATATTGCATGTAGAGTGCTCAGTGCCATGGAATACTCCAATGCAAGCTTAATTCAGTCACCTACCTGGTACAATTTACAGTGGAACAGCCATTGACTTGGTTTAGTACTGCAAACGCTAATGTTCCATTGTGTAGAGAACGTGATGTTACTGAAAGTAACGTCTGGAGCTTAGGTAGCACACTCATAAAATTGGTTGCAGACTACTCTAAATCATATGGTGAGTCGAATAATAAGGTTTACATCATGCTAGCACATTCTAGTTTTCAGCAAAATTCAACCGTACTCTCCATTGAGTTGAATGCATTACTTTCCATTCGATGCATTTTGTGGGTAGTTTGTCTACATAACTATTCAGAGTGACTTCGAACTGTATAGATATTGCATGCAGAGTGCTCAGTCCAATGGAATACTCCAATGCAAGCTGAATTCAGTAACCTACCTGGTACCATTTACAGTCGAACAGCCATTGACTTAGTTTAATTCTGCAAAGGCTAAAGTTCCACTGTGTAGAGAAGGTAATGTTACTGAAAGTAACTTCTGGAGCTTAGGTAGCACACTCATAATATTGGTTGCAGACTACTCCTAATCATATGGTGAGTATAGGTATAAGGTTTAAATCATGCTAGCACATACTAGTTTTCAGCAAAATTGAACAGCACACTCCATTGAGTTGAAAGCATTACTTCCAATTCAATGCATTCTGTGGTAAAGTTGTGTTCATAACTACGCAGGGTGATTTGGAACTGTATAGATATTGTATGTAGAGTGCTTAGTGCCATGGAATTCTCCAAGGCAAGCTGAATTCAGTCACCTACCTGGTACCATTTACAGTGGAACAGCCATTGACTTGGTTTAATTCTGCAAACGCTGAAGTTCCACTGTGTAGAGAAGGTAATGTTACTGAAAGTAACTACTGGAGCATAGGTAGCACACTCATAAAATTGGTTGCAGACAACTCTAAAACATATGGTTAGTATAATAATGTTTACATCATGTTCGCACATACAAGTTTTCAGCAAAATTGAACTGCACACTCCATTCAGTTGAATGCATTACTTTAAATTCAATGCATTCCGTGGTAACGTTGTGTACATAACTACTCAGGGTGATTTGGAACTGTATACATATTGCAGGTAGAGTGCTCAGTGCCGTGGAATACTCCAATGCAAGCTGAATTCAGTAACCCACCTGGTACCATTTACAGTCGAACAGCCATTGACTTGGTTTAATTCTGCAAAGGCTAAAGTTCCACTGTGTAGGGAAGGTAATGTTACTGAAAGTAACTTCTGCAGCATAGGTAGCACACTCAGAAAATTGGTTGCAGAAAACTCTAAATCATATGGTTAGTATAATAACAATGTTTACAACATGTTAGCACATAGTAGTTATCAGCAAAATTGAACTGTACACTCCATTGAGTTGAAAGCATTACTTTATATTCAATGCATTCTGTGGTAAGGTTGTGTACATAACTACTCAGGGTGATTTGGAACCGTATAGATATTGCATGTAGAGTGCTCAGTGGCATGGAATACTCCAATGCAAGCACCTACCTGGTACAATTTACAGTGGAACAGCCATTGACTTGGTTTAGTTCTGCAAACGCTAATGTTCCATTGTGTGGAGAACGTGATGTTACTGAAAGTAACTTTTGCAGCTTAGGTAGCACACTCATAAAATTGGTTGCAGACTACTCTAATTCATATGGTGAGTCTAATAATAAGGTTTACATCATGCTAGAACATTCTAGTTTTAAGCAAAATTCAACCGTACTCTCCATTGAGTTGAATGCATTACTTTATATTCAATGCATTCTGTGGTAACGTTGTGCACATAACTACTCAGGGTGATTTGGTACTGTATAGATATTGCATGCAGAGTGCTCAGTGCTATGGAATACTCCAATGCAAGCTGAATTCAGTAACCTACCTGGTACCATTTACAGTCGAACAGCCATTGACTTGGTTTAGTTCTGCAAATGCTAAAGTTCCATTGTGTAGAGAACGTGATGTTAATGAAAGTAACTTCTGCAGCTTAGGTAGCACACTCATAAAATTGGTTGCAGACTATTCTAAATCATATGGTGAGTCGAATAATAAGGTTGAAATCATGTTAGCGGATACTAGTTTTCAGAAAAATTCAACTGTACACTCCATTCAGTTGAATGCATTACTTTATATTCAATGCATTCTGTGGTAACGTTGTGCACATAACTACTCAGGGTGATTTGGTACTGTATAGATATTGCATGCAGAGTGCTCAGTGCTATGGAATACTCCAATGCAAGCTGAATTCAGTAACCTACCTGGTACCATTTACAGTCGAACAGCCATTGACTTCGTTTAATTCTGCAAATGCTAAAGTTCCACTGTGTAGAGAACGTGATGTTAGTGAAAGTAACTTCTGGAGCTTAGGTAGCACACTCATAATATTGGTTGCAGACTGCTCTAAATCATATGGTGAGTATAGGTATAAGGTTTAAATCATGCTAGCACATACTAGTTTTCAGCAAAATTGAACAGCACACTCCATTGAGTTGAAAGCATTACTTCCAATTCAATGCATTCTGTGGTAAAGTTGTGTTCATAACTACTCAGGGTGATTTGGAATTGTATAGATATTGCATGTAGAGTTCTCAGTGCCATGGAATTCTCCAATGCAAGCTGAATTCAGTAACCTACCTGGTACCATTTACAGTGGAACAGCCATTGACTTGGTTTAATTCTGCAAAGGCTAAAGTTCCACTGTGTAGAGAAGGTAATGTTACAGAAAGTAACTTCTGGAGCAAAGGTAGCTCACTCATAAAATTGGTTGCAGACAACTCTAAATCATATGGTTAGTTTACTAACAATGTTTACATCATGTTAGCACATGCTAGTTTTCAGCAAAATTGAACTGTCTACTCCATTGAGTTGAATGCATTACTTTATATTCAATGCATTCTGTGGTAAGGTCGTGTACATAACTACTCAGGGTGATTTGGAACTGTATAGATATTGCATGTAGAGTGCTCAGTGCCATGGAATACTCCAATGCAAGCTTAATTCAGTCACCTACCTGGTACAATTTACAGTGGAACAGCCATTGACTTGGTTTAGTACTGCAAACGCTAATGTTCCATTGTGTAGAGAACGTGATGTTACTGAAAGTAACGTCTGGAGCTTAGGTAGCACACTCATAAAATTGGTTGCAGACTACTCTAAATCATATGGTGAGTCGAATAATAAGGTTTACATCATGCTAGCACATTCTAGTTTTCAGCAAAATTCAACCGTACTCTCCATTGAGTTGAATGCATTACTTTCCATTCGATGCATTTTGTGGGTAGTTTGTCTACATAACTATTCAGAGTGACTTCGAACTGTATAGATATTGCATGCAGAGTGCTCAGTCCAATGGAATACTCCAATGCAAGCTGAATTCAGTAACCTACCTGGTACCATTTACAGTCGAACAGCCATTGACTTAGTTTAATTCTGCAAAGGCTAAAGTTCCACTGTGTAGAGAAGGTAATGTTACTGAAAGTAACTTCTGGAGCTTAGGTAGCACACTCATAATATTGGTTGCAGACTACTCCTAATCATATGGTGAGTATAGGTATAAGGTTTAAATCATGCTAGCACATACTAGTTTTCAGCAAAATTGAACAGCACACTCCATTGAGTTGAAAGCATTACTTCCAATTCAATGCATTCTGTGGTAAAGTTGTGTTCATAACTACGCAGGGTGATTTGGAACTGTATAGATATTGTATGTAGAGTGCTTAGTGCCATGGAATTCTCCAAGGCAAGCTGAATTCAGTAACCTACCTGATACCATTTACAGTGGAACAGCCATTGAATTGGTTGAATTCTAAAGGCTAAAGTTCAACTGTGTAGAGAAGGTAATGTTACTGAAAGTAACTTCCGGAGCATAGGTAGCACACTCATAAAATTGGTTGCAGACAACGCTAAATCATATGGTGAGTATAAGTATAAGGTTTACATCATGCTAGCACTTACTAGTTTTCAGCAAAATTGAACTGCTCACTCCATTGAGTTGAATGCATTACTTTCTATTCAATGCATTCTTCGGTAAAGTTGTGTTCATAACTACTCAGGGAGATTTGGAACTGTATAGATAGTGCATGTAGAGTGCTTAGTGCCATGGAATTCTCCAATGCAAGCTGAATTCAGTAACCTACCTAGTACCATTTACAGTGGAACAGCCATTGACTTGTTTTAATTCTGCAAAGGCTAAAGTTCCACTGTGTAGAGAAGGTAATGTTACTGAAAGTAACTTCTGGAGCATAGGTAGCACACTCATAAAATTGGTTGCAGACAACTCTAAATCATATGGTTAGTTTACTAACAATGTTTACATCATGTTAGCACATGCTACTTTTCAGCAAAATTGAACTGTCCACTCCATTGAGTTGAATGCATTACTTTATATTCAATGCATTCTGTGGTAAGGTCTTGTACATAACTACTGAGGGTGATTTGGAACTGTATAGATATTGCATGTAGAGTGCTCAGTGCCATGGAATACTCCAATGCAAGCTTAATTCAGTCACCTACCTGGTACAATTTACAGTGGAACAGCCATTGACTTGGTTTAGTTCTGCAAACGCTAATGTTCCATTGTGTAGAGAACGTGATGTTACTGAAAGTAACGTCTGGAGCTTAGGTAGCACACTCATAAAATTGGTTGCAGACTACTCTAAATCATATGGTGAGTCGAATAATAAGGTTTACATCATGCTAGCACATTCTAGTTTTCAGCAAAATTCAACCGTACTCTCCATTGAGTTGAATGCATTACTTTCCATTCGATGCATTTTGTGGGTAGTTTGTCTACATAACTATTCACAGTGACTTCGAACTGTATAGATATTGCATGCAGAGTGCTCTGTGGTATGGAATACTCAAATGCAAGCTGAATTCAGTAATCTACCTGGTACCATTTACAGTCGAACAGCCATTGACTTAGTTTAATTCTGCAAAGGCTAAAGTTCCACTGTGTACAGAAGGTAATGTTACTGAAAGTAACTTCTGGAGCATAGGTAGCACACTCCTAAAATTGGTTGCAGACAATACTAAATCATATGGTGAGTATAAGTATAAGGTTTACATCATGCTAGCACATACTAGTTTTCAGCAAAATTGAGCTGCTCACTCCATTGAGTTGAAAGCATTACTTCCTATTCAATGCATTCTGTGGTAAAGTTGTGTTCATAACTACTCTGGGTGATTAGGAATTGTATAGATATTGCATGTAGAGTGCTCAGTGCATGGAATTCTCCAATGCAAGCTGAATTCTGTAACCTACCTGGTACCATTTACAGTGGAACAGCCATTGACTTGGTTTAATTCTGCAAAGGCTAAAGTTCCACTGTGTAGAGAAGGTAATGTTACTGAAAGTAACTTCTGGAGCATAGGTAGCACACTCATAAAATTGGTTGCAGACAACGCTAAATCATATGGTGAGTATAACATAAGGTTTACATCATGCTAGCACATACTAGTTTTCAGCAAAATTGAACAGCACACTCCATTGAGTTGAAAGCATTACTTCCAATTCAATGCATTCTGTGGTAAAGTGGTGTTCATAACTACGCAGGGTGATTTGGAACTGTATAGATATTGCATGTAGAGTGCTCAGTGCCATGGAATTCTCCAATGCAAGCTGAATTCAGTAACCTACCTGATACCATTTACAGTTGAACAGCCATTAACTTGGTTTAATTCTGCAAAGGCTAAAGTTCCACTGTGTAGAGAAGGTAATGTTACTGAAACTAACTTCTGGAGAATAGGTAGCACACTCATCAAATTGGTTGCAGACCACGCTAAATCATATGGTGAGTATAATATAAGGTTTACATCATGCTAGCACGTACTAGTTTTCAGCAAAATTGAACTGCACACTCCATTGAGTTGAAAGCATTACTTTATATTCAATGCATTCTGTGGTAACGTTGTGCACATAACTACTCAGGGTGATTTGGTACTGTATAGATATTGCATGCAGAGTGCTCAGTGCTATGGAATACTCCAATGCAAGCTGAATTCAGTAACCTATCTGGACCCATTTACAGTCGAACAGCCATTGACTTGGTTTAATTCAGCAAATGCTAAGGTTCAACTGTGTAAGGAACGTGATGTTAGTGAAAGTAACTTCTGGAGCTTAGGTAGCACACTCATAATATTGGCTGCAGACTACTCTAAATCATATGGTGAGTATAAGTATAAGGTTTACATCATGCTAGGACATACTAGTTTTCAGCAAAATTGAACTGCTGACTCCATTGAGTTGAAAGCATTACTTTCTATTCAATGCATTCTGCGATAAAGTTGTGTTCATAACTACTCAGGGTGATTTGGAACTGTATAGATATTGCATGTAGAGTGCTTAGTGCCATGGAATACTCCAATGCAAGCTGAATTCAGTAACCTACCTGGTACCATTTACAGTCGAACAGCCATTGACTTGGTTTAATTCTGCAAAGGCTAAAGTTCCACTGTGTAGAGAAGGTAATGTTACTGAAAGTAACTTCTGGAGCATAGGTAGCACACTCATAAAATTGGTTGCAGACAACGCTAAATCATATGGTGAGTATAATATAAGGTTTACATCATGCTAGCACGTACTAGTTTTCAGCAAAATTGAACAGCACACTCCATTGAGTTGAAAACATTACTTCCAATTCAATGCATTCTGTGGGAAAGTTGTGTTCATAACTACGCAGGGTGATTTGGAACTGTATAGATATTGCATGTAGAGTGCTCAGTGACATGGAATACTCCAATGCAAGCTGAATACAGTAACCTACCTGGTACCATTTACAGTCGAACAGCCATTGACTTGGTTTAATTCTGCAAAGGCTAAAGTTCCAATGTGTAGAGAAGGTAATGCTACTGAAAGAAACTTCTGGAGCATAGGCAGCACACTCATAAAATTGGTTGCAGACAACTCTAAATCGTATGGCTAGTGTGCTAACAATGTTTACATGATGTTAGCACATAGTAGTTATCAGGAAAATTGAACTGTACACTCCATTGAGTTGAAGGCATTATTTTCTATTCAATGCATTCTGTGGTAAGGTCGTGTACATAACTACTCAGGGTGATTTGGAACTGTATAGATATTGCATGTAGAGTGCTCAGTGCCATGGAATACTCCAATGCAAGCTTAATTCAGTCACCTCTACCTGGTACAATTTACAGTGGAACAGCCATTGACTTGGTTTAGTTCTGCAAACTCTAATGTTCCATTGTGTAGAGAACGTGATGTTACTGAAAGTAACTTCTGGAGCTTAGGTAGCACTCTCATAAAATTGGTTGCAGACTACTCTAAATCATATGGTGAGTCGAATAATAAGGTTTACATCATGCTAGCACATTCTAGTTTTCAGCAAAATTCAACCGTACTCTCCACTGAGTTGAAAGCGTTACTTTCCATTCGATGCATTTTGTGGGTAGTTTGTGTACATAACTATTCAGAGTGACTTCGAACTGTATAGATATTGCATGCAGAGTGCTCAGTCCAATGGAATACCCCAATGCAAGCTGAATTCAGTAACCTACCTGGTACCATTTACAGTCGAACAGCCATTGACTTAGTTTAATTCTGCAAAGGCTAAAGTTGCACTGTGTAGAGAAGTTAATGTTACTATAAGTAACTTATGGAGCATAGGTAGCACACACATAAAATTGGTTGCAGACAACGCTAAATCATATGGTGAGTATAAGTATAAGGTTTACATCATACTAGTTTTCATCAAAATTGAACTGCACACTCCATTGAGTTGAAAGCATTACTTTCTATTCAATGCATTCTGCGATAAAGTTGTGTTCATAACTACTCAGGGTGATTTGGAACTGTATAGATATTGCATGTAGAGTGCTCAGTGCCATGGAATGCTCCAATGCAAGCTGAATTCAGTAACCTACCTGGTACCCTTGACAGTGGAACAGCCATTAACTTGGTTTAATTCTGCAAAGGCTAAAGTTCCACTGTGTAGAGAAGGTAATGTTACTGAAAGTAACTTCTGGAGCATAGGTAGCACACTCATAAAATTGGTTGCAGACAACGCTAAATCATATGGTGAGTATAATATAAGGTTTACATCATGCTAGCACGTACTAGTTTTCAGCAAAATTGAACAGCACACTCCATTGAGTTGAAAACATTACTTCCAATTCAATGCATTCTGTGGGAAAGTTGTGTTCATAACTACGCAGGGTGACTTGGAACTGTATAGATATTGCATGTAGAGTGCTCAGTGACATGGAATACTCCAATGCAAGCTTAATTCAGTCACCTACCTGGTACAATTTACAG
Organism: Hypanus sabinus; assembly: GCF_030144855.1. Lineage (NCBI taxonomy): Eukaryota > Metazoa > Chordata > Chondrichthyes > Myliobatiformes > Dasyatidae > Hypanus > Hypanus sabinus. Next base: position 13,717,250 of record NC_082722.1, on the reverse strand, counting down.
TGGAACAGCCATTGACTTGGTTTAGTTCTGCAAACGCTAATGTTCCATTGTGTAGAGAACGTGATGTTACTGAAAGTAACGTCTGGAGCTTAGGTAGCACACTCATAAAATTGGTTGCAGACTACTCTAAATCATATGGTGAGTCGAATAATAAGGTTTACATCATGCTAGCACATTCTAGTTTTCAGCAAAATTCAACCGTACTCTCCATTGAGTTGAATGCATTACTTTCCATTCGATGCATTTTGTGGGTAGTTTGTCTACATAACTATTCAGAGTGACTTCGAACTGTATAGATATTGCATGCAGAGTGCTCAGTCCAATGGAATACTCCAATGCAAGCTGAATTCAGTAACCTACCTGGTACCATTTACAGTCGAACAGCCATTGACTTAGTTTAATTCTGCAAAGGCTAAAGTTCCACTGTGTAGAGAAGGTAATGTTACTGAAAGTAACTTCTGTAGCTTAGGTAGCACACTCATAATATTGGTTGCAGACTACTCCTAATCATATGGTGAGTATAGGTATAAGGTTTAAATCATGCTAGCACATACTAGTTTTCAGCAAAATTGAACAGCACACTCCATTGAGTTGAAAGCATTACTTCCAATTCAATGCATTCTGTGGTAAAGTTGTGTTCATAACTACGCAGGGTGATTTGGAACTGTATAGATATTGTATGTAGAGTGCTTAGTGCCATGGAATTCTCCAAGGCAAGCTGAATTCAGTCACCTACCTGGTACCATTTACAGTGGAACAGCCATTGACTTGGTTTAATTCTGCAAACGCTGAAGTTCCACTGTGTAGAGAAGGTAATGTTACTGAAAGTAACTACTGGAGCATAGGTAGCACACTCATAAAATTGGTTGCAGACAACTCTAAAACATATGGTTAGTATAATAATGTTTACATCATGTTCGCACATACAAGTTTTCAGCAAAATTGAACTGCACACTCCATTCAGTTGAATGCATTACTTTAAATTCAATGCATTCCGTGGTAACGTTGTGTACATAACTACTCAGGGTGATTTGGAACTGTATACATATTGCAGGTAGAGTGCTCAGTGCCGTGGAATACTCCAATGCAAGCTGAATTCAGTAACCCACCTGGTACCATTTACAGTCGAACAGCCATTGACTTGGTTTAATTCTGCAAAGGCTAAAGTTCCACTGTGTAGGGAAGGTAATGTTACTGAAAGTAACTTCTGCAGCATAGGTAGCACACTCAGAAAATTGGTTGCAGAAAACTCTAAATCATATGGTTAGTATAATAACAATGTTTACAACATGTTAGCACATAGTAGTTATCAGCAAAATTGAACTGTACACTCCATTGAGTTGAAAGCATTACTTTATATTCAATGCATTCTGTGGTAAGGTTGTGTACATAACTACTCAGGGTGATTTGGAACCGTATAGATATTGCATGTAGAGTGCTCAGTGGCATGGAATACTCCAATGCAAGCACCTACCTGGTACAATTTACAGTGGAACAGCCATTGACTTGGTTTAGTTCTGCAAACGCTAATGTTCCATTGTGTGGAGAACGTGATGTTACTGAAAGTAACTTTTGCAGCTTAGGTAGCACACTCATAAAATTGGTTGCAGACTACTCTAATTCATATGGTGAGTCTAATAATAAGGTTTACATCATGCTAGAACATTCTAGTTTTAAGCAAAATTCAACCGTACTCTCCATTGAGTTGAATGCATTACTTTATATTCAATGCATTCTGTGGTAACGTTGTGCACATAACTACTCAGGGTGATTTGGTACTGTATAGATATTGCATGCAGAGTGCTCAGTGCTATGGAATACTCCAATGCAAGCTGAATTCAGTAACCTACCTGGTACCATTTACAGTCGAACAGCCATTGACTTGGTTTAGTTCTGCAAATGCTAAAGTTCCATTGTGTCGAGAACGTGATGTTAATGAAAGTAACTTCTGCAGCTTAGGTAGCACACTCATAAAATTGGTTGCAGACTATTCTAAATCATATGGTGAGTCGAATAATAAGGTTGAAATCATGTTAGCGGATACTAGTTTTCAGAAAAATTCAACTGTACACTCCATTCAGTTGAATGCATTACTTTATATTCAATGCATTCTGTGGTAACGTTGTGCACATAACTACTCAGGGTGATTTGGTACTGTATAGATATTGCATGCAGTGTGCTCAGTGCTATGGAATACTCCAATGCAAGCTGAATTCAGTAACCTACCTGGTACCATTTACAGTCGAACAGCCATTGACTTCGTTTAATTCTGCAAATGCTAAAGTTCCACTGTGTAGAGAACGTGATGTTAGTGAAAGTAACTTCTGGAGCTTAGGTAGCACACTCATAATATTGGTTGCAGACTGCTCTAAATCATATGGTGAGTATAGGTATAAGGTTTAAATCATGCTAGCACATACTAGTTTTCAGCAAAATTGAACAGCACACTCCATTGAGTTGAAAGCATTACTTCCAATTCAATGCATTCTGTGGTAAAGTTGTGTTCATAACTACTCAGGGTGATTTGGAATTGTATAGATATTGCATGTAGAGTTCTCAGTGCCATGGAATTCTCCAATGCAAGCTGAATTCAGTAACCTACCTGGTACCATTTACAGTGGAACAGCCATTGACTTGGTTTAATTCTGCAAAGGCTAAAGTTCCACTGTGTAGAGAAGGTAATGTTACAGAAAGTAACTTCTGGAGCAAAGGTAGCTCACTCATAAAATTGGTTGCAGACAACTCTAAATCATATGGTTAGTTTACTAACAATGTTTACATCATGTTAGCACATGCTAGTTTTCAGCAAAATTGAACTGTCTACTCCATTGAGTTGAATGCATTACTTTATATTCAATGCATTCTGTGGTAAGGTCGTGTACATAACTACTCAGGGTGATTTGGAACTGTATAGATATTGCATGTAGAGTGCTCAGTGCCATGGAATACTCCAATGCAAGCTTAATTCAGTCACCTACCTGGTACAATTTACAGTGGAACAGCCATTGACTTGGTTTAGTACTGCAAACGCTAATGTTCCATTGTGTAGAGAACGTGATGTTACTGAAAGTAACGTCTGGAGCTTAGGTAGCACACTCATAAAATTGGTTGCAGACTACTCTAAATCATATGGTGAGTCGAATAATAAGGTTTACATCATGCTAGCACATTCTAGTTTTCAGCAAAATTCAACCGTACTCTCCATTGAGTTGAATGCATTACTTTCCATTCGATGCATTTTGTGGGTAGTTTGTCTACATAACTATTCAGAGTGACTTCGAACTGTATAGATATTGCATGCAGAGTGCTCAGTCCAACGGAATACTCCAATGCAAGCTGAATTCAGTAACCTACCTGGTACCATTTACAGTCGAACAGCCATTGACTTAGTTTAATTCTGCAAAGGCTAAAGTTCCACTGTGTAGAGAAGGTAATGTTACTGAAAGTAACTTCTGGAGCTTAGGTAGCACACTCATAATATTGGTTGCAGACTACTCCTAATCATATGGTGAGTATAGGTATAAGGTTTAAATCATGCTAGCACATACTAGTTTTCAGCAAAATTGAACAGCACACTCCATTGAGTTGAAAGCATTACTTCCAATTCAATGCATTCTGTGGTAAAGTTGTGTTCATAACTACGCAGGGTGATTTGGAACTGTATAGATATTGTATGTAGAGTGCTTAGTGCCATGGAATTCTCCAAGGCAAGCTGAATTCAGTAACCTACCTGATACCATTTACAGTGGAACAGCCATTGAATTGGTTGAATTCTAAAGACTAAAGTTCAACTGTGTAGAGAAGGTAATGTTACTGAAAGTAACTTCCGGAGCATAGGTAGCACACTCATAAAATTGGTTGCAGACAACGCTAAATCATATGGTGAGTATAAGTATAAGGTTTACATCATGCTAGCACTTACTAGTTTTCAGCAAAATTGAACTGCTCACTCCATTAAGTTGAATGCATTACTTTCTATTCAATGCATTCTTCGGTAAAGTTGTGTTCATAACTACTCAGGGAGATTTGGAACTGTATAGATAGTGCATGTAGAGTGCTTAGTGCCATGGAATTCTCCAATGCAAGCTGAATTCAGTAACCTACCTAGTACCATTTACAGTGGAACAGCCATTGACTTGTTTTAATTCTGGAAAGGCTAAAGTTCCACTGTGTAGAGAAGGTAATGTTACTGAAAGTAACTTCTGGAGCATAGGTAGCACACTCATAAAATTGGTTGCAGACAACTCTAAATCATATGGTTAGTTTACTAACAATGTTTACATCATGTTAGCACATGCTACTTTTCAGCAAAATTGAACTGTCCACTCCATTGAGTTGAATGCATTACTTTATATTCAATGCATTCTGTGGTAAGGTCTTGTACATAACTACTGAGGGTGATTTGGAACTGTATAGATATTGCATGTAGAGTGCTCAGTGCCATGGAATACTCCAATGCAAGCTTAATTCAGTCACCTACCTGGTACAATTTACAGTGGAACAGCCATTGACTTGGTTTAGTTCTGCAAACGCTAATGTTCCATTGTGTAGAGAACGTGATGTTACTGAAAGTAACGTCTGGAGCTTAGGTAGCACACTCATAAAATTGGTTGCAGACTACTCTAAATCATATGGTGAGTCGAATAATAAGGTTTACATCATGCTAGCACATTCTAGTTTTCAGCAAAATTCAACCGTACTCTCCATTGAGTTGAATGCATTACTTTCCATTCGATGCATTTTGTGGGTAGTTTGTCTACATAACTATTCACAGTGACTTCGAACTGTATAGATATTGCATGCAGAGTGCTCTGTGGTATGGAATACTCAAATGCAAGCTGAATTCAGTAATCTACCTGGTACCATTTACAGTCGAACAGCCATTGACTTAGTTTAATTCTGCAAAGGCTAAAGTTCCACTGTGTACAGAAGGTAATGTTACTGAAAGTAACTTCTGGAGCATAGGTAGCACACTCCTAAAATTGGTTGCAGACAATACTAAATCATATGGTGAGTATAAGTATAAGGTTTACATCATGCTAGCACATACTAGTTTTCAGCAAAATTGAGCTGCTCACTCCATTGAGTTGAAAGCATTACTTCCTATTCAATGCATTCTGTGGTAAAGTTGTGTTCATAACTACTCTGGGTGATTAGGAATTGTATAGATATTGCATGTAGAGTGCTCAGTGCATGGAATTCTCCAATGCAAGCTGAATTCTGTAACCTACCTGGTACCATTTACAGTGGAACAGCCATTGACTTGGTTTAATTCTGCAAAGGCTAAAGTTCCACTGTGTAGAGAAGGTAATGTTACTGAAAGTAACTTCTGGAGCATAGGTAGCACACTCATAAAATTGGTTGCAGACAACGCTAAATCATATGGTGAGTATAACATAAGGTTTACATCATGCTAGCACATACTAGTTTTCAGCAAAATTGAACAGCACACTCCATTGAGTTGAAAGCATTACTTCCAATTCAATGCATTCTGTGGTAAAGTGGTGTTCATAACTACGCAGGGTGATTTGGAACTGTATAGATATTGCATGTAGAGTGCTCAGTGCCATGGAATTCTCCAATGCAAGCTGAATTCAGTAACCTACCTGATACCATTTACAGTTGAACAGCCATTAACTTGGTTTAATTCTGCAAAGGCTAAAGTTCCACTGTGTAGAGAAGGTAATGTTACTGAAACTAACTTCTGGAGAATAGGTAGCACACTCATCAAATTGGTTGCAGACCACGCTAAATCATATGGTGAGTATAATATAAGGTTTACATCATGCTAGCACGTACTAGTTTTCAGCAAAATTGAACTGCACACTCCATTGAGTTGAAAGCATTACTTTATATTCAATGCATTCTGTGGTAACGTTGTGCACATAACTACTCAGGGTGATTTGGTACTGTATAGATATTGCATGCAGAGTGCTCAGTGCTATGGAATACTCCAATGCAAGCTGAATTCAGTAACCTATCTGGACCCATTTACAGTCGAACAGCCATTGACTTGGTTTAATTCAGCAAATGCTAAGGTTCAACTGTGTAAGGAACGTGATGTTAGTGAAAGTAACTTCTGGAGCTTAGGTAGCACACTCATAATATTGGCTGCAGACTACTCTAAATCATATGGTGAGTATAAGTATAAGGTTTACATCATGCTAGGACATACTAGTTTTCAGCAAAATTGAACTGCTGACTCCATTGAGTTGAAAGCATTACTTTCTATTCAATGCATTCTGCGATAAAGTTGTGTTCATAACTACTCAGGGTGATTTGGAACTGTATAGATATTGCATGTAGAGTGCTTAGTGCCATGGAATACTCCAATGCAAGCTGAATTCAGTAACCTACCTGGTACCATTTACAGTCGAACAGCCATTGACTTGGTTTAATTCTGCAAAGGCTAAAGTTCCACTGTGTAGAGAAGGTAATGTTACTGAAAGTAACTTCTGGAGCATAGGTAGCACACTCATAAAATTGGTTGCAGACAACGCTAAATCATATGGTGAGTATAATATAAGGTTTACATCATGCTAGCACGTACTAGTTTTCAGCAAAATTGAACAGCACACTCCATTGAGTTGAAAACATTACTTCCAATTCAATGCATTCTGTGGGAAAGTTGTGTTCATAACTACGCAGGGTGATTTGGAACTGTATAGATATTGCATGTAGAGTGCTCAGTGACATGGAATACTCCAATGCAAGCTGAATACAGTAACCTACCTGGTACCATTTACAGTCGAACAGCCATTGACTTGGTTTAATTCTGCAAAGGCTAAAGTTCCAATGTGTAGAGAAGGTAATGCTACTGAAAGAAACTTCTGGAGCATAGGCAGCACACTCATAAAATTGGTTGCAGACAACTCTAAATCGTATGGCTAGTGTGCTAACAATGTTTACATGATGTTAGCACATAGTAGTTATCAGGAAAATTGAACTGTACACTCCATTGAGTTGAAGGCATTATTTTCTATTCAATGCATTCTGTGGTAAGGTCGTGTACATAACTACTCAGGGTGATTTGGAACTGTATAGATATTGCATGTAGAGTGCTCAGTGCCATGGAATACTCCAATGCAAGCTTAATTCAGTCACCTCTACCTGGTACAATTTACAGTGGAACAGCCATTGACTTGGTTTAGTTCTGCAAACTCTAATGTTCCATTGTGTAGAGAACGTGATGTTACTGAAAGTAACTTCTGGAGCTTAGGTAGCACTCTCATAAAATTGGTTGCAGACTACTCTAAATCATATGGTGAGTCGAATAATAAGGTTTACATCATGCTAGCACATTCTAGTTTTCAGCAAAATTCAACCGTACTCTCCACTGAGTTGAAAGCGTTACTTTCCATTCGATGCATTTTGTGGGTAGTTTGTGTACATAACTATTCAGAGTGACTTCGAACTGTATAGATATTGCATGCAGAGTGCTCAGTCCAATGGAATACCCCAATGCAAGCTGAATTCAGTAACCTACCTGGTACCATTTACAGTCGAACAGCCATTGACTTAGTTTAATTCTGCAAAGGCTAAAGTTGCACTGTGTAGAGAAGTTAATGTTACTATAAGTAACTTATGGAGCATAGGTAGCACACACATAAAATTGGTTGCAGACAACGCTAAATCATATGGTGAGTATAAGTATAAGGTTTACATCATACTAGTTTTCATCAAAATTGAACTGCACACTCCATTGAGTTGAAAGCATTACTTTCTATTCAATGCATTCTGCGATAAAGTTGTGTTCATAACTACTCAGGGTGATTTGGAACTGTATAGATATTGCATGTAGAGTGCTCAGTGCCATGGAATGCTCCAATGCAAGCTGAATTCAGTAACCTACCTGGTACCCTTGACAGTGGAACAGCCATTAACTTGGTTTAATTCTGCAAAGGCTAAAGTTCCACTGTGTAGAGAAGGTAATGTTACTGAAAGTAACTTCTGGAGCATAGGTAGCACACTCATAAAATTGGTTGCAGACAACGCTAAATCATATGGTGAGTATAATATAAGGTTTACATCATGCTAGCACGTACTAGTTTTCAGCAAAATTGAACAGCACACTCCATTGAGTTGAAAACATTACTTCCAATTCAATGCATTCTGTGGGAAAGTTGTGTTCATAACTACGCAGGGTGACTTGGAACTGTATAGATATTGCATGTAGAGTGCTCAGTGACATGGAATACTCCAATGCAAGCTGAATACAGTAACCTACCTCGTACCATTTACAGTGGAACAGCCATTGACAGTTTATTTCTGCAAAGGCTAAAGTTCCAATGTGTAGAGAAGGTAATGCTACTGAAAGAAACTTCTGGAGCATAGGCAGCACACTCATAAAATTGGTTGCAGACAACTCTAAATCGTATGGCTAGTGTGCTAACAATGTTTACATGATGTTAGCACATAGTAGTTATCAGGAAATTTGAACTGTACACTCCATTGAGTTGAAGGCATTATTTTCTATTCAATGCATTCTGTGGTAAGGTTGTGTACATAACTACTCTGGGTGATTTGGAACTGTATAGATATTGCATGTAGAGTGCTCAGTGCCATGGAATACTCCAATGCAAGCTTAATTCAGTCACCTCTACTTGGTACAATTTACAGTGGAACAGCCATTGACTTGGTTTAGTTCTGCAAACGCTAATGTTCCATTGTGTAGAGAACGTGATATTACTGAAAGTAACTTCTGGAGCTTAGGTAGCACTCTCATAAAATTGGTTGCAGACTACTCTAAATCATATGGTGAGTCGAATAATAAGGTTTACATCATGTTAGCACATTCTAGTTTTCAGCAAAATTCAACCGTATTCTCCATTGAGTTGAATGCGTTACTTTCCATTCGATGCATTTTGTGGGTAGTTTGTGTACATAACTATTCAGAGTGACTTCGAACTGTATAGATATTGCATGCAGAGTGCTCAGTCCAATGGAATACCCCAATGCAAGCTGAATTCAGTAACCTACCTGGTACCATTTACAGACGAACAGCCATTGACTTAGTTTAATTCTGCAAAGGCTAAAGTTCCACTGTGTAGAGAAGTTAATGTTACTGAAAGTAACTTATGGAGCATAGGTAGCACACACATAAAATTGGTTGCAGACAACGCTAAATCATATGGTGAGTATAAGTATAAGGTTTACATCATGCTAGCACATACTAGTTTTCATCAAAATTGAACTGCACACTCCATTGAGTTGAAAGCATTACTTTCTATTCAATGCATTCTGCGATAAAGTTGTGTTCATAACTACTCAGGGTGATTTGGAACTGTATAGATATTGCATGTAGAGTGCTCAGTGCCATGGAATACTCCAATGCAAGCTGAATTCAGTAACCTACCTGGTACCATTTACAGTCGAACAGCCATTGACTTGGTTTAATTCTGCAAAGGCTAAAGTTCCACTGTGTAGAGAAGGTAATGTTACTGAAAGTAACTTCTGGAGCATAGGTAGCACACTCATAAAATTGTTTGCAGACAACGCTAAATCAGATGGTGAGTATAAGTATAAGGTTTAAATCATGCTAGCACATACTAGTTTTCAGTAAAATTGAACAGAACACTCCATTGAGTTGAAAATATTACTTCCAATTCAATGCATTCTGTGGTAAAGTTGTGTTCATAACTACGCAGGGTGATTTGGAACTGTATAGATATTGCATGTAGAGTGCTCAGTGACATGGAATACTCCAATGCAAGCTGAATTCAGTAACCTACATAGTACCATTTACAGTCGAACAGCCATTGACTTGGTTTAATTCTGCAAAGGCTAAAGTTCCACTGTGTAGTGAAGGTAATGTTACTGAAAGTAGCTTCTGGAGCATAGGTAGCCCAGTCATAAAATTGGTTGCAGACAACGCTAAATCATATGGTGAGTATAAGTATAAGGTTTACATCATGCTAGGACATACTAGTTTTCAGCAAAATTGAACTGCTCACTCCATTGAGTTGAAAGCATTACTTCCAATTCAATGCATTCTGTAGTAAAGTGGTGTTCATAACTACGCAGGGTGATTTGGAACTGTATAGATATTGCAAGTAGAGTGCTCAGTACCATGGAATTCTCCAATGCAAGCTGAATTCAGTAACCAACCTGATACCATTTACAGTGGAACAGCCATTTGAATTGGTTGAATTCTAAAGGCTAAAGTTCCACTGTGTAGAGAATGTAATGTTACTGAAAGTAACTTCTGGAGCATAGGTAGCACACTCATAAAATTGGTTGCAGACAACTCTAAATCATATGGTTAGTATAATAACAATGTTTACATCATGTTAGCACATGCTAGTTTTCAGCAAAATTGAACTGTACACTCCATTGAGTTGAATGCATTATTTTCTATTCAATGCATTCTGTGGTAAGGTCGTGTACATAACTACTCAGGGTGATTTGGAACTGTATAGATATTGCATGTAGAGTGCTCAGTGCCGTGGAATACTCCAATGCAAGCTTAATTCAGTCACCTCTACCTGGTACAATTTACAGTGGAACAGCCATTGACTTGGTTTAGTTCTGCAAACGCTAATGTTCCATTGTGTAGCGAACGTGATGTTACTGAAAGTAACTTCTAGAGCTTAGGTAGCACACTTATAAAATTGGTTGCAGACTACGCTAAATCATATGGTGAGTCGAATAATAAGGTTTACATGATGCTAGCACATTCTAGTTTTCAGCAAAATTCAACCGTACTCTCCATTGAGTTGAATGCATTACTTTCCATTTGATGCATTTTGTGGGTAGTTTGTGTACATATCTATTCAGAGTGACTTCGAACTGTATAGATATTGCATGCAGAGTGCTCAGTCCAATGGAATACCCCAATGCACGCTGAATTCAGTAACCTACCTGGTACCCTTGACAGTGGAACAGCCATTAACTTGGTTTAATTCTGCAAAGGCTAAAGTTCCACTGTGTAGAGAAGGTAATGTTACTGAAAGTAACTTCTGGAGCATAGGTAGCACACTCATAAAATTGGTTGCAGACAACTCTAAATCATATGGTTAGTATAATAACAATGTTTACATCATGTTAGCACATGCTAGTTTTCAGCAAAATTGAACTGTACACTCCATTGAATTGAATGCATTATTTTCTATTCAATGCATTCTGTGGTAAGCTCGTGTACATAACTACTCAGGGTGATTTGGAACTGTATAGATATTGCATGTAGAGTGCTCAGTGCCATGGAATACTCCAATGCAAGCTGAATTCAGTAACCTACCTGATACCATTTACAGTGGAACATCGATTGACTTGGTTTTATTGTGCAAAGGCTAAAGTTCCAATGTGCAGAGAAGGTAATGCTACTGAAAGTAACTTCTGGAGCTTAGGTAGCACACTCATCAAATTGGTTGCAGACAACTCTAAATCATATGGTTAGTGTGCTAACAATGTTTACATCATGTTAGCACATAGTAGGTATCAGCAAAATTGAACTGTACACTCCATTGGGTTGAATGCATTACTTTCTATTCAATGCATTCTGTGGTAAGGTTGTGTTCATAACTACTCGGGGTGATTTGGAACTGTATAGATATTGCATGTAGAGTGCTCAGTGCCATGGAATACTCCAATGCAAGCTGAATTCAGTAACCTACCTGGTACCATTTACAGTGGAACAGCCATTGACTTGTTTTAATTCTGCAAAGGCTAAAGTTCCAATGTGTAGAGAAGGTAATGCTACTGAAATTAACTTCTGGAGCATAGGTAGCACACTCATAAAATTGGTTGCAGACAACTCTAAATCATATGGCTAGTGTGCTAACAATGTTTACATCATGTTAGCACACAGTAGGTATCAGCAAAATTGAACTGTACACTCCATTGGGTTGAATGCATTACTTTCTATTCAATGCATTCTGTGGTAAGGTTGTGTTCATAACTACTCGGGGTGATTTGGAACTGTATAGATATTGTATGTAGAGTGCTCAGTGCCATGGAATACTCCAATGCAAGCTGAATTCAGTAATCTTCCTGGTACAATTTACAGTGGAACAGCCATTGACTTGGTTTAATTCTGGAAAGTCTAAAGTTCCTTTGTGTAGAGAAGGTAATGCTACTGAAAGTAACTTCTGGAGCATAGGTAGCACACTCATAAAATTGGTTGCAGACAACTCTAAATCATATGGCTAGTGTGCTAACAATGCTTACATCATGTTAGCACAGAGTAGGTATCAACAAAATTGAACTGTACACTCCTTTGACTTGAATGCATTACTTTCTATTCAATGCATTCTGTGGTAAGGCTGTGTACATTACTACTGTGGGTGATTTGGAACTGTATAGATATTGCATGTAGAGTGCTCAGTGCCATGGAATACTCCAATGCAAGCTGAATTCAGTAACCTACCTGGTATCATTTACAGTGGAACAGCCATTGACTTGTTTTAATTCTGCAAAGGCTAAAGTTCCAATGTGTAGAGAAGGTAATGCTACTGAAAGTAACTTCTGGAGCATAGGTAGCACACTCATAAAATTGTTTGCAGACAACTCTAAATCATATGGCTAGTGTGCTAACAATGTTTACATCATGTTAGCACATAGTAGTTATCAGAAAAATTGAACTGTACAATCCATTGGGTTGAATGCATTATTTTCCTTTCAATGCATTCTGTGGTAAGGTTGTGTACATAACTACTCTGGGTGATTTGGAACTGTATAGATATTGCAAGCAGAGTGCTCAGTGCCATGGAATACTGCAATGCAAGCTGAATTCAGTAACCTACCTGTTACTATTTACAGTGGAACAGCTATTGACTAGGTTTTATTCTGCAAAGGCTAAAGTTCCAATGTGTAGAGAAGGTAATGCTACTGAAAGTACCTTCTGGAGCATAGGTAGCACACTCATAAAATTGGTTGCAGACAACTCTAAATCATATGGCTAGTGTGCTAACAATGTTTACATCATGTTAGCACAGAGTAGGTATCAACAAAATTGAACTGTTCACTCCTTTGAGTTGAATGCATTACTTTCTATTCAATGCATTCTGTGGTAAGGTTGTGTACATAACTACTCTGGGTGATTTGGAACTGTATAGATATTGCATGTAGAGTGTTCAGTGCCGTGGAATACTCCAATGCAAGCTGAATTCAGTAACCTTCCTGGTACAATTTACAGTGGAACAGCCATTGACTTGTTTTATTTCTGCAAAGGCTAAAGTTCCAATCTGTAGAGAAGGTAATGCTACTGAAAGTACCTTCTGGAGCATAGGTAGCACACTCATCAAATTGGTTGCAGACAACTCTAAATCATATGGTTAGTGTGCTAACAATGTTTACATCATGTTAGCACATAGTAGGTATCAGCAAAATTGAACTGTACACTCCATTGGGTTGAATGCATTACTTTCTATTCAATGCATTCTGTGGTAAGGTTGTGTTCATAACTACTCGGGGTGATTTGGAACTGTATAGATATTGCATGTAGAGTGCTCAGTGCCATGGAATACTCCAATGCAAGCTGAATTCAGTAACCTACCTGGTACCATTTACAGTGGAACAGCCATTGACTTGTTTTAATTCTGCAAAGGCTAAAGTTCCAATGTGTAGAGAAGGTAATGCTACTGAAAGTAACTTCTGGAGCATAGGTAGCACACTCATAAAATTGGTTGCAGACAACTCTCAATCATATGGTTAGTGTGCTGACAATGTTTACATCATGTTAGCACATAGTAGGTATCAGCAAAATTGAACTGTACACTCCATTGGGTTGAATGCATTACTTTCTATTCAATGCATTCTGTGGTAAGGTTCTGTTCATAACTTCTCGGGGTGATTTGGAACTGTATAGATATTGCATGTAGAGTGCTCAGTGCCGTGGAATACTCCAATGCAAGCTGAATTCAGTAACCTTCCTGGTACAATTTACAGTGGAACAGCCATTGACTTGTTTTATTTCTGCAAAGGCTAAAGTTCCAATGTGTAGAGAAGGTAATGCTACTGAAATTAACTTCTGGAGCATAGGTAGCACACTCATAAAATTGGTTGCAGACAACTCTAAATCATATGGCTAGTGTGCTAACAATGTTTACATCATGTTAGCACACAGTAGGTATCAGCAAAATTGAACTGTACACTCCATTGGTTTGAATGCATTACTTTCTATTCAATGCATTCTGTGGTAAGGTTGTGTTCATAACTACTCGGGGTGATTTGGAACTGTATAGATATTGTATGTAGAGTGCTCAGTGCCATGGAATACTCCAATGCAAGCTGAATTCAGTAATCTTCCTGGTACAATTTACAGTGGAACAGCCATTGACTTGGTTTAATTCTGGAAAGTCTAAAGTTCCTTTGTGTAGAGAAGTTAATGCTACTGAAAGTAACTTCTGGAGCATAGGTAGCACACTCATAAAATTGGTTGCAGACAACTCTAAATCATATGGCTAGTGTGCTAACAATGCTTACATCATGTTAGCACAGAGTAGGTATCAACAAAATTGAACTGTACACTCCTTTGAGTTGAATGCATTACTTTCTATTCAATGCATTCTGTGGTAAGGCTGTGTACATTACTACTGTGGGTGATTTGGAACTGTATAGATATTGCATGTAGAGTGCTCAGTGCCATGGAATAGTCCAATGCAAGCTGAATTCAGTAACCTACCTGGTATCATTTACAGTGGAACAGCCATTGACTTGTTTTAATTCTGCAAAGGCTAAAGTTCCAATGTGTAGAGAAGGTAATGCTACTGAAAGTAACTTCTGGAGCATAGGTAGCACACTCATAAAATTGGTTGCAGACAACTCTAAATCATATGGCTAGTGTGCTAACAATGTTTACATCATGTTAGCACATAGTAGTTATCAGAAAAATTGAACTGTACAATCCATTGGGTTGAATGCATTATTTTCCATTCAATGCATTCTGTGGTAAGGTTGTGTACATAACTACTCTGGGTGATTTGGAACTGTATAGATATTGCAAGCAGAGTGCTCAGTGCCATGGAATACTGCAATGCAAGCTGAATTCAGTAATCTTCCTGGTACAATTTACAGTGGAACAGCCATTGACTTGGTTTAATTCTGGAAAGTCTAAAGTTCCTTTGTGTAGAGAAGGTAATGCTACTGAAAAATAACTTCTGGAGCATAGGTAGCACACTCATAAAATTGGTTGCAGACAACTCTAAATCATATGGCTAGTGTGCTAACAATGCTTACATCATGTTAGCACAGAGTAGGTATCAACAAAATTGAACTGTACACTCCTTTGACTTGAATGCATTACTTTCTATTCAATGCATTCTGTGGTAAGGCTGTGTACATTACTACTGTGGGTGATTTGGAACTGTATAGATATTGCATGTAGAGTGCTCAGTGCCATGGAATACTCCAATGCAAGCTGAATTCAGTAACCTACCTGGTATCATTTACAGTGGAACAGCCATTGACTTGATTTAATTCTGCAAAGGCTAAAGTTCCAATGTGTAGAGAAGGTAATGCTACTGAAAGTAACTTCTGGAGCATAGGTAGCACACTCATAAAATTGGTTGCAGACAACTCTAAATCATATGGCTAGTGTGCTAACAATGTTTACATCATGTTAGCACATAGTAGTTATCAGAAAAATTGAACTGTACAATCCATTGGGTTGAATGCATTATTTTCCTTTCAATGCATTCTGTGGTAAGGTTGTGTACATAACTACTCTGGGTGATTTGGAACTGTATAGATATTGCAAGCAGAGTGCTCAGTGCCATGGAATACTTCAATGCAAGCTGAATTCAGTAACCTACCTGTTACTATTTACAGTGGAACAGCCATTGACTAGGTTTTATTCTGCAAAGGCTAAAGTTCCAATGTGTAGAGAAGGTAATGCTACTGAAAGTACCTTCTGGAGCATAGGTAGCACACTCATAAAATTGGTTGCAGACATCTCTAAATCATATGGCTAGTGTGCTAACAATGTTTACATCATGTTAGCACAGAGTAGGTATCAACAAAATTGAACTGTTCACTCCTTTGAGTTGAATGCATTACTTTCTATTCAATGCATTCTGTGGTAAGGTTGTGTACATAACTACTCTGGGTGATTTGGAACTGTATAGATATTGCATGTAGAGTGTTCAGTGCCGTGGAATACTCCAATGCAAGCTGAATTCAGTAACCTTCCTGGTACAATTTACAGTGGAACAGCCATTGACTTGTTTTATTTCTGCAAAGGCTAAAGTTCCAATCTGTAGAGAAGGTAATGCTACTGAAAGTACCTTCTGGAGCATAGGTAGCACACTCATCAAATTGGTTGCAGACAACTCTAAATCATATGGTTAGTGTGCTAACAATGTTTACATCATGTTAGCACATAGTAGGTATCAGCAAAATTGAACTGTACACTCCATTGGGTTGAATGCATTACTTTCTATTCAATGCATTCTGTGGTAAGGTTGTGTTCATAACTACTCGGGGTGATTTGGAACTGTATAGATATTGCATGTAGAGTGCTCAGTGCCATGGAATACTCCAATGCAAGCTGAATTCAGTAACCTACCTGGTACCATTTACAGTGGAACAGCCATTGACTTGTTTTAATTCTGCAAAGGCTAAAGTTCCAATGTGTAGAGAAGGTAATGCTACTGAAAGTAACTTCTGGAGCATAGGTAGCACACTCATAAAATTGGTTGCAGACAACTCTAAATCATATGGTTAGTGTGCTAACAATGTTTACATCATGTTAGCACATAGTAGGTATCAGCAAAATTGAACTGTACACTCCATTGGGTTGAATGCATTACTTTCTATTCAATGCATTCTGTGGTAAGGTTCTGTTCATAACTACTCGGGGTGATTTGGAACTGTATAGATATTGCATGTAGAGTGCTCAGTGCCGTGGAATACTCCAATGCAAGCTGAATTCAGTAACCTTCCTGGTACAATTTACAGTGGAACAGCCATTGACTTGTTTTATTTCTGCAAAGGCTAAAGTTCCAATGTGTAGAGAAGGTAATGCTACTGAAATTAACTTCTGGAGCATAGGTAGCACACTCATAAAATTGGTTGCAGACAACTCTAAATCATATGGCTAGTGTGCTAACAATGTTTACATCATGTTAGCACACAGTAGGTATCAGCAAAATTGAACTGTACACTCCATTGGGTTGAATGCATTACTTTCTATTCAATGCATTCTGTGGTAAGGTTGTGTTCATAACTACTCGGGGTGATTTGGAACTGTATAGATATTGCATGTAGAGTGCTCAGTGCCATGGAATAGTCCAATGCAAGCTGAATTCAGTAACCTACCTGGTATCATTTACAGTGGAACAGCCATTGACTTGTTTTAATTCTGCAAAGGCTAAAGTTCCAATGTGTAGAGAAGGTAATGCTACTGAAAGTAACTTCTGGAGCATAGGTAGCACACTCATAAAATTGGTTGCAGACAACTCTAAATCATATGGCTAGTGTGCTAACAATGTTTACATCATGTTAGCACATAGTAGTTATCAGAAAAATTGAACTGTACAATCCATTGGGTTGAATGCATTATTTTCCATTCAATGCATTCTGTGGTAAGGTTGTGTACATAACTACTCTGGGTGATTTGGAACTGTATAGATATTGCAAGCAGAGTGCTCAGTGCCATGGAATACTGCAATGCAAGCTGAATTCAGTAACCTACCTGTTACTATTTACAGTGGAACAGCCATTGACTAGGTTTTATTCTGCAAAGGCTAAAGTTCCAATGTGTAGAGAAGGTAATGCTACTGAAAGTACCTTCTGGAGCATAGGTAGCACACTCATCAAATTGGTTGCAGACAACTCTAAATCATATGGCTAGTGTGCTAACAATGTTTACATCATGTTAGCACAGAGTAGGTATCAACAAAATTGAACTGTTCACTCCTTTGAGTTGAATGCATTACTTTCTATTCAATGCATTCTGTGGTAAGGTTGTGTACATAACTACTCTGGGTGATTTGGAACTGTATAGATATTGCATATAGAGTGCTCAGTGCCATGGAATACTCCAATGCAAGCTGAATTCAGTAACCTACCTGGTACCATTTACAGTGGAACAGCCATTGACTTGTTTTAATTCTGCAAAGGCTAAAGTTCCAATGTTTAGAGAAGGTAATGCTACTGAAAGTAACTTCTGGAGCATAGGTAGCACACTCATAAAATTGGTTGCAGACAACTCTAAATCATATGGCTAGTGTGCTAACAATGTTTACATCATGTTAGCATATAGTAGTTATCAGCAAAATTGAACTGTACAATCCATTGGGTTGAATACATTACTGTCTATTCAATGCATTTTGTGGTAAGGTTGTGTTCATAACTACTCGGGGTGATTTGGAAGTGTATAGATATTGCAAGTAGAGTGCTCAGTGCCATGGAATACTCCAATGCAAGCTGAATTCAGTAACCTACCTGGAACCATTTACAGTGGAACAGCCATTGACTTGTTTTAATTCTGCAAAGGCTAAAGTTCCAATGTGTAGAGAAGGTAATGCTACTGAAAGTAACTTCTGGAGCATAGGTAGCACACTCATAAAATTGGTTGCAGACAACTCTAAATCATATGGCTAGTGTGCTAACAATGTTTACATCATGTTAGCACATAGTAGTTCTCAGCAAAATTGAACTGTACAATCCATTGGGTTGAATGGATTACTTTCCATTCAATGCATTCTGTGGTAAGGTTGTGTACATAAGTACTCTGGGTGATTTGGAACTGTATAGATATTGCAAGCAGAGTGCTCAGTGCCATGGACTACTGCAATGCAAGCTGAATTCAGTAACCTACCTGATACTATTTACAGTGGAACAGCCATTGACTAGGTTTTATTCTGCAAAGGCTAAAGTTCCAATGTGTAGAGAAGGTAATGCTACTGAAAGTAACTTCTGGAGCATAGGTAGCACACTCATAAAATTGGTTGCAGACAACTCTAAATCATATGGTCAGTGTGCTAACAATGTTTTCATCATGTTAGCACAGAGTAGGTATCAACAAAATTGAACTGTTCACTCCTTTGAGTTGAATGCATTACTTTCTATTCAATGCATTCTGTGGTAAGGTTGTGTACATAACTACTCTGGGTGATTTGGAACTGTATAGATATTACATGTAGAGTGCTCAGTGCCATGGAATACTCCAATGCAAGCTGAATTCAGTAACCTACCTGATACCATTTACAGTGGAACAGCCATTGACTTGTTTTAATTCTGTAAAGGCTAAAGTTCCAATGTGTAGAGGAGGTAATGCTACTGAAAGTAACTTCTGGAGCATAGGTAGCACACTCATAAAATTGGTTGCAGACAACTCTAAATCATATGGCTAGTGTGCTAACAATGTTTACATCATGTTAGCACATAGTAGGTATTTGCAAAATTGAACTGTACACTCCATTGGGTTGAATGCATTACTTTCTATTCAATGCATTCTGTGGTAAGGTTGTGTTCATAACTACTCGGGGTGATTTGGAACTGTATAGATCTTGCATGTCGAGTGCTCAGTGCCATGGAATACTCCAATGCAATCTGAATTCAGTAACCTTCCTGGTAAAATTTACAGTGGAACAGCCATTGACTTGGTTTAATTCTGCAAAGGCTAAAGTTCCAATGTGTAGAGAAGGTAATGCTACTGAAAGTAACTTGTGGAGCATAGGTAGCACACTCAAAAAATTGGTTGCAGACAACTCTAAATCATATGGCTAGTGTGCTAACAATGTTTACATCATGTTAGCACAGAGTAGGTATCAGAAAAATTGAACTGTACAATCCATTCGGTTGAATGCATTATTTTCCTTTCAATGCATTCTGTGGTAAGGTTGTGTACATAACTACTCTGGGTTATTTGGAACTGTATAGATATTGCAAGCAGAGTGCTCAGTGCCATGGAATACTGCAATGCAAGCTGAATTCAGTAACCTACCTGTTACTATTTACAGTGGAACAGCCATTGAATAGGTTTTATTCTGCAAAGGCTAAAGTTCCAATGTGTAGAGAAGGTAATGCTACGGAAAGTAACTTCTGGAGCATAGGTAGCACACTCATAAAATTGGTTGCAGACAACTCTAAATCATATGGCTAGTGTGCTAACAATGTTTACATCATGTTAGCACATAGTAGGTATCAGCAAAATTGAACTGTACATTCCATTGGGTTGAATGCATTACTTTCTATTCAATGCATTCTGTGGTAAGGTTGTGTTCATAACTACTCGGGGTGATTTGGAACTGTATAGATATTGCATGTCGAGTGCTCAGTGCCATGGAATACTCCAATGCAATCTGAATTCAGTAACCTTCCTGGTACAATTTACAGTGGAACAGCCATTGACTTGGTTTAATTCTGCAAAGGCTAAAGTTCCAATGTGTAGAGAAGGTAATGCTACTGAAAGTAACTTGTGGAGCATAGGTAGCACACTCAAAAAATTGGTTGCAGACAACTCTAAATCATATGGCTAGTGTGCTAACAATGTTTACATCATGTTAGCACAGAGTAGGTATCAACAAAATTGAACTGTACACTCCTTTGAGTTGAATGCATTACTTTCTATTCAATGCATTCTGTGGTAAGGCTGTGTACATAACTACTCTGGGTGATTTGGAACTGTATAGATATTGCATGTAGAGTGCTCAGTGCCATGGAATACTCCAATGCAAGCTGAATTCAGTAACCTACCTGGTACCATTTACAGTGGAACAGCCATTGCCTTGTTTTAATTCTGCAAAGGCTAAAGTTCCAATGTGTAGAGGAGTTAATGCTACTGAAAGTAACTTCTGGAGCATAGGTAGCACACTCATAAAATTGGTTGCAGACAACTCTAAATCATATGGCTAGTGTGCTAACAATGTTTACATCATGTTAGTACATAGTAGGTATCAGCAAAATTGAACTGTACACTCCATTGGGTTGAATGCATTACTTTCTATTCAATGCATTCTGTGGTAAGGTTGTGTTCATAACTACTCGGGGTGATTTGGAACTGTATAGATATTGCATGTCGAGTGCTCAGTGCCATGGAATACTCCAATGCAATCTGAATTCAGTAACCTTCCTGGTACAATTTACAGTGGAACAGCCATTGACTTGGTTTAATTCTGCAAAGGCTAAAGTTCCAATGTGTAGAGAAGGTAATGCTACTGAAAGTAACTTGTGGAGCATAGGTAGCACACTCAAAAAATTGGTTGCAGACAACTCTAAATCTTATGGCTAGTGTGCTAACAATGTTTACATCATGTTAGCACAGAGTAGGTATCAACAAAATTGAACTGTACACTCCTTTGAGTTGAATGCATTACTTTCTATTCAATGCATTCTGTGGTAAGGCTGTGTACATAACTACTCTGGGTGATTTGGAACTGTATAGATATTGCAAGCAGAGTGCTCAGTGCCATGGAATACTGCAATGCAAGCTGAATTCAGTAACCTACCTGTTACTATTTACAGTGGAACAGCCATTGACTTGGTTTTATTCTGCAAAGGCTAAAGTTCCAATGTGTAGAGAAGGTAATGCTACTGAAAGTAACTTCTGGAGCATAGGTAGCACACTCATAAAATTGGTTGCAGACAACTCTAAATCATATGGTTAGTGTGCTAACAATGTTTACATCATGTTAGCACAGAGTAGGTATTAGAAAAATTGAACTGTACACTCCATTGGGTTGAATGCATTACTTTCTATTCAATGCATTCTGTGGTAAGGTTGTGTTCATAACTACTCGGGGTGATTTGGAACTGTATAGATATTGCATGTAGAGTGCTGAGTGCCATGGAATACTCCAATGCAAGCTGAATTCAGTAACCTACCTGGTACCATTTACAGTGGTACAGCCATTGACTTGTTTTAATTCTGCAAAGGCTAAAGTTCCAATGTGTAGAGAAGGTAATGCTACTGAAAGTAACTTCTGGAGCATAGGTAGCACACTCATAAAATTGGTTGCAGACAACTCTAAATCATATGGTTAGTGTGCTAACAATGTTTACATCATTTTAGCACATAGTAGGTATCAGCAAAATTGAACTGTACACTCCATTGGGTTGAATGCATTACTTTCTATTCAATGCATTCTGTGGTAAGGTTGTGTTCATAACTACGCGGGGTGATTTGGAACTGTATAGATATTGCATGTAGAGTGCTCAGTGCCGTGGAATACTACAATGCAAGCTGAATTCAGTAACCTTCCTGGTACAATTTACAGTGGAACAGCCATTGACTTGTTTTATTTCTGCAAAGGCTAAAGTTCCAATCTGTAGAGAAGGTAATGCTACTGAAAGTAGCTTCTGGAGCATAGGTGGCACACTCATAAAATTGGTTGCAGACAACTCTAAATCATATGGTTAGTGTGCTAACAATGTTTACATCATGTTAGCACATAGTAGGTATCAGCAAAATTGAACTGTGCACTCCATTGGGTTGAATGCATTACTTTCTATTCAATGCATTCTGTGGTAAGGTTGTGTTCATAACTACTCGGGGTGATTTGGAACTGTATAGATATTGCATGTAGAGTGCTCAGTGCCGTGGAATACTCCAATGCAAGCTGAATTCAGTAACCTTCCTGGTACAATTTACAGTGGAACAGCCATTGACTTGTTTTATTTCTGCAAAGGCTAAAGTTCCAATCTGTAGAGAAGGTAATGCTACTGAAATTTCCTTCTGGAGCATAGGTAGCACACTCATAAAATTGGTTGCAGACAACTCTAAATCATATGGTTAGTGTGCTAACAATGTTTACATCATGTTAGCACATAGTAGGTATCAGCAAAATTGAACGGTACACTCCTTTGAGTTGAATGCATTACTTTCTATTCAATGCATTCTGTGGTAAGGTTGTGTTCATAACTACTCGGGGTGATTTGGAACTGTATAGATATTGCATGTAGAGTGCTCAGTGCCGTGGAATACTCCAATGCAAGCTGAATTCAGTAACCTTCCTGGTACAATTTACAGTGGAACAGCCATTGACTTGTTTTATTTCTGCAAAGGCTAAAGTTCCAATCTGTAGAGAAGGTAATGCTACTGAAAGTACCTTCTGGAGCATAGGTAGCACACTCATAAAATTGGTTGCAGACAACTCTAAATCATATGGCTAGTGTGCTAACAATGTTTACATCATGTTTGCACAGAGTAGGTATCAACAAAATTGAACTGTTCACTCCTTTGAGTTGAATGCATTACTTTCTATTCAATGCATTCTGTGGTAAGGTTGTGTACATAACTACTCTGGGTGATTTGGAACTGTATAGATATTGCATGTAGAGTGCTCAGTGCCATGGAATACTCCAATGGAAGCTGAATTCAGTAAACTACCTGGTACCATTTACAGTGGAGCAGCCATTGACTTGTTTTAATTCTGCAAAGGCTAAAGTTCCAATGTGTAGAGAAGGTAATGCTACTGAAAGTAACTTCTGGAACATAGGTAGCACACTCATAAAATTGGTTGAAGACAACTCTAAATCATATGGCTAGTGTGCTAACTACATTTACATCATGTTAGCACATGGTAGTTATCAGCAAAATTGAACTCTACAATCCATTGGGTTGAATGCATTACTTTCTATTCAATGCATTCTGTGGTAAGGTTGTGTTCATAACTACTCGGGGTGATTTGGAACTGTATAGATATTGCATGTAGACTGCTCAGTGCCATGGAATACTCCAATGCAAGCTGAATTCAGTAACCTACCTGGTACCATTTACAGTGGAACAGCCATTGACTTGTTTTAATTCTGCAAAGGCTGAAGTTCCAATGTGTAGAGAAGGTAATGCTACTGAAAGTAACTTCTGGAGCATAGGTAGCACACTCATAAAATTGGTTGCAGACAACTCTAAATCATATGGTTAGTGTGCTAACAATGTTTACATCATTTTAGCACATAGTAGGTATCAGCAAAATTGAACTGTACACTCCATTGGGTTGAATGCATTACTTTCTATTCAATGCATTCTGTGGTAAGGTTGTATTCATAACTACTCGGGGTGATTTGGAACTGTATAGATATTGCATGTAGAGTGCTCAGTGCCGTGGAATACTCCAATGCAAGCTGAATTCAGTAACCTTCCTGGTACAATTTACAGTGGAACAGCCATTGACTTGTTTTATTTCTGCAAACGCTAAAGTTCCAATCTGTAGAGAAGGTAATGCTACTGAAAGTACCTTCTGGAGCATAGGTAGCACACTCATAAAATTGGTTGCAGACAACTCTAAATCATATGGTTAGTGTGCTAACAATGTTTACATCATGTTAGCACATAGTAGGTATCAGCAAAATTGAACTGTACACTCCATTGGGTTGAATGCATTACTTTCTATTCAATGCATTCTGTGGTAAGGTTGTGTTCATAACTACTCGGGGTGATTTGGAACTGTATAGATATTGCATGTAGAGTGCTCAGTGCCGTGGAATACTCCAATGCAAGCTGAATTCAGTAACCTTCCTGGTACAATTTACAGTGGAACAGCCAATGACTTGTTTTATTTCTGCAACGGCTAAAGTTCCAATCTGTAGAGAAGGTAATGCTACTGAAAGTTCCTTCTGGAGCATAGGTAGCACACTCATAAAATTGGTTGCAGACAACTCTAAATCATATGGTTAGTGTGCTAACAATGTTTACATCATGTTAGCACATAGTAGGTATCAGCAAAATTGAACGGTACACTCCATTGGGTTGAATGCATTACTTTCTATTCAATGCATTCTGTGGTAAGGTTGTGTACATAACTACTCTGGGTGATTTGGAACTGTATAGATATTGCAAGCAGAGTGCTCAGTGCCATGGAATACTGCAATGCAAGCTGAATTCAGTAACCTACCTGTTACTATTTACAGTGGAACAGCCATTGACTAGGTTTTATTCTGCAAAGGCTAAAGTTCCAATGTGTAGAGAAGGTAATGCTACTGAAAGTACCTTCTGGAGCATAGGTAGCACACTCATAAAATTGGTTGTAGACAACTCTAAATCATATGGCTAGTGTGCTAACAATGTTTACATCATGTTTGCACAGAGTAGGTATCAACAAAATTGAACTGTTCACTCCTTTGAGTTGAATGCATTACTTTCTATTCAATGCATTCTGTGGTAAGGTTGTGTACATAACTACTCTGGGTGATTTGGAACTGTATAGATATTGCATGTAGAGTGCTCAGTGCCATGGAATACTCCAATGGAAGCTGAATTCAGTAAACTACCTGGTACCATTTACAGTGGAGCAGCCATTGACTTGTTTTAATTCTGCAAAGGCTAAAGTTCCAATGTGTAGAGAAGGTAATGCTACTGAAAGTAACTTCTGGAGCATAGGTAGCACACTCATAAAATTGGTTGAAGACAACTCTAAATCATATGGCTAGTGTGCTAACTACATTTACATCATGTTAGCACATGGTAGTTATCAGCAAAATTGAACTCTACAATCCATTGGGTTGAATGCATAACTTTCTATTCAATGCATTCTGTGGTAAGGTTGTGTTCATAACTACTCGGGGTGATTTGGAACTGTATAGATATTGCATGTAGACTGCTCAGTGCCATGGAATACTCCAATGCAAGCTGAATTCAGTAACCTACCTGGTACCATTTACAGTGGAACAGCCATTGACTTGTTTTAATTCTGCAAAGGCTAAAGTTCCAATGTGTAGAGAAGGTAATGCTACTGAAAGTAACTTCTGGAGCATAGGTAGCACACTCATAAAATTGGTTGCAGACAACTCTAAATCATATGGTTAGTGTGCTAACAATGTTTTCATCATGTTAGCACATAGTAGGTATCAGCAAATTTGAACTGTACACTCCATTGGGTTGAATGCATTACTTTCTATTCAATGCATTCTGGGGTAAGGTTGTGTTCATAACTACTCGGGGTGATTTGGAACTGTATAGATATTGCATGTAGAGTGCTCAGTGCCGGGGAATACTCCAATGCAAGCTGAATTCAGTAACCTACCTGGTACCATTTACAGTGGAACAGCCATTGACTTGTTTTAATTCTGCAAAGGCTAAAGTTCCAATGTGTAGAGAAGGTAATGCTACTGAAAGTAACTTCTGGAGCATAGGTAGCACACTCATAAAATTGGTTGCAGACAACTCTAAATCATATGGCTAGTGTGCTAACAATATTTACATCATGTTAGCACATAGTAGTTATCAGCAAAATTGAACTGTACATTCCATTGGGTTGAATGCATTACTTTCTATTCAATGCATTCTGTGGTAAGGTTGTATTCATAACTACTCGGGGTGATTTGGAACTGTATAGATATTGCATGTAGAGTGCTCAGTGCCGTGGAATACTCCAATGCAAGCTGAATTCAGTAACCTTCCTGGTACAATTTACAGTGGAACAGCCATTGACTTGTTTTATTTCTGCAAACGCTAAAGTTCCAATCTGTAGAGAAGGTAATGCTACTGAAAGTACCTTCTGGAGCATAGGTAGCACACTCATAAAATTGGTTGCAGACAACTCTAAATCATATGGTTAGTGTGCTAACAATGTTTACATCATGTTAGCACATAGTAGGTATCAGCAAAATTGAACTGTACACTCCATTGGGTTGAATGCATTACTTTCTATTCAATGCATTCTGTGGTAAGGTTGTGTTCATAACTACTCGGGGTGATTTGGAACTGTATAGATATTGCATGTAGAGTGCTCAGTGCCGTGGAATACTCCAATGCAAGCTGAATTCAGTAACCTTCCTGGTACAATTTACAGTGGAACAGCCAATGACTTGTTTTATTTCTGCAACGGCTAAAGTTCCAATCTGTAGAGAAGGTAATGCTACTGAAAGTTCCTTCTGGAGCATAGGTAGCACACTCATAAAATTGGTTGCAGACAACTCTAAATCATATGGTTAGTGTGCTAACAATGTTTACATCATGTTAGCAC
Organism: Hypanus sabinus; assembly: GCF_030144855.1. Taxonomy (NCBI): domain Eukaryota; kingdom Metazoa; phylum Chordata; class Chondrichthyes; order Myliobatiformes; family Dasyatidae; genus Hypanus; species Hypanus sabinus. The sequence continues at coordinate 13,690,407 of NC_082722.1, read as the reverse complement.
ATAGTAGGTATCAGCAAAATTGAACGGTACACTCCATTGGGTTGAATGCATTACTTTCTATTCAATGCATTCTGTGGTAAGGTTGTGTACATAACTACTCTGGGTGATTTGGAACTGTATAGATATTGCAAGCAGAGTGCTCAGTGCCATGGAATACTGCAATGCAAGCTGAATTCAGTAACCTACCTGTTACTATTTACAGTGGAACAGCCATTGACTAGGTTTTATTCTGCAAAGGCTAAAGTTCCAATGTGTAGAGAAGGTAATGCTACTGAAAGTACCTTCTGGAGCATAGGTAGCACACTCATAAAATTGGTTGTAGACAACTCTAAATCATATGGCTAGTGTGCTAACAATGTTTACATCATGTTTGCACAGAGTAGGTATCAACAAAATTGAACTGTTCACTCCTTTGAGTTGAATGCATTACTTTCTATTCAATGCATTCTGTGGTAAGGTTGTGTACATAACTACTCTGGGTGATTTGGAACTGTATAGATATTGCATGTAGAGTGCTCAGTGCCATGGAATACTCCAATGGAAGCTGAATTCAGTAAACTACCTGGTACCATTTACAGTGGAGCAGCCATTGACTTGTTTTAATTCTGCAAAGGCTAAAGTTCCAATGTGTAGAGAAGGTAATGCTACTGAAAGTAACTTCTGGAGCATAGGTAGCACACTCATAAAATTGGTTGAAGACAACTCTAAATCATATGGCTAGTGTGCTAACTACATTTACATCATGTTAGCACATGGTAGTTATCAGCAAAATTGAACTCTACAATCCATTGGGTTGAATGCATAACTTTCTATTCAATGCATTCTGTGGTAAGGTTGTGTTCATAACTACTCGGGGTGATTTGGAACTGTATAGATATTGCATGTAGACTGCTCAGTGCCATGGAATACTCCAATGCAAGCTGAATTCAGTAACCTACCTGGTACCATTTACAGTGGAACAGCCATTGACTTGTTTTAATTCTGCAAAGGCTAAAGTTCCAATGTGTAGAGAAGGTAATGCTACTGAAAGTAACTTCTGGAGCATAGGTAGCACACTCATAAAATTGGTTGCAGACAACTCTAAATCATATGGTTAGTGTGCTAACAATGTTTTCATCATGTTAGCACATAGTAGGTATCAGCAAATTTGAACTGTACACTCCATTGGGTTGAATGCATTACTTTCTATTCAATGCATTCTGGGGTAAGGTTGTGTTCATAACTACTCGGGGTGATTTGGAACTGTATAGATATTGCATGTAGAGTGCTCAGTGCCGGGGAATACTCCAATGCAAGCTGAATTCAGTAACCTACCTGGTACCATTTACAGTGGAACAGCCATTGACTTGTTTTAATTCTGCAAAGGCTAAAGTTCCAATGTGTAGAGAAGGTAATGCTACTGAAAGTAACTTCTGGAGCATAGGTAGCACACTCATAAAATTGGTTGCAGACAACTCTAAATCATATGGTTAGTGTGCTAACAATGTTTTCATCATGTTAGCACATAGTAGGTATCAGCAAAATTGAACTGTACTCTCCATTGGGTTGAATGCATTACTTTCTATTCAATGCATTCTGTGGTAAGGTTGTGTTCATAACTACTCGGGGTGATTTGGAACTGTATAGATATTGCATGTAGAGTGCTCAGTGCCATGGAATACTCCAATGCAAGCTGAATTCAGTAACCTACCTGGTACCATTTACAGTGGAACAGCCATTGACTTGTTTTAATTCTGCAAAGGCTAAAGTTCCAATGTGTAGAGAAGGTAATGGTACTGAAAGTAACTTCTGGAGCATAGGTAGCACACTCATAAAATTGGTTGCAGACAACTCTAAATCATATGGTTAGTGTGCTAACAATGTTTACATCATTTTAGCACATAGTAGGTATCAGCAAAATTGAACTGTACACTCCATTGGGTTGAATGCATTACTTTCTATTCAATGCATTCTGTGGTAAGGTTGTGTTCATAACTACTCGGGGTGATTTGGAACTGTATAGATATTGCATGTAGAGTGCTCAGTGCCGTGGAATACTCCAATGCAAGCTGAATTCAGTAACCTTCCTGGTACAATTTACAGTGGAACAGCCATTGACTTGTTTTATTTCTGCAAAGGCTAAAGTTCCAATCTGTAGAGAAGGTAATGCTACTGAAAGTACCTTCTGGAGCATAGGTAGCACACTCATAAAATTGGTTGCAGACAACTCTAAATCTTATGGTTAGTGTGCTAACAATGTTTACATCATGTTAGCACAGAGTAGGTATCAACAAAATTGAACTGTACACTCCTTTGAGTTGAATGCATTACTTTCTATTCAATGCATTCTGTGGTAAGGCTGTGTACATAACTACTCTGGGTGATTTGGAACTCTATAGATATTGCATGTAGAGTGCTCAGTGCCATGGAATACTCCAATGCAAGCTGAATTCAGTAACCTACCTGGTACCATTTACAGTGGAACAGCCATTGACTTGTTTTAATTCTGCAAAGGCTAAAGTTCCAATGTGTAGAGAAGGTAATGCTACTGAAAGTAACTTCTGGAGCATAGGTAGCACACTCATAAAATTGGTTGCAGACAACTCTAAATTATATGGCTAGTGTGCTAACAATGTTTACATCATGTTAGCACACAGTAGTTATCAGCAAAATTGAACTGTACAATCCACTGGGTGGAATGCATTACTTTGTATTCAATGCATTCTGTGGTAAGGTTGTGTACATAACTACTCTGGGTGATTTGGAACTGTATAGATATTGCAAGCAGAGTGCTCAGTGCCATGGAATACTGCAATGCAAGCTGAATTCAGTAACCTACCTGTTACTATTCACAGTGGAACAGCCATTGACTTGGTTTTATTCTGCAAAGGCTAAAGTTCCAATGTGTAGAGAAGGTAATGCTACTGAAAGTAACTTCTGGAGCATAGGTAGCACACTCATAAAATTGGTTGCAGACAACTCTAAATCATATGGTTAGTGTGCTAACAATGTTTACATCATGTTAGCACAGAGTAGGTATCAGAAAAATTGAACTGTATACTCCATTGGGTTGAATGCATTACTTTCTATTCAATGCATTCTGTGGTAAGGTTGTGTTCATAACTGCTCGGGGTGATTTGGAACTGTATAGATATTGCATGTAGAGTGCTCAGTGCCGTGGAATACTCCAATGCAAGCTGAATTCAGTAACCTACCTGGTACCATTTACAGTGGAACAGCCATTGACTTGTTTTAATTCTGCAAAGGCTAAAGTTCCAATGTGTAGAGAAGGTAATGCTACTGAAAGTAACTTCTGGAGCACAGGTAGCACACTGATAAAATTGGTTGCAGACAACTCTAAATCATATGGTTAGTGTGCTAACAATGTTTACATCATTTTAGCACATAGTAGGTATCAGCAAAATTGAACTGTACACTCCATTGGGTTGAATGCATTACTTTCTATTCAATGCATTCTGTGGTAAGGTTGTGTTCATAACTACTCGGGGTGATTTGGAACTGTATAGATATTGCATGTACAGTGCTCAGTGCCGTGGAATACTCCAATGCAAGCTGAATTTAGTAACCTTCCTGGTACAATTTACAGTGGAACAGCCATTGACTTGTTTTATTTCTGCAAAGGCTAAAGTTCCAATCTGTAGAGAAGGTAATGCTACTGAAAGTACCTTCTGGAGCATAGGTAGCACACTCATAAAATTGGTTGCAGACAACTCTAAATCATATGGTTAGTGTGCTAACAATGATTACATCATGTTAGCACATAGTAGGTATCAGCAAATTTGAACTGTACACTCCATTGGGTTGAATGCATTACTTTCTATTCAATGCATTCTGGGGTAAGGTTGTGTTCATAACTACTCGGGGTGATTTGGAACTGTATAGATATTGCCTGTAGAGTGCTCAGTGCCGGGGAATACTCCAATGCAAGCTGAATTCAGTAACCTACCTGGTACCATTTACAGTGGAACAGCCATTGACTTGTTTTAATTCTGCAAAGGCTAAAGTTCCAATGTGTAGAGAAGGTAATGCTACTGAAAGTAACTTCTGGAGCATAGGTAGCACACTCATAAAATTGGTTGCAGACAACTCTAAATCATATGGTTAGTGTGCTAACAATGTTTTCATCATGTTAGCACATAGTAGGTATCAGCAAAATTGAACTGTATTCTCCATTGGGTTGAATGCATTACTTTCTATTCAATGCATTCTGTGGTAAGGTTGTGTTCATAACTACTCGGGGTGATTTGGAACTTTATAGATATTGCATGTAGAGTGCTCAGTGCCATGGAATACTCCAATGCAAGCTGAATTCAGTAACCTACCTGGTACCATTTACAGTGGAACAGCCATTGACTTGTTTTAATTCTGCAAAGGCTAAAGTTCCAATGTGTAGAGAAGGTAATGGTACTGAAAGTAACTTCTGGAGCATAGGTAGCACACTCATAAAATTGGTTGCAGACAACTCTAAATCATATGGTTAGTGTGCTAACAATGTTTACATCATTTTAGCACATAGTAGGTATCAGCAAAATTGAACTGTACACTCCATTGGGTTGAATGCATTACTTTCTATTCAATGCATTCTGTGGTAAGGTTGTATTCATAACTACTCGGGGTGATTTGGAACTGTATAGATATTGCATGTAGAGTGCTCAGTGCCGTGGAATACTCCAATGCAAGCTGAATTCAGTAACCTTCCTGGTACAATTTACAGTGGAACAGCCATTGACTTGTTTTATTTCTGCAAACGCTAAAGTTCCAATCTGTAGAGAAGGTAATGCTACTGAAAGTACCTTCTGGAGCATAGGTAGCACACTCATAAAATTGGTTGCAGACAACTCTAAATCATATGGTTAGTGTGCTAACAATGTTTACATCATGTTAGCACATAGTAGGTATCAGCAAAATTGAACTGTACACTCCATTGGGTTGAATGCATTACTTTCTATTCAATGCATTCTGTGGTAAGGTTGTGTTCATAACTACTCGGGGTGATTTGGAACTGTATAGATATTGCATGTAGAGTGGTCAGTGCCGTGGAATACTCCAATGCAAGCTGAATTCAGTAACCTTCCTGGTACAATTTACAGTGGAACAGCCAATGACTTGTTTTATTTCTGCAAAGGCTAAAGTTCCAATCTGTAGAGAAGGTAATGCTACTGAAAGTTCCTTCTGGAGCATAGGTAGCACACTCATAAAATTGGTTGCAGACAACTCTAAATCATATGGTTAGTGTGCTAACAATGTTTACATCATGTTAGCACATAGTAGGTATCAGCAAAATTGAACGGTACACTCCATTGGGTTGAATGCATTACTTTCTATTCAATGCATTCTGTGGTAAGGTTGTGTACATAACTACTCTGGGTGATTTGGAACTGTATAGATATTGCAAGCAGAGTGCTCAGTGCCATGGAATACTGCAATGCAAGCTGAATTCAGTAACCTACCTGTTACTATTTACAGTGGAACAGCCATTGACTAGGTTTTATTCTGCAAAGGCTAAAGTTCCAATGTGTAGAGAAGGTAATGCTACTGAAAGTACCTTCTGGAGCATAGGTAGCACACTCATAAAATTGGTTGTAGACAACTCTAAATCATATGGCTAGTGTGCTAACAATGTTTACATCATGTTTGCACAGAGTAGGTATCAACAAAATTGAACTGTTCACTCCTTTGAGTTGAATGCATTACTTTCTATTCAATGCATTCTGTGGTAAGGTTGTGTACATAACTACTCTGGGTGATTTGGAACTGTATAGATATTGCATGTAGAGTGCTCAGTGCCATGGAATACTCCAATGGAAGCTGAATTCAGTAAACTACCTGGTACCATTTACAGTGGAGCAGCCATTGACTTGTTTTAATTCTGCAAAGGCTAAAGTTCCAATGTGTAGAGAAGGTAATGCTACTGAAAGTAACTTCTGGAGCATAGGTAGCACACTCATAAAATTGGTTGAAGACAACTCTAAATCATATGGCTAGTGTGCTAACTACATTTACATCATGTTAGCACATGGTAGTTATCAGCAAAATTGAACTCTACAATCCATTGGGTTGAATGCATAACTTTCTATTCAATGCATTCTGTGGTAAGGTTGTGTTCATAACTACTCGGGGTGATTTGGAACTGTATAGATATTGCATGTAGACTGCTCAGTGCCATGGAATACTCCAATGCAAGCTGAATTCAGTAACCTACCTGGTACCATTTACAGTGGAACAGCCATTGACTTGTTTTAATTCTGCAAAGGCTAAAGTTCCAATGTGTAGAGAAGGTAATGCTACTGAAAGTAACTTCTGGAGCATAGGTAGCACACTCATAAAATTGGTTGCAGACAACTCTAAATCATATGGTTAGTGTGCTAACAATGTTTTCATCATGTTAGCACATAGTAGGTATCAGCAAATTTGAACTGTACACTCCATTGGGTTGAATGCATTACTTTCTATTCAATGCATTCTGGGGTAAGGTTGTGTTCATAACTACTCGGGGTGATTTGGAACTGTATAGATATTGCATGTAGAGTGCTCAGTGCCGGGGAATACTCCAATGCAAGCTGAATTCAGTAACCTACCTGGTACCATTTACAGTGGAACAGCCATTGACTTGTTTTAATTCTGCAAAGGCTAAAGTTCCAATGTGTAGAGAAGGTAATGCTACTGAAAGTAACTTCTGGAGCATAGGTAGCACACTCATAAAATTGGTTGCAGACAACTCTAAATCATATGGTTAGTGTGCTAACAATGTTTTCATCATGTTAGCACATAGTAGGTATCAGCAAAATTGAACTGTACTCTCCATTGGGTTGAATGCATTACTTTCTATTCAATGCATTCTGTGGTAAGGTTGTGTTCATAACTACTCGGGGTGATTTGGAACTGTATAGATATTGCATGTAGAGTGCTCAGTGCCGTGGAATACTCCAATGCAAGCTGAATTCAGTAACCTTCCTGGTACAATTTACAGTGGAACAGCCATTGACTTGTTTTATTTCTGCAAAGGCTAAAGTTCCAATCTGTAGAGAAGGTAATGCTACTGAAAGTACCTTCTGGAGCATAGGTAGCACACTCATAAAATTGGTTGCAGACAACTCTAAATCATATGGTTAGTGTGCTAACAATGTTTACATCATGTTAGCACAGAGTAGTTATCAGCAAAATTGAACTGTACAATCCACTGGGTTGAATGCATTACTTTGTATTCAATGCATTCTGTGGTAAGGTTGTGTACATAACTACTCTGGGTGATTTGGAACTGTATAGATATTGCAAGCAGAGTGCTCAGTGCCATGGAATACTGCAATGCAAGCTGAATTCAGTAACCTACCTGTTACTATTCACAGTGGAATAGCCATTGACTTGGTTTTATTCTGCAAAGGCTAAAGTTCCAATGTGTAGAGAAGGTAATGCTACTGAAAGTAACTTCTGGAGCATAGGTAGCACACTCATAAAATTGGTTGCAGACAACTCTAAATCATATGGTTAGTGTGCTAACAATGTTTACATCATGTTAGCACAGAGTAGGTATCAGAAAAATTGAACTGTATACTCCATTGGGTTGAATGCATTACTTTCTATTCAATGCATTCTGTGGTAAGGTTGTGTTCATAACTGCTCGGGGTGATTTGGAACTGTATAGATATTGCATGTAGAGTGCTCAGTGCCGTGGAATACTCCAATGCAAGCTGAATTCAGTAACCTACCTGGTACCATTTACAGTGGAACAGCCATTGACTTGTTTTAATTCTGCAAAGGCTAAAGTTCCAATGTGTAGAGAAGGTAATGCTACTGAAAGTAACTTCTGGAGCACAGGTAGCACACTGATAAAATTGGTTGCAGACAACTCTAAATCATATGGTTAGTGTGCTAACAATGTTTACATCATTTTAGCACATAGTAGGTATCAGCAAAATTGAACTGTACACTCCATTGGGTTGAATGCATTACTTTCTATTCAATGCATTCTGTGGTAAGGTTGTGTTCATAACTACTCGGGGTGATTTGGAACTGTATAGATATTGCATGTACAGTGCTCAGTGCCGTGGAATACTCCAATGCAAGCTGAATTTAGTAACCTTCCTGGTACAATTTACAGTGGAACAGCCATTGACTTGTTTTATTTCTGCAAAGGCTAAAGTTCCAATCTGTAGAGAAGGTAATGCTACTGAAAGTACCTTCTGGAGCATAGGAAGCACACTCATAAAATTGGTTGCAGACAACTCTAAATCATATGGTTAGTGTGCTAACAATGATTACATCATCTTAGCACAGAGTAGGTATCAACAAAATTGAACTGTACACTCCTTTGAGTTGAATGCATTACTTTCTATTCAATGCATTCTGTGGTAAGGCTGTGTACATAACTACTCTGGGTGATTTGGAACTGTATAGGTATTGCATGTAGAGTGCTCAGTGCCATGGAATACTCCAATGCAAGCTGAATTCAGTAACCTACCTGGTACCATTTACAGTGGAACAGCCATTGACTTGTTTTAATTCTGCAAAGGCTAAAGTTCCAATGTGTAGAGAAGGTAATGCTACTGAAAGTAACTTCTGGAGCATAGGTAGCACACTCATAAAATTGGTTGCAGACAACTCTAAATCATATGGCTAGTGTGCTAACAATGTTTACATCATGTTAGCACACAGTAGTTATCAGCAAAATTGAACTGTACAATCCATTGGGTTGAATGCATTACTTTCTATTCAATGCATTCTGTGGTAAGGTTGTGTACATAACTACTCTGGGTGATTTGGAACTGTATAGATATTGCAAGCAGAGTGCTCAGTGCCATGGAATACTGCAATGCAAGCTGAATTCAGTAACCTACCTGTTACTATTTACAGTGGAACAGCCATTGACTTGGTTTTATTCTGCAAAGGCTAAAGTTCCAATGTGTAGAGAAGGTAATGCTACTGAAAGTAACTTCTGGAGCATAGGTAGCACACTCATAAAATTGGTTGCAGACAACTCTAAATCATATGGTTAGTGTGCTAACAATGTTTACATCATGTTAGCACAGAGTAGGTATCAGAAAAATTGAACTGTATACTCCATTGGGTTGAATGCATTACTTTCTATTCAATGCATTCTGTGGTAAGGTTGTGTTCATAACTACTCGGGGTGATTTGGAACTGTATAGATATTGCATGTAGAGTGCTCAGTGCCGTGGAATACTCCAATGCAACCTGAATTCAGTAACCTACCTGGTACCATTTACAGTGGAACAGCCATTGACTTGTTTTAATTCTGCAAAGGCTAAAGTTCCAATGTGTAGAGAAGGTAATGCTACTGAAAGTAACTTCTGGAGCATAGGTAGCACACTCATAAAATTGGTTGCAGACATCTCTAAATCATATGGTTAGTGTGCTAACAATGTTTACATCATGTTAGCACATAGCAGGTATCAGCAAAATTGAACTGTACACTCCATTGGGTTGAATGCATTACTTTCTATTCAATGCATTCTGTGGTAAGGTTGTGTTCATAACTACTCGGGGTGATTTGGAACTGTATAGATATTGCATGTAGAGTGCTCAGTGCCGTGGAATACTCCAATGCAAGCTGAATTCAGTAACCTTCCTGGTACAATTTACAGTGGAACAGCCATTGACTTGTTTTATTTCTGCAAAGGCTAAAGTTCCAATCTGTAGAGAAGGTAATGCTACTGAAAGTACCTTCTGGAGCATAGGTAGCACACTCATAAAATTGGTTGCAGACAACTCTAAATCATATGGCTAGTGTGCTAACAATGTTTACATCATGTTTGCACAGAGTAGGTATCAACAAAATTGAACTGTTTACTCCTTTGAGTTGAATGCATTACTTTCTATTCAATGCATTCTGTGGTAAGGTTGTGTACATAACTACTCTGGGTGATTTGGAACTGTATAGATATTGCATGTAGAGTGCTCAGTGCCATGGAATACTCCAATGGAAGCTGAATTCAGTAAACTACCTGGTACCATTTACAGTGGAGCAGCCATTGAATTGTTTTAATTCTGCAAAGGCTAAAGTTCCAATGTGTAGAGAAGGTAATGCTACTGAAAGTAACTTCTGGAGCATAGGTAGCACACTCATAAAATTGGTTGAAGACAACTCTAAATCATATGGCTAGTGTGCTAACTACATTTACATCATGTTAGCACATGGTAGTTATCAGCAAAATTGAACTCTACAATCCATTGGGTTGAATGCATTACTTTCTATTCAATGCATTCTGTGGTAAGGTTGTGTTCATAACTACTCGGGGTGATTTGGAACTGTATAGATATTGCATGTAGACTGCTCAGTGCCATGGAATACTCCAATGCAAGCTGAATTCAGTAACCTACCTGGTACCATTTACAGTGGAACAGCCATTGACTTGTTTTAATTCTGCAAAGGCTGAAGTTCCAATGTGTAGAGAAGGTAATGCTACTGAAAGTAACTTCTGGAGCATAGGTAGCACACTCATAAAATTGGTTGCAGACAACTCTAAATCATATGGCTAGTGTGCTAACAATGTTTTCATCATGTTAGCACATAGTAGGTATCAGTAAATTTGAACTGTACACTCCATTGGGTTGAATGCATTACTTTCTATTCAATGCATTCTGGGGTAAGGTTGTGTTCATAACTACTCGGGGTGATTTGGAACTGTATAGATATTGCCTGTAGAGTGCTCAGTGCCGGGGAATACTCCAATGCAAGCTGAATTCATTAACCTACCTGGTACCATTTACAGTGGAACAGCCATTGACTTGCTTTAATTCTGCAAAGGCTAAAGTTCCAATGTGTAGAGAAGATAATGCTACTGAAAGTAACTTCTGGAGCATAGGTAGCACACTCATAAAATTGGTTGCAGACAACTCTAAATCATATGGTTAGTGTGCTAACAATGTTTTCATCATGTTAGCACATAGTAGGTATCAGCAAAATTGAACTGTATTCTCCATTGGGTTGAATGCATTACTTTCTATTCAATGCATTCTGTGGTAAGGTTGTGTTCATAACTACTCGGGGTGATTTGGAACTTTATAGATATTGCATGTAGAGTGCTCAGTGCCATGGAATACTCCAATGCAAGCTGAATTCAGTAACCTACCTGGTACCATTTACAGTGGAACAGCCATTGACTTGTTTTAATTCTGCAAAGGCTAAAGTTCCAATGTGTAGAGAAGGTAATGGTACTGAAAGTAACTTCTGGAGCATAGGTAGCACACTCATAAAATTGGTTGCAGACAACTCTAAATCATATGGTTAGTGTGCTAACAATGTTTACATCATTTTAGCACATAGTAGGTATCAGCAAAATTGAACTGTACACTCCATTGGGTTGAATGCATTACTTTCTATTCAATGCATTCTGTGGTAAGGTTGTGTTCATAACTACTTGGGGTGATTTGGAACTGTATAGATATTGCATGTAGAGTGCTCAGTGCCGTGGAATACTCCAATGCAAGCTGAATTCAGTAACCTTCCTGGTACAATTTACAGTGGAACAGCCATTGACTTGTTTTATTTCTGCAAAGGCTAAAGTTCCAATCTGTAGAGAAGGTAATGCTACTGAAAGTACCTTCTGGAGCATAGGTAGCACACTCATAAAATTGGTTGCAGACAACTCTAAATCATATGGCTAGTGTGCTAACAATGTTTACATCATGTTTGCACAGAGTAGGTATCAACAAAATTGAACTGTTTACTCCTTTGAGTTGAATGCATTACTTTCTATTCAATGCATTCTGTGGTAAGGTTGTGTACATAACTACTCTGGGTGATTTGGAACTGTATAGATATTGCATGTAGAGTGCTCAGTGCCATGGAATACTCCAATGGAAGCTGAATTCAGTAAACTACCTGGTACCATTTACAGTGGAGCAGCCATTGAATTGTTTTAATTCTGCAAAGGCTAAAGTTCCAATGTGTAGAGAAGGTAATGCTACTGAAAGTAACTTCTGGAGCATAGGTAGCACACTCATAAAATTGGTTGAAGACAACTCTAAATCATATGGCTAGTGTGCTAACTACATTTACATCATGTTAGCACATGGTAGTTATCAGCAAAATTGAACTCTACAATCCATTGGGTTGAATGCATTACTTTCTATTCAATGCATTCTGTGGTAAGGTTGTGTTCATAACTACTCGGGGTGATTTGGAACTGTATAGATATTGCATGTAGACTGCTCAGTGCCATGGAATACTCCAATGCAAGCTGAATTCAGTAACCTACCTGGTACCATTTACAGTGGAACAGCCATTGACTTGTTTTAATTCTGCAAAGGCTGAAGTTCCAATGTGTAGAGAAGGTAATGCTACTGAAAGTAACTTCTGGAGCATAGGTAGCACACTCATAAAATTGGTTGCAGACAACTCTAAATCATATGGCTAGTGTGCTAACAATGTTTTCATCATGTTAGCACATAGTAGGTATCAGTAAATTTGAACTGTACACTCCATTGGGTTGAATGCATTACTTTCTATTCAATGCATTCTGGGGTAAGGTTGTGTTCATAACTACTCGGGGTGATTTGGAACTGTATAGATATTGCCTGTAGAGTGCTCAGTGCCGGGGAATACTCCAATGCAAGCTGAATTCATTAACCTACCTGGTACCATTTACAGTGGAACAGCCATTGACTTGCTTTAATTCTGCAAAGGCTAAAGTTCCAATGTGTAGAGAAGGTAATGCTACTGAAAGTAACTTCTGGAGCATAGGTAGCACACTCATAAAATTGGTTGCAGACAACTCTAAATCATATGGTTAGTGTGCTAACAATGTTTTCATCATGTTAGCACATAGTAGGTATCAGCAAAATTGAACTGTATTCTCCATTGGGTTGAATGCATTACTTTCTATTCAATGCATTCTGTGGTAAGGTTGTGTTCATAACTACTCGGGGTGATTTGGAACTTTATAGATATTGCATGTAGAGTGCTCAGTGCCATGGAATACTCCAATGCAAGCTGAATTCAGTAACCTACCTGGTACCATTTACAGTGGAACAGCCATTGACTTGTTTTAATTCTGCAAAGGCTAAAGTTCCAATGTGTAGAGAAGGTAATGGTACTGAAAGTAACTTCTGGAGCATAGGTAGCACACTCATAAAATTGGTTGCAGACAACTCTAAATCATATGGTTAGTGTGCTAACAATGTTTACATCATTTTAGCACATAGTAGGTATCAGCAAAATTGAACTGTACACTCCATTGGGTTGAATGCATTACTTTCTATTCAATGCATTCTGTGGTAAGGTTGTGTTCATAACTACTTGGGGTGATTTGGAACTGTATAGATATTGCATGTAGAGTGCTCAGTGCCGTGGAATACTCCAATGCAAGCTGAATTCAGTAACCTTCCTGGTACAATTTACAGTGGAACAGCCATTGACTTGTTTTATTTCTGCAAACGCTAAAGTTCCAATCTGTAGAGAAGGTAATGCTACTGAAAGTACCTTCTGGAGCATAGGTAGCACACTCCTAAAATTGGTTGCAGACAACTCTAAATCATATGGTTAGTGTGCTAACAATGTTTACATCATGTTAGCACATAGTAGGTATCAGCAAAATTGAACTGTACACTCCATTGGGTTGAATGCATTACTTTCTATTCAATGCATTCTGTGGTAAGGTTGTGTTCATAACTACTCGGGGTGATTTGGAACTGTATAGATATTGCATGTAGAGTGCTCAGTGCCGTGGAATACTCCAATGCAAGCTGAATTCAGTAACCTTCCTGGTACAATTTACAGTGGAACAGCCAATGACTTGTTTTATTTCTGCAAAGGCTAAAGTTCCAATCTGTAGAGAAGGTAATGCTACTGAAAGTTCCTTCTGGAGCATAGGTAGCACACTCATAAAATTGGTTGCAGACAACTCTAAATCATATGGTTAGTGTGCTAACAATGTTTACATCATGTTAGCACATAGTAGGTATCAGCAAAATTGAACGGTACACTCCATTGGGTTGAATGCATTACTTTCTATTCAATGCATTCTGTGGTAAGGTTGTGTACATAACTACTCTGGGTGATTTGGAACTGTATAGATATTGCAAGCAGAGTGCTCAGTGCCATGGAATACTGCAATGCAAGCTGAATTCAGTAACCTACCTGTTACTATTTACAGTGGAACAGCCATTGACTAGGTTTTATTCTGCAAAGGCTAAAGTTCCAATGTGTAGAGAAGGTAATGCTACTGAAAGTACCTTCTGGAGCATAGGTAGCACACTCATAAAATTGGTTGTAGACAACTCTAAATCATATGGCTAGTGTGCTAACAATATTTACATCATGTTTGCACAGAGTAGGTATCAACAAAATTGAACTGTTCACTCCTTTGAGTTGAATGCATTACTTTCTATTCAATGCATTCTGTGGTAAGGTTGTGTACATAACTACTCTGGGTGATTTGGAACTGTATAGATATTGAATGTAGAGTGCTCAGTGCCATGGAATACTCCAATGGAAGCTGAATTCAGTAAACTACCTGGTACCATTTACAGTGGAGCAGCCATTGACTTGTTTTAATTCTGCAAAGGCTAAAGTTCCAATGTGTAGAGAAGGTAATGCTACTGAAAGTAACTTCTGGAGCATAGGTAGCACACTCATAAAATTGGTTGAAGACAACTCTAAATCATATGGCTAGTGTGCTAACTACATTTACATCATGTTAGCACATGGTAGTTATCAGCAAAATTGAACTCTACAATCCATTGGGTTGAATGCATAACTTTCTATTCAATGCATTCTGTGGTAAGGTTGTGTTCATAACTACTCGGGGTGATTTGGAACTGTATAGATATTGCATGTAGACTGCTCAGTGCCATGGAATACTCCAATGCAAGCTGAATTCAGTAACCTACCTGGTACCATTTACAGTGGAACAGCCATTGACTTGTTTTAATTCTGCAAAGGCTAAAGTTCCAATGTGTAGAGAAGGTAATGCTACTGAAAGTAACTTCTGGAGCATAGGTAGCACACTCATAAAGTTGGTTGCAGACAACTCTAAATCATATGGTTAGTGTGCTAACAATGTTTTCATCATGTTAGCACATAGTAGGTATCAGCAAATTTGAACTGTACACTCCATTGGGTTGAATGCATTACTTTCTATTCAATGCATTCTGGGGTAAGGTTGTGTTCATAACTACTCGGGGTGATTTGGAACTGTATAGATATTGCATGTAGAGTGCTCAGTGCCGGGGAATACTCCAATGCAAGCTGAATTCAGTAACCTACCTGGTACCATTTACAGTGGAACAGCCATTGACTTGTTTTAATTCTGCAAAGGCTAAAGTTCCAATGTGTAGAGAAGGTAATGCTACTGAAAGTAACTTCTGGAGCATAGGTAGCACACTCATAAAATTGGTTGCAGACAACTCTAAATCATATGGTTAGTGTGCTAACAATGTTTTCATCATGTTAGCACATAGTAGGTATCAGCAAAATTGAACTGTACTCTCCATTGGGTTGAATGCATTACTTTCTATTCAATGCATTCTGTGGTAAGGTTGTGTTCATAACTACTCGGGGTGATTTGGAACTGTATAGATATTGCATGTAGAGTGCTCAGTGCCATGGAATACTCCAATGCAAGCTGAATTCAGTAACCTACCTGGTACCATTTACAGTGGAACAGCCATTGACTTGTTTTAATTCTGCAAAGGCTAAAGTTCCAATGTGTAGAGAAGGTAATGGTACTGAAAGTAACTTCTGGAGCATAGGTAGCACACTCATAAAATTGGTTGCAGACAACTCTAAATCATATGGTTAGTGTGCTAACAATGTTTACATCATTTTAGCACATAGTAGGTATCAGCAAAATTGAACTGTACACTCCATTGGGTTGAATGCATTACTTTCTATTCAATGCATTCTGTGGTAAGGTTGTGTTCATAACTACTCGGGGTGATTTGGAACTGTATAGATATTGCATGTAAAGTGCTCAGTGCCGTGGAATACTCCAATGCAAGCTGAATTCAGTAACCTTCCTGGTACAATTTACAGTGGAACAGCCATTGACTTGTTTTATTTCTGCAAAGGCTAAAGTTCCAATCTGTAGAGAAGGTAATGCTACTGAAAGTACCTTCTGGAGCATAGGTAGCACACTCATAAAATTGGTTGCAGACAACTCTAAATCATATGGTTAGTGTGCTAACAATGTTTACATCATTTTAGCACATAGTAGGTATCAGCAAAATTGAACTGTACACTCCATTGGGTTGAATGCATTACTTTCTATTCAATGCATTCTGTGGTAAGGTTGTGTTCATAACTACTCGGGGTGATTTGGAACTGTATAGATATTGCATGTAGAGTGCTCAGTGCCGTGGAATACTCCAATGCAAGCTGAATTCAGTAACCTTCCTGGTACAATTTACAGTGGAACAGCCATTGACTTGTTTTATTTCTGCAAAGGCTAAAGTTCCAATCTGTAGAGAAGGTAATGCTACTGAAAGTACCTTCTGGAGCATAGGTAGCACACTCATAAAATTGGTTGCAGACAACTCTAAATCATATGGTTAGTGTGCTAACAATGGTTACATCATGTTAGCACATAGTAGGTATCAGCAAAATTGAACTGTACACTCCATTGGGTTGAATGCATTACTTTCTATTCAATGCATTCTGTGGTAAGGTTGTGTTCATAACTACTCGGGGTGATTTGGAACTGTATAGATATTGCATGTAGAGTGCTCAGTGCCGTGGAATACTCCAATGCAAGCTGAATTCAGTAACCTTCCTGGTACAATTTATAGTGGAACAGCCATTGACTTGTTTTATTTCTGCAAAGGCTGAAGTTCCAATCTGTAGAGAAGGTAATGCTACTGAAAGTTCCTTCTGGAGCATAGGTAGCACACTCATAAAATTGGTTGCAGACAACTCTAAATCATATGGTTAGTGTGCTAACAATGTTTACATCATGTTAGCACATAGTAGGTATCAGCAAAATTGAACGGTACACTCCATTGGGTTGAATGCATTACTTTCTATTCAATGCATTCTGTGGTAAGGTTGTGTACATAACTACTCTGGGTGATTTGGAACTGTATAGATATTGCAAGCAGAGTGCTCAGTGCCATGGAATACTGCAATGCAAGCTGAATTCAGTAACCTACCTGTTACTATTTACAGTGGAACAGCCATTGACTAGGTTTTATTCTGCAAAGGCTAAAGTTCCAATGTGTAGAGAAGGTAATGCTACTGAAAGTACCTTCTGGAGCATAGGTAGCACACTCATAAAATTGGTTGTAGACAACTCTAAATCATATGGCTAGTGTGCTAACAATATTTACATCATGTTTGCACAGAGTAGGTATCAACAAAATTGAACTGTTCACTCCTTTGAGTTGAATGCATTACTTTCTATTCAATGCATTCTGTGGTAAGGTTGTGTACATAACTACTCTGGGTGATTTGGAACTGTATAGATATTGAATGTAGAGTGCTCAGTGCCATGGAATACTCCAATGGAAGCTGAATTCAGTAAACTACCTGGTACCATTTACAGTGGAGCAGCCATTGACTTGTTTTAATTCTGCAAAGGCTAAAGTTCCAATGTGTAGAGAAGGTAATGCTACTGAAAGTAACTTCTGGAGCATAGGTAGCACACTCATAAAATTGGTTGAAGACAACTCTAAATCATATGGCTAGTGTGCTAACTACATTTACATCATGTTAGCACATGGTAGTTATCAGCAAAATTGAACTCTACAATCCATTGGGTTGAATGCATAACTTTCTATTCAATGCATTCTGTGGTAAGGTTGTGTTCATAACTACTCGGGGTGATTTGGAACTGTATAGATATTGCATGTAGACTGCTCAGTGCCATGGAATACTCCAATGCAAGCTGAATTCAGTAACCTACCTGGTACCATTTACAGTGGAACAGCCATTGACTTGTTTTAATTCTGCAAAGGCTAAAGTTCCAATGTGTAGAGAAGGTAATGCTACTGAAAGTAACTTCTGGAGCATAGGTAGCACACTCATAAAATTGGTTGCAGACAACTCTAAATCATATGGTTAGTGTGCTAACAATGTTTTCATCATGTTAGCACATAGTAGGTATCAGCAAATTTGAACTGTACACTCCATTGGGTTGAATGCATTACTTTCTATTCAATGCATTCTGGGGTAAGGTTGTGTTCATAACTACTCGGGGTGATTTGGAACTGTATAGATATTGCATGTAGAGTGCTCAGTGCCGGGGAATACTCCAATGCAAGCTGAATTCAGTAACCTACCTGGTACCATTTACAGTGGAACAGCCATTGACTTGTTTTAATTCTGCAAAGGCTAAAGTTCCAATGTGTAGAGAAGGTAATGCTACTGAAAGTAACTTCTGGAGCATAGGTAGCACACTCATAAAATTGGTTGCAGACAACTCTAAATCATATGGTTAGTGTGCTAACAATGTTTTCATCATGTTAGCACATAGTAGGTATCAGCAAAATTGAACTGTACTCTCCATTGGGTTGAATGCATTACTTTCTATTCAATGCATTCTGTGGTAAGGTTGTGTTCATAACTACTCGGGGTGATTTGGAACTGTATAGATATTGCATGTAGAGTGCTCAGTGCCATGGAATACTCCAATGCAAGCTGAATTCAGTAACCTACCTGGTACCATTTACAGTGGAACAGCCATTGACTTGTTTTAATTCTGCAAAGGCTAAAGTTCCAATGTGTAGAGAAGGTAATGGTACTGAAAGTAACTTCTGGAGCATAGGTAGCACACTCATAAAATTGGTTGCAGACAACTCTAAATCATATGGTTAGTGTGCTAACAATGTTTACATCATTTTAGCACATAGTAGGTATCAGCAAACTTGAACGGTACACTCCATTGGGTTGAATGCATTACTTTCTATTCAATGCATTCTGTGGTAAGGTTGTGTACATAACTACTCTGGGTGATTTGGAACTGTATAGATATTGCATATAGAGTGCTCAGTGCCATGGAATACTCCAATGCAAGCTGAATTCAGTAACCTACCTGGTACCATTTACAGTGGAACAGCCATTGACTTGTTTTAATTCTGCAAAGGCTAAAGTTCCAATGTGTAGAGAAGGTAATGCTACTGAAAGTAACTTCTGGAGCATAGGTAGCACACTCATAAAATTGGTTGAAGACAACTCTAAATCATATGGCTAGTGTGCTAACTACATTTACATCATGTTAGCACATGGTAGTTATCAGCAAAATTGAACTCTACAATCCATTGGGTTGAATGCATAACTTTCTATTCAATGCATTCTGTGGTAAGGTTGTGTTCATAACTACTCGGGGTGATTTGGAACTGTATAGATATTGCATGTAGACTGCTCAGTGCCATGGAATACTCCAATGCAAGCTGAATTCAGTAACCTACCTGGTACCATTTACAGTGGAACAGCCATTGACTTGTTTTAATTCTGCAAAGGCTAAAGTTCCAATGTGTAGAGAAGGTAATGCTACTGAAAGTAACTTCTGGAGCATAGGTAGCACACTCATAAAATTGGTTGCAGACAACTCTAAATCATATGGTTAGTGTGCTAACAATGTTTTCATCATGTTAGCACATAGTAGGTATCAGCAAATTTGAACTGTACACTCCATTGGGTTGAATGCATTACTTTCTATTCAATGCATTCTGGGGTAAGGTTGTGTTCATAACTACTCGGGGTGATTTGGAACTGTATAGATATTGCATGTAGAGTGCTCAGTGCCGGGGAATACTCCAATGCAAGCTGAATTCAGTAACCTACCTGGTACCATTTACAGTGGAACAGCCATTGACTTGTTTTAATTCTGCAAAGGCTAAAGTTCCAATGTGTAGAGAAGGTAATGCTACTGAAAGTAACTTCTGGAGCATAGGTAGCACACTCATAAAATTGGTTGCAGACAACTCTAAATCATATGGTTCGTGTGCTAACAATGTTTTCATCATGTTAGCACATAGTAGGTATCAGCAAAATTGAACTGTACTCTCCATTGGGTTGAATGCATTACTTTCTATTCAATGCATTCTGTGGTAAGGTTGTGTTCATAACTACTCGGGGTGATTTGGAACTGTATAGATATTGCATGTAGAGTGCTCAGTGCCATGGAATACTCCAATGCAAGCTGAATTCAGTAACCTACCTGGTACCATTTACAGTGGAACAGCCATTGACTTGTTTTAATTCTGCAAAGGCTGAAGTTCCAATCTGTAGAGAAGGTAATGCTACTGAAAGTTCCTTCTGGAGCATAGGTAGCACACTCATAAAATTGGTTGCAGACAACTCTAAATCATATGGTTAGTGTGCTAACAATGTTTACATCATGTTAGCACATAGTAGGTATCAGCAAAATTGAACGGTACACTCCATTGGGTTGAATGCATTACTTTCTATTCAATGCATTCTGTGGTAAGGTTGTGTACATAACTACTCTGGGTGATTTGGAACTGTATAGATATTGCAAGCAGAGTGCTCAGTGCCATGGAATACTGCAATGCAAGCTGAATTTAGTAACCTACCTGTTACTATTTACAGTGGAACAGCCATTGACTAGGTTTTATTCTGCAAAGGCTAAAGTTCGAATGTGTAGAGAAGGTAATGCTACTGAAAGTACCTTCTGGAGCATAGGTAGCACACTCATAAAATTGGTTGTAGACAACTCTAAATCATATGGCTAGTGTGCTAACAATATTTACATCATGTTTGCACAGAGTAGGTATCAACAAAATTGAACTGTTCACTCCTTTGAGTTGAATGCATTACTTTCTATTCAATGCATTCTGTGGTAAGGTTGTGTACATAACTACTCTGGGTGATTTGGAACTGTATAGATATTGAATGTAGAGTGCTCAGTGCCATGGAATACTCCAATGGAAGCTGAATTCAGTAAACTACCTGGTACCATTTACAGTGGAGCAGCCATTGACTTGTTTTAATTCTGCAAAGGCTAAAGTTCCAATGTGTAGAGAAGGTAATGCTACTGAAAGTAACTTCTGGAGCATAGGTAGCACACTCATAAAATTGGTTGAAGACAACTCTAAATCATATGGCTAGTGTGCTAACTACATTTACATCATGTTAGCACATGGTAGTTATCAGCAAAATTGAACTCTACAATCCATTGGGTTGAATGCATAACTTTCTATTCAATGCATTCTGTGGTAAGGTTGTGTTCATAACTACTCGGGGTGATTTGGAACTGTATAGATATTGCATGTAGACTGCTCAGTGCCATGGAATACTCCAATGCAAGCTGAATTCAGTAACCTACCTGGTACCATTTACAGTGGAACAGCCATTGACTTGTTTTAATTCTGCAAAGGCTAAAGTTCCAATGTGTAGAGAAGGTAATGCTACTGAAAGTAACTTCTGGAGCATAGGTAGCACACTCATAAAATTGGTTGCAGACAACTCTAAATCATATGGTTAGTGTGCTAACAATGTTTTCATCATGTTAGCACATAGTAGGTATCAGCAAATTTGAACTGTACACTCCATTGGGTTGAATGCATTACTTTCTATTCAATGCATTCTGGGGTAAGGTTGTGTTCATAACTACTCGGGGTGATTTGGAACTGTATAGATATTGCATGTAGAGTGCTCAGTGCCGGGGAATACTCCAATGCAAGCTGAATTCAGTAACCTACCTGGTACCATTTACAGTGGAACAGCCATTGACTTGTTTTAATTCTGCAAAGGCTAAAGTTCCAATGTGTAGAGAAGGTAATGGTACTGAAAGTAACTTCTGGAGCATAGGTAGCACACTCATAAAATTGGTTGCAGACAACTCTAAATCATATGGTTAGTGTGCTAACAATGTTTACATCATTTTAGCACATAGTAGGTATCAGCAAACTTGAACGGTACACTCCATTGGGTTGAATGCATTACTTTCTATTCAATGCATTCTGTGGTAAGGTTGTGTACATAACTACTCTGGGTGATTTGGAACTGTATAGATATTGCATATAGAGTGCTCAGTGCCATGGAATACTCCAATGCAAGCTGAATTCAGTAACCTACCTGGTACCATTTACAGTGGAACAGCGATTGACTTGTTTTAATTCTGCAAAGGCTAAAGTTCCAATGTGTAGAGAAGGTAATGCTACTGAAAGTAACTTCTGGAGCATAGGTAGCACACTCATAAAATTGGTTGAAGACAACTCTAAATCATATGGCTAGTGTGCTAACTACATTTACATCATGTTAGCACATGGTAGTTATCAGCAAAATTGAACTCTACAATCCATTGGGTTGAATGCATAACTTTCTATTCAATGCATTCTGTGGTAAGGTTGTGTTCATAACTACTCGGGGTGATTTGGAACTGTATAGATATTGCATGTAGACTGCTCAGTGCCATGGAATACTCCAATGCAAGCTGAATTCAGTAACCTACCTGGTACCATTTACAGTGGAACAGCCATTGACTTGTTTTAATTCTGCAAAGGCTAAAGTTCCAATGTGTAGAGAAGGTAATGCTACTGAAAGTAACTTCTGGAGCATAGGTAGCACACTCATAAAATTGGTTGCAGACAACTCTAAATCATATGGTTAGTGTGCTAACAATGTTTTCATCATGTTAGCACATAGTAGGTATCAGCAAATTTGAACTGTACACTCCATTGGGTTGAATGCATTACTTTCTATTCAATGCATTCTGGGGTAAGGTTGTGTTCATAACTACTCGGGGTGATTTGGAACTGTATAGATATTGCATGTAGAGTGCTCAGTGCCGGGGAATACTCCAATGCAAGCTGAATTCAGTAACCTACCTGGTACCATTTACAGTGGAACAGCCATTGACTTGTTTTAATTCTGCAAAGGCTAAAGTTCCAATGTGTAGAGAAGGTAATGCTACTGAAAGTAACTTCTGGAGCATAGGTAGCACACTCATAAAATTGGTTGCAGACAACTCTAAATCATATGGTTAGTGTGCTAACAATGTTTTCATCATGTTAGCACATAGTAGGTATCAGCAAAATTGAACTGTACTCTCCATTGGGTTGAATGCATTACTTTCTATTCAATGCATTCTGTGGTAAGGTTGTGTTCATAACTACTCGGGGTGATTTGGAACTGTATAGATATTGCATGTAGAGTGCTCAGTGCCATGGAATACTCCAATGCAAGCTGAATTCAGTAACCTACCTGGTACCATTTACAGTGGAACAGCCATTGACTTGTTTTAATTCTGCAAAGGCTAAAGTTCCAATGTGTAGAGAAGGTAATGGTACTGAAAGTAACTTCTGGAGCATAGGTAGCACACTCATAAAATTGGTTGCAGACAACTCTAAATCATATGGTTAGTGTGCTAACAATGTTTACATCATTTTAGCACATAGTAGGTATCAGCAAAATTGAACTGTACACTCCATTGGGTTGAATGCATTACTTTCTATTCAATGCATTCTGTGGTAAGGTTGTGTTCATAACTACTCGGGGTGATTTGGAACTGTATAGATATTGCATGTAAAGTGCTCAGTGCCGTGGAATACTCCAATGCAAGCTGAATTCAGTAACCTTCCTGGTACAATTTACAGTGGAACAGCCATTGACTTGTTTTATTTCTGCAAAGGCTAAAGTTCCAATCTGTAGAGAAGGTAATGCTACTGAAAGTACCTTCTGGAGCATAGGTAGCACACTCATAAAATTGGTTGCAGACAACTCTAAATCATATGGTTAGTGTGCTAACAATGTTTACATCATGTTAGCACATAGTAGGTATCAGCAAAATTGAACTGTACACTCCATTGGGTTGAATGCATTACTTTCTATTCAATGCATTCTGTGGTAAGGTTGTGTTCATAACTACTCGGGGTGATTTGGAACTGTATAGATATTGCATGTAGAGTGCTCAGTGCCGTGGAATACTCCAATGCAAGCTGAATTCAGTAACCTTCCTGGTACAATTTATAGTGGAACAGCCATTGACTTGTTTTATTTCTGCAAAGGCTGAAGTTCCAATCTGTAGAGAAGGTAATGCTACTGAAAGTTCCTTCTGGAGCATAGGTAGCACACTCATAAAATTGGTTGCAGACAACTCTAAATCATATGGTTAGTGTGCTAACAATGTTTACATCATGTTAGCACATAGTAGGTATCAGCAAAATTGAACGGTACACTCCATTTTGTTGAATGCATTACTTTCTATTCAATGCATTCTGTGGTAAGGTTGTGTTCATAACTACTCGGGGTGATTTGGAACTGTATAGATATTGCATGTAGAGTGCTCAGTGCCGTGGAATACTTCAATGCAAGCTGAATTCAGTAACCTTCCTGGTACAATTTACAGTGGAACAGCCATTGACTTGTTTTATTTCTGCAAAGGCTAAAGTTCCAATCTGTAGAGAAGGTAATGCTACTGAAAGTACCGTCTGGAGCATAGGTAGCACACTCATAAAATTGGTTGCAGACAACTCTAAATCATATGGTTAGTGTGCTAACAATGTTTACATCATGTTAGCACATAGTAGGTATCAGCAAACTTGAACGGTACACTCCATTGGGTTGAATGCATTACTTTCTATTCAATGCATTCTGTGGTAAGGTTGTGTACATAACTACTCTGGGTGATTTGGAACTGTATAGATATTGCAAGCAGAGTGCTCAGTGCCATGGAATACTCCAATGCAAGCTGAATTCAGTAACCTACCTGGTACCATTTACAGTGGAACAGCCATTGACTTGTTTTAATTCTGCAAAGGCTAAAGTTCCAATGTGTAGAGAAGGTAATGCTACTGAAAGTAACTTCTGGAGCATAGGTAGCACACTCATAAAATTGGTTGCAGACAACTCCAAATCATATGGCTAGTGTGCTAACAATGTTTACATCATGTTAGCACACAGTAGTTATCAGCAAAATTGAACTGTACAATCCATTGGGTTGAATGCATTACTTTCTATTCAATGCATTCTGTGGTAAGGTTGTGTACATAACTACTCTGGGTGATTTGGAACTGTATAGATATTGCAAGCAGAGTGTTCAGTGCCATGGAATACTGCAATGCAAGCTGAATTCAGTAACCTACCTGTTACTATTTACAGTGGAACAGCCATTGACTTGGTTTTATTCTGCAAAGGCTAAAGTTCCAATGTGTAGAGAAGGTAATGCTACTGAAAGTAACTTCTGGAGCATAGGTAGCACACTCATAAAATTGGTTGCAGACAACTCTAAATCATATGGTTAGTGTGCTAACAATGTTTACATCATGTTAGCACAGAGTAGGTATCAGAAAAATTGAACTGTATACTCCATTGGGTTGAATGCATTACTTTCTATTCAATGCATTCTGTGGTAAGGTTGTGTTCATAACTACTCGGGATGATTTGGAACTGTATAGATATTGCATGTAGAGTGCTCAGTGCCGTGGAATACTCCAATGCAAGCTGAATTCAGTAACCTACCTGGTACCATTTACAGTGGAACAGCCATTGACTTGTTTTAATTCTGCAAAGGCTAAAGTTCCAATGTGTAGAGAAGGTAATGCTACTGAAAGTAACTTCTGGAGCACAGGTAGCACACTCATAAAATTGGTTGCAGACAACTCTAAATCATATGGTTAGTGTGCTAACAATGTTTACATCATGTTAGCACATAGTAGGTATCAGCAAAATTGAACTGTACACTCCATTGGGTTGAATGCATTACTTTCTATTCAATGCATTCTGTGGTAAGGTTGTGTTCATAACTACTCTGGGTGATTTGGAACTGTATAGATATTGCATGTAGAATGCTCAGTGCCATGGAATACTCCAATGGAAGCTGAATTCAGTAAACTACCTGGTACCATTTACAGTGGAGCAGCCATTGACTTGTTTTAATTCTGCAAATGCTAAAGTTCCAATGTGTAGAGAAGGTAATGCTACTGAAAGTAACTTCTGGAGCATAGGTAGCACACTCATAAAATTGGTTGAAGACAACTCTAAATCATATGGCTTGTGTGCTAACAATGTTTACATCATGTTAGCACATAGTAGTTATCAGCAAAATTGAACTGTACACTCCATTGGGTTGAATGCATTACTTTCTATTCAATGCATTCTGTGGTAAGGTTGTGAACATAACTACTGTGGGTGATTTGGAACTGTATAGATATTGCAAGCAGAGTGCTCAGTGCCATGGAATACTCCAATGCAAGCTGAATTCAGTAACCTACCTGTTACTATTTACAGTGGAACATCCATTGACTTGGTTTTATTCTGCAAAGGCTAAAGTTCCAATCTGTAGAGAAGGTAATGCTACTGAAAGTAACTTCTGGAGCATAGGTAGCACACTCATAAAATTGGTTGCAGACTACTCTAAATCATATGGCTAGTGTGCTAACAATGCTTACATCATGTTAGTACAGAGTAGGTATCAACAAAATTGAACTGTACACTCCTTTGAGTTGAATGCATTACTTTCTATTCAATGCATTCTGTGGTAAGGCTGTGTACATAACTACTCTGGGTGATTTGGAACTGTATAGATATTGCATGTAGAGTGCTCAGTGCCATGGAATACTCCAATGCAAGCTGAATTCAGTAACCTACCTGGTACCATTTACAGTGGAACAGCCATTGACTTGTTTTAATTCTGCAAAGGCTAAAGTTCCAATGTGTAGAGAAGGTAATGCTACTGAAAGTAACTTCTGGAGCATAGGTAGCACACTCATAAAATTGGTTGAAGACAACTCTAAATCATATGGCTAGTGTGCTAACTACATTTACATCATGTTAGCACATGGTAGTTATCAGCAAAATTGAACTCTACAATCCATTGGGTTGAATGCAATACTTTCTATTCAATGCATTCTGTGGTAAGGTTGTGTTCATAACTACTCGGGGTGATTTGGAACTGTATAGATATTGCATGTAGACTGCTCAGTGCCATGGAATACTCCAATGCAAGCTGAATTCAGTAACCTACCTGGTACCATTTACAGTGGAACAGCCATTGACTTGTTTTAATTCTGCAAAGGCTAAAGTTCCAATGTGTAGAGAAGGTAATGCTACTGAAAGTAACTTCTGGAGCATAGGTAGCACACTCATAAAATTGGTTGCAGACAACTCTAAATCATATGGTTAGTGTGCTAACAATGTTTTCCTCATTTTATCACATAGTAGGTATCAGCAAAATTGAACTGTACACTCCATTGGGTTGAATGCATTACTTTCTATTCAATGCATTCTGTGGTAAGGTTGTGTTCATAACTACTCGGGGTGATTTGGAACTGTATAGATATTGCATGTAGAGTGCTCAGTGCCGTGGAATACTCCAATGCAAGCTGAATTCAGTAACCTTCCTGGTACAATTTACAGTGGAACAGCCATTGACTTGTTTTATTTCTGCAAAGGCTAAAGTTCCAATCTGTAGAGAAGGTAATGCTACTGAAAGTACCTTCTGGAGCATAGGTAGCACACTCATAAAATTGGTTGC
Source organism: Hypanus sabinus (assembly GCF_030144855.1). Classification (NCBI taxonomy): domain Eukaryota; kingdom Metazoa; phylum Chordata; class Chondrichthyes; order Myliobatiformes; family Dasyatidae; genus Hypanus; species Hypanus sabinus. The sequence goes on along the minus strand of NC_082722.1, from coordinate 13,663,015 downwards.
AGACAACTCTAAATCATATGGTTAGTGTGCTAACAATGTTTACATCATGTTAGCACACAGTAGTTATCAGCAAAATTGAACTGTACAATCCATTGGGTTGAATGCATTACTTTCTATTCAATGCATTCTGTGGTAAGGTTGTGTACATAACTACTCTGGGTGATTTGGAACTGTATAGATATTGCAAGCAGAGTGCTCAGTGCCATGGAATACTGCAATGCAAGCTGAATTCAGTAACCTACCTGTTACTATTTACAGTGGAACAGCCATTGACTTGGTTTTATTCTGCAAAGGCTAAAGTTCCAATGTGTAGAGAAGGTAATGCTACTGAAAGTAACTTCTGGAGCATAGGTAGCACACTCATAAAATTGGTTGCAGACAACTCTAAATCATATGGTTAGTGTGCTAACAATGTTTACATCATGTTAGCACAGAGTAGGTATCAGAAAAATTGAACTGTATACTCCATTGGGTTGAATGCATTACTTTCTATTCAATGCATTCTGTGGTAAGGTTGTGTTCATAACTACTCGGGGTGATTTGGAACTGTATAGATATTGCATGTAGAGTGCTCAGTGCCGTGGAATACTCCAATGCAAGCTGAATTCAGTAACCTACCTGGTACCATTTACAGTGGAACAGCCATTGACTTGTTTTAATTCTGCAAAGGCTGAAGTTCCAATGTGTAGAGAAGGTAATGCTACTGAAAGTAACTTCTGGAGCATAGGTAGCACACTCATAAAATTGGTTGCAGACAACTCTAAATCATATGGTTAGTGTGCTAACAATGTTTTCATCATGTTATCACATAGTAGGTATCAGCAAAATTGAACTGTACACTCCATTGGGTTGAATGCATTACTTTCTATTCAATGCATTCTGTGGTAAGGTTGTGTTCATAAGTACTCGGGGTGATTTGGAACTGTATAGATATTGCATGTAGAGTGCTCAGTGCGTGGAATACTCCAATGCAAGCTGAATTCAGTAACCTTCCTGGTACAATTTACAGAGGAACAGCCATTGACTTGTTTTATTTCTGCAAAGGCTAAAGTTCCAATCTGTAGAGAAGGTAATGCTACTGAAAGTACCTTCTGGAGCATAGGTAGCACACTCATAAAATTGGTTGCAGACAACTCTAAATCATATGGCTTGTGTGCTAACAATGTTTACATCATGTTAGCACATAGTAGTTATCAGCAAAATTGAACTGTACACTCCATTGGGTTGAATGCATTACTTTCTATTCAATGCATTCTGTGGTAAGGTTGTGAACATAACTACTGTGGGTGATTTGGAACTGTATAGATATTGCAAGCAGAGTGCTCAGAGCCATGGAATACTCCAATGCAAGCTGAATTCAGTAACCTACATGTTACTATTTACAGTGGAACATCCATTGACTTGGTTTTATTCTGCAAAGGCTAAAGTTCCAATCTGTAGAGAAGGTAATGCTACTGAAAGTAACTTCTGGAGCATAGGTAGCACACTCATAAAATTGGTTGCAGACTACTCTAAATCATATGGTTAGTGTGCTAACAATATTTTCATCATGTTATCACATAGTAGGTATCAGCAAAATTGAACTGTACACTCCTTTGGGTTGAATGCATTACTTTCTATTCAATGCATTCTGTGGTAAGGTTGTGTTCATAACTACTCGGGGTGATTTGGAACTGTATAGATATTGCATGTAGAGTGCTCAGTGCCGTGGAATACTCCAATGCAAGTTGAATTCAGTAACCTTCCTGGTACAATTTACAGTGGAACAGCCATTGACTTGTTTTATTACTGCAAAGGCTAAAGTTCCAATCTGTAGAGAAGGTAATGCTACTGAAAGTACCTTCTGGAGCATAGGTAGCACACTCATAAAATTGGTTGCAGACAACTCTAAATCATATGGCTAATGTGCTAACAATGTATACATCATGTTTGCACAGAGTAGGTATCAACAAAATTGAACTGTTCACTCCTTTGAGTTGTATGCATTACTTTCTATTCAATGCATTCTGTGGTAAGGTTGTGTACATAACTACTCTGGGTGATTTGGAACTGTATAGATATTGCATGTAGAGTGCTCAGTGCCATGGAATACTCCAATGGAAGCTGAATTCAGTAAACTACCTGGTACCATTTACAGTGGAGCAGCCATTGACTTGTTTTAATTCTGCAAAGGCTAAAGTTCCAATGTGTAGAGAAGGTAATGCTACTGAAAGTAACTTCTGGAGCATAGGTAGCACACTCATAAAATTGGTTGAAGACAACTCTAAATCATATGGCTAGTGTGCTAACTACATTTACATCATGTTAGCACATGGTAGTTATCAGCAAAATTGAACTCTACAATCCATTGGGTTGAATGCATTACTTTCTATTCAATGCATTCTGTGGTAAGGTTGTGTTCATAACTACTCGGGGTGATTTGGAAATGTATAGATATTGCATGTAGACTGCTCAGTGCCATGGAATACTCCAATGCAAGCTGAATTCAGTAACCTACCTGGTACCATTTACAGTGGAACAGCAATTGACTTGTTTTAATTCTGCAAAGGCTAAAGTTCCAAAGTGTAGAGAAGGTAATGCTACTGAAAGTAACTTCTGGAGCATAGGTAGCACACTCATAAAATTGGTTGCAGACAACTCTAAATCATATGGTTAGTGTGTTAACAATGTTTACATCATGTTAGCACAGAGTAGGAATCAGAAAAATTGAACTGTATACTCCATTGGGTTGAATGCATTACTTTCTATTCAATGCATTCTGTGGTAAGGTTGTGTTCATAACTACTCGGGGTGATTTGGAACTGTATAGATATTGCATGTAGAGTGCTCAGTGCCGTGGAATACTCCAATGCAAGCTGAATTCAGTAACCTACCTGGTACCATTTACAGTGGAACAGCCATTGACTTGTTTTAATTCTGCAAAGGCTAAAGTTCCAATGTGTAGAGAAGGTAATGCTACTGAAAGTAACTTCTGGAGCACAGGTAGCACACTCATAAAATTGGTTGCAGACAACTCTAAATCATATGGTTAGTGTGCTAACAATGTTTACATCATATTAGCACATAGTAGGTATCAGCAAAATTGAACTGTACACTCCATTGGGTTGAATGCATTACTTTCTATTCAATGCATTCTGTGGTAAGGTTGTGTTCATAACTACTCGGGGTGATTTGGAACTGTATAGATATTGCATGTAGAGTGCTCAGTGCCGTGGAATACTCCAATGCAAGCTGAATTCAGTAACCTTCCTGGTACAATTTACAGTGGAACAGCCATTGACTTGTTTTATTTCTGCAAACGCTAAAGTTCCAATCTGTAGAGAAGGTAATGCTACTGAAAGTACCTTCTGGAGCATAGGTAACACACTCATAAAATTGGTTGCAGACAACTCTAAATCATATGGTTAGTGTGCTAACAATGTTTACATCATGTTAGCACATAGTAGGTATCAGCAAAATTGAACTGTACACTCCATTGGGTTGAATGCATTACTTTCTATTCAATGCATTCTGTGGTAAGGTTGTGTTCATAACTACTCGGGGTGATTTGGAACTGTATAGATATTGCATGTAGAGTGCTCAGTGCCGTGGAATACTCCAATGCAAGCTGAATTCAGTAACCTTCCTGGTACAATTTACAGTGGAACAGCCATTGACTTGTTTTATTTCTGCAAAGGCTAAAGTTCCAATCTGTAGAGAAGGTAATGCTACTGAAAGTTCCTTCTGGAGCATAGGTAGCACACTCATAAAATTGGTTGCAGACAACTCTAAATCATATGGTTAGTGTGCTAACAATGTTTACATCATGTTAGCACAGAGTAGGTATCAACAAAATTGAACTGTACACTCCTTTGAGTTGAATGCATTACTTTCTATTCAATGCATTCTGTGGTAAGGCTGTGTACATAACTACTCTGGGTGATTTGGAACTCTATAGATATTGCATGTAGAGTGCTCAGTGCCTTGGAATACTCCAATGCAAGCTGAATTCAGTAACCTACCTGGTACCATTTACAGTGGAACAGCCATTGACTTGTTTAAATTCTGCAAAGGCTAAAGTTCCAATGTGTAGAGAAGGTAATGCTACTGAAAGTAACTTCTGGAGCACAGGTAGCACACTCATAAAATTGGTTGCAGACAACTCTAAATCATATGGTTAGTGTGCTAACAAAGTTTACATCATGTTAGCACATAGTAGGTATCAGCAAAATTGAACTGTACACTCCATTGGGTTGAATGCATTACTTTCTATTCAATGCATTCTGTGGTAAGGTTGTGTACAGAACTACTGTGGGTGATTTGGAACTGTATAGATATTGCAAGTAGAGTGCTCAGTGCCATGGAAGACTCCAATGCAAGCTGAATTCAGTAACCTACCTCGCACCATTTACAGTGGAACAGCCATTGACTTGGTTTAATTCTGCAAAGGCTGAATTTCCAATGTGTAGAGAAGGTAATGCTACTGAAAGTAACTTCTGGAGCATAGGTAGCACACTCATAAAATTGGTTGCAGACAACTCTAAATCATATGGTTAGTGGGCTAACAATGTTTACATCATGTTAGCACATAGTAGTTATCAGCAAAATTGAACTGTACACTCCATCGAGTTGAATGCATTACTTTCTATTCAATGCATTCTGTGGTAAGGTAGTGTACATAACTACTCGGGGTGATTTGGAACTGTATAGATATTGCATGTAGAGTGCTGAGTGCCATGGAATACTCCAATGCAAGCTGAATTCAGTAACCGTCCTGGTACAATTTACAGTGGAACAGCCATTGACTTGGTTTAATTCTGCAAAAGCTAAAGTTCCAATGTGTAGAGAAGGTAATGCTACTGAAAGTAACTTCTGGAGCATAGGTAGCACACTCATAAAATTGGTTGCAGACATCTCTAAATCATATGGTTAGTGTGCTAACAATGTTTACATCATGTTAACACATAGTAGTTATCAGCAAATTTGAACTGTACACTCCATTGGGTTGAATGCATTACTTTCTATTGAATGCATTCTCTGGTAAGGTTGTGTACATAACTACTCGGGGTGATTTGGAACTGTATAGATATTGCATGTAGATTGCTCAGTGCCATGGAATACTCCAATGCAATCTGAATTCAGTAACCTACCTGTTACTATTTACAGTGGAACATCCATTGACTTGGTTTTATTCTGCAAAGGCTAAAGTTCCAATGTGTAGAGAAGGTAATGCTACTGAAAGTAACTTCTGGAGCATAGGTAGCATACTCATAAAATTGGTTGCAGACAACTCTAAATCATATGGTTAGTGTGGTAACAATGTTTACATCATGTTAGCACATAGTAGTTATCAGCAAAATTGAATTGTACACTCCATTGAGTTGAATGCATTAATTTCTATTCAATGCATTCTGTGTTAAGGTTGTGTACATAACTACTCTGGGTGATTTGGAACTGTATAGATATTGCAAGTAGAGTGCTCAGTGCCATGGAATACTCCAATGCAAGCTGAATTCAGTAACCTACCTGGGACCATTTACAGTGGAACAGCCATTGACGGTTTATTTCTGCAAAGGCTAAAGTTCCAATGTGTAGAGAAGGTAATGCTACTGAAAGTAACTTCTGGAGCATAGGTAGCACACTCATAAAATTAGTTGCAGACAACTCTAAATGATATGGCTAGTGTGCTAACAATGTTTACATCATGTTAGCACATAGTAGTTGTCAGCAAAATTGAACTGTACACTCCATTGGGTTGAATGCATTACTTTCTATTCAATGCATTCTGTGGTAAGGTTGTGTACATAACTACTCTGGGTGATTTGGAACTGTATAGATATTGCAAGTAGAGTGCTCAGTGCCATGGAATACTCCAATGCAAGCTGAATTCAGTAACCTACATGGGACCATTTACAGTGGGACAGTCATTGACTTGGTTTAATTCTGCAAAGGCTAAAGTTCCAATGTGTAGAGAAGGTAATGCTACTGAAAGTAACTTCTGGAGCATAGGTAGCACACTCATAAAATTGGTTGCAGACAACTCTAAATCATATGGTTAGTGTGCTAACAATGTTTACATCATGTTAGCACAGAGTAGGAATCAGAAAAATTGAACTGTATACTCCATTGGGTTGAATGCATTACTTTCTATTCAATGCATTCTGTGGTAAGGTTGTGTTCATAACTACTCGGGGTGATTTGGAACTGTATAGATATTGCATGTAGAGTGCTCAGTGCCGTGGAATACTCCAATGCAAGCTGAATTCAGTAACCTACCTGGTACCATTTACAGTGGAACAGCCATTGACTTGTTTTATTTCTGCAAACGCTAAAGTTCCAATCTGTAGAGAAGGTAATGCTACTGAAAGTACCTTCTGGAGCATAGGTAACACACTCATAAAATTGGTTGCAGACAACTCTAAATCATATGGTTAGTGTGCTAACAATGTTTACATCATGTTAGCACATAGTAGGTATCAGCAAAATTGAACTGTACACTCCATTGGGTTGAATGCATTACTTTCTATTCAATGCATTCTGTGGTAAGGTTGTGTTCATAACTACTCGGGGTGATTTGGAACTGTATAGATATTGCATGTAGAGTGCTCAGTGCCGTGGAATACTCCAATGCAAGCTGAATTCAGTAACCTTCCTGGTACAATTTACAGTGGAACAGCCATTGACTTGTTTTATTTCTGCAAAGGCTAAAGTTCCAATCTGTAGAGAAGGTAATGCTACTGAAAGTTCCTTCTGGAGCATAGGTAGCACACTCATAAAATTGGTTGCAGACAACTCTAAATCATATGGTTAGTGTGCTAACAATGTTTACATCATGTTAGCACAGAGTAGGTATCAACAAAATTGAACTGTACACTCCTTTGAGTTGAATGCATTACTTTCTATTCAATGCATTCTGTGGTAAGGCTGTGTACATAACTACTCTGGGTGATTTGGAACTCTATAGATATTGCATGTAGAGTGCTCAGTGCCTTGGAATACTCCAATGCAAGCTGAATTCAGTAACCTACCTGGTACCATTTACAGTGGAACAGCCATTGACTTGTTTAAATTCTGCAAAGGCTAAAGTTCCAATGTGTAGAGAAGGTAATGCTACTGAAAGTAACTTCTGGAGCACAGGTAGCACACTCATAAAATTGGTTGCAGACAACTCTAAATCATATGGTTAGTGTGCTAACAAAGTTTACATCATGTTAGCACATAGTAGGTATCAGCAAAATTGAACTGTACACTCCATTGGGTTGAATGCATTACTTTCTATTCAATGCATTCTGTGGTAAGGTTGTGTACAGAACTACTGTGGGTGATTTGGAACTGTATAGATATTGCAAGTAGAGTGCTCAGTGCCATGGAAGACTCCAATGCAAGCTGAATTCAGTAACCTACCTCGCACCATTTACAGTGGAACAGCCATTGACTTGGTTTAATTCTGCAAAGGCTGAATTTCCAATGTGTAGAGAAGGTAATGCTACTGAAAGTAACTTCTGGAGCATAGGTAGCACACTCATAAAATTGGTTGCAGACAACTCTAAATCATATGGTTAGTGGGCTAACAATGTTTACATCATGTTAGCACATAGTAGTTATCAGCAAAATTGAACTGTACACTCCATCGAGTTGAATGCATTACTTTCTATTCAATGCATTCTGTGGTAAGGTAGTGTACATAACTACTCGGGGTGATTTGGAACTGTATAGATATTGCATGTAGAGTGCTGAGTGCCATGGAATACTCCAATGCAAGCTGAATTCAGTAACCGTCCTGGTACAATTTACAGTGGAACAGCCATTGACTTGGTTTAATTCTGCAAAAGCTAAAGTTCCAATGTGTAGAGAAGGTAATGCTACTGAAAGTAACTTCTGGAGCATAGGTAGCACACTCATAAAATTGGTTGCAGACATCTCTAAATCATATGGTTAGTGTGCTAACAATGTTTACATCATGTTAACACATAGTAGTTATCAGCAAATTTGAACTGTACACTCCATTGGGTTGAATGCATTACTTTCTATTGAATGCATTCTCTGGTAAGGTTGTGTACATAACTACTCGGGGTGATTTGGAACTGTATAGATATTGCATGTAGAGTGCTCAGTGCCATGGAATACTCCAATGCAATCTGAATTCAGTAACCTACCTGTTACTATTTACAGTGGAACATCCATTGACTTGGTTTTATTCTGCAAAGGCTAAAGTTCCAATGTGTAGAGAAGGTAATGCTACTGAAAATAACTTCTGGAGCATAGGTAGCATACTCATAAAATTGGTTGCAGACAACTCTAAATCATATGGTTAGTGTGGTAACAATGTTTACATCATGTTAGCACATAGTAGTTATCAGCAAAATTGAATTGTACACTCCATTGAGTTGAATGCATTAATTTCTATTCAATGCATTCTGTGTTAAGGTTGTGTACATAACTACTCTGGGTGATTTGGAACTGTATAGATATTGCAAGTAGAGTGCTCAGTGCCATGGAATACTCCAATGCAAGCTGAATTCAGTAACCTACCTGGGACCATTTACAGTGGAACAGCCATTGACGGTTTATTTCTGCAAAGGCTAAAGTTCCAATGTGTAGAGAAGGTAATGCTACTGAAAGTAACTTCTGGAGCATAGGTAGCACACTCATAAAATTAGTTGCAGACAACTCTAAATGATATGGCTAGTGTGCTAACAATGTTTACATCATGTTAGCACATAGTAGTTGTCAGCAAAATTGAACTGTACACTCCATTGGGTTGAATGCATTACTTTCTATTCAATGCATTCTGTGGTAAGGTTGTGTACATAACTACTCTGGGTGATTTGGAACTGTATAGATATTGCAAGTAGAGTGCTCAGTGCCATGGAATACTCCAATGCAAGCTGAATTCAGTAACCTACATGGGACCATTTACAGTGGGACAGTCATTGACTTGGTTTAATTCTGCAAAGGCTAAAGTTCCAATGTGTAGAGAAGGTAATGCTACTGAAAGTAACTTCTGGAGCATAGGTAGCACACTCATAAAATTGGTTGCAGACAACTCTAAATCATATGGTTAGTGTGCTAACAATGTTTACATCATGTTAGCACAGAGTAGGAATCAGAAAAATTGAACTGTATACTCCATTGGGTTGAATGCATTACTTTCTATTCAATGCATTCTGTGGTAAGGTTGTGTTCATAACTACTCGGGGTGATTTGGAACTGTATAGATATTGCATGTAGAGTGCTCAGTGCCGTGGAATACTCCAATGCAAGCTGAATTCAGTAACCTACCTGGTACCATTTACAGTGGAACAGCCATTGACTTGTTTTAATTCTGCAAAGGCTAAAGTTCCAATGTGTAGAGAAGGTAATGCTACTGAAAGTAACTTCTGGAGCACAGGTAGCACACTCATAAAATTGGTTGCAGACAACTCTAAATCATATGGTTAGTGTGCTAACAATGTTTACATCATATTAGCACATAGTAGGTATCAGCAAAATTGAACTGTACACTCCATTGGGTTGAATGCATTACTTTCTATTCAATGCATTCTGTGGTAAGGTTGTGTTCATAACTACTCGGGGTGATTTGGAACTGTATAGATATTGCATGTAGAGTGCTCAGTGCCGTGGAATACTCCAATGCAAGCTGAATTCAGTAACCTTCCTGGTACAATTTACAGTGGAACAGCCATTGACTTGTTTTATTTCTGCAAACGCTAAAGTTCCAATCTGTAGAGAAGGTAATGCTACTGAAAGTACCTTCTGGAGCATAGGTAACACACTCATAAAATTGGTTGCAGACAACTCTAAATCATATGGTTAGTGTGCTAACAATGTTTACATCATGTTAGCACATAGTAGGTATCAGCAAAATTGAACTGTACACTCCATTGGGTTGAATGCATTACTTTCTATTCAATGCATTCTGTGGTAAGGTTGTGTTCATAACTACTCGGGGTGATTTGGAACTGTATAGATATTGCATGTAGAGTGCTCAGTGCCGTGGAATACTCCAATGCAAGCTGAATTCAGTAACCTTCCTGGTACAACTTACAGTGGAACAGCCATTGACTTGTTTTATTTCTGCAAAGGCTAAAGTTCCAATCTGTAGAGAAGGTAATGCTACTGAAAGTTCCTTCTGGAGCATAGGTAGCACACTCATAAAATTGGTTGCAGACAACTCTAAATCATATGGTTAGTGTGCTAACAATGTTTACATCATGTTAGCACAGAGTAGGTATCAACAAAATTGAACTGTACACTCCTTTGAGTTGAATGCATTACTTTCTATTCAATGCATTCTGTGGTAAGGCTGTGTACATAACTACTCTGGGTGATTTGGAACTCTATAGATATTGCATGTAGAGTGCTCAGTGCCTTGGAATACTCCAATGCAAGCTGAATTCAGTAACCTACCTGGTACCATTTACAGTGGAACAGCCATTGACTTGTTTAAATTCTGCAAAGGCTAAAGTTCCAATGTGTAGAGAAGGTAATGCTACTGAAAGTAACTTCTGGAGCACAGGTAGCACACTCATAAAATTGGTTGCAGACAACTCTAAATCATATGGTTAGTGTGCTAACAAAGTTTACATCATGTTAGCACATAGTAGGTATCAGCAAAATTGAACTGTACACTCCATTGGGTTGAATGCATTATTTTCTATTCAATGCATTCTGTGGTAAGGTTGTGTACAGAACTACTGTGGGTGATTTGGAACTGTATAGATATTGCAAGTAGAGTGCTCAGTGCCATGGAAGACTCCAATGCAAGCTGAATTCAGTAACCTACCTCGCACCATTTACAGTGGAACAGCCATTGACTTGGTTTAATTCTGCAAAGGCTGAATTTCCAATGTGTAGAGAAGGTAATGCTACTGAAAGTAACTTCTGGAGCATAGGTAGCACACTCATAAAATTGGTTGCAGACAACTCTAAATCATATGGTTAGTGGGCTAACAATGTTTACATCATGTTAGCACATAGTAGTTATCAGCAAAATTGAACTGTACACTCCATCGAGTTGAATGCATTACTTTCTATTCAATGCATTCTGTGGTAAGGTAGTGTACATAACTACTCGGGGTGATTTGGAACTGTATAGATATTGCATGTAGAGTGCTGAGTGCCATGGAATACTCCAATGCAAGCTGAATTCAGTAACCGTCCTGGTACAATTTACAGTGGAACAGCCATTGACTTGGTTTAATTCTGCAAAAGCTAAAGTTCCAATGTGTAGAGAAGGTAATGCTACTGAAAGTAACTTCTGGAGCATAGGTAGCACACTCATAAAATTGGTTGCAGACATCTCTAAATCATATGGTTAGTGTGCTAACAATGTTTACATCATGTTAACACATAGTAGTTATCAGCAAATTTGAACTGTACACTCCATTGGGTTGAATGCATTACTTTCTATTGAATGCATTCTCTGGTAAGGTTGTGTACATAACTACTCGGGGTGATTTGGAACTGTATAGATATTGCATGTAGAGTGCTCAGTGCCATGGAATACTCCAATGCAATCTGAATTCAGTAACCTACCTGTTACTATTTACAGTGGAACATCCATTGACTTGGTTTTATTCTGCAAAGGCTAAAGTTCCAATGTGTAGAGAAGGTAATGCTACTGAAAGTAACTTCTGGAGCATAGGTAGCATACTCATAAAATTGGTTGCAGACAACTCTAAATCATATGGTTAGTGTGGTAACAATGTTTACATCATGTTAGCACATAGTAGTTATCAGCAAAATTGAATTGTACACTCCATTGAGTTGAATGCATTAATTTCTATTCAATGCATTCTGTGTTAAGGTTGTGTACATAACTACTCTGGGTGATTTGGAACTGTATAGATATTGCAAGTAGAGTGCTCAGTGCCATGGAATACTCCAATGCAAGCTGAATTCAGTAACCTACCTGGGACCATTTACAGTGGAACAGCCATTGACGGTTTATTTCTGCAAAGGCTAAAGTTCCAATGTGTAGAGAAGGTAATGCTACTGAAAGTAACTTCTGGAGCATAGGTAGCACACTCATAAAATTAGTTGCAGACAACTCTAAATGATATGGCTAGTGTGCTAACAATGTTTACATCATGTTAGCACATAGTAGTTGTCAGCAAAATTGAACTGTACACTCCATTGGGTTGAATGCATTACTTTCTATTCAATGCATTCTGTGGTAAGGTTGTGTACATAACTACTCTGGGTGATTTGGAACTGTATAGATATTGCAAGTAGAGTGCTCAGTGCCATGGAATACTCCAATGCAAGCTGAATTCAGTAACCTACATGGGACCATTTACAGTGGGACAGTCATTGACTTGGTTTAATTCTGCAAAGGCTAAAGTTCCAATGTGTAGAGAAGGTAATGCTACTGAAAGTAACTTCTGGAGCATAGGTAGCACACTCATAAAATTGGTTGCAGACAACTCTAAATCATATGGTTAGTGTGCTAACAATGTTTACATCATGTTAGCACATAGTAGGTATCAACAAAATTGAACTGTTCACCCCTTTGAGTTGAATGCATTACTTTCTATTCAATGCATTCTGTGGTAAGGTTGTGTACATAACTACTCTCGGTGATTTGGAACTGTATAGATATTGCATGTAGAGTGCTCAGTGCCATGGAATACTCCAATGCAAGCTGAATTCAGTAACCTTCCTGGTACAATTTACAGTGGAACAGCCATTGACTTGGTTTAATTCTGCAAAGGCTGAATTTCCAATGTGTAGAGAATGTAATGCTACTGAAAGTAACTTCTGGAGCATAGGTAGCACACTCATAAAATTGGTTGCAGACAACTCTAAATCATATGGTTAGTGTGCTAACAATGTTTACATCATGTTAACACATAGTAGTTATCAGCAAAATTGAACTGTACACTCCATTGTGTTGAATGCATTACTTTCTATTCAATGCATTCTGTGGTAAGGTAGTGTACATAACTACTCGGGGTGATTTGGAACTGTATAGATATTGCATGTAGAGTGCTCAGTGCCATGGAATACTCCAATGCAATCTGAATTCAGTAACCTACCTGTTACTATTTACAGTGGAACATCCATTGAATTGGTTTTATTCTGCAAATGCTAAAGTTCCAATGTGTAGAGAAGGTAATGCTACTGAAAGTAACTTCTGGAGCATAGGTAGCACACTCATAAAATTGGTTGCAGACAACTCTAAATCATATGGTTAGTGTGCTAACAATGTTTACATCATGTTAGCACATAGTAGTTATCAGCAAAATTGAACTGTACACTCCATTGGGTTGAATGCATTACTTTATATTCAATGCATTCTGTGGTAAGGTTGTGTACAGAACTACTGTGGGTGATTTGGAACTGTATAGATATTGCAAGTAGAGTGCTCAGTGCCATGGAAGACCCCAATGCAAGCTGAATTCAGTAACCTACCTCGCACCATTTACAGTGGAACAGCCATTGACTTGGTTTAATTCTGCAAAGGCTAAAGTTCCAATGTGTAGAGAAGGTAATGCTACTGAAAGTAACTTCTGGAGCATAGGTAGCACATTTATAAAGTTGGTTGCAGACAACTCTAAATCATATGGCTAGTGTGCTAACAATATTTACATCACGTTAGCACATAGTAGTTATCAGCAAAATTGAACTGTACACTCCATTGGGTTGAATGCATTACTTTCTATTCAATGCATTCTGTGGTAAGGTTGTGTACAGAACTACTGTGGGTGATTTGGAACTGTATAGATATTGCAGGTAGAGTGCTCCGTGCCATGGAAGACTCCAATGCAAGCTGAATTCAGTAACCTACCTCGCACCATTTACAGCGGAACAGCCATTGACTTGGTTTAATTCTGCAAAGGCTAAAGTTCCAATGTGTAGAGAAGGTAATGCTACTGAAAGTAACTTCTGGAGCATAGGTAGCACACACATAAAATTGGTTGCAGACAACTCTAAATCATATGGTTAGTGTGCTAACAATGTTTACATCATGTTAGCACATAGTAGTTATCAGCAAATTTGAACTGTACACTCCATTGGGTTGAATGCATTACTTTCTATTCAATGCATTCTCTGGTAAGGTTGTGTACATAACTACTCGGGGTGATTTGGAACTGTGTAGATATTGCATGTAGAGTGCTCAGTGCCATGGAATACTCCAATGCAAGCTGAATTCTGTAACCTTCCTGGTACAATTTACAGTGGAACGGCCATTGACTTGGTTTAATTCTGCAAAGGCTAAAATTCCAATGTGTAGAGAAGGTAATGCTACTGAAAGTAACTTCTGGAGCATAGGTAGCACACTCATGAAATTGTTTGCAGACAACTCTAAATCATATGGTTAGTGTGCTAACAATGTTTACATCTTGTTAGCACATAGTAGTTATCAGCAAATTTGAACTGTACACTCCTTTGGGTTGAATGCATTACTTTCTATTCAATGCATTCTGTGGTAATTTTGTGTACATAACTACTCTGGGTGATTTGGAACTGTATAGATATTGCAAGCAGAGTGCTCAGTGCCATGGAATACTCCAATGCAAGCTGAATTCAGTAACCTACCTGGTACGATTTACAGTGGAACATCCATTGACTTGGTTTTATTCTGCAAAGGCTAAAGTTCCAATGTGTAGAGAAGGTAATGCTACTGAAAGTAACTTCTGGAGCATAGGTCGCACACTCATAAAATTGGTTGCAGACAACTCTAAATCATATGGCTAGTGTGCTAACAATGTTTACATCATGTTAGCACATAGTAGTTATCAGCAAAATTGAACTGTAGACTCCATTGGGTTGAATGCATCACTTTCTATTCAATGCATTCTGTGGTAAGGTTTTGTACAGAACTACTCTGGGTGATTTGGAACTGTATAGATATTGCAAGTAGAGTGCTCAGTGCCATGGAAGACTCCAATGCAAGCTGAATTCAGTAACCTACCTAGGACCATTTACAGTGGAACAGCCATTGACTTGGTTTAATTCTGCAAAGGCTAAAGTTCCAATGTGTAGAGAAGGTAATGCTACTGAAAGTAACTTCTGGAGCATAGTTAGCACACTCATAAAACTGGTTGCAGACAACTCTAAATCATATGGCTAGTGTGCTAACAATGTTTACATCATGTTAGCACATAGTAGTTATCAGCAAAATTGAACTGTACACTCCATTGAGTTGAATGCATTACTTTCTACTCAATGCATTCTGTGGTAAGGTTGTGTACATAACTACTCGGGGTGATTTGGAACTGTATAGATATTGCATGTAGAGTGCTCAGTGCCATGGAATACTCCAATGCAAGCTGAATTCAGTAACCTACCTGGTACCATTTACAGTGGAACAGCCATTGACTTGGTTTAATTCTGCAAAGGCTAAAGTTCCAATCTGTAGAGACGGTAATGCTACTGAAAGTAACTTCTGGAGCATAGGTAGCACATTTATAAAGTTGGTTGCAGACAACTCTAAATCATATGGCTAGTGTGCTAACAATATTTACATCATGTTAGCACATAGTAGTTATCAGCAAAATTGAACTGTACACTCCATTGGGTTGAATGCATTACTTTCTATTCAATGCATTCTGTGGTAAGGTTGTGTACAGAACTACTGTGGGTGATTTGGAACTGTATAGATATTGCAGGTAGAGTGCTCCGTGCCATGGAAGACTCCAATGCAAGCTGAATTCAGTAACCTACCTCGCACCATTTACAGTGGAACAGCCATTGACTTGGTTTAATTCTGCAAAGGCTAAAGTTCCAATGTGTAGAGAAGGTAATGCTACTGAAAGTAACTTCTGGAGCATAGGTAGCACACACATAAAATTGGTTGCAGACAACTCTAAATCATATGGTTAGTGTGCTAACAATGTTTACATCATGTTAGCACATAGTAGTTATCAGCAAATTTGAACTGTACACTCCATTGGGTTGAATGCATTACTTTCTATTCAATGCATTCTCTGGTAAGGTTGTGTACATAACTACTCGGGGTGATTTGGAACTGTGTAGATATTGCATGTAGAGTGCTCAGTGCCATGGAATACTCCAATGCAAGCTGAATTCTGTAACCTTCCTGGTACAACTTACAGTGGAACGGCCATTGACTTGGTTTAATTCTGCAAAGGCTAAAATTCCAATGTGTAGAGAAGGTAATGCTACTGAAAGTAACTTCTGGAGCATAGGTAGCACACTCATGAAATTGTTTGCAGACAACTCTAAATCATATGGTTAGTGTGCTAACAATGTTTACATCTTGTTAGCACATAGTAGTTATCAGCAAATTTGAACTGTACACTCCTTTGGGTTGAATGCATTACTTTCTATTCAATGCATTCTGTGGTAATTTTGTGTACATAACTACTCTGGGTGATTTGGAACTGTATAGATATTGCAAGCAGAGTGCTCAGTGCCATGGAATACTCCAATGCAAGCTGAATTCAGTAACCTACCTGGTACGATTTACAGTGGAACATCCATTGACTTGGTTTTATTCTGCAAAGGCTAAAGTTCCAATGTGTAGAGAAGGGAATGCTACTGAAAGTAACTTCTGGAGCATAGGTCGCACACGCATAAAATTGGTTGCAGACAACTCTAAATCATATGGCTAGTGTGCTAACAATGTTTACATCATGTTAGCACATAGTAGTTATCAGCAAAATTGAACTGTCGACTCCATTGGGTTGAATGCATCACTTTCTATTCAATGCATTCTGTGGTAAGGTTTTGTACAGAACTACTCTGGGTGATTTGGAACTGTATAGATATTGCAAGTAGAGTGCTCAGTGCCATGGAAGACTCCAATGCAAGCTGAATTCAGTAACCTACCTAGGACCATTTACAGTGGAACAGCCATTGACTTGGTTTAATTCTGCAAAGGCTAAAGTTCCAATGTGTAGAGAAGGTAATGCTACTGAAAGTAACTTCTGGAGCATAGTTAGCACACTCATAAAACTGGTTGCAGACAACTCTAAATCATATGGCTAGTGTGCTAACAATGTTTACATCATGTTAGCACATAGTAGTTATCAGCAAAATTGAACTGTACACTCCATTGAGTTGAATGCATTACTTTCTACTCAATGCATTCTGTGGTAAGGTTGTGTACATAACTACTCGGGGTGATTTGGAACTGTATAGATATTGCATGTAGAGTGCTCAGTGCCATGGAATACTCCAATGCAAGCTGAATTCAGTAACCTACCTGGTACCATTTACAGTGGAACAGCCATTGACTTGGTTTAATTCTGCAAAGGCTAAAGTTCCAATCTGTAGAGACGGTAATGCTACTGAAAGTAACTTCTGGAGCATTGGTAGCACACTCATAAAACTGGTTGCAGACAACTCTGAATCATATGGCTAGTGTGCCAACAATATTTACATCATGTTAGCACATAGTAGTTATCAGCAAAATTGAACTGTACACTCCATTGGGTTGAATGCATTACTTTCTATTCAATGCATTCTGTGGTAAGGTTGTGTACAGAACTACTGTGGGTGATTTGGAACTGTATAGATATTGCAGGTAGAGTGCTCCGTGCCATGGAAGACTCCAATGCAAGCTGAATTCAGTAACCTACCTCGCACCATTTACAGTGGAACAGCCATTGACTTGGTTTAATTCTGCAAAGGCTAAAGTTCCAATGTGTAGAGAAGGTAATGCTACTGAAAGTAACTTCTGGAGCATAGGTAGCACACACATAAAATTGGTTGCAGACAACTCTAAATCATATGGTTAGTGTGCTAACAATGTTTACATCATGTTAGCACATAGTAGTTATCAGCAAAATTGAACTGTACACTCCATTGGGTTGAATGCATTACTTTCTATTCAATGCATTCTGTGGTAAGGTTGTGTACAGAACTACTGTGGGTGATTTGGAACTGTATAGATATTGCAGGTAGAGTGCTCCGTGCCATGGAAGACTCCAATGCAAGCTGAATTCAGTAACCTACCTCGCACCATTTACAGTGGAACAGCCATTGACTTGGTTTAATTCTGCAAAGGCTAAAGTTCCAATGTGTAGAGAAGGTAATGCTACTGAAAGTAACTTCTGGAGCATAGGTAGCACACACATAAAATTGGTTGCAGACAACTCTAAATCATATGGTTAGTGTGCTAACAATGTTTACATCATGTTAGCACATAGTAGTTATCAGCAAATTTGAACTGTACACTCCATTGGGTTGAATGCATTACTTTCTATTCAATGCATTCTCTGGTAAGGTTGTGTACATAACTACTCGGGGTGATTTGGAACTGTGTAGATATTGCATGTAGAGTGCTCAGTGCCATGGAATACTCCAATGCAAGCTGAATTCAGTAACCTTCCTGGTACAATTTACAGTGGAACGGCCATTGACTTGGTTTAATTCTGCAAAGGCTAAAATTCCAATGTGTAGAGAAGGTAATGCTACTGAAAGTAACTTCTGGAGCATAGGTAGCACACTCATGAAATTGTTTGCAGACAACTCTAAATCATATGGTTAGTGTGCTAACAATGTTTACATCTTGTTAGCACATAGTAGTTATCAGCAAATTTGAACTGTACACTCCTTTGGGTTGAATGCATTACTTTCTATTCAATGCATTCTGTGGTAATTTTGTGTACATAACTACTCTGGGTGATTTGGAACTGTATAGATATTGCAAGCAGAGTGCTCAGTGCCATGGAATACTCCAATGCAAGCTGAATTCAGTAACCTACCTGGTACGATTTACAGTGGAACATCCATTGACTTGGTTTTATTCTGCAAAGGCTAAAGTTCCAATGTGTAGAGAAGGTAATGCTACTGAAAGTAACTTCTGGAGCATAGGTCGCACACTCATAAAATTGGTTGCAGACAACTCTAAATCATATGGCTAGTGTGCTAACAATGTTTACATCATGTTAGCACATAGTAGTTATCAGCAAAATTGAACTGTAGACTCCATTGGGTTGAATGCATCACTTTCTATTCAATGCATTCTGTGGTAAGGTTTTGTACAGAACTACTCTGGGTGATTTGGAACTGTATAGATATTGCAAGTAGAGTGCTCAGTGCCATGGAAGACTCCAATGCAAGCTGAATTCAGTAACCTACCTAGGACCATTTACAGTGGAACAGCCATTGACTTGGTTTAATTCTGCAAAGGCTAAAGTTCCAATGTGTATAGAAGGTAATGCTACTGAAAGTAACTTCTGGAGCATAGTTAGCACACTCATAAAACTGGTTGCAGACAACTCTAAATCATATGGCTAGTGTGCTAACAATGTTTACATCATGTTAGCACATAGTAGTTATCAGCAAAATTGAACTGTACACTCCATTGAGTTGAATGCATTACTTTCTACTCAATGCATTCTGTGGTAAGGTTGTGTACATAACTACTCGGGGTGATTTGGAACTGTATAGATATTGCATGTAGAGTGCTCAGTGCCATGGAATACTCCAATGCAAGCTGAATTCAGTAACCTACCTGGTACCATTTACAGTGGAACAGCCATTGACTTGGTTTAATTCTGCAAAGGCTAAAGTTCCAATCTGTAGAGACGGTAATGCTACTGAAAGTAACTTCTGGAGCATAGGTAGCACATTTATAAAGTTGGTTGCAGACAACTCTAAATCATATGGCTAGTGTGCTAACAATATTTACATCATGTTAGCACATAGTAGTTATCAGCAAAATTGAACTGTACACTCCATTGGGTTGAATGCATTACTTTCTATTCAATGCATTCTGTGGTAAGGTTGTGTACAGAACTACTGTGGGTGATTTGGAACTGTATAGATATTGCAGGTAGAGTGCTCCGTGCCATGGAAGACTCCAATGCAAGCTGAATTCAGTAACCTACCTCGCACCATTTACAGTGGAACAGCCATTGACTTGGTTTAATTCTGCAAAGGCTAAAGTTCCAATGTGTAGAGAAGGTAATGCTACTGAAAGTAACTTCTGGAGCATAGGTAGCACACACATAAAATTGGTTGCAGACAACTCTAAATCATATGGTTAGTGTGCTAACAATGTTTACATCATGTTAGCACATAGTAGTTATCAGCAAATTTGAACTGTACACTCCATTGGGTTGAATGCATTACTTTCTATTCAATGCATTCTCTGGTAAGGTTGTGTACATAACTACTCGGGGTGATTTGGAACTGTGTAGATATTGCATGTAGAGTGCTCAGTGCCATGGAATACTCCAATGCAAGCTGAATTCTGTAACCTTCCTGGTACAATTTACAGTGGAACGGCCATTGACTTGGTTTAATTCTGCAAAGGCTAAAATTCCAATGTGTAGAGAAGGTAATGCTACTGAAAGTAACTTCTGGAGCATAGGTAGCACACTCATGAAATTGTTTGCAGACAACTCTAAATCATATGGTTAGTGTGCTAACAATGTTTACATCTTGTTAGCACATAGTAGTTATCAGCAAATTTGAACTGTACACTCCTTTGGGTTGAATGCATTACTTTCTATTCAATGCATTCTGTGGTAATTTTGTGTACATAACTACTCTGGGTGATTTGGAACTGTATAGATATTGCAAGCAGAGTGCTCAGTGCCATGGAATACTCCAATGCAAGCTGAATTCAGTAACCTACCTGGTACGATTTACAGTGGAACATCCATTGACTTGGTTTTATTCTGCAAAGGCTAAAGTTCCAATGTGTAGAGAAGGTAATGCTACTGAAAGTAACTTCTGGAGCATAGGTCGCACACTCATAAAATTGGTTGCAGACAACTCTAAATCATATGGCTAGTGTGCTAACAATGTTTACATCATGTTAGCACATAGTAGTTATCAGCAAAATTGAACTGTCGACTCCATTGGGTTGAATGCATCACTTTCTATTCAATGCATTCTGTGGTAAGGTTTTGTACAGAACTACTCTGGGTGATTTGGAACTGTATAGATATTGCAAGTAGAGTGCTCAGTGCCATGGAAGACTCCAATGCAAGCTGAATTCAGTAACCTACCTAGGACCATTTACAGTGGAACAGCCATTGACTTGGTTTAATTCTGCAAAGGCTAAAGTTCCAATGTGTAGAGAAGGTAATGCTACTGAAAGTAACTTCTGGAGCATAGTTAGCACACTCATAAAACTGGTTGCAGACAACTCTAAATCATATGGCTAGTGTGCTAACAATGTTTACATCATGTTAGCACATAGTAGTTATCAGCAAAATTGAACTGTACACTCCATTGAGTTGAATGCATTACTTTCTACTCAATGCATTCTGTGGTAAGGTTGTGTACATAACTACTCGGGGTGATTTGGAACTGTATAGATATTGCATGTAGAGTGCTCAGTGCCATGGAATACTCCAATGCAAGCTGAATTCAGTAACCTACCTGGTACCATTTACAGTGGAACAGCCATTGACTTGGTTTAATTCTGCAAAGGCTAAAGTTCCAATCTGTAGAGACGGTAATGCTACTGAAAGTAACTTCTGGAGCATTGGTAGCACTCTCATAAAACTGGTTGCAGACAACTCTGAATCATATGGCTAGTGTGCCAACAATATTTACATCATGTTAGCACATAGTAGTTATCAGCAAAATTGAACTGTACACTCCATTGGGTTGAATGCATTACTTTCTATTCAATGCATTCTGTGGTAAGGTTGTGTACAGAACTACTGTGGGTGATTTGGAACTGTATAGATATTGCAGGTAGAGTGCTCCGTGCCATGGAAGACTCCAATGCAAGCTGAATTCAGTAACCTACCTCGCACCATTTACAGTGGAACAGCCATTGACTTGGTTTAATTCTGCAAAGGCTAAAGTTCCAATGTGTAGAGAAGGTAATGCTACTGAAAGTAACTTCTGGAGCATAGGTAGCACACACATAAAATTGGTTGCAGACAACTCTAAATCATATGGTTAGTGTGCTAACAATGTTTACATCATGTTAGCACATAGTAGTTATCAGCAAATTTGAACTGTACACTCCTTTGGGTTGAATGCATTACTTTCTATTCAATGCATTCTGTGGTAATTTTGTGTACATAACTACTCTGGGTGATTTGGAACTGTATAGATATTGCAAGCAGAGTGCTCAGTGCCATGGAATACTCCAATGCAAGCTGAATTCAGTAACCTACCTGGTACGATTTACAGTGGAACATCCATTGACTTGGTTTTATTCTGCAAAGGCTAAAGTTCCAATGTGTAGAGAAGGTAATGCTACTGAAAGTAACTTCTGGAGCATAGGTCGCACACTCATAAAATTGGTTGCAGACAACTCTAAATCATATGGCTAGTGTGCTAACAATGTTTACATCATGTTAGCACATAGTAGTTATCAGCAAAATTGAACTGTAGACTCCATTGGGTTGAATGCATCACTTTCTATTCAATGCATTCTGTGGTAAGGTTTTGTACAGAACTACTCTGGGTGATTTGGAACTGTATAGATATTGCAAGTAGAGTGCTCAGTGCCATGGAAGACTCCAATGCAAGCTGAATTCAGTAACCTACCTGGTACCATTTACAGTGGAACAGCCATTGACTTGGTTTAATTCTGCAAAGGCTAAAGTTCCAATCTGTAGAGACGGTAATGCTACTGAAAGTAACTTCTGGAGCATTGGTAGCACACTCATAAAACTGGTTGCAGACAACTCTGAATCATATGGCTAGTGTGCCAACAATGTTTACATCATGTTAGCACATAGTAATATTTAGCAAAATTGAACTGTACACTCCATTGGGTTGAATGCATTACTTTCTATTCAATGCATTCTGTGGTAAGGTTGTGTACATAACTACTCTGGGTGATTTGGAACTGTATAGATATTGCAAGCAGAGTGCTCAGTGCCATGGAATACTCCAATGCAAGCTGAATTCAGTAACCTACCTGGTACGATTTACAGTGGAACAACCATTGACGGTTTATTTCTGCAAAGGCTAAAGTTCGTATGTGTAGAGCAGGTAATGCTACTGAAAGTAACTTCTGGAGCATAGGTAGCACACTCATAAAATTGGTTGCAGACAACTCTAAATCATATGGCTAGTGTGCTAACAATGTTTACATCATGTTAGCACATAGTAGTTATCAGCAAAATTGAACTGTACACTCCACTGAGTTGAATGCATTACTTTCTATTCAATGCATTCTGTGGTAAGTTTGTGTACATAACTACTCGGGGTGATTTGGAACTGTATAGATATTGCATGTAGAGTGCTCAGTGCCATGGAATACTCCAATGCAATCTGAATTCAGTAAACTAGCTGTTACTATTTACAGTGGAACATCCATTGACTTGGTTTTATTCTGCAAAGGCTAAAGTTGCAATGTGTAGAGAAGGTAATGCTACTGAAAGTAACTTCTGGAGCATAGGTCGCACACTCATAAAATTGGTTGCAGACAACTCTAAATCATATGGCTAGTGTGCTAACAATGTTTACATTATGTTAGCACATAGTAGTTATCAGCAAAATTGAACTGTAGACTCCATTGGGTTGAATGCATCACTTTCTATTCAATGCATTCTGTGGTAAGGTTTTGTACAGAACTACTCTGGGTGATTTGGAACTGTATAGATATTGCAAGTAGAGTGCTCAGTGCCATGGAAGACTCCAATGCAAGCTGAATTCAGTAACCTACCTAGGACCATTTACAGTGGAACAGCCATTGACTTGGTTTAATTCTGCAAAGGCTAAAGTTCCAATGTGTAGAGAAGGTAATGCTACTGAAAGTAACTTCTGGAGCATAGTTAGCACACTCATAAAACTGGTTGCAGACAACTCTAAATCATATGGCTAGTGTGCTAACAATGTTTACATCATGTTAGCACATAGTAGTTATCAGCAAAATTGAACTGTAGACTCCATTGGGTTGAATGCATCACTTTCTATTCAATGCATTCTGTGGTAAGGTTTTGTACAGAACTACTCTGGGTGACTTGGAACTGTATAGATATTGCAAGTAGAGTGCTCAGTGCCATGGAAGACTCCAATGCAAGCTGAATTCAGTAACCTACCTAGGACCATTTACAGTGGAACAGCCATTGACTTGGTTTAATTCTGCAAAGGCTAAAGTTCCAATGTGTAGAGAAGGTAATGCTACTGAAATTAACTTCTGGAGCATAGTTAGCACACTCATAAAACTGGTTGCAGACAACTCTAAATCATATGGCTAGTGTGCTAACAATGTTTACATCATGTTAGCACATAGTAGTTATCAGCAAAATTGAACTGTACACTCCATTGAGTTGAATGCATTACTTTCTACTCAATGCATTCTGTGGTAAGGTTGTGTACATAACTACTCGGGGTGATTTGGAACTGTATAGATATTGCATGTAGAGTGCTCAGTGCCATGGAATACTCCAATGCAAGCTGAATTCAGTAACCTACCTGGTACCATTTACAGTGGAACAGCCATTGACTTGGTTTAATTCTGCAAAGGCTAAAGTTCCAATCTGTAGAGACGGTAATGCTACTGAAAGTAACTTCTGGAGCATTGGTAGCACACTCATAAAACTGGTTGCAGACAACTCTAAATCATATGGCTAGTGTGCCAACAATGTTTACATCATGTTAGCACATAGTAATTATCAGCAAAATTGAACTGTACACTCCATTGGGTTGAATGCATTACTTTCTATTCAATGCATTCTGTGGTAAGGTTGTGTACATAACTACTCGGGGTGATTTGGAACTATATAGATATTGCATGTAGAGTGCTCAGTGCCATGGAATACTCCAATGCAAGCTGAATTCAGTAACCTACCTGGGACCATTTACAGTGGAACAGCCATTGACGGTTTATTTCTGCAAAGGCTAAAGTTCCAATGTGTAGAGAAGGTAATGCTACTGAAAGTAACTTCTGGAGCATAGGTAGCACACTCATAAAATTAGTTGCAGACAACTCTAAATGATATGGCTAGTGTGCTAACAATGTTTACATCATGTTAGCACATAGTAGTTGTCAGCAAAATTGAAGTGTACACTCCATTGGGTTGAATGCATTACTTTCTATTCAATGCATTCTGTGGTAAGGTTGTGTACATAACTACTCTGGGTGATTTGGAACTGTATAGATATTGCAAGTAGAGTGCTCAGTGCCATGGAATACTCCAATGCAAGCTGAATTCAGTAACCTACATGGGACCATTTACAGTGGGACAGTCATTGACTTGGTTTAATTCTGCAAAGGCTAAAGTTCCAATGTGTAGAGAAGGAAATGCTACTGAAAGTAACTTCTGGAGCATAGGTAGCACACTCATAAAATTGGTTGCAGACAACTCTAAATCATATGGTTAGTGTGCTAACAATGTTTACATCATGTTAGCACATAGTTGGTATCAACAAAATTGAACTGTTCACCCCTTTGAGTTGAATGCATTACTTTCTATTCAATGCATTCTGTGGTAAGGTTGTGTACATAACTACTCTGGGTGATTTGGAACTGTATAGATATTGCATGTAGAGTGCTCAGTGCCATGGAATACTCCAATGCAAGCTGAATTCAGTAACCTTCCTGGTACAATTTACAGTGGAACAGCCATTGACTTGGTTTAATTCTGCAAAGGCTGAATTTCCAATGTGTAGAGAATGTAATGCTACTGAAAGTAACTTCTGGAGCATAGGTAGCACACTCATAAAATTGGTTGCAGACAACTCTAAATCATATGGTTAGTGTGCTAACAATGTTTACAGCATGTTAACACATAGTAGTTATCAGCAAAATTGAACTGTACACTCCATTGTGTTGAATGCATTACTTTCTATTCAATGCATTCTGTGGTAAGGTAGTGTACATAACTACTCGGGGTGATTTGGAACTGTATAGATATTGCATGTAGAGTGCTCAGTGCCATGGAATACTCCTATGCAAGCTGAATTCAGTAACCTACCTGGTACCATTTACAGTGGAACAGCCATTGACTTGGTTTAATTCTGCAAAGGCTAAAGTTCCAATCTGTAGAGACGGTAATGCTACTGAAAGTAACTTCTGGAGCATTGGTAGCACACTCATAAAACTGGTTGCAGACAACTCTAAATCATATGGCTAGTGTGCCAACAATGTTTACATCATGTTAGCACATAGTAATTATCAGCAAAATTGAACTGTACACTCCATTGGGTTGAATGCATTACTTTCTATTCAATGCATTCTGTGGTAAGGTTGTGTACATAACTACTCTGGGTGATTTGGAACTGTATAGATATTGCAAGCAGAGTGCTCAGTGCCATGGAATACTCCAATGCAAGCTGAATTCAGTAACCTACCTAGTACGATTTACAGTGGAACAACCATTGACGGTTTATTTCTGCAAAGGCTAAAGTTCGTATGTGTAGAGCAGGTAATGCTACTGAAAGTAACTTCTGGAGCATAGGTAGCACCCTCATAAAATTGGTTGCAGACAACTCTAAATCATATGGCTAGTGTGATAACAATGTTTACATCATGTTAGCACATAGTAGTTATCAGCAAAATTGAACTGTACACTCCATTGAGTTGAATGCATTACTTTCTATTCAATGCATTCTGTGGTAAGTTTGTGTATATAACTACTCGGGGTGATTTGGAACTGTATAGATATTGCATGTAGAGTGCTCAGTGCCATGGAATACTCCAATGCAATCTGAATTCAGTAAACTTCCTGTTACTATTTACAGTGGAACATCCATTGACTTGGTTTTATTCTGCAAAGGCTAAAGTTGCAATGTGTAGAGAAGGTAATGCTACTGAAAGTAACTTCTGGAGCATAGGTCGCACACTCATAAAATTGGTTGCAGACAACTCTAAATCATATGGCTAGTGTGCTAACAATGTTTACATTATGTTAGCACATAGTAGTTATCAGCAAAATTGAACTGTAGACTCCATTGGGTTGAATGCATCACTTTCTATTCAATGCATTCTGTGGTAAGGTTTTGTACAGAACTACTCTGGGTGATTTGGAACTGTATAGATATTGCAAGCAGAGTGCTCAGTGCCATGGAATACTCCAATGCAAGCTGAATTCAGTAACCTACCTGGTACGATTTACAGTGGAACAACCATTGACGGTTTATTTCTGCAAAGGCTAAAGTTCGTATGTGTATAGCAGGTAATGCTACTGAAAGTAACTTCTGGAGCATAGGTAGCACCCTCATAAAATTGGTTGCAGACAACTCTAAATCATATGGCTAGTGTGCTAACAATGTTTACATCATGTTAGCACATAGTAGTTATCAGCAAAATTGAACTGTACACTCCACTGAGTTGAATGCATTACTTTCTATTCAATGCATTCTGTGGTAAGTTTGTGTACATAACTACTCGGGGTGATTTGGAACTGTATAGATATTGCATGTAGAGTGCTCAGTGCCATGGAATACTCCAATGCAATCTGAATTCAGTAAACTACCTGTTACTATTTACAGTGGAACATCCATTGACTTGGTTTTATTCTGCAAAGGCTAAAGTTGCAATGTGTAGAGAAGGTAATGCTACTGAAAGTAACTTCTGGAGCATAGGTCGCACACTCATAAAATTGGTTGCAGACAACTCTAAATCATATGGCTAGTGTGCTAACAATGTTTACATTATGTTAGCACATAGTAGTTATCAGCAAAATTGAACTGTAGACTCCATTGGGTTGAATGCATCACTTTCTATTCAATGCATTCTGTGGTAAGGTTTTGTACAGAACTACTCTGGGTGATTTGGAACTGTATAGATATTGCAAGTAGAGTGCTCAGTGCCATGGAAGACTCCAATGCAAGCTGAATTCAGTAACCTACCTAGGACCATTTACAGTGGAACAGCCATTGACTTGGTTTAATTCTGCAAAGGCTAAAGTTCCAATGTGTAGAGAAGGTAATGCTACTGAAAGTAACTTCTGGAGCATAGTTAGCACACTCATAAAACTGGTTGCAGACAACTCTAAATCATATGGCTAGTGTGCTAACAATGTTTACATCATGTTAGCACATAGTAGTTATCAGCAAAATTGAACTGTAGACTCCATTGGGTTGAATGCATCACTTTCTATTCAATGCATTCTGTGGTAAGGTTTTGTACAGAACTACTCTGGGTGACTTGGAACTGTATAGATATTGCAAGTAGAGTGCTCAGTGCCATGGAAGACTCCAATGCAAGCTGAATTCAGTAACCTACCTAGGACCATTTACAGTGGAACAGCCATTGACTTGGTTTAATTCTGCAAAGGCTAAAGTTCCAATGTGTAGAGAAGGTAATGCTACTGAAAGTAACTTCTGGAGCATAGTTAGCACACTCATAAATCTGGTTGCAGACAACTCTAAATCATATGGCTAGTGTGCTAACAATGTTTACATCATGTTAGCACATAGTAGTTATCAGCAAAATTGAACTGTACACTCCATTGAGTTGAATGCATTACTATCTACTCAATGCATTCTGTGGTAAGGTTGTGTACATAACTACTCGGGGTGATTTGGAACAGTATAGATATTGCATGTAGAGTGCTCAGTGCCATGGAATACTCCAATGCAAGCTGAATTCAGTAACCTACCTGGTACCATTTACAGTGGAACAGCCATTGACTTGGTTTAATTCTGCAAAGGCTAAAGTTCCAATCTGTAGAGACGGTAATGCTACTGAAAGTAACTTCTGGAGCATTGGTAGCACACTCATAAAACTGGTTGCAGACAACTCTAAATCATATGGCTAGTGTGCCAACAATGTTTACATCATGTTAGCACATAGTAATTATCAGCAAAATTGAACTGTACACTCCATTGGGTTGAATGCATTACTTTCTATTCAATGCATTCTGTGGTAAGGTTGTGTACATAACTACTCGGGGTGATTTGGAACTGTATAGATATTGCAAGTAGAGTGCTCAGTGCCATGGAATACTCCAATGCAAGCTGAATTCAGTAACCTACATGGGACCATTTACAGTGGGACAGTCATTGACTTGGTTTAATTCTGCAAAGGCTAAAGTTCCAATGTGTAGAGAAGGAAATGCTACTGAAAGTAACTTCTGGAGCATAGGTAGCACACTCATAAAATTGGTTGCAGACAACTCTAAATCATATGGTTAGTGTGCTAACAATGTTTACATCATGTTAGCACATAGTTGGTATCAACA
Organism: Hypanus sabinus; assembly: GCF_030144855.1. Lineage (NCBI taxonomy): Eukaryota > Metazoa > Chordata > Chondrichthyes > Myliobatiformes > Dasyatidae > Hypanus > Hypanus sabinus. Next base: position 13,634,006 of record NC_082722.1, on the reverse strand, counting down.
AAATTGAACTGTTCACCCCTTTGAGTTGAATGCATTACTTTCTATTCAATGCATTCTGTGGTAAGGTTGTGTACATAACTACTCTGGGTGATTTGGAACTGTATAGATATTGCATGTAGAGTGCTCAGTGCCATGGAATACTCCAATGCAAGCTGAATTCAGTAACCTTCCTGGTACAATTTACAGTGGAACAGCCATTGACTTGGTTTAATTCTGCAAAGGCTGAATTTCCAATGTGTAGAGAATGTAATGCTACTGAAAGTAACTTCTGGAGCATAGGTAGCACACTCATAAAATTGGTTGCAGACAACTCTAAATCATATGGTTAGTGTGCTAACAATGTTTACAGCATGTTAACACATAGTAGTTATCAGCAAAATTGAACTGTACACTCCATTGTGTTGAATGCATTACTTTCTATTCAATGCATTCTGTGGTAAGGTAGTGTACATAACTACTCGGGGTGATTTGGAACTGTATAGATATTGCATGTAGAGTGCTCAGTGCCATGGAATACTCCTATGCAAGCTGAATTCAGTAACCTACCTGGTACCATTTACAGTGGAACAGCCATTGACTTGGTTTAATTCTGCAAAGGCTAAAGTTCCAATCTGTAGAGACGGTAATGCTACTGAAAGTAACTTCTGGAGCATTGGTAGCACACTCATAAAACTGGTTGCAGACAACTCTAAATCATATGGCTAGTGTGCCAACAATGTTTACATCATGTTAGCACATAGTAATTATCAGCAAAATTGAACTGTACACTCCATTGGGTTGAATGCATTACTTTCTATTCAATGCATTCTGTGGTAAGGTTGTGTACATAACTACTCTGGGTGATTTGGAACTGTATAGATATTGCAAGCAGAGTGCTCAGTGCCATGGAATACTCCAATGCAAGCTGAATTCAGTAACCTACCTAGTACGATTTACAGTGGAACAACCATTGACGGTTTATTTCTGCAAAGGCTAAAGTTCGTATGTGTAGAGCAGGTAATGCTACTGAAAGTAACTTCTGGAGCATAGGTAGCACCCTCATAAAATTGGTTGCAGACAACTCTAAATCATATGGCTAGTGTGATAACAATGTTTACATCATGTTAGCACATAGTAGTTATCAGCAAAATTGAACTGTACACTCCATTGAGTTGAATGCATTACTTTCTATTCAATGCATTCTGTGGTAAGTTTGTGTATATAACTACTCGGGGTGATTTGGAACTGTATAGATATTGCATGTAGAGTGCTCAGTGCCATGGAATACTCCAATGCAATCTGAATTCAGTAAACTTCCTGTTACTATTTACAGTGGAACATCCATTGACTTGGTTTTATTCTGCAAAGGCTAAAGTTGCAATGTGTAGAGAAGGTAATGCTACTGAAAGTAACTTCTGGAGCATAGGTCGCACACTCATAAAATTGGTTGCAGACAACTCTAAATCATATGGCTAGTGTGCTAACAATGTTTACATTATGTTAGCACATAGTAGTTATCAGCAAAATTGAACTGTAGACTCCATTGGGTTGAATGCATCACTTTCTATTCAATGCATTCTGTGGTAAGGTTTTGTACAGAACTACTCTGGGTGATTTGGAACTGTATAGATATTGCAAGCAGAGTGCTCAGTGCCATGGAATACTCCAATGCAAGCTGAATTCAGTAACCTACCTGGTACGATTTACAGTGGAACAACCATTGACGGTTTATTTCTGCAAAGGCTAAAGTTCGTATGTGTATAGCAGGTAATGCTACTGAAAGTAACTTCTGGAGCATAGGTAGCACCCTCATAAAATTGGTTGCAGACAACTCTAAATCATATGGCTAGTGTGCTAACAATGTTTACATCATGTTAGCACATAGTAGTTATCAGCAAAATTGAACTGTACACTCCACTGAGTTGAATGCATTACTTTCTATTCAATGCATTCTGTGGTAAGTTTGTGTACATAACTACTCGGGGTGATTTGGAACTGTATAGATATTGCATGTAGAGTGCTCAGTGCCATGGAATACTCCAATGCAATCTGAATTCAGTAAACTACCTGTTACTATTTACAGTGGAACATCCATTGACTTGGTTTTATTCTGCAAAGGCTAAAGTTGCAATGTGTAGAGAAGGTAATGCTACTGAAAGTAACTTCTGGAGCATAGGTCGCACACTCATAAAATTGGTTGCAGACAACTCTAAATCATATGGCTAGTGTGCTAACAATGTTTACATTATGTTAGCACATAGTAGTTATCAGCAAAATTGAACTGTAGACTCCATTGGGTTGAATGCATCACTTTCTATTCAATGCATTCTGTGGTAAGGTTTTGTACAGAACTACTCTGGGTGATTTGGAACTGTATAGATATTGCAAGTAGAGTGCTCAGTGCCATGGAAGACTCCAATGCAAGCTGAATTCAGTAACCTACCTAGGACCATTTACAGTGGAACAGCCATTGACTTGGTTTAATTCTGCAAAGGCTAAAGTTCCAATGTGTAGAGAAGGTAATGCTACTGAAAGTAACTTCTGGAGCATAGTTAGCACACTCATAAAACTGGTTGCAGACAACTCTAAATCATATGGCTAGTGTGCTAACAATGTTTACATCATGTTAGCACATAGTAGTTATCAGCAAAATTGAACTGTAGACTCCATTGGGTTGAATGCATCACTTTCTATTCAATGCATTCTGTGGTAAGGTTTTGTACAGAACTACTCTGGGTGACTTGGAACTGTATAGATATTGCAAGTAGAGTGCTCAGTGCCATGGAAGACTCCAATGCAAGCTGAATTCAGTAACCTACCTAGGACCATTTACAGTGGAACAGCCATTGACTTGGTTTAATTCTGCAAAGGCTAAAGTTCCAATGTGTAGAGAAGGTAATGCTACTGAAAGTAACTTCTGGAGCATAGTTAGCACACTCATAAATCTGGTTGCAGACAACTCTAAATCATATGGCTAGTGTGCTAACAATGTTTACATCATGTTAGCACATAGTAGTTATCAGCAAAATTGAACTGTACACTCCATTGAGTTGAATGCATTACTATCTACTCAATGCATTCTGTGGTAAGGTTGTGTACATAACTACTCGGGGTGATTTGGAACAGTATAGATATTGCATGTAGAGTGCTCAGTGCCATGGAATACTCCAATGCAAGCTGAATTCAGTAACCTACCTGGTACCATTTACAGTGGAACAGCCATTGACTTGGTTTAATTCTGCAAAGGCTAAAGTTCCAATCTGTAGAGACGGTAATGCTACTGAAAGTAACTTCTGGAGCATTGGTAGCACACTCATAAAACTGGTTGCAGACAACTCTAAATCATATGGCTAGTGTGCCAACAATGTTTACATCATGTTAGCACATAGTAATTATCAGCAAAATTGAACTGTACACTCCATTGGGTTGAATGCATTACTTTCTATTCAATGCATTCTGTGGTAAGGTTGTGTACATAACTACTCGGGGTGATTTGGAACTATATAGATATTGCATGTAGAGTGCTCAGTGCCATGGAATACTCCAATGCAAGCTGAATTCAGTAACCTACCTGGGACCATTTACAGTGGAACAGCCATTGACGGTTTATTTCTGCAAAGGCTAAAGTTCCAATGTGTAGAGAAGGTAATGCTACTGAAAGTAACTTCTGGAGCATAGGTAGCACACTCATAAAATTAGTTGCAGACAACTCTAAATGATATGGCTAGTGTGCTAACAATGTTTACATCATGTTAGCACATAGTAGTTGTCAGCAAAATTGAACTGTACACTCCATTGGGTTGAATGCATTACTTTCTATTCAATGCATTCTGTGGTAAGGTTGTGTACATAACTACTCTGGGTGATTTGGAACTGTATAGATATTGCAAGTAGAGTGCTCAGTGCCATGGAATACTCCAATGCAAGCTGAATTCAGTAACCTACATGGGACCATTTACAGTGGGACAGTCATTGACTTGGTTTAATTCTGCAAAGGCTAAAGTTCCAATGTGTAGAGAAGGAAATGCTACTGAAAGTAACTTCTGGAGCATAGGTAGCACACTCATAAAATTGGTTGCAGACAACTCTAAATCATATGGTTAGTGTGCTAACAATGTTTACATCATGTTAGCACATAGTTGGTATCAACAAAATTGAACTGTTCACCCCTTTGAGTTGAATGCATTACTTTCTATTCAATGCATTCTGTGGTAAGGTTGTGTACATAACTACTCTGGGTGATTTGGAACTGTATAGATATTGCATGTAGAGTGCTCAGTGCCATGGAATACTCCAATGCAAGCTGAATTCAGTAACCTTCCTGGTACAATTTACAGTGGAACAGCCATTGACTTGGTTTAATTCTGCAAAGGCTGAATTTCCAATGTGTAGAGAATGTAATGCTACTGAAAGTAACTTCTGGAGCATAGGTAGCACACTCATAAAATTGGTTGCAGACAACTCTAAATCATATGGTTAGTGTGCTAACAATGTTTACAGCATGTTAACACATAGTAGTTATCAGCAAAATTGAACTGTACACTCCATTGTGTTGAATGCATTACTTTCTATTCAATGCATTCTGTGGTAAGGTAGTGTACATAACTACTCGGGGTGATTTGGAACTGTATAGATATTGCATGTAGAGTGCTCAGTGCCATGGAATACTCCAATGCAAGCTGAATTCAGTAACCTACCTGGTACCATTTACAGTGGAACAGCCATTGACTTGGTTTAATTCTGCAAAGGCTAAAGTTCCAATCTGTAGAGACGGTAATGCTACTGAAAGTAACTTCTGGAGCATTGGTAGCACACTCATAAAACTGGTTGCAGACAACTCTAAATCATATGGCTAGTGTGCCAACAATGTTTACATCATGTTAGCACATAGTAATTATCAGCAAAATTGAACTGTACACTCCATTGGGTTGAATGCATTACTTTCTATTCAATGCATTCTGTGGTAAGGTTGTGTACATAACTACTCTGGGTGATTTGGAACTGTATAGATATTGCAAGCAGAGTGCTCAGTGCCATGGAATACTCCAATGCAAGCTGAATTCAGTAACCTACCTGGTACGATTTACAGTGGAACAACCATTGACGGTTTATTTCTGCAAAGGCTAAAGTTCGTATGTGTAGAGCAGGTAATGCTACTGAAAGTAACTTCTGGAGCATAGGTAGCACCCTCATAAAATTGGTTGCAGACAACTCTAAATCATATGGCTAGTGTGATAACAATGTTTACATCATGTTAGCACATAGTAGTTATCAGCAAAATTGAACTGTAGACTCCATTGTGTTGAAAGCATCACTTTCTATTCAATGCATTCTGTGGTAAGGTTTTGTACAGAACTACTCTGGGTGATTTGGAACTGTATAGATATTGCAAGTAGAGTGCTCAGTGCCATGGAAGACTCCAATGCAAGCTGAATTCAGTAAACTACCTAGGACCATTTACAGTGGAACAGCCATTGACTTGGTTTAATTCTGCAAAGGCTAAAGTTCCAATGTGTAGAGAAGGTAATGCTACTGAAAGTAACTTCTGGAGCATAGTTAGCACACTCATAAAACTGGTTGCAGACAACTCTAAATCATATGGCTAGTGTGCTAACAATGTTTACATCATGTTAGCACATAGTAGTTATCAGCAAAATTGAACTGTACACTCCATTCAGTTGAATGCATTACTTTCTACTCAATGCATTCTGTGGTAAGGTTGTGTACATAACTACTCGGGGTGATTTGGAACTGTATAGATATTGCATGTAGAGTGCTCAGTGCCATGGAATATTCCAATGCAAGCTGAATTCAGTAACCTACCTGGTACCATTTACAGTGGAACAGCCATTGACTTGGTATAATTCTGCAAAGGCTAAAGTTCCAATCTGTAGAGACGGTAATGCTACTGAAAGTAACTTCTGGAGCATTGGTAGCACACTCATAAAACTGGTTGCAGACAACTCTAAATCATATGGCTAGTGTGCCAACAATGTTTACATCATGTTAGCACATAGTAATTATCAGCAAAATTGAACTGTACACTCCATTGGGTTCAATGCATTACTTTCTATTCAATGCATTCTGTGGTAAGGTTGTGTACATAACTACTCGGGGTGATTTGGAACTATATAGATATTGCATGTAGAGTGCTCAGTGCCATGGAATACTCCAATGCAAGCTGAATTCAGTAACCTACCTGGGACCATTTACAGTGGAACAGCCATTGACGGTTTATTTCTGCAAAGGCTAAAGTTCCAATGTGTAGAGAAGGTAATGCTACTGAAAGTAACTTCTGGAGCATAGGTAGCACACTCATAAAATTAGTTGCAGACAACTCTAAATGATATGGCTAGTGTGCTAACAATGTTTACATCATGTTAGCACATAGTAGTTGTCAGCAAAATTGAACTGTACACTCCATTGGGTTGAATGCATTACTTTCTATTCAATGCATTCTGTGGTAAGGTTGTGTACATAACTACTCTGGGTGATTTGGAACTGTATAGATATTGCAAGTAGAGTGCTCAGTGCCATGGAATACTCCAATGCAAGCTGAATTCAGTAACCTACATGGGACCATTTACAGTGGGACAGTCATTGACTTGGTTTAATTCTGCAAAGGCTAAAGTTCCAATGTGTAGAGAAGGTAATGCTACTGAAAGTAACTTCTGGAGCATAGGTAGCACACTCATAAAATTGGTTGCAGACAACTCTAAATCATATGGTTAGTATGCTAACAATGTTTACATCATGTTAGCACATAGTTGGTATCAACAAAATTGAACTGTTCACCCCTTTGAGTTGAATGCATTACTTTCTTTTCAATGCATTCTGTGGTAAGGTTGTGTACATAACTACTCGGGGTGATTTGGAACTGTATAGATATTGCATGTAGAGTGCTCAGTGCCATGGAATACTCCAATGCAATCTGAATTCAGTAAACTACCTGTTACTATTTACAGTGGAACATCCATTGACTTGGTTTTATTCTGCAAAGGCTAAAGTTCCAATGTGTAGAGAAGGTAATGCTACTGAATGTAACTTCTGGAGCATAGGTAGCACACTCATAAAATTGGTTGCAGACAACTCTAAATCATATGGTTAGTATGCTAACAATGTTTACATCATGTTAGCACATAGTTGGTATCAACAAAATTGAACTGTTCACCCCTTTGAGTTGAATGCATTACTTTCTATTCAATGCATTCTGTGGTAAGGTTGTGTACATAACTACTCGGGGTGATTTGGAACTGTATAGATATTGCATGTAGAGTGCTCAGTGCCATGGAATACTCCAATGCAATCTGAATTCAGTAAACTACCTGTTACTATTTACAGTGGAACATCCATTGACTTGGTTTTATTCTGCAAAGGCTAAAGTTCCAATGTGTAGAGAAGGTAATGCTACTGAAAGTAACTTCTGGAGCATAGGTCGCACACTCATAAAATTGGTTGCAGACAACTCTAAATCATATGGCTAGTGTGCCAACAATGTGTACATCATGTTAGCACATAGTAATTATCAGCAAAATTGAACTGTACACTCCATTGGGTTGAATGCATTACTTTCTATTCAATGCATTCTGTGGTAAGATTGTGTACATAACTACTCTGGGTGATTTGGAACTGTATAGATATTGCAAGCAGAGTGCTCAGTGCCATGGAATACTCCAATGCAAGCTGAATTCAGTAACCTACCTGGTACGATTTACAGTGGAACAACCATTGACGGTTTATTTCTGCAAAGGCTAAAGTTCGTATGTGTAGAGCAGGTAATGCTACTGAAAGTAACTTCTGGAGCATAGGTAGCACCCTCATAAAATTGGTTGCAGACAACTCTAAATCATATGGCTAGTGTGATAACAATGTTTACATCATGTTAGCACATAGTAGTTATCAGCAAAATTGAACTGTAGACTCCATTGGGTTGAATGCATCACTTTCTATTCAATGCATTCTGTGGTAAGGTTTTGTACAGAACTACTCTGGGTGATTTGGAACTGTATAGATATTGCAAGTAGAGTGCTCAGTGCCATGGAAGACTCCAATGCAAGCTGAATTCAGTAAACTACCTAGGACCATTTACAGTGGAACAGCCATTGACTTGGTTTAATTCTGCAAAGGCTAAAGTTCCAATGTGTAGAGAAGGTAATGCTACTGAAAGTAACTTCTGGAGCATAGTTAGCACACTCATAAAACTGGTTGCAGACAACTCTAAATCATATGGCTAGTGTGCTAACAATGTTTACATCATGTTAGCACATAGTAGTTATCAGCAAAATTGAACTGTACACTCCATTGAGTTGAATGCATTACTTTCTACTCAATGCATTCTGTGGTAAGGTTGTGTACATAACTACTCGGGGTGATTTGGAACTGTATAGATATTGCATGTAGAGTGCTCAGTGCCATGGAATACTCCAATGCAAGCTGAATTCAGTAACCTACCTGGTACCATTTACAGTGGAACAGCCATTGACTTGGTATAATTCTGCAAAGGCTAAAGTTCCAATCTGTAGAGACGGTAATGCTACTGAAAGTAACTTCTGGAGCATTGGTAGCACACTCATAAAACTGGTTGCAGACAACTCTAAATCATATGGCTAGTGTGCCAACAATGTTTACATCATGTTAGCACATAGTAATTATCAGCAAAATTGAACTGTACACTCCATTGGGTTGAATGCATTACTTTCTATTCAATGCATTCTGTGGTAAGGTTGTGTACATAACTACTCGGGGTGATTTGGAACTGTATAGATATTGCATGTAGAGTGCTCAGTGCCATGGAATACTCCAATGCAAGCTGAATTCAGTAACCTACCTGGGACCATTTACAGTGGAACAGCCATTGACGGTTTATTTCTGCAAAGGCTAAAGTTCCAATGTGTAGAGAAGGTAATGCTACTGAAAGTAACTTCTGGAGCATAGGTAGCACACTCATAAATTTAGTTGCAGACAACTCTAAATGATATGGCTAGTGTGCTAACAATGTTTACATCATGTTAGCACATAGTAGTTGTCAGCAAAATTGAACTGTACACTCCATTGGGTTGAATGCATTACTTTCTATTCAATGCATTCTGTGGTAAGGTTGTGTACATAACTACTCTGGGTGATTTGGAACTGTATAGATATTGCAAGTAGAGTGCTCAGTGCCATGGAATACTCCAATGCAAGCTGAATTCAGTAACCTACATGGGACCATTTACAGTGGGACAGTCATTGACTTGGTTTAATTCTGCAAAGGCTAAAGTTCCAATGTGTAGAGAAGGTAATGCTACTGAAAGTAACTTCTGGAGCATAGGTAGCACACTCATAAAATTGGTTGCAGACAACTCTAAATCATATGGTTAGTATGCTAACAATGTTTACATCATGTTAGCACATAGTTGGTATCAACAAAATTGAACTGTTCACCCCTTTGAGTTGAATGCATTACTTTCTATTCAATGCATTCTGTGGTAAGGTTGTGTACATAACTACTCGGGGTGATTTGGAACTGTATAGATATTGCATGTAGAGTGCTCAGTGCCATGGAATACTCCAATGCAATCTGAATTCAGTAAACTACCTGTTACTATTTACAGTGGAACATCCATTGACTTGGTTTTATTCTGCAAAGGCTAAAGTTCCAATGTGTAGAGAAGGTAATGCTACTGAAAGTAACTTCTGGAGCATAGGTAGCACACTCATAAAATTGGTTGCAGACAACTCTAAATCATATGGTTAGTATGCTAACAATGTTTACATCATGTTAGCACATAGTTGGTATCAACAAAATTGAACTGTTCACCCCTTTGAGTTGAATGCATTACTTTCTATTCAATGCATTCTGTGGTAAGGTTGTGTACATAACTACTCTGGGTGATTTGGAACTGTATAGATATTGCAAGCAGAGTGCTCAGTGCCATGGAATACTCCAATGCAAGCTGAATTCAGTAACCTACCTGGTACGATTTACAGTGGAACAACCATTGACGGTTTATTTCTGCAAAGGCTAAAGTTCGTATGTGTAGAGCAGGTAATGCTACTGAAAGTAACTTCTGGAGCATAGGTAGCACCCTCATAAAATTGGTTGCAGACAACTCTAAATCATATGGCTAGTGTGATAACAATGTTTACATCATGTTAGCACATAGTAGTTACCAGCAAAATTGAACTGTAGACTCCATTGGGTTGAATGCATCACTTTCTATTCAATGCATTCTGTGGTAAGGTTTTGTACAGAACTACTCTGGGTGATTTGGAACTGTATAGATATTGCAAGTAGAGTGCTCAGTGCCATGGAAGACTCCAATGCAAGCTGAATTCAGTAAACTACCTAGGACCATTTACAGTGGAACAGCCATTGACTTGGTTTAATTCTGCAAAGGCTAAAGTTCCAATGTGTAGAGAAGGTAATGCTACTGAAAGTAACTTCTGGAGCATAGTTAGCACACTCATAAAACTGGTTGCAGACAACTCTAAATCATATGGCTAGTGTGCTAACAATGTTTACATCATGTTAGCACATAGTAGTTATCAGCAAAATTGAACTGTACACTCCATTCAGTTGAATGCATTACTTTCTACTCAATGCATTCTGTGGTAAGGTTGTGTACATAACTACTCGGGGTGATTTGGAACTGTATAGATATTGCATGTAGAGTGCTCAGTGCCATGGAATACTCCAATGCAAGCTGAATTCAGTAACCTACCTGCTACCATTTACAGTGGAACAGCCATTGACTTGGTATAATTCTGCAAAGGCTAAAGTTCCAATCTGTAGAGACGGTAATGCTACTGAAAGTAACTTCTGGAGCATTGGTAGCACACTCATAAAACTGGTTGCAGACAACTCTAAATCATATGGCTAGTGTGCCAACAATGTTTACATCATGTTAGCACATAGTAATTATCAGCAAAATTGAACTGTACACTCCATTGGGTTGAATGCATTACTTTCTATTCAATGCATTCTGTGGTAAGGTTGTGTACATAACTACTCGGGGTGATTTGGAACTATATAGATATTGCATGTAGAGTGCTCAGTGCCATGGAATACTCCAATGCAAGCTGAATTCAGTAACCTACCTGGGACCATTTACAGTGGAACAGCCATTGACGGTTTATTTCTGCAAAGGCTAAAGTTCCAATGTGTAGAGAAGGTAATGCTACTGAAAGTAACTTCTGGAGCATAGGTAGCACACTCATAAAATTAGTTGCAGACAACTCTAAATGATTTGGCTAGTGTGCTAACAATGTTTACATCATGTTAGCACATAGTAGTTGTCAGCAAAATTGAACTGTACACTCCATTGGGTTGAATGCATTACTTTCTATTCAATGCATTCTGTGGTAAGGTTGTGTACATAACTACTCTGGGTGATTTGGAACTGTATAGATATTGCAAGTAGAGTGCTCAGTGCCATGGAATACTCCAATGTAAGCTGAATTCAGTAACCTACATGGGACCATTTACAGTGGGACAGTCATTGACTTGGTTTAATTCTGCAAAGGCTAAAGTTCCAATGTGTAGAGAAGGAAATGCTAATGAAAGTAACTTCTGGAGCATAGGTAGCACACTCATAAAATTGGTTGCAGACAACTCTAAATCATATGGTTAGTGTGCTAACAATGTTTACATCATGTTAGCACATAGTTGGTATCAACAAAATTGAACTGTTCACCCCTTTGAGTTGAATGCATTACTTTCTATTCAATGCATTCTGTGGTAAGGTTGTGTACATAACTACTCTGGGTGATTTGGAACTGTATAGATATTGCATGTAGAGTGCTCAGTGCCATGGAATACTCCAATGCAAACTGAATTCAGTAACCTTCCTGGTACAATTTACAGTGGAACAGCCATTGACTTGGTTTAATTCTGCAAAGGCTGAATTTCCAATGTGTAGAGAATGTAATGCTACTGAAAGTAACTTCTGGAGCATAGGTAGCACACTCATAAAATTGGTTGCAGACAACTCTAAATCATATGGTTAGTGTGCTAACAATGTTTACAGCATGTTAACACATAGTAGTTATCAGCAAAATTGAACTGTACACTCCATTGTGTTGAATGCATTACTTTCTATTCAATGCATTCTGTGGTAAGGTAGTGTACATAACTACTCGGGGTGATTTGGAACTGTATAGATATTGCATGTAGAGTGCTCAGTGCCATGGAATACTCCAATGCAAGCTGAATTCAGTAACCTACCTGGTACCATTTACAGTGGAACAGCCATTGACTTGGTTTAATTCTGCAAAGGCTAAAGTTCCAATCTGTAGAGACGGTAATGCTACTGAAAGTAACTTCTGGAGCATTGGTAGCACACTCATAAAACTGGTTGTAGACAACTCTAAATCATATGGCTAGTGTGCCAACAATGTTTACATCATGTTAGCACATAGTAATTATCAGCAAAATTGAACTGTACACTCCATTGGGTTGAATGCATTACTTTCTATTCAATGCATTCTGTGGTAAGGTTGTGTACATAACTACTCTGGGTGATTTGGAACTGTATAGATATTGCAAGCAGAGTGCTCAGTGCCATGGAATACTCCAATGCAGGCTGAATTCAGTAACCTACCTGGTACGATTTACAGTGGAACAACCATTGACGGTTTATTTCTGCAAAGGCTAAAGTTCGTATGTGTAGAGCAGGTAATGCTACTGAAAGTAACTTCTGGAGCATAGGTAGCACCCTCATAAAATTGGTTGCAGACAACTCTAAATCATATGGCTAGTGTGATAACAATGTTTACATCATGTTAGCACATAGTAGTTATCAGCAAAATTGAACTGTAGACTCCATTGGGTTGAATGCATCACTTTCTATTCAACGCATTCTGTGGTAAGGTTTTGTACAGAACTACTCTGGGTGATTTGGAACTGTATAGATATTGCAAGTAGAGTGCTCAGTGCCATGGAAGACTCCAATGCAAGCTGAATTCAGTAAACTACCTAGGACCATTTACAGTGGAACAGCCATTGACTTGGTTTAATTCTGCAAAGGCTAAAGTTCCAATGTGTAGAGAAGGTAATGCTACTGAAAGTAACTTCTGGAGCATAGTTAGCACACTCATAAAACTGGTTGCAGACAACTCTAAATCATATGGCTAGTGTGCTAACAATGTTTACATCATGTTAGCACATAGTAGTTATCAGCAAAATTGAACTGTACACTCCATTGTGTTGAATGCATTACTTTCTATTCAATGCATTCTGTGGTAAGGTAGTGTACATAACTACTCGGGGTGATTTGGAACTGTATAGATATTGCATGTAGAGTGCTCAGTGCCATGGAATACTCCAATGCAATCTGAATTCAGTAACCTACCTGTTACTATTTACAGTGGAACATCCATTGACTTGGTTTTATTCTGCAAATGCTAAAGTTCCAATGTGTAGAGAAGGTAATGCTGCTGAAAGTAACTTCTGGAGCATAGGTAGCACACTCATAAAATTGGTTGCAGACAACTCTAAATCATATGGTTAGTGTGCTAACAATGTTTACATCATGTTAGCACATAGTAGTTATCAGCAAAATTGAACTGTACACTCCATTGGGTTGAATGCATTACTTTCTATTCAATGCATTCTGTGGTAAGGTTGTGTACAGAACTACTGTGGGTGATTTGGAACTGTATAGATATTGCAAGTAGAGTGCTCAGTGCCATGGAAGACTCCAATGCAAGCTGAATTCAGTAACCTACCTCGCACCATTTACAGTGGAACAGCCATTGACTTGGTTTAATTCTGCAAAGGCTAAAGTTCCAATGTGTAGAGAAGGTAATGCTACTGAAAGTAACTTCTGGAGCATAGGTAGCACATTTATAAAGTTGGTTGCAGACAACTCTAAATCATATGGCTAGTGTGCTAACAATATTTACATCATGTTAGCACATAGTAGTTATCAGCAAAATTGAACTGTACACTCCATTGGGTTGAATGCATTACTTTCTATTCAATGCATTCTGTGGTAAGGTTGTGTACAGAACTACTGTGGGTGATTTGGAACTGTATAGATATTGCAAGTAGAGTGCTCAGTGCCATGGAAGATTCCAATGCAAGCTGAATTCAGTAACCTACCTCGCACCATTTACAGTGGAACAGCCATTGACTTGGTTTAATTCTGCAAAGGCTAAAGTTCCAATGTGTAGAGAAGGTAATGCTACTGAAAGTAACTTCTGGAGCATAGGTAGCACACACATAAAATTGGTTGCAGACAACTCTAAATCATATGGTTAGTGTGCTAACAATGTTTACATCATGTTAGCACATAGTAGTTATCAGCAAAATTGAACTGTACACTCGATTGGGTTGAATGGATTACTTTCTATTCAATGCATTCTGTGGTAAGGTTGTGTACATAACTACTCTGGGTGATTTGGAACTGTATAGATATTGCAAGTAGAGTGCTCAGTGCCATGGAATACTCCAATGCAAGCTGAATTCAGTAACCTTCCTGGTACCATTTACAGTGGAACAGCCATTGACTTGGTTTAATTCTGCAAAGGCTGAATTTCCAATGTGTAGAGAAGGTAATGCTACTGAAAGTAACTTCTGGAGCATAGGTAGCACACTCATGAAATTGTTTGCAGACAACTCTAAATCATATGGTTAGTGTGCTAACAATGTTTACATCATGTTAGCACATAGTAGTTATCAGCAAATTTGAACTGTACACTCCTTTGGGTTGAATGCATTACTTTCTATTCAATGCATTCTGTGGTAATTTTGTGTACATAACTACTCTGGGTGATTTGGAACTGTATAGATATTGCAAGTAGAGTGCTCAGTGCCATGGAATACTCCAATGCAAGCTGAATTCAGTAACCTACCTGGTACGATTTACAGTGGAACAACCATTGACGGTTTATTTCTGCAAAGGCTAAAGTTCGTATGTGTAGAGCAGGTAATGCTACTGAAAGTAACTTCTGGAGCATAGGTAGCACCCTCATAAAATTGGTTGCAGACAACTCTAAATCATATGGCTAGCGTGCTAACAATGTTTACATCATGTTAGCACATAGTAGTTATCAGCAAAATTGAACTGTACACTCCATTGAGTTGAATGCATTACTTTCTATTCAATGCATTCTGTGGTAAGTTTGTGTACATAACTACTCGGGGTGATTTGGAACTGTAGAGATATTGCATGTAGAGTGCTCAGTGCCATGGAATACTCCAATGCAATCTGAATTCAGTAAACTACCTGTTACTATTTACAGTGGAACATCCATTGACTTGGTTTTATTCTGCAAAGGCTAAAGTTCCAATGTGTAGAGAAGGTAATGCTACTGAAAGTAACTTCTGGAGCATAGGTCGCACACTCATAAAATTGGTTGCAGACAACTCTAAATCATATGGCTAGTGTGCTAACAATGTTTACATCATGTTAGCACATAGTAGTTATCAGCAAAATTGAACTGTAGACTCCATTGGGTTGAATGCATCACTTTCTATTCAATGCATTCTGTGGTAAGGTTTTGTACAGAACTACTCTGGGTGATTTGGAACTGTATAGATATTGCAAGTAGAGTGCTCAGTGCCATGGAAGACTCCAATGCAAGCTGAATTCAGTAACCTACCTAGGACCATTTACAGTGGAACAGCCATTGACTTGGTTTAATTCTGCAAAGGCTAACGTTCCAATGTGTAGAGAAGGTAATGCTACTGAAAGTAACTTCTGGAGCATAGTTAGCACACTCATAAAACTGGTTGCAGACAACTCTAAATCATATGGCTAGTGTGCTAACAATGTTTACATCATGTTAGCACATAGTAGTTATCAGCAAAATTGAACTGTACACTCCATTGAGTTGAATGCATTACTTTCTACTCAATGCATTCTGTGGTAAGGTTGTGTACATAACTACTCGAGGTGATTTGGAACTGTATAGATATTGCATGTAGAGTGCTCAGTGCCATGGAATACTCCAATGCAAGCTGAATTCAGTAACCTACCTGGTACCATTTACAGTGGAACAGCCATTGACTTGGTTTAATTCTGCAAAGGCTAAAGTTCCAATCTGTAGAGACGGTAATGCTACTGAAAGTAACTTCTGGAGCATTGGTAGCACACTCATAAAACTGGTTGCAGACAACTCTAAATCATATGGCTAGTGTGCCAACAATGTTTACATCATGTTAGCACATAGTAATTATCAGCAAAATTGAACTGTACACTCCATTGGGTTGAATGCATTACTTTCTATTCAATGCATTCTGTGGTAAGGTTGTGTACATAACTACTCGGGGTGATTTGGAACTATATAGATATTGCATGTAGAGTGCTCAGTGCCATGGAATACTCCAATGCAAGCTGAATTCAGTAACCTACCTGGTACCATTTACAGTGGAACAGCCATTGACGGTTTATTTCTGCAAAGGCTAACGTTCGAATGTGTAGAGAAGGTAATGCTACTGAAAGTAACTTCTGGAGCATAAGTAGCACACTCATAAAATTGGTTGCAGACAACTCTAAATCATATGGCTAGTGTGCTAACAATGTTTACATCATGTTAGCACATAGTAGTTATCAGCAAAATTGAACTGTACACTCGATTGGGTTGAATGGATTACTTTCTATTCAATGCATTCTGTGGTAAGGTTGTGTACATAACTACTCTGGGTGATTTGGAACTGTATAGATATTGCAAGTAGAGTGCTCAGTGCCATGGAATACTCCAATGCAAGCTGAATTCAGTAACCTTCCTGGTACCATTTACAGTGGAACAGCCATTGACTTGGTTTAATTCTGCAAAGGCTGAATTTCCAATGTGTAGAGAAGGTAATGCTACTGAAAGTAACTTCTGGAGCATAGGTAGCACACTCATGAAATTGTTTGCAGACAACTCTAAATCATATGGTTAGTGTGCTAACAATGTTTACATCATGTTAGCACATAGTAGCTATCAGCAAATTTGAACTGTACACTCCTTTGGGTTGAATGCATTACTTTCTATTCAATGCATTCTGTGGTAATTTTGTGTACATAACTACTCTGGGTGATTTGGAACTGTATAGATATTGCAAGCAGAGTGCTCAGTGCCATGGAATACTCCAATGCAAGCTGAATTCAGTAACCTACCTGGTACGATTTACAGTGGAACAACCATTGACGGTTTATTTCTGCAAAGGCTAAAGTTCGTATGTGTAGAGCAGGTAATGCTACTGAAAGTAACTTCTGGAGCATAGGTAGCACCCTCATAAAATTGGTTGCAGACAACTCTAAATCATATGGCTAGCGTGCTAACAATGTTTACATCATGTTAGCACATAGTAGTTATCAGCAAAATTGAACTGTACACTCCATTGAGTTGAATGCATTACTTTCTATTCAATGCATTCTGTGGTAAGTTTGTGTACATAACTACTCGGGGTGATTTGGAACTGTATAGATATTGCATGTAGAGTGCTCAGTGCCATGGAATACTCCAATGCAATCTGAATTCAGTAAACTACCTGTTACTATTTACAGTGGAACATCCATTGACTTGGTTTTATTCTGCAAAGGCTAAAGTTCCAATGTGTAGAGAAGGTAATGCTACTGAAAGTAACTTCTGGAGCATAGGTCGCACACTCATAAAATTGGTTGCAGACAACTCTAAATCATATGGCTAGTGTGCTAACAATGTTTACATCATGTTAGCACATAGTAGTTATCAGCAAAATTGAACTGTAGACTCCATTGGGTTGAATGCATCACTTTCTATTCAATGCATTCTGTGGTAAGGTTGTGTACATAACTACTCGAGGTGATTTGGAACTGTATAGATATTGCATGTAGAGTGCTCAGTGCCATGGAATACTCCAATGCAAGCTGAATTCAGTAACCTACCTGGTACCATTTACAGTGGAACAGCCATTGACTTGGTTTAATTCTGCAAAGGCTAAAGTTCCAATCTGTAGAGACGGTAATGCTACTGAAAGTAACTTCTGG
Source organism: Hypanus sabinus (assembly GCF_030144855.1). Classification (NCBI taxonomy): domain Eukaryota; kingdom Metazoa; phylum Chordata; class Chondrichthyes; order Myliobatiformes; family Dasyatidae; genus Hypanus; species Hypanus sabinus. The sequence goes on along the minus strand of NC_082722.1, from coordinate 13,616,088 downwards.
AGCATTGGTAGCACACTCATAAAACTGGTTGCAGACAACTCTAAATCATATGGCTAGTGTGCCAACAATGTTTACATCATGTTAGCACATAGTAATTATCAGCAAAATTGAACTGTACACTCCATTGGGTTGAATGCATTACTTTCTATTCAATGCATTCTGTGGTAAGGTTGTGTACATAACTACTCGGGGTGATTTGGAACTATATAGATATTGCATGTAGAGTGCTCAGTGCCATGGAATACTCCAATGCAAGCTGAATTCAGTAACCTACCTGGTACCATTTACAGTGGAACAGCCATTGACGGTTTATTTCTGCAAAGGCTAACGTTCGAATGTGTAGAGAAGGTAATGCTACTGAAAGTAACTTCTGGAGCATAAGTAGCACACTCATAAAATTGGTTGCAGACAACTCTAAATCATATGGCTAGTGTGCTAACAATATTTACATCATGTTAGCACATAGTAGTTATCAGCAAAATTGAACTGTACATTCCATTGGGTTGAATGCATTACTTTCTATTCAATGCATTCTGTGGTAAGGTAGTGTACATAACTACTCGGGGTGATTTGGAACTGTATAGATATTGCATGTAGAGTGCTCAGTGCCATGGAATACTCCAATGCAATCTGAATTCAGTAACCTACCTGTTACTATTTACAGTGGAACATCCATTGACTTGGTTTTATTCTGCAAAGGCTAAAGTTCCAATGTGTAGAGAAGGTAATGCTACTGAAAGTAACTTCTGGAGCATAGGTAGCACACTCATAAAATTGGTTGCAGACAACTCTAAATCATATGGTTAGTGTGCTAACAATGTTTACATCATGTTAGCACATAGTAGTTATCAGCAAATTTGAACTGTACACTCCATTGAGTTGAATGCATTACTTTCTATTCAATGCATTCTGTGGTAAGTTTGTGTACATAACTACTCGGGGTGATTTGGAACTGTATAGATATTGCATGTAGAGTGCTCAGTGCCATGGAATACTCCAATGCAATCTGAATTCAGTAAACTACCTGTTACTATTTACAGTGGAACATCCATTGACTTGGTTTTATTCTGCAAAGGCTAAAGTTCCAATGTGTAGAGAAGGTAATGCTACTGAAAGTAACTTCTGGAGCATAGGTCGCACACTCATAAAATTGGTTGCAGACAACTCTAAATCATATGGCTAGTGTGCTAACAATGTTTACATCATGTTAGCACATAGTAGTTATCAGCAAAATTGAACTGTAGACTCCATTGGGTTGAATGCATCACTTTCTATTCAATGCATTCTGTGGTAAGGTTGTGTACATAACTACTCGAGGTGATTTGGAACTGTATAGATATTGCATGTAGAGTGCTCAGTGCCATGGAATACTCCAATGCAAGCTGAATTCAGTAACCTACCTGGTACCATTTACAGTGGAACAGCCATTGACTTGGTTTAATTCTGCAAAGGCTAAAGTTCCAATCTGTAGAGACGGTAATGCTACTGAAAGTAACTTCTGGAGCATTGGTAGCACACTCATAAAACTGGTTGCAGACAACTCTAAATCATATGGCTAGTGTGCCAACAATGTTTACATCATGTTAGCACATAGTAATTATCAGCAAAATTGAACTGTACACTCCATTGGGTTGAATGCATTACTTTCTATTCAATGCATTCTGTGGTAAGGTTGTGTACATAACTACTCGGGGTGATTTGGAACTATATAGATATTGCATGTAGAGTGCTCAGTGCCATGGAATACTCCAATGCAAGCTGAATTCAGTAACCTACCTGGTACCATTTACAGTGGAACAGCCATTGACGGTTTATTTCTGCAAAGGCTAACGTTCGAATGTGTAGAGAAGGTAATGCTACTGAAAGTAACTTCTGGAGCATAAGTAGCACACTCATAAAATTGGTTGCAGACAACTCTAAATCATATGGCTAGTGTGCTAACAATATTTACATCATGTTAGCACATAGTAGTTATCAGCAAAATTGAACTGTACATTCCATTGGGTTGAATGCATTACTTTCTATTCAATGCATTCTGTGGTAAGGTAGTGTACATAACTACTCGGGGTGATTTGGAACTGTATAGATATTGCATGTAGAGTGCTCAGTGCCATGGAATACTCCAATGCAATCTGAATTCAGTAACCTACCTGTTACTATTTACAGTGGAACATCCATTGACTTGGTTTTATTCTGCAAAGGCTAAAGTTCCAATGTGTAGAGAAGGTAATGCTACTGAAAGTAACTTCTGGAGCACAGGTAGCACACTCATAAAATTGGTTGCAGACAACTCTAAATCATATGGTTAGTGTGCTAACAATGTTTACATCATGTTAGCACATAGTAGTTATCAGCAAAATTGAACTGTACACTCCATTGAGTTGAATGCATTAATTTCTATTCAATGCATTCTGTGTTAAGGTTGTGTACATAACTACTCGGGGTGATTTGGAACTGTATAGATATTGCATGTAGAGTGCTCAGTGCCATGGAATACTCCAATGCAAGCTGAATTCAGTAAACTTCCTGGTACAATTTACAGTGGAACAGCCATTGACTTGGTTTAATGCTGCAAAGGCTAAAATTCCAATGTGTAGAGAAGGCAATGCTACTGAAAGTAACTTCTGGAGCATAGTTAGCACACTCATAAAACTGGTTGCAGACAACTCTAAATCATATGGTTAGTGTGCTAACAATGTTTACATCATGTTAGCACATAGTAGTTATCAGCAAATTTGAACTGTACACTCCTTTGGGTTGAATGCATTACTTTCTATTCAATGCATTCTGTGGTAATTTTGTGTACATAACTACTCTGGGTGATTTGGAACTGTATAGATATTTCAAGCAGAGTGCTCAGTGCCATGGAATACTCCAATGCAAGCTGAATTCAGTAACCTACCTGGTACGATTTACAGTGGAACAACCATTGACGGTTTATTTCTGCAAAGGCTAAAGTTCGTATGTGTAGAGCAGGTAATGCTACTGAAAGTAACTTCTGGAGCATAGGTAGCACCCTCATAAAATTGGTTGCAGACAACTCTAAATCATATGGCTAGTGTGCTAACAATATTTACATCATGTTAGCACATAGTAGTTATCAGCAAAATTGAACTGTACATTCCATTGGGTTGAATGCATTACTTTCTATTCAATGCATTCTGTGGTAAGGTAGTGTACATAACTACTCGGGGTGATTTGGAACTGTATAGATATTGCATGTAGAGTGCTCAGTGCCATGGAATACTCCAATGCAATCTGAATTCAGTAACCTACCTGTTACTATTTACAGTGGAACATCCATTGACTTGGTTTTATTCTGCAAAGGCTAAAGTTCCAATGTGTAGAGAAGGTAATGCTACTGAAAGTAACTTCTGGAGCATAGGTAGCACACTCATAAAATTGGTTGCAGACAACTCTAAATCATATGGTTAGTGTGCTAACAATGTTTACATCATGTTAGCACATAGTAGTTATCAGCAAAATTGAACTGTACACTCCATTGAGTTGAATGCATTAATTTCTATTCAATGCATTCTGTGTTAAGGTTGTGTACATAACTACTCGGGGTGATTTGGAACTGTATAGATATTGCATGTAGAGTGCTCAGTGCCATGGAATACTCCAATGCAAGCTGAATTCAGTAAACTTCCTGGTACAATTTACAGTGGAACAGCCATTGACTTGGTTTAATGCTGCAAAGGCTAAAATTCCAATGAGTAGAGAAGGTAATGCTACTGAAAGTAACTTTTGGAGCATAGGTAGCACACTCATGAAATTGTTTGCAGACAACTCTAAATCATATGGTTAGTGTGCTAACAATGTTTACATCATGTTAGCACATAGTAGTTATCAGCAAATTTGAACTGTACACTCCTTTGGGTTGAATGCATTACTTTCTATTCAATGCATTCTGTGGTAATTTTGTGTACATAACTACTCTGGGTGATTTGGAACTGTATAGATATTTCAAGCAGAGTGCTCAGTGCCATGGAATACTCCAATGCAAGCTGAATTCAGTAACCTACCTGGTACCATTTACAGTGGAACAACCATTGACGGTTTATTTCTGCAAAGGCTAAAGTTCGTATGTGTAGAGCAGGTAATGCTACTGAAAGTAACTTCTGGAGCATAGGTAGCACCCTCATAAAATTGGTTGCAGACAACTCTAAATCATATGGCTAGTGTGCTAACAATGTTTACATCATGTTAGCACATAGTAGTTATCAGCAAAATTGAACTGTACACTCCATTGAGTTGAATGCATTACTTTCTATTCAATGCATTCTGTGGTAAGTTTGTGTACATAACTACTCGGGGTGATTTGGAACTGTATAGATATTGCATGTAGAGTGCTCAGTGCCATGGAATACTCCAATGCAATCTGAATTCAGTAAACTACCTGTTACTATTTACAGTGGAACTTCCATTGACTTGGTTTTATTCTGCAAAGGCTAAAGTTCCAATGTGTAGAGAAGGTAATGCTACTGAAAGTAACTTCTGGAGCATAGGTCGCACACTCATAAAATTGGTTGCAGACAACTCTAAATCATATGGCTAGTGTGCTAATAATGTTTACATCATGTTAGCACATAGTAGTTATCAGCAAAATTGAACTGTAGACTCTATTGGGTTGAATGCATCACTTTCTATTCAATGCATTCTGTGGTAAGGTTTTGTACAGAACTACTCTGGGTGATTTGGAACTGTATAGATATTGCAAGTAGAGTGCTCAGTGCCATGGAAGACTCCAATGGAAGCTGAATTCAGTAACCTACCTAGGACCATTTACAGTGGAACAGCCATTGACTTGGTTTAATTCTGCAAAGGCTAAAGTTCCAATGTGTAGAGAAGGCAATGCTACTGAAAGTAACTTCTGGAGAATAGTTAGCACACTCATAAAACTGGTTGCAGACAACTCTAAATCATATGGCTAGTGTGCTAACAATGTTTACATCATGTTAGCACATAGTAGTTATCAGCAAAATTGAACTGTACACTCCATTGAGTTGAATGCATTACTTTCTACTTAATGCATTCTGTGGTAAGGTTGTGTACATAACTACTCGAGGTGATTTGGAACTGTATAGATATTGCATGTAGAGTGCTCAGTGCCATGGAATACTCCAATGCAAGCTGAATTCAGTAACCTACCTGGTACCATTTACAGTGGAACAGCCATTGACTTGGTTTAATTCTGCAAAGGCTAAAGTTCCAATCTGTAGAGACGGTAATGCTACTGAAAGTAACTTCTGGAGCATTGGTAGCACACTCATAAAACTGGTTGCAGACAACTCTAAATCATATGGCTAGTGTGCCAACAATGTTTACATCATGTTAGCACATAGTAATTATCAGCAAAATTGAACTGTACACTCCATTGGGTTGAATGCATTACTTTCTATTCAATGCATTCTGTGGTAAGGTTGTGTACATAACTACTCGGGGTGATTTGGAACTATATAGATATTGCATGTAGAGTGCTCAGTGCCATGGAATACTCCAATGCAAGCTGAATTCAGTAACCTACCTGGTACCATTTACAGTGGAACAGCCATTGACGGTTTATTTCTGCAAAGGCTAACGTTCGAATGTGCAGAGAAGGTAATGCTACTGAAAGTAACTTCTGGAGCATAAGTAGCACACTCATAAAATTGGTTGCAGACAACTCTAAATCATATGGCTAGTGTGCTAACAATATTTACATCATGTTAGCACATAGTAGTTATCAGCAAAATTGAACTGTACATTCCATTGGGTTGAATGCATTACTTTCTATTCAATGCATTCTGTGGTAAGGTAGTGTACATAACTACTCGGGGTGATTTGGAACTGTATAGATATTGCATGTAGGGTGCTCAGTGCCATGGAATACTCCAATGCAATCTGAATTCAGTAACCTACCTGTTACTATTTACAGTGGAACATCCATTGACTTGGTTTTATTCTGCAAAGGCTAAAGTTCCAATGTGTAGAGAAGGTAATGCTACTGAAAGTAACTTCTGGAGCATAGGTAGCACACTCATAAAATTGGTTGCAGACAACTCTAAATCATATGGTTAGTGTGCTAACAATGTTTACATCATGTTAGCACATAGTAGTTATCAGCAAAATTGAACTGTACACTCCATTGAGTTGAATGCATTAATTTCTATTCAATGCATTCTGTGTTAAGGTTGTGTACATAACTACTCGGGGTGATTTGGAACTGTATAGATATTGCATGTAGAGTGCTCAGTGCCATGGAATACTCCAATGCAAGCTGAATTCAGTAAACTTCCTGGTACAATTTACAGTGGAACAGCCATTGACTTGGTTTAATGCTGCAAAGGCTAAAATTCCAATGTGTAGAGAAGGTAATGCTACTGAAAGTAACTTCTGGAGCATAGGTAGCACACTCATGAAATTGTTTGCAGACAACTCTAAATCATATGGTTAGTGTGCTAACAATGTTTACATCATGTTAGCACATAGTAGTTATCAGCAAAATTGAACTGTACACTCCATTGAGTTGAATGCATTAATTTCTATTCAATGCATTCTGTGTTAAGTTTGTGTACATAACTACTCGGGGTGATTTGGAACTGTATAGATATTGCATGTAGAGTGCTCAGTGCCATGGAATACTCCAATGCAAGCTGAATTCAGTAACCTTCCTGGTACAATTTACAGTGGAACAGCCATTGACTTGGTTTAATTCTGCAAAGGCTAAAGTTGCAATGTGAAGAGAAGGTAATGCTACTGAAAGTAACTTCTGGAGCATAGGTAGCACACTCATAAAATTGGTTGCAGACATCTCTAAATCATATGGTTTGTGTGCTAACAATGTTTACATCATGTTAGCACATAGTAGTTATCAGCAAAATTGAACTGTACACTCCATTGAGTTGAATGCATTAATTTCTATTCAATGCATTCTGTGTTAAGGTTGTGTACATAACTACTCGGGGTGATTTGGAACTGTATAGATATTGCATGTAGAGTGCTCAGTGCCATGGAATACTCCAATGCAAGCTGAATTCAGTAACCTTCCTGGTACAATTTACAGTGGAACAGCCATTGACTTGGTTTAATTCTGCAAAGGCTAAAGTTCCAATGTGAAGAGAAGGTAATGCTACTGAAAGTAACTTCTGGAGCATAGGTAGCACACTCATAAAATTGGTTGCAGACATCTCTAAATCATATGGTTAGTGTGCTAACAATGTTTACATCATGTTAGCACATAGTAGTTATCAGCAAATTTGAACTGTACACTCCATTGTGTTGAATGCATTACTTTCTATTCAAGGCATTCTGTGGTAATTTTGTGTACATAACTACTCTGGGTGATTTGGAACTGTATAGATATTGCAAGCAGAGTGCTCAGTGCCATGGAATACTCCAATGCAAGCTGAATTCAGTAACCTACCTGGTACGATTTACAGTGGAACAACCATTGACGGTTTATTTCTGCAAAGGCTAAAGTTCGTATGTGTAGAGAAGGTAATGCAATAGAAAGTAACTGCTGGAGCATAGGTAGCACCCTCATAAAATTGGTTGCAGACAACTCTAAATCATATGGCTAGTGTGCTAACAATGTTTACATCATGTTAGCACATAGTAGTTATCAGCAAAATTGAACTGTACACTCCATTGAGTTGAATGCATTACTTTCTATTCAATGCATTCTGTGCTAAGTTTGTGTACATAACTACTCGGGGTGATTTGGAACTGTATAGATATTGGAAGTAGAGTGCTCAGTGCCATGGAAGACTCCAATGCAAGCTGAATTCAGTAACCTACCTGGGACAATTTACAGTGGAACAGCCATTGACTTGGTTTAATTCTGCAAAGGCTAAAGTTCCAATGTGTAGAGAAGGTAATGCTACTGAAAGTAACTTCTGGAGCATAGTTAGCACACTCATAAAACTGGTTGCAGACAACTCTAAATCATATGGCTAGTGTGCTAACAATGTTTACACCATGTTAGCACATAGTAGTTATCAGCAAAATTGAACTGTACACTCCATTGAGTTGAATGCATTACTTTCTACTCAATGCATTCTGTGGTAAGGTTGTGTACATAACTACTCGGGGTGATTTGGAACTGTATAGATATTGCATGTAGAGTGCTCAGTGCCATGGAATACTCCAATGCAAGCTGAATTCAGTAACCTACCTGGTACCATTTACAGTGGAACAGCCATTGACTTGTTTTAATTCTGCAAAGGCTAAAGTTCCAATCTGTAGAGAAGGTAATGCTACTGAAAGTAACTTCTGGAGCATTGGTAGCACACTCATAAAACTGGTTGCAGACAACTCTAAATCATATGGCTAGTGTGCCAACAATGTTTACATCATGTTAGCACATAGTAATTATCAGCAAAATTGAACTGTACACTCCATTGGGTTGAATGCATTACTTTCTATTCAATGCATTCTGTGGTAAGGTTGTGTACATAACTACTCTGGGTGATTTGGAACTGTATAGATATTGCAAGTAGAGTGCTCAGTGCCATGGAATACTCCAATGCAAGCAGAATTCAGTAACCTACCTAGGACCATTTACAGTGGAACAGCCATTGACTTGGTTTAATTCTGCAAAGTCTAAAGTTCCAATGTGTAGAGAAGGTAATGCTACTGAAAGTCACTTCTGGAGCATCGGTAGCACACTCATAATATTTGTTGCCGACAACTCTAAATCATATGGCAAGTGTGCTAACAATGCTTACATCATGTTAGCACATAGTAATTATCAGCAAAATTGAACTGTACACTCCATTGGGTTGAATGCATTACTTTCTATTCAATGCATTCTGTGGTAAGGTTGTGTACATAACTACTCTGGGAGATTTGGAACTGGATAGATATTGCAAGTAGAGTGCTCAGTGCCATGGAATACTCCAATGCAAGCTGAATTCAGTAACCTACCTGCGACCATTTACAGTGGAACAGCCATTGACTTGGTTTAATTCTGCAAAGGCTAAAGTTCCAATGTGTAGAGAAGGTAATGCTACTGAAAGTAACTTCTGGAGCATAGGTAGCACACTTATAAAATTGGTTGCAGACAACTCTAAATCATATGGTTAGTGTGCTAACAATGTTTACATCATGTTAGCACATAGTAGTTATCAGCAAAATTGAACTGTACACTCCATTGAGTTCAATGCAATAGTTTCAATTCAATGCATTCTGTGGTAATGTTGTGTACATAACTACTCGGGGTGATTTGGAACTGTATAGATATTGCATGTAGAGTGCTCAGTGCCATGGAATACTCCAATGCAAGCTGAATTCAGTAACCTACCTGGTACCATTTACAGTGGAACAGCCATTGATGGTTTATTTCTGCAAAGGTTAAAGTTCCAATGTGTAGAGAAGGTAATGCTACTGAAAGTAACTTCTGGAGCATAGGTAGCACACTCATAAAATTGGTTGCAGACAACTCTAAACCATATGGCTAGTGTGCTAACAATATTTACATCATGTTAGCACATAGTAGTTATCAGCAAAATTGAACTGTACATTCCATTGGGTTGAATGCATTACTTTCTATTCAATGCATTCTGTGGTAAGGTTGTGTACATAACTACTCTGGGTCATTTGGAACTGTATAGATATTGCAAGCAGAGTGCTCAGTGGCATGGAATACTCCAATGCAAGCTGAATTCAGTAACCTTCCTGGTACAATTTACAGTGGAACAGCCATTGACTTGGTTTAATTCTGCAAAGGCTAAAGTTCCAATGTGAAGAGAAGGTAATGCTACTGAAAGTAACTTCTGGAGCATAGGTAGCACACTCATAAAATTGGTTGCAGACATCTCTAAATCATATGGTTAGTGTGCTAACAATGTTTACATCATGTTAGCACATAGCAGTTATCAGCAAATTTGAACTGTACACTCCATTGGGTTGAATGCATTACTTTCTATTCAATGCATTCTGTGGTAATTTTGTGTACATTACTACTCTGGGTGATTTGGAACTGTATAGATATTGCAAGCAGAGTGCTCAGTGCCATGGAATACTCCAATGCAAGCTGAATTCAGTAACCTACCTGGTACGATTTACAGTGGAACAACCATTGACGGTTTATTTCTGCAAAGGCTAAAGTTCGTATGTGTAGAGAAGGTAATGCTATAGAAAGTAACTGCTGGAGCATAGGTAGCACCCTCATAAAATTGGTTGCAGACAACTCTAAATCATATGGCTAGTGTGCTAACAATGTTTACATCAGGTTAGCACATAGTAGTTATCAGCAAAATTGAACTGTACACTCCTTTGAGTTGAATGCATTACTTTCTAATCAATGCATTCTGTGCTAAGTTTGTGTACATAACTACTCGGGGTGATTTGGAACTGTATAGATATTGCATGTAGAGTGCTCAGTGCCATGGAATACTCCAATGCAAGCTGAATTCAGTAACCTACCTGGTACCATTTACTGTGGAACAGCCATTGACGGTTTATTTCTGCAAAGGCTAACGTTCGAATGTGTAGAGAAGGTAATGCTACTGAAAGTAACTTCTGGAGCATAAGTAGCACACTCATAAAATTGGTTGCAGACAACTCTAAATCATATGGCTAGTGTGCTAACAATATTTACATCATGTTAGCACATAGTAGTTATCAGCAAAATTGAACTGTACATTCCATTGGGTTGAATGCATTACTTTCTATTCAATGCATTCTGTGGTAAGGTTGTGTACAGAACTACTCTGGGTGATTTGGAACTGTATAGATATTGCATGTAGAGTGCTCAGTGCCATGGAATACTCCAATGCAAGCTGAATTCAGTAACCTACCTGTTATTATTTACGGTGAAACATCCATTGACTTGGTTTTATTCTGCAAAGGCTAAAGTTCCAATGTGTAGAGAAGGTAATGCTACTGAAAGTAACTTCTGGAGCCTAGGTAGCACACACATAAAATTGGTTGCAGACAACTCTAAATCATATGGCTAGTGTGCTAACAATGCTTACGTCATGTTAGCACATAGTAATTATCAGCAAAATTGAACTGTACACTCCATTGGGTTGAATGCATTACTTTCTATTCAATGCATTCTGTGGTAAGGTTGTGTACATAACTACTCTGGGAGATTTGGAACTGGATAGATATTGCAAGTAGAGTGCTCAGTGCCATGGAATACTCCAATGCAAGCTGAATTCAGTAACCTACCTGGGACCATTTACAGTGGAACAGCCATTGACTTGGTTTAATTCTGCAAAGGCTAAAGTTCCAATGTGTAGAGAAGGTAATGCTACTGAAACTAACTTCTGGAGCATAGGTAGCACACTTATAAAATTGGTTGCAGACAACTCTAAATCATATGGTTAGTGTGCTAACAATGTTTACATAATGTTAGCACATAGTAGTTATCAGCAAAATTGAACTGTACACTCCATTGAGTTGAAAGCAATAGTTTCAATTCAATGCATTCTGTGGTAAGGTTGTGTACATAACTACTCGGGGTGATTTGGAACTGTATAGATATTGCATGTAGAGTGCTCAGTGCCATGGAATACTCCAATGCAAGCTGAATTCAGTAACCTACCTGGTACCATTTACAGTGGAACAGCGATTGATGGTTTATTTCTGCAAAGGCTAAAGTTCCAATGTGTAGAGAAGGTAATGCTACTGAAAGTAACTTCTGGAACATAGGTAGCACACTCATAAAATTGGTTGCAGACAACTCTAAACCATATGGCTAGTGTGCTAACAATATTTACATCATGTTAGCACATAGTAGTTATCAGCAAAATTGAACTGTACATTCCATTGGGTTGAATGCATTACTTTCTATTCAATGCATTCTGTGGTAAGGTTGTGTACATAACTACTCGGGGTGATTTGGAACTGTATAGATATTGCAAGTAGAGTGCTCAGTGCCATGGAATACTCCAATGCAAGCTGAATTCAGTAACCTACCTGGGACCATTTACAATGGAACAGCCATTGACTTGGTTTAATTCTGCAAAGGCTAAAGTTCCAATGTGTAGAGAAGGTAATGCTACTGAAAGTAACTTCTGGAGTATAGGTAGCACACTCATAAAATTGGTTGCAGACAACTCTAAATTATATGGCTAGTGTGCTAACAATGTTTACATCATGTTAGCACATAGTAGTTATCAGCAAAATTGAACTGTACATTCCATTGGGTTGAATGCATTACTTTCTATTCAATGCATTCTGTGGTAAGGTTGTGTACATAACTACTCGAGGTGATTTGGAACTGTATAGATATTGCATGTAGAGTGCTCAGTGCCATGGAATACTCCAATGCAAGCTGAATTCAGTAACCTACCTGGTACCATTTACAGTGGAACAGCCATTGACGGTTTATTTCTGCAAAGGCTAACGTTCGAATGTGTAGAGAAGGTAATGCTACTGAAAGTAACTTCTGGAGGATAAGTAGCACACTCATTAAATTGGTTGCAGACAACTCTAAATCATATGGCTAGTGTGCTAACAATATTTACATCATGTTAGCACATGGTAGTTATCAGCAAAATTGAACTGTACATTCCATTGGGTTGAATGCATTACTTTCTATTCAATGCATTCTGTGTTAAGGTTGTGTGCATAACTACTCGGGGTGATTTGGAACTGTATAGATATTGCATGTAGAGTGCTCAGTGCCATGGAATACTCCAATGCAAGCTGAATTCAGTAACCTACCTGTTATTATTTACGGTGAAACATCCATTGACTTGGTTTTATTCTGCAAAGGCTAAAGTTCCAATGTGTAGAGAAGGTAATGCTACTGAAAGTAACTTCTGGAGCATAGGTAGCACACACATAAAATTGGTTGCAGACAACTCTAAATCATATGGGTAGTGTGCTAACTATGCTTACATCATGTTAGCACATAGTAATTATCAGCAAAATTGAACTGTACACTCCATTGGGTTGAATGCATTACTTTCTATTCAATGCATTCTGTGGTAAGGTTCTGTACATAACTACTCTGGGAGATTTGGAACTGGATAGATATTGCAAGTGGAGTGCTCAGTGCCATGGAATACTCCAATGCAAGCTGAATTCAGTAACCTACGTGGGACCATTTACAGTGGAACAGCCATTGACTTGGTTTAATTCTGCAAAGGTTAAAGTTACAATGTGTAGAGAAGGTAATGCTACTGAAAGTAACTTCTGGAGCATAGGTAGCACACTCATAAAATTGGTTGCAGACAACTCTAAATCATATGGTTAGTGTGCTAACAATGTTTACATCATGTTAGCACATAGTAGTTATCAGCAAAATTGAACTGTACACTCCATTGAGTTGAATGCAATAGTTTCAATTCAATGCATTCTGTGGTAAGGTTGTGTACATAACTACTCGGGGTGATTTGGAACTGTATAGATATTGCATGTAGAGTGCTCAGTGCCATGGAATACTCCAATGCAAGCTGAATTCAGTAACCTACCTGGTACCATTTACAGTGGAACAGCCATTGACGGTTTATTTCTGCAAAGGCTAAAGTTCCAATGTGTAGAGAAGGTAATGCTACTGAAAGTAACTTCTTGTGCATAGGTAGCACACTCATAAAATTGGTTGCAGACAACTCTAAATCATGTGGTTAGTGTGCTAACAATGTTTACATCATGTTAGCACATAGTAGTTATCAGCAAAATTGAACTGTACACTCCATTGAGTTGAATGCATTACTTTCTATTCAATGCATTCTGTGGTAAGGTTGTGTACATAACAACTCGGGGTGATTTGGAACTGTATAGATATTGCATGTAGAGTGCTCAGTGCCATGGAATACTCCAATGCAAGCTGAAATCAGTAACCTACCTGGGACCATTTACAGTGGAACAGCCATTGACTTGGTTTAATTCTGCAAAGGCTAAAGTTACAATGTGTAGAGAAGGTAATGCTACTGAAAGTAACTTCTGGAGCATAGGTAGCACACTCATAAAATTGGTTGCAGACAACTCTAAATCTTATGGCTAGTGTGCTAACAATGTTTACATCATGTTAGCACATAGTAGTTATCAGCAAAATTGAACTGTACACTCCATTGAGTTGAATGCATTACTTTCTATTCAATGCATTCTGTGGTAAGGTTGTGTACATAACTACTCGAGGTGATTTGGAACTGTATAGATATTGCATGTAGAGTGCTCAGTGCCATGGAATACTCCAATGCAAGCTGAATTCAGTAACTATCCTGGTACAATTTACAGTGGAACAGCCATTGACTTGGTTTAATTCTGCAAAGGCTAAAGTTCCAATGTGTAGAGAAGGTAATGCTACTGAAAGTAACTTCTGGAGTATAGGTAGCACACTCATAAAATTGGTTGCAGACAACTCTAAATCATATGGCTAGTGTGCTATCAATGTTTACATTATGTTATCACATAGTAGTTATCAGCAAAATTGAACTGTACACTCCATTCAGTTCAATGCATTACTTTCTATTCAATGCATTCTGTGGTAAGGTTGTGTACTTAACTACTCTGGGTGATTTGGAACTGTATAGATATTGCAAGCAGAGTGCTCAGTGCCATGGAATACTCCAATGCAAGCTGAATTCAGTAACCTACCCGTTACTATTTACAGAGGAACATCCATTGACTTGGTTTTATTCTGCAAAGGCTAAAGTTCCAATGTGTAGAGACGGTAATGCTACTGAAAGTAACTTCTGGAGCATAGGTAGCACACACATAAAATTGGTTGCAGACAACACTAAATCATATGGCTAGTGTGCTAACAATGTTTACATCATGTTAGCACATAGTAGTTATCAGCAAAATTGAACTGTACTCTCCATTGGGTTGAATGCATTACTTTCCATTCAATGCATTCTGTGGTAAGGTTGTGTACTTAACTAATCTGGGTGATTTGGAACTGTATAGATATTGCAAGTAGAGTGCTCAGTGCCATGGAATACTCCAATGCAAGCTGAATTCAGTAACCTACCTGGGACCATTTACAGTGGAACAGCCATTGACTTGGTATAATTCTGCAAAGGCTAAAGTTCCAATGTGCAGAGAAGGTAATGCTACTGAAAGTAACTTCTGGAGCATAGGTAGGACACTCATAAAATTGGTTGCAGACAACTGTAAATCATATGGCTAGTGTGCTATCAATGTTTACATTATGTTAGCACATAGTAGTTATCAGCAAAATTGAACTGTACACTCCATTCAGTTCAATGCATTACTTTTTATTCAATGCATTCTGTGGTAAGGTTGTGTACAGAACTACTCTGGGTCATTTGGAACTGTATAGATATTGCAAGCAGAGTGCTCAGTGCCATGGAAGACTCCAATGCAAGCTGAATTCAGTAACCTACCTGGGACCATTTACATTGGAAAAGCCATTGACTTGGTTTAATTCTGCAAAGGCTAAAGTTACAATGTGTAGAGAATGTAATGCTACTGAAAGTAACTTCTGGAGCATAGGTAGCACACTCATAAAATTGGTTGCAGACAACTCTAAATCATATGGCTAGTGTGCTAACAATGTTTACATCATGTTAGCACATAGTAGTTATCAGCAAAATTGAACTGTACACTCCATTGAGTTGAATGCATTACTTTCTATTCAATGCATTCTGTGGTAAGGTTGTGTACATAACTACTCTGGGTGATTTGGAACTGTATAGATATTGCAAGCAGAGTGCTCAGTGCCATGGAATACTCCAATGCAAGCTGAATTCAGTAACCTACCTGGGACCATTTACAGTGGAACAGCCATTGACTTGGTTTAATTCTGCAAAGGCTAAAGTTACAATGTGTAGAGAAGGTAATGCTACTGAAAGTAACTTCTGGAGCATAGGTAGCACACTCATAAAATTGGTTGCAGACAACTCTAAATCATATGGCTAGTGTGCTAACAATGCTTACATCATGTTAGCACAGAGTAGGTATCAACAAAATTGAACTGTACACTCCTTTGAGTTGAATGCATTACTTTCTATTCAATGCATTCTGTGGTAAGGTTGTGTACATAACTACTCTGGGTGATTTGGAACTGTATAGATATTGCACGTAGAGTGTTCAGTGCCATGGAATACTCCAATGCAAGCTGAATTCAGTAACCTACCTGGTACCATTTACAGTGGAACAGCCATTGACTTGGTTTAATTCTGCAAAGGCTAAAGTTCCAATGTGTAGAGAAGGTAATGCTACTGAAAGTAACTTCTGGAGCATAGGTAGCACACTCATAAAATTGGTTGCAGACAACTCTAAATCATATGGTTAGTGTGCTAACAATGTTTACATCATGTTAGCACAGAGTAGTTATCAGCAAAATTGAACTGTACACTCCATTGAGTTGAATGCATTAATTTCTATTCAATGCATTCTGTGGTAAGGTTGTGTACATAACTACTCGGGGAGATTTGGAACTGTATAGATATTGCAAGTAGAGTGCTCAGTGCCATGGAATACTCCAGTGGAAGCTGAATTCAGTAACCTACCTGGGACCATTTACAGTGGAACAGCCATTGACTTGGTTTAATTCTGCAAAGGCTAATGTTCCAATGTGTAGAGAAGGTAATGCTACTGAAAGTAACTTCTGGAGCATAGGTAGCACACTCATAAAATTGGTTGCAGACAACTCTAAATCATACGGTTAGTGTGCTAACAATGTTTACATCATGTTAGCACATAGTAGTTATCAGCAAAATTGAACTGTACACTCCATTGAGTTGAATGCATTACTTTCTATTGAATGCATTCTGTGGTAAGGTTGTGTACATAACTACTCGGGGTGATTTGGAACTGTATAGATATTGCAAGTAGAGTGCTCAGTGCCATGGAATACTCCAATGCAAGCTGAATTCAGTAACCTACCTGGGACCATTTACAGTGGAACAGCCATTGACTTGTTTTAATTCTGCAAAGGCTAAAGTTCCAATGTGCAGAGAAGGTAATGCTACTGAAAGTAACTTCTGGAGCATAGGTAGCACACTCATAAAATTGGTTGCAGACAACTCTAAATCATATGGTTAGTGTGCTAACAATGTTTACATCATGTTAGCACATAGTAGTTATCAGCAAAATTGAACTGTACACTCCATTGAGTTGAATGCATTACTTTCTATTCAATGCATTCTGTGGTAAGGTTGTGTACATAACTACTCGGGGTGATTTGGAACTTTATAGATATTGCATGTAGAGTGCTCAGTGCCATAGAATACTCCAATGCAAGCTGAATTCAGTAACCTTCCTTGTACAATTTACAGTGGAACATCCATTGACTTGGTTTAATTCTGCAAAGGCTAAAGTTCCAGTGTGTAGAGAAGGTAATGGTACTGAAAGTAACTTCTGGAGCATAGGTAGCACACTCATAAAATTGGTTGCAGACAACTCTAAATCATATGGCTAGTGTGCTAACAATGCTTACATCATGTTAGCACAGAGTAGGTATCAACAAAATTGAACTGTACACTCCTTTGAGTTGAATGCATTACTTTCTATTCAATGCATTCTGTGGTATGGTTGTGTACATAACTACTCTGGGTGATTTGGAACTGTATAGATATTGCATGTAGAGTGCTCAGTGCCATGGAATACTCCAATGCAAGCTGAATTCAGTAACCTACCTGGTACCATTTACAGTGGAACAGCCATTGACTTGTTTTAATTCTGCAAAGGCTAAAGTTCCAATCTGTAGAGAAGGTAATGCTACTGAAAGTAACTTCTGGAGCATAGGTAGCACACTCATAAAATTGGTTGCAGACAACTCTAAATCATATGGCTAGTGTGCTAACAATGTTTACATCATGTTAGCACATAGTAGTTATCAGCAAAATTGAACTGTACTCTCCATTGTGTTGAATGCATTACTTTCCATTCAATGCATTCTGTGGTAAGGTTGTGTACTTAACTAATCTGGGTGATTTCGAACTGTATAGATATTGCAAGTAGAGTGCTCAGTGCCATGGAATACTCCAATGCAACCTGAATTCAGTAACCTACCTGGGACCATTTACAGTGGAACAGCCATTGACTTGGTATAATTCTGCAAAGGCTAAAGTTCCAATGTGCAGAGAAGGTAATGCTACTGAAAATAACTTCTGGAGCATTGGTAGGACACTCATAAAATTGGTTGCAGACAACTCTAAATCATATGGCTAGTGTGCTATCAATGTTTACATTATGTTAGCACATAGTAGTTATCAGCAAAATTGAACTGTACACTCCATTCAGTTCAATGCATTACTTTCTATTCAATGCATTCTGTGGTAAGGTTGTGTACAGAACTACTCTGGGTCATTTGGAACTGTATAGATATTGCAAGCAGAGTGCTTAGTGCCATGGAAGACTCCAATGCAAGCTGAATTCAGTAACCTACCTGGGACCATTTACATTGGAAAAGCCATTGACTTGGTTTAATTCTGCAAAGGCTAAAGTTACAATGTGTAGAGAAGGTAATGCTACTGAAAGTAACTTCTGGAGCATAGGTAGCACACTCATAAAATTGGTTGCAGACAACTCTAAATCATATGGTTAGTGTGCTAACAATGTTTACATCAGGTTAGCACATAGTAGTTATCAGCAAAATTGAACTGTACACTCCATTGAGTTGAATGCATTACTTTCTATTCAATGCATTCTGTGGTAAGGTTGTGTACATAACTACTCGGGGAGATTTGGAACTGTATAGATATTGCAACTAGAGTGCTCAGTGCCATGGAATACTCCAGTGCAAGCTGAATTCAGTAACCTACCTGGGACCATTTACAGTGGAACAGCCATTGACTTGGTTTAATTCTGCAAAGGCTAAAGTTCCAATGTGTAGAGAAGGTAATGCTACTGAAAGTAACTTCTGGAGCATAGGTAGCACACTCATAAAATTGGTTGCAGACAACTCTAAATCATATGGTTAGTGTGCTAACAATGTTTACATCATGTTAACACATAGTAGTTATCAGCAAAATTGAACTGTACACTCCATTGAGTTGAATGCATTAATTTCTATTCAATGCATTCTGTGGTAAGGTTGTGTACATAACTACTCGGGGAGATTTGGAACTGTATAGATATTGCAAGTAGAGTGCTCAGTGCCATGGAATACTCCAGTGGAAGCTGAATTCAGTAACCTACCTGGGACCATTTACAGTGGAACAGCCATTGACTTGGTTTAATTCTGCAAAGGCTAATGTTCCAATGTGTAGAGAAGGTAATGCTACTGAAAGTAACTTCTGGAGCATAGGTAGCACACTCATAAAATTGGTTGCAGACAACTCTAAATCATATGGTTAGTGTGCTAACAATGTTTACATCATGTTAGCACATAGTAGTTATCAGCAAAATTGAACTGTACACTCCATTGAGTTGAATGCATTACTTTCTATTCAATGCATTCTGTGGTAAGGTTGTGTACATAACTACTCGGGGTGATTTGGAACTGTATAGATATTGCAAGTAGAGTGCTCAGTGCCATGGAATATTCCAATGCAAGCTGAATTCAGTAACCTACCTGGGACCATTTACAGTGGAACAGCCATTGACTTGGTTTAATTCTGCAAAGGCTAAAGTTCCAATGTGCAGAGAAGGTAATGCTACTGAAAGTAACTTCTGGAGCATAGGTAGCACACTCATAAAATTGGTTGCAGACAACTCTAAATCATATGGTTAGTGTGCTAACAATGTTTACATCATGTTAGCACATAGTAGTTATCAGCAAAATTGAACTGTACACTCCATTGAGTTGAATGCATTACTTTCTATTCAATGCATTCTGTGGTAAGGTTGTGTACATAACTACTCGGGGTGATTTGGAACTTTATAGATATTGCATGTAGAGTGCTCAGTGCCATGGAATACTCCAATGCAAGCTGAATTCAGTAACCTTCCTTGTACAATTTACAGTGGAACATCCATTGACTTGGTTTAATTCTGCAAAGGCTAAAGTTCCAGTGTGTAGAGAAGGTAATGGTACTGAAAGTAACTTCTGGAGCATAGGTAGCACACTCATAAAATTGGTTGCAGACAACTCTAAATCATATGGCTAGTGTGCTAACAATGCTTACATCATGTTAGCACAGAGTAGGTATCAACAAAATTGAACTGTACACTCCTTTGAGTTGAATGCATTACTTTCTATTCAATGCATTCTGTGGTATGGTTGTGTACATAACTACTCTGGGTGATTTGGAACTGTATAGATATTGCATGTAGAGTGCTCAGTGCCATGGAATACTCCAATGCAAGCTGAATTCAGTAACCTACCTGGTACCATTCACAGTGGAACAGCCATCGACTTGTTTTAATTCTGCAAAGGCTAAAGTTCCAATCTGTAGAGAAGGTAATGCTACTGAAAGTAACTTCTGGAGCATAGGTAGCACATTCATAAAATTGGTTGCAGACAACTCTAAATCATATGGCTAGTGTGCTAACAATGTTTACATCATGTTAGCACATAGTAATTATCAGCAAAATTGAACTGTACCCTCTATTGGGTTGAATGCATTATTTTCTATTCAATGCATTCTGTGGTAAGGTTGTGTACATAACTATTCTGGGTGATTTGGAACTGAAAAATATTGCAAGTAGAGTGCTCAGTGCCATGGAATACTCCAATGCAAGCTGAATTCAGTAACCTACCTGGGACCATTTACAGTGGAACAGCCATTGACTTGGTTTAATTCTGCAAAGGCTAAAGTTCCAATGTGTAGAGAAGGTAATGCTACTGAAAGTATCTTCTGGAGCATAGGTAGCACACACATAAAATAAGTTGCAGACAACTCTATATCATATGGTTAGTGTGCTAACAATGTTTACATCATGTTAGCACATAGTAGTTATCAGCAAAATTGAACTGTACACTCCATTGAGTTGAATGCATTAATTTCTATTCAATGCATTCTGTGGTAAGGTTGTGTACATAACTACTCGGGGTGATTTGGAACTGTATAGATATTGCATGTAGAGTGCTCAGTGCCATGGAATACTCCAATGCAAGCTGAATTCAGTAACCTACCTGTTATTATTTACAGTGAAACATCCATTGACTTGGTTTTATTCTGCAAAGGCTAAAGTTCCAATGTGTAGAGAAGGTAATGCTACTGAAAGTAACTTCTGGAGCATAGGTAGCACACTCATAAAATTGGTTGCAGACAACTCTAAATCATATGGTTAGTGTGCTAACAATGTTTACATCATGTTAGCACGTAGTAGTTATCAGCAAAATTGAACTGTACACTCCATTGAGTTGAATGCATTACTTTCTATTCAATGCATTCTGTGGTAAGGTTGTGTACATAACTACTCTGGGTGATTTGGAACTGTATAGATATTGCATGTAGAGTGCTCAGTGCCATGGAATACTCCAATGCAAGCTGAATTCAGTAACCTTCCTGGTACAATTTACAGTGGAACAGCCATTGACTTGGTTTAATTCTGCAAAGGCTAAAGTTCCAATCTGTAGAGAAGTTAATGCTACTGAAAGTAACTTCTGGAGCATAGGTAGCACACTCATAAAATTGGTTGCAGACAACTCTAAATCATATGGTTAGTGTGCTAACAATGTTTACATCATGTTAGCACATAGTAGTTATCAGCAAAATTGAACTGTACACTCCATTGAGTTGAATGCATTACTTTCTATTCAATGCATTCTGTGGTAAGTTTGTGTACATAACTACTCTGGGTGATTTGGAACTGTATAGATATTGCAAGCAGAGTGCTCAGTGCCATGGAATAATCCAACGCAAGCTGAATTCAGTAACCTACCTGGGACCATTTACAGTGGAACAGCCATTGACTTGTTTTAATTCTGCAAAGGCTAAAGTTCCAATGTGTAGAGAAGGTAATGCTACTGAAAGTAACTTCTGGAGCATAGGTAGCACACTCATAAAATTGGTTGCAGACAACTCTAAATCATATGGTTAGTGTGCTAACAATGTTTACACCATGTTAGCACATAGCAGTTATCGGCAAAATTGAACTGTACACTCCATTGAGTTGAATGCATTACTTTCTATTCAATGCATTCTGTGGTAAGGTTGTGTACATAACTACTCTGGGTGATTTGGAACTGTATAGATATTGCAAGTAGAGTGCTCAGTGCCATGGAATACTCCAACGCAAGCTGAATTCAGTAACCTACCTGTTACTATTTACAGTGAAACATCCATTGACTTGGTTTTATTCTGCAAAGGCTAAAGTTCCAATGTGTAGAGAAGGTAATGCTACTGAAAGTAACTTCTGGAGCATAGGTAGCACACTCATAAAATTGGTTGCAGACAACTCTAAATCATACGGTTAGTGTGCTAACAATGTTTACATCATGTTAGCACATAGTAGTTATCAGCAAAATTGAACTGTACACTCCATTGAGTTGAATGCATTACTTTCTATTCAATGCATTCAGTGGTGAGGCTGTGTACATAACTACTCGGGGTGATTTGGAACTGTATAGATATTGCATGTAGAGTGCTCAGTGCCATAGAATACTCCAATGCAAGCTGAATTCAGTAACCTACCTGATACGATTTACAGTGGAACAGCCATTGACGGTTTATTTAGGCAAAGGCTAAAGTAGGAATGTGTAGAGAAGATAATGCTACTGAAAGTAACTTCTGGAGCATAGGTAGCACACTCATAAAATTAGTTGCAGACAACTCTAAATCATATGGCTAGTGTGCTAACAATGTTTACATCATGTTAGCACATAGTAGTTATCAGCAAAATTGAACTGTACACTCCATTGGGTTGAATGCATTACTTTCTATTCAATGCATTCTGTGGTAAGGTTGTCTACATAACTACTCTGGGTGATTTGGAACTGTATAGATATTGCAAGTAGAGTGCTCAGTGCCATGGAATACTCCAATGCAAGCTGAATTCAGTAACCTACCTGGGACCATTTACAGTGGAACAGCCATTGACTTGGTTTAATTCTGCAAAGGCTAAAGTTCCAATGTGTAGAGAAGGTAATGCTACTGAAAGTAACTTCTGGAGCATAGGTAGCACACTCATAAAATTGGTTGCAGACAACTCTAAATCATATGGTTAGTGTGCTAACAATGTTTACATCATGTTAGCACAGAGTAGTTATCAGCAAAATTGAACTGTACACTCCATTGAGTTGAATGCATTAATTTCTATTCAATGCATTCTGTGGTAAGGTTGTGTACATAACTACTCGGGGAGATTTGGAACTGTATAGATATTGCAAGTAGAGTGCTCAGTGCCATGGAATACTCCAGTGGAAGCTGAATTCAGTAACCTACCTGGGACCATTTACAGTGGAACAGCCATTGACTTGGTTTAATTCTGCAAAGGCTAATGTTCCAATGTGTAGAGAAGGTAATGCTACTGAAAGTAACTTCTGGAGCATAGGTAGCACACTGATAAAATTGGTTGCAGACAACTCTAAATCATACGGTTAGTGTGCTAACAATGTTTACATCATGTTAGCACATAGTAATTATCAGCAAAATTGAACTGTACCCTCTATTGGGTTGAATGCATTATTTTCTATTCAATGCATTCTGTGGTAAGGTTGTGTACATAACTATTCTGGGTGATTTGGAACTGAAAAATATTGCAAGTAGAGTGCTCAGTGCCATGGAATACTCCAATGCAAGCTGAATTCAGTAACCTACCTGGGACCATTTACAGTGGAACAGCCATTGACTTGGTTTAATTCTGCAAAGGCTAAAGTTCCAATGTGTAGAGAAGGTAATGCTACTGAAAGTATCTTCTGGAGCATAGGTAGCACACACATAAAATAAGTTGCAGACAACTCTATATCATATGGTTAGTGTGCTAACAATGTTTACATCATGTTAGCACATAGTAGTTATCAGCAAAATTGAACTGTACACTCCATTGAGTTGAATGCATTAATTTCTATTCAATGCATTCTGTGGTAAGGTTGTGTACATAACTACTCGGGGTGATTTGGAACTGTATAGATATTGCATGTAGAGTGCTCAGTGCCATGGAATACTCCAATGCAAGCTGAATTCAGTAACCTACCTGTTATTATTTACAGTGAAACATCCATTGACTTGGTTTTATTCTGCAAAGGCTAAAGTTCCAATGTGTAGAGAAGGTAATGCTACTGAAAGTAACTTCTGGAGCATAGGTAGCACACTCATAAAATTGGTTGCAGACAACTCTAAATCATATGGTTAGTGTGCTAACAATGTTTACATCATGTTAGCACATAGTAGTTATCAGCAAAATTGAACTGTACACTCCATTGAGTTGAATGCATTACTTTCTATTCAATGCATTCTGTGGTAAGGTTGTGTACATAACTACTCTGGGTGATTTGGAACTGTATAGATATTGCATGTAGAGTGCTCAGTGCCATGGAATACTCCAATGCAAGCTGAATTCAGTAACCTTCCTGGTACAATTTACAGTGGAACAGCCATTGACTTGGTTTAATTCTGCAAAGGCTAAAGTTCCAATCTGTAGAGAAGTTAATGCTACTGAAAGTAACTTCTGGAGCATAGGTAGCACACTCATAAAATTGGTTGCAGACAACTCTAAATCATATGGTTAGTGTGCTAACAATGTTTACATCATGTTAGCACATAGTAGTTATCAGCAAAATTGAACTGTACACTCCATTGAGTTGAATGCATTACTTTCTATTCAATGCATTCTGTGGTAAGTTTGTGTACATAACTACTCTGAGTGATTTGGAACTGTATAGATATTGCAAGCAGAGTGCTCAGTGCCATGGAATAATCCAACGCAAGCTGAATTCAGTAACCTACCTGGGACCATTTACAGTGGAACAGCCATTGACTTGTTGTAATTCTGCAAAGGCTAAAGTTCCAATGTGTAGAGAAGGTAATGCTACTGAAAGTAACTTCTGGAGCATAGGTAGCACACTCATAAAATTGGTTGCAGACAACTCTAAATCATATGGTTAGTGTGCTAACAATGTTTACACCATGTTAGCACATAGCAGTTATCGGCAAAATTGAACTGTACACTCCATTGAGTTGAATGCATTACTTTCTATTCAATGCATTCTGTGGTAAGGTTGTGTACATAACTACTCTGGGTGATTTGGAACTGTATAGATATTGCAAGTAGAGTGCTCAGTGCCATGGAATACTCCAACGCAAGCTGAATTCAGTAACCTACCTGTTACTATTTACAGTGAAACATCCATTGACTTGGTTTTATTCTGCAAAGGCTAAAGTTCCAATGTGTAGAGAAGGTAATGCTACTGAAAGTAACTTCTGGAGCATAGGTAGCACACTCATAAAATTGGTTGCAGACAACTCTAAATCATATGGTTAGTGTGCTAACAATGTTTACATCATGTTAGCACATAGTAGTTATCAGCAAAATTGAACTGTACACTCCATTGAGTTGAATGCATTACTTTCTATTCAATGCATTCAGTGGTGAGGCTGTGTACATAACTACTCGGGGTGATTTGGAACTGTATAGATATTGCATGTAGAGTGCTCAGTGCCATAGAATACTCCAATGCAAGCTGAATTCAGTAACCTACCTGATACGATTTACAGTGGAACAGCCATTGACGGTTTATTTAGGCAAAGGCTAAAGTAGGAATGTGTAGAGAAGATAATGCTACTGAAAGTAACTTCTGGAGCATAGGTAGCACACTCATAAAATTAGTTGCAGACAACTCTAAATCATATGGCTAGTGTGCTAACAATGTTTACATCATGTTAGCACATAGTAGTTATCAGCAAAATTGAACTGTACACTCCATTGGGTTGAATGCATTACTTTCTATTCAATGCATTCTGTGGTAAGGTTGTCTACATAACTACTCTGGGTGATTTGGAACTGTATAGATATTGCAAGTAGAGTGCTCAGTGCCATGGAATACTCCAATGCAAGCTGAATTCAGTAACCTACCTGGGACCATTTACAGTGGAACAGCCATTGACTTGGTTTAATTCTGCAAAGGCTAAAGTTCCAATGTGTAGAGAAGGTAATGCTACTGAAAGTAACTTCTGGAGCATAGGTAGCACACTCATAAAATTGGTTGCAGACAACTCTAAAAAATATGGTTAGTGTGCTAACAATGTTTACACCATGTTAGCACATAGCAGTTATCGGCAAAATTGAACTGTACACTGCATTGAGTTGAATGCATTACTTTCTATTCAATGCATTCTGTGGTAAGGTTGTGTACATAACTACTCTGGGTGATTTGGAACTGTATAGATATTGCAAGTAGAGTGCTCAGTGCCATAGAATACTCCAATGCCAGCTGAATTCAGTAACCTACCTGTTGCCATTTACCGTGGAACAGCCATTGACTTGGTTTAATTCTGCAAAGGCTAAAGTTCCAATGTGTAGAGAAGGTAATGCTACTGAAAGTAACTTCTGGAGCATAGGTAGCACACTCATAAAATTGGTTGCAGACAACTCTAAATCATATGGCTAGTGTGCTAACAATGTTTACATCATGTTAGCACATAGTAGTTATCAGCAAAATTGAACTGTACACTCCATTGAGTTGAATGCATTACTTTCTATTCAATGCATTCAGTGGTGAGGCTGTATACATAACTACTCGGGGTGATTTGGAACTGTATAGATATTGCAAGCAGAGTGCTCAGTGCCTTGGAACACTCCAATGCAAGCTGAATTCAGTAACCTACCTGTTACTATTTACAGTGGAACAGCCATTGCCTTGTTTTAATTCTGCAAAGTCTAATGTTCCAATGTGTAGAGAAGGTAATGCTACTGAAAGTAACTTCTGGAGCATAGGTAGCACACTCATAAAATTGGTTGGAGACAACTCTAAATCATATGGTTAGTGTGCTAACAATGTTTACATCATGTTAGCACATAGTAGTTATCAGCAAAATTGAACTGTACACTCCATTGAGTTGAATGCATTACTTTCTATTCAATGCATTCTGTGGTAAGTTTGTGTACATAACTACTCGGGGTGATTTGGAACTGTATAGATATTGCAAGCAGAGTGCTCAGTGCCATGGAATACTCCAATGCAAGCTGAATTCAGTAACGTACCTGTTACTATTTACAGTGGAACATCCATTGACTTGGGTTTATTCTGCAAAGGCTAAAGTTCCAATGTGTAGAGAAGGTAATGCTACTGAAAGTAACTTCTGGAGCATAGGTAGCACACTCATAAAATTGGTTGCAGACAACTCTAAATCATATGGTTAGTGTGCTAACAATGTTTACATCATGTTAGCAGATAGTAGTTATCAGCAAAATTGAACTGTACACTCCATTGGGTTGAATGCATTACTTTCTATTCAATGCATTCTGTGGTAAGGTTGTGTACATAACTATTCTGGGTGATTTGGAACTGTATAGATATTGCAAGTAGAGTGCTCAGTGCCATGGAATACTCCAATGCCAGCTGAATTCAGTTACCTACCTGTTACCATTTACCGTGGAACAGCCATTGACTTGGTTTGATTCTGCAAAGGCTGAAGTTCCAATGTGTAGAGAAGGTAATGCTACTGAAAGTAACTTCTGGAGCATAGGTAGCACACTCATAAAATTGGTTGCAGACAACTCTAAATCATATGGCTAGTGTGCTAACAATGTTTACATCATGTTAGCACATAGTAGTTATCAGCAAAATTGAACTGTACACTCCATTGAGTTGAATGCATTACTTTCTATTCAATGCATTCAGTGGTAAGGCTGTGTACATAACTACTCGGGGAGATTTGGAACTGTATAGATATTGCAAGTAGAGTGCTCAGTGCCATGGAATACTCCAGTGCAAGCAGAATTCAGTAACCTACCTGTTACTATTTACAGTGGAACAGCCATTGACTTGGTTTTATTCTGCAAAGGCTAAAGTTCCAATGTGTAGAGAAGGTAATGCTACTGAAAGTAACTTCTGGAGCATAGGTAGCACACTCATAAAATTGGTTGCAGACAACTCTAAATCATATGGTTAGTGTGCTAACAATGTTTACATCATGTTAGCAGATAGTAGTTATCAGCAAAATTGAACTGTACACTCGTTTGAGTTGAATGCATTACTTTCTATTCAATGCATTCTGTGGTAAGTTTGTGTACATAACTACTCGGGGTGATTTGGAACTGTATAGATATTGCATGTAGAGTGCTCAGTGCCATAGAATACTCCAATGCAAGCTGAATTCAGTAACCTACCTGATACCATTTACAGTGGAACAGCCATTGACTTGTTTTAATTCTGCAAAGTCTAAAGTTCCAATGTGTAGAGAAGGTAATGCTACTGAAAGTAACTTCTGGAGCATAGGTAGCACACTCATAAAATTGTTTGCAGACAACTCTAAATCATATGGCTAGTGTGCTAACAATGTTTACATCATGTTAGCACATAGTAGTTATCAGCAAAATTGAGCTGTACACTCCATTGAGTTGAATGCATTACTTTCTATTCAATGCATTCTGTGGTAAGTTTGTGTGCATAACTACTCGGGGTGATTTGGAACTGTATAGATATTGCATGTGGAGTGCTCAGTG
This sequence comes from Hypanus sabinus, assembly GCF_030144855.1. Classification (NCBI taxonomy): domain Eukaryota; kingdom Metazoa; phylum Chordata; class Chondrichthyes; order Myliobatiformes; family Dasyatidae; genus Hypanus; species Hypanus sabinus. Next base: position 13,587,684 of record NC_082722.1, on the reverse strand, counting down.
ACATGGAATACTCCAATGCAAGCTGAATTCAGTAACCTTCCTGGTACAATTTACAGTGGAACAGCCATTGACTTGGTTTAATTCTGCAAAGGCTAAAGTTCCAATCTGTAGAGAAGTTAATGCTACTGAAAGTAACTTCTGGAGCATAGGTAGCACACTCATAAAATTGGTTGCAGACAACTCTAAATCATATGGTTAGTGTGCTAACAATGTTTACATCATGTTAGCACATAATAGTTATCAGCAAAATTGAACTGTACACTCCATTGAGTTGAATGCATTACTTTCTATTCAATGCATTCTGTGGTAAGTTTGTGTACATAACTACTCTGGGTGATTTGGAACTGTATAGATATTGCAAGCAGAGTGCTCAGTGCCATGGAATAATCCAACGCAAGCTGAATTCAGTAACCTACCTGGGACCATTTACAGTGGAACAGCCATTGACTTGTTTTAATTCTGCAAAGGCTAAAGTTCCAATGTGTAGAGAAGGTAATGCTACTGAAAGTAACTTCTGGAGCATAGGTAGCACACTCATAAAATTGGTTGCAGACAACTCTAAATCATATGGTTAGTGTGCTAACAATGTTTACACCATGTTAGCACATAGCAGTTATCGGCAAAATTGAACTGTACACTCCATTGAGTTGAATGCATTACTTTCTATTCAATGCATTCTGTGGTAAGGTTGTGTACATAACTACTCTGGGTGATTTGGAACTGTATAGATATTGCAAGTAGAGTGCTCAGTGCCATGGAATACTCCAACGCAAGCTGAATTCAGTAACCTACCTGTTACTATTTACAGTGAAACATCCATTGACTTGGTTTTATTCTGCAAAGGCTAAAGTTCCAATGTGTAGAGAAGGTAATGCTACTGAAAGTAACTTCTGGAGCATAGGTAGCACACTCATAAAATTGGTTGCAGACAACTCTAAATCATATGGTTAGTGTGCTAACAATGTTTACATCATGTTAGCACATAGTAGTTATCAGCAAAATTGAACTGTACACTCCATTGAGTTGAATGCATTACTTTCTATTCAATGCATTCAGTGGTGAGGCTGTGTACATAACTACTCGGGGTGATTTGGAACTGTATAGATATTGCATGTAGAGTGCTCAGTGCCATAGAATACTCCAATGCAAGCTGAATTCAGTAACCTACCTGGTACCATTTACAGTGGAACAGCCATTGACTTGTTTTAATTCTGCAAAGGCTAAAGTTCCAATGTGTAGAGAAGGTAATGCTACTGAAAGTAACTTCTGGAGCATAGGTAGCACACTCATAAAATTGTTTGCAGAGAACTCTAAATCATATGGCTAGTGTGCTAACAATGTTTACATCATGTTAGCACATAGTAGTTATCAGCAAAATTGAGCTGTACACTGCATTGAGTTGAATGCATTACTTTCTATTCAATGCATTCTGTGGTAAGTTTGTGTACATAACTACTCGGGGTGATTTGGAACTGTATAGATATTCCATGTGGAGTGCTCAGTGACATGGAATACTCCAATGCAAGCTGAATTCAGTAACCTACCTGATACGATTTACAGTGGAACAGCCATTGACGGTTTATTTAGGCAAAGGCTAAAGTACGAATGTGTAGAGAAGGTAATGCTACTGAAAGTAACTTCTGGAGCATAGGTAGCACACTCATAAAATTAGTTGCAGACAACTCTAAATCATATGGCTAGTGTGCTAACAATGTTTACATCATGTTAGCACATAGTAGTTATCAGCAAAATTGAACTGTACACTCCATTGGGTTGAATGCATTACTTTCTATTCAATGCATTCTGTGGTAAGGTTGTCTACATAACTACTCTGGGTGATTTGGAACTGTATAGATATTGCAAGTAGAGTGCTCAGTGCCATGGAATACTCCAATGCAAGCTGAATTCAGTAACCTACCTGGGACCATTTATAGTGGAACAGCCATTGACTTGGTTTAATTCTGCAAAGGCTAAAGTTCCAATGTGTAGAGAAGGTAATGCTACTGAAAGTAACTTCTGGAGCATAGGTAGCACACTCATAAAATTGGTTGCAGACAACTCTAAAAAATATGGTTAGTGTGCTAACAATGTTTACACCATGTTAGCACATAGCAGTTATCGGCAAAATTGAACTGTACACTCCATTGAGTTGAATGCATTACTTTCTATTCAATGCATTCTGTGGTAAGGTTGTGTACATAACTACTCTGGGTGATTTGGAACTGTATAGATATTGCAAGTAGAGTGCTCAGTGCCATGGAATACTCCAACGCAAGCTGAATTCAGTAACCTACCTGTTACTATTTACAGTGAAACATCCATTGACTTGGTTTTATTCTGCAAAGGCTAAAGTTCCAATGTGTAGAGAAGGTAATGCTACTGAAAGTAACTTCTGGAGCATAGGTAGCACACTCATAAAATTGGTTGCAGACAACTCTAAATCATATGGTTAGTGTGCTAACAATGTTTACATCATGTTAGCACATAGTAGTTATCAGCAAAATTGAACTGTACACTCCATTGAGTTGAATGCATTACTTTCTATTCAATGCATTCAGTGGTGAGGCTGTGTACATAACTACTCGGGGTGATTTGGAACTGTATAGATATTGCATGTAGAGTGCTCAGTGCCATAGAATACTCCAATGCAAGCTGAATTCAGTAACCTACCTGATACGATTTACAGTGGAACAGCCATTGACGGTTTATTTAGGCAAAGGCTAAAGTAGGAATGTGTAGAGAAGATAATGCTACTGAAAGTAACTTCTGGAGCATAGGTAGCACACTCATAAAATTAGTTGCAGACAACTCTAAATCATATGGCTAGTGTGCTAACAATGTTTACATCATGTTAGCACATAGTAGTTATCAGCAAAATTGAACTGTACACTCCATTGGGTTGAATGCATTACTTTCTATTCAATGCATTCTGTGGTAAGGTTGTCTACATAACTACTCTGGGTGATTTGGAACTGTATAGATATTGCAAGTAGAGTGCTCAGTGCCATGGAATACTCCAATGCAAGCTGAATTCAGTAACCTACCTGGGACCATTTACAGTGGAACAGCCATTGACTTGGTTTAATTCTGCAAAGGCTAAAGTTCCAATGTGTAGAGAAGGTAATGCTACTGAAAGTAACTTCTGGAGCATAGGTAGCACACTCATAAAATTGGTTGCAGACAACTCTAAAAAATATGGTTAGTGTGCTAACAATGTTTACACCATGTTAGCACATAGCAGTTATCGGCAAAATTGAACTGTACACTGCATTGAGTTGAATGCATTACTTTCTATTCAATGCATTCTGTGGTAAGGTTGTGTACATAACTACTCTGGGTGATTTGGAACTGTATAGATATTGCAAGTAGAGTGCTCAGTGCCATAGAATACTCCAATGCCAGCTGAATTCAGTAACCTACCTGTTGCCATTTACCGTGGAACAGCCATTGACTTGGTTTAATTCTGCAAAGGCTAAAGTTCCAATGTGTAGAGAAGGTAATGCTACTGAAAGTAACTTCTGGAGCATAGGTAGCACACTCATAAAATTGGTTGCAGACAACTCTAAATCATATGGCTAGTGTGCTAACAATGTTTACATCATGTTAGCACATAGTAGTTATCAGCAAAATTGAACTGTACACTCCATTGAGTTGAATGCATTACTTTCTATTCAATGCATTCAGTGGTGAGGCTGTATACATAACTACTCGGGGTGATTTGGAACTGTATAGATATTGCAAGCAGAGTGCTCAGTGCCTTGGAACACTCCAATGCAAGCTGAATTCAGTAACCTACCTGTTACTATTTACAGTGGAACAGCCATTGCCTTGTTTTAATTCTGCAAAGTCTAATGTTCCAATGTGTAGAGAAGGTAATGCTACTGAAAGTAACTTCTGGAGCATAGGTAGCACACTCATAAAATTGGTTGGAGACAACTCTAAATCATATGGTTAGTGTGCTAACAATGTTTACATCATGTTAGCACATAGTAGTTATCAGCAAAATTGAACTGTACACTCCATTGAGTTGAATGCATTACTTTCTATTCAATGCATTCTGTGGTAAGTTTGTGTACATAACTACTCGGGGTGATTTGGAACTGTATAGATATTGCAAGCAGAGTGCTCAGTGCCATGGAATACTCCAATGCAAGCTGAATTCAGTAACGTACCTGTTACTATTTACAGTGGAACATCCATTGACTTGGGTTTATTCTGCAAAGGCTAAAGTTCCAATGTGTAGAGAAGGTAATGCTACTGAAAGTAACTTCTGGAGCATAGGTAGCACACTCATAAAATTGGTTGCAGACAACTCTAAATCATATGGTTAGTGTGCTAACAATGTTTACATCATGTTAGCAGATAGTAGTTATCAGCAAAATTGAACTGTACACTGCATTGGGTTGAATGCATTACTTTCTATTCAATGCATTCTGTGGTAAGGTTGTGTACATAACTATTCTGGGTGATTTGGAACTGTATAGATATTGCAAGTAGAGTGCTCAGTGCCATGGAATACTCCAATGCCAGCTGAATTCAGTTACCTACCTGTTACCATTTACCGTGGAACAGCCATTGACTTGGTTTGATTCTGCAAAGGCTAAAGTTCCAATGTGTAGAGAAGGTAATGCTACTGAAAGTAACTTCTGGAGCATAGGTAGCACACTCATAAAATTGGTTGCAGACAACTCTAAATCATATGGCTAGTGTGCTAACAATGTTTACATCATGTTAGCACATAGTAGTTATCAGCAAAATTGAACTGTACACTCCATTGAGTTGAATGCATTACTTTCTATTCAATGCATTCAGTGGTAAGGCTGTGTACATAACTACTCGGGGAGATTTGGAACTGTATAGATATTGCAAGTAGAGTGCTCAGTGCCATGGAATACTCCAGTGCAAGCTGAATTCAGTAACCTACCTGTTACTATTTACAGTGGAACAGCCATTGACTTGGTTTTATTCTGCAAAGGCTAAAGTTCCAATGTGTAGAGAAGGTAATGCTACTGAAAGTAACTTCTGGAGCATAGGTAGCACACTCATAAAATTGGTTGCAGACAACTCTAAATCATATGGTTAGTGTGCTAACAATGTTTACATCATGTTAGCAGATAGTAGTTATCAGCAAAATTGAACTGTACACTCGTTTGAGTTGAATGCATTACTTTCTATTCAATGCATTCTGTGGTAAGTTTGTGTACATAACTACTCGGGGTGATTTGGAACTGTATAGATATTGCATGTAGAGTGCTCAGTGCCATAGAATACTCCAATGCAAGCTGAATTCAGTAACCTACCTGGTACCATTTACAGTGGAACAGCCATTGACTTGTTTTAATTCTGCAAAGGCTAAAGTTCCAATGTGTAGAGAAGGTAATGCTACTGAAAGTAACTTCTGGAGCATAGGTAGCACACTCATAAAATTGTTTGCAGACAACTCTAAATCATATGGCTAGTGTGCTAACAATGTTTACATCATGTTAGCACATAGTAGTTATCAGCAAAATTGAGCTGTACACTCCATTGAGTTGAATGCATTACTTTCTATTCAATGCATTCTGTGGTAAGTTTGTGTGCATAACTACTCGGGGTGATTTGGAACTGTATAGATATTGCATGTGGAGTGCTCAGTGACATGGAATACTTCAATGCAAGCTGAATTCAGTAACCTACCTGATACGATTTACAGTGGAACAGACTTGACGGTTTATTTCGGCAAAGGCTAAAGTACGAATGTGTAGAGAAGGTAATGCTACTGAAAGTAACTTCTGGAGCATAGGTAGCACACTCATAAAATTGTTTGCAGACAACTCTAAATCATATGGTTAGTGTGCTAACAATGTTTACATCATGTTAGCACATAGTAGTTATCAGCAAAATTGAACTGTACACTCCATTGAGTTGAATGCATTACTTTCTATTCAATGCATTCTGTGGTAAGGTTGTGTACATAACTACTCTGGGTGATTTGGAACTGTATAGATATTGCATGTAGAGTGCTCAGTGCCATGGAATACTCCAATGCAAGCTGAATTCAGTAACCTTCCTGGTACAATTTACAGTGGAACAGCCATTGACTTGGTTTAATTCTGCAAAGGCTAAAGTTCCAATCTGTAGAGAAGTTAATGCTACTGAAAGTAACTTCTGGAGCATAGGTAGCACACTCATAAAATTGGTTGCAGACAACTCTAAATCATATGGTTAGTGTGCTAACAATGTTTACATCATGTTAGCACATAATAGTTATCAGCAAAATTGAACTGTACACTCCATTGAGTTGAATGCATTACTTTCTATTCAATGCATTCTGTGGTAAGTTTGTGTACATAACTACTCTGGGTGATTTGGAACTGTATAGATATTGCAAGCAGAGTGCTCAGTGCCATGGAATAATCCAACGCAAGCTGAATTCAGTAACCTACCTGGGACCATTTACAGTGGAACAGCCATTGACTTGTTTTAATTCTGCAAAGGCTAAAGTTCCAATGTGTAGAGAAGGTAATGCTACTGAAAGTAACTTCTGGAGCATAGGTAGCACACTCATAAAATTGGTTGCAGACAACTCTAAATCATATGGTTAGTGTGCTAACAATGTTTACACCATGTTAGCACATAGCAGTTATCGGCAAAATTGAACTGTACACTCCATTGAGTTGAATGCATTACTTTCTATTCAATGCATTCTGTGGTAAGGTTGTGTACATAACTACTCTGGGTGATTTGGAACTGTATAGATATTGCAAGTAGAGTGCTCAGTGCCATGGAATACTCCAACGCAAGCTGAATTCAGTAACCTACCTGTTACTATTTACAGTGAAACATCCATTGACTTGGTTTTATTCTGCAAAGGCTAAAGTTCCAATGTGTAGAGAAGGTAATGCTACTGAAAGTAACTTCTGGAGCATAGGTAGCACACTCATAAAATTGGTTGCAGACAACTCTAAATCATATGGTTAGTGTGCTAACAATGTTTACATCATGTTAGCACATAGTAGTTATCAGCAAAATTGAACTGTACACTCCATTGAGTTGAATGCATTACTTTCTATTCAATGCATTCAGTGGTGAGGCTGTGTACATAACTACTCGGGGTGATTTGGAACTGTATAGATATTGCATGTAGAGTGCTCAGTGCCATAGAATACTCCAATGCAAGCTGAATTCAGTAACCTACCTGGTACCATTTACAGTGGAACAGCCATTGACTTGTTTTAATTCTGCAAAGGCTAAAGTTCCAATGTGTAGAGAAGGTAATGCTACTGAAAGTAACTTCTGGAGCATAGGTAGCACACTCATAAAATTGTTTGCAGAGAACTCTAAATCATATGGCTAGTGTGCTAACAATGTTTACATCATGTTAGCACATAGTAGTTATCAGCAAAATTGAGCTGTACACTGCATTGAGTTGAATGCATTACTTTCTATTCAATGCATTCTGTGGTAAGTTTGTGTACATAACTACTCGGGGTGATTTGGAACTGTATAGATATTCCATGTGGAGTGCTCAGTGACATGGAATACTCCAATGCAAGCTGAATTCAGTAACCTACCTGATACGATTTACAGTGGAACAGCCATTGACGGTTTATTTAGGCAAAGGCTAAAGTACGAATGTGTAGAGAAGGTAATGCTACTGAAAGTAACTTCTGGAGCATAGGTAGCACACTCATAAAATTAGTTGCAGACAACTCTAAATCATATGGCTAGTGTGCTAACAATGTTTACATCATGTTAGCACATAGTAGTTATCAGCAAAATTGAACTGTACACTCCATTGGGTTGAATGCATTACTTTCTATTCAATGCATTCTGTGGTAAGGTTGTCTACATAACTACTCTGGGTGATTTGGAACTGTATAGATATTGCAAGTAGAGTGCTCAGTGCCATGGAATACTCCAATGCAAGCTGAATTCAGTAACCTACCTGGGACCATTTACAGTGGAACAGCCATTGACTTGGTTTAATTCTGCAAAGGCTAAAGTTCCAATGTGTAGAGAAGGTAATGCTACTGAAAGTAACTTCTGGAGCATAGGTAGCACACTCATAAAATTGGTTGCAGACAACTCTAAATCATATGGTTAGTGTGCTAACAATGTTTACATCATGTTAGCAGATAGTAGTTATCAGCAAAATTGAACTGTACACTCCATTGGGTTGAATGCATTACTTTCTATTCAATGCATTCTGTGGTAAGGTTGTGTACATAACTACTCTGGGTGATTTGGAACTGTATAGATATTGCAAGTAGAGTGCTCAGTGCCATGGAATACTCCAACGCAAGCTGAATTCAGTAACCTACCTGTTACTATTTACAGTGAAACATCCATTGACTTGGTTTTATTCTGCAAAGGCTAAAGTTCCAATGTGTAGAGAAGGTAATGCTACTGAAAGTAACTTCTGGAGCATAGGTAGCACACTCATAAAATTGGTTGCAGACAACTCTAAATCATATGGTTAGTGTGCTAACAATGTTTACATCATGTTAGCACATAGTAGTTATCAGCAAAATTGAACTGTACACTCCATTGAGTTGAATGCATTACTTTCTATTCAATGCATTCAGTGGTGAGGCTGTGTACATAACTACTCGGGGTGATTTGGAACTGTATAGATATTGCATGTAGAGTGCTCAGTGCCATAGAATACTCCAATGCAAGCTGAATTCAGTAACCTACCTGGTACCATTTACAGTGGAACAGCCATTGACTTGTTTTAATTCTGCAAAGGCTAAAGTTCCAATGTGTAGAGAAGGTAATGCTACTGAAAGTAACTTCTGGAGCATAGGTAGCACACTCATAAAATTGTTTGCAGAGAACTCTAAATCATATGGCTAGTGTGCTAACAATGTTTACATCATGTTAGCACATAGTAGTTATCAGCAAAATTGAGCTGTACACTGCATTGAGTTGAATGCATTACTTTCTATTCAATGCATTCTGTGGTAAGTTTGTGTACATAACTACTCGGGGTGATTTGGAACTGTATAGATATTCCATGTGGAGTGCTCAGTGACATGGAATACTCCAATGCAAGCTGAATTCAGTAACCTACCTGATACGATTTACAGTGGAACAGCCATTGACGGTTTATTTAGGCAAAGGCTAAAGTACGAATGTGTAGAGAAGGTAATGCTACTGAAAGTAACTTCTGGAGCATAGGTAGCACACTCATAAAATTAGTTGCAGACAACTCTAAATCATATGGCTAGTGTGCTAACAATGTTTACATCATGTTAGCACATAGTAGTTATCAGCAAAATTGAACTGTACACTCCATTGGGTTGAATGCATTACTTTCTATTCAATGCATTCTGTGGTAAGGTTGTCTACATAACTACTCTGGGTGATTTGGAACTGTATAGATATTGCAAGTAGAGTGCTCAGTGCCATGGAATACTCCAATGCAAGCTGAATTCAGTAACCTACCTGGGACCATTTACAGTGGAACAGCCATTGACTTGGTTTAATTCTGCAAAGGCTAAAGTTCCAATGTGTAGAGAAGGTAATGCTACTGAAAGTAACTTCTGGAGCATAGGTAGCACACTCATAAAATTGGTTGCAGACAACTCTAAAAAATATGGTTAGTGTGCTAACAATGTTTACACCATGTTAGCACATAGCAGTTATCGGCAAAATTGAACTGTACACTGCATTGAGTTGAATGCATTACTTTCTATTCAATGCATTCTGTGGTAAGGTTGTGTACATAACTACTCTGGGTGATTTGGAACTGTATAGATATTGCAAGTAGAGTGCTCAGTGCCATAGAATACTCCAATGCCAGCTGAATTCAGTAACCTACCTGTTGCCATTTACCGTGGAACAGCCATTGACTTGGTTTAATTCTGCAAAGGCTAAAGTTCCAATGTGTAGAGAAGGTAATGCTACTGAAAGTAACTTCTGGAGCATAGGTAGCACACTCATAAAATTGGTTGCAGACAACTCTAAATCATATGGCTAGTGTGCTAACAATGTTTACATCATGTTAGCACATAGTAGTTATCAGCAAAATTGAACTGTACATTCCATTGAGTTGAATGCATTACTTTCTATTCAATGCATTCAGTGGTGAGGCTGTATACATAACTACTCGGGGTGATTTGGAACTGTATAGATATTGCAAGCAGAGTGCTCAGTGCCTTGGAACACTCCAATGCAAGCTGAATTCAGTAACCTACCTGTTACTATTTACAGTGGAACAGCCATTGCCTTGTTTTAATTCTGCAAAGTCTAATGTTCCAATGTGTAGAGAAGGTAATGCTACTGAAAGTAACTTCTGGAGCATAGGTAGCACACTCATAAAATTGGTTGGAGACAACTCTAAATCATATGGTTAGTGTGCTAACAATGTTTACATCATGTTAGCACATAGTAGTTATCAGCAAAATTGAACTGTACACTCCATTGAGTTGAATGCATTACTTTCTATTCAATGCATTCTGTGGTAAGTTTGTGTACATAACTACTCGGGGTGATTTGGAACTGTATAGATATTGCAAGCAGAGTGCTCAGTGCCATGGAATACTCCAATGCAAGCTGAATTCAGTAACGTACCTGTTACTATTTACAGTGGAACATCCATTGACTTGGGTTTATTCTGCAAAGGCTAAAGTTCCAATGTGTAGAGAAGGTAATGCTACTGAAAGTAACTTCTGGAGCATAGGTAGCACACTCATAAAATTGGTTGCAGACAACTCTAAATCATATGGTTAGTGTGCTAACAATGTTTACATCATGTTAGCAGATAGCAGTTATCAGCAAAATTGAACTGTACACTCCATTGGGTTGAATGCATTACTTTCTATTCAATGCATTCTGTGGTAAGGTTGTGTACATAACTATTCTGGGTGATTTGGAACTGTATAGATATTGCAAGTAGAGTGCTCAGTGCCATGGAATACTCCAATGCCAGCTGAATTCAGTTACCTACCTGTTACCATTTACCGTGGAACAGCCATTGACTTGGTTTGATTCTGCAAAGGCTAAAGTTCCAATGTGTAGAGAAGGTAATGCTACTGAAAGTAACTTCTGGAGCATAGGTAGCACACTCATAAAATTGGTTGCAGACAACGCTAAATCATATGGCTAGTGTGCTAACAATGTTTACATCATGTTAGCACATAGTAGTTATCAGCAAAATTGAACTGTACACTCCATTGAGTTGAATGCATTACTTTCTATTCAATGCATTCAGTGGTAAGGCTGTGTACATAACTACTCGGGGAGATTTGGAACTGTATAGATATTGCAAGTAGAGTGCTCAGTGCCATGGAATACTCCAGTGCAAGCTGAATTCAGTAACCTACCTGTTACTATTTACAGTGGAACAGCCATTGACTTGGTTTTATTCTGCAAAGGCTAAAGTTCCAATGTGTAGAGAAGGTAATGCTACTGAAAGTAACTTCTGGAGCATAGGTAGCACACTCATAAAATTGGTTGCAGACAACTCTAAATCATATGGTTAGTGTGCTAACAATGTTTACATCATGTTAGCAGATAGTAGTTATCAGCAAAATTGAACTGTACACTCGTTTGAGTTGAATGCATTACTTTCTATTCAATGCATTCTGTGGTAAGTTTGTGTACATAACTACTCGGGGTGATTTGGAACTGTATAGATATTGCATGTAGAGTGCTCAGTGCCATGGAATACTCCAATGCCAGCTGAATTCAGTTACCTACCTGTTACCATTTACCGTGGAACAGCCATTGACTTGGTTTGATTCTGCAAAGGCTAAAGTTCCAATGTGTAGAGAAGGTAATGCTACTGAAAGTAACTTCTGGAGCATAGGTAGCACACTCATAAAATTGGTTGCAGACAACTCTAAATCATATGGCTAGTGTGCTAACAATGTTTACATCATGTTAGCACATAGTAGTTATCAGCAAAATTGAACTGTACACTCCATTGAGTTGAATGCATTACTTTCTATTCAATGCATTCAGTGGTAAGGCTGTGTACATAACTACTCGGGGAGATTTGGAACTGTATAGATATTGCAAGTAGAGTGCTCAGTGCCATGGAATACTCCAGTGCAAGCTGAATTCAGTAACCTACCTGTTACTATTTACAGTGGAACAGCCATTGACTTGGTTTTATTCTGCAAAGGCTAAAGTTCCAATGTGTAGAGAAGGTAATGCTACTGAAAGTAACTTCTGGAGCATAGGTAGCACACTCATAAAATTGGTTGCAGACAACTCTAAATCATATGGTTAGTGTGCTAACAATGTTTACATCATGTTAGCAGATAGTAGTTATCAGCAAAATTGAACTGTACACTCGTTTGAGTTGAATGCATTACTTTCTATTCAATGCATTCTGTGGTAAGTTTGTGTACATAACTACTCGGGGTGATTTGGAACTGTATAGATATTGCATGTAGAGTGCTCAGTGCCATAGAATACTCCAATGCAAGCTGAATTCAGTAACCTACCTGGTACCATTTACAGTGGAACAGCCATTGACTTGTTTTAATTCTGCAAAGGCTAAAGTTCCAATGTGTAGAGAAGGTAATGCTACTGAAAGTAACTTCTGGAGCATAGGTAGCACACTCATAAAATTGTTTGCAGACAACTCTAAATCATATGGCTAGTGTGCTAACAATGTTTACATCATGTTAGCACATAGTAGTTATCAGCAAAATTGAGCTGTACACTCCATTGAGTTGAATGCATTACTTTCTATTCAATGCATTCTGTGGTAAGTTTGTGTACATAACTACTCGGGGTGATTTGGAACTGTATAGATATTGCATGTGGAGTGCTCAGTGACATGGAATACTCCAATGCAAGCTGAATTCAGTAACCTACCTGATACGATTTACAGTGGAACAGCCATTGACGGTTTATTTCGGCAAAGGCTAAAGTACGAATGTGTAGAGAAGGTAATGCTACTGAAAGTAACTTCTGGAGCATAGGTAGCACACTCATAAAATTAGTTGCAGACAACTCTAAATCATATGGCTAGTGTGCTAACAATGTTTACATCATGTTAGCACATAGTAGTTATCAGCAAAATTGAGCTGTACACTCCATTGAGTTGAATGCATTACTTTCTATTCAATGCATTCAGTGGTAAGGCTGTATACATAACTACTCGGGGTGATTTGGAACTGTATAGATATTGCAAGCAGAGTGCTCAGTGCCTTGGAATACTCCAATGCAAGCTGAATTCAGTAACCTACCTGTTACTATTTACAGTGGAACATCCATTGACTTGGTTTTATTCTGCAAAGGCTAAAGTTCCAATGTGTAGAGAAGGTAATGCTACTGAAAGTAACTTCTGGAGCATAGGTAGCACACTCATAAAATTGGTTGCAGACAACTCTAAATCATATGGCTAGTGTGCTAACAATGTTTACATCATGTTAGCACATAGTAGTTATCAGCAAAATTGAACTGTACACTCCATTGAGTTGAATGCATTACTTTCTATTCAATGCATTCAGTGGTAAGGCTGTGTACATAACTACTCGGGGTGATTTGGAACTGTATAGATATTGCAAGCAGAGTGCTCAGTGCCTTGGAATACTCCAATGCAAGCTGAATTCAGTAACCTACCTGTTACTATTTACAGTGGAACATCCATTGACTTGGTTTTATTCTGCAAAGGCTAAAGTTCCAATGTGTAGAGAAGGTAATGCTACTGAAAGTAACTTCTGGAGCATAGGTAGCACACTCATAAAATTGGTTGCAGACAACTCTAAATCATATGGTTAGTGTGCTAACAATGTTTACATCATGTTAGCAGATAGTAGTTATGAGCAAAATTGAACTGTACACTCGTTTGAGTTGAATGCATTACTTTCTATTCAATGCATTCTGTGGTAAGTTTGTGTACATAACTACTCGGGGTGATTTGGAACTGTATAGATATTGCAAGTAGAGTGCTCAGTGCCATGGAATACTCCAATGCCAGCTGAATTCAGTTACCTACCTGTTACCATTTACCGTGGAACAGCCATTGAGTTGGTTTGATTCTGCAAAGGCTAAAGTTCCAATGTGTAGAGAAGGTAATGCTACTGAAAGTAACTTCTGGAGCATAGGTAGCACACTCATAAAATTAGTTGCAGACAACACTAAATCATATGGCTGGTGTGCTAACAATGTTTACATCATGTTAGCACATAGTAGTTATCAGCAAAATTGAACTGTACACTCCATTGGGTTGAATGCATTACTTTCTATTCAATGCATTCTGTGGTCAGGTTGTCTACATAACTACTCTGGGTGATTTGGAACTGTATAGATATTGCAAGTAGAGTGCTCAGTGCCATGGAATACTCCAATGCAAGCTGAATTCAGTAACCTACCTGGGACCATTTACAGTGGAACAGCCATTGACTTGGTTTAATTCTGCAAAGGCTAAAGTTCCAATGTGTAGAGAAGGTAATGCTACTGAAAGTAACTTCTGGAGCATAGGTAGCACACTCATAAAATTGTTTGCAGACAACTCTAAATCATATGGTTAGTGTGCTAACAATGTTTACACCATGTTAGCACATAGCAGTTATCGGCAAAATTGAACTGTACACTCCATTGAGTTGAATGCATTACTTTCTATTCAATGCATTCTGTGGTAAGGTTGTGTACATAACTACTCTGGGTGATTTGGAACTGTATAGATATTGCAAGTAGAGTGCTCAGTGCCATGGAATACTCCAACGCAAGCTGAATTCAGTAACCTACCTGTTACTATTTACAGTGAAACATCCATTGACTTGGTTTTATTCTGCAAAGGCTAAAGTTCCAATGTGTAGAGAAGGTAATGCTACTGAAAGTAACTTCTGGAGCATAGGTAGCACACTGATAAAATTGGTTGCAGACAACTCTACATCATATGGTTTGTGTGCTAACAATGTTTACATCATGTTAGCACATAGTATTTATCAGCAAAATTGAACTGTACACTCCATTGAGTTGAATGCATTACTTTCTATTCAATGCATTCTGTGGTAAGGTTGTGTACATAACTACTCGGGGTGATTTGGAACTGTATAGATATTGTATGTAGAGTGCTCAGTGCCATGGAATACTCCAATGCAAGCTGAATTCAGTATCCTTCCTGGTACAATTTACAGTGCAACAGCCATTGAGTTGGTTTAATTCTGCAAAGGCTAAAGTTCCAATGTGTAGAGAAGGTAATGCTACTGAAAGTAACTTCTGGAGCATAGGTAGCACACTCATAAAATTGGTTGCAGACAACTCTAAATCATATGGTTAGTGTGCTAACAATGTTTACATCATGTTAGCACATAGTAGTTATCAGCAAAATTGAACTGTACACTCCATTGAGTTGAATGCATTACTTTCTATTCAATGCATTCTGTGGTAAGGTTGTGTACATAACTACTCGGGGTGATTTGGAACTGTATAGATATTGCATGTAGAGTGCACAGTGCCATAGAATACTCCAATGCCAGCTGAATTCAGTAACCTACCTGTTACCATTTACCGTGGAACAGCCATTGACTTGGTTTAATTCTGCAAAGGCTAAAGTTCCAATGTGTAGAGAAGGTAATGCTACTGAAAGAAACTTCTGGAGCATAGGTAGCACACTCATAAAATTGGTTGCAGACAACTCTAAATCATATGGCTAGTGTGCTAACAATGCTTACATCATGTTAGCACATAGTAGTTATCAGCAAAATTGAACTGTACACTCCATTGAGTTGAATGCATTACTTTCTATTCAATGCATTCAGTGGTAAGGCTGTGTACATAACTACTCGGGGTGATTTGGAACTGTATAGATATTGCAAGCAGAGTGCTCAGTGCCTTGCAATACTCCAATCCAAGCTGAATTCAGTAACCTACCTGTTACTATTTACAGTGGAACATCCATTGACTTGGTTTTATCCTGCAAAGGCTAAAGTTCCAATGTGTAGAGAAGGTAATGCTACTGAAAGTAACTTCTGGAGCATAGGTTGCACACTCATAAAATTGGTTGCAGACAACTCTAAATCATATGGTTAGTGTGCTAACAATGTTTACATCATGTTAGCAGATAGTAGTTATCAGCAAAATTGAACTGTACACTCGTTTGAGTTGAATGCATTACTTTCTATTCAATGCATTCTGTGGTAAGTTTGTGTACATAACTACTCGGGGTGATTTGGAACTGTATAGATATTGCATGTAGAGTGCTCAGTGCCATAGAATACTCCAATGCAAGCTGAATTCAATAACCTACCTGGTACCATTTACAGTGGAACAGCCATTGACTTGTTTTAATTCTGCAAAGGCTAAAGTTCCAATGTGTAGAGAAGGTAATGCTACTGAAAGTAACTTCTGGAGCATAGGTAGCACACTCATAAAATTGGTTGCAGACAACTCTAAATCATATGACTAGTGTGCTAACAATGTTTACATCATGTTAGCACATAGTTGTTATCAGCAAAATTGAACTGTACACTCCATTGAGTTGAATGCATTACTTTCTATTCAATGCATTCTGTGGTAAGTTTGTGTACATAACTACGCGGGGTGATTTGGAACTGTATAGATATTGCATGTAGAGTGCTCAGTGCCATGGAATACTCCAATGCAAGCTGAATTCAGTAACCTACCTGTTACTATTTACAGTGAAACATCCATTGACTTGGTTTTATTCTGCAAAGGCTAAAGTTCCAATGTGTAGAGAAGGTAATGCTACTGAAAGTAACTTCTGGAGCATAGGTAGCACACTCATAAAATTGGTTGCAGACAACTCTAAATCATATGGTTAGTGTGCTAACAATGTTTACATCATGTTAGCACATAGTAGTTATCAGCAAAATTGAACTGTACACTCCATTGAGTTGAATGCATTACTTTCTATTCAATGCATTCTGTGGTAAGGCTGTGTACATAACTACTCGGGGTGATTTGGAACTGTATAGATATTGCATGTAGAGTGCACAGTGCCATGGAATACTCCAATGCCAGCTGAATTCAGTAACCTACCTGTTACCATTTACCGTGGAACAGCCATTGACTTGGTTTAATTCTGCAAAGGCTAAAGTTCCAATGTGTAGAGAAGGTAATGCTACTGAAAGTAACTTCTGGAGCATAGGTAGCACACTCATAAAATTGGTTGCAGACAACTCTAAAACATATGGTTAGTGTGGTAACAATGTTTACATCATGATAGCACATAGTAGTTATCAGCAAAATTGAACTGTACACTCCATTGAGTTGAATGCATTACTTTCTATTCAATGCATTCTGTGGTAAGGTTGTGTACATAACTACTCGGGGTGATTTGGAACTGTATAGATATTGTATGTAGAGTGCTCAGTGCCATGGAATACTCCAATGCAAGCTGAATTCAGTAACCTTCCTGGTACAATTTACAGTGCAACAGCCATTGAGTTGGTTTAATTCTGCAACGGCTAAAGTTCCAATCTGTAGAGAAGTTAATGCTACTGAAAGTAACTTCTGGAGCATAGGTAGCACACTCATAAAATTGGTTGCAGACAACTCTAAATCATATGGTTAGTGTGCTAACAATGTTTTCATCATGTTAGCACATAGTAGTTATCAGCAAAATTGAGCTGTACACTCCATTGAGTTGAATGCATTACTTTCTATTCAATGCATTCAGTGGTAAGGCTGTATACATAACTACTCGGGGTGATTTGGAACTGTATAGATATTGCAAGCAGAGTGCTCAGTGCCTTGGAATACTCCAATGCAAGCTGAATTCAGTAACCTACCTGTTACTATTTACAGTGGAACATCCATTGACTTGGTTTTATTCTGCAAAGGCTAAAGTTCCAATGTGTAGAGAAGGTAATGCTACTGAAAGTAACTTCTGGAGCATAGGTAGCACACTCATAAAATTGGTTGCAGACAACTCTAAATCATATGGCTAGTGTGCTAACAATGTTTACATCATGTTAGCACATAGTAGTTATCAGCAAAATTGAACTGTACACTCCATTGAGTTGAATGCATTACTTTCTATTCAATGCATTCAGTGGTAAGGCTGTGTACATAACTACTCGGGGTGATTTGGAACTGTATAGATATTGCAAGCAGAGTGCTCAGTGCCTTGGAATACTCCAATGCAAGCTGAATTCAGTAACCTACCTGTTACTATTTACAGTGGAACATCCATTGACTTGGATTTATTCTGCAAAGGCTAAAGTTCCAATGTGTAGAGAAGGTAATGCTACTGAAAGTAACTTCTGGAGCATAGGTAGCACACTCATAAAATTGGTTGCAGACAACTCTAAATCATATGGTTAGTGTGCTAACAATGTTTACATCATGTTAGCAGATAGTAGTTATGAGCAAAATTGAACTGTACACTCGTTTGAGTTGAATGCATTACTTTCTATTCAATGCATTCTGTGGTAAGTTTGTGTACATAACTACTCGGGGTGATTTGGAACTGTATAGATATTGCAAGTAGAGTGCTCAGTGCCATGGAATACTCCAATGCCAGCTGAATTCAGTTACCTACCTGTTACCATTTACCGTGGAACAGCCATTGAGTTGGTTTGATTCTGCAAAGGCTAAAGTTCCAATGTGTAGAGAAGGTAATGCTACTGAAAGTAACTTCTGGAGCATAGGTAGCACACTCATAAAATTAGTTGCAGACAACACTAAATCATATGGCTGGTGTGCTAACAATGTTTACATCATGTTAGCACATAGTAGTTATCAGCAAAATTGAACTGTACACTCCATTGGGTTGAATGCATTACTTTCTATTCAATGCATTCTGTGGTAAGGTTGTCTACATAACTACTCTGGGTGATTTGGAACTGTATAGATATTGCAAGTAGAGTGCTCAGTGCCATGGAATACTCCAATGCAAGCTGAATTCAGTAACCTACCTGGGACCATTTACAGTGGAACAGCCATTGACTTGGTTTAATTCTGCAAAGGCTAAAGTTCCAATGTGTAGAGAAGGTAATGCTACTGAAAGTAACTTCTGGAGCATAGGTAGCACACTCATAAAATTGTTTGCAGACAACTCTAAATCATATGGTTAGTGTGCTAACAATGTTTACACCATGTTAGCACATAGCAGTTATCGGCAAAATTGAACTGTACACTCCATTGAGTTGAATGCATTACTTTCTATTCAATGCATTCTGTGGTAAGGTTGTGTACATAACTACTCTGGGTGATTTGGAACTGTATAGATATTGCAAGTAGAGTGCTCAGTGCCATGGAATACTCCAACGCAAGCTGAATTCAGTAACCTACCTGTTACTATTTACAGTGAAACATCCATTGACTTGGTTTTATTCTGCAAAGGCTAAAGTTCCAATGTGTAGAGAAGGTAATGCTACTGAAAGTAACTTCTGGAGCATAGGTAGCACACTGATAAAATTGGTTGCAGACAACTCTACATCATATGGTTTGTGTGCTAACAATGTTTACATCATGTTAGCACATAGTATTTATCAGCAAAATTGAACTGTACACTCCATTGAGTTGAATGCATTACTTTCTATTCAATGCATTCTGTGGTAAGGTTGTGTACATAACTACTCGGGGTGATTTGGAACTGTATAGATATTGTATGTAGAGTGCTCAGTGCCATGGAATACTCCAATGCAAGCTGAATTCAGTATCCTTCCTGGTACAATTTACAGTGCAACAGCCATTGAGTTGGTTTAATTCTGCAAAGGCTAAAGTTCCAATGTGTAGAGAAGGTAATGCTACTGAAAGTAACTTCTGGAGCATAGGTAGCACACTCATAAAATTGGTTGCAGACAACTCTAAATCATATGGTTAGTGTGCTAACAATGTTTACATCATGTTAGCACATAGTAGTTATCAGCAAAATTGAACTGTACACTCCATTGAGTTGAATGCATTACTTTCTATTCAATGCATTCTGTGGTAAGGTTGTGTACATAACTACTCGGGGTGATTTGGAACTGTATAGATATTGCATGTAGAGTGCACAGTGCCATAGAATACTCCAATGCCAGCTGAATTCAGTAACCTACCTGTTACCATTTACCGTGGAACAGCCATTGACTTGGTTTAATTCTGCAAAGGCTAAAGTTCCAATGTGTAGAGAAGGTAATGCTACTGAAAGAAACTTCTGGAGCATAGGTAGCACACTCATAAAATTGGTTGCAGACAACTCTAAATCATATGGCTAGTGTGCTAACAATGCTTACATCATGTTAGCACATAGTAGTTATCAGCAAAATTGAACTGTACACTCCATTGAGTTGAATGCATTACTTTCTATTCAATGCATTCAGTGGTAAGGCTGTGTACATAACTACTCGGGGTGATTTGGAACTGTATAGATATTGCAAGCAGAGTGCTCAGTGCCTTGCAATACTCCAATCCAAGCTGAATTCAGTAACCTACCTGTTACTATTTACAGTGGAACATCCATTGACTTGGTTTTATCCTGCAAAGGCTAAAGTTCCAATGTGTAGAGAAGGTAATGCTACTGAAAGTAACTTCTGGAGCATAGGTTGCACACTCATAAAATTGGTTGCAGACAACTCTAAATCATATGGTTAGTGTGCTAACAATGTTTACATCATGTTAGCAGATAGTAGTTATCAGCAAAATTGAACTGTACACTCGTTTGAGTTGAATGCATTACTTTCTATTCAATGCATTCTGTGGTAAGTTTGTGTACATAACTACTCGGGGTGATTTGGAACTGTATAGATATTGCATGTAGAGTGCTCAGTGCCATAGAATACTCCAATGCAAGCTGAATTCAATAACCTACCTGGTACCATTTACAGTGGAACAGCCATTGACTTGTTTTAATTCTGCAAAGGCTAAAGTTCCAATGTGTAGAGAAGGTAATGCTACTGAAAGTAACTTCTGGAGCATAGGTAGCACACTCATAAAATTGGTTGCAGACAACTCTAAATCATATGACTAGTGTGCTAACAATGTTTACATCATGTTAGCACATAGTTGTTATCAGCAAAATTGAACTGTACACTCCATTGAGTTGAATGCATTACTTTCTATTCAATGCATTCTGTGGTAAGTTTGTGTACATAACTACGCGGGGTGATTTGGAACTGTATAGATATTGCATGTAGAGTGCTCAGTGCCATGGAATACTCCAATGCAAGCTGAATTCAGTAACCTACCTGTTACTATTTACAGTGAAACATCCATTGACTTGGTTTTATTCTGCAAAGGCTAAAGTTCCAATGTGTAGAGAAGGTAATGCTACTGAAAGTAACTTCTGGAGCATAGGTAGCACACTCATAAAATTGGTTGCAGACAACTCTAAATCATATGGTTAGTGTGCTAACAATGTTTACATCATGTTAGCACATAGTAGTTATCAGCAAAATTGAACTGTACACTCCATTGAGTTGAATGCATTACTTTCTATTCAATGCATTCTGTGGTAAGGCTGTGTACATAACTACTCGGGGTGATTTGGAACTGTATAGATATTGCATGTAGAGTGCACAGTGCCATGGAATACTCCAATGCCAGCTGAATTCAGTAACCTACCTGTTACCATTTACCGTGGAACAGCCATTGACGTGGTTTAATTCTGCAAAGGCTAAAGTTCCAATGTGTAGAGAAGGTAATGCTACTGAAAGTAACTTCTGGAGCATAGGTAGCACACTCATAAAATTGGTTGCAGACAACTGTAAAACATATGGTTAGTGTGGTAACAATGTTTACATCATGATAGCACATAGTAGTTATCAGCAAAATTGAACTGTACACTCCATTGAGTTGAATGCATTACTTTCTATTCAATGCATTCTGTGGTAAGGTTGTGTACATAACTACTCGGGGTGATTTGGAACTGTATAGATATTGTATGTAGAGTGCTCAGTGCCATGGAATACTCCAATGCAAGCTGAATTCAGTAACCTTCCTGGTACAATTTACAGTGCAACAGCCATTGAGTTGGTTTAATTCTGCAACGGCTAAAGTTCCAATCTGTAGAGAAGTTAATGCTACTGAAAGTAACTTCTGGAGCATAGGTAGCACACTCATAAAATTGGTTGCAGACAACTCTAAATCATATGGTTAGTGTGCTAACAATGTTTACATCATGTTAGCACATAGTAGTTATCAGCAAAATTGAACTGTACACTCCATTGAGTTGAATGCATTACTTTCTATTCAATGCATTCTGTGGTAAGGTTGTGTACATAACTACTCGGGGTGATTTGGAACTGTATAGATATTGCAAGTAGAGTGCTCAGTGCCATGGAATACTCCAACGCAAGCTGAATTCAGTAACCTACCTGTTACTATTTACAGTGAAACATCCATTGACTTGGTTTTATTCTGCAAAGGCTAAAGTTCCAATGTGTAGAGAAGGTAATGCTACTGAAAGTAACTTCTGGAGCATAGGTAGCACACTGATAAAATTGGTTGCAGACAACTCTACATCATATGGTTTGTGTGCTAACAATGTTTACATCATGTTAGCACATTGTATTTATCAGCAAAATTGAACTGTACACTCCATTGAGTTGAATGCATTACTTTCTATTCAATGCATTCTGTGGTAAGGTTGTGTACATAACTACTCGGGGTGATTTGGAACTGTATAGACATTGTATGTAGAGTGCACAGTGCCATAGAATACTCCAATGCCAGCTGAATTCAGTAACCTACCTGTTACCATTTACCGTGGAACAGCCATTGACTTGGTTTAATTCTGCAAAGGCTAAAGTTCCAATGTGTAGAGAAGGTAATGCTACTGAAAGAAACTTCTGGAGCATAGGTAGCACACTCATAAAATTGGTTGCAGACAACTCTAAATCATATGGCTAGTGTGCTAACAATGCTTACATCATGTTAGCACATAGTAGTTATCAGCAAAATTGAACTGTACACTCCATTGAGTTGAATGCATTACTTTCTATTCAATGCATTCAGTGGTAAGGCTGTGTACATAACTACTCGGGGTGATTTGGAACTGTATAGATATTGCAAGCAGAGTGCTCAGTGCGTTGCAATACTCCAATGCAAGCTGAATTCAGTAACCTACCTGTTACTATTTACAGTGGAACATCCATTGACGTGGTTTTATCCTGCAAAGGCTAAAGTTCCAATGTGTAGAGAAGGTAATGCTACTGAAAGTAACTTCTGGAGCATAGGTAGCACACTCATAAAATTGGGTGCAGACACCTCTAAATCATATGGCTAGTGTGCTACCAATGTTTACATCATGTTAGCACATAGTAGTTATCAGCAAAATTGAACTGTACACTCCATTGAGTTGAATGCATTACTTTCTATTCAATGCATTCTGTGGTAAGGTTGTGTACATAACTACTCGGGGTGATTTGGAACTGTATAGATATTGCATGTAGAGTGCTCAGTGCCATGGAATACTCCAATGCAAGCTGAATTCAGTAACCTACCTGTTACTATTTACAGTGAAACATCCATTGACTTGGTTTTATTCTGCAAAGGCTAAAGTTCCAATGTGTAGAGAAGGTAATGCTACTGAAAGTAACTTCTGGAGCATAGGTAGCACACTCATAAAATTGGTTGCAGACAACTCTAAATCATATGGTTAGTGTGCTAACAATGTTTACATCATGTTAGCACATAGTAGTTATCAGCAAAATTGAACTGTACACTCCATTGAGTTGAATGCATTACTTTCTATTCAATGCATTCAGTGGTAAGGCTGTGTACATAACTACTCGGGGTGATTTGGAACTGTATAGATATTGCAAGCAGAGTGCTCAGTGCCTTGCAATACTCCAATGCAAGCTGAATTCAGTAACCTACCTGTTACTATTTACAGTGGAACATCCATTGACTTGGTTTTATCCTGCAAAGGCTAAAGTTCCAATGTGTAGAGAAGGTAATGCTACTGAAAGTAACTTCTGGAGCATAGGTTGCACACTCATAAAATTGGTTGCAGACAACTCTAAATCATATGGGTAGTGTGCTAACAATGTTTACATCATGTTAGCAGATAGTAGTTATCAGCAAAATTGAACTGTACACTCGTTTGAGTTGAATGCATTACTTTCTATTCAATGCATTCTGTGGTAAGTTTGTGTACATAACTACGCGGGGTGATTTGGAACTGTATAGATATTGCATGTAGAGTGCTCAGTGCCATGGAATACTCCAATGCAAGCTGAATTCAGTAACCTACCTGTTACTATTTACAGTGAAACATCCATTGACTTGGTTTTATTCTGCAAAGGCTAAAGTTCCAATGTGTAGAGAAGGTAATGCTACTGAAAGTAACTTCTGGAGCATAGGTAGCACACTCATAAAATTGGTTGCAGACAACTCTAAATCATATGGTTAGTGTGCTAACAATGTTTACATCATGTTAGCACATAGTAGTTATCAGCAAAATTGAACTGTACACTCCATTGAGTTGAATGCATTACTTTATATTCAATGCATTCTGTGGTAAGGATGTGTACATAACTACTCGGGGTGATTTGGAACTGTATAGATATTGCATGTAGAGTGCACAGTGCCATGGAATACTCCAATGCCAGCTGAATTCAGTAACCTACCTGTTACCATTTACCATGGAACAGCCATTGACTTGGTTTAATTCTGCAAAGGCTAAAGTTCCAATGTGTAGAGAAGGTAATGCTACTGAAAGTAACTTCTGGAGCATAGGTAGCACACTCATAAAATTGGTTGCAGACAACTCTAAAACATATGGTTAGTGTGCTAACAATGTTTACATCATGTTAGCACATAGTAGTTATCAGCAAAATTGAACTGTACACTCCATTGAGTTGAATGCATTACTTTCTATTCAATGCATTCTGTGGTAAGGTTGTGTACATAACTACTCGGGGTGATTTGGAACTGTATAGATATTGCATGTAGAGTGCTCAGTGCCATGGAATACTCCAATGCAAGCTGAATTCAGTAACCTACCTGTTACTATTTACAGTGAAACATCCATTGACTTGGTTTTATTCTGCAAAGGCTAAAGTTCCAATGTGTAGAGAAGGTAATGCTACTGAAAGTAACTTCTGGAGCATAGGTAGCACACTCATAAAATTGGTTGCAGACAACTCTAAATCATATGGTTAGTGTGCTAACAATGTTTACATCATGTTAGCACATAGTAGTTATCAGCAAAATTGAACTGTACACTCCATTGAGTTGAATGCATTACTTTCTATTCAATGCATTCTGTGGTAAGGTTGTGTACATAACTACTCGGGGTGATTTGGAACTGTATAGATATTGCATGTAGAGTGCACAGTGCCATAGAATACTCCAATGCCAGCTGAATTCAGTAACCTACCTGTTACCATTTACCGTGGAACAGCCATTGACTTGGTTTAATTCTGCAAAGGCTAAAGTTCCAATGTGTAGAGAAGGTAATGCTACTGAAAGAAACTTCTGGAGCATAGGTAGCACACTCATAAAATTGGTTGCAGACAACTCTAAATCATATGGCTAGTGTGCTAACAATGTTTACATCATGTTAGCACATAGTAGTTATCAGCAAAATTGAACTGTACACTCCATTGAGTTGAATGCATTACTTTCTATTCAATGCATTCAGTGGTAAGGCTGTGTACATAACTACTCGGGGTGATTTGGAACAGTATAGATATTGCAAGCAGAGTGCTCAGTGCCTTGCAATACTCCAATGCAAGCTGAATTCAGTAACCTACCTGTTACTATTTACAGTGGAACATCCATTGACTTGGTTTTATCCTGCAAAGGCTAAAGTTCCAATGTGTAGAGAAGGCTATGCTACTGAAAGTAACTTCTGGAGCATAGGTAGCACACTCATAAAATTGGTTGCAGACAACTCTAAATCATATGGCTAGTGTGCTAACAATGTTTATATCATGTTAGCATATAGTAGTTTTCAGCAAAATTGAACTGTACACTCCATTGAGTTGAATGCATTACTTTCTATTCAATGCATTATGTGGTAAGGTTGTGTACATAACTACTCGGGGTGATTTGGAACTTTATAGATATTGCATGTAGAGTGCTCAGTGCCATAGAATACTCCAATGCAAGCTGAATTCAGTAACCTACCTCGTACCATTTACAGTGGAACAGCCATTGACTTGGTTTAATTCTGCAAAGGCTAAAGTTCCAATGTGTAGAGAAGGTCATGCTACTGAAAGAAACTTCTGGAGCATAGGTAGCACACTCATAAAATTGGTTGCAGACAACTCTAAATCATATGGTTAGTGTGCTAACAATGTTTACACCATGTTAGCACATAGCAGTTATCGGCAAAATTGAACTGTACACTCCATTGAGTTGAATGCATTACTTTCTATTCAATGCATTCTGTGGTAAGGTTGTGTACATAACTACTCGGGGTGATTTGGAACTGTATAGATATTGCAAGCAGAGTGCTCAGTGCTATGGAATACTTCAATGCAAGCTGAATTCAGTAACCTACCTGTTACTATTTACAGTGGAACATCCATTGACTTGGTTTCATTCTGCAAAAGCTAAAGTTCCAATGTGTAGAGAAGGTAATGCTACTGAATGTAACTTCTGGAGCATAGGTAGCACACTCATAAAATTGGTTGCCGACAACTCTAAATCATACGGTTAGTGTGCTAACAATGTTTACATCATGTTAGCTCATAGTAGTTATCAGCAAAATTGAACTGTACACTCCATTGAGTTGAATGCATTACTTTCTATTCAATGCATTCTGTGGTAAGTTTGTGTACATAACTACTCGGGGTGATTTGGAATTGTATAGATATTGCATGTAGAGTGCTCAGTGACATGGAATACTCCAATGCAAGCTGAAATCAGTAACCTACCTCGTACCATTTACAGTGGAACAGCCATTGACTTGGTTTAATTCTGCAAAGGCTAAAGTTCCAATGTGTAGAGAAGGTCATGCTACTGAAAGTAACTTCTGGAGCATAGGTAGCTCACTCATAAAATTGGTTGCAGACAACTCTAAATCATACGGCTAGTGTGCTAACAATGTTTACATCATGTTCGCACATAGTAATTATCAGTAAAATTGAACTGTACACTCCATTGCGTTGAATGCATTACGTTCTATTCAATGCATTCTGTGGTAAGGTTGTGTACATAACTACTCTGGGTGATTTGGAACTGTATAGATATTGCATGTAGAGTGCTGTGTGACATGGAATACTCCAATGCAAGCTGAATTCAGTAACCTTCCTGCTACAATTTACAGTGGAACAGACATTGACTTGGTTTAATTCTGCAAAGGCTAAAGTTCCAATCTGTAGAGAAGGTAATGCTACTGAAAGTAACTTCTGGAGCATAGGTAGCACACTCATAAAATTGGTTGCGGACAACTCTAAATCATATGGCTAGTGTGCTAACAATGTTTACACCATGTTCGCACATAGTAATTATCAGCAAAATTGAACTGTACACTCCATTGCGTTGAATGCATTATGTTCTATTCATTGCATTCTGTGGTAAGGTTGTGTACATAACTACTCGGGGTGATTTGGAACTGTATAGATATTGCATGTAGAGTGCTGTGTGACATGGAATACTCCAATGTAAGCTGAATTCAGTAACCTTCCTGCTACAATTTACAGTGGAACAGACATTGACTTGGTTTAATTCTGCAAAGGCTAAAGTTCCAATCTGTAGAGAAGGTAATGCTACTGAAAGTAACTTCTGGAGCATAGGTAGCACACTCATAAAATTGGTTGCAGACAACTCTAAATCATATGGCTAGTGTGCTAACAATGTTTACATCATGTTAGCACATAGTAATTATCAGCAAAATTGAACTGTACACTCCATTGCGTTGAATGCATTACTTTCTATTCAATGCATTCTGTGGTAAGTTTGTGTACATAACTACTCGGGGTGATTTGGAACTGTATAGATATTGCATGTATAGTGCTCAGTGCCATAGAATACTCCAATGCAAGCTGAATTCAGTAACCTACCTGGTACCATTTACAGTGGAACAGCCATTGACTTGTTTTAATTCTGCAAAGGCTAAAGTTCCAATGTGTAGAGAAAGTAATGCTACTGAAAGTAACTTCTGGAGCATAGGTAGCACACTCATAAAATTGGTTGCAGACAACTCTAAGTCATATGGCTAGTGTGCTAACAATGTTTACATCATGTTAGCACATAGTAGTTATCAGCAAAATTGAACTGTACACTCCATTGAGTTGAATGCATTACTTTCTATTCAATGCATTCTGTAGTAAGGTTGTGTACATAACTACTTGGGGTGATTTGGAACTGTATAGATATTGCAAGCAGAGTGCTCAGTGCCATGGAATACTTCAATGCAAGCTGAATTCAGTAACCTACCTGTTACTATTTACAGTGGAACATCCATTGACTTGGTTTCATTCTGCAAAAGCTAAAGTTCCAATGTGTAGAGAAGGTAATGCTACTGAATGTAACTTCTGGAGCATAGGTAGCACACTCATAAAATTGGTTGCCGACAACTCTAAATCATATGGTTAGTGTGCTAACAATGTTTACATCATGTTAGCACATAGTAGTTATCAGCAAAATTGAACTGTACACTCCATTGAGTTGAATGCATTACTTTCTATTCAATGCATTCTGTGGTAAGGTTGTGTACATAACTACTCTGGGTGATTTGGAACTGTATAGATATTGCAAGTAGTGTGCTCAGTGCCATGGAGTACTCCAATGAAAGCTGAATTCAGTAACCTACCTGGGACCATTTACAGTGGAACAGCCATTGACTTGGTTTAATTCTGCAAAGGCTAAAGTTCGAATGTGTAGAGAAGGTATTGCTACTGAAAGTAACTTCTGGAGCATAGGTAGCACACTCATAAAATTGGTTGCAGACAACTCTAAATCATATGGTTAGTGTGCTAACAATGTTTACACCATGTTAGCACATAGCAGTTATCGGCAAAATTGAACTGTACACTCCATTGGGTTGAATGCATTACTTTGTATTCAATGCATTCTGTGGTAAGGTTGTGAACATAACTACTCTGGGTGATTTGGAACTGTATAGATATTGCAAGTAGAGTGCTCAGTGCCATGGAATACTCCAACGCAAGCTGAATTCAGTAACCTATCTGGGACCATTTACAGTGGAACAGCCATTGACTTGGTTTAATTCTGCAAAGGCTGAAGTTCCAATGTGTAGAGAAGGTAATGCTACTGAAAGTAACTTCTGGAGCATAGGTAGCACACTCATAAAATTGGTTGCAGACAACTCTAAATCATATGGCTAGTGTGCTAACAATGTTTACATCGTGTTAGCACATAGTAGTTATCAGCAAAATTGAACTGTACACTCCATTGGGTTGAATGCATTACTTTCTATTCAATGCATTCTGTGGTAAGGTTGTGTACATAACTACTCTGGGTGATTTGGAACTGTATAGATATTGCAAGTAGAGTGCTCAGTGCCATGGAGTACTCCAATGAAAGCTGAATTCAGTAACCTACCTGGGACCATTTACAGTGGAACAGCCATTGACTTGGTTTAATTCTGCAAAGGCTAAAGTTCCAATGTGTAGAGAATGTCATGCTACTGAAAGTAACTTCTGGAGCATAGGTAGCACACTCATAAAATTGGTTGCAGACAACTCTAAATCATATGGTTAGTGTGCTAACAATGTTTACACCATGTTAGCACATAGCAGTTATCGGCAAAATTGAACTGTACACTCCATTGAGTTGAATGCATTACTTTCTATTCAATGCATTCTGTGGTAAGGTTGTGTACATAACTACTCTGGGTGATTTGGAACTGTATAGATATTGCAAGCAGAGTGCTCAGTGCCATGGAATACTTCAATGCAAGCTGAATTCAGTAACCTACCTGTTACTATTTACAGTGGAACATCCATTGACTTGGTTTTATTCGGCAAAAGCTAAAGTTCCAATGTGTAGAGAAGGTATTGCTACTGAAAGTAACTTCTGGAGCATAGGTAGCACTCTCATAAAATTGGTTGCAGACAACTCTAAATCATATGGTTAATGTGCTAACAATGTTTACATCATGTTAGCACATAGTAGTTATCAGCAAAATTGAACTGTACACTCCATTGAGTTGAATGCATTACTTTCAATTCAATGCATTCTGTGGTAAGTTTGTGTACATAACTACTCGGGGTGATTTGGAACTGTATAGATATTGCATGTAGAGTGCTCAGTGCCATGGAATACTCCAATGCAAGCTGAATTCAGTAACCTACCTGGTACCATTTACAGTGGAACAGCCATTGACTTGTTTTAATTCTGCAAAGGCTAAAGTTCCAATCTGTAGAGAAAGTAATGCTACTGAAAGTAACTTCTGGAGCATAGGTAGCACACTCATAAAATTGGTTGCAGACAACTCTAAATCATATGGCTAGTGTGCTAACAATGTTTACATCATGTTCGCACATAGTAGTTATCAGCAAAATTGAACTGTACACTCCATTGCGTTGAATGCATTACGTTCTATTCAATGCATTCTGTGGTAAGGTTGTGTACATAACTACTCGGGGTGATTTGGAACTGTATAGATATTGCATGTAGAGTGCTGTGTGAAATGGAATACTCCAATGCAAGCTGAATTCAGTAACTTTCCTGCTACAATTTACAGTGGAACAGACATTGACTTGGTTTAATTCTGCAAAAGCTAAAGTTCCAATCTGTAGAGAAGGTAATGCTACTGAAAGTAACTTCTGGAGCATAGGTAGCACACTCATAAAATTGGTTGCAGACAACTCTAAATCATATGGTTAGTGTGCTAACAATGTTTACATCATGTTAGCACATAGTAGTTATCAGCAAAATTGAACTGAACAATCCATTGGGTTGAATGCATTACTTTCTATTCAATGCATTCTGTGGTAAGGTTGTGTACATAACTACTCTGGGTGATTTGGAACTGTATAGATATTGCAAGTAGAGTGCTCAGTGCCATGGAATACTCCAATGCAAGCTGAATTCAGTAACCTACCTGGGACCATTTACAGTGGAACAGCCATTGACTTGGTTTAATTCTGCAAAGGGTAAAGTTCCAATGTGTAGAGAAGGTAATGCTACTGAAAGTAACTTCTGGAGCATAGGTAGCACACTCATAAAATTGGTTGCAGACAACTCTAAATCATATGGTTAGTGTGCTAACAATGGTTACATCATGTTAGCACATAGCAGTTATCGGCAAAATTGAACTGTACACTCCATTGGGTTGAATGCATTACTTTCTATTCAATGCATTCTGTGGTAAGGTTGTGTACATAACTACTCTGGGTGATTTGGAACTGTATAGATATTGCAAGTAGAGTGCTCAGTGCCATGGAGTACTCCAATGAAAGCTGAATTCAGTAAACTACCTGGGACCATTTACAGTGGAACAGCCATTGACTTGGTTTAATTCTGCAAAGGCTAAAGTTCCAATCTGTAGAGAAGGTAATGCTACTGAAAGTAACTTCTGGAGCATAGGTAGCACACTCATAAAATTGGTTGCAGACAACTCTAAATCATATGGTTAGTGTCCTAACAATGTTTACACCATGTTAGCACATAGCAGTTATCGGCAAAATTGAACTGTACACTCCAATGAGTTGAATGCATTACTTTCTATTCAATGCATTCTGTGGTAAGGTTGGGTACATAACTACTCTGGGTGATTTGGAACTGTATAGATATTGCAAGTAGAGTGCTCAGTGCCATGGAATACTCCAACGCAAGCTGAATTCATTAACCTACCTGGGACCATTTACAGTGGAACAGCCATTGACTTGGTTTAATTCTGCAAAGGCTAAAGTTCCAATGTGTAGAGAAGGTAATGCTACTGAATGTAACTTCTGGAGCATAGGTAGCACACTCATAAAATTGGTTGCAGACAACTCTAAATCATATGGTTAGTGTGCTAACAATGTTTACATCATGTTAGCACATAGTAGTTATCAGCAAAATTGAACTGTACACTCCATTGAGTTGAATGCATTACTTTCTATTCAATGCATTCTGTGGTAAGGTTGTGTACATAACTACTCTGGGTGATTTGGAACTGTATAGATATTGCAAGTAGAGTGCTCAGTGCCATGGAGTACTCCAATGAAAGCTGAATTCAGTAACCTACCTGGGACCATTTACAGTGGAACAGCCATTGACTTGGTTTAATTCTGCAAAGGCTAAAGTTCCAATGTGTAGAGAAGGTAATGCTACTGAAAGTAACTTCTGGAGCATAGGTAGCACACTCATAAAATTGGTTGCAGACAACTCTAAATCATATGGTTAGTGTGCTAACAATGTTTACACCATGTTAGCACATAGTAGTTATCAGCAAAATTGAACTGTACACTCCATTGAGTTGAATGCATTACTTTCTATTCAATGCATTCTGTGGTAAGTTTGTGTACATAACTACTCGGGGTGATTTGGAATTGTATAGATATTGCATGTAGAGTGCTCAGTGACATGGAATACTCCAATGCAAGCTGAAATCAGTAACCTACCTGGTACCATTTACAGTGGAACAGCCATTGACTTGGTTTAATTCTGCAAAGGCTAAAGTTCCAATGTGTAGAGAAGGTAATGCTACTGAAAGTAACTTCTGGAGCATAGGTAGCACACTCATAAAATTGGTTGCAGACAACTCTAAATCATATGGTTAGTGTGCTAACAATGTTTACATCATGTTCGCACATAGTAATTATCAGCAAAATTGAACTGTACACTCCATTGCGTTGAATGCATTACGTTCTATTCAATGCATTCTGTGGTAAGGTTGTGTACATAACTACTCGGGGTGATTTGGAACTGTATAGATATTGCATGTAGAGTGCTGTGTGACATGGAATACTCCAATGCAAGCTGAATTCAGTAACCATCCTGCTACAATTTACAGTGGAACAGACATTGACTTGATTTAATTCTGCAAAGGCTAAAGTTCCAATCTGTAGAGAAGGTAATGCTACTGAAAGTAACTTCTGGAGCATAGGTAGCACACTCATAAAATTGGTTGCAGACAACTCTAAATCATATGGCTAGTGTGCTAACAATGTTTACACCATGTTCGCACATAGTAATTATCAGCAAAATTGAACTGTACACTCCATTGCGTTGAATGCATTACGTTCTATTCAATGCATTCTGTGGTAAGGTTGTGTACATAACTACTCGGGGTGATTTGGAACTGTATAGATATTGCATGTACAGTGCTGTGTGACATGGAATACTCCAATGCAAGCTGAATTCAGTAACCTTCCTGCTACAATTTACAGTGGAACAGACATTGACTTGGTTTAATTCTGCAAAGGCTAAAGTTCCAATGTGTAGAGAAGGTAATGCTACTGAAAGTAACTTCTGGAGCATAGGTAGCACACTCATAAAATTGGTTGCAGACAACTCTAAATCATATGGTTAGTGTGCTAACAATGTTTACACCATGTTAGCACATAGTAGTTATCAGCAAAATTGAACTGTACACTCCATTGAGTTGAATGCATTACTTTCTATTCAATGCATTCTGTGGTAAGTTTGTGTACATAACTACTCGGGGTGATTTGGAATTGTATAGATATTGCATGTAGAGTGCTGTGTGACATGGAATACTCCAATGCAAGCTGAATTCAGTAACCATCCTGCTACAATTTACAGTGGAACAGACATTGACTTGATTTAATTCTGCAAAGGCTAAAGTTCCAATCTGTAGAGAAGGTAATGCTACTGAAAGTAACTTCTGGAGCATAGGTAGCACACTCATAAAATTGGTTGCAGACAACTCTAAATCATACGGCTAGTGTGCTAACAATGTTTACATCATGTTCGCACATAGTAATTATCAGCAAAATTGAACTGTACACTCCATTGCGTTGAATGCATTACCTTCTATTCAATGCATTCTGTGGTAAGGTTGTGTACATAACTACTCGGGGTGATTTGGAACTGTATAGATATTGCATGTAGAGTGCTGTGTGACATGGAATACTCCAATGCAAGCTGAATTCAGTAACCATCCTGCTACAATTTACAGTGGAACAGACATTGACTTGATTTAATTCTGCAAAGGCTAAAGTTCCAATCTGTAGAGAAGGTAATGCTACTGAAAGTAACTTCTGGAGCATAGGTAGCACACTCATAAAATTGGTTGCAGACAACTCTAAATCATATGGCTAGTGTGCTAACAATGTTTACACCATGTTCGCACATAGTAATTATCAGCAAAATTGAACTGTACACGCCATTGCGTTGAATGCATTACGTTCTATTCAATGCATTCTGTGGTAAGGTTGTGTACATAACTACTCGGGGTGATTTGGAACTGTATAGATATTGCATGTACAGTGCTGTGTGACATGGAATACTCCAATGCAAGCTGAATTCAGTAACCTTCCTGCTACAATTTACAGTGGAACAGACATTGAATTGGTTTAATTCTGCAAAGGCTAAAGTTCCAATCTGTAGAGAAGGTAATGCTACTGAAAGTAACTTCTGGAGCATAGGTAGCACACTCATAAAATTGGTTGCAGACAACTCTAAATCATATGGCTAGTGTGCTAACAATGTTTACATCATGTTAGCACATAGTAGTTATCAGCAAAATTGAACTGTACACTCCATTGAGTTGAATGCATTACTTTCTATTCAATGCATTCTGTGGTAAGGCTGTGTACATAACTACTCGGGGTGATTTGGAACTGTATAGATATTGCAAGCAGAGTGCTCAGTGCCATGGAACACTTCAATGCAAGCTGAATTCAGTAACCTACCTGTTACTATTTACAGTGGAACATCCATTGACTTGGTTTCATTCTGCAAAAGCTAAAGTTCCAATGTGTAGAGAAGGTAATGCTACTGAAAGTAACTTCTGGAGCATAGGTAGCACACTCATAAAATTGGTTGCAGACAACTCTAAATCATACGGCTAGTGTGCTAACAATGTTTACATCATGTTCGCACATAGTAATTATCAGCAAAATTGAACTGTACACTCCATTGCGTTGAATGCATTACGTTCTATTCAATGCATTCTGTGGTAAGGTTGTGTACATAACTACTCGGGGTGATTTGGAACTGTATAGATATTGCATGTAGAGTTCTGTGTGACATGGAATACTCCAATGCAAGCTGAATTCAGTAACCATCCTGCTACAATTTACAGTGGAACAGACATTGACTTGATTTAATTCTGCAAAGGCTAAAGTTCCAATCTGTAGAGTAGGTAATGCTACTGAAAGTAACTTCTGGAGCATAGGTAGCACACTCATAAAATTGGTTGCAGACAACTCTAAATCATATGGCTAGTGTGCTAACAATGTTTACACCATGTTCGCACATAGTAATTATCAGCAAAATTGAACTGTACACGCCATTGCGTTGAATGCATTACGTTCTATTCAATGCATTCTGTGGTAAGGTTGTGTACATAACTACTCGGGGTGATTTGGAACTGTATAGATATTGCATGTACAGTGCTGTGTGACATGGAATACTCCAATGCAAGCTGAATTCAGTAACCTTCCTGCTACAATTTACAGTGGAACAGACATTGACTTGGTTTAATTCTGCAAAGGCTAAAGTTCCAATCTGTAGAGAAGGTAATGCTACTGAAAGTAACTTCTGGAGCATAGGTAGCACACTCATAAAATTGGTTGCAGACAACTCTAAATCATATGGCTAGTGTGCTAACAATGTTTACATCATGTTAGCACATAGTAGTTATCAGCAAAATTGAACTGTCCACTCCATTGAGTTGAATGCATTACTTTCTATTCAATGCATTCTGTGGTAAGGTTGTGTACATAACTACTCGGGGTGATTTGGAACTGTATTGATATTGCAAGCAGAGTGCTCAGTGCCATGGAATACTTCAATGCAAGCTGAATTCAGTAACCTACCTGTTACTATTTACAGTGGAACATCCATTGACTTGGTTTCATTCTGCAAAAGCTAAAGTTCCAATGTGTAGAGAAGGTAATGCTACTGAATGTAACTTCTGGAGCATAGGTAGCACACTCATAAAATTGGTTGCCGACAACTCTAAATCATATGGTTAGTGTGCTAACAATGTTTACATCATGTTAGCACATAGTAGTTATCAGCAAAATTGAACTGTACACTCCATTGAGTTGAATGCATTACTTTCTATTCAATGCATTCTGTGGTAAGGTTGTGTACATAACTACTCGGGGTGATTTGGAACTGTATAGATATTGCAAGTAGAGTGCTCAGTGCCATGGCGTACTCCAATGAAAGCTGAATTCAGTAACCTACCTGGGACCATTTACAGTGGAACAGCCATTGACTTGGTTTAATTCTGCAAAGGCTAAAGTTCCAATGTGTAGAGAAGGTAATGCTACTGAAAGTAACTTCTGGAGCATAGGTAGCACACTCATAAAATTGGTTGCAGACAACTCTAAATCATATGGTTAGTGTGCTAACAATGTTTACACCATGTTAGCACATAGCAGTTATCGGCAAAATTGAACTGTACACTCCATTGAGTTGAATGCATTACTTTCTATTCAATGCATTCTGTGGTAAGTTTGTGAACATAACTACTCTGGGTGATTTGGAACTGTATAGATATTGCAAGTAGAGTGCTCAGTGCCATGGAATACTCCAACGCAAGCTGAATTCAGTAACCTACCTGGGACCATTTACAGTGGAACAGCCATTGACTTGGTTTAATTCTGCAAAGGCTGAAGTTCCAATGTGTAGAGAAGGTAATGCTACTGAAAGTAACTTCTGGAGCATAGGTAGCACACTCATAAAATTGGTTGCAGACAACTCTAAATCATATGGCTAGTGTGCTAACAATGTTTACATCATGTTAGCACATAGTAGTTATCAGCAAAATTGAACTGTACACTCCATTGCGTTGAATGCATTACGTTCTATTCAATGCATTCTGTGGTAAGGTTGTGTACATAACTACTCGGGGTGATTTGGAACTGTATAGATATTGCATGTAGAGTGCTCAGTGCCATGGAATACTCCAATGCAAGCTGAATTCAGTAACCTACCTGTTACTATTTACAGTGATACATCCATTGACATGGTTTTATTCTGCAAAGGCTAAAGTTCCAATGTGTAGAGAAGGTAATGCTACTGAAAGTAACTTTTGGAGCATAGATAGCTCACTCATAAAATTGGTTGCAGACAACTCTAAATCATATGGTTAGTGTGCTAACAATGTTTACATCATGTTAGCACATAGTAGTTATCAGCAAAATTGAACTGTACACTCCATTGAGTTGAATGCATTACTTTCTATTCAATGCATTCTGTGGTAAGGTTGTGTACATAACTACTCTGGGTGATTTGGAACTGTATAGATATTGCATGTAGAGTGCTCAGTGCCATGGAATACTCCAACGCAAGCTGAATTCAGTAACCTACCTGGGACCATTTACAGTGGAACAGCCATTGACTTGGTTTAATTCTGCAAAGGCTGAAGTTCCAATGTGTAGAGAAGGTAATGCTACTGAAAGTAACTTCTGGAGCATAGGTAGCACACTCATAAAATTGGTTGCAGACAACTCTAAATCATATGGCTAGTGTGCTAACAATGTTTACATCATGTTAGCACATAGTAGTTATCAGCAAAATTGAACTGTACACTCCATTGCGTTGAATGCATTACGTTCTATTCAATGCATTCTGTGGTAAGGTTGTGTACATAACTACTCGGGGTGATTTGGAACTGTATAGATATTGCATGTAGAGTGCTGTGTGACATGGAATACTCCAATGCAAGCTGAATTCAGTAACCTTCCTGCTACAATTTACAGTGGAACAGACATTGACTTGTTTTAATTCTGCAAAGGCTAAAGTTCCAATCTGTAGAGAAGGTAATGCTACTGAAAGTAACTTCTGGAGCATAGGTAGCACACTCATAAAATTGGTTGCAGACAACTCTAAATCATATGGTTAGTGTGCTAACAATGTTTACATCATGTTAGCACATAGTAGTTATCAGCAAAATTGAACTGAACAATCCATTGGGTTGAATGCATTACTTTCTATTCAATGCATTCTGTGGTAAGGTTGTGTACATAACTACTCTGGGTGATTTGGAACTGTATAGATATTGCAAGTAGAGTGCTCAGTGCCATGGAATACTCCAATGCAAGCTGAATTCAGTAACCTACCTGGGACCATTTACAGTGGAACAGCCATTGACTTGGTTTAATTCTGCAAAGGCTAAAGTTCCAATCTGTAGAGAAGGTAATGCTACTGAAAGTAACTTCTGGAGCATAGGTAGCACACTCATAAAATTGGTTGCAGACAACTCTAAATCATATGGCTAGTGTGCTAACAATGTTTACATCATGTTAGCACATAGTAGTTATCAGCAAAATTGAACTGTACACTCCATTGAGTTGAATGCATTACTTTCTATTCAATGCATTCTGTGGTAAGGCTGTGTACATAACTACTCGGGGTGATTTGGAACTGTATAGATATTGCAAGCAGAGTGCTCAGTGCCATGGAACACTTCAATGCAAGCTGAATTCAGTAACCTACCTGTTACTATTTACAGTGGAACATCCATTGACTTGGTTTCATTCTGCAAAAGCTAAAGTTCCAATGTGTAGAGAAGGTAATGCTACTGAAAGTAACTTCTGGAGCATAGGTAGCACACTCATAAAATTGGTTGCAGACAACTCTAAATCATACGGCTAGTGTGCTAACAATGTTTACATCATGTTCGCACATAGTAATTATCAGCAAAATTGAACTGTACACTCCATTGCGTTGAATGCATTACGTTCTATTCAAT
This sequence comes from Hypanus sabinus, assembly GCF_030144855.1. Taxonomy (NCBI): domain Eukaryota; kingdom Metazoa; phylum Chordata; class Chondrichthyes; order Myliobatiformes; family Dasyatidae; genus Hypanus; species Hypanus sabinus. Next base: position 13,549,049 of record NC_082722.1, on the reverse strand, counting down.
GCATTCTGTGGTAAGGTTGTGTACATAACTACTCGGGGTGATTTGGAACTGTATAGATATTGCATGTAGAGTGCTGTGTGAAATGGAATACTCCAATGCAAGCTGAATTCAGTAACTTTCCTGCTACAATTTACAGTGGAACAGACATTGACTTGGTTTAATTCTGCAAAAGCTAAAGTTCCAATCTGTAGAGAAGGTAATGCTACTGAAAGTAACTTCTGGAGCATAGGTAGCACACTCATAAAATTGGTTGCAGACAACTCTAAATCATATGGTTAGTGTGCTAACAATGTTTACATCATGTTAGCACATAGTAGTTATCAGCAAAATTGAACTGAACAATCCATTGGGTTGAATGCATTACTTTCTATTCAATGCATTCTGTGGTAAGGTTGTGTACATAACTACTCTGGGTGATTTGGAACTGTATAGATATTGCAAGTAGAGTGCTCAGTGCCATGGAATACTCCAATGCAAGCTGAATTCAGTAACCTACCTGGGACCATTTACAGTGGAACAGCCATTGACTTGGTTTAATTCTGCAAAGGGTAAAGTTCCAATGTGTAGAGAAGGTAATGCTACTGAAAGTAACTTCTGGAGCATAGGTAGCACACTCATAAAATTGGTTGCAGACAACTCTAAATCATATGGTTAGTGTGCTAACAATGGTTACATCATGTTAGCACATAGCAGTTATCGGCAAAATTGAACTGTACACTCCATTGGGTTGAATGCATTACTTTCTATTCAATGCATTCTGTGGTAAGGTTGTGTACATAACTACTCTGGGTGATTTGGAACTGTATAGATATTGCAAGTAGAGTGCTCAGTGCCATGGAGTACTCCAATGAAAGCTGAATTCAGTAAACTACCTGGGACCATTTACAGTGGAACAGCCATTGACTTGGTTTAATTCTGCAAAGGCTAAAGTTCCAATCTGTAGAGAAGGTAATGCTACTGAAAGTAACTTCTGGAGCATAGGTAGCACACTCATAAAATTGGTTGCAGACAACTCTAAATCATATGGTTAGTGTCCTAACAATGTTTACACCATGTTAGCACATAGCAGTTATCGGCAAAATTGAACTGTACACTCCAATGAGTTGAATGCATTACTTTCTATTCAATGCATTCTGTGGTAAGGTTGGGTACATAACTACTCTGGGTGATTTGGAACTGTATAGATATTGCAAGTAGAGTGCTCAGTGCCATGGAATACTCCAACGCAAGCTGAATTCATTAACCTACCTGGGACCATTTACAGTGGAACAGCCATTGACTTGGTTTAATTCTGCAAAGGCTAAAGTTCCAATGTGTAGAGAAGGTAATGCTACTGAATGTAACTTCTGGAGCATAGGTAGCACACTCATAAAATTGGTTGCAGACAACTCTAAATCATATGGTTAGTGTGCTAACAATGTTTACATCATGTTAGCACATAGTAGTTATCAGCAAAATTGAACTGTACACTCCATTGAGTTGAATGCATTACTTTCTATTCAATGCATTCTGTGGTAAGGTTGTGTACATAACTACTCTGGGTGATTTGGAACTGTATAGATATTGCAAGTAGAGTGCTCAGTGCCATGGAGTACTCCAATGAAAGCTGAATTCAGTAACCTACCTGGGACCATTTACAGTGGAACAGCCATTGACTTGGTTTAATTCTGCAAAGGCTAAAGTTCCAATGTGTAGAGAAGGTAATGCTACTGAAAGTAACTTCTGGAGCATAGGTAGCACACTCATAAAATTGGTTGCAGACAACTCTAAATCATATGGTTAGTGTGCTAACAATGTTTACACCATGTTAGCACATAGTAGTTATCAGCAAAATTGAACTGTACACTCCATTGAGTTGAATGCATTACTTTCTATTCAATGCATTCTGTGGTAAGTTTGTGTACATAACTACTCGGGGTGATTTGGAATTGTATAGATATTGCATGTAGAGTGCTCAGTGACATGGAATACTCCAATGCAAGCTGAAATCAGTAACCTACCTGGTACCATTTACAGTGGAACAGCCATTGACTTGGTTTAATTCTGCAAAGGCTAAAGTTCCAATGTGTAGAGAAGGTAATGCTACTGAAAGTAACTTCTGGAGCATAGGTAGCACACTCATAAAATTGGTTGCAGACAACTCTAAATCATATGGTTAGTGTGCTAACAATGTTTACATCATGTTCGCACATAGTAATTATCAGCAAAATTGAACTGTACACTCCATTGCGTTGAATGCATTACGTTCTATTCAATGCATTCTGTGGTAAGGTTGTGTACATAACTACTCGGGGTGATTTGGAACTGTATAGATATTGCATGTAGAGTGCTGTGTGACATGGAATACTCCAATGCAAGCTGAATTCAGTAACCATCCTGCTACAATTTACAGTGGAACAGACATTGACTTGATTTAATTCTGCAAAGGCTAAAGTTCCAATCTGTAGAGAAGGTAATGCTACTGAAAGTAACTTCTGGAGCATAGGTAGCACACTCATAAAATTGGTTGCAGACAACTCTAAATCATATGGCTAGTGTGCTAACAATGTTTACACCATGTTCGCACATAGTAATTATCAGCAAAATTGAACTGTACACTCCATTGCGTTGAATGCATTACGTTCTATTCAATGCATTCTGTGGTAAGGTTGTGTACATAACTACTCGGGGTGATTTGGAACTGTATAGATATTGCATGTACAGTGCTGTGTGACATGGAATACTCCAATGCAAGCTGAATTCAGTAACCTTCCTGCTACAATTTACAGTGGAACAGACATTGACTTGGTTTAATTCTGCAAAGGCTAAAGTTCCAATGTGTAGAGAAGGTAATGCTACTGAAAGTAACTTCTGGAGCATAGGTAGCACACTCATAAAATTGGTTGCAGACAACTCTAAATCATATGGTTAGTGTGCTAACAATGTTTACACCATGTTAGCACATAGTAGTTATCAGCAAAATTGAACTGTACACTCCATTGAGTTGAATGCATTACTTTCTATTCAATGCATTCTGTGGTAAGTTTGTGTACATAACTACTCGGGGTGATTTGGAATTGTATAGATATTGCATGTAGAGTGCTGTGTGACATGGAATACTCCAATGCAAGCTGAATTCAGTAACCATCCTGCTACAATTTACAGTGGAACAGACATTGACTTGATTTAATTCTGCAAAGGCTAAAGTTCCAATCTGTAGAGAAGGTAATGCTACTGAAAGTAACTTCTGGAGCATAGGTAGCACACTCATAAAATTGGTTGCAGACAACTCTAAATCATACGGCTAGTGTGCTAACAATGTTTACATCATGTTCGCACATAGTAATTATCAGCAAAATTGAACTGTACACTCCATTGCGTTGAATGCATTACCTTCTATTCAATGCATTCTGTGGTAAGGTTGTGTACATAACTACTCGGGGTGATTTGGAACTGTATAGATATTGCATGTAGAGTGCTGTGTGACATGGAATACTCCAATGCAAGCTGAATTCAGTAACCATCCTGCTACAATTTACAGTGGAACAGACATTGACTTGATTTAATTCTGCAAAGGCTAAAGTTCCAATCTGTAGAGAAGGTAATGCTACTGAAAGTAACTTCTGGAGCATAGGTAGCACACTCATAAAATTGGTTGCAGACAACTCTAAATCATATGGCTAGTGTGCTAACAATGTTTACACCATGTTCGCACATAGTAATTATCAGCAAAATTGAACTGTACACGCCATTGCGTTGAATGCATTACGTTCTATTCAATGCATTCTGTGGTAAGGTTGTGTACATAACTACTCGGGGTGATTTGGAACTGTATAGATATTGCATGTACAGTGCTGTGTGACATGGAATACTCCAATGCAAGCTGAATTCAGTAACCTTCCTGCTACAATTTACAGTGGAACAGACATTGAATTGGTTTAATTCTGCAAAGGCTAAAGTTCCAATCTGTAGAGAAGGTAATGCTACTGAAAGTAACTTCTGGAGCATAGGTAGCACACTCATAAAATTGGTTGCAGACAACTCTAAATCATATGGCTAGTGTGCTAACAATGTTTACATCATGTTAGCACATAGTAGTTATCAGCAAAATTGAACTGTACACTCCATTGAGTTGAATGCATTACTTTCTATTCAATGCATTCTGTGGTAAGGCTGTGTACATAACTACTCGGGGTGATTTGGAACTGTATAGATATTGCAAGCAGAGTGCTCAGTGCCATGGAACACTTCAATGCAAGCTGAATTCAGTAACCTACCTGTTACTATTTACAGTGGAACATCCATTGACTTGGTTTCATTCTGCAAAAGCTAAAGTTCCAATGTGTAGAGAAGGTAATGCTACTGAAAGTAACTTCTGGAGCATAGGTAGCACACTCATAAAATTGGTTGCAGACAACTCTAAATCATACGGCTAGTGTGCTAACAATGTTTACATCATGTTCGCACATAGTAATTATCAGCAAAATTGAACTGTACACTCCATTGCGTTGAATGCATTACGTTCTATTCAATGCATTCTGTGGTAAGGTTGTGTACATAACTACTCGGGGTGATTTGGAACTGTATAGATATTGCATGTAGAGTTCTGTGTGACATGGAATACTCCAATGCAAGCTGAATTCAGTAACCATCCTGCTACAATTTACAGTGGAACAGACATTGACTTGATTTAATTCTGCAAAGGCTAAAGTTCCAATCTGTAGAGTAGGTAATGCTACTGAAAGTAACTTCTGGAGCATAGGTAGCACACTCATAAAATTGGTTGCAGACAACTCTAAATCATATGGCTAGTGTGCTAACAATGTTTACACCATGTTCGCACATAGTAATTATCAGCAAAATTGAACTGTACACGCCATTGCGTTGAATGCATTACGTTCTATTCAATGCATTCTGTGGTAAGGTTGTGTACATAACTACTCGGGGTGATTTGGAACTGTATAGATATTGCATGTACAGTGCTGTGTGACATGGAATACTCCAATGCAAGCTGAATTCAGTAACCTTCCTGCTACAATTTACAGTGGAACAGACATTGACTTGGTTTAATTCTGCAAAGGCTAAAGTTCCAATCTGTAGAGAAGGTAATGCTACTGAAAGTAACTTCTGGAGCATAGGTAGCACACTCATAAAATTGGTTGCAGACAACTCTAAATCATATGGCTAGTGTGCTAACAATGTTTACATCATGTTAGCACATAGTAGTTATCAGCAAAATTGAACTGTCCACTCCATTGAGTTGAATGCATTACTTTCTATTCAATGCATTCTGTGGTAAGGTTGTGTACATAACTACTCGGGGTGATTTGGAACTGTATTGATATTGCAAGCAGAGTGCTCAGTGCCATGGAATACTTCAATGCAAGCTGAATTCAGTAACCTACCTGTTACTATTTACAGTGGAACATCCATTGACTTGGTTTCATTCTGCAAAAGCTAAAGTTCCAATGTGTAGAGAAGGTAATGCTACTGAATGTAACTTCTGGAGCATAGGTAGCACACTCATAAAATTGGTTGCCGACAACTCTAAATCATATGGTTAGTGTGCTAACAATGTTTACATCATGTTAGCACATAGTAGTTATCAGCAAAATTGAACTGTACACTCCATTGAGTTGAATGCATTACTTTCTATTCAATGCATTCTGTGGTAAGGTTGTGTACATAACTACTCGGGGTGATTTGGAACTGTATAGATATTGCAAGTAGAGTGCTCAGTGCCATGGCGTACTCCAATGAAAGCTGAATTCAGTAACCTACCTGGGACCATTTACAGTGGAACAGCCATTGACTTGGTTTAATTCTGCAAAGGCTAAAGTTCCAATGTGTAGAGAAGGTAATGCTACTGAAAGTAACTTCTGGAGCATAGGTAGCACACTCATAAAATTGGTTGCAGACAACTCTAAATCATATGGTTAGTGTGCTAACAATGTTTACACCATGTTAGCACATAGCAGTTATCGGCAAAATTGAACTGTACACTCCATTGAGTTGAATGCATTACTTTCTATTCAATGCATTCTGTGGTAAGTTTGTGAACATAACTACTCTGGGTGATTTGGAACTGTATAGATATTGCAAGTAGAGTGCTCAGTGCCATGGAATACTCCAACGCAAGCTGAATTCAGTAACCTACCTGGGACCATTTACAGTGGAACAGCCATTGACTTGGTTTAATTCTGCAAAGGCTGAAGTTCCAATGTGTAGAGAAGGTAATGCTACTGAAAGTAACTTCTGGAGCATAGGTAGCACACTCATAAAATTGGTTGCAGACAACTCTAAATCATATGGCTAGTGTGCTAACAATGTTTACATCATGTTAGCACATAGTAGTTATCAGCAAAATTGAACTGTACACTCCATTGCGTTGAATGCATTACGTTCTATTCAATGCATTCTGTGGTAAGGTTGTGTACATAACTACTCGGGGTGATTTGGAACTGTATAGATATTGCATGTAGAGTGCTCAGTGCCATGGAATACTCCAATGCAAGCTGAATTCAGTAACCTACCTGTTACTATTTACAGTGATACATCCATTGACATGGTTTTATTCTGCAAAGGCTAAAGTTCCAATGTGTAGAGAAGGTAATGCTACTGAAAGTAACTTTTGGAGCATAGATAGCTCACTCATAAAATTGGTTGCAGACAACTCTAAATCATATGGTTAGTGTGCTAACAATGTTTACATCATGTTAGCACATAGTAGTTATCAGCAAAATTGAACTGTACACTCCATTGAGTTGAATGCATTACTTTCTATTCAATGCATTCTGTGGTAAGGTTGTGTACATAACTACTCTGGGTGATTTGGAACTGTATAGATATTGCATGTAGAGTGCTCAGTGCCATGGAATACTCCAACGCAAGCTGAATTCAGTAACCTACCTGGGACCATTTACAGTGGAACAGCCATTGACTTGGTTTAATTCTGCAAAGGCTGAAGTTCCAATGTGTAGAGAAGGTAATGCTACTGAAAGTAACTTCTGGAGCATAGGTAGCACACTCATAAAATTGGTTGCAGACAACTCTAAATCATATGGCTAGTGTGCTAACAATGTTTACATCATGTTAGCACATAGTAGTTATCAGCAAAATTGAACTGTACACTCCATTGCGTTGAATGCATTACGTTCTATTCAATGCATTCTGTGGTAAGGTTGTGTACATAACTACTCGGGGTGATTTGGAACTGTATAGATATTGCATGTAGAGTGCTGTGTGACATGGAATACTCCAATGCAAGCTGAATTCAGTAACCTTCCTGCTACAATTTACAGTGGAACAGACATTGACTTGTTTTAATTCTGCAAAGGCTAAAGTTCCAATCTGTAGAGAAGGTAATGCTACTGAAAGTAACTTCTGGAGCATAGGTAGCACACTCATAAAATTGGTTGCAGACAACTCTAAATCATATGGTTAGTGTGCTAACAATGTTTACATCATGTTAGCACATAGTAGTTATCAGCAAAATTGAACTGAACAATCCATTGGGTTGAATGCATTACTTTCTATTCAATGCATTCTGTGGTAAGGTTGTGTACATAACTACTCTGGGTGATTTGGAACTGTATAGATATTGCAAGTAGAGTGCTCAGTGCCATGGAATACTCCAATGCAAGCTGAATTCAGTAACCTACCTGGGACCATTTACAGTGGAACAGCCATTGACTTGGTTTAATTCTGCAAAGGCTAAAGTTCCAATCTGTAGAGAAGGTAATGCTACTGAAAGTAACTTCTGGAGCATAGGTAGCACACTCATAAAATTGGTTGCAGACAACTCTAAATCATATGGCTAGTGTGCTAACAATGTTTACATCATGTTAGCACATAGTAGTTATCAGCAAAATTGAACTGTACACTCCATTGAGTTGAATGCATTACTTTCTATTCAATGCATTCTGTGGTAAGGCTGTGTACATAACTACTCGGGGTGATTTGGAACTGTATAGATATTGCAAGCAGAGTGCTCAGTGCCATGGAACACTTCAATGCAAGCTGAATTCAGTAACCTACCTGTTACTATTTACAGTGGAACATCCATTGACTTGGTTTCATTCTGCAAAAGCTAAAGTTCCAATGTGTAGAGAAGGTAATGCTACTGAAAGTAACTTCTGGAGCATAGGTAGCACACTCATAAAATTGGTTGCAGACAACTCTAAATCATACGGCTAGTGTGCTAACAATGTTTACATCATGTTCGCACATAGTAATTATCAGCAAAATTGAACTGTACACTCCATTGCGTTGAATGCATTACGTTCTATTCAATGCATTCTGTGGTAAGGTTGTGTACATAACTACTCGGGGTGATTTGGAACTGTATAGATATTGCATGTAGAGTTCTGTGTGACATGGAATACTCCAATGCAAGCTGAATTCAGTAACCATCCTGCTACAATTTACAGTGGAACAGACATTGACTTGATTTAATTCTGCAAAGGCTAAAGTTCCAATCTGTAGAGTAGGTAATGCTACTGAAAGTAACTTCTGGAGCATAGGTAGCACACTCATAAAATTGGTTGCAGACAACTCTAAATCATATGGCTAGTGTGCTAACAATGTTTACACCATGTTCGCACATAGTAATTATCAGCAAAATTGAACTGTACACGCCATTGCGTTGAATGCATTACGTTCTATTCAATGCATTCTGTGGTAAGGTTGTGTACATAACTACTCGGGGTGATTTGGAACTGTATAGATATTGCATGTACAGTGCTGTGTGACATGGAATACTCCAATGCAAGCTGAATTCAGTAACCTTCCTGCTACAATTTACAGTGGAACAGACATTGACTTGGTTTAATTCTGCAAAGGCTAAAGTTCCAATCTGTAGAGAAGGTAATGCTACTGAAAGTAACTTCTGGAGCATAGGTAGCACACTCATAAAATTGGTTGCAGACAACTCTAAATCATATGGCTAGTGTGCTAACAATGTTTACATCATGTTAGCACATAGTAGTTATCAGCAAAATTGAACTGTCCACTCCATTGAGTTGAATGCATTACTTTCTATTCAATGCATTCTGTGGTAAGGTTGTGTACATAACTACTCGGGGTGATTTGGAACTGTATTGATATTGCAAGCAGAGTGCTCAGTGCCATGGAATACTTCAATGCAAGCTGAATTCAGTAACCTACCTGTTACTATTTACAGTGGAACATCCATTGACTTGGTTTCATTCTGCAAAAGCTAAAGTTCCAATGTGTAGAGAAGGTAATGCTACTGAATGTAACTTCTGGAGCATAGGTAGCACACTCATAAAATTGGTTGCCGACAACTCTAAATCATATGGTTAGTGTGCTAACAATGTTTACATCATGTTAGCACATAGTAGTTATCAGCAAAATTGAACTGTACACTCCATTGAGTTGAATGCATTACTTTCTATTCAATGCATTCTGTGGTAAGGTTGTGTACATAACTACTCGGGGTGATTTGGAACTGTATAGATATTGCAAGTAGAGTGCTCAGTGCCATGGCGTACTCCAATGAAAGCTGAATTCAGTAACCTACCTGGGACCATTTACAGTGGAACAGCCATTGACTTGGTTTAATTCTGCAAAGGCTAAAGTTCCAATGTGTAGAGAAGGTAATGCTACTGAAAGTAACTTCTGGAGCATAGGTAGCACACTCATAAAATTGGTTGCAGACAACTCTAAATCATATGGTTAGTGTGCTAACAATGTTTACACCATGTTAGCACATAGCAGTTATCGGCAAAATTGAACTGTACACTCCATTGAGTTGAATGCATTACTTTCTATTCAATGCATTCTGTGGTAAGGTTGTGAACATAACTACTCTGGGTGATTTGGAACTGTATAGATATTGCAAGTAGAGTGCTCAGTGCCATGGAATACTCCAACGCAAGCTGAATTCAGTAACCTACCTGGGACCATTTACAGTGGAACAGCCATTGACTTGGTTTAATTCTGCAAAGGCTGAAGTTCCAATGTGTAGAGAAGGTAATGCTACTGAAAGTAACTTCTGGAGCATAGGTAGCACACTCATAAAATTGGTTGCAGACAACTCTAAATCATATGGCTAGTGTGCTAACAATGTTTACATCATGTTAGCACATAGTAGTTATCAGCAAAATTGAACTGTACACTCCATTGCGTTGAATGCATTACGTTCTATTCAATGCATTCTGTGGTAAGGTTGTGTACATAACTACTCGGGGTGATTTGGAACTGTATAGATATTGCATGTAGAGTGCTCAGTGCCATGGAATACTCCAATGCAAGCTGAATTCAGTAACCTACCTGTTACTATTTACAGTGATACATCCATTGACATGGTTTTATTCTGCAAAGGCTAAAGTTCCAATGTGTAGAGAAGGTAATGCTACTGAAAGTAACTTTTGGAGCATAGATAGCTCACTCATAAAATTGGTTGCAGACAACTCTAAATCATATGGTTAGTGTGCTAACAATGTTTACATCATGTTAGCACATAGTAGTTATCAGCAAAATTGAACTGTACACTCCATTGAGTTGAATGCATTACTTTCTATTCAATGCATTCTGTGGTAAGGTTGTGTACATAACTACTCTGGGTGATTTGGAACTGTATAGATATTGCATGTAGAGTGCTCAGTGCCATGGAATACTCCAACGCAAGCTGAATTCAGTAACCTACCTGGGACCATTTACAGTGGAACAGCCATTGACTTGGTTTAATTCTGCAAAGGCTGAAGTTCCAATGTGTAGAGAAGGTAATGCTACTGAAAGTAACTTCTGGAGCATAGGTAGCACACTCATAAAATTGGTTGCAGACAACTCTAAATCATATGGCTAGTGTGCTAACAATGTTTACATCATGTTAGCACATAGTAGTTATCAGCAAAATTGAACTGTACACTCCATTGCGTTGAATGCATTACGTTCTATTCAATGCATTCTGTGGTAAGGTTGTGTACATAACTACTCGGGGTGATTTGGAACTGTATAGATATTGCATGTAGAGTGCTGTGTGACATGGAATACTCCAATGAAAGCTGAATTCAGTAACCTTCCTGCTACAATTTACAGTGGAACAGACATTGACTTGTTTTAATTCTGCAAAGGCTAAAGTTCCAATCTGTAGAGAAGGTAATGCTACTGAAAGTAACTTCTGGAGCATAGGTAGCACACTCATAAAATTGGTTGCAGACAACTCTAAATCATATGGTTAGTGTGCTAACAATGTTTACATCATGTTAGCACATAGTAGTTATCAGCAAAATTGAACTGAACAATCCATTGGGTTGAATGCATTACTTTCTATTCAATGCATTCTGTGGTAAGGTTGTGTACATAACTACTCTGGGTGATTTGGAACTGTATAGATATTGCAAGTAGAGTGCTCAGTGCCATGGAATACTCCAATGCAAGCTGAATTCAGTAACCTACCTGGGACCATTTACAGTGGAACAGCCATTGACTTGGTTTAATTCTGCAAAGGCTAAAGTTCCAATGTGTAGAGAAGGTAATGCTACTGAAAGTAACTTCTGGAGCATAGGTAGCACACTCATAAAATTGTTTGCAGACAACTCTAAATCATATGGTTAGTGTGCTAACAATGGTTACATCATGTTAGCACATAGCAGTTATCGGCAAAATTGAACTGTACACTCCATTGGGTTGAATGCATTACTTTCTATTCAATGCATTCTGTGGTAAGGTTGTGTACATAACTACTCTGGGTGATTTGGAACTGTATAGATATTGCAAGTAGAGTGCTCAGTGCCATGGAGTACTCCAATGAAAGCTGAATTCAGTAAACTACCTGGGACCATTTACAGTGGAACAGCCATTGACTTGGTTTAATTCTGCAAAGGCTAAAGTTCCAATGTGTAGAGAAGGTAATGCTACTGAAAGTAACTTCTGGAGCATAGGTAGCACACTCATAAAATTGGTTGCAGACAACTCTAAATCATATGGTTAGTGTCCTAACAATGTTTACACCATGTTAGCACATAGCAGTTATCGGCAAAATTGAACTGTACACTCCATTGAGTTGAATGCATTACTTTCTATTCAATGCATTCTGTGGTAAGGTTGGGTACATAACTACTCTGGGTGATTTGGAACTGTATAGATATTGCAAGTAGAGTGCTCAGTGCCATGGAATACTCCAACGCAAGTTGAATTCAGTAACCTACCTGGGACCATTTACAGTGGAACAGCCATTGACTTGGTTTAATTCTGCAAAGGCTAAAGTTCCAATGTGTAGAGAAGGTAATGCTACTGAAAGTAACGTCTGGAGCATAGGTAGCACACTCAGAAAATTGGTTGCAGACAACTCTAAATCATATGGCTAGTGGGCTAACAATGTTTACATCATGTTAGCACATAGTAGTTATCTGCAAAATTGAACTGTATACTCCATTGAGTTGAATGCATTACTTTCTATTCAATGCATTCTGTGGTAAGGTTGTGTACATAACTACTCGGGGTGATTTGGAACTGTATAGATATTGCATGTAGAGTGCTCAGTGCCATGGAATACTCCAATGCAAGCTGAATTCAGTAACCTACCTGTTACTATTTACAGTGATACATCCATTGACTTGGTTTTATTCTGCAAAGGCTAAAGTTCCAATGTGTAGAGAAGGTAATGCTACTGAAAGTAACTTTTGGAGCATAGATAGCTCACTCATAAAATTGGTTGCAGACAACTCTAAATCATATGGTTAGTGTGCTAACAATGTTTACATCATGTTAGCACATAGTAGTTATCAGCAAAATTGAACTGTACACTCCATTGAGTTGAATGCATTACTTTCTATTCAATGCATTCTGTGGTAAGGTTGTGTACATAACCACTCTGGGTGATTTGGAACTGTATAGATATTGCATGTAGAGTGCTCAGTGACATGGAATACTCCAATGCAAGCTGAAATCAGTAACCTACCTGGTACCATTTACAGTGGAACAGCCATTGACTTGGTTTAATTCTGCAAAGGCTAAAGTTCCAATGTGTAGAGAAGGTAATGCTACTGAAAGTAACTTCTGGAGCATAGGTAGCACACTCATAAAATTGGTTGCAGACAACTCTAAATCATACGGCTAGTGTGCTAACAATGTTTACATCATGTTCGCACATAGTAATTATCAGCAAAATTGAACTGTACACTCCATTGCGTTGAATGCATTCCGTTCTATTCAATGCATTCTGTGGTAAGGTTGTGTACATAACTACTCGGGGTGATTTGGAACTGTATAGATATTGCATGTAGAGTGCTGTGTGACATGGAATACTCCAATGCAAGCTGAATTCAGTAACCATCCTGTTACTATTTACAGTGGAACATCCATTGACTTGGTTTCATTCTGCAAAAGCTAAAGTTCCAATGTGTAGAGAAGGTAATGCTACTGAATGTAACTTCTGGAGCATAGGTAGCACACTCATAAAATTGGTTGCCGACAACTCTAAATCATATGGTTAGTGTGCTAACAATGTTTACATCATGTTAGCACATAGTAGTTATCAGCAAAATTGAACTGTACACTCCATTGAGTTGAATGCATTACTTTCTATTCAATGCATTCTGTGGTAAGGTTGTGTACATAACTACTCTGGGTGATTTGGAACTGTATAGATATTGCAAGTAGAGTGCTCAGTGCCATGGAGTACTCCAATGAAAGCTGAATTCAGTAACCTACCTGGGACCATTTACAGTGGAACAGCCATTGACTTGGTTTAATTCTGCAAAGGCTAAAGTTCCAATGTGTAGAGAAGGTAATGCTACTGAAAGTAACTTCTGGAGCATAGGTAGCACACTCATAAAATTGGTTGCAGACAACTCTAAATCATATGGTTAGTGTGCTAACAATGTTTACACCATGTTAGCACATAGCAGTTATCGGCAAAATTGAACTGTACACTCCATTGAGTTGAATGCATTACTTTCTATTCAATGCATTCTGTGGTAAGGTTGTGAACATAACTACTCTGGGTGATTTGGAACTGTATAGATATTGCAAGTAGAGTGCTCAGTGCCATGGAATACTCCAACGCAAGCTGAATTCAGTAACCTACCTGGGACCATTTACAGTGGAACAGCCATTGACTTGGTTTAATTCTGCAAAGGCTGAAGTTCCAATGTGTAGAGAAGGTAATGCTACTGAAAGTAACTTCTGGAGCATAGGTAGCACACTCATAAAATTGGTTGCAGACAACTCTAAATCATATGGCTAGTGTGCTAACAATGTTTACATCATGTTAGCACATAGTAGTTATCAGCAAAATTGAACTGTACACTCCATTGCGTTGAATGCATTACGTTCTATTCAATGCATTCTGTGGTAAGGTTGTGTACATAACTACTCGGGGTGATTTGGAACTGTATAGATATTGCATGTAGAGTGCTGTGTGACATGGAATACTCCAATGCAAGCTGAATTCAGTAACCTTCCTGCTACAATTTACAGTGGAACAGACATTGACTTGTTTTAATTCTGCAAAGGCTAAAGTTCCAATCTGTAGAGAAGGTAATGCTACTGAAAGTAACTTCTGGAGCATAGGTAGCACACTCATAAAATTGGTTGCAGACAACTCTAAATCATATGGTTAGTGTGCTAACAATGTTTACATCATGTTAGCACATAGTAGTTATCAGCAAAATTGAACTGAACAATCCATTGGGTTGAATGCATTACTTTCTATTCAATGCATTCTGTGGTAAGTTTGTGTACATAACTACTCTGGGTGATTTGGAACTGTATAGATATTGCAAGTAGAGTGCTCAGTGCCATGGAATACTCCAATGCAAGCTGAATTCAGTAACCTACCTGGGACCATTTACAGTGGAACAGCCATTGACTTGGTTTAATTCTGCAAAGGCTAAAGTTCCAATGTGTAGAGAAGGTAATGCTACTGAAAGTAACTTCGGGAGCATAGGTAGCACACTCATAAAATTGGTTGCAGACAACTCTAAATCATATGGTTAGTGTGCTAACAATGGTTACATCATGTTAGCACATAGCAGTTATCGGCAAAATTGAACTGTACACTCCATTGGGTTGAATGCATTACTTTCTATTCAATGCATTCTGTGGTAAGGTTGTGTACATAACTACTCTGGGTGATTTGGAACTGTATAGATATTGCAAGTAGAATGCTCAGTGCCATGGAGTACTCCAATGAAAGCTGAATTCAGTAAACTACCTGGGACCATTTACAGTGGAACAGCCATTGACTTGGTTTAATTCTGCAAAGGCTAAAGTTCGAATGTGTAGAGAAGGTAATGCTACTGAAAGTAACTTCTGGAGCATAGGTAGCACACTCATAAAATTGGTTGCAGACAACTCTAAATCATATGGTTAGTGTCCTAACAATGTTTACACCATGTTAGCACATAGCAGTTATCGGCAAAATTGAACTGTACACTCCATTGAGTTGAATGCATTACTTTCTATTCAATGCATTCTGTGGTAAGGTTGGGTACATAACTACTCTGGGTGATTTGGAACTGTATAGATATTGCAAGTAGAGTGCTCAGTGCCATGGAATACTCCAACGCAAGTTGAATTCAGTAACCTACCTGGGACCATTTACAGTGGAACAGCCATTGACTTGGTTTAATTCTGCAAAGGCTAAAGTTCCAATGTGTAGAGAAGGTAATGCTACTGAAAGTAACGTCTGGAGCATAGGTAGCACACTCAGAAAATTGGTTGCAGACAACTCTAAATCATATGGCTAGTGTGCTAACAATGTTTACATCATGTTAGCACATAGTAGTTATCTGCAAAATTGAACTGTACACTCCATTGAGTTGAATGCATTACTTTCTATTCAATGCATTCTGTGGTAAGGTTGTGTACATAACTACTCGGGGTGATTTGGAACTGTATAGATATTGCATGTAGAGTGCTCAGTGCCATGGAATACTCCAATGCAAGCTGAATTCAGTAACCTACCTGTTACTATGTACAGTGATACATCCATTGACTTGGTTTTATTCTGCAAAGGCTAAAGTTCCAATGTGTAGAGAAGGTAATGCTACTGAAAGTAACTTTTGGAGCATAGATAGCTCACTCATAAAATTGGTTGCAGACAACTCTAAATCATATGGTTAGTGTGCTAACAATGTTTACATCATGTTAGCACATAGTAGTTATCAGCAAAATTGAACTGTACACTCCATTGAGTTGAATGCATTACATTCTATTCAATGCATTTTGTGGTAAGGTTGTGTACATAACTACTCAGGGTGATTTGGAACTGTATAGATATTGCATGTAGAGTGCTCAGTGCCATGGAATACTCCAATGCAAGCTGAATTCAGTAACCTTCCTGGTACAATTTACAGTGGAACAGCCATTGACTTGGTTTAATTCTGCAAAGGCTAAAGTTCCAATCTGTAGAGAAGGTAATGCTACTGAAAGTAACTTCTGGAGCATTGGTAGCACACTCATAAAATTGGTTGCAGACAACTCTAAATCATATGGTTAGTGTGCTAACAATGTTTACATCATGTTAGCACATAGTAGTTATCGGCAAAATTGAACTGTACACTGCATTGAGTTGAATGCATTACTTTCTATTCAATGCATTCTGTGGTAAGGTTGTGTACATAACTACTCTGCGTGATTTGGAACTGTATAGATATTGCAAGTAGAGTGCTCAGTGCCATGGAGTACTCCAATGAAAGCTGAATTCAGTAAACTACCTGGGACCATTTACAGTGGAACAGCCATTGACTTGGTTTAATTCTGCAAAGGCTAAAGTTCCAATGTGTAGAGAAGGTAATGCTACTGAAAGTAACTTCTGGAGCATAGGTAGCACACTCATAAAATTGGTTGCAGACAACTCTAAATCATATGGTTAGTGTCCTAACAATGTTTACACCATGTTAGCACATAGCAGTTATCGGCAAAATTGAACTGTACACTCCATTGAGTTGAATGCATTACTTTCTATTCAATGCATTCTGTGGTAAGGTTGGGTACATAACTACTCTGGGTGATTTGGAACTGTATAGATATTGCAAGTAGAGTGCTCAGTGCCATGGAATACTCCAACGCAAGTTGAATTCAGTAACCTACCTGGGACCATTTACAGTGGAACAGCCATTGACTTGGTTTAATTCTGCAAAGGCTAAAGTTCCAATGTGTAGAGAAGGTAATGCTACTGAAAGTAACGTCTGGAGCATAGGTAGCACACTCAGAAAATTGGTTGCAGACAACTCTAAATCATATGGCTAGTGTGCTAACAATGTTTACATCATGTTAGCACATAGTAGTTATCTGCAAAATTGAACTGTACACTCCATTGAGTTGAATGCATTACTTTCTATTCAATGCATTCTGTGGTAAGGTTGTGTACATAACTACTCGGGGTGATTTGGAACTGTATAGATATTGCATGTAGAGTGCTCAGTGCCATGGAATACTCCAATGCAAGCTGAATTCAGTAACCTACCTGTTACTATTTACAGTGATACATCCATTGACTTGGTTTTATTCTGCAAAGGCTAAAGTTCCAATGTGTAGAGAAGGTAATGCTACTGAAAGTAACTTTTGGAGCATAGATAGCTCACTCATAAAATTGGTTGCAGACAACTCTAAATCATATGGTTAGTGTGCTAACAATGTTTACATCATGTTAGCACATAGTAGTTATCAGCAAAATTGAACTGTACACTCCATTGAGTTGAATGCATTACATTCTATTCAATGCATTTTGTGGTAAGGTTGTGTACATAACTACTCAGGGTGATTTGGAACTGTATAGATATTGCATGTAGAGTGCTCAGTGCCATGGAATACTCCAATGCAAGCTGAATTCAGTAACCTTCCTGGTACAATTTACAGTGGAACAGCCATTGACTTGGTTTAATTCTGCAAAGGCTAAAGTTCCAATCTGTAGAGAAGGTAATGCTACTGAAAGTAACTTCTGGAGCATTGGTAGCACACTCATAAAATTGGTTGCAGACAACTCTAAATCATATGGTTAGTGTGCTAACAATGTTTACATCATGTTAGCACATAGTAGTTATCAGCAAAATTGAACTGTACACTGCATTGAGTTGAATGCATTACTTTCTATTCAATGCATTCTGTGGTAAGTTTGTGTACATAACTACTCGGGGTGATTTGGAACTGTATAGATATTGCATGTAGAGTGCTCAGTGACATGGAATACTCCAATGCAAGCTGAATTCAGTAACCTACCTGGTACCATTTACAGTGGAACAGCCATTGACGGTTTATTTTTGCAAAGGCTAAAGTTCGAATGTGTAGAGAAGGTAATGCTACTGAAAGTAACTTCTGGAGCATAGGTAGCACACTCATAAAATTGGTTGCAGACAACTCTAAATCATATGGTTAGTGTGCTAACAATGTTTACACCATGTTAGCACATAGCAGTTATCGGCAAAATTGTACTGTACACTCCATTGAGTTGAATGCATTACTTTCTATTCAATGCATTCTGCGGTAAGGTTGTGTACATAACTACTCTGGGTGATTTGGAATTGTATAGATATTGCAAGTAGAGTGCTCAGTGCCATGGAATACTCCAACGCAAGCTGAATTCAGTAACCTACCTGGGACCATTTACAGTGGAACAGCCATTGACTTGGTTTAATTCAGCAAAGGCTAAAGTTCCAATGTGTAGAGAAGGTAATGCTACTTAAAGTAACTTCTGGAGCATAGGTAGCACACTCATAAAATTGGTTGCAGGCAACTCTAAATCATATGGCTAGTGTGCTAACAATGTTTACATCATGTTAGCATATAGTAGTTATCAGCAAAATTGAACTGTACACTCCATTGAGTTGAATGCATTACATTCTATTCAATGCATTCTGTGGTAAGGTTGTGTACATAACTACTCGGGGTGATTTGGAACTGTATAGATATTGCATGTAGAGTGCTCAGTGCCATGGAATACTCCAATGCAAGCTGAATTCAGTAACCTTCCTGCTACAATTTACAGTGGAACAGCCATTGACTTGGTTTAATTCTGCAAAGGCTAAAGTTCCAATCTGTAGAGAAGGTAATGCTACTGAAAGTAACTTCTGGAGCATAGGTAGCACACTCATAAAATTGGTTGCAGACAACTCTAAATCATATGGTTAGTGTGCTAACAATGTTTACATCATGTTAGCACATAGTAGTTATCAGCAAAATTGAACTGTATACTCCATTGAGTTGAATGCATTACTTTCTATTCAATGCATTCTGTGGTAAGGTTGTGTACATAACTACTCGGGGTGATTTGGAACTATATAGATATTGCATGTAGAGTGCTCAGTGACATGGAATACTCCAATGCAAGCTGAATTCAGTTACCTACCTGGTACCATTTACAGTGGAACAGCCATTGACGGTTTATTTTTGCAAAGGCTAAAGTTCGAATGTGTAGAGAAGGTAATGCTACTGAAAGTAACTTCTGGAGCATAGGTAGCACAGTCATAAAATTGGTTGCAGACAACTCTAAATCATATGGGTAGTGTGCTAACAATGTTTACATCATGTTAGCACATAGTAGTTATCAGCAAAATTGAACTGTACACTCCATTGAGTTGAATGCATTACTTTCTATTCAATGCATTCTGTGGTAAGGTTGTGTACATAACTACTCGGGGTGATTTGGAACTGTATAGATATTGCATGTAGAGTGCTCAGTGCCATGGAATACTCCAATGCAAGCTGAATTCAGTTACCTACCTGGTACCATTTACAGTGGAACAGCCATTGACGGTTTATTTTTGCAAAGGCTAAAGTTCGAATGTGTAGAGAAGGTAATGCTACTGAAAGTAACTTCTGGAGCATAGGTAGCACACTCATAAAATTGGTTGCAGACAACTCTAAATCATATGGTTAGTGTGCTAACAATGTTTACATCATGTTCGCACATAGTAGTTATCAGCAAAATTGAACTGAACACTCCATTGAGTTGAATGCATTACTTTCTATTCAATGCATTCTGTGGTAAGTTTGTGTACATAACTACTCGGGGTGATTTGGAACTGTATAGATATTGCATGTAGAGTGCTCAGTGACATGGAATACTCCAATGCAAGCTGAATTCAGTTACCTACCTGGTACCATTTACAGTGGAACAGCCATTGACGGTTTATTTTTGCAAAGGCTAAAGTTCGAATGTGTAGAGAAGGTAATGCTACTGAAAGTAACTTCTGGAGCATAGGTAGCACACTCATAAAATTTGTTGCAGACAACTCTAAATCATATGGTTAGTGTGCTAAGAATGTTTACATCATGCTAGCACATAGTAGTTATCAGCAAAATTGAACTGTACACTCCATTGGGTTGAATGCATTACTTTCTATTCAATGCATTCTGTGGTAAGGTTGTGTACATAACTACTCGGGGTGATTTGGAACTGTATAGATATTGCATGTAGAGTGCTCAGTGCCATGGAATACTCCAATGCAAGCTGAATTCAGTTACCTACCTGGTACCATTTACAGTGGAACAGCCATTGACGGTTTATTTTTGCAAAGGCTAAAGTTCGAATGTGTAGAGAAGGTAATGCTACTGAAAGTAACTTCTGGAGCATAGGTAGCACACTCATAAAATTGTTTGCAGACAACTCTAAATCATATGGTTAGTGTGCTAACAATGTTTACATCATGATAGCACATAGTAGTTATCAGCAAAATTGAACTGTACACTCCATTGAGTTGAATGCATTACTTTCTATTCAATGCATTCTGTGGTAAGGTTGTGTACATAACAACTCGGGGTGATTTGGAACTGTATAGATATTGCATGTAGAGTGCTCAGTGCCATGGAATACTCCAATGCAAGCTGAATTCAGTAACCTACCTGTTACTATTTACAGTGAAACATCCATTGACTTGGTTTTATTCTGCAAAGGCTAAAGTTCCAATGTGTAGAGAAGGTAATGCTACTGAAAGTAACTTCTGGAGCATAGGTAGCACACTCATAAAATTGGTTGCAGACAACTCTAAATCATATGGTTAGTGTGCTAACAATGTTTACATCATGTTAGCACATAGTGGTTATCAGCAAAATTGAACTGTACACTCCATTGAGTTGAATGCATTACATTCTATTCAATGCATTCTGTGGTAAGGTTGTGTACATAACTACTCGGGGTGATTTGGAACTGTGTAGATATTGCATGTAGAGTGCTCAGTGCCATGGAATACTCCAATGCAAGCTGAATTCAGTAACCTTCCTGGTACAATTTACAGTGGAACAGCCATTGACTTGGTTTAATTCTGCAAAGGCTAAAGTTCCAATCTGTAGAGAAGGTAATGCTACTGAAAGTAACTTCTGGAGCATAGGTAGCACACTCATAAAATTGGTTGCAGGCAACTCTATATCATATGGCTAGTGTGCTAACAATGTTTACATCATGTTAGCACATAGTAGTTATCAGCAAAATTGAACTGTACACTCCATTCAGTTGAATGCATTACATTCTATTCAATGCATTCTGTGGTAAGGTTGTGTACATAACTACTCGGGGTGATTTGGAACTGTATAGATATTGCAAGTAGAGTGCTCAGTGCCATGGAATACTCCAATGCAAGCTGAATTCAGTTACCTACCTGGTACCATTTACAGTGGAACAGCCATTGACGGTTTATTTTTGCAAAGGCTAAAGTTCGAATGTGTACAGAAGGTAATGCTACTGAAAGTAACTTCTGGAGTATAGGTAGCACACTCATAAAATTGTTTGCAGACAACTCTAAATCATATGCTTAGTGTGCTAACAATGTTTACATCATGTTAGCACATAGTAGTTATCAGCAAAATTGAACTGTACACTCCATTGAGTTGAATGCATTACTTTCTATTTAATGCATTCTGTGGTAAGGTTGTGTACATAACAACTCGGGGTGATTTGGAACTGTATAGATATTGCATGTAGAGTGCTCAGTGCCATGGAATACTCCAATGCAAGCTGAATTCAGTAACCTACCTGTTACTATTTACAGTGAAACATCCATTGACTTGGTTTTATTCTGCAAAGGCTAAAGTTCCAATGTGTAGAGAAGGTAATGCTACTGAAAGTAACTTCTGGAGCATAGGTAGCACACTCATAAAATTGGTTGCAGACAACTCTAAATCATATGGTTAGTGCGCTAACAATGTTTCAATCATGTTAGCACATAGTGGTTATCAGCAAAATTGAACTGTACACTCCATTGAGTTGAATGCATTACATTCTATTCAATGCATTCTGTGGTAAGGTTGTGTACATAACTACTCGGGGTGATTTGGAACTGTGTAGATATTGCATGTAGAGTGCTCAGTGCCATGGAATACTCCAATGCAAGCTGAATTCAGTAACCTTCCTGGAACAATTTACAGTGGAACAGCCATTGACTTGGTTTAATTCTGCAAAGGCTAAAGTTCGAATGTGTAGAGAAGGTAATGCTACTGAAAGTAACTTCTGGAGCATAGGTAGCACACTCATAAAATTTGTTGCAGACAACTCTAAATCATATGGTTAGTGTGCTAAGAATGTTTACATCATGCTAGCACATAGTAGTTATCAGCAAAATTGAACTGTACACTCCATTGGGTTGAATGCATTACTTTCTATTCAATGCATTCTGTGGTAAGGTTGTGTACATAACTACTCGGGGTGATTTGGAACTGTATCGATATTGCATGTAGAGTGCTCAGTGCCATGGAATACTCCAACGCAAGCTGAATTCAGTAACCTACCTAGGACCATTTACAGTGGAACAGCCATTGACTTGGTTTAATTCTGCAAAGGCTAAAGTTCCAATGTGTAGAGAAGGTAATGCTACTGAAAGTAACTTCTGGAGCATAGGTAGCACACTCATAAAATTGGTTGCAGACAACTCTAAATCATATGGTTAGTGTGCTAACAATGTTTACATCATGTTAGCACATAGTAGTTATCAGCAAAATTGAACTGTACACTCCATTGAGTTGAATGCATTACTTTCTATTCAATGCATTCTGTGGTAAGGTTGTGTACATAACTACTCGGGGTGATTTGGAACTGTATAGATATTGCATGTAGAGTGCTCAGTGCCATGGAATACTCCAATGCAAGCTGAATTCAGTTACCTACCTGGTACCATTTACAGTGGAACAGCCATTGACGGTTTATTTTTGCAAAGGCTAAAGTTCGAATGTGTACAGAAGGTAATGCTACTGAAAGTAACTTCTGGAACATAGGTAGCACACTCATAAAATTGTTTGCAGACAACTCTAAATCATATGGTTAGTGTGCTAACAATGTTTACATCATGTTAGCACATAGTAGTTATCAGCAAAATTGAACTGTACACTCCATTGAGTTGAATGCATTACTTTCTATTTAATGCATTCTGTGGTAAGGTTGTGTACATAACAACTCGGGGTGATTTGGAACTGTATAGATATTGCATGTAGAGTGCTCAGTGCCATGGAATACTCCAATGCAAGCTGAATTCAGTAACCTACCTGTTACTATTTACAGTGAAACATCCATTGACTTGGTTTTATTCTGCAAAGGCTAAAGTTCCAATGTGTAGAGAAGGTAATGCTACTGAAAGTAACTTCTGGAGCATAGGTAGCACACTCATAAAATTGGTTGCAGACAACTCTAAATCATATTGTTAGTGTGCTAACAATGTTTACATCATGTTAGCACATAGTGGTTATCAGCAAAATTGAACTGTACACTCCATTGAGTTGAATGCATTACATTCTATTCAATGCATTCTGTGGTAAGGTTGTGTACATAACTACTCGGGGTGATTTGGAACTGTGTAGATATTGCATGTAGAGTGCTCAGTGCCATGGAATACTCCAATGCAAGCTGAATTCAGTAACCTTCCTGGAACAATTTACAGTGGAACAGCCATTGACTTGGTTTAATTCTGCAAAGGCTAAAGTTCCAATCTGTAGAGAAGGTAATGCTACTGAAAGTAACTTCTGGAGCATAGGTAGCACACTCATAAAATTGGTTGCAGACAACTCTAAATCATATGGTTAGTGTGCTAACAATGTTTACATCATGTTCGCACATAGTAGTTATCAGCAAAATTGAACTGAACACTCCATTGAGTTGAATGCATTACTTTCTATTCAATGCATTCTGTGGTAAGTTTGTGTACATAACTATTCGGGGTGATTTGGAACTGTATGGATATTGCATGTAGAGTGCTCAGTGACATGGAATACTCCAATGCAAGCTGAATTCAGTTACCTACCTGGTACCATTTACAGTGGAACAGCCATTGACGGTTTATTTTTGCAAAGGCTAAAGTTCGAATGTGTAGAGAAGGTAATGCTACTGGAAGTAACTTCTGGAGCATAGGTAGCACACTCATAAAATTTGTTGCAGACAACTCTAAATCATATGGTTAGTGTGCTAAGAATGTTTACATCATGCTAGCACATAGTAGTTATCAGCAAAATTGAACTGTACACTCCATTGGGTTGAATGCATTACTTTCTATTCAATGCATTCTGTGGTAAGGTTGTGTACATAACTACTCGGGGTGATTTGGAACTGTATCGATATTGCATGTAGAGTGCTCAGTGCCATGGAATACTCCAACGCAAGCTGAATTCAGTAACCTACCTGGGACCATTTACAGTGGAACAGCCATTGACTTGGTTTAATTCTGCAAAGGCTAAAGTTCCAATGTGTAGAGAAGGTAATGCTACTGAAAGTAACTTCTGGAGCATAGGTAGCACACTCATAAAATTGTTTGCAGACAACTCTAAATCATATGGTTAGTGTACTAACAATGTTTACACCATGTTAGCACATAGCAGTTATCGGCAAAATTGAACTGTACACTCCATTGAGTTGAATGCATTACTTTCTATTCAATGCATTCTGTGGTAAGGTTGTGTACATAACTACTCTGGGTGATTTGGAACTGTATAGATATTGCAAGTAGAGTGCTCAGTGCCATGGAATAATCCAACGCAAGCTGAATTCAGTAACCTACCTGGGACCATTTACAGTGGAACAGCCATTAACTTGGTTTAATTCAGCAAAGGCTAAAGTTCCAATGTGTAGAGAAGGTAATGCTACTTAAAGTAACTTCTGGAGCATAGGTAGCACACTCATAAAATTGGTTGCAGGCAACTCTAAATCATATGGCTAGTGTGCTAACAATGTTTACATCATGTTAGCACATAGTAGTTATCAGCAAAATTGAACTGTACACTCCATTCAGTTGAATGCATTACATTCTATTCAATGCATTCTGTGGTAAGGTTGTGTACATAACTACTCGGGGTGATTTGGAACTGTATAGATATTGCATGTAGAGTGCTCAGTGCCATGGAATACTCCAATGCAAGCTGAATTCAGTAACCTACCTGTTACTATTTACAGTGAAACATCCATTGACTTGGTTTTATTCTGCAAAGGCTAAAGTTCCAATGTGTAGAGAAGGTAATGCTACTGAAAGTAACTTCTGGAGCATAGGTAGCACACTCATAAAATTGGTTGCAGACAACTCTAAATCATATGGTTAGTGTGCTAACAATGTTTACATCATGTTAGCACATAGTAGTTATCAGCAAAATTGAACTGTACACTCCATTGAGTTGAATGCATTACATTCTATTCAATGCATTCTGTGGTAAGGTTGTGTACATAACTACTCGGGGTGATTTGGAACTGTATAGATATTGCATGTAGAGTGCTCAGTGCCATGGAATACTCCAATGCAAGCTGAATTCAGTAACCTTCCTGCTACAATTTACAGTGGAACAGCCATTGACTTGGTTTAATTCTGCAAAGGCTAAAGTTCCAATCTGTAGAGAAGGTAATGCTACTGAAAGTAACTTCTGGAGCATAGGTAGCACACTCATAAAATTGGTTGCAGACAACTCTAAATCATATGGTTAGTGTGCTAACAATGTTTACATCATGTTAGCACATAGTAGTTATCAGCAAAATTGAACTGTACACTCCATTGAGTTGAATGCATTACTTTCTATTCAATGCATTCTGTGGTAAGTTTGTGTACATAACTACTCGGGGTGATTTGGAACTATATTGATATTGCATGTAGAGTGCTCAGTGACATGGAATACTCCAATGCAAGCTGAATTCAGTTACCTAATTGGTACCATTTACAGTGGAACAGCCATTGACGGTTTATTTTTGCAAAGGCTAAAGTTCGAATGTGTAGAGAAGGTAATGCTACTGAAAGTAACTTCTGGAGCATAGGTAGCACAGTCATAAAATTGGTTGCAGACTACTCTAAATCATATGGTTAGTGTGCTAACAATGTTTACATCATGTTAGCATGTAGTAGTTGTCAGCAAAATTGAACTGTACACTCCATTGAGTTGAATGCATTACTTTCTATTCAATGCATTCTGTGGTAAGGTTGTGTACATAACTACTCGGGGTGATTTGGAACTGTATAGATATTGCATGTAGAGTGCTCAGTGCCATGGAATACTCCAATGCAAGCTGAATTCAGTTACCTACCTGGTACCATTTACAGTGGAACAGCCATTGACGGTTTATTTTTGCAAAGGCTAAAGTTCGAATGTGTAGAGAAGGTAATGCTACTGAAAGTAACTTCTGGAGCATAGGTAGCACACTCATAAAATTGTTTGCAGACAACTCTAAATCATATGGTTAGTGTGCTAACAATGTTTACATCATGTTAGCACATAGTAGTTATCAGCAAAATTGAACTGTACACTCCATTGAGTTGAATGCATTACTTTCTATTCAATGCATTCTGTGGTAAGGTTGTGTACATAACAACTCGGGGTGATTTGGAACTGTATAGATATTGCATGTAGAGTGCTCAGTGCCATGGAATACTCCAATGCAAGCTGAATTCAGTAACCTACCTGTTACTATTTACAGTGAAACATCCATTGACTTGGTTTTATTCTGCAAAGGCTAAAGTTCCAATGTGTAGAGAAGGTAATGCTACTGAAAGTAACTTCTGGAGCATAGGTAGCACACTCATAAAATTGGTTGCAGACAACTCTAAATCATATGGTTAGTGTGCTAACAATGTTTACATCATGTTAGCACATAGTGGTTATCAGCAAAATTGAACTGTACACTCCATTGAGTTGAATGCATTACATTCTATTCAATGCATTCTGTGGTAAGGTTGTGTACATAACTACTCGGGGTGATTTGGAACTGTGTAGATATTGCATGTAGAGTGCTCAGTGCCATGGAATACTCCAATGCAAGCTGAATTCAGTAACCTTCCTGGTACAATTTACAGTGGAACAGCCATTGACTTGGTTTAATTCTGCAAAGGCTAAAGTTCCAATCTGTAGAGAAGGTAATGCTACTGAAAGTAACTTCTGGAGCATAGGTAGCGCACTCATAAAATTGGTTGCAGACAACTCTAAATCATATGGTTAGTGTGCTAACAATGTTTACATCATGTTCGCACATAGTAGTTATCAGCAAAATTGAACTGAACACTCCATTGAGTTGAATGCATTACTTTCTATTCAATGCATTCTGTGGTAAGTTTGTGTACATAACTACTCGGGGTGATTCGGAACTGTATAGATATTGCATGTAGAGTGCTCAGTGACATGGAATACTCCAATGCAAGCTGAATTCAGTTACCTCCCTGGTACCATTTACAGTGGAACAGCCATTGACGGTTTATTTTTGCAAAGGCTAAAGTTCGAATGTGTAGAGAAGGTAATGCTACTGAAAGTAACTTCTGGAGCATAGGTAGCACTGTCATAAAATTGGTTGCAGACAACTCTAAATCATATGGTTAGTGTGCTAACAATGTTTACATCATGTTAGCACATAGTAGTTATCAGCAAAATTGAACTGTACACTCCATTGAGTTGAATGCATGACTTTCTATTCAATGCATTCTGTGGTAAGTTTGTGTACATAACAACTCGGGGTGATTTGGAACTGTATAGATATTGCAAGCAGAGTGCTCAGTGCCATGGAATACTCCAATGCAAGCTGAATTCAGTAACCTACCTGTTACAATTTACAGTGGAACATCCATTGACTTGGTTTAATTCTGCAAAGTCTAAAGTTCCAATGTGTAGAGAAGGTAATGCTACTGTAGTAACTTCTGGAGCATAGGTAGAACACTCATAAAATTGGTTGCAGACAACTCTAAATCATATGGTTAGTGTGCTAACAATGTTTACATCATGTTAGCACATAGTAGTTATCAGCAAAATTGAACTGTACACTCCATTGAGTTGAATGCATTACATTCTATTCAATGCATTCTGTGGTAAGGTTGTGTACATAACTACTCGGGGTGATTTGGAACTGTATAGATATTGCATGTAGAGTGCTCAGTGCCATGGAATACTCAAATGCAAGCTGAATTCAGTAACCTTCCTGGTACAATTTACAGTGGAACAGCCATTGACTTGGTTTAATTCTGCAAAGGCTAAAGTTCCAATCTGTAGAGAAGGTAATGCTACTGAAAGTAACTTCTAGAGCATAGGTAGCACACTCATAAAATTGGTTGCAGACAACTATAAATCATATGGTTAGTGTGCTAACAATGTTTACATCATGTTAGCACATAGTAGTTATCAGCAAAATTGAACTGTACACTCCATTGAGTTGAATGCATTACTTTCTATTCAATGCATTCTGTGGTAAGTTTGTGTACATAACTACTCGGGGTGATTTGGAACTGTATAGATATTGCATGTAGAGTGCTCAGTGCCATGGAATACTCCAATGCAAGCTGAATTCAGTTACCTACCTGGTACCATTTACAGTGGAACAGCCATTGACGGTTTATTTTTGCAAAGGCTGAAGTTCGAATGTGTAGAGAAGGTAATGCTACTGAAAGTAACTTCTGGAGCATAGGTAGCACACTCATAAAATTGGTTGCAGACAACTCTAAATCATATGGTTAGCGTGCTAACAATGTTTACACCATGTTAGCACATAGCAGTTATCGGCAAAATTGAACTGTACACTCCATTGAGTTGAATGCATTACTTTCTATTCAATGCATTCTGTGGTAAGGTTGTGTACATAACTACTCTGGGTGATTTGGAACTGTATAGATATTGCAAGTAGAGTGCTCAGTGCCATGGAATACTCCAACGCAAGCTGAATTCAGTAACCTACCTGGGACCATTTACAGTGGAACAGCCATTGACTTGGTTTAATTCTGCAAAGTCTAAAGTTCCAATGTGTAGAGAAGGTAATGCTACTGAAAGTAACTTCTGGAGCATAGGTAGCACACTGATAAAATTGGTTGCAGACAACTCTAAATCATATGGCTAGTGTGCTAACAATGTTTACATCATGTTAGCACATAGTGGTTATCAGCAAAATTGAACTGTACACTCCATTGAGTTGAATGCATTACATTCTATTCAATGCATTCTGTGGTAAGGTTGTGTACATAACTACTCGGGGTGATTTGGAACTGTGTAGATATTGCATGTAGAGTGCTCAGTGCCATGGAATACTCCAATGCAAGCTGAATTCAGTAACCTTCCTGGTACAATTTACAGTGGAACAGCCATTGACTTGGTTTAATTCTGCAAAGGCTAAAGTTCCAATCTGTAGAGAAGGTAATGCTACTGAAAGTAACTTCTGGAGCATAGGTAGCGCACTCATAAAATTGGTTGCAGACAACTCTAAATCATATGGTTAGTGTGCTAACAATGTTTACATCATGTTCGCACATAGTAGTTATCAGCAAAATTGAACTGAACACTCCATTGAGTTGAATGCATTACTTTCTATTCAATGCATTCTGTGGTAAGTTTGTGTACATAACTACTCGGGGTGATTCGGAACTGTATAGATATTGCATGTAGAGTGCTCAGTGACATGGAATACTCCAATGCAAGCTGAATTCAGTTACCTACCTGGTACCATTTACAGTGGAACAGCCATTGACGGTTTATTTTTGCAAAGGCTAAAGTTCGAATGTGTAGAGAAGGTAATGCTACTGAAAGTAACTTCTGGAGCATAGGTAGCACACTCATAAAATTTGTTGCAGACAACTCTAAATCATATGGTTAGTGTGCTAAGAATGTTTACATCATGCTAGCACATAGTAGTTATCAGCAAAATTGAACTGTACACTCCATTGGGTTGAATGCATTACTTTCTATTCAATGCATTCTGTGGTAAGGTTGTGTACATAACTACTCTGGGTGATTTGGAACTGTATAGATATTTCAAGTAGAGTGCTCAGTGCCATGGAATAATCCAACGCAAGCTGAATTCATTATCCTACCTGGGACCATTTACAGTGGAACAGCCATTGACTTGGTTTAATTCTGCAAAGGCTAAAGTTCCAATGTGTAGAGAAGGTAATGCTACTGAAAGTAACTTCTGGAGCATAGGTAGCACACTCATAAAATTGGTTGCAGACAACTCTAAATCATATGGTTAGTGTGCTAACAATGTTTACATCATGTTAGCACATAGTAGTTATCAGCAAAATTGAACTGTACACTCCATTGAGTTGAATGCATTACTTTCTATTCAATGCATTCTGTGGTAAGTTTGTGTACATAACTACTCGGGGTGATTTGGAGCTGTATAGATATTGCATTTAGAGTGCTCAGTGACATGGAATACTCCAATGCAAGCTGAATTCAGTTACCTCCCTGGTACCATTTACAGTGGAACAGCCATTGACGGTTTATTTTTGCAAAGGCTAAAGTTCGAATGTGTAGAGAAGGTAATGCTACTGAAAGTAACTTCTGGAGCATAGGTAGCACTGTCATAAAATTGGTTGCAGACAACTCTAAATCATATGGTTAGTGTGCTAACAATGTTTACATCATGTTAGCACATAGTAGTTATCAGCAAAATTGAACTGTACACTCCATTGAGTTGAATGCATGACTTTCTATTCAATGCATTCTGTGGTAAGTTTGTGTACATAACAACTCGGGGTGATTTGGAACTGTATAGATATTGCAAGCAGAGTGCTCAGTGCCATGGAATACTCCAATGCAAGCTGAATTCAGTAACCTACCTGTTACAATTTACAGTGGAACATCCATTGACTTGGTTTAATTCTGCAAAGTCTAAAGTTCCAATGTGTAGAGAAGGTAATGCTACTGTAGTAACTTCTGGAGCATAGGTAGAACACTCATAAAATTGGTTGCAGACAACTCTAAATCATATGGTTAGTGTGCTAACAATGTTTACATCATGTTAGCACATAGTAGTTATCAGCAAAATTGAACTGTACACTCCATTGAGTTGAATGCATTACATTCTATTCAATGCATTCTGTGGTAAGGTTGTGTACATAACTACTCGGGGTGATTTGGAACTGTATAGATATTGCATGTAGAGTGCTCAGTGCCATGGAATACTCAAATGCAAGCTGAATTCAGTAACCTTCCTGGTACAATTTACAGTGGAACAGCCATTGACTTGGTTTAATTCTGCAAAGGCTAAAGTTCCAATCTGTAGAGAAGGTAATGCCACTGAAAGTAACTTCTAGAGCATAGGTAGCACACTCATAAAATTGGTTGCAGACAACTATAAATCATATGGTTAGTGTGCTAACAATGTTTACATCATGTTAGCACATAGTAGTTATCAGCAAAATTGAACTGTACACTCCATTGAGTTGAATGCATTACTTTCTATTCAATGCATTCTGTGGTAAGTTTGTGTACATAACTACTCGGGGTGATTTGGAACTGTATAGATATTGCATGTAGAGTGCTCAGTGCCATGGAATACTCCAATGCAAGCTGAATTCAGTTACCTACCTGGTACCATTTACAGTGGAACAGCCATTGACTTGGTTTAATTCTGCAAAGTCTAAAGTTCCAATGTGTAGAGAAGGTAATGCTACTGAAAGTAACTTCTGGAGCATAGGTAGCACACTGATAAAATTGGTTGCAGACAACTCTAAATCATATGGCTAGTGTGCTAACAATGTTTACATCATGTTAGCACATAGTAGTTATCAGCAAAATTGAACTGTACACTCCATTGAGTTGAATGCATTACTTTATATTGAATGCATTCTGTGGTAAGGTTGTGTACATAACTACTCGGGGTGATTTGGAACTGTATAGATATTGCATGTAGAGTGCTCAGTGCCATGGAATACTCCAATGCAAGCTGAATTCAGTAACCTACCTGTTACTATTTACAGTGAAACATCCATTGACTTGGTTTTATTCTGCAAAGGCTAAAGTTCCAATGTGTAGAGAAGGTAATGCTACTGAAAGTAACTTCTGGAGCATAGGTAGCACACTCATAAAATTGGTTGCAGACAACTCTAAATCATATGGTTAGTGTGCTAACAATGTTTATATCATGTTAGCACATAGTAGTTATCAGCAAAATTGAACTGTACACTCCATTGAGTTGAATGCATTACTTTCTATTCAATGCATTCTGTGGTAAGTTTGTGTACATAACTAGTCGGGGTGATTTGGAACTGTATAGATATTGCATGTAGAGTGCTCAGTGCCATGGAATACTCCAATGCAAGCTGAATTCAGTAACCTACCTGGTACCATTTACAGTGGAACATCCATTGACTTGGTTTTATTCTGCAAAGGCTAAAGTTCCAATGTGTAGAGAAGGTAATGCTACTGAAAGTAACTTCTGGAGCATAGGTAGCACACTCATAAAATTAGTTGCAGACAACTATAAATCATATGGCTAGTGTGCTAACAATGTTTACCTCATGTTAGCACATAGTAGTTATCAGCAAAATTGAACTGTACACTCCATTGGGTTGAATGCATTACTTTCTATTCAATGCATTCTGTGGTAAGGTTGTGTACATAACTACTCTGGGTGATTTGGAACTGTATAGATATTGCAAGTAGAGTGCTCAGTGCCATGGAATACACCAATGCAAGCTGAATTCAGTAACCTACCTGGGACCATTTACAGTGGAACAGCCATTGACTTGGTTTAATTCTGCAAAGGCTAAAATCCCAATGTGTAGAGAAGGTAATGCTACTGAAAGTAACTTCTGGAGCATAGGTAGCACACTCATAAAATTGGTTGCAGACAACTCTAAATCATATGGTTAGTGTGCTAACAATGATTACATCATGTTAGCACATAGCAGTTATCGGCAAAATTGAACTGTACACTCCATTGGGTTGAATGCATTACTTTCTATTCAATGCATTCTGTGGTAAGGTTGTGTACATAACTACTCTGGGTGATTTGGAACTGTATAGATATTGCAAGTAGAGTGCTCAGTGCCATGGAATACTCCAACGCAAGCTGAATTCAGTAACCTACCTGGGACCATTTACAGTGGAACAGCCATTGACTTGGTTTAATTCTGCAAAGGCTAAAGTTCCAATGTGTAGAGAAGGTAATGCTACTGAAAGTAACTTCTGGAGCATAGGTAGCACACTCATAAAATTGGTTGCAGACAACTCTAAATCATATGGTTAGTGTGCTAACAATGTTTACATCATGTTAGCACATAGTAGTTATCAGCAAAATTGAACTGTACACTCCATTGAGTTGAATGCATTTCTTTCTATTCAATGCATTCTGTGGTAAGGTTGTGTACATAACTACTCGGGGTGATTTGGAACTGTATAGATATTGCATGTAGAGTGCTCAGTGCCATGGAATACTCCAATGCAAGCTGAATTCAGTAACCTTCCTGGTGCAATTTACAGTGGAACAGCCATTGACTTGGTTTAATTCTGCAAAGGCTAAAGTTCCAATCTGTAGAGAAGGTAATGCTACTGAAAGTAACTTCTGGAGCATAGGTAGCACACTCATAAAATTGGTTGCAGACAACTCTAAATCATATGGTTAGTGTGCTAACAATGTTTACATCATGTTAGCACATAGTAGTTATCAGCAAAATTGAACTGTACACTCCATTGAGTTGAATGCATAACTTTCTATTCAATGCATTCTGTGGTAAGTTTGTGTACATAACTACTCGGGGTGATTTGGAACTGTATAGATATTGCATGTAGAGTGCTCAGTGACATGGAATACTCCAATGCAAGCTGAGTTCAGTTACCTACCTGGTAGCATTTACAGTGGGACAGCCATTGACTGTTTATTTTGGCAAAGGCTAAAGTTCCAATGTGTAGAGAAGGTAATGCTACTGAAAGTAACTTCTGGAGCATAGGTAGCACACTCATAAAATTGGTTGCAGACAACTCTAAATCATATGGTTAGTGTGCTAACA
Source organism: Hypanus sabinus (assembly GCF_030144855.1). Classification (NCBI taxonomy): domain Eukaryota; kingdom Metazoa; phylum Chordata; class Chondrichthyes; order Myliobatiformes; family Dasyatidae; genus Hypanus; species Hypanus sabinus. The sequence goes on along the minus strand of NC_082722.1, from coordinate 13,514,952 downwards.
ATGTTTACACCATGTTAGCACATAGCAGTTATCGGCAAAATTGAACTGTACACTCCATTCAGTTGAATGCATTACTTTCTATTCAATGCATTCTGTGGTAAGGTTGTGTACATAACTACTCTGGGTGATTTGGAACTGTATAGATATTGCAAGTAGAGTGCTCAGTGCCATGGAATACTCCAACGCAAGCTGAATTCAGTAACCTACCTGGGACCATTTACAGTGGAACAGCCATTGACTTGGTTTAATTCTGCAACGGCTAAAGTTCCAATGTGTAGAGAAGGTAATGCTACTGAAAGTAACTTCTGGAGCATAGGTAGCACACTTATAAAATTGGTTGCAGACAACTCTAAATCATATGGTTAGTGTGCTAACAATGTTTACATCATGTTAGCACATAGTAGTTATCAGCAAAATTGAACTGTACACTCCATTGAGTTGAATGCATTACTTTCTATTCAATGCATTCTGTGGTAAGGTTGTGTACATAACTACTCGGGCTGATTTGGAACTGTATAGATATTGCATGCGGAGTGCTCAGTGCCATGGAATACTCCAATGCAAGCTGAATTCAGTAACCTTCCTGGTACAATTTACAGTGGAACAGCCATTGACTTGGTTTAATTCTGCAAAGGCTAAAGTTCCAATGTGTAGAGAAGGTAATGCTACTGAAAGTAACTTCTGGAGCATAGGTAGCACACTCATAAAATTGGTTGCAGACAACTCTAAATCATATGGCTAGTGTGCTAACAATGTTTACATCATGTTAGCACATAGTAGTTATCAGCAAAATTGAACTGTACACTCCATTGAGTTGAATGCATTACTTTCTATTCAATGCATCCTGTGGTAAGTTTGTGTACATAACTACTCGGGGTGATTTGGAACTGTATAGATATTGCATGTAGAGTGCTCAGTGACATGGAATACTCCAATGCAAGCTGAATTCAGTAACCTACCTGGTACCATTTACAGTGGAACAGTCATTGACGGTTTATTTCTGCAAAGGCTAAAGTTCGAATGTGTAGAGAAGGTAATGATACTAAAAGTAACTTCTGGAGCATAGGTAGCACACTAATAAAATTAGTTGCAGACAACTCTAAATCATATGGCTAGTGTGCTAACAATGTTTACATCATGTTAGCACATAGCAATTATCGGCAAAATTGAACTGTACACTCCAATGAGTTGAATGCATTACTTTCTATTCAATGCATTCTGTGGAAAGGTTGTGTACATAACAACTCTGGGTAATTTGGAACTGTATAGATATTGCAAGTAGAGTGCTCAGTGCCATGGAATACTCCAATGCAAGCTGAATTCAGTAACCTACCTGGGACCATTTAGAGTGGAACAGCCATTGACTTGGTTTAATTCTGCAAAGGCTAAAGTTCCAATCTGTAGAGAAGGTAATGCTACTGAAAGTAACTTCTGGAGCATAGGTAGCACACTCATAAAATTGGTTGCAGACAACTCTAAATCATATGGTTAGTGTGCTAACAATGTTTACATCATGTTAGCACATAGTTGTAATCAGCATAATTGAACTGTACACTCCATTGAGTTGAATGCATTACTTTCTATTCAATGCATTCTGTGGTAAGTTTGTGTACATAACTACTCGGGGTGATTTGGAACTCTATAGATATTGCATGTAGAGTGCTCAGTGCCAGGGAATACTCCAATGCAAGCTGAATTCAGTAACCTTCCTGGTACAATTTACAGTGGAACAGCCATTGACTTGGTTTAATTCTGCAAAGGCTAAAGTTCGAATGTGTAGAGAAGGTAATGCTACTGAAAGTAACTTCTGGAGCATAGGTAGCACCCTCATAAAATTGGTTGCAGACAACTCTAAATCATATGGTTAGTGTGCTAACAATGTTTACATCATGTTAGCACATAGTAGTTATCAGCAAAATTGAACTGTACACTCCATTGAGTTGAATGCATTACTTTCTATTCAATGCATCCTGTGGTAAGTTTGTGTACATAACTACTCGGGGTGATTTGGAACTGTATAGATATTGCATGTAGAGTGCTCAGTGACATGGAATACTCCAATGCAAGCTGAATTCAGTAACCTACCTGGTACCATTTACAGTGGAACAGTCATTGACGGTTTATTTCTGCAAAGGCTAAAGTTCGAATGTGTAGAGAAGGTAATGATACTAAAAGTAACTTCTGGAGCATAGGTAGCACACTCATAAAATTAGTTGCAGACAACTCTAAATCATATGGCTAGTGTGCTAACAATGTTTACATCATGTTAGCACATAGCAATTATCGGCAAAATTGAACTGTACACTCCATTGAGTTGAATGCATTACTTTCTATTCAATGCATTCTGTGGAAAGGTTGTGTACATAACAACTCTGGGTAATTTGGAACTGTATAGATATTGCAAGTAGAGTGCTCAGTGCCATGGAATACTCCAATGCAAGCTGAATTCAGTAACCTACCTGGGACCATTTACAGTGGAACAGCCATTGACTTGGTTTAATTCTGCAAAGGCTAAAGTTCCAATGTGTAGAGAAGGTAATGCTACTGAAAGTAACTTCTGGAGCATAGGTAGCACACTCATAAAATTGGTTGCAGACAACTCTAAATCATATGGCTAGTGTGCTAACAATGTTTACATCATGTTAGCACATAGTAGTTATCAGCAAAATTGAACTGTACACTCCATTGAGTTGAATGCATTACTTTCTATTCAATGCATTCTGTGGTAAGGTTGTGTACATAACTACTCGGGGTGATTTGGAACTGTATAGATATTGCATGTAGAGTGCTCAGTGCCATGGAATACTCCAATGCAAGCTGAATTCAGTAACCTACCTGTTACTATTTACAGTGAAACATCCATTGACTTGGTTTTATTCTGCAAAGGCTAAAGTTCGAATGTGTAGAGAAGGTAATGCTACTGAAAGTAACTTCTGGAGCATAGGTAGCACACTCATAAAATTGGTTGCAGACAACTCTAAATCATATGGTTAGTGTGCTAACAATGTTTACATCATGTTAGCACATAGTAGTTATCAGCAAAATTGAACTGTACACTCCATTGAGTTGAATGCATTACTTTCTATTCAATGCATTATGTGGTAAGGTTGTGTACATAACTACTCTGGGTGATTTGGAACTGTATAGATATTGCAAGTCGAGTGCTCAGTGCCATGGAATACTCCAATGCAAGCTGAATTCAGTAACCTTCCTGGTACAATTTACAGTGGAACAGCCATTGACTTGGTTTAATTCTGCAAAGGCTAAAGTTCCAATCTGTAGAGAAGGTAATGCTATTGAAAGTAACTTCTGGAGCATAGGTAGCACACTCATAAAATTGGTTGCAGACAACTCTAAATCATATGGTTAGTGTGCTAACAATGTTTTCATCATGTTAGCACATAGTTGTAATCAGCAAAATTGAACTGTACACTCCATTGAGTTGAATGCATTACTTTCTATTCAATGCATTCTGTGGTAAGTTTGTGTACATAACTACTCGGGGTGATTTGGAACTCTATAGATATTGCATGTAGAGTGCTCAGTGACATGGAATACTCCAATGCAAGCTGAATTCAGTTATCTACCTGGTACCATTTACAGTGGAACAGCCATTGACGGTTTATTTTTGCAAAGGCTAAAGTTCGAATGTGTAGAGAAGGTAATGCTACTGAAAGTAACTTCTGGAGCATAGGTAGCACACTCATAAAATTGGTTGCAGACAACTCTAAATCATATGGCTAGTGTGCTAACAATGTTTACATCATGTTAGCACATAGTAGTTATCAGCAAAATTGAACTGTACACTCCATTGAGTTGAATGCATTACTTTCTATTCAATGCATTCTGTGGAAAGGTTGTGTACATAACAACTCTGGGTAATTTGGAACTGTATAGATATTGCAAGTAGTGTGCTCAGTGCCATGGAATACTCCAATGCAAGCTGAATTCAGTAACCAACCTGGGACCATTTACAGTGGAACAGCCATTGACTTGGTTTAATTCTGCAAAGGCTAAAGTTCCAATGTGTAGAGAAGGTAATGCTACTGAAAGTAACTTCTGGAGCATAGGTAGCACACTCATAAAATTGGTTGCAGACAACTCTAAATCATATGGTTAGTGTGCTAACAATGTTTACACCATGTTAGCACATAGCAGTTATCGGTAAAATTGAACTGTACAGTCCATTGAGTTGAATGCATTACTTTCTATTCAATGCATTCTGTGGTAAGGTTGTGTACATAACTACTCTGGGTGATTTGGAACTGTATAGATATTGCAAGTCGAGTGCTCAGTGCCATGGAATACTCCAATGCAAGCTGAATTCAGTAACCTTCCTGGTACAATTTACAGTGGAACAGCCATTGACTTGGTTTAATTCTGCAAAGGCTAAAGTTCCAATCTGTAGAGAAGGTAATGCTATTGAAAGTAACTTCTGGAGCATAGGTAGCACACTCATAAAATTGGTTGCAGACAACTCTAAATCATATGGTTAGTGTGCTAACAATGTTTACATCATGTTAGCACATAGTTGTAATCAGCAAAATTGAACTGTACACTCCATTGAGTTGAATGCATTACTTTCTATTCAATGCATTCTGTGGTAAGTTTGTGTACATAACTACTCGGGGTGATTTGGAACTCTATAGATATTGCATGTAGAGTGCTCAGTGACATGGAATACTCCAATGCAAGCTGAATTCAGTTATCTACCTGGTACCATTTACAGTGGAACAGCCATTGACGGTTTATTTTTGCAAAGGCTAAAGTTCGAATGTGTAGAGAAGGTAATGCTACTGAAAGTAACTTCTGGAGCATAGGTAGCACACTCATAAAATTGGTTGCAGACAACTCTAAATCATATGGCTAGTGTGCTAACAATGTTTACATCATGTTAGCACATAGTAGTTATCAGCAAAATTGAACTGTACACTCCATTGAGTTGAATGCATTACTTTCTATTCAATGCATTCTGTGGAAAGGTTGTGTACATAACAACTCTGGGTAATTTGGAACTGTATAGATATTGCAAGTAGTGTGCTCAGTGCCATGGAATACTCCAATGCAAGCTGAATTCAGTAACCAACCTGGGACCATTTACAGTGGAACAGCCATTGACTTGGTTTAATTCTGCAAAGGCTAAAGTTCCAATGTGTAGAGAAGGTAATGCTACTGAAAGTAACTTCTGGAGCATAGGTAGCACACTCATAAAATTGGTTGCAGACAACTCTAAATCATATGGTTAGTGTGCTAACAATGTTTACACCATGTTAGCACATAGCAGTTATCGGCAAAATTGAACTGTACAGTCCATTGAGTTGAATGCATTACTTTCTATTCAATGCATTCTGTGGTAAGGTTGTGTACATAACTACTCTGGGTGATTTGGAACTGTATAGATATTGCAAGTAGAGTGCTCAGTGCCATGGAATACTCCAACGCAAGCTGAATTCAGTAACCTACCTGGGACCATTTACAGTGGAACAGCCATTGACTTGGTTTAATTCTGCAAAGGCTAAAGTTCAATGTGTAGAGAAGGTAATGCTACTGAAAGTACCTTCTGGAGCATAGGTAGCACACTCATAAAATTGGTTGCAGACAACTCTAAATCATATGGCTAGTGTGCTAACAATGTTTACATCATGTTAGCACATAGTAGTTATCAGCAAACTTGAACTGTACACTCCATTGAGTTGAATGCATTACTTTCTATTCAATGCATTCTGTGGTAAGGTTGTGTACATAACTACTCGGGGTGATTTGGAACTGTATAGATATTGCATGTAGAGTGCTCAGTGCCATGGAATACTCCAATGCAAGCTGAATTCAGTAACCTACCTGTTACTATTTACAGTGAAACATCCATTGACTTGGTTTTATTCTGCAAAGGCTAAAGTTCCAATCTGTAGAGAAGGTAATGCTACTGAAAGTAACTTCTGGAGCATAGGTAGCACACTCATAAAATTGGTTGCAGACAACTCTAAATCATATGGTTAGTGTGCTAACAATGTTTACATCATGTTAGCACATAGTAGTTATCAGCAAAATTGAACTGTACACTCCATTGAGTTGAATGCATTACTTTCTATTCAATGCATTATGTGGTAAGGTTGTTTACATAACTACTCTGGGTGTTTTGGAACTGTATAGATATTGCAAGTCGAGTGCTCAGTGCCATGGAATACTCCAATGCAAGCTGAATTCAGTAACCTTCCTGGTACAATTTACAGTGGAATAGCCATTGACTTGGTTTAATTCTGCAAAGGCTAAAGTTCCAATGTGTAGAGAAGGTAATGCTACTGAAAGTAACTTCTGGAGCATAGGTAGCACACTCATAAAATTGGTTGCAGACAACTCTAAATCATATGGCTAGTGTGCTAACAATGTTTACATCATGTTAGCACATAGTAGTTATCAGCAAAATTGAACTGTACACTCCATTGAGTTGAATGCATTACTTTCTATTCAATGCATCCTGTGGTAAGTTTGTGTACATAACTACTCGGGGTGATTTGGAACTGTATAGATATTGCATGTAGAGTGCTCAGTGACATGGAATACTCCAATGCAAGCTGAATTCAGTAACCTACCTGGTACCATTTACAGTGGAACAGTCATTGACGGTTTATTTCTGCAAAGGCTAAAGTTCGAATCTGTAGAGAAGGTAATGCTACTGAAAGTAACTTCTGGAGCATAGGTAGCACACTCATAAAATTGGTTGCAGACAACTCTAAATCATATGGTTAGTGTGCTAACAATGTTTACATCATGTTAGCACATAGTTGTAATCAGCATAATTGAACTGTACACTCCATTGAGTTGAATGCATTACTTTCTATTCAATGCATTCTGTGGTAAGTTTGTGTACATAACTACTCGGGGTGATTTGGAACTCTATAGATATTGCATGTAGAGTGCTCAGTGCCAGGGAATACTCCAATGCAAGCTGAATTCAGTAACCTTCCTGGTACAATTTACAGTGGAACAGCCATTGACTTGGTTTAATTCTGCAAAGGCTAAAGTTCCAATGTGTAGAGAAGGTAATGCTACTGAAAGTAACTTCTGGAGCATAGGTAGCACACTCATAAAATTGGTTGCAGACAACTCTAAATCATATGGTTAGTGTGCTAACAATGTTTACATCATGTTAGCACATAGTAGTTATCAGCAAAATTGAACTGTACACTCCATTGAGTTGAATGCATTACTTTCTATTCAATGCATCCTGTGGTAAGTTTGTGTACATAACTACTCGGGGTGATTTGGAACTGTATAGATATTGCATGTAGAGTGCTCAGTGACATGGAATACTCCAATGCAAGCTGAATTCAGTAACCTACCTGGTACCATTTACAGTGGAACAGTCATTGACGGTTTATTTCTGCAAAGGCTAAAGTTCGAATCTGTAGAGAAGGTAATGCTACTGAAAGTAACTTCTGGAGCATAGGTAGCACACTCATAAAATTGGTTGCAGACAACTCTAAATCATATGGTTAGTGTGCTAACAATGTTTACATCATGTTAGCACATAGTTGTAATCAGCATAATTGAACTGTACACTCCATTGAGTTGAATGCATTACTTTCTATTCAATGCATTCTGTGGTAAGTTTGTGTACATAACTACTCGGGGTGATTTGGAACTCTATAGATATTGCATGTAGAGTGCTCAGTGCCAGGGAATACTCCAAAGCAAGCTGAATTCAGTAACCTTCCTGGTACAATTTACAGTGGAACAGCCATTGACTTGGTTTAATTCTGCAAAGGCTAAAGTTCCAATGTGTAGAGAAGGTAATGCTACTGAAAGTAACTTCTGGAGCATAGGTAGCACACTCATAAAATTGGTTGCAGACAACTCTAAATCATATGGTTAGTGTGCTAACAATGTTTACATCATGTTAGCACATAGTAGTTATCAGCAAAATTGAACTGTACACTCCATTGAGTTGAATGCATTACTTTCTATTCAATGCATCCTGTGGTAAGTTTGTGTACATAACTACTCGGGGTGATTTGGAACTGTATAGATATTGCATGTAGAGTGCTCAGTGACATGGAATACTCCAATGCAAGCTGAATTCAGTAACCTACCTGGTACCATTTACAGTGGAACAGTCATTGACGGTTTATTTCTGCAAAGGCAAAAGTTCGAATGTGTAGAGAAGGTAATGATACTAAAAGTAACTTCTGGAGCATAGGTAGCACACTCATAAAATTAGTTGCAGACAACTCTAAATCATATGGCTAGTGTGCTAACAATGTTTACATCATGTTAGCACATAGCAATTATCGGCAAAATTGAACTGTACACTCCATTGAGTTGAATGCATTACTTTCTATTCAATGCATTCTGTGGAAAGGTTGTGTACATAACAACTCTGGGTAATTTGGAACTGTATAGATATTGCAAGTAGAGTGCTCAGTGCCATGGAATACTCCAATGCAAGCTGAATTCAGTAACCTACCTGGGACCATTTACAGTGGAACAGCCATTGACTTGGTTTAATTCTGCAAAGGCTAAAGTTCCAATGTGTAGAGAAGGTAATGCTACTGAAAGTAACTTCAGGAGCATAGGTAGCACACTCATAAAATTGGTTGCAGACAACTCTAAATCATATGGCTAGTGTGCTAACAATGTTTACATCATGTTAGCACATAGTAGTTATCAGCAAAATTGAACTGTACACTCCATTGAGTTGAATGCATTACTTTCTATTCAATGCATTCTGTGGTAAGGTTGTGTACATAACTACTCGGGGTGATTTGGAACTGTATAGATATTGCATGTAGAGTGCTCAGTGCCATGGAATACTCCAATGCAAGCTGAATTCAGTAACCTACCTGTTACTATTTACAGTGAAACATCCATTGACTTGGTTTAATTCTGCAAAGGCAAAAGTTCGAATGTGTAGAGAAGGTAATGATACTAAAAGTAACTTCTGGAGCATAGGTAGCACACTCATAAAATTAGTTGCAGACAACTCTAAATCATATGGCTAGTGTGCTAACAATGTTTACATCATGTTAGCACATAGCAATTATCGGCAAAATTGAACTGTACACTCCATTGAGTTGAATGCATTACTTTCTATTCAATGCATTCTGTGGAAAGGTTGTGTACATAACAACTCTGGGTAATTTGGAACTGTATAGATATTGCAAGTAGAGTGCTCAGTGCCATGGAATACTCCAATGCAAGCTGAATTCAGTAACCTACCTGGGACCATTTACAGTGGAACAGCCATTGACTTGGTTTAATTCTGCAAAGGCTAAAGTTCCAATGTGTAGAGAAGGTAATGCTACTGAAAGTAACTTCAGGAGCATAGGTAGCACACTCATAAAATTGGTTGCAGACAACTCTAAATCATATGGCTAGTGTGCTAACAATGTTTACATCATGTTAGCACATAGTAGTTATCAGCAAAATTGAACTGTACACTCCATTGAGTTGAATGCATTACTTTCTATTCAATGCATTCTGTGGTAAGGTTGTGTACATAACTACTCGGGGTGATTTGGAACTGTATAGATATTGCATGTAGAGTGCTCAGTGCCATGGAATACTCCAATGCAAGCTGAATTCAGTAACCTACCTGTTACTATTTACAGTGAAACATCCATTGACTTGGTTTTATTCTGCAAAGGCTAAAGTTCCAATCTGTAGAGAAGGTAATGCTACTGAAAGTAACTTCTGGAGCATAGGTAGCACACTCATAAAATTGGTTGCAGACAACTCTAAATCATATGGTTAGTGTGCTAACAATGTTTACATCATGTTAGCAAATAGTAGTTATCAGCAAAATTGAACTGTACACTCCATTGAGTTGAATGCATTACTTTCTATTCAATGCATTATGTGGTAAGGTTGTGTACATAACTACTCTGGGTGATTTGGAACTGTATAGATATTGCAAGTCGAGTGCTCAGTGCCATGGAATACTCCAATGCAAGCTGAATTCAGTAACCTTCCTGGTACAATTTACAGTGGAACAGCCATTGACTTGGTTTAATTCTGCAAAGGCTAAAGTTCCAATCTGTAGAGAAGGTAATGCTATTGAAAGTAACTTCTGGAGCATAGGTAGCACACTCATAAAATTGGTTGCAGACAACTCTAAATCATATGGTTAGTGTGCTAACAATGTTTACATCATGTTAGCACATAGTTGTAATCAGCAAAATTGAACTGTACACTCCATTGAGTTGAATGCATTACTTTCTATTCAATGCATTCTGTGGTAAGTTTGTGTACATAACTACTCGGGGTGATTTGGAACTCTATAGATATTGCATGTAGAGTGCTCAGTGACATGGAATACTCCAATGCAAGCTGAATTCAGTTATCTACCTGGTACCATTTACAGTGGAACAGCCATTGACGGTTTATTTTTGCAAAGGCTAAAGTTCGAATGTGTAGAGAAGGTAATGCTACTGAAAGTAACTTCTGGAGCATAGGTAGCACACTCATAAAATTGGTTGCAGACAACTCTAAATCATATGGCTAGTGTGCTAACAATGTTTACATCATGTTAGCACATAGTAGTTATCAGCAAAATTGAACTGTACACTCCATTGAGTTGAATGCATTACTTTCTATTCAATGCATTCTGTGGAAAGGTTGTGTACATAACAACTCTGGGTAATTTGGAACTGTATAGATATTGCAAGTAGTGTGCTCAGTGCCATGGAATACTCCAATGCAAGCTGAATTCAGTAACCAACCTGGGACCATTTACAGTGGAACAGCCATTGACTTGGTTTAATTCTGCAAAGGCTAAAGTTCCAATGTGTAGAGAAGGTAATGCTACTGAAAGTAACTTCTGGAGCATAGGTAGCACACTCATAAAATTAGTTGCAGACAACTCTAAATCATATGGTTAGTGTGCTAACAATGTTTACACCATGTTAGCACATAGCAGTTATCGGCAAAATTGAACTGTACAGTCCATTGAGTTGAATGCATTACTTTCTATTCAATGCAATCTGTGGTAAGGTTGTGTACATAACTACTCTGGGTGATTTGGAACTGTATAGATATTGCAAGTAGAGTGCTCAGTGCCATGGAATACTCCAACGCAAGCTGAATTCAGTAACCTACCTGGGACCATTTACAGTGGAACAGCCATTGACTTGGTTTAATTCTGCAAAGGCTAAAGTTCAATGTGTAGAGAAGGTAATGCTACTGAAAGTACCTTCTGGAGCATAGGTAGCACACTCATAAAATTGGTTACAGACAACTCTAAATCATATGGCTAGTGTGCTAACAATGTTTACATCATGTTAGCACATATTAGTTATCAGCAAACTTGAACTGTACACTCCATTGAGTTGAATGCATTACTTTCTATTCAATGCATTCTGTGGTAAGGTTGTGTACATAACTACTCGGGGTGATTTGGAACTGTATAGATATTGCATGTAGAGTGCTCAGTGCCATGGAATACTCCAATGCAAGCTGAATTCAGTAACCTACCTGTTACTATTTACAGTGAAACATCCATTGACTTGGTTTTATTCTGCAAAGGCTAAAGTTCCAATCTGTAGAGAAGGTAATGCTACTGAAAGTAACTTCTGGAGCATAGGTAGCACACTCATAAAATTGGTTGCAGACAACTCTAAATCATATGGTTAGTGTGCTAACAATGTTTACATCATGTTAGCACATAGTAGTTATCAGCAAAATTGAACTGTACACTCCATTGAGTTGAATGCATTACTTTCTATTCAATGCATTATGTGGTAAGGTTGTTTACATAACTACTCTGGGTGTTTTGGAACTGTATAGATATTGCAAGTCGAGTGCTCAGTGCCATGGAATACTCCAATGCAAGCTGAATTCAGTAACCTTCCTGGTACAATTTACAGTGGAATAGCCATTGACTTGGTTTAATTCTGCAAAGGCTAAAGTTCCAATCTGTAGAGAAGGTAATGCTACTGAAAGTAACTTCTGGAGCATAGGTAGAACACTCATAAAATTGGTTGCAGACAACTCTAAATCATATGGTTAGTGTGCTAACAATGTTTACATCATGTTAGCACATAGTTGTAATCAGCAAAATTGAACTATACACTCCATTGAGTTGAATGCATTACTTTCTATTCAATGCATTCTGTGGTAAGTTTGTGTACATAACTACTCGGGGTGATTTGGAACTCTATAGATATTGCATGTAGAGTGCTCAGTTCCATGGAATACTCCAATGCAAGCTGAATTCAGTTATCTACCTGGTACCATTTACAGTGGAACAGCCATTGACGGTTTATTTTTGCAAAGGCTAAAGTTCGAATGTGCAGAGAAGATAATGATACTAAAAGTAACTTCTGGAGCATAGGTAGCACACTCATAAAATTAGTTGCAGACAACTCTAAATCATATGGCTAGTCTGCTAACAATGCTTACATCATGTTAGCACATAGCAATTATCGGCAAAATTGAACTGTACACTCCATTGAGTTGAATGCATTACTTTCTATTCAATGCATTCTGTGGAAAGGTTGTGTACATAACAACTCTGGGTAATTTGGAACTGTATAGATATTGCAAGTAGAGTGCTCAGTGCCATGGAATACTCCAATGCAAGCTGAATTCAGTAACCTACCTGAGACCATTTACAGTGGAACAGCCATTGACTTGGTTTAATTCTGCAAAGGCTAAAGTTCCAATGTGTAGAGAAGGTAATGCTACTGAAAGTAACTTCTGGAGCATAGGTAGCACACTCATAAAATTGGTTGCAGACAACTCTAAATCATATGGGTAGTGTGCTAACAATGTTTACACCATGTTAGCACATAGCAGTTATCGGCAAAATTGAACTGTACACTCCATTGAGTTGAATGCATTACTTTCTATTCAATGCATTCTGTGGTAAGGTTGTGTACATAACTACTCTGGGTGATTTGGAACTGTATAGATATTGCAAGTAGAGTGCTCAGTGCCATGGAATACTCCAACGCAAGCTGAATTCAGTAACCTACCTGGGACCATTTACAGTGGAACAGCCATTGACTTGGTTTAATTCTGCAAAGGCTAAAGTTCCAATGTGTAGAGAAGGTAATGCTACTGAAAGTAACTTCTGGAGCATAGGTAGCACACTCATAAAATTGGTTACAGACAACTCTAAATCATATGGCTAGTGTGCTAACAATGTTTACATCATGTTAGCACATATTAGTTATCAGCAAACTTGAACTGTACACTCCATTGAGTTGAATGCATTACTTTCTATTCAATGCATTCTGTGGTAAGGTTGTGTACATAACTACTCGGGGTGATTTGGAACTGTATAGATATTGCATGTAGAGTGCTCAGTGCCATGGAATACTCCAATGCAAGCTGAATTCAGTAACCTACCTGTTACTATTTACAGTGAAACATCCATTGACTTGGTTTTATTCTGCAAAGGCTAAAGTTCCAATCTGTAGAGAAGGTAATGCTACTGAAAGTAACTTCTGGAGCATAGGTAGCACACTCATAAAATTGGTTGCAGACAACTCTAAATCATATGGTTAGTGTGCTAACAATGTTTACATCATGTTAGCACATAGTAGTTATCAGCAAAATTGAACTGTACACTCCATTGAGTTGAATGCATTACTTTCTATTCAATGCATTATGTGGTAAGGTTGTTTACATAACTACTCTGGGTGTTTTGGAACTGTATAGATATTGCAAGTCGAGTGCTCAGTGCCATGGAATACTCCAATGCAAGCTGAATTCAGTAACCTTCCTGGTACAATTTACAGTGGAATAGCCATTGACTTGGTTTAATTCTGCAAAGGCTAAAGTTCCAATCTGTAGAGAAGGTAATGCTACTGAAAGTAACTTCTGGAGCATAGGTAGAACACTCATAAAATTGGTTGCAGACAACTCTAAATCATATGGTTAGTGTGCTAACAATGTTTACATCATGTTAGCACATAGTTGTAATCAGCAAAATTGAACTATACACTCCATTGAGTTGAATGCATTACTTTCTATTCAATGCATTCTGTGGTAAGTTTGTGTACATAACTACTCGGGGTGATTTGGAACTCTATAGATATTGCATGTAGAGTGCTCAGTTCCATGGAATACTCCAATGCAAGCTGAATTCAGTTATCTACCTGGTACCATTTACAGTGGAACAGCCATTGACGGTTTATTTTTGCAAAGGCTAAAGTTCGAATGTGCAGAGAAGATAATGATACTAAAAGTAACTTCTGGAGCATAGGTAGCACACTCATAAAATTAGTTGCAGACAACTCTAAATCATATGGCTAGTCTGCTAACAATGCTTACATCATGTTAGCACATAGCAATTATCGGCAAAATTGAACTGTACACTCCATTGAGTTGAATGCATTACTTTCTATTCAATGCATTCTGTGGAAAGGTTGTGTACATAACAACTCTGGGTAATTTGGAACTGTATAGATATTGCAAGTAGAGTGCTCAGTGCCATGGAATACTCCAATGCAAGCTGAATTCAGTAACCTACCTGAGACCATTTACAGTGGAACAGCCATTGACTTGGTTTAATTCTGCAAAGGCTAAAGTTCCAATGTGTAGAGAAGGTAATGCTACTGAAAGTAACTTCTGGAGCATAGGTAGCACACTCATAAAATTGGTTGCAGACAACTCTAAATCATATGGGTAGTGTGCTAACAATGTTTACACCATGTTAGCACATAGCAGTTATCGGCAAAATTGAACTGTACACTCCATTGAGTTGAATGCATTACTTTCTATTCAATGCATTCTGTGGTAAGGTTGTGTACATAACTACTCTGGGTGATTTGGAACTGTATAGATATTGCAAGTAGAGTGCTCAGTGCCATGGAATACTCCAACGCAAGCTGAATTCAGTAACCTACCTGGGACCATTTACAGTGGAACAGCCATTGACTTGGTTTAATTCTGCAAAGGCTAAAGTTCCAATGTGTAGAGAAGGTAATGCTACTGAAAGTAACTTCTGGAGCATAGGTAGCACACTCATAAAATTGGTTGCAGACAACTCTAAATCATATGGCTAGTGTGCTAACAATGTTTACATCATGTTAGCACATAGTAGTTATCAGCAAAATTGAACTGTACACTCCATTGAGTTGAATGCATTACTTTCTATTCAATGCATTATGTGGTAAGGTTGTTTACATAACTTCTCTGGGTGATTTGGAACTGTATAGATATTGCAAGTCGAGTGCTCAGTGCCATGGAATACTCCAATGCAAGCTGAATTCAGTAACCTTCCTGGTACAATTTACAGTGGAACAGCCATTGACTTGGTTTAATTCTGCAAAGGCTAAAGTTCCAATCTGTAGAGAAGGTAATGCTACTGAAAGTAACTTCTGGAGCATAGGTAGCACACTCATAAAATTGGTTGCAGACAACTCTAAATCATATGGTTAGTGTGCTAACAATGTTTACATCATGTTAGCACATAGTTGTAATCAGCAAAATTGAACTATACACTCCATTGAGTTGAATGCATTACTTTCTATTCAATGCATTCTGTGGTAAGTTTGTGTACATAACTACTCGGGGTGATTTGGAACTCTATAGATATTGCATGTAGAGTGCTCAGTGACATGGAATACTCCAATGCAAGCTGAATTCAGTTATCTACCTGGTACCATTTACAGTGGAACAGCCATTGACGGTTTATTTTTGGAAAGGCTAAAGTTCGAATGTGTAGAGAAGGTAATGCTACTGAAAGTAACTTCTGGAGCATAGGTAGCACACTCATAAAATTGGTTGCAGACAACTCTAAATCATATGGCTAGTGTGCTAACTATGTTTACATCATGTTAGCACATAGTAGTTATCAGCAAAATTGAACTGTACCCTCCATTGAGTTGAATGCATTACTTTCTATTCAATGCATTCTGTGGTAAGGTTGTGTACATAACTACTCGGGGTGATTTGGAACTGTATAGATATTGCATGTAGAGTGCTCAGTGCCATGGAATACTCCAATGCAAGCTGAATTCAGTAACCTACCTGTAACTATTTACAGTGAAACATCCATTGACTTGGTTTAATTCTGCAAAGGCTAAAGTTCCAATTTGTAGAGAAGGTAATGCTACTGAAAGTAACTTCTGGAGCATAGGTAGCACACTCATAAAATTGGTTGCAGACAACTCTAAATCATATGGTTAGTGTGCTAACAATGTTTACATCATGTTAGCACATAGTTGTAATCAGCAAAATTGAACTATACACTCCATTGAGTTGAATGCATTACTTTCTATTCAATGCATTCTGTGGTAAGTTTGTGTACATAACTACTCGGGGTGATTTGGAACTCTATAGATATTGCATGTAGAGTGCTCAGTTCCATGGAATACTCCAATGCAAGCTGAATTCAGTTATCTACCTGGTACCATTTACAGTGGAACAGCCATTGACGGTTTATTTTTGCAAAGGCTAAAGTTCGAATGTGCAGAGAAGATAATGATACTAAAAGTAACTTCTGGAGCATAGGTAGCACACTCATAAAATTAGTTGCAGACAACTCTAAATCATATGGCTAGTCTGCTAACAATGCTTACATCATGTTAGCACATAGCAATTATCGGCAAAATTGAACTGTACACTCCATTGAGTTGAATGCATTACTTTCTATTCAATGCATTCTGTGGAAAGGTTGTGTACATAACAACTCTGGGTAATTTGGAACTGTATAGATATTGCAAGTAGAGTGCTCAGTGCCATGGAATACTCCAATGCAAGCTGAATTCAGTAACCTACCTGAGACCATTTACAGTGGAACAGCCATTGACTTGGTTTAATTCTGCAAAGGCTAAAGTTCCAATGTGTAGAGAAGGTAATGCTACTGAAAGTAACTTCTGGAGCATAGGTAGCACACTCATAAAATTGGTTGCAGACAACTCTAAATCATATGGGTAGTGTGCTAACAATGTTTACACCATGTTAGCACATAGCAGTTATCGGCAAAATTGAACTGTACACTCCATTGAGTTGAATGCATTACTTTCTATTCAATGCATTCTGTGGTAAGGTTGTGTACATAACTACTCTGGGTGATTTGGAACTGTATAGATATTGCAAGTAGAGTGCTCAGTGCCATGGAATACTCCAACGCAAGCTGAATTCAGTAACCTACCTGGGACCATTTACAGTGGAACAGCCATTGACTTGGTTTAATTCTGCAAAGGCTAAAGTTCCAATGTGTAGAGAAGGTAATGCTACTGAAAGTAACTTCTGGAGCATAGGTAGCACACTCATAAAATTGGTTGCAGACAACTCTAAATCATATGGCTAGTGTGCTAACAATGTTTACATCATGTTAGCACATAGTAGTTATCAGCAAAATTGAACTGTACACTCCATTGAGTTGAATGCATTACTTTCTATTCAATGCATTATGTGGTATGGTTGTTTACATAACTTCTCTGGGTGATTTGGAACTGTATAGATATTGCAAGTCGAGTGCTCAGTGCCATGGAATACTCCAATGCAAGCTGAATTCAGTAACCTTCCTGGTACAATTTACAGTGGAACAGCCATTTACTTGGTTTAATTCTGCAAAGGCTAAAGTTCCAATCTGTAGAGAAGGTAATGCTACTGAAAGTAACTTCTGGAGCATAGGTAGCACACTCATAAAATTGGTTGCAGACAACTCTAAATCATATGGTTAGTGTGCTAACAATGTTTACATCATGTTAGCACATAGTTGTAATCAGCAAAATTGAACTATACACTCCATTGAGTTGAATGCATTACTTTCTATTCAATGCATTCTGTGGTAAGTTTGTGTACATAACTACTCGGGGTGATTTGGAACTCTATAGATATTGCATGTAGAGTGCTCAGTGACATGGAATACTCCAATGCAAGCTGAATTCAGTTATCTACCTGGTACCATTTACAGTGGAACAGCCATTGACGGTTTATTTTTGGAAATGCTAAAGTTCGAATGTGTAGAGAAGGTAATGCTACTGAAAGTAACTTCTGGAGCATAGGTAGCACACTCATAAAATTGGTTGCAGACAACTCTAAATCATATGGCTAGTGTGCTAACTATGTTTACATCATGTTAGCACATAGTAGTTATCAGCAAAATTGAACTGTACCCTCCATTGAGTTGAATGCATTACTTTCTATTCAATGCATTCTGTGGTAAGGTTGTGTACATAACTACTCGGGGTGATTTGGAACTGTATAGATATTGCATGTAGAGTGCTCAGTGCCATGGAATACTCCAATGCAAGCTGAATTCAGTAACCTACCTGTAACTATTTACAGTGAAACATCCATTGACTTGGTTTAATTCTGCAAAGGCTAAAGTTCCAATCTGTAGAGAAGGTAATGCTACTGAAAGTAACTTCTGGAGCATAGGTAGCACACTCATAAAATTGGTTGCAGACAACTCTAAATCATATGGTTAGTGTGCTAACAATGTTTACATCATGTTACCATATAGTAGTTATCAGCAAAATTGAACTGTACACTCCATTGAGTTGAATGCATTACTTTCTATTCAATGCATCCTGTGGTAAGTTTGTGTACATAACTACTCGGGGTGATTTGGAACTGTATAGATATTGCATGTAGAGTGCTCAGTGACATGGAATACTCCAATGCAAGCTGAATTCAGTAACCTACCTGGTACCATTTACAGTGGAACAGTCATTGACGGTTTATTTCTGCAAAGGCTAAAGTTCGAATGTGTAGAGAAGGTAATGATACTAAAAGTAACTTCTGGAGCATAGGTAGCACACTCATAAAATTAGTTGCAGACAACTCTAAATCATATGGCTAGTGTGCTAACAATGTTTACATCATGTTAGCACATAGCAATTATCGGCAAATTGAACTGTACACTCCATTGAGTTGAATGCATTACTTTCTATTCAATGCATTCTGTGGAAAGGTTGTGTACATAACAACTCTGGGTAATTTGGAACTGTATAGATATTGCAAGTAGAGTGCTCAGTGCCATGGAATACTCCAAT
The DNA here is from genome assembly GCF_030144855.1 of Hypanus sabinus. Lineage (NCBI taxonomy): Eukaryota > Metazoa > Chordata > Chondrichthyes > Myliobatiformes > Dasyatidae > Hypanus > Hypanus sabinus. The sequence continues at coordinate 13,495,999 of NC_082722.1, read as the reverse complement.
GCAAGCTGAATTCAGTAACCTTCCTGGTACAATTTACAGTGGAACAGCCATTCACTTGGTTTAATTCTGCAAAGGCTAAAGTTCCAATCTGTAGAGAAGGTAATGCTACTGAAAGTAACTTCTGGAGCATAGGTAGCACACTCATAAAATTGGTTGCAGACAACTCTAAATCATATGGTTAGTGTGCTAACAATGTTTACATCATGTTAGCACATAGTTGTAATCAGCAAAATTGAACTATACACTCCATTGAGTTGAATGCATTACTTTCTATTCAATGCATTCTGTGGTAAGTTTGTGTACATAACTACTCGGGGTGATTTGGAACTCTATAGATATTGCATGTAGAGTGCTCAGTGACATGGAATACTCCAATGCAAGCTGAATTCAGTTATCTACCTGGTACCATTTACAGTGGAACAGCCATTGACGGTTTATTTTTGCAAAGGCTAAAGTTCGAATGTGTAGAGAAGGTAATGCTACTGAAAGTAACTTCTGGAGCATAGGTAGCACACTCATAAAATTGGTTGCAGACAACTCTAAATCATATGGCTAGTGTGCTAACAATGTTTACATCATGTTAGCACATAGTAGTTATCAGCAAAATTGAACTGTACACTCCATTGAGTTGAATGCATTACTTTCTATTCAATGCATTCTGTGGTAAGGTTGTGTACATAACTACTCGGGGTGATTTGGAACTGTATAGATATTGCATGTAGAGTGCTCAGTGCCATGGTATACTCCAATGCAAGCTGAATTCAGTAACCTACCTGTAACTATTTACAGTGAAACATCCATTGACTTGGTTTTATTCTGCAAAGGCTAAAGTTCCAATCTGTAGAGAAGGTAATGCTACTGAAAGTAACTTCTGGAGCATAGGTAGCACACTCATAAAATTGGTTGCAGACAACTCTAAATCATATGGTTAGTGTGCTAACAATGTTTACATCATGTTACCATATAGTAGTTATCAGCAAAATTGAACTGTACACTCCATTGATTTGAATGCATTACTTTCTATTCAATGCATCCTGTGGTAAGTTTGTGTACATAACTACTCGGGGTGATTTGGAACTGTATAGATATTGCATGTAGAGTGCTCAGTGACATGGAATACTCCAATGCAAGCTGAATTCAGTAACCTACCTGGTACCATTTACAGTGGAACAGTCATTGACGGTTTATTTCTGCAAAGGCTAAAGTTCGAATGTGTAGAGAAGGTAATGATACTAAAAGTAACTTCTGGAGCATAGGTAGCACACTCATAAAATTGGTTGCAGACAACTCTAAATCATATGGCTAGTGTGCTAACAATGTTTACATCATGTTAGCACATAGCAATTATCGGCAAAATTGAACTGTACACTCCATTGAGTTGAATGCATTACTTTCTATTCAATGCATTCTGTGGAAAGGTTGTGTACATAACAACTCTGGGTAATTTGGAACTGTATAGATATTGCAAGTAGAGTGCTCAGTGCCATGGAATACTCCAATGCAAGCTGAATTCAGTAACCTACCTGGGACCAATTACAGTGGAACAGCCATTGACTTGGTTTAATTCTGCAAAGGCTAAAGTTCGAATGTGTAGAGAAGGTAATGCTACTGAAAGTAACTTCTGGAGCATAGGTAGCACACTCATAAAATTGGTTGCAGACAACTCTAAATCATATGGCTAGTGTGCTAACAATGTTTACATCATGTTAGCACATAGTAGTTATCAGCAAAATTGAACTGTACACTCCATTGAGTTGAATGCATTACTTTCTATTCAATGCATTCTGTGGTAAGGTTGTGTACATAACTACTCGGGGTGATTTGGAACTGTATAGATATTGCATGTAGAGTGCTCAGTGCCATGGAATACTCCAATGCAAGCTGAATTCAGTAACCTACCTGTTACTATTTACAGTGAAACATCCATTGACTTGGTTTTATTCTGCAAAGGCTAAAGTTCCAATCTGTAGAGAAGGTAATGCTACTGAAAGTAACTTCTGGAGCATAGGAAGCACACTCATAAAATTGTTTGCAGACAACTCTAAATCATATGGTTAGTGTGCTAACAATGTTTACATCATGTTAGCACATAGTAGTTATCAGCAAAATTGAACTGTACACTCCATTGAGTTGAATGCATTACTTTCTATTCAATGCATTATGTGGTAAGGTTGTGTACATAACTACTCTGGGTGATTTGGAACTGTATAGATATTGCAAGTCGAGTGCTCAGTGCCATGGAATACTCCAATGCAAGCTGAATTCAGTAACCTTCCTGGTACAATTTACAGTGGAACAGCCATTGACTTGGTTTAATTCTGCAAAGGCTAAAGTTCCAATCTGTAGAGAAGGTAATGCTATGGAAAGTAACTTCTGGAGCATAGGTAGCACACTCATAAAATTGGTTGCAGACAACTCTAAATCATATGGTTAGTGTGCTAACAATGTTTACATCATGTTAGCACATAGTTGTAATCAGCAAAATTGAACTGTACACTCCATTGAGTTGAATGCATTACTTTCTATTCAATGCATTCTGTGGTAAGTTTGTGTACATAACTACTCGGGGTGATTTGGAACTCTATAGATATTGCATGTAGAGTGCTCAGTGACATGGAATACTCCAATGCAAGCTGAATTCAGTTATCTACCTGGTACCATTTACAGTGGAACAGCCAATGACGGTTTATTTTTGCAAAGGCTAAAGTTCGAATGTGTAGAGAAGGTAATGCTACTGAAAGTAACTTCTGGAGCATAGGTAGCACACTCATAAAATTGGTTGCAGACAACTCTAAATCATATGGCTAGTGTGCTAACAATGTTTACATCATGTTAGCACATAGTAGTTATCAGCAAAATTGAACTGTACACTCCATTCAGTTGAATGCATTACTTTCTATTCAATGCATTCTGTGGTAAGGTTGTCTACATAACTACTCTGGGTGATTTGGAACTGTTTAGATATTGCAAGCAGAGTGCTCAGTGCCATGGAACACTCCAATGCAAGCTGAATTCAGTAACCTACCTGTTACTATTTACAGCGGAACATCCATTGACTTGGTTTTATTCTGCAAAGGCTAAAGTTCCAATGTGTAGAGAAGGTAATGCTACTGAAAATAACTTCTGGAGCATAGGTAGCACACTCATAAAATTGGTTGCAGACAACTCTAAATCATATGGTTAGTGTGCTAACAATGTTTACATCATGTTAGCACATAGCAGTTATCAGCAAAATTGAACTGTACACTCCATTGAGTTGAATGCATTACTTTCTATTCAATGCATTCTGTGGTAAGGTTGTGTACATAACTACTCTGGGTGATTTGGAACTGTATAGATATTGCAAGTAGAGTGCTCAGTGCCATGGAATACTCCAATGCAAGCTGAATTCAGTAACCTACCTGTTTCTATTTACAGTGGAACATCCATTGACTTGGTTTTATTCTGCAAAGGCTAAAGTTCCAATGTGTAGAGAAGGTAATGCTACTGAAAGTAACTTCTGGAGCATAGGCAACACACTCATAAAATTGGTTGCAGACAACTCTAAATCATATGGTTAGTGTGCTAACAATGTTTACATCATGTTAGCACATAGTAGTTATCAGCAAAATTGAACTATACACTCCATTGAGTTGAATGCATTACTTTCTATACAATGCATTCTGTGGTAAGTTTGTGTACATAACTACTCGGGGTGATTTGGAATTGTATAGATATTGCATGTAGAGTGCTCAGTGACATGGAATACTCCAATGCAATCTGAATTCAGTAACCTACCTGGGACAATTTACAGTGGAACATCCATTGACTTGGTTTAATTCTGCAAAGGCTAAAGTTCCAATGTGCAGAGAAGGTAATGCTACTGAAAGTAACTTCTGGAGCATAGGTAGCACACTCATAAAATTGGTTGCAGACAACTCTAAATTATATGGCTAGTGTGCTAACATTGTTTACATCATGTTCGCACATAGTAGTTATCAGCAAAATTGAACTGTACACTCCATTGAGTTGAATGCATTACTTTCTATTCAATGCATTCTGTGGTAAGGTTGTGTACATAACTACTCTGGGTGATTTGGAACTGTATAGATATTGCAGGTAGAGTGCTCAGTGCCATGGAATACTCCAATGCAAGCTGAATTCAGTAACCTACCTGTTACTATTTACAGTGGAACATCCATTGACTTGGTTTTATTCTGCAAAGGCTAAAGTTCCAATGTGTAGAGAAGGTAATGCTACTGAAAGTAACTTCTGGAGCATAGGTAGCACACTCATAAAATTGGTTGCAGACAACTCTAAATCATGTGGTTAGTGTGCTAACAATGTTTACATCATGTTAGCACATAGTAGTTATCAGCAAAATTGAACTGTACACTCCATTGAGTTGAATGCATGACTTTCTATTCAATGCATTCTGTGGTAAGGTTGTGTACATAACTACTCTGGGTGATTTGGAACTCTATAGATATTGCATGTAGAGTGCTCAGTGACATGGAATACTCCAATGCAAGCTGAATTCAGTTATCTACCTGGTACCATTTACAGTGGAACAGCCATTGACGGTTTATTTTTGGAAAGGCTAAAGTTCGAATGTGTAGAGAAGGTAATGCTACTGAAAGTAACTTCTGGAGCATAGGTAGCACACTCATAAAATTGGTTGCAGACAACTCTAAATCATATGGCTAGTGTGCTAACAATGTTTACATCATGTTAGCACATAGTAGTTATCAGCAAAATTGAACTGTACCCTCCATTGAGTTGAATGCATTACTTTCTATTCAATGCATTCTGTGGTAAGGTTGTGTACATAACTACTCGGGGTGATTTGGAACTGTATAGATATTGCATGTAGAGTGCTCAGTGCCATGGAATACTCCAATGCAAGCTGAATTCAGTAACCTACCTGTAACTATTTACAGTGAAACATCCATTGACTTGGTTTTATTCTGCAAAGGCTAAAGTTCCAATGTGTAGAGAAGGTAATGCTACTGAAAGTAACTTCTGGAGCATAGATAGCACACTCATAAAATTGGTTGCAGACAACTCTAAATCATATGGTTAGTGTGCTAACAATGTTTACATCATGTTACCATATAGTAGTTATCAGCAAAATTGAACTGTACACTCCATTGAGTTGAATGCATTACTTTCTATTCAATGCATCCTGTGGTAAGTTTGTGTACATAACTACTCGGGGTGATTTGGAACTGTATAGATATTGCATGTAGAGTGCTCAGTGACATGGAATACTCCAATGCAAGCTGAATTCAGTAACCTACCTGGTACCATTTACAGTGGAACAGTCATTGACGGTTTATTTCTGCAAAGGCTAAAGTTCGAATGTGTAGAGAAGGTAATGATACTAAAAGTAACTTCTGGAGCATAGGTAGCACACTCATAAAATTGGTTGCAGACAACTCTAAATCATATGGTTAGTGTGCTAACAATGTTTACATCATGTTAGCACATAGCAGTTATCAGCAAAATTGAACTGTACACTCCATTGAGTTGAATGCATTACTTTCTATTCAATGCATTCTGTGGTAAGGTTGTGTACATAACTACTCTGGGTGATTTGGAACTGTATAGATATTGCAAGTAGAGTGCTCAGTGCCATGGAATACTCCAATGCAAGCTGAATTCAGTAACCTACCTGTTTCTATTTACAGTGGAACATCCATTGACTTGGTTTTATTCTGCAAAGGCTAAAGTTCCAATGTGTAGAGAAGGTAATGCTACTGAAAGTAACTTCTGGAGCATAGGTAGCACACTCATAAAATTGGTTGCAGACAACTCTAAATCATATGGTTAGTGTGCTAACAATGTTTACATCATGTTAGCACATAGTAGTTATCAGCAAAATTGAACTGTACACTCCATTGAGTTGAATGCATTACTTTCTATACAATGCATTCTGTGGTAAGTTTGTGTACATAACTACTCGGGGTGATTTGGAATTGTATAGATATTGCATGTAGAGTGCTCAGTGACATGGAATACTCCAATGCAATCTGAATTCAGTAACCTACCTGGGACAATTTACAGTGGAACATCCATTGACTTGGTTTAATTCTGCAAAGGCTAAAGTTCCAATGTGCAGAGAAGGTAATGCTACTGAAAGTAACTTCTGGAGCATAGGTAGCACACTCATAAAATTGGTTGCAGACAACTCTAAATTATATGGCTAGTGTGCTAACATTGTTTACATCATGTTCGCACATAGTAGTTATCAGCAAAATTGAACTGTACACTCCATTGAGTTGAATGCATTACTTTCTATTCAATGCATTCTGTGGTAAGGTTGTGTACATAACTACTCTGGGTGATTTGGAACTGTATAGATATTGCAGGTAGAGTGCTCAGTGCCATGGAATACTCCAATGCAAGCTGAATTCAGTAACCTACCTGTTACTATTTACAGTGGAACATCCATTGACTTGGTTTTATTCTGCAAAGGCTAAAGTTCCAATGTGTAGAGAAGGTAATGCTACTGAAAGTAACTTCTGGAGCATAGGTAGCACACTCATAAAATTGGTTGCAGACAACTCTAAATCATGTGGTTAGTGTGCTAACAATGTTTACATCATGTTAGCACATAGTAGTTATCAGCAAAATTGAACTGTACACTCCATTGAGTTGAATGCATGACTTTCTATTCAATGCATTCTGTGGTAAGGTTGTGTACATAACTACTCTGGGTGATTTGGAACTGTATAGATATTGCAAGTAGAGTGCTCAGTGCCATGGAATACTCCAATGCAAGCTGAATTCAGTAACCTACCTGTTTCTATTTACAGTGGAACATCCATTGACTTGGTTTTATTCTGCAAAGGCTAAAGTTCCAATGTGTAGAGAAGGTAATGCTACTGAAAGTAACTTCTGGAGCATAGGCAACACACTCATAAAATTGGTTGCAGACAACTCTAAATCATATGGTTAGTGTGCTAACAATGTTTACATCATGTTAGCACATAGTAGTTATCAGCAAAATTGAACTGTACACTCCATTGAGTTGAATGCATTACTTTCTATACAATGCATTCTGTGGTAAGTTTGTGTACATAACTACTCGGGGTGATTTGGAATTGTATAGATATTGCATGTAGAGTGCTCAGTGACATGGAATACTCCAATGCAATCTGAATTCAGTAACCTACCTGGGACAATTTACAGTGGAACATCCATTGACTTGGTTTAATTCTGCAAAGGCTAAAGTTCCAATGTGCAGAGAAGGTAATGCTACTGAAAGTAACTTCTGGAGCATAGGTAGCACACTCATAAAATTGGTTGCAGACAACTCTAAATTATATGGCTAGTGTGCTAACATTGTTTACATCATGTTCGCACATAGTAGTTATCAGCAAAATTGAACTGTACACTCCATTGAGTTGAATGCATTACTTTCTATTCAATGCATTCTGTGGTAAGGTTGTGTACATAACTACTCTGGGTGATTTGGAACTGTATAGATATTGCAGGTAGAGTGCTCAGTGCCATGGAATACTCCAATGCAAGCTGAATTCAGTAACCTACCTGTTACTATTTACAGTGGAACATCCATTGACTTGGTTTTATTCTGCAAAGGCTAAAGTTCCAATGTGTAGAGAAGGTAATGCTACTGAAAGTAACTTCTGGAGCATAGGTAGCACACTCATAAAATTGGTTGCAGACAACTCTAAATCATGTGGTTAGTGTGCTAACAATGTTTACATCATGTTAGCACATAGTAGTTATCAGCAAAATTGAACTGTACACTCCATTGAGTTGAATGCATGACTTTCTATTCAATGCATTCTGTGGTAAGGTTGTGTACATAACTACTCTGGGTGATTTGGAACTCTATAGATATTGCATGTAGAGTGCTCAGTGACATGGAATACTCCAATGCAAGCTGAATTCAGTTATCTACCTGGTACCATTTACAGTGGAACAGCCATTGACGGTTTATTTTTGGAAAGGCTAAAGTTCGAATGTGTAGAGAAGGTAATGCTACTGAAAGTAACTTCTGGAGCATAGGTAGCACACTCATAAAATTGGTTGCAGACAACTCTAAATCATATGGCTAGTGTGCTAACAATGTTTACATCATGTTAGCACATAGTAGTTATCAGCAAAATTGAACGGTACCCTCCATTGAGTTGAATGCATTACTTTCTATTCAATGCATTCTGTGGTAAGGTTGTGTACATAACTACTCGGGGTGATTTGGAACTGTATAGATATTGCATGTAGAGTGCTCAGTGCCATGGAATACTCCAATGCAAGCTGAATTCAGTAACCTACCTGTAACTATTTACAGTGAAACATCCATTGACTTGGTTTTATTCTGCAAAGGCTAAAGTTCCAATGTGTAGAGAAGGTAATGCTACTGAAAGTAACTTCTGGAGCATAGGTAGCACACTCATAAAATTGGTTGCAGACAACTCTAAATCATATGGTTAGTGTGCTAACAATGTTTACATCATGTTACCATATAGTAGTTATCAGCAAAATTGAACTGTACACTCCATTGAGTTGAATGCATTACTTTCTATTCAATGCATCCTGTGGTAAGTTTGTGTACATAACTACTCGGGGTGATTTGGAACTGTATAGATATTGCATGTAGAGTGCTCAGTGACATGGAATACTCCAATGCAAGCTGAATTCAGTAACCTACCTGGTACCATTTACAGTGGAACAGTCATTGACGGTTTATTTCTGCAAAGGCTAAAGTTCGAATGTGTAGAGAAGGTAATGATACTAAAAGTAACTTCTGGAGCATAGGTAGCACACTCATAAAATTGGTTGCAGACAACTCTAAATCATATGGTTAGTGTGCTAACAATGTTTACATCATGTTAGCACATAGCAGTTATCAGCAAAATTGAACTGTACACTCCATTGAGTTGAATGCATTACTTTCTATTCAATGCATTCTGTGGTAAGGTTGTGTACATAACTACTCTGGGTGATTTGGAACTGTATAGATATTGCAAGTAGAGTGCTCAGTGCCATGGAATACTCCAATGCAAGCTGAATTCAGTAACCTACCTGTTTCTATTTACAGTGGAACATCCATTGACTTGGTTTTATTCTGCAAAGGCTAAAGTTCCAATGTGTAGAGAAGGTAATGCTACTGAAAGTAACTTCTGGAGCATAGGCAACACACTCATAAAATTGGTTGCAGACAACTCTAAATCATATGGTTAGTGTGCTAACAATGTTTACATCATGTTAGCACATAGTAGTTATCAGCAAAATTGAACTGTACACTCCATTGAGTTGAATGCATTACTTTCTATACAATGCATTCTGTGGTAAGTTTGTGTACATAACTACTCGGGGTGATTTGGAATTGTATAGATATTGCATGTAGAGTGCTCAGTGACATGGAATACTCCAATGCAATCTGAATTCAGTAACCTACCTGGGACAATTTACAGTGGAACATCCATTGACTTGGTTTAATTCTGCAAAGGCTAAAGTTCCAATGTGCAGAGAAGGTAATGCTACTGAAAGTAACTTCTGGAGCATAGGTAGCACACTCATAAAATTGGTTGCAGACAACTCTAAATTATATGGCTAGTGTGCTAACATTGTTTACATCATGTTCGCACATAGTAGTTATCAGCAAAATTGAACTGTACACTCCATTGAGTTGAATGCATTACTTTCTATTCAATGCATTCTGTGGTAAGGTTGTGTACATAACTACTCTGGGTGATTTGGAACTGTATAGATATTGCAGGTAGAGTGCTCAGTGCCATGGAATACTCCAATGCAAGCTGAATTCAGTAACCTACCTGTTACTATTTACAGTGGAACATCCATTGACTTGGTTTTATTCTGCAAAGGCTAAAGTTCCAATGTGTAGAGAAGGTAATGCTACTGAAAGTAACTTCTGGAGCATAGGTAGCACACTCATAAAATTGGTTGCAGACAACTCTAAATCATGTGGTTAGTGTGCTAACAATGTTTACATCATGTTAGCACATAGTAGTTATCAGCAAAATTGAACTGTACACTCCATTGAGTTGAATGCATGACTTTCTATTCAATGCATTCTGTGGTAAGGTTGTGTACATAACTACTCGGGGTGATTTGGAACTGTATAGATATTGCATGTAGAGTGCTCAGTGCCATGGAATACTCCAATGCAAGCTGAATTCAGTAACCTACCTGTAACTATTTACAGTGAAACATCCATTGACTTGGTTTTATTCTGCAAAGGCTAAAGTTCCAATCTGTAGAGAAGGTAATGCTACTGAAAGTAACTTCTGGAGCATAGGTAGCACACTCATAAAATTGGTTGCAGACAACTCTAAATCATATGGTTAGTGTGCTAACAATGTTTACATCATGTTACCATATAGTAGTTATCAGCAAAATTGAACTGTACACTCCATTGAGTTGAATGCATTACTTTCTATTCAATGCATCCTGTGGTAAGTTTGTGTACATAACTACTCGGGGTGATTTGGAACTGTATAGATATTGCATGTAGAGTGCTCAGTGACATGGAATACTCCAATGCAAGCTGAATTCAGTAACCTACCTGGTACCATTTACAGTGGAACAGTCATTGACGGTTTATTTCTGCAAAGGCTAAAGTTCGAATGTGTAGAGAAGGTAATGATACTAAAAGTAACTTCTGGAGCATAGGTAGCACACTCATAAAATTAGTTGCAGACAACTCTAAATCATATGGCTAGTGTGCTAACAATGTTTACATCATGTTAGCACATAGCAATTATCGGCAAATTGAACTGTACGCTCCATTGAGTTGAATGCATTACTTTCTATTCAATGCATTCTGTGGAAAGGTTGTGTACATAACAACTCTGGGTAATTTGGAACTGTATAGATATTGCAAGTAGAGTGCTCAGTGCCATGGAATACTCCAATGCAAGCTGAATTCAGTAACCTACCTAGGACCAATTACAGTGGAACAGCCATTGACTTGGTTTAATTCTGCAAAGGCTAAAGTTCCAATGTGTAGAGAAGGTAATGCTACTGAAAGTAACTTCTGGAGCATAGGTAGCACACTCATAAAATTGGTTGCAGACAACTCTAAATCATATGGCTAGTGTGCTAACAATGTTTACATCATGTTAGCACATAGCAATTATCGGCAAAATTGAACTGTACACTCCATTGAGTTGAATGCATTACTTTCTATTCAATGCATTCTGTGGAAAGGTTGTGTACATAACAACTCTGGGTAATTTGGAACTGTATAGATATTGCAAGCAGAGTGCTCAGTGCCATGGAATACTCCAATGCAAGCTGAATTCAGTAACCTTCCTGGTACAATTTACAGTGGAACAGCCATTCACTTGGTTTAATTCTGCAAAGGCTAAAGTTCCAATCTGTAGAGAAGGTAATGCTACTGAAAGTAACTTCTGGAGCATAGGTAGCACACTCATAAAATTGGTTGCAGACAACTCTAAATCATATGGCTAGTGTGCTAACAATGTTTACATCATGTTAGCACATAGTAGTTATCAGCAAAATTGAACTGTACACTCCATTGAGTTGAATGCATTACTTTCTATTCAATGCATTCTGTGGTAAGGTTGTGTACATAACTACTCGGGGTGATTTGGAACTGTATAGATATTGCATGTAGAGTGCTCAGTGCCATGGAATACTCCAATGCAAGCTGAATTCAGTAACCTACCTGTAACTATTTACAGTGAAACATCCATTGACTTGGTTTTATTCTGCAAAGGCTAAAGTTCCAATCTGTAGAGAAGGTAATGCTACTGAAAGTAACTTCTGGAGCATAGGTAGCACACTCATAAAATTGGTTGCAGACAACTCTAAATCATATGGTTAGTGTGCTAACAATGTTTACATCATGTTACCATATAGAAGTTATCAGCAAAATTGAACTGTACACTCCATTGATTTGAATGCATTACTTTCTATTCAATGCATCCTGTGGTAAGTTTGTGTACATAACTACTCGGGGTGATTTGGAACTGTATAGATATTGCATGTAGAGTGCTCAGTGACATGGAATACTCCAATGCAAGCTGAATTCAGTAACCTACCTGGTACCATTTACAGTGGAACAGTCATTGACGGTTTATTTCTGCAAAGGATAAAGTTCGAATGTGTAGAGAAGGTAATGATACTAAAAGTAACTTCTGGAGCATAGGTAGCACACTCATAAAATTAGTTGCAGACAACTCTAAATCATATTGCTAGTGTGCTAACAATGTTTACATCATGTTAGCACATAGCAATTATCGGCAAAATTGAACTGTACACTCCATTGAGTTGAATGCATTACTTTCTATTGAATGCATTCTGTGGAAAGGTTGTGTACATAACAACTCTGGGTAATTTGGAACTGTATAGATATTGCAAGTAGAGTGCTCAGTGCCATGGAATACTCCAATGCAAGCTGAATTCAGTAACCTACCTGGGACCAATTACAGTGGAACAGCCATTGACTTGGTTTAATTCTGCAAAGGCTAAAGTTCCAATGTGTAGAGAAGGTAATGCTACTGAAAGTAACTTCTGGAGCATAGGTAGCACACTCATAAAATTGGTTACAGACAACTCTAAATCATATGGCTAGTGTGCTAACAATGTTTACATCATGTTAGCACATAGCAATTATCGGCAAAATTGAACTGTACACTCCATTGAGTTGAATGCATTACTTTCTATTCAATGCATTCTGTGGAAAGGTTGTGTACATAACAACTCTGGGTAATTTGGAACTGTATAGATATTGCAAGTAGAGTGCTCAGTGCCATGGAATACTCCAATGCAAGCTGAATTCAGTAACCTACCTGGGACCAATTACAGTGGAACAGCCATTGACTTGGTTTAATTCTGCAAAGGCTAAAGTTCCAATGTGTAGAGAAGGTAATGCTACTGAAAGTAACTTCTGGAGCATAGGTAGCACACTCATAAAATTGGTTGCAGACAACTCTAAATCATATGGCTAGTGTGCTAACAATGTTTACATCATGTTAGCACATAGTAGTTATCAGCAAAATTGAACTGTACACTCCATTGAGTTGAATGCATTACTTTCTATTCAATGCATTCTGTGGTAAGGTTGTGTACATAACTACTCGGGGTGATTTGGAACTGTATAGATATTGCATGTAGAGTGCTCAGTGCCATGGAATACTCCAATGCAAGCTGAATTCAGTAACCTACCTGTTACTATTTACAGTGAAACATCCATTGACTTGGTTTTATTCTGCAAAGGCTAAAGTTCCAATCTGTAGAGAAGGTAATGCTACTGAAAGTAACTTCTGGAGCATAGGAAGCACACTCATAAAATTGTTTGCAGACAACTCTAAATCATATGGTTAGTGTGCTAACAATGTTTACATCATGTTAGCACATAGTAGTTATCAGCAAAATTGAACTGTACACTCCATTGAGTTGAATGCATTACTTTCTATTCAATGCATTCTGTGGTAAGGTTGTGTACATAACTACTCGGGGTGATTTGGAACTGTATAGATATTGCATGTAGAGTGCTCAGTGCCATGGAATACTCCAATGCAAGCTGAATTCAGTAACCTACCTGTTACTATTTACAGTGAAACATCCATTGACTTGGTTTTATTCTGCAAAGGCTAAAGTTCCAATCTGTAGAGAAGGTAATGCTACTGAAAGTAACTTCTGGAGCATAGGAAGCACACTCATAAAATTGTTTGCAGACAACTCTAAATCATATGGTTAGTGTGCTAACAATGTTTACATCATGTTAGCACATAGTAGTTATCAGCAAAATTGAACTGTACACTCCATTGAGTTGAATGCATTACTTTCTATTCAATGCATTATGTGGTAAGGTTGTGTACATAACTACAGTGGGTGATTTGGAACTGTATAGATATTGCAAGTCGAGTGCTCAGTGCCATGGAATACTCCAATGCAAGCTGAATTCAGTAACCTTCCTGGTACAATTTACAGTGGAACAGCCATTGACTTGGTTTAATTCTGCAAAGGCTAAAGTTCCAATCTGTAGAGAAGGTAATGCTATTGAAAGTAACTTCTGGAGCATAGGTAGCACACTCATAAAATTGGTTGCAGACAACTCTAAATCATATGGTTAGTGTGCTAACAATGTTTACATCATGTTAGCACATAGTTGTAATCAGCAAAATTGAACTGTACACTCCATTGAGTTGAATGCATTACTTTCTATTCAATGCATTCTGTGGTAAGTTTGTGTACATAACTACTCGGGGTGATTTGGAACTCTACAGATATTGCATGTAGAGTGCTCAGTGACATGGAAAACTCCAATGCAAGCTGAATTCAGTTATCTACCTGGTACCATTTACAGTGGAACAGCCAATGACGGTTTATTTTTGCAAAGGCTAAAGTTCGAATGTGTAGAGAAGGTAATGCTACTGAAAGTAACTTCTGGAGCATAGGTAGCACACTCATAAAATTGGTTGCAGACAACTCTAAATTATATGGCTAGTGTGCTAACAATGTTTACATCATGTTAGCACATAGTAGTTATCAGCAAAATTGAACTGTACACTCCATTCAGTTGAATGCATTACTTTCTATTCAATGCATTCTGTGGTAAGGTTGTCTACATAACTACTCTGGGTGATTTGGAACTGTTTAGATATTGCAAGCAGAGTGCTCAGTGCCATGGAACACTCCAATGCAAGCTGAATTCAGTAACCTACCTGTTACTATTTACAGCGGAACATCCATTGACTTGGTTTTATTCTGCAAAGGCTAAAGTTCCAATGTGTAGAGAAGGTAATGCTACTGAAAATAACTTCTGGAGCATAGGTAGCACACTCATAAAATTGGTTGCAGACAACTCTAAATCATATGGTTAGTGTGCTAACAATGTTTACATCATGTTAGCACATAGCAGTTATCAGCAAAATTGAATTGTACACTCCATTGAGTTGAATGCATTACTTTCTATTCAATGCATTCTGTGGTAAGGTTGTGTACATAACTACTCTGGGTGATTTGGAACTGTATAGATATTGCAAGTAGAGTGCTCAGTGCCATGGAATACTCCAATGCAAGCTGAATTCAGTAACCTACCTGTTTCTATTTACAGTGGAACATCCATTGACTTGGTTTTATTCTGCAAAGGCTAAAGTTCCAATGTGTAGAGAAGGTAATGCTACTGAAAGTAACTTCTGGAGCATAGGCAACACACTCATAAAATTGGTTGCAGACAACTCTAAATCATATGGTTAGTGTGCTAACAATGTTTACATCATGTTAGCACATAGTAGTTATCAGCAAAATTGAACTGTACACTCCATTGAGTTGAATGCATTACTTTCTATACAATGCATTCTGTGGTAAGTTTGTGTACATAACTACTCGGGGTGATTTGGAATTGTATAGATATTGCATGTAGAGTGCTCAGTGACATGGAATACTCCAATGCAATCTGAATTCAGTAACCTACCTGGGACAATTTACAGTGGAACATCCATTGACTTGGTTTAATTCTGCAAAGGCTAAAGTTCCAATGTGCAGAGAAGGTAATGCTACTGAAAGTAACTTCTGGAGCATAGGTAGCACACTCATAAAATTGGTTGCAGACAACTCTAAATTATATGGCTAGTGTGCTAACATTGTTTACATCATGTTCGCACATAGTAGTTATCAGCAAAATTGAACTGTACACTCCATTGAGTTGAATGCATTACTTCTATTCAATGCATTCTGTGGTAAGGTTGTGTACATAACTACTCTGGGTGATTTGGAACTGTATAGATATTGCAGGTAGAGTGCTCAGTGCCATGGAATACTCCAATGCAAGCTGAATTCAGTAACCTACCTGTTACTATTTACAGTGGAACATCCATTGACTTGGTTTTATTCTGCAAAGGCTAAAGTTCCAATGTGTAGAGAAGGTAATGCTACTGAAAGTAACTTCTGGAGCATAGGTAGCACACTCATAAAATTGGTTGCAGACAACTCTAAATCATGTGGTTAGTGTGCTAACAATGTTTACATCATGTTAGCACATAGTAGTTATCAGCAAAATTGAACTGTACACTCCATTGAGTTGAATGCATGACTTTCTATTCAATGCATTCTGTGGTAAGGTTGTGTACATAACTACTCTGGGTGATTTGGAACTGTATAGATATTGCAAGTAGAGTGCTCAGTGCCATGGAATACTCCAATGCAAGCTGAATTCAGTAACCTACCTGTTACTATTTACAGTGGAACATCCATTGACTTGGTTTTATTCTGCAAAGGCTAAAGTTCCAATGTGTAGAGAATGTAATGCTACTGAAAGTAACTTCTGGAGCATAGGTAGCACACTCATAAAATTGGTTGCAGACAACTCTAAATCATGTGGTTAGTGTGCTAACAATGTTTACATCATGTTAGCACATAGTAGTTATCAGCAAAATTGAACTGTACACTCCATTGAGTTGAATGCATTACTTTCTATTCAATGCATTCTGTGGTAAGGTTGTGTACATAACTACTCTGGGTGATTTGGAACTGTATAGATATTGCAAGTAGAGTGCTCAGCGCCATGGAATACTCCAATGCAAGCTGAATTCAGTAACCTACCTGTTACTATTTACAGTGGAACATCCATTGACTTGGTTTTATTCTGCAAAGGCTCAAGTTCCAATCTGTAGAGAAGGTAATGCTACTGAAAGTAACGTCTGGAGCATAGGTAGCACACTCATAAAATTGGTTGCAGACAACTCTAAATCATACGGTTAGTGTGCTAACAATGTTTACATCATGTTAGCACATAGTAGTTATCTGCAAAATTGAACTGTACACTCCATTGTGTTGAATGCATTACTTTCTATTCAATGCATTTTGTGGTAAGGTTGTGTACATAACTACTCTGGGTGATTTGGAACTGTATAGATATTGCAAGTAGAGTGCTCAGTGCCATGGAATACTCCAATGAAGCTGAATTCAGTAACCTACCTGTTACTATTTACAGTGGAACATCCATTGACTTGGTTTTATTCTGCAAAGGCTAAAGTTCCAATGTGTAGAGAAGGAAATGCTACTGAAAGTAACTTCTGGAGCATAGGTAGCACACTCATAAAATTGGTTGCAGACAACTCTAAATCATATGGTTAGTGTGCTAACAATGTTTACATCATGTTAGCACATAGTAGCTATCAGCAAAATTGAACTGTACACTCCATTGAGTTGAATGCATTACTTTCTATTCAATGCATTCTGTGGTAAGTTTGTGTACATAACTACTCGGGGTGATTTGGAATTGTATAGATATTGCATGTAGAGTGCTCAGTGCCATGGAATACTCCAATGCAAGCTGAATTCAGTAATCTACCTGGTACCATTTACAGTGGAACAGGCATTGACTTGGTTTAATTCTGCAAAGGCTAAAGTTCCAATGTGTACAGAAGGTAATGCTACTGAAAGTAACTTCTGGAGCATAGGTAACACACTCATAAAATTGGTTGCAGACAAGTCTAAATCATATGGTTAGTGTGCTAACAATGTTTACATCATGTTAGCACATAGTAGTTATCAGCAAAATTGAACTGTACACTCCATTGATTTGAATGCATTACTTTCTATTCAATGCATTCTGTGGTAAGGTTGTGTACATAACTACTCTGGGTGATTTGGAACTGTATAGATATTGCAAGTAGAGTGCTCAGTTCCATGGAATACTCCAATGCAATCTGAATTCAGTAATCTACCTGGTACTATTTACAGTGGAACAGCCATTGACTTGGTTTAATTCTGTAAAGGCTAAAGTTCCAATGTGTACAGAAGGTAATGCTACTGAAAGTAACTTCTGGAGCATAGGTAACACACTCATAAAATTGGTTGCAGACAACTCTAAATCATATGGTTAGTGTGCTAACAATGTTTACATCATGTTAGCACATAGTAGTTATCAGCAAAATTGAACTGTACACTCCATTGAGTTGAATGCATTACTTTCTATTCAATGCATTCTGTGGTAAGGTTGTGTACATAACTACTCGGGGTGATTTGGAACTGTATAGATATTGCAAGTAGAGTGCTCAGTGCCATGGAATACTCCAATGCAATCTGAATTCAGTAACCTACCTGTTACTATTTACAGTGGAACATCCTTTGACTTGGTTTTATTCTGCAAAGGCTAAAGTTCCAATGTGTAGAGAAGGTAATGCTACTGAAAGTAACTTCTGGAGGTTAGGTAGCACACTCATAAAATTGGTTGCAGACAACTCTAAATCATATGGTTAGTGTGCTAACAATGTTTACATCATGTTAGCACATAGTAGGTATCAGCAAAATTGAACTGTATACTCCATTGAGTTGAATGCATTACTTTCTATTCAAAGCATTCTGTGGTAAGTTTGTGTACATAACTACTCGGGGTGATTTGGAATTATATGGATATTGCATGTAGAGTGCTCAGTGCCATGGAATACTCCAATGCAAGCTGAATTCAGTAATCTACCTGGTACCATTTACAGTGGAACAGCCATTGACTTGGTTTAATTCTGCAAAGGCTAAAGTTCCAATGTGTACAGAAGGTAATGCTACTGAAAGTAACTTCCGGAGCATAGGTAACACACTCATAAAATTGGTTGCAGACAACTCTAAATCATATGGTTAGTGTGCTAACAATGTTTACATCATGTTAGCACATAGTAGTTATCAGCAAAATTGAACTGTACACTCCATTGATTTGAATGCATTACTTTCTATTCAATGCATTCTGTGGTAAGGTTGTGTACATAACTACTCTGGGTGATTTGGAATTGTATAGATATTGCAAGTAGAGTGCTCAGTTCCATGGAATACTCCAATGCAATCTGAATTCAGTAACCTACCTGGGACCATTTACAGTGGAACAGCCATTCACTTGGTTTAATTCTGCAAAGGTTAAAGTTCCAATGTGTAGAGAAGGTAATGCTACTGAAAGTAACTTCTGGAGCATAGGTAGCACCCTCATAAAATTGGTTGCAGACAACTCTAAATCATATGGTTAGTGTGCTAACAATGTTTACATCATGTTAGCACATAGTAGTTATCAGCAAAATTGAACTGTACACTCCATTGAGTTGAATGCATTACTTTCTATTCAATGCATTCTGTGGTAAGGTTGTGTACATAACTACGCTGGGTGATTTGGAACTGTATAGATATTGCAAGTAGAGTGCTCAGTGCCATGGAATACTCCAATGCAAGCTGAATTCAGTAACCTACCTGTTACTATTTACAATGGAACATCCATTCACTTGGTTTTATTCTGCAAAGGCTAAAGTTCCAATGTGTAGAGAAGGGAATGCTACTGAAAGTAACTTCTGGAGCATAGGTAACACACTCATAAAATTGGTTGCAGACAACTCTAAATCATGTAGATAGTGTGCTAACAATGTTTACATCATGTTAGCACATAGTAGTTATCAGCAAAATTGAACTGTACACTCCTTTGAGTTGAATGCATTACTTTCTATTGAATGCATTCTGTGGAAAGTTTGTGTACATAACTACTCGGGGTGATTTGGAATTGAATAGATATTGCATGTAGAGTGCTCAGTGACATGGAATACTCCAATGCAAGCTGAATTCAGTAACCTACCTGTTACTATTTACAGTGGAACATCCATTGACTTGGTGTTATTCTGCAAAGGCTAAAGTTCCAAAGTGTAGAGAAGGTAATGTTACTGAAAGTAACTTCTTGGAGCATAGGTAGCACACTCATAAAATTGGTAGCAGACAACTCTAAATCATATGGTTAGTGTGCTAACAATGTTTACATCATGTTAGCACATAGTAGTTATCAGCAAAATTGAACTGTACACTCTATTGAGTTGAATGCATTACTTTGTATTCAATGCATTCTGTGGTAAGGTTGTGTACATAACTACTCTGGGTGATTTGGAACTGTATAGATATTGCAAGTAGAGTGCTCAGTGCCATGGAATACTCCAATGCAAGCTGAATTCAGTAACCTACCTGTTACTATTTACAGTGGAACATCCATTGACTTGGTTTTATTCTGCAGAGGCTAAAGTTCCAATGTGCAGAGAAGGTAATGCTACTGAAAGTAACTTCTGGAGCATAGGTAGCACACTCATAAAATTGGTTGCAGACAACTCTAAATTATATGGCTAGTGTGCTAACAATGTTTACATCATGTTAGCACATAGTAGTTATCAGCAAAATTGAACTGTACACTCCATTCAGTTGAATGCATTACTTTCTATTCAATGCATTCTGTGGTAAGGTTGTGTACATAACTACTCTGGGTGATTTGGAACTGTTTAGATATTGCAAGCAGAGTGCTCAGTGCCATGGAATACTCCAATGCAAGCTGAATTCAGTAACCTACCTGTTACTATTTACAGTGGAACATCCATTGACTTGGTTTTATTCTCCAAAGGCTAAAGTTCCAATGTGTAGAGAAGGTAATGCTACTGAAAGTAACTTCTGGAGCATAGGTAACACACTCATAAAATTGGTTGCAGACAACTCTAAATCATATGGTTAGTGTGCTAACAATGTTTACATCATGTTAGCACATAGTAGTTATCAGCAAAATTGAACTGTACACTCCATTGAGTTGAATGCATTACTTTCTATACAATGCATTCTGTGGTAAGTTTGTGTACATAACTACTCGGGGTGATTTGGAATTGTATAGATATTGCATGTAGAGTGCTCAGTGACATGGAATACTCCATTGCAATCTGAATTCAGTAACCTACCTGGGATAATTTACAGTGGAACATCCATTGACTTGGTTTAATTCTGCAAAGGCTAAAGTTCCAATGTGCAGAGAAGGTAATGCTACTGAAAGTAACTTCTGGAGCATAGGTAGCACACTCATAAAATTGGTTGTAGACAACTCTAAATTATATGGCTAGTGTGCTAACAATGTTTACATCATGTTAGCACATAGTAGTTATCAGCAAAATTGAACTGTATACTCCATTCAGTTGAATGCATTACTTTCTATTCAATGCATTCTGTGGTAAGGTTGTCTACATAACTACTCTGGGTGATTTGGAACTGTTTAGATATTGCAACCAGAGTGCTCATTGCCATGGAATGCTCCAATGCAAGCTGAATTCAGTAACCTACCTGTTACTATTTACAGTGGAACATCCATTGACTTGGTTTTATTCTGCAAAGGCTAAAGTTCCAAAGTGTAGAGAAGGTAATGTTACTGAAAGTAACTTCTGGAGCATAGGTAGCACACTCATAAAATTGGTAGCAGACAACTCTAAATCATATGGTTAGTGTGCTAACAATGTTTACATCATGTTAGCACATAGTAGTTATCAGCAAAATTGAACTGTACACTCTATTGAGTTGAATGCATTACTTTCTATTCAATGCATTCTGTGGTAAGGTTGTGTACATAACTACTCTGGGTGATTTGGAACTGTATAGATATTGCAAGTAGAGTGCTCAGTGCCATGGAATACTCCAATGCAAGCTGAATTCAGTAACCTACCTGTTACTATTTACAGTGGAACATCCATTCACTTGGTTTTATTCTGCAAAGGCTAAAGTTCCAATGTGTAGAGAAGGTAATGCTACTGAAAGTAACTTCTGGAGCATAGGTAACACACTCATAAAATTGGTTGCAGACAACTCTAAATCATGTGGTTAGTGTGCTAACAATGTTTACATCATGTTAGCACATAGTAGTTATCAGCAAAATTGAACTGTACACTCCATTGAGTTGAATGCATTACGTTCTATTCAATGCATTCTGTGGTAAAGTTGTGTACATAACTACTCTGGGTGATTTGGAACTGTATAGATATTGCAAGTAGAGTGCTCAGTGCCATGGAATACTCCAATGCAAGCTGAATTCAGTAACCTACCTGTTACTATTTACAGTGGAACATCCATTGACTTGGTTTTATTCTGCAAAGGCTAAAGTTCCAATGTGCAGAGAAGGTAATGCTACTGAAAGTAACTTCTGGAGCATAGGTAGCACACTCATAAAATTGGTTGCAGACAACTCTAAATTATATGGCTAGTGTGCTAACAATGTTTACATCATGTTAGCACATAGTAGTTATCAGCAAAATTGAACTGTACACTCCATTGAGTTGAATGCATTACTTTCTATTCAATGCATTCTGTAGTAAGGTTGTGTACATAACTACTCTGGGTGATTTGGAACTGTATAGATATTGCAAGTAGAGTGCTCAGTGCCATGGAATACTCCAATGCAAGCTGAATTCAGTAACCTACCTGTTACTATTTACAGTGGAACATCCATTCACTTGGTTTAATTCTGCAAAGGCTAAAGTTCCAATGTGTAGAGAAGGTAATGCTACTGAAAGTAACTTCTGGAGTATAGGTAGCACACTCATAAAATTGGTTGCAGACAACTCTACATCATATGGTTAGTGTGCTAACAATGTTTACATCATGTTAGCACATAGTAGTTATCAGCAAAATTGAACTGTACACTCCATTGAGTTGAATGCATTACTTTCTATTCAATGCATTCTGTGGTAAGGTTGTGTACATAACTACTCTGGGTGATTTGGAACTGTATAGATATGCAAGTAGAGTGCTCAGTGCCATGGAATACTCCAATGCAAGCTGAATTCAGTAACCTACCTGTTACTATTTACAGTGGAACATCCATTGACTTGGTTTTATTCTGCAAAGGCTAAAGTTCCAAAGTGTAGAGAAGGTAATGTTACTGAAAGTAACTTCTGGAGCATAGGTAGCACACTCATAAAATTGGTAGCAGACAACTCTAAATCATATGGTTAGTGTGCTAACAATGTTTACATCATGTTAGCACATAGTAGTTATCAGCAAAATTGAACTGTACACTCTATTGAGTTGAATGCATTACTTTCTATTCAATGCATTCTGTGGTAAGGTTGTGAACATGACTACTCTGGGTGATTTGGAACTGTATAGATATTGCAAGTAGAGTGCTCAGTGCCATGGAATACTCCAATGCAAGCTGAATTCAGTAACCTACCTGTTACTATTTACAGTGGAACATCCATTCACTTGGTTTTATTCTGCAAAGGCTAAAGTTCCAATGTGTAGAGAAGGTAATGCTACTGAAAGTAACTTCTGGAGCATAGGTAACACACTCATAAAATTGGTTGCAGACAACTCTAAATCATGTGGTTAGTGTGCTAACAATGTTTACATCATGTTAGCACATAGTAGTTATCAGCAAAATTGAACTGTACACTCCTTTCAGTTGAATGCATTACTTTCTATTGAATGCATTCTGTGGAAAGTTTGTGTACATAACTACTCGGGGTGATTTGGAATTGTATAGATATTGCATGTAGAGTGCTCAGTGACATGGAATACTCCAATGCAAGCTGAATTCAGTAACCTACCTGGGACAATTTACAGTGGAACATCCATTCACTTGGTTTAATTCTGCAAAGGCTAAAGTTCCAATGTGTAGAGAAGGTAATGCTACTGAAAGTAACTTCTGGAGTATAGGTAGCACACTCATAAAATTGGTTGCAGACAACTCTACATCATATGGTTAGTGTGCTAACAATGTTTACATCATGTTAGCACATAGTAGTTATCAGCAAAATTGAACTGTACACTCCATTGAGTTGAATGCATTACTTTCTATTCAATGCATTCTGTGGTAAGGTTGTGTACATAACTACTCTGGGTGATTTGGAACTGTATAGATATGCAAGTAGAGTGCTCAGTGCCATGGAATACTCCAATGCAAGCTGAATTCAGTAACCTACCTGTTACTATTTACAGTGGAACATCCATTGACTTGGTTTTATTCTGCAAAGGCTAAAGTTCCAAAGTGTAGAGAAGGTAATGTTACTGAAAGTAACTTCTGGAGCATAGGTAGCACACTCATAAAATTGGTAGCAGACAACTCTAAATCATATGGTTAGTGTGCTAACAATGTTTACATCATGTTAGCACATAGTAGTTATCAGCAAAATTGAACTGTACACTCTATTGAGTTGAATGCATTACTTTCTATTCAATGCATTCTGTGGTAAGGTTGTGAACATGACTACTCTGGGTGATTTGGAACTGTATAGATATTGCAAGTAGAGTGCTCAGTGCCATGGAATACTCCAATGCAAGCTGAATTCAGTAACCTACCTGTTACTATTTACAGTGGAACATCCATTCACTTGGTTTTATTCTGCAAAGGCTAAAGTTCCAATGTGTAGAGAAGGTAATGCTACTGAAAGTAACTTCTGGAGCATAGGTAACACACTCATAAAATTGGTTGCAGACAACTCTAAATCATGTGGTTAGTGTGCTAACAATGTTTACATCATGTTAGCACATAGTAGTTATCAGCAAAATTGAACTGTACACTCCTTTCAGTTGAATGCATTACTTTCTATTGAATGCATTCTGTGGAAAGTTTGTGTACATAACTACTCGGGGTGATTTGGAATTGTATAGATATTGCATGTAGAGTGCTCAGTGACATGGAATACTCCAATGCAAGCTGAATTCAGTAACCTACCTGTTACTATTTACAGTGGAACATCCATTCACTTGGTTTAATTCTGCAAAGGCTAAAGTTCCAATGTGTAGAGAAGGTAATGCTACTGAAAGTAACTTCTGGAGTATAGGTAGCACACTCATAAAATTGGTTGCAGACAACTCTACATCATATGGTTAGTGTGCTAACAATGTTTACATCATGTTAGCACATAGTAGTTATCAGCAAAATTGAACTGTACACTCCATTGAGTTGAATGCATTACTTTCTATTCAATGCATTCTGTGGTAAGGTTGTGTACATAACTACTCTGGGTGATTTGGAACTGTATAGATATGCAAGTAGAGTGCTCAGTGCCATGGAATACTCCAATGCAAGCTGAATTCAGTAACCTACCTGTTACTATTTACAGTGGAACATCCATTGACTTGGTTTTATTCTGCAAAGGCTAAAGTTCCAAAGTGTAGAGAAGGTAATGTTACTGAAAGTAACTTCTGGAGCATAGGTAGCACACTCATAAAATTGGTAGCAGACAACTCTAAATCATATGGTTAGTGTGCTAACAATGTTTACATCATGTTAGCACATAGTAGTTATCAGCAAAATTGAACTGTACACTCTATTGAGTTGAATGCATTACTTTCTATTCAATGCATTCTGTGGTAAGGTTGTGAACATGACTACTCTGGGTGATTTGGAACTGTATAGATATTGCAAGTAGAGTGCTCAGTGCCATGGAATACTCCAATGCAAGCTGAATTCAGTAACCTACCTGTTACTATTTACAGTGGAACATCCATTCACTTGGTTTTATTCTGCAAAGGCTAAAGTTCCAATGTGTAGAGAAGGTAATGCTACTGAAAGTAACTTCTGGAGCATAGGTAACACACTCATAAAATTGGTTGCAGACAACTCTAAATCATGTGGTTAGTGTGCTAACAATGTTTACATCATGTTAGCACATAGTAGTTATCAGCAAAATTGAACTGTACACTCCTTTCAGTTGAATGCATTACTTTCTATTGAATGCATTCTGTGGAAAGTTTGTGTACATAACTACTCGGGGTGATTTGGAATTGTATAGATATTGCATGTAGAGTGCTCAGTGACATGGAATACTCCAATGCAAGCTGAATTCAGTAACCTACCTGGGACAATTTACAGTGGAACATCCATTGACTTGGTTTAATTCTGCATAGGCTAAAGTTCCAATGTGCAGAGAAGGTAATGCTACTGAAAGTAACTTCTGGAGCATAGGTAGCACACTCATAAAATTGGTTGCAGACAACTCTAAATTATATGGCTAGTGTGCTAACAATGTTTACATCATGTTAGCACATAGTAGTTATCAGCAAAATTGAACTGTACACTCCATTGAGTTGAATGCATTTCTTTCTATTCAATGCATTCTGTAGTAAGGTTGTGTACATAACTACTCTGGGTGATTTGGAACTGTATAGATATTGCAAGTAGAGTGCTCAGTGCCATGGAATACTCCAATGCAAGCTGAATTCAGTAACCTACCTGTTACTATTTACAGTGGAACATCCATTCACTTGGTTTAATTCTGCAAAGGCTAAAGTTCCAATGTGTAGAGAAGGTAATGCTACTGAAAGTAACTTCTGGAGTATAGGTAGCACACTCATAAAATTGGTTGCAGACAACTCTACATCATATGGTTAGTGTGCTAAGAATGTTTACATCATGTTAGCACATAGTAGTTATCAGCAAAATTGAACTGTACACTCCATTGAGTTGAATGCATTACTTTCTATTCAATGCATTCTGTGGTAAGGTTGTGTACATAACTACTCTGTGTGATTTGGAACTGTATAGATATTGCAAGTAGAGTGCTCAGTGCCATGGAATACTCCAATGCAAGCTGAATTCAGTAACCTACCTGTTACTATTTACAGTGGAACATCCATTGACTTGGTTTTATTCTGCAAAGGCTAAAGTTCCAATGTGTAGAGAAGGTAATGCTACTGAAAGTAACTTCTGGAGCATAGGTAGCACACTCATAAAATTGGTTGCAGACAACTCTAAATCATATGGTTAGTGTGCTAACAATGTTTACATCATGTTAGCACATAGTAGTTATCAGCAAAATTGAACTGTACACTCCATTGAGTTGAATGCATTACTTTCTATTCAATGCATTCTGTGGTAAGGTTGTGTACATAACTACTCTGGGTGATTTGGAACTGTATAGATATTGCAAGTAGAGTGCTCAGTGCCATGGAATACTCCAATGCAAGCTGAATTCAGTAACCTACCTGTTACTATTTACAGTGGAACATCCATTCACTTGGTTTTATTCTGCAAAGGCTAAAGTTCCAATGTGTAGAGAAGGTAATTCTACTGAAAGTAACTTCTGGAGCACAGGTAACACCCTCATAAAATTGGTTGCAGAGAACTCTAAATCATGTGGTTAGTGTGCTAACAATGTTTACATCATGTTAGCACATAGTAGTTATCAGCAAAATTGAACTGTACACTCCTTTGAGTTGAATGCATTACTTTCTATTGAATGCATTCTGTGGAAAGTTTGTGTACATAACTACTCGGGGTGATTTGGAATTGTATAGATATTGCATGTAGAGTGCTCAGTGACATGGAATACTCCAATGCAAGCTGAATTCAGTAACCTACCTGTTACTATTTACAGTGGAACATCCATTGACTTGGTTTTATTCTGCAAAGGCTAAAGTTCCAAAGTGTAGAGAAGGTAATGTTACCGAAAGTAACTTCTGGAGCATAGGTAGCACACTCATAAAATTGGTAGCAGACAACTCTAAATCATATGGTTAGTGTGCTAACAATGTTTACATCATGTTAGCACATAGTAGTTATCAGCAAAATTGAACTGTACACTCCTTTGAGTTGAATGCATTACTTTCTATTGAATGCATTCTGTGGAAAGTTTGTGTACATAACTACTCGGGGTGATTTGGAATTGTATAGATATTGCATGTAGAGTGCTCAGTGACATGGAATACTCCAATGCAAGCTGAATTCAGTAACCTACCTGTTACTATTTACAGTGGAACATCCATTGACTTGGTTTTATTCTGCAAAGGCTAAAGTTCCAAAGTGTAGAGAAGGTAATGTTACCGAAAGTAACTTCTGGAGCATAGGTAGCACACTCATAAAATTGGTAGCAGACAACTCTAAATCATATGGTTAGTGTGCTAACAATGTTTACATCATGTTAGCACATAGTAGTTATCAGCAAAATTGAACTGTACACTCCATTGAGTTGAATGCATTACTTTCTATTCAATGCATTCTGTGGTAAGGTTGTGTACATAACTACTCTGGGTGATTTGGAACTGTATAGATATTGCAAGTAGAGTGCTCAGTGCCATGGAATACAATGCAAGCTGAATTCAGTAACCTACCTGTTACTATTTACAGTGGAACATCCATTGACTTGGTTTTATTCTGCAAAGGCTAAAGTTCCAATGTGTAGAGAAGGTAATGCTACTGAAAATAACTTCTGGAGCATAGGTAGCACACTCATAAAATTGGTTGCAGACAACTCTAAATCATATGGTTAGTGTGCTAACAATGTTTACATCATGTTAGCACATAGTAGTTATCAGCAAAATTGAACTGCACACTCCATTGAGTTGAATGCATTACTTTCCATTTAATGCATTCTGTGGTAAGTTTGTGTACATAACTACTCGGGGTGATTTGGAATTATATAGATATTGCATGTAGAGTGCTCAGTGACATGGAATACTCCAATGGCAAGCTGAATTCAGTAACCTACCTGGGACAATTTACAGTGGAACATCCATTGACTTGGTTTAATTCTGCAAAGGCTAAAGTTCCAATGTGCAGAGAAGGTAATGCTACTGAAAGTAACTTCTGGAGCATAGGTAGCACACTCATAAAATTGGTTGCAGACAACTCTAAATTATATGGCTAGTGTGCTAACAATGTTTACATCATGTTAGCACATAGTAGTTATCAGCAAAATTGAACTGTACACTCCATTCAGTTGAATGCATTACTTTCTATTCCATGCATTCTGTGGTAAGTTTGTCTACATAACTACTCTGGGTGATTTGGAACTGTTTAGATATTGCAAGCAGAGTGCTCAGTGCCATGGAACACTCCAACGCAAGCTGAATTCAGTAACCTACCTGTTACTATTTACAGTGGAACATCCATTGACTTGGTTTTATTCTGCAAAGGCTAAAGTTCCAATGTGTAGAGAAGGTAATGCTACTGAAAATAACCTCTGGAGCATAGGTAGCACACTCATAAAATTGGTTGCAGACAACTCTAAATCATATGGTTAGTGTGCTAAGAATGTTTACATCATGTTAGCACATAGCAGTTATCAGCAAAATTGAACTGTACACTCCATTGAGTTGAATGCATTACTTTGTATTCAATGCATTCTGTGGTAAGGTTGTGTACATAACTACTCTGGGTGATTTGGAACTGTATAGATATTGCAAGTAGAGTTGTCAGTGCCATGGAATACTCCAATGCAAGCTGAATTCAGTAACCTACCTGTTACTATTTACAGTGGAACATCCATTGACTTGGTTTTATTCTGCAAAGGCTAAAGTTCCAATGTGTAGAGATGGTAATGCTACTGAAAGTAACTTCTGGAGCATAGGTAACACACTCATAAAATTGGTTGCAGACAACTCTAAATCATATGGTTAGTGTGCTAACAATGTTTACATCATGCTAGCACATAGTAGTTATCAGCAAAATTGAATTGTACACTCCATTGAGTTGAATACATTACGTTCTATTCAATGCATTCTGTGGTAAAGTTGTGTACATAACTACTCTGGGTGATTTGGAACTGTATAGATATTGCAAGTAGAGTGCTCAGTGCCATGGAATACTCCAATGCAAGCTGAATTCAGTAACCTACCTGTTACTATTTACAGTGGAACATCCATTGACTTGGTTTTATTCTGCAAAGGCTAAAGTTCCAATGTGCAGAGAAGGTAATGCTACTGAAAGTAACTTCTGGAGCATAGGTAGCACACTCATAAAATTGGTTGCAGACAACTCTAAATTATATGGCTAGAGTGCTAACAATGTTTACATCATGTTAGCACATAGTAGTTATCAGCAAAATTGAACTGTACACTCCATTCAGTTGAATGCATTACTTTCTATTCAATGCATTCTGTGGTAAGTTTGTCTACATAACTACTCTGGGTGATTTGGAACTGTTTAGATATTGCAAGCAGAGTGCTCAGTGCCATGGAACACTCCAACGCAAGCTGAATTCAGTAACCTACCTGTTACTATTTACAGTGGAACATCCATTGACTTGGTTTTATTCTGCAAAGGCTAAAGTTCCAATGTGTAGAGAAGGTAATGCTACTGAAAATAACCTCTGGAGCATAGGTAGCACACTCATAAAATTGGTTGCAGACAACTCTAAATCATATGGTTAGTGTGCTAAGAATGTTTACATCATGTTAGCACATAGCAGTTATCAGCAAAATTGAACTGTACACTCCATTGAGTTGAATGCATTACTTTCTATTCAATGCATTCTGTGGTAAGGTTGTGTACATAACTACTCTGGGTGATTTGGAACTGTATAGATATTGCAAGTAGAGTGGTCAGTGCCATGGAATACTCCAAAGCAAGCTGAATTCAGTAACCTACCTGTTACTATTTACAGTGGAACATCCATTGACTTGGTTTTATTCTGCAAAGGCTAAAGTTCCAATGTGCAGAGAAGGTAATGCTACTGAAAGTAACTTCTGGAGCATAGGTAGCACACTCATAAAATTGTTTGCAGACAACTCTAAATTATATGGCTAGTGTGCTAACAATGTTTACATCATGTTAGCACATAGTAGTTATCAGCAAAATTGAACTGTACACTCCGTTCAGTTGAATGCATTACTTTCTATTCAATGCATTCTGTGGTAAGTTTGTCTACATAACTACTCTGGGTGATTTGGAACTGTTTAGATATTGCAAGCAGAGTGCTCAGTGCCATGGAACACTCCAACGCAAGCTGAATTCAGTAACCTACCTGTTACTATTTACAGTGGAACATCCATTCACTTGGTTTTATTCTGCAAAGGCTAAAGTTCCAATGTGTAGAGAAGGTAATGCTACTGAAAATAACCTCTGGAGCATAGGTAGCACACTCATAAAATTGGTTGCAGACAACTCTAAATCATATGGTTAGTGTGCTAAGAATGTTTACATCATGTTAGCACATAGCAGTTATCAGCAAAATTGAACTGTACACTCCATTGAGTTGAATGCATTACTTTCTATTCAATGCATTCTGTGGTAAGGTTGTGTACATAACTACTCTGGGTGATTTGGAACTGTATAGATATTGCAAGTAGAGTTCTCAGTGCCATGGAATACTCCAATGCAAGCTGAATTCAGTAACCTACCTGTTACTATTTACAGTGGAACATCCATTGACTTGGTTTAATTCTGCAAAGGCTAAAGTTCCAAAGTGTAGAGAAGGTAATGCTACTGAAAGTAACTTCTGGAGTATAGGTAGCACACTCATAAAATTGGTTGCAGACAACTCTAAATCATATGGTTAGTGTGCTAACAATGTTTACATCATGTTAGCACATAGTAGTTATCAGCAAAATTGAACTGTACACTCCATTGAGTTGAATGCATTACTTTCTATTCAATGCATTCTGTGGTAAGGTTGTGTACATAACTACTCTGGGTGATTTGGAACTGTATAGATATTGCAAGTAGAGTGCTCAGTGCCATGGAATACTCCAATGCAAGCTGAATTCAGTAACCTACCTGTTACTATTTACAGTGGAACATCCATTGACTTGGCTTTACTCAGCAAAGGCTAAAGTTCCAATGTGTAGAGAAGGTAATGCTACTGAAAGTAACTTCTGGAGTATAGGTAGCACACTCATAAAATTGGTTGCAGACAACTCTACATCATATGGTTAGTGTGCTAACAATGTTTTCATCATGTTAGCACATAGTAGTTATCAGCAAAATTGAACTGTAGACTCCATTGAGTTGAATGCATTACGTTCTATTCAATGCATTCTGTGGTAAGGTTGTGTACATAACTACTCTGGGTGATTTGGAACTGTATAGATATTGCAAGTAGAGTTCTCAGTGCCATGGAATACTCCAATGCAATCTGAATTCAGTAACCTACCTGGGACAATTTACAGTGGAACATCCATTGACTTGGTTTAATTCTGCAAAGGCTAAAGTTCCAAAGTGTAGAGAAGGTAATGCTACTGAAAGTAACTTCTGGAGTATAGGTAGCACACTCATAAAATTGGTTGCAGACAACTCTAAATTATATGGTTAGTGTGCTAACAATGTTTACATCATGTTAGCACATAGTAGTTATCAGCAAAATTGAACTGTACACTCCATTGAGTTGAATGCATTACTTTCTATTCAATGCATTCTGTGGTAAGGTTGTGTACATAACTACTCTGGGTGATTTGGAACTGTATAGATATTGCAAGTAGAGTGCTCAGTGCCATGGAATACTCCAATGCAAGCTGAATTCAGTAACCTACCTGTTACTATTTACAGTGGAACATCCATTGACTTGGCTTTATTCAGCAAAGGCTAAAGTTCCAATGTGTAGAGAAGGTAATGCTACTGAAAGTAACTTCTGGAGTATAGGTAGCACACTCATAAAATTGGTTGCAGACAACTCTACATCATATGGTTAGTGTGCTAACAATGTTTACATCATGTTAGCACATAGTAGTTATCAGCAAAATTGAACTGTAGACTCCATTGAGTTGAATGCATTACGTTCTATTCAATGCATTCTGTGGTAAGGTTGTGTACATAACTACTCTGGGAGATTTGGAACTGTATAGATATTGCAAGTAGAGTGCTCAGTGCCATGGAATACTCCAATGCAAGCTGAATTCAGTAACCTACCTGTTACTATTTACAGTGGAACATCCATTGACTTGGTTTTATTCTGCAAAGGCTAAAGTTCCAATGTGTAGAGAAGGTAATGCTACTGAAAGTAACTTCTGGAGCATAGGTAGCACACTCATAAAATTGGTTGCAGACAACTCTAAATCATGTGGTTAGTGTGCTAACAATGTTTACATCATGTTAGCACATAGTAGTTATCAGCAAAATTGAACTGTACACTCCATTCAGTTGAATGCATTACTTTCTATTCAATGCATTCTGTGGTAAGTTTGTCTACATAACTACTCTGGGTGATTTGGAACTGTTTAGATATTGCAAGCAGAGTGCTCAGTGCCATGGAACACTCCAATGTGCTGAATTCAGTAACCTACCTGTTACTATTTACAGTGGAACATCCATTGACTTGGTTTTATTCTGCAAAGGCTAAAGTTCCAATGTGTAGAGAAGGTAATGCTACTGAAAATAACCTCTGGAGCATAGGTAGCACACTCATAAAATTGGTTGCAGACCACTCTAAATCATATGGTTAGTGTGCTAAGAATGTTTACATCATGTAAGGACATAGCAGTTATCAGCAAAATTGAAATGTACACTCCATTGAGTTGAATGCATTACTTTCTATTCAATGCATTCTGTGGTAAGGTTGTGTACATAACTACTCTGGGTGATTTGGAACTGTATAGATATTGCAAGTAGAGTGCTCAGTGCCATGGAATACTCCAATGCAAGCTGAATTCAGTAACCTACCTGTTACTATTTACAGTGGAACATCCATTAACTTGGTTTTATTCTGCAAAGGCTAAAGTTCCAATGTGTAGAGAAGGTAATGCTACTGAAAGTAACTTCTGGAGCATAGGTAGCACACTCATAAAATTGGTTGCAGAGAACTCTAAATCATGTGGTTAGTGTGCTAACAATGTTTGCATCATGTTAGCACATAGTAGTTATCAGCAAAATTGAACTGTACACTCCATTGAGTTGAATGCATTACGTTCTATTCAATGCATTCTGTGGTAAGGTTGTGTACATAACTACTCTGGGTGATTTGGAACTGTATAGATATTGCAAGTAGAGTGCTCAGTGCCATGGAATACTCCAATGCAAGCTGAATTCAGTAACCTACCTGTTACTATTTACAGTGGAACATCCATTGACTTGGTTTTATTCTGCAAAGGCTAAAGTTCCAATGTGTAGAGAAGGTAATGCTACTGAAAGTAACTTCTGGAGCATAGGTAGCACACTCATAAAATTGGTTGCAGACAACTCTAAATCATGTGGTTAGTGTGCTAACAATGTTTACATCATGTTAGCACATAGTAGTTATCAGCAAAATTGAACTGTACACTCCATTGAGTTGAATGCATTACTTTCTATTCAATGCATTCTGTGGTAAGGTTGTGTACATAACTACTCTGGGTGATTTGGAACTGTATAGATATTGCAAGTAGAGTGCTCAGTGCCATGGAATACTCCAATGCAAGCTGAATTCAGTAACCTACCTGTTACTATTTACATTGGAACATCCATTGACTTGGTTTTATTCTGCAAAGGCTAAAGTTCCAATGTGTAGAGAAGGTAATGCTACTGAAAGTAACTTCTGGAGCATAGGTAGCACACTCATAAAATTGGTTGCAGAGAACTCTAAATCATGTGGTTAGTGTGCTAACAATGTTTACATCATGTTAGCACATAGTAGTTATCAGCAAAATTGAACTGTACACTCCATTGAGTTGAATGCATTACTTTCTATTCAATGCATTCTGTGGTAAGGTTGTGTACATAACTACTCTGGGTGATTTGGAACTGTATAGATATTGCAAGTAGAGTGCTCAGTGCCATGGAATACTCCAATGCAAGCTGAATTCAGTAACCTACCTGTTACTATTTACAGTGGAACATCCATTGACTTGGTTTTATTCTGCAAAGTCTAAAGTTCCAATGTGTAGAGAAGGTAATGCTACTGAAAATAACTTCTGGAGCATAGGTAGCACACTCATAAAATTGGTTGCAGACAACTCTAAATCATATGGTTAGTGTGCTAACAATGTTTACATCATGTTAGCACATAGTAGTTATCAGCAAAATTGAACTGCACACTCCATTGAGTTGAATGCATTACTTTCCATTTAATGCATTCTGTGGTAAGTTTGTGTACATAACTACTCGGGGTGATTTGGAATTATATAGATATTGCATGTTGAGTGCTCAGTGACATGGAATACTCCAATGCAAGCTGAAGTCAGTAACCTACCTTGGACAATTTACAGTGGAACATCCATTGACTTGGTTTAATTCTGCAAAGGCTAAAGTTCCAGTGTGCAGAGAAGGTAATGCTACTGAAAGTAACTTCTGAAGCATAGGTAGCACACTCAAAAAATTGGTTGCAGACAACTCTAAATTATATGGCTAGTGTGCTAACAATGTTTACATCATGTTAGCACATAGTAGTTATCAGCAAAATTGAACTGTACACTCCATTCAGTTGAATGCATTACTTTCTATTCAATGCATTCTGTGGTAAGTTTGTCTACATAACTACTCTGGGTGATTTGGAACTGTTTAGATATTGCAAGCAGAGTGCTCAGTGCCATGGAACACTCCAATGTGCTGAATTCAGTAACCTACCTGTTACTATTTACAGTGGAACATCCATTGACTTGGTTTTATTCTGCAAAGGCTAAAGTTCCAATGTGTAGAGAAGGTAATGCTACTGAAAATAACCTCTGGAGCATAGGTAGCACACTCATAAAATTGGTTGCAGACCACTCTAAATCATATGGTTAGTGTGCTAAGAATGTTTACATCATGTAAGGACATAGCAGTTATCAGCAAAATTGAAATGTACACTCCATTGAGTTGAATGCATTACTTTCTATTCAATGCATTCTGTGGTAAGGTTGTGTACATAACTACTCTGGGTGATTTGGAACTGTATAGATATTGCAAGTAGAGTGCTCAGTGCCATGGAATACTCCAATGCAAGCTGAATTCAGTAACCTGCCTGTTACTATTTACAGTGGAACATCCATTGACTTGGTTTTATTCTGCAAAGGCTGAAGTTCCAATGTGTAGAGAAGGTAATGCTACTGAAAGTAACTTCTGGAGCATAGGTAGCACACTCATAAAATTGGTTGCAGAGAACTCTAAATCATGTGGTTAGTGTGCTAACAATGTTTACATCATGTTAGCACATAGTAGTTATCAGCAAAATTGAACTGTACACTCCATTGAGTTGAATGCATTACTTTCTATTCAATGCATGCTGTGGTAAGGTTGTGTACATAACTACTCTGGGTGATTTGGAACTGTATAGATATTGCAAGTAGAGTACTCAGTGCCATGGAATACTCCAATGCAAGCTGAATTCAGTAACCTACCTGTTACTATTTACAGTGGAACATCCATTGACTTGGTTTTATTCTGCAAAGGCTAAAGTTCCAATGTGTAGAGAAGGTAATGCTACTGAAAATAACTTCTGGAGCATAGGTAGCACACTCATAAAATTGGTTGCAGACAACTCTAAATCATATGGTTAGTGTGCTAACAATGTTTACATCATGTTAGCACATAGTAGTTATCAGCAAAATTGAACTGCACACTCCATTGAGTTGAATGCATTACTTTCCATTTAATGCATTCTGTGGTAAGTTTGTGTACATAACTACTCGGGGTGATTTGGAATTATATAGATATTGCATGTAGAGTGCTCAGTGACATGGAATACTCCAATGCAAGCTGAATTCAGTAACCTACCTGTTACTATTTACAGCGGAACATCCATTGACTTGGTTTTATTCTGCAAAGGCTAAAGTTCCAATGTGTAGAGAAAGTAATGCTACTGAAAATAACTTCTGGATCATAGGTAGCACACTCATAAAATTGGTTGCAGACAACTCTAAATCATATGGTTAGTGTGCTAACAATGTTTACATCATGTTAGCACATAGTAGTTATCAGCAAAATTGAACTGTACACTCCATTGAGTTGAATGCATTACTTTCTATTCAATGCATTCTGTGGTAAGGTTGTGTACATAACTACTCTGGGTGATTTGGAACTGTATAGATATTGCAAGTAGAGTGCTCAGTGCCATGGAATACTCCAATGCAAGCTGAATTCAGTAACCTACCTGTTACTATTTACAGTGGAACATCCATTGACTTGGTTTTATGCTGCAAAGGGTAAAGTTCCAAGGTGCAGAGAAGGTAATGCTACTGAAAGTTACTTCTGGAGCATAGGTAGCACACTCATAAAATTGGTTGCAGACAACTCTAAATTATATGGCTAGTGTGCTAACAATGTTTACATCATGTTAGCACATAGTAGTTATCAGCAAAATTGAACTGTACACTCCATTGAGTTGAATGCATTACTTTCTATTCAATGCATTCTGTGGTAAGGTTGTGTACATAACTACTCTGGGTGATTTGGAACTGTATAGATATTGCAAGTAGAGTGCTCAGTGCCATGGAATACTCCAATGCAAGCTGAATTCAGTAACCTACCTGTTACTATTTACAGTGGAACATCGATTGACTTGGTTTTATTCTGCAAAGGCTAAAGTTCCAATGTGTAGAGAAGGTAATGCTACTGAAAGTAACTTCTGGAGCATAGGTAACACACTCATAAAATTGGTTGCGGACAACTCTAAATCATATGGTTAGTGTGCTAACAATGTTTACATCATGTTAGCACATAGTAGTTATCAGCAAAATTGAACTGTACACTCCATTGAGTTGAATGCATTACTTTCTATACAATGCATTCTGTGGTAAGTTTGTGTACATAACTACTCGGGGTGATTTGGAACTGTATAGATATTGCAAGTAGAGTGCTCAGTGCCATGGAATACTCCAATGCAAGCTGAATTCAGTAACCTACCTGGGACAATTTACAGTGGAACATCCATTCACTTGGTTTTATTCTGCAAAGGCTAAAGTTCCAATGTGTAGAGAAAGTAATGCTACTGAAAATAACTTCTGGAGCATAGGTAGCACACTCATAAAATTGGTTGCAGACAACTCTAAATTATATGGCTAGTGTGCTAACAATGTTTACATCATGTTAGCACATAGTAGTTATCAGCAAAATTGAACTGTACACTCCATTGAGTTGAATGCATTACTTTCTATTCAATGCATTCTGTGGTAAGGTTGTGTACATAACTACTCTGGGTGATTTGGAACTGTATAGATATTGCAAGTAGAGTGCTCAGTGCCATGGAATACTCCAATGCAAGCTGAATTCAGTAACCTACCTGTTACTATTTACAGTGGAACATCGATTGACTTGGTTTTATTCTGCAAAGGCTAAAGTTCCAATGTGTAGAGAAGGTAATGCTACTGAAAGTAACTTCTGGAGCATAGGTAACACACTCATAAAATTGGTTGCGGACAACTCTAAATCATATGGTTAGTGTGCTAACAATGTTTACATCATGTTAGCACATAGTAGTTATCAGCAAAATTGAACTGTACACTCCATTGAGTTGAATGCATTACTTTCTATACAATGCATTCTGTGGTAAGTTTGTGTACATAACTACTCGGGGTGATTTGGAACTGTATAGATATTGCAAGTAGAGTGCTCAGTGCCATGGAATACTCCAATGCAAGCTGAATTCAGTAACCTACCTGGGACAATTTACAGTGGAACATCCATTCACTTGGTTTTATTCTGCAAAGGCTAAAGTTCCAATGTGTAGAGAAAGTAATGCTACTGAAAATAACTTCTGGAGCATAGGTAGCACACTCATAAAATTGGTTGCAGACAACTCTAAATCATATGGTTAGTGTGCTAACAATGTTTACATCATGTTAGCACATAGTAGTTATCAGCAAAATTGAACTGTACACTCCATTGAGTTGAATGCATTACTTTCTATTCAATGCATTCTGTGGTAAGGTTGTGTACATAACTACTCTGGGTGATTTGGAACTGTATAGGTATTGCAAGTAGAGTGCTCAGTGCCATGGAATACTCCAATGCAAGCTGAATTCAGTAACCTACCTGTTTCTATTTACAGTGGAACATCCTTTGACTTGGTTTTATTCTGCAAAGGCTAAAGTTCCAATGTGTAGAGAAGGTAATGCTACTGAAAGTAACTTCTGGAGCATAGGTAGCACACTCATAAAATTGGTTGCAGACAACTCTAAATCATATGGTTAGTGTGCTAACAATGTTTACATCATGTTAGCACATAGTAGTTATCAGCAAAATTGAACTGTACACTCCATTGAGTTGAATGCATTACTTACTATTCAATGCATTCTGTGGTAAGGTTGTGTACATAACTACTCTGGGTGATTTGGAACTGTATAGATATTGCATGTAGAGTGCTCAGTGCCATGGAATACTCCAATGCAAGCTGAATTCAGTAATCTACCTGGTACCATTTACAGTGGAACAGCCATTGACTTGGTTTAATTCTGCAAAGGCTAAAGTTCCAATGTGTACAGAAGGTAATGCTACTGAAAGTAACTTCTGGAGCATAGGTAACACACTCATAAAATTGTTTGCAGACAACTCTAAATCATATGGTTAGTGTGCTAACAATGTTTACATCATGTTAGCACATAGTAGTTAACAGCAAAATTGAACTGTACACTCCATTGAGTTGAATGCATTACTTTCTATTCAATGCATTCTGTGGTAAGGTTGTGTACATAACTACTCTGCGTGATTTGGAACTGTATAGATATTGCAAGTAGAGTGCTCAGTGCCATGGAATACTCCAATGCAAGCTGAATTCAGTAACCTACCTGTTACTATTTACAGTGGAACATCCATTGACTTGGTTTTATTCTGCAAAGGCTAAAGTTCCAATGTGCAGAGAAGGTAATGCTACTGAAAGTAACTTCTGGAGCATAGGTAGCACACTCATAAAATTGGTTGCAGACAACTCTAAATTATATGGCTAGTGTGGTAACAATGTTTACATCATGTTAGCACATAGTAGTTATCAGCAAAATTGAACTGTACACTCCATTCAGTTGAATGCATTACTTTCTATTCAATGCATTCTGTGGTAAGGTTGTGTACATAACTACTCTGCGTGATTTGGAACAGTATAGATATTGCAAGTAGAGTGCTCAGTGCCATGGAATACTCCAATGCAAGCTGAATTCAGTAACCTATAAAATTGGTTGCAGACAACTCTAAATCATATGGTTAGTGTGCTAACAATGTTTACATCATGTTAGCACATAGTAGTTATCAGCAAAATTGAACTGTACACTCCATTGAGTTGAATGCATTACTTTCTATACAATGCATTCTGTGGTAAGTTTGTGTACATAACTACTCGGGGTGATTTGGAATTGTATAGATATTGCATGTAGAGTGCTCAGTGACATGGAATACTCCAATGCAATCTGAATTCAGTAACCTACCTGGGACAATTTACAGTGGAACATCCATTGACTTGGTTTAATTCTGCAAAGGCTAAAGTTCCAATGTGCAGAGAAGGTAATGCTACTGAAAGTAACTTCTGGAGCATAGGTAGCACACTCATAAAATTGGTTGCAGACAACTCTAAATTATATGGCTAGTGTGCTAACAATGTTTACATCATGTTCGCACATAGTAGTTATCAGCAAAATTGAACTGTACACTCCATTCAGTTGAATGCATTACTTTCTATTCAATGCATTCTGTGGTAAGGTTGTGTACATAACTACTCTGGGTGATTTGGAACTGTATAGATATTGCAAGTAGAGTGCTCAGTGCCATGGAATACTCCAATGCAAGCTGAATTCTGTAGCCTACCTGGGACAATTTACAGTGGAACATCCATTCACTTGGTTTTATTCTGCAAAGGCTAAAGTTCCAATGTGTAGAGAAAGTAATGCTACTGAAAATAACTTCTGGAGCATAGGTAGCACACTCATAAAAGTGGTTGCAGACAACTCTAAATCATATGGTTAGTGTGCTAACAATGTTTACATCATGTTAGCACATAGTAGTTATCAGCAAAATTGAACTGTACACTCCATTGAGTTGAATGCATTACTTTCTATTCAATGCATTCTGTGGTAAGGTTGTGTACATAACTACTCTGGGTGATTTGGAACTGTATAGATATTGCAAGTAGAGTGCTCAGTGCCATGGAATACTCCAATGCAAGCTGAATTCAGTAACCTACCTGTTACTATTTACAGTGGAACATCCATTGACTTGGTTTTATTCTGCAAAGGCTAAAGTTCCAATGTGCAGAGAAGGTAATGCTACTGAAAGTAACTTCTGGAGCATAGGTAGCACACTCATAACATTGGTTGCAGACAACTCTAAATTATATGGCTAGTGTGCTAACAATGTTTACATCATGTTAGCACATAGTAGTTATCAGCAAAATTGAACTGTACACTCCATTCAGTTGAATGCATTACTTTCTATTCAATGCATTCTGTGGTAAGGTTGTCTACATAACTACTCTGGGTGATTTGGAACTGTTTAGATATTGCAAGCAGAGTGCTCAGTGCCATGGAACACTCCAATGCAAGCTGAATTCAGTAACCTACCTGTTACTATTTACAGCGGAACATCCATTGACTTGGTTTTATTCTGCAAAGGCTAAAGTTCCAATGTGTAGAGAAGGTAATGCTACTGAAAATAACTTCTGGAGCATAGGTAGCACACTCATAAAATTGGTTGCAGACAACTCTAAATCATATGGTTAGTGTGCTAAGAATGTTGACATCATGTTAGCACATAGCAGTTATCAGCAAAATTGAACTGTACACTCCATTGAGTTGAATGCATTACTTTCTATTCAATGCATTCTGTGGTAAGGTTGTGTACATAACTACTCTGGGTGATTTGGAACTGTATAGATATTGCAAGTAGAGTGCTCAGTGCCATGGAATACTCCAATGCAAGCTGAATTCAGTAACCTACCTGTTACTATTTACAGTGGAACCTCCATTGACTTGGTTTTATTCTGTAAAGGCTAAAGTTCCAATGTGTAGAGAAGGTAATGCTACTGAAAGTAACTTCTGGAGCATAGGTAACACACTCATAAAATTGGTTGCAGACAACTCTAAATCATATGGTTAGTGTGCTAACAATGTTTACATCATGTTAGCACATAGTAGTTATCAGCAAAATTGAACTGTACACTCCATTGAGTTGAATGCATTACTTTTTATTCAATGCATTCTGTGGTAAGGTTGTGTACATAACTACTCTGGGTGATTTGGAACTGTATAGATATTGCAAGTAGAGTGCTCAGTGCCATGGAATACTCCAATGCAAGCTGAATTCAGTAACCTACCTGTTACTATTTACAGTGGAACATCCATTGACTTGGTTTTATTCTTCAAAGGCTAAAGTTCCAATGTGCAGAGAAGGTAATGCTACTGAAAGTAACTTCTGGAGCATAGGTAGCACACTCATAAAATTGGTTGCAGACAACTCCAAATTATATGGCTAGTGTGGTAACAATGTTTACATCATGTTAGCACATAGTAGTTATCAGCAAAATTGAACTGTACACTCCATTCAGTTGAATGCATTACTTTCTATTCAATGCATTCTGTGGTAAGTTTGTCTACATAACTACTCTGGGTGATTTGGAACTGTTTAGATATTGCAAGCAGAGTGCTCAGTGCCATGGAATACTCCAATGCAAGCTGAATTCAGTAACCTACCTGTTACTATTTACAGCGGAACATCCATTGACTTGGTTTTATTCTGCAAAGGCTAAAGTTCCAATGTGCAGAGAAGGTAATGCTACTGAAAGTAACTTCTGGAGCATAGGTAGCACACTCATAAAATTGGTTGCAGACAACTCCAAATTATATGGCTAGTGTGGTAACAATGTTTACATCATGTTAGCACATAGTAGTTATCAGCAAAATTGAACTGTACACTCCATTGAGTTGAATGCATTACATTCTATTCAATGCAGTCTGTGGTAAGGTTGTGTACATAACTACTCTGGGTGATTTGGAACTGTATAGATATTGCAAGTAGAGTTCTCAGTGCCATGGAATACTCCAATGCAAGCTGAATTCAGTAACCTACCTGTTTCTATTTACAGTGGAACATCCATTGACTTGGTTTTATTCTGCAAAGGCTAAAGTTCCAATGTGTAGAGAAGGTAATGCTACTGAAAGTAACTTCTGGAGCATAGGTAACACACTCATAAAATTGGTTGCAGACAACTCTAAATCATATGGTTAGTGTGCTAACAATGTTTACATCATGTTAGCACATAGTAGTTATCAGCAAAATTGAACTGTACACTCCATTGAGTTGAATGCATTACTTTCTATACAATGCATTCTGTGGTAAGTTTGTGTACATAACTACTCGGGGTGATTTGGAATTGTATAGATATTGCATGTAGAGTGCTCAGTGACATGGAATACTCCAATGCAATCTGAATTCAGTAACCTACCTGGGACAATTTACAGTGGAACATCCATTGACTTGGTTTTATTCTGCAAAGGCTAAAGTTCCAATGTGTAGAGAAGGTAATGCTACTGAAAGTAACTTCTGGAGTATAGGTAGCACACTCATAAAATTGGTTGCAGACAACTCTACATCATATGGTTAGTGTGCTAACAATGTTTACATCATGTTAGCACATAGTAGTTATCAGCAAAATTGAACTGTAGACTCCATTGAGTTGAATGCATTACGTTCTATTCAATGCATTCTGTGGTAAGGTTGTGTACATAACTACTCTGGGTGATTTGGAACTGTATAGATATTGCAAGTAGAGTGCTCAGTGCCATGGAATACTCCAATGCAAGCTGAATTCAGTAACCTACCTGTTACTATTTACAGTGGAACATCCATTGACTTGGTTTTATTCTGCAAAGGCTAAAGTTCCAATGTGTAGAGAAGGTAATGCTACTGAAAGTAACTTCTTGTGCATAGGTAGCACACTCATAAAATTGGTTGCAGACAACTCTAAATCATGTGGTTAGTGTGCTAACAATGTTTACATCATGTTAGCACATAGTAGTTATCAGCAAAATTGAACTGTACACTCCATTGAGTTGAATGCATGACTTTCTATTCAATGCATTCTGTGGTAAGGTTGTGTACATAACTACTCTGGGTGATTTGGAACTGTATAGATATTGCAAGTAGAGTGCTCAGTGCCATGGAATACTCCAATGCAAGCTGAATTCAGTAACCTACCTGTTACTATTTACAGTGGAACATCCATTGACTTGGTTTTATTCTGCAAAGGCTAAAGTTCCAATGTGTAGAGAAGGTAATGCTACTGAAAGTAACTTCTGGAGCATACGTAGCACACTCATAAAATTGGTTGCAGACAACTCTAAATCATGTGGTTAGTGTGCTAACAATGTTTACATCATGTTAGCACATAGTAGTTATCAGCAAAATTGAA
Source organism: Hypanus sabinus (assembly GCF_030144855.1). Classification (NCBI taxonomy): domain Eukaryota; kingdom Metazoa; phylum Chordata; class Chondrichthyes; order Myliobatiformes; family Dasyatidae; genus Hypanus; species Hypanus sabinus. The sequence goes on along the minus strand of NC_082722.1, from coordinate 13,452,299 downwards.
CTGTACACTCCATTGAGTTGAATGCATTACTTTCTATTCAATGCATTCTGTGGTAAGGTTGTGTACATAACTACTCTGGGTGATTTGGAACTGTATAGATATTGCAAGTAGAGTGCTCAGTGCCATGGAATACTCCAATGCAAGCTGAATTCAGTAACCTACCTGTTACTATTTACAGTGGAACATCCATTGACTTGGTTTTATTCTGCAAAGGCTAAAGTTCCAATGTGTAGAGAAGGTAATGCTACTGAAAGTAACTTCTGGAGCATAGGTAGCACACTCATAAAATTGGTTGCAGTCAACACTAAATCATATGGTTAATGTGCTAACAATGTTTACATCATGTTAGCACGTAGTAGTTATCAGCAAAATTGAACTGTACACTCCATTGAGTTGAATGTATTACTTTCTATACAATGCATTCTGTGGTAAGTTTGTGTACATAACTACTCGGGGTGATTTGGAATTGTAAAGATATTGCAAGTAGAGTGCTCAGTGCCATGGAATACTCCAATGCAAGCTGAATTCAGTAACCTACCTGTTACTATTTACAGTGGAACATCCATTGACTTGGTTTTATTCTGCAAAGGCTAAAGTTCCAATGTGTAGAGAAGGTAATGCTACTGAAAGTAACGTCTGGAGCATAGGTAGCACACTCATAAAATTGGTTGCAGACAACTCTAAATCATATGGTTAGTGTGCTAACAATGTTTACATCATGTTAGCACATAGTAGTTATCAGCAAAATTGAACTGTACACTCCATTGAGTTGAATGCATTACGTTCTATTCAATGCATTCTGTGGTAAGGTTGTGTACATAACTACTCTGGGTGATTTGGAACTGTATAGATATTGCAAGTAGAGTGCTCAGTGCCATGGAATACTCCAATGCAAGCTGAATTCAGTAACCTACCTGTTACTATTTACAGTGGAACCTCCATTGACTTGGTTTTATTCTGCAAAGGCTAAAGTTCCAATGTGTAGAGAAGGTAATGCTACTGAAAGTAACTTCTGGAGCATAGGTAACACACTCATAAAATTGGTTGCAGACAACTCTAAATCATATGGTTAGTGTGCTAACAATGTTTACATCATGTTAGCACATAGTAGTTATCAGCAAAATTGAACTGTACACTCCATTGAATTGAATGCATTACTTTCTATTCAATGCATTCTGTGGTAAGGTTGTGTACATAACTACTCTGGGTGATTTGGAACTGTATAGATATTGCAAGTAGAGTGCTCAGTGCCATGGAATACTCCAATGCAAGCTGAATTCAGTAACCTACCTGTTACTATTTACAGTGGAACATCCATTGACTTGGTTTTATTCTGCAAAGGCTGAAGTTCCAATGTGCAGAGAAGGTAATGCTACTGAAAGTAACTTCTGGAGCATAGGTAGCACACTCATAAAATTGGTTGCAGACAACTCCAAATTATATGGCTAGTGTGGTAACAATGTTTACATCATGTTAGCACATAGTAGTTATCAGCAAAATTGAACTGTACACTCCATTCAGTTGAATGCATTACTTTCTATTCAATGCATTCTGTGGTAAGTTTGTCTACATAACTACTCTGGGTGATTTGGAACTGTTTAGATATTGCAAGCAGAGTGCTCAGTGCCATGGAACACTCCAATGCAAGCTGAATTCAGTAACCTACCTGTTACTATTTACAGCGGAACATCCATTGACTTGGTTTTATTCTGCAAAGGCTAAAGTTCCAATGTGTAGAGAAGGTAATGCTACTGAAAATAACTTCTGGAGCATAGGTAGCACACTCATAAAATTGGTTGCAGACAACTCTAAATCATATGGTTAGTGTGCTAACAATGTTTACATCATGTTAGCACATAGCAGTTATCAGCAAAATTGAACTGTACACTCCATTGAGTTGAATGCATTACTTTCTATTCAATGCATTCTGTGGTAAGGTTGTGTACATATGTACTCTGGGTGATTTGGAACTGTATAGATATTGCAAGTAGAGTTCTCAGTGCCATGGAATACTCCAATGCAAGCTGAATTCAGTAACCTACCTGTTTCTATTTACAGTGGAACATCCATTGACTTGGTTTTATTCTGCAAAGGCTAAAGTTCCAATGTGTAGAGAAGGTAATGCTACTGAAAGTAACTTCTGGAGCATAGGTAACACACTCATAAAATTGGTTGCAGACAACTCTAAATCATATGGTTAGTGTGCTAACAATGTTTACATCATGTTAGCACATAGTAGTTATCAGCAAAATTGAACTGTACACTCCATTGAGTTGAATGCATTACTTTCTATACAATGCATTCTGTGGTAAGTTTGTGTACATAACTACTCGGGGTGATTTGGAATTGTATAGATATTGCATGTAGAGTGCTCAGTGACATGGAATACTCCAATGCAATCTGAATTCAGTAACCTACCTGGGACAATTTACAGTGGAATATCCATTGACTTGGTTTAATTCTGCAAAGGCTAAAGTTCCAATGTGCAGAGAAGGTAACGCTACTGAAAGTAACTTCTGGAGCATAGGTAGCACACTCATAAAATTGGTTGCAGACAACTCTAAATTATATGGCTAGTGTGCTAACATTGTTTGCATCATGTTCGCACATAGTAGTTATCAGCAAAATTGAACTGTACACTCCATTGAGTTGAATGCATTACTTTCTATTCAATGCATTCTGTGGTAAGGTTGTGTACAGAACTACTCTGGGTGATTTGGAACTGTATAGATATTGCAGGTAGAGTGCTCAGTGCCATGGAATACTCCAATGCAAGCTGAATTCAGTAACCTACCTGTTACTATTTACAGTGGAACATCCATTGACTTGGTTTAATTCTGCAAAGGCTAAAGTTCCAAAGTGTAGAGAAGGTAATGCTACTGAAAGTAACTTCTGGAGTATAGGTAGCACACTCATAAAATTGGTTGCAGACAACTCTACATCATATGGTTAGTGTGCTAACAACGTTTACATCATGTTAGCACATAGTAGTTATCAGCAAAATTGAACTGTACACTCCATTGAGTTGAATGCATTACTTTCTATTCAATGCATTCTGTGGTAAGGTTGTGTACATAACTACTCTGGGTGATTTGGAACTGTATAGATATTGCAAGTAGAGTGCTCAGTGCCATGGAATACTCCAATGCAAGCTGAATTCAGTAACCTACCTGTTACTATTTACAGTGGAACATCCATTGACTTGGTTTTATTCTGCAAAGGCTAAAGTTCCAATGTGTAGAGAAGGTAATGCTACTGAAAGTAACTTCTGGAGTATAGGTAGCACACTCATAAAATTGGTTGCAGACAACTCTATATCATATGGTTAGTGTGCTAACAATGTTTACATCATGTTAGCACATAGTAGTTATCAGCAAAATTGAACTGTAGACTCCATTGAGTTGAATGCATTACGTTCTATTCAATGCATTCTGTGGTAAGGTTGTGTACATAACTACTCTGGGTGATTTGGAACTGTATAGATATTGCAAGTAGAGTGCTCAGTGCCATGGAATACTCCAATGCAAGCTGAATTCAGTAACCTACCTGTTACTATTTACAGTGGAGCATCCATTGACTTGGTTTTATTCTGCAAAGGCTAAAGTTCCAATGTGTAGAGAAGGTAATGCTACTGAAAGTAACTTCTTGTGCATAGGTAGCACACTCATAAAATTGGTTGCAGACAACTCTAAATCATGTGGTTAGTGTGCTAACAATGTTTACATCATGTTAGCACATAGTAGTTATCAGCAAAATTGAACTGTACACTCCATTGAGTTGAATGCATGACTTTCTATTCAATGCATTCTGTGGTAAGGTTGTGTACATAACTACTCTGGGTGATTTGGAACTGTATAGATATTGCAAGTAGAGTGCTCAGTGCCATGGAATACTCCAATGCAAGCTGAATTCAGTAACCTACCTGTTATTATTTACAGTGGAACATCCATTGACTTGGTTTTATTCTGCAAAGGCTAAAGTTCCAATGTGTAGAGAAGGTAATGCTACTGAAAGTAACTTCTGGAGCATACGTAGCACACTCATAAAATTGGTTGCAGACAACTCTAAATCATGTGGTTAGTGTGCTAACAATGTTTACATCATGTTAGCACATAGTAGTTATCAGCAAAATTGAACTGTACACTCCATTGAGTTGAATGCATGACTTTCTATTCAATGCATTCTGTGGTAAGGTTGTGTACATAACTACTCTGGGTGATTTGGAACTGTATAGATATTGCAAGTAGAGTGCTCAGTGCCATGGAATACTCCAATGCAAGCTGAATTCAGTAACCTACCTGTTACTATTTACAGTGGAACATCCATTGACTTGGTTTTATTCTGCAAAGGCTAAAGTTCCAATGTGTAGAGAAGGTAATGCTACTGAAAGTAACTTCTGGAGCATAGGTAGCACACTCATAAAATTGGTTGCAGTCAACTCTAAATCATATGGTTAATGTGCTAACAATGTTTACATCATGTTAGCACGTAGTAGTTATCAGCAAAATTGAACTGTACACTCCATTGAGTTGAATGTATTACTTTCTATACAATGCATTCTGTGGTAAGTTTGTGTACATAACTACTCGGGGTGATTTGGAATTGTAAAGATATTGCAAGTAGAGTGCTCAGTGCCATGGAATACTCCAATGCAAGCTGAATTCAGTAACCTACCTGTTACTATTTACAGTGGAACATCCATTGACTTGGTTTTATTCTGCAAAGGCTAAAGTTCCAATGTGTAGAGAAGGTAATGCTACTGAAAGTAACGTCTGGAGCATAGGTAGCACACTCATAAAATTGGTTGCAGACAACTCTAAATCATATGGTTAGTGTGCTAACAATGTTTACATCATGTTAGCACATAGTAGTTATCAGCAAAATTGAACTGTACACTCCATTGAGTTGAATGCATTACTTTCTATTCAATGCATTCTGTGGTAAGTTTGTGTACATAACTACTCGGGGTGATTTGGAATTGTATAGATATTGCATGTAGAGTGCTCAGTGCCATGGAATACTCCAATGCAAGCTGAATTCAGTAATCTACCTGGTATTATTTACAGTGGAACAGCCATTGACTTGGTTTAATTCTGCAAAGGCTAAAGTTCCAATGTGTACAGAAGGTAATGCTACTGAAAGTAACTTCTGGAGCAAAGGTAACACACTCATAAAATTGGTTGCAGACAACTCTAAATCATATGGTTAGTGTGCTAACAATGTTTACATCATGTTAGCACATAGTAGTTATCAGCAAAATTGAACTGTAGACTCCATTGAGTTGAATGCATTACGTTCTATTCAATGCATTCTGTGGTAAGGTTGTGTACTTAACTACTCTGGGTGATTTGGAACTGTATAGATATTGCAAGTAGAGTGCTCAGTGCCATGGAATACTCCAATGCAAGCTGAATTCAGTAACCTACCTGTTACTATTTACAGTGGAACATCCATTGACTTGGTTTTATTCTGCAAAGGCTAAAGTTCGTATGTGTAGAGAAGGTAATGCTACTGAAAGTAACTTCTTGTGCATAGGTAGCACACTCATAAAATTGGTTGCAGACAACTCTAAATCATGTGGTTAGTGTGCTAACAATGTTTACATCATGTTAGCACATAGTAGTTATCAGCAAAATTGAACTGTACACTCCATTGAGTTGAATGCATTACTTTCTATTCAATGCATTCTGTGGTAAGGTTGTGTACATAACTACTCTGGGTGATTTGGAACTGTATAGATATTGCAGGTAGAGTGCTCAGTGCCATGGAATACTCCAATGCAAGCTGAATTCAGTAACCTACCTGTTACTATTTACAGTGGAACATCCATTGACTTGGTTTAATTCTGCAAAGGCTAAAGTTCCAAAGTGTAGAGAAGGTAATGCTACTGAAAGTAACTTCTGGAGTATAGGTAGCACACTCATAAAATTGGTTGCAGACAACTCTACATCATATGGTTAGTGTGCTAACAACGTTTACGTCATGTTAGCACATAGTAGTTATCAGCAAAATTGAACTGTACACTCCATTGAGTTGAATGCATTACTTTCTATTCAATGCATTCTGTGGTAAGGTTGTGTACATAACTACTCTGGGTGATTTGGAACTGTATAGATATTGCAAGTAGAGTGCTCAGTGCCATGGAATACTCCAATGCAAGCTGAATTCAGTAACCTACCTGTTACTATTTACAGTGGAACATCCATTGACTTGGTTTTATTCTGCAAAGGCTAAAGTTCCAATGTGTAGAGAAGGTAATGCTACTGAAAGTAACTTCTGGAGTATAGGTAGCACACTCATAAAATTGGTTGCAGACAACTCTACATCATATGGTTAGTGTGCTAACAATGTTTACATCCTGTTAGCACATAGTAGTTATCAGCAAAATTGAACTGTAGACTCCATTGAGTTGAATGCATTACGTTCTATTCAATGCATTCTGTGGTAAGGTTGTGTACATAACTACTCTGGGTGATTTGGAACTGTATAGATATTGCAAGTAGAGTGCTCAGTGCCATGGAATACTCCAATGCAAGCTGAATTCAGTAACCTACCTGTTACTATTTACAGTGGAACATCCATTGACTTGGTTTTATTCTGCAAAGGCTAAAGTTCCAATGTGTAGAGAAGGTAATGCTACTGAAAGTATCTTCTGGAGCATACGTAGCACACTCATAAAATTGGTTGCAGACAACTCTAAATCATGTGGTTAGTGTGCTAACAATGTTTACATCATGTTAGCACATAGTAGTTATCAGCAAAATTGAACTGTACACTCCATTGAGTTGAATGCATTACTTTCTCTTCAATGCATTCTGTGGTAAGGTTGTGTACATAACTACTCTGGGTGATTTGGAACTGTATAGATATTGCAAGTAGAGTGCTCAGTGCCATGGAATACTCCAATGCAAGCTGAATTCAGTAACCTACCTGTTACTATTTACAATGGAACATCCATTGACTTGGTTTTATTCTGCAAAGGCTAAAGTTCCAATGTGCAGAGAAGGTAATGCTACTGAAAGTAACTTCTGGAGCATAGGTAGCACACTCATAAAATTGGTTGCAGTCAACTCTAAATCATATGGTTAATGTGCTAACAATGTTTACATCATGTTAGCACGTAGTAGTTATCAGCAAAATTGAACTGTACACTCCATTGAGTTGAATGTATTACTTTCTATACAATGCATTCTGTGTTAAGTTTGTGTACATAACTACTCGGGGTGATTTGGAATTGTAAAGATATTGCAAGTAGAGTGCTCAGTGCCATGGAATACTCCAATGCAAGCTGAATTCAGTAACCTACCTGTTACTATTTACAGTGGAACATCCATTGACTTGGTTTTATTCTGCAAAGGCTAAAGTTCCAATGTGTAGAGAAGGTAATGCTACTGAAAGTAACGTCTGGAGCATAGGTAGCACACTCATAAAATTGGTTGCAGACAACTCTAAATCATATGGTTAGTGTGCTAACAATGTTTACATCATGTTAGCACATAGTAGTTATCAGCAAAATTGAACTGTACACTCCATTGAGTTGAATGCATTACTTTCTATTCAATGCATTCTGTGGTAAGTTTGTGTACATAACTACTCGGGGTGATTTGGAATTGTATAGATATTGCATGTAGAGTGCTCAGTGCCATGGAATACTCCAATGCAAGCTGAATTCAGTAATCTACCTGGTACCATTTACAGTGGAACAGCCATTGACTTGGTTTAATTCTGCAAAGGCTAAAGTTCCAATGTGTACAGAAGGTAATGCTACTGAAAGTAACTTCTGGAGCATAGGTAACACACTCATAAAATTGGTTGCAGACAACTCTAAATCATATGGTTAGTGTGCTAACAATGTTTACATCATGTTAGCACATAGTAGTTATCAGCAAAATTGAACTGTATACTCCATTGATTTGAAAGCATTACTTTCTATTCAATGCATTCTGTGGTAAGGTTGTGTACATAACTACTCTGGGTGATTTGGAACTGTATAGATATTGCAAGTAGAGTGCTCAGTTCCATGGAATACTCCAATGCAATCTGAATTCAGTAATCTACCTGGTACCATTTACAGTGGAACAGCCATTGACTTGGTTTAATTCTGCAAAGGCTAAAGTTCCAATGTGTACAGAAGGTAATGCTACTGAAAGTAACTTCTGGAGCATAGGTAACACACTCATAAAATTGGTTGCAGACAACTCTAAATCATATGGTTAGTGTGCTAACAATGTTTACATCATTTTAGCACATAGTAGTTATCAGCAAAATTGAACTGTACACTCCATTGAGTTGAATGCATTACTTTCTATTCAATGCATTCTGTGGTAAGGTTGTGTACATAACTACTCGGGGTGATTTGGAACTGTATAGATATTGCAAGTAGAGTGCTCAGTGCCATGGAATACTCCAATGCAAGCTGAATTCAGTAACCTACCTGTTACTATTTACAGTGGAACATCCTTTGACTTGGTTTTATTCTGCAAAGGCTAAAGTTCCAATGTGTAGAGAAGGTAATGCTACTGAAAGTAACTTCTGGAGCATAGGTAGCACACTCATAAAATTGGTTGCAGACAACTCTAAATCATATGGTTAGTGTGCTAACAATGTTTACATCATGTTAGCACATAGTAGTTATCAGCAAAATTGAACTGTACACTCCATTGATTTGAATGCATTACTTTCTATTCAATGCATTCTGTGGTAAGTTTGTGTACATAACTACTCTGGGTGATTTGGAACTGTATAGATATTGCAAGTAGAGTGCTCAGTTCCATGGAATACTCCAATGCAATCTGAATTCAGTAACCTACCTGGGACCATTTACAGTGGAACAGCCATTCACTTGGTTTAATTCTGCAAAGGCTAAAGTTCCAATGTGTAGAGAAGGTAATGCTACTGAAAGTAACTTCTGGAGCATAGGTAGCACACTCATAAAATTGGTTGCAGACAACTCTAAATCATATGGTTAGTGTGCTAACAATGTTTACATCATGTTAGCACATAGTAGTTATCAGCAAAATTGAACTGTACACTCCATTGAGTTGAATGCATTACTTTCTATTCAATGCATTCTGTGGTAAGGCTGTGTACATAACTACTCTGGGTGATTAAGAACTGCATAGATATTGCAAGTAGAGTGCTCAGTTCCATGGAATACTCCAATGCAATCTGAATTCAGTAACCTACCTGGGACCATTTACAGTGGAACATCCATTGACCTGGTTTAATTCTGCAAAGGCTAAAGTTCCAATGTGCAGAGAAGGTAATGCTACTGAAAGTAACTTCTGGAGCATAGGTAGCACACTCATAAAATTGTTTGCAGTCAACTCTAAATCATATGGTTAATGTGCTAACAATGTTTACATCATGTAAGCACATAGTAGTTATCAGCAAAATTGAACTGTACACTCCATTGAGTTGAATGCATTACTTTCTATTCAATGCATTTTGTGGTAAGGTTGTGTACATAACTACTCTGGGTGATTTGGAACTGTATAGATAATGCAAGTAGAGTGCTCAGTGCCATGGAATACTCCAATGCAAGCTGAATTCAGTAACCTACCTGTTACTATTTACAGTGGAACATCCTTTGACTTGGTTTTATTCTGCAAAGGCTAAAGTTCCAATGTGTAGAGAAGGTAATGCTACTGAAAGTAACTTCTGGAGCATAGGTAGCACACTCATAAAATTGGTTGCAGACAACTCTAAATCATATGGTTAGTGTGCTAACAATGTTTACATCATGTTAGCACATAGTAGTTATCAGCAAAATTGAACTGTATACTCCATTGAGTTGAATGCATTACTTTCTATTCAATGCATTCTGTGGTAAGTTTGTGTACATAACTACTCTGGGTGATTTGGAATTGTATGGATATTGCATGTAGAGTGCTCAGTGCCATGGAATACTCCAATGCAAGCTGAATTCAGTAATCTACCTGGTACCATTTACAGTGGAACAGCCATTGACTTGGTTTAATTCTGCAAAGGCTAAAGTTCCAATGTGTACAGAAGGTAATGCTACTGAAAGTAACTTCTGGAGCATAGGTAACACACTCATAAAATTGGTTGCAGACAACTCTAAATCATATGGTTAGTGTGCTAACAATGTTTACATCATGTTAGCACATAGTAGTTATCAGCAAAATTGAACTGTACACTCCATTGAGTTGAATGCATTACTTTCTATTCAATGCATTCTGTGATAAGGTTGTGTACATAACTACTCTGGGTGATTTGGAACTGTATAGATATTGCAAGTAGAGTGCTCAGTGCCATCGAATACTCCAATGCAAGCTGAATTCAGTAACCTATAAAATTGGTTGCAGACAACTCTAAATCATATGGTTAGTGTGCTAACAATGTTTACATCATGTTAGCACGTAGTAGTTATCAGAAAAATTGAACTGTATACTCCATTGAGTTGAATGCATTACTTTCTATTCATTGCATTCTGTGGTAAGTTTGTGTACATAACTACTCGGGGTGATTTGGAATGGTATAGATATTGCATGTAGAGTGCTCAGTGACATGGAATACTCCAATGCAAGCTGAATTCAGTAACCTACCTGTTATTATTTACAGTGGAACAGCCATTGACTTGGTTTTATTCTGCAAAGGCTAAAGTTCCAATGTGTAGAGAAGGTAATGCTACTGAAAGTAACTTCTGGAGCATAGGTAGCACACTCATAAAATTGGTTGCAGACAACTCTAAATCATATGGCTAGTGTGCTAACAATGTTTACATCATGTTAGCACATAGTAGTTATCAGCAAAATTGAACTGTACACTCCATTGAGTTGAATGCATTACTTTCTATTCAAGGCATTCTGTGGTAAGGTTGTGTACATAACTACTCGGGGTGATTTGGAACTGTATAGATATTGGAAGTAGAGTGCTCAGTGCCATCGAATACTCCAATGCAAGCTGAATTCAGTAACCTATAAAATTGGTTGCAGACAACTCTAAATCATATGGTTAGTGTGCTAACAATGTTTACATCATGTTAGCACGTAGTAGTTATCAGAAAAATTGAACTGTATACTCCATTGAGTTGAATGCATTACTTTCTATTCAATGCATTCTGTGGTAAGTTTGTGTACATAACTACTCGGGGTGATTTGGAATGGTATAGATATTGCATGTAGAGTGCTCAGTGACATGGAATACTCCAATGCAAGCTGAATTCAGTAACCTACCTGGGACCATTTACAGTGGAACAGCCATTGACTTGGTTTAATTCTGCAAAGGCTAAAGTTCCAATGTGTAGAGAAGGTAATGCTACTGAAAGTAACTTCTGGAGCATACGTAGCACACTCATAAAATTGGTTGCAGACAACTCTAAATCATATGGCTAGTGTGCTAACAATGTTTACATCATGTTAGCACATAGTAGTTATCAGCAAAATTGAACTGTACACTCCATTCAGTTGAATGCATTACTTTCTATTCAATGCATTCTGTGGTAAGGTTGTGTACATAACTACTCTGGGTGATTTGGAACTGTATAGATATTGCAAGCAGTGTGCTCAGTCCCATGGAATACTCCAATGCAAGCTGAATTCAGTAACCTACCTGTTATTATTTACAGTGGAGCATCCATTGACTTGGTTTAATTCTGCAAAGGCTAAAGTTCCAATGTGTAGAGAAGGTAATGCTACTGAAAGTAACTTCTGGAGCGTAGGTAGCACACTCATAAAATTGGTTGCAGTCAACTCTAAATCATATGGTTAATGTGCTAACAATGTTTACATCATGTTAGCACATAGTAGTTATCAGCAAAATTGAACTGTACACTCCATTGAGTTGAATGCATTACTTTCTATTCAATGCATTTTGTGGTAAGGTTGTGTACATAACTACTCTGGGTGATTTGGAACTGTATAGATATTGCACGTAGAGTGCTCAGTGCCATGGAATACTCCAATGCAAGCTGAATTCAGTAACCGATAAAATTGGTTGCAGACAACTCTAAATCATATGGTTAGTGTGCTAACAATGTTTACATCATGTTAGCACATAGTAGTTATCAGGAAAATTGAACGGTACACTCCATTCAGTTGAATGCATTACTTTCTATTCAATGCATTCTGGGATAAGGTTGTGTACATAACTACTCTGGGTGATTTGGAACTGTATAGATATTGCAAGTAGAGTGCTCAGCCATGGAATACTCCAATGCAAGCTGAATTCAGTAACCTACCTGGGACCATTTACAGTGGAACAGCCATTGACTTGGTTTAATTCTGCAAAGGCTAAAGTTCCAATGTGTAGAGAAGGTAATGCTACTGAAAGTAACTTCTGGAGCATAGGTAGCACACTCATAAAATTGGTTGCAGACAACTCTAAATCATATGGTTAGTGTGCTAACAATGTTTACATCATGTTAGCACATAGTAGTTATCAGCAAAATTGAACTGTACACTCCATTGAGTTGAATGCATTACTTTCCATTTAATGGATTCTGCGGTACGTTTGTGTACATAACTACTCGGGGTGATTTGGAACTGTATAGATATTGCAAGCAGTGTGCTCAGTCCCATGGAATACTCCAATGCAAGCTGAATTCAGTAACCTACCTGTTATTATTTACAGTGGAACATCGATTGACTTGGTTTTATTCTGCAAAGGCTAAAGTTCCAATGTGTAGAGAAGGTAATGCAACTGAAAGTAACTTCTGGAGCATAGGTAGCACACTCATAAAATTGGTTGCAGACAACTCTAAATCATATGGCTAGTGTGCTAACTATGTTTACATCATGTTAGCACATAGTAGTTATCAGCAAAATTGAACTGTACACTCCATTGAGTTGAATGCATTACTTTCTATTCAATGCATTCTGTGATAAGGTTGTGTACATAACTACTCTGGGTGATTTGGAACTGTATAGATATTGCAAGTAGAGTGCTCAGTGCCATCGAATACTCCAATGCAAGCTGAATTCAGTAACCTATAAAATTGGTTGCAGACAACTCTAAATCATATGGTTAGTGTGCTAACAATGTTTACATCATGTTAGCACGTAGTAGTTATCAGAAAAATTGAACTGTATACTCCATTGAGTTGAATGCATTACTTTCTATTCATTGCATTCTGTGGTAAGTTTGTGTACATAACTACTCGGGGTGATTTGGAATGGTATAGATATTGCATGTAGAGTGCTCAGTGACATGGAATACTCCAATGCAAGCTGAATTCAGTAACCTACCTGTTATTATTTACAGTGGAACAGCCATTGACTTGGTTTTATTCTGCAAAGGCTAAAGTTCCAATGTGTAGAGAAGGTAATGCTACTGAAAGTAACTTCTGGAGCATAGGTAGCACACTCATAAAATTGGTTGTAGACAACTCTAAATCATATGGCTAGTGTGCTAACAATGTTTACATCATGTTAGCACATAGTAGTTATCAGCAAAATTGAACTGTACACTCCATTGAGTTGAATGCATTACTTTCTATTCAAGGCATTCTGTGGTAAGGTTGTGTACATAACTACTCGGGGTGATTTGGAACTGTATAGATATTGGAAGTAGAGTGCTCAGTGCCATCGAATACTCCAATGCAAGCTGAATTCAGTAACCTATAAAATTGGTTGCAGACAACTCTAAATCATATGGTTAGTGTGCTAACAATGTTTACATCATGTTAGCACGTAGTAGTTATCAGAAAAATTGAACTGTATACTCCATTGAGTTGAATGCATTACTTTCTATTCAATGCATTCTGTGGTAAGTTTGTGTACATAACTACTCGGGGTGATTTGGAATGGTATAGATATTGCATGTAGAGTGCTCAGTGACATGGAATACTCCAATGCAAGCTGAATTCAGTAACCTACTTGGGACCATTTACAGTGGAACAGCCATTGACTTGGTTTAATTCTGCAAAGGCTAAAGTTCCAATGTGTAGAGAAGGTAATGCTACTGAAAGTAACTTCTGGAGCATACGTAGCACACTCATAAAATTGGTTGCAGACAACTCTAAATCATATGGCTAGTGTGCTAACAATGTTTACATCATGTTAGCACATAGTAGTTATCAGCAAAATTGAACTGTACACTCCATTCAGTTGAATGCATTACTTTCTATTCAATGCATTCTGTGGTAAGGTTGTGTACATAACTACTCTGGGTGATTTGGAACTGTATAGATATTGCAAGCAGTGTGCTCAGTCCCATGGAATACTCCAATGCAAGCTGAATTCAGTAACCTACCTGTTATTATTTACAGTGGAGCATCCATTGACTTGGTTTAATTCTGCAAAGGCTAAAGTTCCAATGTGTAGAGAAGGTAATGCTACTGAAAGTAACTTCTGGAGCGTAGGTAGCACACTCATAAAATTGGTTGCAGTCAACTCTAAATCATATGGTTAATGTGCTAACAATGTTTACATCATGTTAGCACATAGTAGTTATCAGCAAAATTGAACTGTACACTCCATTGAGTTGAATGCATTACTTTCTATTCAATGCATTTTGTGGTAAGGTTGTGTACATAACTACTCTGGGTGATTTGGAACTGTATAGATATTGCACGTAGAGTGCTCAGTGCCATGGAATACTCCAATGCAAGCTGAATTCAGTAACCGATAAAATTGGTTGCAGACAACTCTAAATCATATGGTTAGTGTGCTAACAATGTTTACATCATGTTAGCACATAGTAGTTATCAGGAAAATTGAACGGTACACTCCATTCAGTTGAATGCATTACTTTCTATTCAATGCATTCTGGGATAAGGTTGTGTACATAACTACTCTGGGTGATTTGGAACTGTATAGATATTGCAAGTAGAGTGCTCAGCCATGGAATACTCCAATGCAAGCTGAATTCAGTAACCTACCTGGGACCATTTACAGTGGAACAGCCATTGACTTGGTTTAATTCTGCAAAGGCTAAAGTTCCAATGTGTAGAGAAGGTAATGCTACTGAAAGTAACTTCTGGAGCATAGGTAGCACACTCATAAAATTGGTTGCAGACAACTCTAAATCATATGGTTAGTGTGCTAACAATGTTTACATCATGTTAGCACATAGTAGTTATCAGCAAAATTGAACTGTACACTCCATTGAGTTGAATGCATTACTTTCCATTCAATGGATTCTGCGGTACGTTTGTGTACATAACTACTCGGGGTGATTTGGAACTGTATAGATATTGCAAGCAGTGTGCTCAGTCCCATGGAATACTCCAATGCAAGCTGAATTCAGTAACCTACCTGTTATTATTTACAGTGGAACATCGATTGACTTGGTTTTATTCTGCAAAGGCTAAAGTTCCAATGTGTAGAGAAGGTAATGCAACTGAAAGTAACTTCTGGAGCATAGGTAGCACACTCATAAAATTGGTTGCAGACAACTCTAAATCATATTGCTAGTGTGCTAACTATGTTTACATCATGTTAGCACATAGTAGTTATCAGCAAAATTGAACTGTACACTCCATTCAGTTGAATGCATTACTTTCTATTCAATGCATTCTGTGGTAAGGTTGTGTACATAACTACTCTGGGCGATTTGGAACTGTATAGATATTGCAAGCAGTGTGCTCAGTCCCATGGAATACTCCAATGCAAGCTGAATTCAGTAACCTACCTGTTACTATTTACAGTGGAACATCCTTTGACTTGGTTTTATTCTGCAAAGGCTAAAGTTCCAATGTGTAGAGAAGGTAATGCTACTGAAAGTAACTTCTGGAGCATAGGTAGCACACTCATAAAATTGATTGCAGACAACTCTAAATCATATGGTTAGTGTGCTAACAATGTTTACATCATGTTAGCACATAGTACTTATCAGCAAAATTGAACTGTATACTCCATTGAGTTGAATGCATTACTTTCTATTCAATGCATTCTGTGGTAAGTTTGTGTACATAACTACTCTGGGTGATTTGGAATTGTATGGATATTGCATGTAGAGTGCTCAGTGCCATGGAATACTCCAATGCAAGCTGAATTCAGTAATCTACCTGGTACCATTTACAGTGGAACAGCCATTGACTTGGTTTAATTCTGCAAAGGCTAAAGTTCCAATGTGTACAGAAGGTAATGCTACTGAAAGTAACTTCTGGAGCATAGGTAACACACTCATAAAATTGGTTGCAGACAACTCTAAATCATATGGTTAGTGTGCTAACAATGTTTACATCATGTTAGCACATAGTAGTTATCAGCAAAATTGAACTGTACACTCCATTGAGTTGAATGCATTACTTTCTATTCAATGCATTCTGTGGTAAGGTTGTGTACAAAACTACTCGGGGTGATTTGGAACTGTATAGATATTGCATGTAGAGTGCTCAGTGACATGGAATACTCCAATGCAAGCTGAATTCAGTAACCTACCTGGTACCATTTACAGTGGAACAGCCATTGACTTGGTTTCATTCTGCAAAGGCTAAAGTTCCAATGTGTAGAGAAGGTAATGCTACTGAAAGTAACTTCTGGAGCATAGGTAGCACACTCATAAAATTGCTTGCAGTCAACTCTAAATCATATGGTTAGTGTGCTAACAATGTTTACATCATGTTAGCACATAGTAGTTATCAGCGAAATTGAACTGTACACTCCATTGAGTTGAATGCATTACTTTCTATTCAATGCATTCTGTGGTAAGTTTGTGTACATAACTACTCGGGGTGATTTGGAATTGTATAGATATTGCATGTAGAGTGCTCAGTGCCATGGAATACTCCAATGCAAGCTGAATTCAGTAACCTACCTGGTACAATTTACAGTGGAACAGCCATTGACTTGGTTTCATTCTGCAAAGGCTAAAGTTCCAATGTGTAGAGAAGGTAATGCTACTGAAAGTAACTTCTGGAGCATAGGTAGCACACTCATAAAATTGGTTGCAGTCAACTCTAAATCATATGGTTAATGTGCTAACAATGTTTACATCATGTTAGCACATAGTAGTTATCAGCAAAATTGAACTGTACACTCCATTGAGTTGAATGCATTACTTTCAATTCAATGCATTTTGTGGTAAGGTTGTGTACATAACTACTCTGGGTGATTTGGAACTGTATAGATATTGCAAGTAGAGTGCTCAGTGCCATGGAATACTCCAATGCAAGCTGAATTCAGTAACCTACCTGGTACCATTTACAGTGGAACAGCCATTGACTTGGTTTAATTCTGCAAAGGCTAAAGTTCCAATGTGTAGAGAAGGTAATGCTACTGAAAGTAACTTCTGCAGCATAGGTAGCACACTCATAAAATTGCTTGCAGTCAACTCTAAATCATATGGTTAGTATGCTAACAATGTTTACATCATGTTAGCACATAGTAGTTATCAGCAAAATTGAACTGTACACTCCATTGAGTTGAATGCATTACTTTCTATTCAATGCATTCTGTGATAAGGTTGTGTACATAACTACTCTGGGTGATTTGGAACTGTATAGATATTGCAAGTAGAGTGCTCAGTGCCATCGAATACTCCAATGCAAGCTGAATTCAGTAACCTATAAAATTGGTTGCAGACAACTCTAAATCATATGGTTAGTGTGCTAACAATGTTTACATCATGTTAGCACGTAGTAGTTATCAGAAAAATTGAACTGTATACTCCATTGAGTTGAATGCATTACTTTCTATTCAATGCATTCTGTGGTAAGTTTGTGTACATAACTACTCGGGGTGATTTGGAATTGTATAGATATTGCATGTAGAGTGCTCAGTGACATGGAATACTCCAATGCAAGCTGAATTCAGTAACCTACCTGGGACCATTTACAGTGGAACAGCCATTGACTTTGTTTTATTCTGCCAAGGCTAAAGTTCCAATGTGTAGAGAAGGTAATGCTACTGAAAGTAACTTCTGGAGCATAGGTAGCACACTCATAAAATTGGTTGCAGACAACTCTAAATGATATGGTTAGTGTGCTAACAATGTTTACATCATGTTAGCACATAGTAGTTATCAGCAAAATTGAACTGTACACTCCATTGAGTTGAATGCATTACTTTCTATTCAATGCATTCTGTGGTAAGTTTGTGTACATAACTACTCGGGGTGATTTGGAACTGTATAGATATTGCAAGCAGTGTGCTCAGTCCCATGGAATACTCCAATGCAAGCTGAATTCAGTAACCTACCTGTTATTATTTACAGTGGAACATCCATTGACTTGGTTTTATTCTGCAAAGGCTAAAGTTCCAATGTGTAGAGAAGGTAATGCTACTGAAAGTAACTTCTGGAGCATAGGTAGCACACTCATAAAATTGGTTGCAGACAACTCTAAATCATATGGCTAGTGTGCTAACAATGTTTACATCATGTTAGCACATAGTAGTTATCAGCAAAATTGAACTGTACACTCCATTCAGTTGAATGCATTACTTTCTATTCAATGCATTCTGTGGTAAGGTTGTGTACATAACTACTCTGGGTGATTTGGAACTGTATAGATATTGCAAGTAGAGTGCTCAGTGCCATCGAATACTCCAATGCAAGCTGAATTCAGTAACCTATAAAATTGGTTGCAGACAACTCTAAATCATATGGTTAGTGTGCTAACAATGTTTACATCATGTTAGCACGTAGTAGTTATCAGAAAAATTGAACTGTATACTCCATTGAGTTGAACGCATTACTTTCTATTCAATGCATTCTGTGGTATGTTTGTGTACATAACTACTCGGGGTGATTTGGAATGGTATAGATATTGCATGTAGAGTGCTCAGTGACATGGAATACTCCAATGCAAGCTGAATTCAGTAACCTACCTGGGACCATTTACAGTGGAACAGCCATTGACTTGGTTTAATTCTGCAAAGGCTAAAGTTCCAATGTGTAGAGAAGGTAATGCTACTGAAAGTAACTTCTGAAGCATAGGTAGCACACTCATAAAATTGGTTGCAGACAACTCTAAATGATATGGTTAGTGTGCTAACAATGTTTACATCATGTTAGCACATAGTAGTTATCAGCAAAATTGAACTGTACACTCCATTGAGTTGAATGCATTACTTTCTATTCAATGCATTCTGTGGTAAGTTTGTGTACATAACTACTCGGGGTGATTTGGAACTGTATAGATATTGCAAGCAGTGTGCTCAGTCCCATGGAATACTCCAATGCAAGCTGAATTCAGTAACCTACCTGTTATTATTTACAGTGGAACATCCATTGACTTGGTTTTATTCTGCAAAGGCTAAAGTTCCAATGTGTAGAGAAGGTAATGCTACTGAAAGTAACTTCTGGAGCATAGGTAGCACACTCATAAAATTGGTTGCAGACAACTCTAAATCATATGGCTAGTGTGCTAACAATGTTTACATCATGTTAGCACATAGTAGTTATCAGCAAAATTGAACTGTACACTCCATTCAGTTGAATGCATTACTTTCTATTCAATGCATTCTGTGGTAAGGTTGTGTACATAACTACTCTGGGTGATTTGGAACTGTATAGATATTGCAAGCAGTGTGCTCAGTCCCATGGAATACTCCAATGCAAGGTGAATTCAGTAACCTACCTGTTATTATTTACAGTGGAACATCCATTGACTTGGTTTATTTCTGCAAAGGCTAAAGTTCCAATGTGTAGAGAAGGTAATGCTACTGAAAGTAACTTCTGGAGCGTAGGTAGCACACTCATAAAATTGGTTGCAGTCAACTCTAAATCATATGGTTAAAGTGCTAACAATGTTTACATCATGTTAGCACATAGTAGTTATCAGCAAAATTGAACTGTACACTCCATTGAGTTGAATGCATTACTTTCTATTCAATGCATTTTGTGGTAAGGTTGTGTACATAACTACTCTGGGTGATTTGGAACTGTATAGATATTGCACGTAGAGTGCTCAGTGCCATGGAATACTCCAATGCAAGCTGAATTCAGTAACCTATAAAATTGGTTGCAGACAACTCTAAATCATATGGTTAGTGTGCTAACAATGTTTACATCATGTTAGCACATAGTAGTTATCAGCAAAATTGAACGGTACACTCCATTCAGTTGAATGCATTACTTTCTATTCAATGCATTCTGGGATAAGGTTGTGTACATAACTACTCTGAGTGATTTGGAACTGTATAGATATTGCAAGTAGAGTGCTCAGCCATGGAATACTCCAATGCAAGCTGAATTCAGTAACCTACCTGGGACCATTTACAGTGGAACAGCCATTGACTTGGTTTAATTCTGCAAAGGCTAAAGTTCCAATGTGTAGAGAAGGTAATGCTACTGAAAGTAACTTCTGGAGCATAGGTAGCACACTCATAAAATTGGTTGCAGACAACTCTAAATCATATGGTTAGTGTGCTAACAATGTTTACATCATGTTAGCACATAGTAGTTATCAACAAAATTGAACTGTACACTCCATTGAGTTGAATGCATTACTTTCCATTCAATGGATTCTGTGGTACGTTTGTGTACATAACTACTCGGGGTGATTTGGAACTGTATAGATATTGCAAGCAGTGTGCGCAGTCCCATGGAATACTCCAATGCAAGCTGAATTCAGTAACCTACCTGTTATTATTTACAGTGGAACATCGATTGACTTGGTTTTATTCTGCAAAGGCTAAAGTTCCAATGTGTAGAGAAGGTAATGCAACTGAAAGTAACTTCTGGAGCATAGGTAGCACACTCATAAAATTGGTTGCAAACAACTCTAAATCATATGGCTAGTGTGCTAACTATGTTTACATCATGTTAGCACATAGTAGTTATCAGCAAAATTGAACTGTACACTCCATTCAGTTGAATGCATTACTTTCTATTCAATGCATTCTGTGGTAAGGTTGTGTACATAACTACTCTGGGCGATTTGGAACTGTATAGATATTGCAAGCAGTGTGCTCAGTCCCATGGAATACTCCAATGCAAGCTGAATTCAGTAACCTACCTGTTACTATTTACAGTGGAACATCCTTTGACTTGGTTTTATTCTGCAAAGGCTAAAGTTCCAATGTGTAGAGAAGGTAATGCTACTGAAAGTAACTTCTGGAGCATAGGTAGCACACTCATAAAATTGGTTGCAGACAACTCTAAATCATATGGTTAGTGTGCGAACAATGTTTACATCATGTTAGCACATAGTAGTTATCAGCAAAATTGAACTGTACACTCCATTGAGTTGAATGCATTACTTTCTATTCAATGCATTCTGTGGTAAGGCTGTGTACATAACTACTCTGGGTGATTAAGAACTGTATAGATATTGCAAGTAGAGTGCTCAGTTCCATGGAATACTCCAATGCAATCTGAACTCAGTAACCTACCTGGGACTATTTACAGTGGAACATCCATTGACCTGGTTTAATTCTGCAAAGGCTAAAGTTCCAATGTGTAGAGAAGGTAATGCTACTGAAAGTAACTTCTGGAGCATAGGTAGCACACTCATAAAATTGTTTGCAGTCAACTCTAAATCATATGGTTAATGTGCTAACAATGTTTACATCATGTTAGCACATAGTAGTTATCAGCAAAATTGAACTGTACACTCCATTGAGTTGAATGCATTACTTTCTATTCAATGCATTTTGTGGTAAGGTTGTGTACATAACTACTCTGGGTGATTTGGAACTGTATAGATATTGCAAGTAGAGTGCTCAGTGCCATGGAATACTCCAATGCAAGCTGAATTCAGTAACCTACCTGTTACTATTTACAGTGGAACATCCTTTGACTTGGTTTTATTCTGCAAAGGCTAAAGTTCCAATGTGTAGAGAAGGTAATGCTACTGAAAGTAACTTCTGGAGCATAGGTAGTACACTCATAAAATTGGTTGCAGACAACTCTAAATCATATGGTTAGTGTGCTAACAATGTTTACATCATGTTAGCACATAGTAGTTATCAGCAAAATTGAACTGTATACTCCATTGAGTTGAATGCATTACTTTCTATTCAATGCATTCTGTGGTAAGTTTGTGTACATAACTACTCTGGGTGATTTGGAATTGTATGGATATTGCATGTAGAGTGCTCAGTGCCATGGAATACTCCAATGCAAGCTGAATTCAGTAATCTACCTGGTACCATTTACAGTGGAACAGCCATTGACTTGGTTTAATTCTGCAAAGGCTAAAGTTCCAATGTGTACAGAAGGTAATGCTACTGAAAGTAACTTCTGGAGCATAGGTAACACACTCATAAAATTGGTTGCAGACAACTCTAAATCATATGGTTAGTGTGCTAACAATGTTTACATCATGTTAGCAGATAGTAGTTATCAGCAAAATTGAACTGTACACTCCATTGAGTTGAATGCATTACTTTCTATTCAATGCATTCTGTGGTAAGGTTGTATACATAACTACTCGGGGTGATTTGGAACTGTATAGATATTGAATGTAGAGTGCTCAGTGACATGGAATACTCCAATGCAAGCTGAATTCAGTAACCTACCTGGTACCATTTACAGTGGAACAGCCATTGACTTGGTTTCATTCTGCAAAGGCTAAAGTTCCAATGTGTAGAGAAGGTAATGCTACTGAAAGTAACTTCTGGAGCATAGGTAGCACACTCATAAAATTGCTTGCAGTCAACTCTAAATCATATGGTTAGTGTGCTAACAATGTTTACATCATGTTAGCACATAGTAGTTATCAGCGAAATTGAACTGTACACTCCATTGAGTTGAATGCATTACTTTCTATTCAATGCATTCTGTGGTAAGTTTGTGTACATAACTACTCGGGGTGATTTGGAATTGTATAGATATTGCATGTAGAGTGCTCAGTGCCATGGAATACTCCAATGCAAGCTGAATTCAGTAACCTACCTGTTACCATTTACAGTGGAACAGCCATTGACTTGGTTTCATTCTGCAAAGGCTAAAGTTCCAATGTGTAGAGAAGGTAATGCTACTGAAAGTAACTTCAGGAGCATAGGTAGCACACTCATAAAATTGGTTGCAGTCAACTCTAAATCATATGGTTAATGTGCTAACAATGTTTACATCATGTTAGCACATAGTAGTTATCAGCAAAATTGAACTGTACACTCCATTGAGTTGAATGCATTACTTTCTATTCAATGCATTCTGTGGTAAGGTTGTGTACATAACTACTCTGGGTGATTTGGAACTGTATAGATATTGCAAGTAGAGTGCTCAGTGCCATGGAATACTCCAATGCAAGCTGAATTCAGTAACCTACCTGGTACCATTTACAGTGGAACAGCCATTGACTTGGTTTAATTCTGCAAAGGCTAAAGTTCCAATGTGTAGAGAAGGTAATGCTACTGAAAGTAACTTCTGCAGCATAGGTAGCACACTCATAAAATTGCTTGCAGTCAACTCTAAATCATATGGTTAGTGTGCTAACAATGTTTACATCATGTTAGCACATAGTAGTTATCAGCAAAATTGAACTGTACACTCCATTGAGTTGAATGCATTACTTTCTATTCAATGCATTCTGTGATAAGGTTGTGTACATAACTACTCTGGGTGATTTGGAACTGTATAGATATTGCAAGTAGAGTGCTCAGTGCCATCGAATACTCCAATGCAAGCTGAATTCAGTAACCTATAAAATTGGTTGCAGACAACTCTAAATCATATGGTTAGTGTGCTAACAATGTTTACATCATGTTAGCACGTAGTAGTTATCAGAAAAATTGAACTGTATACTCCATTGAGTTGAATGCATTACTTTCTATTCAATGCATTCTGTGGTAAGTTTGTGTACATAACTACTCGGGGTGATTTGGAATGGTATAGATATTGCATGTAGAGTGCTCAGTGACATGGAATACTCCAATGCAAGCTGAATTCAGTAACCTACCTGGGACCATTTACAGTGGAACAGCCATTGACTTGGTTTAATTCTGCAAAGGCTAAAGTTCCAATGTGTAGAGAAGGTAATGCTACTGAAAGTAACTTCTGGAGCATAGGTAGCACACTCATAAAATTGGTTGCAGACAACTCTAAATGATATGGTTAGTGTGCTAACAATGTTTACATCATGTTAGCACATAGTAGTTATCAGCAAAATTGAACTGTACACTCCATTGAGTTGAATGCATTACTTTCTATTCAATGCATTCTGTGGTAAGTTTGTGTACATAACTACTCGGGGTGATTTGGAACTGTATAGATATTGCAAGCAGTCTGCTCAGTCCCATGGAATACTCCAATGCAAGCTGAATTCAGTAACCTACCTGTTATTATTTACAGTGGAACATCCATTGACTTGGTTTTATTCTGCAAAGGCTAAAGTTCCAATGTGTAGAGAAGGTAATGCTACTGAAAGTAACTTCTGGAGCATAGGTAGCACAATCATAAAATTGGTTGCAGACAACTCTAAATCATATGGCTAGTGTGCTAACAATGTTTACATCATGTTAGCACATAGTAGTTATCAGCAAAATTGAACTGTACACTCCATTCAGTTGAATGCATTACTTTCTATTCAATGCATTCTGTGGTAAGGTTGTGTACATAACTACTCTGGGTGATTTGGAACTGTATAGATATTGCAAGCAGTGTGCTCAGTCCCATGGAATACTCCAATGCAAGCTGAATTCAGTAACCTACCTGTTATTATTTACAGTGGAACATCCATTGACTTGGTTTTATTCTGCAAAGGCTAAAGTTCCAATGTGTAGAGAAGGTAATGCTACTGAAAGTAACTTCTGGAGCATAGGTAGCACACTCATAAAATTGTTTGCAGACAACTCTAAATCATATGGTTAGTGTGCTAACAATGTTTACATCATGTTAGCACATAGTAGTTATCAGCAAAATTGAACTGTACACTCCATTGAGTTGAATGGATTACTTTCTATTCAATGCATTCTGTGGTAAGTTTGTTAACATAACTACTCGGGGTGATTTGGAATTGTATAGATATTGCATGTAGAGTGCTCAGTGACATGGAATACTCCAATGCAAGCTGAATTCAGTAACCTACCTGGGACCATTTACAGTGGAACAGCCATTGACTTGGTTTAATTCTGCAAAGGCTAAAGTTCCAATGTGTAGAGAAGGTAATGCTACTGAAAGTAACTTCTGGAGTATAGGTAGCACACTCATAAAATTGGTTGCAGACAACTCTAAATCATATGGTTAGTGTGCTAACAATGTTTACATCATGTTAGCACATAGTAGTTATCAGCAAAATTGAACTGTACACTCCATTGAGTTGAATGCATTACTTTCTATTCAATGCATTCTGTGGTAAGGTTGTGTACATAACTACTCTGGGTGATTTGGAACTGTATAGATATTGCAAGTAGAGTGCTCAGTGCCATGGAATACTCCAATGCAAGCTGAATTCAGTAACCTACCTGTTACTATTTACAGTGGAACATCCATTGACTTGGTTTTATTCTGCAAAGGCTAAAGTTCCAATGTGTAGAGAAGGTAATGCTACTGAAAGTAACTTCTGGAGCATAGGTAGCACACTCATAAAATTGTTTGCAGACAACTCTAAATCATATGGTTAGTGTGCTAACAATGTTTACATCATGTTAGCACATAGTAGTTATCAGCAGAATTGAACTGTACACTCCATTGAGTTGAATGGATTACTTTCTATTCAATGCATTCTGTGGTAAGTTTGTGTACATAACTGCTCGGGGTGATTTGGAATTGTATAGATATTGCATGTAGAGTGCTCAGTGACATGGAATACTCAAATGCAAGCTGAATTCAGTAACCTACCTGGTACCATTTACAGTGGAACAGCCATTGACTTGGTTTAATTCTGCAAAGGCTAAAGTTCCAATGTGTAGAGAAGGTAATGCTACTGAAAGTAACTTCTGGAGCATAGGTAGCACACTCATAAAATTGGTTGCAGTCAACTCTAAATCATATGGTTAATGTGCTAACAATGTTTACATCATGTTAGCACATAGTAGTTATCAGCAAAATTGAACTGTACACTCCATTGAGTTGAATGCATTACTTTCTATTCAATGCATTTTGTGGTAAGGTTGTGTACATAACTACTCTGGGTGATTTGGAACTGTATAGATATTGCACGTAGAGTGCTCAGTGCCATGGAATACTCCAATGCAAGCTGAATTCAGTAACCTACCTGTTACTATTTACAGTGGAACATCCATTGACTTGGTTTTATTCTGCAAAGGCTAAAGTTCCAATGTGTAGAGAAGGTAATGCTACTGAAAGTAACTTCTGGAGCAGAGGTAGCACACTCATAAAATTGGTTGCAGACAACTCTAAATCATATGGTTAGTGTGCTAACAATGTTTACATCATGTTAGCACATAGTAGTTATCAGCAAAATTGAACTGTACAGTCCATTGAGTTGAATGCATTACTTTCTATTCAATGCATTCTGTGCTAAGTTTGTGTACATAACTACTCGGGGTGATTTGGAATTGTATAGATATTGTATGTAGAGTGCTCAGTGACATGGAATACTCCAATGCAAGCTGATTTCAGTAACCTACCTTGGACCATTTACAGTGGAACAGCCATTGACTTGGTTTAATTCTGCAAAGGCTAAAGTTCAAATGTGTAGAGAAGGTAATGCTACTGGAAGTACCTTCTGGAGCATAGGTAGCACACTCATAAAATTGGTTGCAGACAACTCTAAATCATATGGTTAGTGTGCTAACAATGTTTACATCATGTTAGCACATAGTAGTTATCAGCAAAATTGAACTGTACAGTCCATTCAGTTGAATGCATTACTTTCTATTCAATGCATTCTGTGGTAAGTTTGTGTACATAACTACTCGGGGTGATTTGGAATTGTATAGATATTGCATGTAGAGTGCTCAGTGACATGGAATACTCCAATGCAAGCTGATTTCAGTAACCTACCTGGGACCATTTACAGTGGAACAGCCATTGACTTGGTTTAATTCTGCAAAGGATAAAGTTCAAATGTGTAGAGAAGGTAATGCTACTGAAAGTAACTTCTGGAGCATAGGTAGCACACTCATAAAATTGGTTGCAGACAACTCAAAATCATATGGTTAGTGTGCTAACAATGTTTACATCATGTTAGCCCATAGTAGTTATCAGCAAAATTGAACTGTACACTCCATTGAGTTGAATGCATTACTTTCTGTTCAATGCATTCTGTGATAAGGTTGTGTACATAACTACTCCGGGTGATTTGGAACTGTATAGATATTGCAAGTAGAGTGCTCAGTGACATGGAATACTCCAATGCAAGCTGAATTCAGTAACCTACCTGTTACTATTTACAGTGGAACATCCATTGACTTGGTTTTATTCTGCAAAGGCTAAAGTTCCAATGTGTAGAGAAGGTAATGCTACTGAAAGTAACTTCTGGAGCATAGGTAGCACACTCATAAAATTGGTTGCAGACAACTCAAAATCATATGGTTAGTGTGCTAACAATGTTTACATCATGTTAGCCCATAGTAGTTATCAGCAAAATTGAACTGTACACTCCATTGAGTTGAATGCATTACTTTCTATTCAATGCATTCTGTGGTAAGTTTGTGTACATAACTACTCGGGGTAATTTGGAATTGTATAGATATTGCATGTAGAGTGCTCAGTGACATGGAATACTCCAATGCAAGCTGATTTCAGTAACCTACCTGGGACCATTTACAGTGGAACAGCCATTGACTTGATTTAATTCTGCAAAGGCTAAAGTTGCAATGTGTAGAGAAGGTAATGCTACTGAAAGTATCTTCTGGAGCATAGGTAGCACACTCATATAATTGGTTGCAGACATCTCTAAATCATATGGTTAGTGTGCTAACAATGTTTACATCATGTTAGCACATAGTAGTTATCAGCAAAATTGAACTGTACACTCCATTCAGTTGAATGCATTACTTTCTATTCAATGCATTCTGTGGAAAGGTTGTGTACATAACTACTCCGGGTGATTTGGAACTGTATAGATATTGCAAGTAGAGTGCTCAGTGACATGGAATACTCCAATTGAAGCTGAATTCAGTAACCTACCTGTTACTATTTACAGTGGAACATCCATTGACTTGGTTTTATTCTGCAAAGGCTAAAGTTCCAATGTGTAGAGAAGGTAATGCTACTGAAAGTAACTTCTGGAGCATAGCTAGCACACTCATAAAATTGTTTGCAGACAACTCTAAATCATATGGTTAGTCTGCTAACAATGTTTACATCATGTTAGCACATAGTAGTTATCAGCAAAATTGAACTGTACACTCCATTGAGTTGAATGCATTACTTTCTATTCAATGCATTCTGTGGTAAGTTTGTGTACATAACTACTCTGGGTGATTTGGAACTGTATAGATATTGCAAGTAGAGAGCTCAGTGCCATGGAATACACCAATGCAAGCTGAATTCAGTAACGTACCTGGGACCATTTACAGTGGAACATCCATTGACTTGGTTTTATTCTGCAAAGGCTAAAGTTCCAATGTGTAGAGAAGGTAATGCTACTGAAAGTCACTTCTGGAGCATAGGTAGCACACCCATAAAATTGGTTGCAGACAACTCTAAATCATATGGTTAGTGTGCTAACAATGTTTACATCATGTTAGCACATAGTAGTTATCAGCAAAATTGAACTGTACACTCCATTGAGTTGAATGCATTACTTTCTATTCAATGCATTCTGTGGTAAGTTTGTGTACATAACTACTCGGGGTGATTTGGAATTGTATAGATATTGCATGTAGAGTGCTCAGTGACATGGAATACTCCAATGCAAGCTGAATTCAGTAACCAACCTGGGACAATTTACAGTGGAACAGCCATTGACTTGGTTTAATTCTGCAAAGGCTAAAGTTCCAATGTGTAGAGAAGGTAATGCTACTGAAAGTAACTTCTGGAGCATAGGTAGCACACTCATAAAATTGGTTGCAGTCAACTCTAAATCATATGGTTAGTGTGCTAACAATGTTTACATCATGTTAGCACATAGTAGTTATCAGCAAAATTGAACTGTACACTCCATTCAGTTGAATG
The DNA here is from genome assembly GCF_030144855.1 of Hypanus sabinus. Taxonomy (NCBI): domain Eukaryota; kingdom Metazoa; phylum Chordata; class Chondrichthyes; order Myliobatiformes; family Dasyatidae; genus Hypanus; species Hypanus sabinus. The sequence goes on along the minus strand of NC_082722.1, from coordinate 13,423,421 downwards.
CATTAATTTCTATTCAATGCATTCTGTGGTAAGGTTGTGTACATAACTACTCCGGGTGATTTGGAACTGTATAGATATTGCAAGTAGAGTGCTCAGTGACATGGAATACTCCAATGCAAGCTGAATTCAGTAACCTACCTGGGACCATTTACAGTGGAACAGCCATTGACTTGGTTTAATTCTGCAAAGGCTAAAGTTCCAATGTGTAGGGAAGGTAATGCTACTGAAAGTAACTTCTGGAGAATAGGTAGCACACTCATAAAATTGGTTGCAGACAACTCTAAATCATATGGCTAGTGTGCTAACAATGTTTACATCATGTTAGCACATAGTAGTTATCTGCAAAATTGAACTGTACCCTCCATTGAGTTGAATGCATTACTTTCTATTCAATGCATTCTGTGGTAAGGTTGTGTAGATAACTACTCTGGGTGATTTGGAACTGTATAGATATTGCAAGTAGAGTGCTCAGTGCCATGGAATACTCCAATGCAAGCTGAATTCAGTAACCTACCTGGGACCATTTACAGTGGAACAGCCATTGACTTGGTTTAACTCTGCAAAGGCTAAAGTTCCAATGTGTAGAGAAGGTAATGCTACTGAAAGTAACTTCTGGAGCATAGGTAGCACACTCATAAAATTGGTTGCAGTCAACTCTAAATCATATGGTTAGTGTGCTAACAATGTTTACATCGTGTTACCACATAGTAGTTATCAGCAAAATTGAACTGTACACTCCATTCAGTTGAATGCATTACTTTCTATTCAATGCATTCTGTGGTAAGGTTGTGTACATAACTACTCGGGGTGATTTGGAATTGTATAGATATTGCATGTAGAGTGCTCAGTGACATGGAATACTCCAATGTAAGCTGAATTCAGTAACCAACCTGGGACAATTTACAGTGGAACAGCCATTGACTTGGTTTAATTCTGCAAAGGCTAAAGTTCCAATGTGTAGAGAAGGTAATGCTACTGAAAGTAACTTCTGGAGCATAGGTAGCACACTCATAAAATTGGTTGCAGTCAACTCTAAATCATATGGTTAGTGTGCTAACAATGTTTACATCATGTTAGCACATAGTAGTTATCAGCAAAATTGAACTGTACACTCCATTCAGTTGAATGCATTAATTTCTATTCAATGCATTCTGTGGTAAGGTTGTGTACATAACTACTCCGGGTGATTTGGAACTGTATAGATATTGCAAGTAGAGTGCTCAGTGCCATGGAATACTCCAATGCAAGCTGAATTCAGTAACCTACCTGGGACCATTTACAGTGGAACAGCCATTGACTTGGTTTAACTCTGCAAAGGCTAAAGTTCCAATGTGTAGAGAAGGTAATGCTACTGAAAGTAACTTCTGGAGCATAGGTAGCACACTCATAAAATTGGTTGCAGTCAACTCTAAATCATATGGTTAGTGTGCTAACAATGTTTACATCGTGTTACCACATAGTAGTTATCAGCAAAATTGAACTGTACACTCCATTCAGTTGAATGCATTACTTTCTATTCAATGCATTCTGTGGTAAGGTTGTGTAGATAACTACTCTGGGTGATTTGGAACTGTATAGATATTGCAAGTAGAGTGCTCAGTGCCATGGAATACTCCAATGCAAGCTGAATTCAGTAACCTACCTGGGACCATTTACAGTGGAACAGCAATTGACTTGGTTTAACTCTGCAAAGGCTAAAGTTCCAATGTGTAGAGAAGGTAATGCTACTGAAAGTAACTTCTGGAGCATAGGTAGCACACTCATAAAATTGGTTGCAGTCAACTCTAAATCATATGGCTAGTGTGCTAACAATGTTTACATCATGTTAGCACATAGTAGTTATCTGCAAAATTGAACTGTACCCTCCATTGAGTTGAATGCATTACTTTGTATTCAATGCATTCTGTGGTAAGGTTGTGTAGATAACTACTCTGGGTGATTTGGAACTGTATAGATATTGCAAGTAGAGTGCTCAGTGCCATGGAATACTCCAATGCAAGCTGAATTCAGTAACCTACCTGGGACCATTTACAGTGGAACAGCCATTGACTTGGTTTAACTCTGCAAAGGCTGAAGTTCCAATGTGTAGAGAAGGTAATGCTACTGAAAGTAACTTCTGGAGCATAGGTAGCACACTCATAAAATTGGTTGCAGTCAACTCTAAATCATATGGTTAGTGTGCTAACAATGTTTACATCGTGTTACCACATAGTAGTTATCAGCAAAATTGAACTGTACACTCCATTCAGTTGAATGCATTACTTTCTATTCAATGCATTCTGTGGTAAGGTTGTGTACATAACTACTCGGGGTGATTTGGAATTGTATAGATATTGCATGTAGAGTGCTCAGTGACATGGAATACTCCAATGTAAGCTGAATTCAGTAACCAACCTGGGACAATTTACAGTGGAACAGCCATTGACTTGGTTTAATTCTGCAAAGGCTAAAGTTCCAATGTGTAGAGAAGGTAATGCTACTGAAAGTAACTTCTGGAGAATAGGTAGCACACTCATAAAATTGGTTGCAGTCAACTCTAAATCATATGGTTAGTGTGCTAACAATGTTTACATCATGTTAGCACATAGTAGTTATCAGCAAAATTGAACTGTACACTCCATTCAGTTGAATGCATTAATTTCTATTCAATGCATTCTGTGGTAAGGTTGTGTACATAACTACTCCGGGTGATTTGGAACTGTATAGATATTGCAAGTAGAGTGCTCAGTGCCATGGAATACTCCAATGCAAGCTGAATTCAGTAACCTACCTGGGACCATTTACAGTGGAACAGCCATTGACTTGGTTTAACTCTGCAAAGGCTAAAGTTCCAATGTGTAGAGAAGGTAATGCTACTGAAAGTAACTTCTGGAGCATAGGTAGCACACTCATAAAATTGGTTGCAGTCAACTCTAAATCATATGGTTAGTGTGCTAACAATGTTTACATCGTGTTACCACATAGTAGTTATCAGCAAAATTGAACTGTACACTCCATTCAGTTGAATGCATTACTTTCTATTCAATGCATTCTGTGGTAAGGTTGTGTAGATAACTACTCTGGGTGATTTGGAACTGTATAGATATTGCAAGTAGAGTGCTCAGTGCCATGGAATACTCCAATGCAAGCTGAATTCAGTAACCTACCTGGGACCATTTACAGTGGAACAGCAATTGACTTGGTTTAACTCTGCAAAGGCTAAAGTTCCAATGTGTAGAGAAGGTAATGCTACTGAAAGTAACTTCTGGAGCATAGGTAGCACACTCATAAAATTGGTTGCAGTCAACTCTAAATCATATGGTTAGTGTGCTAACAATGTTTACATCGTGTTAGCACATAGTAGTTATCAGCAAAATTGAACTGTACACTCCATTCAGTTGAATGCATTACTTTCTATTCCATGCATTCTGTGGTAAGGTTGTGTACATAACTACTCCGGGTGATTTGGAACTGTATAGATATTGCAAGTAGAGTGCTCAGTGACATGGAATACTCCAATGCAAGCTGAATTCAGTAACCTACCTGTTACTATTTACAGTGGAACATCCATTGACTTGGTTTTATTCTGCAAAGGCTAAAGTTCCAATGTGTAGAGAAGGTAATGCTACTGAAAGTAACTTCTGGAGCATAGGTAGCACACTCATAAAATTGGTTGCAGACAACTCAAAATCATATGGTTAGTGTGCTAACAATGCTTACATCATGTTAGCCCATACTAGTTATCAGCAAAATTGAACTGTACACTCCATTGAGTTGAATGCATTACTTTCAATTCAATGCATTCTGTGGTAAGTTTGTGTACATAACTACTCGGGGTAATTTGGAATTGTATAGATATTGCGTGTAGAGTACTCAGTGACATGGAATACTCCAATGCAAGCTGATTTCAGTAACCTACCTGGGACCATTTACAGTGGAACAGCCATTGACTTGGTTTAATTCTGCAAAGGCTAAAGTTCCAATCTGTAGAGAAGGTAATGCTACTGAAAGTAACTTCTGGAGCATAGGTAGCACACTCATAAAATTGGTTGCAGACAACTCTAAATCATATGGTTAGTGTGCTAACAATGTTTACATCATGTTAGCACATAGTAGTTATCAGCAAAATTGAACTGTACACTCCATTCAGTTGAATGCATTACTTTCTATTCAATGCATTCTGTGGTAAGGTTGTGTACATAACTACTCTGGGTGATTTGGAACTGTATAGATATTGCATGCAGTGTGCTCAGTCCCATGGAATACTCCAATGCAAGCTGAATTCAGTAACCTACCTGTTATTATTTACAGTGGAACATCCATTGACTTGGTTTTATTCTGCAAAGGGTAAAGTTCCAATGTGTAGAGAAGGTAATGCTACTGAAAGTAACTTCTGGAGCATAGGTAGCACACTCATAAAATTGGTTGCAGTCAACTCTAAATCATATGGTTAGTGTGCTAACAATGTTTACATCGTGTTACCACATAGTAGTTATCAGCAAAATTGAACTGTACACTCCATTCAGTTGAATGCATTACTTTCTATTCAATGCATTCTGTGGTAAGGTTGTGTAGATAACTACTCTGGGTGATTTGGAACTGTATAGATATTGCAAGCAGAGTGCTCAGTGCCATGGAATACTCCAATGCAAGCTGAATTCAGTAACCTACCTGGGACCATTTACAGTGGAACAGCCATTGACTTGGTTTAACTCTGCAAAGGCTAAAGTTCCAATGTGTAGAGAAGGTAATGCTACTGAAAGTAACTTCTGGAGCATAGGTAGCACACTCATAAAATTGGTTGCAGTCAACTCTAAATCATATGGTTAGTGTGCTAACAATGTTTACATCGTGTTAGCACATAGTAGTTATCAGCAAAATTGAACTGTACACTCCAATCAGTTGAATGCATTACTTTCTATTCAATGCATTCTGTGGTAAGGTTGTGTACATAACTTCTCCGGGTGATTTGGAACTGTATAGATATTGCAAGTAGAGTGCTCAGTGACATGGAATACTCCAATGCAAGCTGAATTCAGTAACCTACCTGTTACTATTTACAGTGGAACATCCATTGACTTGGTTTTATTCTGCAAAGGCTAAAGTTCCAATGTGTAGAGAAGGTAATGCTACTGAAAGTAACTTCTGGAGCATAGGTAGCACACTCATAAAATTGGTTGCAGACAACTCAAAATCATATGGTTAGTGTGCTAACAATGCTTACATCATGTTAGCCCATAGTAGTTATCAGCAAAATTGAACTGTACACTCCATTGAGTTGAATGCATTACTTTCAATTCAATGCATTCTATGGTAAGTTTGTGTACATAACTACTCGGGGTAATTTGGAATTGTATAGATATTGCATGTAGTGTACTCAGTTACATGGAATACTCCAATGCAAGCTGATTTCAGTAACCTACCTGGGACCATTTACAGTGGAACAGCCATTGACTGGGTTTAATTCTGCAAAGGCTAAAGTTCCAATCTGTAGAGAAGGTAATGCTACTGAAAGTAACTTCTGGAGCATAGGTAGCACACTCATAAAATTGGTTGCAGACAACTCGAAATCATATGGTTAGTGTGCTAACAATGTTTACATCATGTTAGCACATAGTAGTTATCAGCAAAATTGAACTGTACACTCCATTCAGTTGAATGCATTACTTTCTATTCAATGCATTCTGTGGTAAGGTTGTGTACATAACTACTCTGGGTGATTTGGAACTGTATAGATATTGCAAGCAGTGTGCTCAGTCCCATGGAATACTCCAATGCAAGCTGAATTCAGTAACCTACCTGTTATTATTTACAGTGGAACATCCATTGACTTGGTTTTATTCTGCAAAGGCTAAAGTTCCAATGTGTAGAGAAGGTAATGCTTCTGAAAGTAACTTCTGGAGCATAGGTAGCACACTCATAAAATTGTTTGCAGACAACTCTAAATCATATGGTTAGTCTGCTAACAATGTTTACATCATGTTAGCACATAGTAGTTATCAGCAAAATTGAACTGTACACTCCATTGAGTTGAATGCTTTACTTTCTATTCAATGCATTCTGTGGTAAGTTTGTGTACATAACTACTCTGGGTGATTTGGAACTGTATAGATATTGCAAGTAGAGTGCTCAGTGCCATGGAATACACCAATGCAAGCTGAATTCAGTAACCTACCTGGGACCATTTACAGTGGAACATCCATTGACTTGGTTTTATTCTGCAAAGGCTAAAGTTCCAATGTGTAGAGAAGGTAATGCTACTGAAAGTAACTTCTGGAGCATAGGTAGCACACCCATAAAATTGGTTGCAGACAACTCTAAATCATATGGTTAGTGTGCTAACAATGTTTACATCATGTTAGCACATAGTAGTTATCAGCAAAATTGAACTGTACACTCCATTGAGTTGAATGCATTACTTTCTATTCAATGCATTCTGTGGTAAGTTTGTGTACATAACTACTCCGGGTGATTTGGAATTGTATAGATATTGCATGTATAGTGCTCAGTGACATGGAATACTCCAATGCAAGCTGAATTCAGTAACCAACCTGGGACAATTTACAGTGGAACAGCCATTGACTTGGTTTAATTCTGCAAAGGCTAAAGTTCCAATGTGTAGAGAAGGTAATGCTACTGAAAGTAACTTCTGGAGCATAGGTAGCACACTCATAAAATTGGTTGCAGTCAACTCTAAATCATATGGTTAGTGTGCTAACAATGTTTACATCATGTTAGCACATAGTAGTTATCAGCAAAATTGAACTGTACACTCCATTCAGTTGAATGCATTAATTTCTATTCAATGCATTCTGTGGTAAGGTTGTGTACATAACTACTCCGGGTGATTTGGAACTGTATGGATATTGCAAGTAGAGTGCTCAGTGACATGGAATACTCTAAAGCAAGCTGAATTCAGTAACCTACCTGGGACCATTTACAGTGGAACAGCCATTGACTTGGTTTAATTCTGCAAAGGCTAAAGTTCCAATGTGTAGAGAAGGTAATGCTACTGAAAGTAACTTCTGGAGCATAGGTAGCACACTCATAAAATTGGTTGCAGTCAACTCTAAATCATATGGCTAGTGTGCTAACAATGTTTACATCGTGTTAGCACATAGTAGTTATCAGCAAAATTGAACTGTACACTCCATTCAGTTGAATGCATTACTTTCTATTCAATGCATTCTGTGGTAAGGTTGTGTACATAACTACTCCGGGTGATTTGGAACTGTATAGATATTGCAAGTAGAGTGCTCAGTGACATGGAATACTCCAATGCAAGCTGAATTCAGTAACCTACCTGTTACTATTTACAGTGGAACATCCATTGACTTGGTTTTATTCTGCAAAGGCTAAAGTTCCAATGTGTAGAGAAGGTAATGCTACTGAAAGTAACTTCTGGAGCATAGGTAGCACACTCATAAAATTGGTTGCAGACAACTCAAAATCATATGGTTAGTGTGCTAACAATGTTTACATCATGTTAGCCCATAGTAGGTATCAGCAAAATTGAACTGTACACTCCATTGAGTTGAATGCATTACTTTCTATTCAATGCATTCTGTGGTAAGGTTGTGTACATAACTACTCTGTGTGATTTGGAACTGTATAGATATTGCAAGTAGAGTGCTCAGTGCCATGGAATACTCCAATGCAAGCTGAATTCAGTAACCTACCTGGGACCATTTGCAGTGGAACAGCCATTCACTTGGTTTAATTCTGCAAAGGCTAAAGTTCCAATGTGTAGAGAAGGTAATGCTACTGAAAGGAACTTCTGGAGCATAGGTAGCACACTCATAAAATTGGTTGCAGACAACTCTAAATCATATGGTTAGTGTGCTAACAATGTTTACATCATGTTAGCACATAGTAGTTATCAGCAAAATTGAACTGTACACTCCTTTGAGTTGAATGCATTACTTTCTATTCAATGCATTCTGTGGTACGTTTGTGTACATAACTACTCTGGGTGATTTGGAACTGTATAGATATTGCAAGTTGAGTGCTCAGTGACATGGAATACTCCAATGCAAGCTGAATTCAGTAACCTACCTGTTACTATTTACAGTGGAACATCCATTGACTTGGTTTTATTCTGCAAAGGCTAAAGTTCCAATGTGCAGAGAAGGTAATGCTACTGAAAGTAACTTCTGGAGCATAGGTAGCACACTCATAAAATTGGTTGCAGAGAACTCTAAATCATGTGGTTAGTGTGCTAACAATGTTTACATCATGTTAGCACATAGTAGTTATCAGCAAAATTGAACTGTACACTCCATTGAGTTGAATGCATTACTTTCTATTCAATGCATTCTGTGGTAAGGTTGTGTACATAACTACTCTGGGTGATTTGGAACTGTATAGATATTGCATGCAGTGTGCTCAGTCCCATGGAATACTCCAATGCAAGCTGAATTCAGTAACCTACCTGTTATTATTTACAGTGGAACATCCATTGACTTGGTTTTATTCTGCAAAGGGTAAAGTTCCAATGTGTAGAGAAGGTAATGCTACTGAAAGTAACTTCTGGAGCATAGGTAGCACACTCATAAAATTGGTTGCAGTCAACTCTAAATCATATGGTTAGTGTGCTAACAATGTTTACATCGTGTTACCACATAGTAGTTATCAGCAAAATTGAACTGTACACTCCATTCAGTTGAATGCATTACTTTCTATTCAATGCATTCTGTGGTAAGGTTGTGTAGATAACTACTCTGGGTGATTTGGAACTGTATAGATATTGCAAGCAGAGTGCTCAGTGCCATGGAATACTCCAATGCAAGCTGAATTCAGTAACCTACCTGGGACCATTTACAGTGGAACAGCCATTGACTTGGTTTAACTCTGCAAAGGCTAAAGTTCCAATGTGTAGAGAAGGTAATGCTACTGAAAGTAACTTCTGGAGCATAGGTAGCACACTCATAAAATTGGTTGCAGTCAACTCTAAATCATATGGTTAGTGTGCTAACAATGTTTACATCGTGTTAGCACATAGTAGTTATCAGCAAAATTGAACTGTACACTCCAATCAGTTGAATGCATTACTTTCTATTCAATGCATTCTGTGGTAAGGTTGTGTACATAACTTCTCCGGGTGATTTGGAACTGTATAGATATTGCAAGTAGAGTGCTCAGTGACATGGAATACTCCAATGCAAGCTGAATTCAGTAACCTACCTGTTACTATTTACAGTGGAACATCCATTGACTTGGTTTTATTCTGCAAAGGCTAAAGTTCCAATGTGTAGAGAAGGTAATGCTACTGAAAGTAACTTCTGGAGCATAGGTAGCACACTCATAAAATTGGTTGCAGACAACTCAAAATCATATGGTTAGTGTGCTAACAATGCTTACATCATGTTAGCCCATAGTAGTTATCAGCAAAATTGAACTGTACACTCCATTGAGTTGAATGCATTACTTTCAATTCAATGCATTCTATGGTAAGTTTGTGTACATAACTACTCGGGGTAATTTGGAATTGTATAGATATTGCATGTAGTGTACTCAGTTACATGGAATACTCCAATGCAAGCTGATTTCAGTAACCTACCTGGGACCATTTACAGTGGAACAGCCATTGACTGGGTTTAATTCTGCAAAGGCTAAAGTTCCAATCTGTAGAGAAGGTAATGCTACTGAAAGTAACTTCTGGAGCATAGGTAGCACACTCATAAAATTGGTTGCAGACAACTCGAAATCATATGGTTAGTGTGCTAACAATGTTTACATCATGTTAGCACATAGTAGTTATCAGCAAAATTGAACTGTACACTCCATTCAGTTGAATGCATTACTTTCTATTCAATGCATTCTGTGGTAAGGTTGTGTACATAACTACTCTGGGTGATTTGGAACTGTATAGATATTGCAAGCAGTGTGCTCAGTCCCATGGAATACTCCAATGCAAGCTGAATTCAGTAACCTACCTGTTATTATTTACAGTGGAACATCCATTGACTTGGTTTTATTCTGCAAAGGCTAAAGTTCCAATGTGTAGAGAAGGTAATGCTTCTGAAAGTAACTTCTGGAGCATAGGTAGCACACTCATAAAATTGTTTGCAGACAACTCTAAATCATATGGTTAGTCTGCTAACAATGTTTACATCATGTTAGCACATAGTAGTTATCAGCAAAATTGAACTGTACACTCCATTGAGTTGAATGCTTTACTTTCTATTCAATGCATTCTGTGGTAAGTTTGTGTACATAACTACTCTGGGTGATTTGGAACTGTATAGATATTGCAAGTAGAGTGCTCAGTGCCATGGAATACACCAATGCAAGCTGAATTCAGTAACCTACCTGGGACCATTTACAGTGGAACATCCATTGACTTGGTTTTATTCTGCAAAGGCTAAAGTTCCAATGTGTAGAGAAGGTAATGCTACTGAAAGTAACTTCTGGAGCATAGGTAGCACACCCATAAAATTGGTTGCAGACAACTCTAAATCATATGGTTAGTGTGCTAACAATGTTTACATCATGTTAGCACATAGTAGTTATCAGCAAAATTGAACTGTACACTCCATTGAGTTGAATGCATTACTTTCTATTCAATGCATTCTGTGGTAAGTTTGTGTACATAACTACTCCGGGTGATTTGGAATTGTATAGATATTGCATGTATAGTGCTCAGTGACATGGAATACTCCAATGCAAGCTGAATTCAGTAACCAACCTGGGACAATTTACAGTGGAACAGCCATTGACTTGGTTTAATTCTGCAAAGGCTAAAGTTCCAATGTGTAGAGAAGGTAATGCTACTGAAAGTAACTTCTGGAGCATAGGTAGCACACTCATAAAATTGGTTGCAGTCTACTCTAAATCATATGGTTAGTGTGCTAACAATGTTTACATCATGTTAGCACATAGTAGTTATCAGCAAAATTGAACTGTACACTCCATTCAGTTGAATGCATTAATTTCTATTCAATGCATTCTGTGGTAAGGTTGTGTACATAACTACTCCGGGTGATTTGGAACTGTATGGATATTGCAAGTAGAGTGCTCAGTGACATGGAATACTCTAAAGCAAGCTGAATTCAGTAACCTACCTGGGACCATTTACAGTGGAACAGCCATTGACTTGGTTTAATTCTGCAAAGGCTAAAGTTCCAATGTGTAGAGAAGGTAATGCTACTGAAAGTAACTTCTGGAGCATAGGTAGCACACTCATAAAATTGGTTGCAGTCAACTCTAAATCATATGGCTAGTGTGCTAACAATGTTTACATCGTGTTAGCACATAGTAGTTATCAGCAAAATTGAACTGTACACTCCATTCAGTTGAATGCATTACTTTGTATTCAATGCATTCTGTGGTAAGGTTGTGTACATAACTACTCCGGGTGATTTGGAACTGTATAGATATTGCAAGTAGAGTGCTCAGTGACATGGAATACTCCAATGCAAGCTGAATTCAGTAACCTACCTGTTACTATTTACAGTGGAACATCCATTGACTTGGTTTTATTCTGCAAAGGCTAAAGTTCCAATGTGTAGAGAAGGTAATGCTACTGAAAGTAACTTCTGGAGCATAGGTAGCACACTCATAAAATTGGTTGCAGACAACTCAAAATCATATGGTTAGTGTGCTAACAATGTTTACATCATGTTAGCCCATAGTAGGTATCAGCAAAATTGAACTGTACACTCCATTGAGTTGAATGCATTACTTTCTATTCAATGCATTCTGTGGTAAGGTTGTGTACATAACTACTCTGTGTGATTTGGAACTGTATAGATATTGCAAGTAGAGTGCTCAGTGCCATGGAATACTCCAATGCAAGCTGAATTCAGTAACCTACCTGGGACCATTTGCAGTGGAACAGCCATTCACTTGGTTTAATTCTGCAAAGGCTAAAGTTCCAATGTGTAGAGAAGGTAATGCTACTGAAAGGAACTTCTGGAGCATAGGTAGCACACTCATAAAATTGGTTGCAGACAACTCTAAATCATATGGTTAGTGTGCTAACAATGTTTACATCATGTTAGCACATAGTAGTTATCAGCAAAATTGAACTGTACACTCCTTTGAGTTGAATGCATTACTTTCTATTCAATGCATTCTGTGGTACGTTTGTGTACATAACTACTCTGGGTGATTTGGAACTGTATAGATATTGCAAGTTGAGTGCTCAGTGACATGGAATACTCCAATGCAAGCTGAATTCAGTAACCTACCTGTTACTATTTACAGTGGAACATCCATTGACTTGGTTTTATTCTGCAAAGGCTAAAGTTCCAATGTGCAGAGAAGGTAATGCTACTGAAAGTAACTTCTGGAGCATAGGTAGCACACTCATAAAATTGGTTGCAGAGAACTCTAAATCATGTGGTTAGTGTGCTAACAATGTTTACATCATGTTAGCACATAGTAGTTATCAGCAAAATTGAACTGTACACTCCATTGAGTTGAATGCATTACTTTCTATTCAATGCATTCTGTGGTAAGGTTGTGTACATAACTACTCTGGGTGATTTGGAACTGTATAGATATTGCAAGTAGAGTGCTCAGTGCCATGGAATACTCCAATGCAAGCTGAATTCAGTAACCTACCTGGGACCATTTACAGTGGAACAGCCATTGACTTGGTTTAATTCTGCAAAGGCTAAAGTTCCAATGTGTAGAGAAGGTAATGCTACTGAAAGTAACTTCTGGAGCATAGGTAGCACACTCATAAAATTGGTTGCAGTCAACTCTAAATCATATGGCTAGTGTGCTAACAATGTTTACATCGTGTTAGCACATAGTAGTTATCAGCAAAATTGAACTGTACACTCCATTCAGTTGAATGCATTACTTTGTATTCAATGCATTCTGTGGTAAGGTTGTGTACATAACTACTCCGGGTGATTTGGAACTGTATAGATATTGCAAGTAGAGTGCTCAGTGACATGGAATACTCCAATGCAAGCTGAATTCAGTAACCTACCTGTTACTATTTACAGTGGAACATCCATTGACTTGGTTTTATTCTGCAAAGGCTAAAGTTCCAATGTGTAGAGAAGGTAATGCTACTGAAAGTAACTTCTGGAGCATAGGTAGCACACTCATAAAATTGGTTGCAGACAACTCAAAATCATATGGTTAGTGTGCTAACAATGTTTACATCATGTTAGCCCATAGTAGTTATCAGCAAAATTGAACTGTACACTCCATTGAGTTGAATGCATTACTTTCTATTCAATGCATTCTGTGGTAAGGTTGTGTACATAACTACTCTGTGTGATTTGGAACTGTATAGATATTGCAAGTAGAGTGCTCAGTGCCATGGAATACTCCAATGCAAGCTGAATTCAGTAACCTACCTGGGACCATTTGCAGTGGAACAGCCATTGACTTGGTTTAATTCTGCAAAGGCTAAAGTTCCAATGTGTAGAGAAGGTAATGCTACTGAAAGGAACTTCTGGAGCATAGGTAGCACACTCATAAAATTGGTTTCAGACAACTCTAAATCATATGGTTAGTGTGCTAACAATGTTTACATCATGTTAGCACATAGTAGTTATCAGCAAAATTGAACTGTACACTCCTTTGAGTTGAATGCATTACTTTCTATTCAATGCATTCTGTGGTAAGTTTGTGTACATAACTACTCGGGGTAATTTGGAATTGTATAGATATTGCATGTAGAGTGCTCAGTGACATGGAATACTCCAATGCAAGCTGATTTCAGTAACCTACCTGGGACCATTTACAGTGGAACAGCCATTGACTTGGTTTAATTCTGCAAAGGCTAAAGTTCCAATGTGTAGAGAAGGTAATGCTACTGAAAGTATCTTCTGGAGCATCGGTAGCACACTCATAAAATTGGTTGCAGACAACTCTAAATCATATGGTTAGTGTGCTAACAATGTTTACATCATGTTAGCACATAGTAGTTATGAGCAAAATTGAACTGTACACTCCATTCAGTTGAATGCATTACTTTCTATTCAATGCATTCTGTGGTAAGGTTGTGTACATAACTACTCCGGGTGATTTGGAACTGTATAGATATTGCAAGTTGAGTGCTCAGTGACATGGAATACTCCAATGCAAGCTGAATTCAGTAACCTACCTGTTACTATTTACAGTGGAACATCCATTGACTTGGTTTTATTCTGCAAAGGCTAAAGTTCCAATGTGCAGAGAAGGTAATGCTACTGAAAGTAACTTCTGGAGCATAGGTAGCACACTCATAAAATTGGTTGCAGACAACTCTAAATCATATGGTTAGTGTGCTAACAATGTTTACATCATGTTAGCACATAGTAGTTATCAGCAAAATTGAACTGTACACTCTGAGTTGAATGCATTACTTTCTATTCAATGCATTCTGTGGTAAGGTTGTGTACATTACTGCTCTGGGTGATTTGGAACTGTATAGATATTGCAAGTAGAGTGCTCAGTGCCATGGAATACTCCAATGCAAGCTGAATTCAGTAACCTACCTGGGACCATTTACAGTGGAACAGCCATTGACTTGGTGTAATTCTGCAAAGGCTAAAGTTCCAATGTGTAGAGAAGGTAATGCTACTGAAAGTAACTTCTGGAGAATAGGTAGCACACTCATAAAATTGTTTGCAGACAACTCTAAATCATATGGCTAGTGTGCTAACAATGTTTACATCATGTTAGCACATAGTAGTTATCTGCAAAATTGAACTGTACACTCCATTCAGTTGAATGCATTACTTTCTATTCAATGCATTCTGTGGTAAGGTTGTGTACATAACTACTCTGGGTGATTTGGAACTGTATAGATATTGCAAGTAGAGTGCTCAGTGCCATGGAATACTCCAATGCAAACTGAATTCAGTAACCTACCTGGGACCATTTACAGTGGAACAGCCATTGACTTGGTTTAATTCTGCAAAGGCTAAAGTTCCAATGTGTAGAGAAGGTAATGCTACTGAAAGTATCTTCTGGAGAATAGGTAGCACACTCATAAAATTCGTTGCAGACAACTCTAAATCATATGGCTAGTGTGCTAACAATGTTTACATCATGTTAGCACATAGTAGTTATCAGCAAAATTGAACTGTACACTCTGAGTTGAATGCATTACTTTCTATTCAATGCATTCTGTGGTAAGGTTGTGTACATTACTACTCTGGGTGATTTGGAACTGTATAGATATTGCAAGTAGAGTGCTCAGTGCCATGGAATACTCCAATGCAAGCTGAATTCAGTAACCTACCTGGGACCATTTACAGTGGAACAGCCATTGACTTGGTTTAATTCTGCAAAGGCTAAAGTTCCAATGTGTAGAGAAGGTAATGCTACTGAAAGTAACTTCTGGAGAATAGGTAGCACACTCATAAAATTGGTTGCAGAGAACTCTAAATCATATGGCTAGTGTGCTAACAATGTTTACATCATGTTAGCACATAGTAGTTATCTGCAAAATTGAACTGTACACTCCATTCAGTTGAATGCATTACTTTCTATTCAATGCATTCTGTGGTAAGGTTGTGTACATAACTACTCTGGGTGATTTGGAACTGTATAGATATTGCAAGTAGAGTGCTCAGTGCCATGGAATACTCCAATGCAAGCTGAATTCAGTAACCTACCTGGGACCATTTACAGTGGAACAGCCATTGACTTGGTTTAATTCTGCAAAGGCTAAAGTTCCAATGTGTAGAGAAGGTAATGCTACTGAAAGTATCTTCTGGAGAATAGGTAGCACACTCATAAAATTGGTTGCAGACAACTCTAAATCATATGGCTAGTGTGCTAACAATGTTTACATCATGTTAGCACATAGTAGTTATCTGCAAAATTGAACTGTACACTCCATTCAGTTGAATGCATTACTTTCTATTAAATGCATTCTGTGGTAAGGTTGTGTACATAACTACTCTGGGTGATTTGGAACTGTATAGATATTGCAAGTAGAGAGCTCAGTGCCATGGAATACTCCAATGCAAGCTGAATTCAGTAACCTACCTGGGACCATTTACAGTGGAACAGCCATTGACTTGGTTTAATTCTGCAAAGGCTAAAGTTCCAATGTGTAGAGAAGGTACTGCTACTGAAAGTAACTTCTGGAGCATAGGTAGCACACTCATAAAATTGGTTGCAGTCAACTCAAAATCATATGGTTAGTGTGCTAACAATGTTTACATCATGTTAGCACATAGTAGTTATCAGCAAAATTGAACTGTACACTCCATTCAGTTGAATGCATTAATTTCTATTCAATGCATTCTGTGGTAATGTTGTGTACATAACTACTCCGGGTGATTTGGAACTGTATAGATATTGCAAGTAGAGTGCTCAGTGACATGGAATACTCCAATGCAAGCTGAATTCAGTAACCTACCTGTTACTATTTACAGTGGAACATCCATTGACTTGGTTTTATTCTGCAAAGGCGAAAGTTCCAATGTGTAGAGAAGGTAATGCTACTGAAAGTAACTTCTGGAGAATAGGTAGCACACTCATAAAATTGGTTGCAGACAACTCTAAATCATATGGTTAGTCTGCTAACAATGTTTACATCATGTTAGCACATAGTAGTTATCAGCAAAATTGAACTGTACACTCCATTGAGTTGAATGCATTACTTTCTATTGAATGCATTCTGTGGTAAGGTTGTGTACATAACTACTCTGTGTGATTTGGAACTGTATAGATATTGCAAGTAGAGTGCTCAGTGCCATGGAATACTCCAATGCAAGCTGAATTCAGTAACCTACCTGGGACCATTTACAGTGGAACAGCCATTGACTTGGTTTAATTCTGCAAAGGTTAAAGTTCCAATGTGTAGAGAAGGTAATGCTACTGAAAGTAACTTCTGGAGCATAGGTAGCACACTCATTAAATTGGTTGCAGACAACTCTAAATCATATGGTTAGTGTGCTAACAATGTTTACATCATGTTAGCACATAGTAGTTATCAGCAAAATTGAACTGTACACTCCATTGAGTTGAATGCATTACTTTCTATTGAATGCATTCTGTGGTAAGTTTGTGTACATAACTACTCGGGGTGATTTGGAATTGTATAGATATTGCATGTAGAGTGCTCAGTGACATGGAATACTCCAATGCAAGCTGATTTCAGTAACCTACCTGGGACCATTTACAGTGGAACTGCCATTGACTTGGTTTAATTCTGCAAAGGCTAAAGTTCCAATGTGTAGAGAAGGTAATGCTACTGAAAGTATCTACTGGAGCATAGGTAGCACACTCATAAAATTGGTTGCAGTCAACTCTAAATCATATGGTTAGTGTGCTAACAATGTTTACATCATGTTAGCACATAGTAGTTATCAGCAAAATTGAACTGTACACTCCATTCAGTTGAATGCATTACTTTCTATTCAATGCATTCTGTGGTAAGGTTGTGTACATAACTACTCCGGGTGATTTGGAACTGTATAGATATTGCAAGTAGAGTGCTCAGTGACATGGAATACTCCAATGCAAGCTGAATTCAGTAACCTACCTGTTACTATTTACAGTGGAACATCCATTGACTTGGTATTATTCTGCAAAGGCTAAAGTTCCAATGTGTAGAGAAGGTAATGCTACTGAAAGTAACTTCTGGAGCATAGGTAGCACACTCATAAAATTGGTTGCAGACAACTCTAAATCATATGGTTAGTGTGCTAACAATGTTTACATCATGTTAGCACATAGTAGTTATCAGCAAAATTGAACTGTACACTCCATTCAGTTGAATGCATTACTTTCTATTCAATGCATTCTGTGGTAAGGTTGTGTACATAACTACTCTGGGTGATTTGGAACTGTATAGATATTGCAAGCAGTGTGCTCAGTCCCATGGAATACTCCAATGCAAGCTGAATTCAGTAACCTACCTGGGACCATTTACAGTGGAACAGCCATTGACTTGGTTTAATTCTGCAAAGGTTAAAGTTCCAATGTGTAGAGAAGGTAATGCTACTGAAAGTAACTTCTGGAGCATAGGTAGCACACTCATTAAATTGGTTGCAGACAACTCTAAATCATATGGTTAGTGTGCTAACAATGTTTACATCATGTTAGCACATAGTAGTTATCAGCAAAATTGAACTGTACACTCCATTGAGTTGAATGCATTACTTTCTATTGAATGCATTCTGTGGTAAGTTTGTGTACATAACTACTCGGGGTGATTTGGAATTGTATAGATATTGCATGTAGAGTGCTCAGTGACATGGAATACTCCAATGCAAGCTGATTTCAGTAACCTACCTGGGACCATTTACAGTGGAACTGCCATTGACTTGGTTTAATTCTGCAAAGGCTAAAGTTCCAATGTGTAGAGAAGGTAATGCTACTGAAAGTATCTACTGGAGCATAGGCAGCACACTCATAAAATTGGTTGCAGTCAACTCTAAATCATATGGTTAGTGTGCTAACAATGTTTACATCATGTTAGCACATAGTAGTTATCAGCAAAATTGAACTGTACACTCCATTCAGTTGAATGCATTACTTTCTATTCAATGCATTCTGTGGTAAGGTTGTGTACATAACTACTCCGGGTGATTTGGAACTGTATAGATATTGCAAGTAGAGTGCTCAGTGACATGGAATACTCCAATGCAAGCTGAATTCAGTAACCTACCTGTTACTATTTACAGTGGAACATCCATTGACTTGGTATTATTCTGCAAATGCTAAAGTTCCAATGTGTAGAGAAGGTAATGCTACTGAAAGTAACTTCTGGAGCATAGGTAGCACACTCATTAAATTGGTTGCAGACAACTCTAAATCATATGGTTAGTGTGCTAACAATGTTTACATCATGTTAGCACATAGTAGTTATCAGCAAAATTGAACTGTACACTCCATTCAGTTGAATGCATTACTTTCTATTCAATGCATTCTGTGGTAAGGTTGTGTACATAACTACTCGGGGTAATTTGGAATTGTATAGATATTGCATGTAGAGTGCTCAGTGACATGGAATACTCCAATGCAAGCTGATTTCAGTAACCTACCTGGGACCATTTACAGTGGAACAGCCATTGACTTGGTTTAATTCTGCAAAGGCTAAAGTTCCAATGTGTAGAGAAGGTAATGCTACTGAAAGTATCTTCTGGAGCATAGGTAGCACACTCATAAAATTGATTGCAGACAACTCTAAATCATATGGTTAGTGTGCTAAGAATGTTTACATCATGTTAGCACATAGTAGTTATCAGCAAAATTGAACTGTACACTCCATTCAGTTGAATGCATTACTTTCTATTCAATGCATTCTGTGGTAAGGTTGTGTACATAACTACTCCGGGTGATTTGGAACTGTATAGATATTGCAAGTAGAGTGCTCAGTGACATGGAATACTCAAATGCAAGCTGAATTCAGTAACCTACCTGTTACTATTTACAGTGGAACATCCATTGACTTGGTATTATTCTGCAAATGCTAAAGTTCCAATGTGTAGAGAAGGTAATGCTACTGAAAGTAACTTCTGGAGCATAGGTAGCACACTCATAAAATTGGTTGCAGACAACTCTAAATCATATGGTTAGTGTGCTAACAATGTTTACATCATGTTAGCACATAGTAGTTATCAGCAAAATTGAACTGTACACTCCATTCAGTTGAATGCATTACTTTCTATTCAATGCATTCTGTGGTAAGTTTGTGTACATAACTACTCGGGGTAATTTGGAATTGTATAGATATTGCATGTAGAGTGCTCAGTGACATGGAATACTCCAATGCAAGCTGATTTCAGTAACCTACCTGGGACCATTTACAGTGGAACAGCCATTGACTTGGTTTAATTCTGCAAAGGCTAAAGTTCCAATGTGTAGAGAAGGTAATGCTACTGAAAGTATCTTCTGGAGCATAGGTAGCACACTCATAAAATTGATTGCAGACAACTCTAAATCATATGGTTAGTGTGCTAACAATGTTTACATCATGTTAGCACATAGTAGTTATCAGCAAAATTGAACTGTACACTCCATTCAGTTGAATGCATTACTTTCTATTCAATGCATTCTGTGGTAAGGTTGTGTACATAACTACTCCGGGTGATTTGGAACTGTATAGATATTGCAAGTAGAGTGCTCAGTGACATGGAATACTCCAATGCAAGCTGAATTCAGTAACCTACCTGTTACTATTTACAGTGGAACATCCATTGACTTGGTTTTATTCTGCAAAGGCTAAAGTTCCAATGTGTAGAGAAGGTAATGCTACTGAAAGTAACTTCTGGAGCATAGGTAGCACACTCATAAAATTGTTTGCAGACAACTCTAAATCATATGGTTAGTCTGCTAACAATGTTTACATCATGTTAGCACATAGCAGTTATCAGCAAAATTGAACTGTACACTCCATTGAGTTGAATGCATTACTTTCTATTCAATGCATTCTGTGGTAAGTTTGTGTACATAACTACTCTGGGTGATTTGGAACTGTATAGATATTGCAAGTAGAGTGCTCAGTTCCATGGAATACACCAATGCAAGCTGAATTCAGTAACCTACCTGGGACCATTTACAGTGGAACATCCATTGACTTGGTTTTATTCTGCAAAGGCTAAAGTTCCAATGTGTAGAGAAGGTAATGCTACTGAAAGTAACTTCTGGAGCATAGGTAGCACACCCATAAAATTGGTTGCAGACAACTCTAAATCATATGGTTAGTGTGCTAACAATGTTTACATCATGTTAGCACATAGTAATTATCAGCAAAATGGAACTGTACACTCCATTGAGTTGAATGCATTACTTTCTATTCAATGCATTCTGTGGTAAGTTTGTGTACATAACTACTCGGGGTGATTTGGAATTGTATAGATATTGCATGTAGAGTGCTCAGTGACATGGAATACTCCAATGCAAGCTGAATTCAGTAACCAACCTGGGACAATTTGCAGTGGAACAGCCATTGACTTGGTTTAATTCTGCAAAGGCTAAAGTTCCAATGTGTAGAGAAGGTAATGCTACTGAAAGTAACTTCTGGAGCATAGGTAGCACACTCATAAAATTGGTTGCAGTCAACTCTAAATCATATGGTTAGTGTGCTAACAATGTTTACATCATGTTAGCACATAGTAGTTATCAGCAAAATTGAACTGTACACTCCATTCAGTTGAATGCATTACTTTCTATTCAATGCATTCTGTGGTAAGGTTGTGTACATAACTACTCCGGGTGATTTGGAACTGTATAGATATTGCAAGTAGAGTGCTCAGTGACATGGAATACTCCAATGCAAGCTGAATTCAGTAACCTACCTGTTACTATTTACAGTGGAACATCCATTGACTTGGTATTATTCTGCAAATGCTAAAGTTCCAATGTGTAGAGAAGGTAATGCTACTGAAAGTAACTTCTGGAGCATAGGTAGCACACTCATAAAATTGGTTGCAGACAACTCTAAATCATATGGTTAGTGTGCTAACAATGTTTACATCATGTTAGCACATAGTAGTTATCAGCAAAATTGAACTGTACACTCCATTCAGTTGAATGCATTACTTTCTATTCAATGCATTCTGTGGTAAGGTTGTGTACATAACTACTCTGGGTGATTTGGAACTGTATAGATATTGCAAGCAGTGTGCTCAGTCCCATGGAATACTCCAATGCAAGCTGAATTCAGTAACCTACCTGTTATTATTTACAGTGGAACATCCATTGACTTGGTTTTATTCTGCAAAGGCTAAAGTTCCAATGTGTAGAGAAGGTAATGCTACTGAAAGTAACTTCTGGAGCATAGGTAGCACACTCATAAAATTGTTTGCAGACAACTCTAAATCATATGGTTAGTGTGCTAACAATGTTTACATCATGTTAGCACATAGTAGTTATCAGCAAAATTGAACTGTACACTCCATTCAGTTGAATGCATTACTTTCTATTCAATGCATTCTGTGGTAAGGTTGTGTACATAACTACTCCGGGTGATTTGGAACTGTATAGATATTGCAAGTAGAGTGCTCAGTGACATGGAATACTCCAATGCAAGCTGAATTCAGTAACCTACCTGTTACTATTTACAGTGGAACATCCATTGACTTGGTTTTATTCTGCAAAGGCTAAAGTTCCAATGTGTAGAGAAGGTAATGCTACTGAAAGTAACTTCTGGAGCATAGGTAGCACACTCATAAAATTGTTTGCAGACAACTCTAAATCATATGGTTAGTCTGCTAACAATGTTTACATCATGTTAGCACATAGCAGTTATCAGCAAAATTGAACTGTACACTCCATTGAGTTGAATGCATTACTTTCTATTCAATGCATTCTGTGGTAAGTTTGTGTACATAACTACTCTGGGTGATTTGGAACTGTATAGATATTGCAAGTAGAGTGCTCAGTTCCATGGAATACACCAATGCAAGCTGAATTCAGTAACCTACCTGGGACCATTTACAGTGGAACATCCATTGACTTGGTTTTATTCTGCAAAGGCTAAAGTTCCAATGTGTAGAGAAGGTAATGCTACTGAAAGTAACTTCTGGAGCATAGGTAGCACACCCATAAAATTGGTTGCAGACAACTCTAAATCATATGGTTAGTGTGCTAACAATGTTTACATCATGTTAGCACATAGTAATTATCAGCAAAATGGAACTGTACACTCCATTGAGTTGAATGCATTACTTTCTATTCAATGCATTCTGTGGTAAGTTTGTGTACATAACTACTCGGGGTGATTTGGAATTGTATAGATATTGCATGTAGAGTGCTCAGTGACATGGAATACTCCAATGCAAGCTGAATTCAGTAACCAACCTGGGACAATTTGCAGTGGAACAGCCATTGACTTGGTTTAATTCTGCAAAGGCTAAAGTTCCAATGTGTAGAGAAGGTAATGCTACTGAAAGTAACTTCTTGAGCATAGGTAGCACACTCATAAAATTGGTTGCAGTCAACTCTAAATCATATGGTTAGTGTGCTAACAATGTTTACATCATGTTAGCACATAGTAGTTATCAGCAAAATTGAACTGTACACTCCATTCAGTTGAATGCATTACTTTCTATTCAATGCATTCTGTGGTAAGGTTGTGTACATAACTACTCCGGGTGATTTGGAACTGTATAGATATTGCAAGTAGAGTGCTCAGTGACATGGAATACTCCAATGCAAGCTGAATTCAGTAACCTACCTGTTACTATTTACAGTGGAACATCCATTGACTTGGTATTATTCTGCAAATGCTAAAGTTCCAATGTGTAGAGAAGGTAATGCTACTGAAAGTAACTTCTGGAGCATAGGTAGCACACTCATAAAATTGGTTGCAGACAACTCTAAATCATATGGTTAGTGTGCTAACAATGTTTACATCATGTTAGCACATAGTAGTTATCAGCAAAATTGAACTGTACACTCCATTCAGTTGAATGCATTACTTTCTATTCAATGCATTCTGTGGTAAGGTTGTGTACATAACTACTCTGGGTGATTTGGAACTGTATAGATATTGCAAGCAGTGTGCTCAGTCCCATGGAATACTCCAATGCAAGCTGAATTCAGTAACCTACCTGTTATTATTTACAGTGGAACATCCATTGACTTGGTTTTATTCTGCAAAGGCTAAAGTTCCAATGTGTAGAGAAGGTAATGCTACTGAAAGTAACTTCTGGAGCATAGGTAGCACACTCATAAAATTGTTTGCAGACAACTCTAAATCATATGGTTAGTCTGCTAACAATGTTTACATCATGTTAGCACATAGTAGTTATCAGCAAAATTGAACTGTACACTCCATTGAGTTGAATGCATTACTTTCTATTCAATGCATTCTGTGGTAAGTTTGTGTACATAACTACTCGGGGTGATTTGGAATTGTATAGATATTGCATGTAGAGTGCTCAGTGACATGGAATACTCCAATGCAAGCTGAATTCAGTAACCTACCTGTTACTATTTACAGTGGAACATCCATTGACTTGGTTTTATTCTGCAAAGGCTAAAGTTCCAATGTGTAGAGAAGGTAATGCTACTGAAAGTAACTTCTTGAGCATAGGTAGCACACTCATAAAATTGGTTGCAGACAACTCAAAATCATATGGTTAGTGTGCTAACAATGTTTACATCATGTTAGCCCATAGTAGTTATCAGCAAAATTGAACTGTACACTCCATTGAGTTGAATGCATTACTTTCTATTCAATGCATTCTGTGGTAAGTTTGTGTACATAACTACTCGGGGTAATTTGGAATTGTATAGATATTGCATGTAGAGTGCTCAGTGACATGGAATACTCCAATGCAAGCTGATTTCAGTAACCTACCTGGGACCATTTACAGTGGAACAGCCATTGACTTGGTTTAATTCTGCAAAGGCTAAAGGTCCAATGTGTAGAGAAGGTAATGCTACTGAAAGTAACTTCTGGAGCATAGGTAGCACACTCATAAAATTGTTTGCAGACAACTCTAAATCATATGGTTAGTCTGCTAACAATGTTTACATCATGTTAGCACATAGCAGTTATCAGCAAAATTGAACTGTACACTCCATTGAGTTGAATGCATTACTTTCTATTCAATGCATTCTGTGGTAAGTTTGTGTACATAACTACTCTGGGTGATTTGGAACTGTATAGATATTGCAAGTAGAGTGCTCAGTTCCATGGAATACACCAATGCAAGCTGAATTCAGTAACCTACCTGGGACCATTTACAGTGGAACATCCATTGACTTGGTTTTATTCTGCAAAGGCTAAAGTTCCAATGTGTAGAGAAGGTAATGCTACTGAAAGTAACTTCTGGAGCATAGGTAGCACACCCATAAAATTGGTTGCAGACAACTCTAAATCATATGGTTAGTGTGCTAACAATGTTTACATCATGTTAGCACATAGTAATTATCAGCAAAATGGAACTGTACACTCCATTGAGTTGAATGCATTACTTTCTATTCAATGCATTCTGTGGTAAGTTTGTGTACATAACTACTCGGGGTGATTTGGAATTGTATAGATATTGCATGTAGAGTGCTCAGTGACATGGAATACTCCAATGCAAGCTGAATTCAGTAACCAACCTGGGACAATTTGCAGTGGAACAGCCATTGACTTGGTTTAATTCTGCAAAGGCTAAAGTTCCAATGTGTAGAGAAGGTAATGCTACTGAAAGTAACTTCTGGAGCATAGGTAGCACACTCATAAAATTGGTTGCAGTCAACACTAAATCATATGGTTAGTGTGCTAACAATGTTTACATCATGTTAGCACATAGTAGTTATCAGCAAAATTGAACTGTACACTCCATTCAGTTGAATGCATTACTTTCTATTCAATGCATTCTGTGGTAAGGTTGTGTACATAACTACTCTGGGTGATTTGGAACTGTATAGATATTGCAAGCAGTGTGCTCAGTCCCATGGAATACTCCAATGCAAGCTGAATTCAGTAACCTACCTGTTATTATTTACAGTGGAACATCCATTGACTTGGTTTTATTCTGCAAAGGCTAAAGTTCCAATGTGTAGAGAAGGTAATGCTACTGAAAGTAACTTCTTGAGCATAGGTAGCACACTCATAAAATTGGTTGCAGACAACTCAAAATCATATGGTTAGTGTGCTAACAATGTTTACATCATGTTAGCCCATAGTAGTTATCAGCAAAATTGAACTGTACACTCCATTGAGTTGAATGCATTACTTTCTATTCAATGCATTCTGTGGTAAGTTTGTGTACATAACTACTCGGGGTAATTTGGAATTGTATAGATATTGCATGTAGAGTGCTCAGTGACATGGAATACTCCAATGCAAGCTGATTTCAGTAACCTACCTGGGACCATTTACAGTGGAACAGCCATTGACTTGGTTTAATTCTGCAAAGGCTAAAGTTCCAATGTGTAGAGAAGGTAATCCTACTGAAAGTATCTTCTGGAGCATAGGTAGCACACTCATAAAATTGATTGCAGACAACTCTAAATCATATGGTTAGTGTGCTAACAATGTTTACATCATGCTAGCACATAGTAGTTATCAGCAAAATTGAACTGTACACTCCATTCAGTTGAATGCATTACTTTCTATTCAATGCATTCTGTGGTAAGGTTGTGTACATAACTACTCCGGGTGATTTGGAACTGTATAGATATTGCAAGTAGAGTGCTCAGTTCCATGGAATACACCAATGCAAGCTGAATTCAGTAACCTACCTGGGACCATTTACAGTGGAACATCCATTGACTTGGTTTTATTCTGCAAAGGCTAAAGTTCCAATGTGTAGAGAAGGTAATGCTACTGAAAGTAACTTCTGGAGCATAGGTAGCACACCCATAAAATTGGTTGCAGACAACTCTAAATCATATGGTTAGTGTGCTAACAATGTTTACATCATGTTAGCACATAGTAATTATCAGCAAAATGGAACTGTACACTCCATTGAGTTGAATGCATTACTTTCTATTCAATGCATTCTGTGGTAAGTTTGTGTACATAACTACTCGGGGTGTTTTGGAATTGTATAGATATTGCATGTAGAGTGCTCAGTGACATGGAATACTCCAATGCAAGCTGAATTCAGTAACCAACCTGGGACAATTTGCAGTGGAACAGCCATTGACTTGGTTTAATTCTGCAAAGGCTAAAGTTCCAATGTGTAGAGAAGGTAATGCTACTGAAAGTAACTTCTGGAGCATAGGTAGCACACTCATAAAATTGGTTGCAGTCAACTCTAAATCATATGGTTAGTGTGCTAACAATGTTTACATCATGTTAGCACATAGTAGTTATCAGCAAAATTGAACTGTACACTCCATTCAGTTGAATGCATTACTTTCTATTCAATGCATTCTGTGGTAAGGTTGTGTACATAACTACTCCGGGTGATTTGGAACTGTATAGATATTGCAAGTAGAGTGCTCAGTGACATGGAATACTCCAATGCAAGCTGAATTCAGTAACCTACCTGTTACTATTTACAGTGGAACATCCATTGACTTGGTATTATTCTGCAAATGCTAAAGTTCCAATGTGTAGAGAAGGTAATGCTACTGAAAGTAACTTCTGGAGCATAGGTAGCACACTCATAAAATTGGTTGCAGAAAACTCTAAATCATATGGTTAGTGTGCTAACAATGTTTACATCAAGTTAGCACATAGTAGTTATCAGCAAAATTGAACTGTACACTCCATTCAGTTGAATGCATTACTTTCTATTCAATGCATTCTGTGGTAAGGTTGTGTACATAACTACTCTGGGTGATTTGGAACTGTATAGATATTGCAAGCAGTGTGCTCAGTCCCATGGAATACTCCAATGCAAGCTGAATTCAGTAACCTACCTGTTATTATTTACAGTGGAACATCCATTGACTTGGTTTTATTCTGCAAAGGCTAAAGTTCCAATGTGTAGAGAAGGTAATGCTACTGAAAGTAACTTCTTGAGCATAGGTAGCACACTCATAAAATTGGTTGCAGACAACTCAAAATCATATGGTTAGTGTGCTAACAATGTTTACATCATGTTAGCCCATAGTAGTTATCAGCAAAATTGAACTGTACACTCCATTGAGTTGAATGCATTACTTTCTATTCAATGCATTCTGTGGTAAGTTTGTGTACATAACTACTCGGGGTAATTTGGAATTGTATAGATATTGCATGTAGAGTGCTCAGTGACATGGAATACTCCAATGCAAGCTGATTTCAGTAACCTACCTGGGACCATTTACAGTGGAACAGCCATTGACTTGGTTTAATTCTGCAAAGGCTAAAGTTCCAATGTGTAGAGAAGGTAATCCTACTGAAAGTATCTTCTGGAGCATAGGTAGCACACTCATAAAATTGATTGCAGACAACTCTAAATCATATGGTTAGTGTGCTAACAATGTTTACATCATGTTAGCACATAGTAGTTATCAGCAAAATTGAACTGTACACTCCATTCAGTTGAATGCATTACTTTCTATTCAATGCATTCTGTGGTAAGGTTGTGTACATAACTACTCCGGGTGATTTGGAACTGTATAGATATTGCAAGTAGAGTGCTCAGTGACATGGAATACTCCAATGCAAGCTGAATTCAGTAACCTACCTGTTACTATTTACAGT
Source organism: Hypanus sabinus (assembly GCF_030144855.1). Lineage (NCBI taxonomy): Eukaryota > Metazoa > Chordata > Chondrichthyes > Myliobatiformes > Dasyatidae > Hypanus > Hypanus sabinus. The sequence continues at coordinate 13,395,448 of NC_082722.1, read as the reverse complement.
GGAACATCCATTGACTTGGTTTTATTCTGCAAAGGCTAAAGTTCCAATGTGTAGAGAAGGTAATGCTACTGAAAGTAACTTCTGGAGCATAGGTAGCACACTCATAAAATTGTTTGCAGACAACTCTAAATCATATGGTTAGTCTGCTAACAATGTTTACATCATGTTAGCACATAGCAGTTATCAGCAAAATTGAACTGTACACTCCATTGAGTTGAATGCATTACTTTCTATTCAATGCATTCTGTGGTAAGTTTGTGTACATAACTACTCTGGGTGATTTGGAACTGTATAGATATTGCAAGTAGAGTGCTCAGTTCCATGGAATACACCAATGCAAGCTGAATTCAGTAACCTACCTGGGACCATTTACAGTGGAACATCCATTGACTTGGTTTTATTCTGCAAAGGCTAAAGTTCCAATGTGTAGAGAAGGTAATGCTACTGAAAGTAACTTCTGGAGCATAGGTAGCACACCCATAAAATTGGTTGCAGACAACTCTAAATCATATGGTTAGTGTGCTAACAATGTTTACATCATGTTAGCACATAGTAATTATCAGCAAAATGGAACTGTACACTCCATTGAGTTGAATGCATTACTTTCTATTCAATGCATTCTGTGGTAAGTTTGTGTACATAACTACTCGGGGTGATTTGGAATTGTATAGATATTGCATGTAGAGTGCTCAGTGACATGGAATACTCCAATGCAAGCTGAATTCAGTAACCAACCTGGGACAATTTGCAGTGGAACAGCCATTGACTTGGTTTAATTCTGCAAAGGCTAAAGTTCCAATGTGTAGAGAAGGTAATGCTACTGAAAGTAACTTCTGGAGCATAGGTAGCACACTCATAAAATTGGTTGCAGTCAACTCTAAATCATATGGTTAGTGTGCTAACAATGTTTACATCATGTTAGCACATAGTAGTTATCAGCAAAATTGAACTGTACACTCCATTCAGTTGAATGCATTAATTTCTATTCAATGCATTCTGTGGTAAGGTTGTGTACATAACTACTCCGGGTGATTTGGAACTGTATAGATATTGCAAGTAGTGTGCTCAGTGACATGGAATACTCCAATGCAAGCTGAATTCAGTAACCTACCTGGGACCATTTACAGTGGAACAGCCATTGACTTGGTTTAATTCTGCAAAGGCTAAAGTTCCAATGTGTAGAGAAGGTAATGCTACTGAAAGTAACTTCTGGAGAATAGGTAGCACACTCATAAAATTGGTTGCAGACAACTCTAAATCATATGGCTAGTGTGCTAACAATGTTTACATCATGTTAGCACATAGTAGTTATCTGCAAAATTGAACTGTACACTCCATTGAGTTGAATGCATTACTTTCTATTCAATGCATTCTGTGGTAAGGTTGTGTAGATAACTACTCTGGGTGATTTGGAACTGTATAGATATTGCAAGTAGAGTGCTCAGTGCCATGGAATACTCCAATGCAAGCTGAATTCAGTAACCTACCTGGGACCATTTACAGTGGAACAGCCATTGACTTGGTTTAACTCTGCAAAGGCTAAAGTTCCAATGTGTAGAGAAGGTAATGCTACTGAAAGTAACTTCTGGAGCATAGGTAGCACACTCATAAAATTGGTTGCAGTCAACTCTAAATCATATGGTTAGTGTGCTAACAATGTTTACATTGTGTTAGCACATAGTAGTTATCAGCAAAATTGAACTGTACACTCCATTCAGTTGAATGCATTACTTTCTATTCAATGCATTCTGTGGTAAGGTTGTGTACATAACTGCTCCGGGTGATTTGGAACTGTATAGATATTGCAAGTAGAGTGCTCAGTGACATGGAATACTCCAATGCAAGCTGAATTCAGTAACCTACCTGTTACTATTTACAGTGGAACATCCATTGACTTGGTTTTATTCTGCAAAGGCTAAAGTTCCAATGTGTAGAGAAGGTAATGCTACTGAAAGTAACTTCTGGAGCATAGGTAGCACACTCATAAAATTGGTTGCAGACAACTCAAAATCATATGGTTAGTGTGCTAACAATGTTTACATCATGTTAGCCCATAGTAGTTATCAGCAAAATTGAACTGTACACTCCATTGAGTTGAATGCATTACTTTCTATTCAATGCATTCTGTGGTAAGTTTGTGTACATAACTACTCGGGGTAATTTTGAATTGTATAGATATTGCATGTAGAGTGCTCAGTGACATGGAATACTCCAATGCAAGCTGATTTCAGTAACCTACCTGGGACCATTTACAGTGGAACAGCCATTGACTTGGTTTAATTCTGCAAAGGCTAAAGTTCCAATGTGTAGAGAAGGTAATGCTACTGAAAGTAACTTCTGGAGCATAGGTAGCACACTCATAAAATTGGTTGCAGTCAACTCTAAATCATATGGTTAGTGTGCTAACAATGTTTACATCGTGTTAGCACATAGTAGTTATCAGCAAAATTGAACTGTACACTCCATTCAGTTGAATGCATTACTTTCTATTCAATGCATTCTGTGGTAAGGTTGTGTACATAACTACTCCGGGTGATTTGGAACTGTATAGATATTGCAAGTAGTGTGCTCAGTGACATGGAATACTCCAATGCAAGCTGAATTCAGTAACCTACCTGGGACCATTTACAGTGGAACAGCCATTGACTTGGTTTAATTCTGCAAAGGCTAAAGTTCCAATGTGTAGAGAAGGTAATGCTACTGAAAGTAACTTCTGGAGAATAGGTAGCACACTCATAAAATTGGTTGCATACAACTCTAAATCATATGGCTAGTGTGCTAACAATGTTTACATCATGTTAGCACATAGTAGTTATCTGCAAAATTGAACTGTACACTCCATTGAGTTGAATGCATTACTTTCTATTCAATGCATTCTGTGGTAAGGTTGTGTTGATAACTACTCTGGGTGATTTGGAACTGTATAGATATTGCAAGTAGAGTGCTCAGTGCCATGGAATACTCCAATGCAAGCTGAATTCAGTAACCTACCTGGGACCATTTACAGTGGAACAGCCATTGACTTGGTTTAACTCTGCAAAGGCTAAAGTTCCAATGTGTAGAGAAGGTAATGCTACTGAAAGTAACTTCTGGAGCATAGGTAGCACACTCATAAAATTGGTTGCAGTCAACTCTAAATCATATGGTTAGTGTGCTAACAATGTTTACATTGTGTTAGCACATAGTAGTTATCAGCAAAATTGAACTGTACACTCCATTCAGTTGAATGCATTACTTTCTATTCAATGCATTCTGTGGTAAGGTTGTGTACATAACTGCTCCGGGTGATTTGGAACTGTATAGATATTGCAAGTAGAGTGCTCAGTGACATGGAATACTCCAATGCAAGCGGAATTCAGTAACCTACCTGTTACTATTTACAGTGGAACATCCATTGACTTGGTTTTATTCTGCAAAGGCTAAAGTTCCAATGTGTAGAGAAGGTAATGCTACTGAAAGTAACTTCTGGAGCATAGGTAGCACACTCATAAAATTGGTTGCAGACAACTCAAAATCATATGGTTAGTGTGCTAACAATGTTTACATCATGTTAGCCCATAGTAGTTATCAGCAAAATTGAACTGTACACTCCATTGAGTTGAATGCATTACTTTCTATTTAATGCATTCTGTGGTAAGTTTGTGTACATAACTACTCGGGGTAATTTGGAATTGTATAGATATTGCATGTAGAGTGCTCAGTGACATGGAATACTCCAATGCAAGCTGATTTCAGTAACCTACCTGGGACCATTTACAGTGGAACAGCCATTGACTTGGTTTAATTCTGCAAAGGCTAAAGTTCCAATGTGTAGAGAAGGTAATGCTACTGAAAGTAACTTCTGGAGCATAGGTAGCACACTCATAAAATTGGTTGCAGACAACTCTAAATCATATGGTTAGTGTGCTAACAATGTTTACATCATGTTAGCACATAGTAGTTATCTGCAAAATTGAACTGTACACTCCATTGAGTTGAATGCATTACTTTCTATTCAATGCATTCTGTGGTAAGGTTGTGTAGATAACTACTCTGGGTGATTTGGAACTGTATAGATATTGCAAGTAGAGTGCTCAGTGCCATGGAATACTCCAATGCAAGCTGAATTCAGTAACCTACCTGGGAACATTTACAGTGGAACAGCCATTGACTTGGTTTAACTCTGCAAAGGCTAAAGTTCCAATGTGTAGAGAAGGTAATGCTACTGAAAGTAACTTCTGGAGCATAGGTAGCACACTCATAAAATTGGTTGCAGTCAACTCTAAATCATATGGTTAGTGTGCTAACAATGTTTACATCGTGTTAGCACATAGTAGTTATCAGCAAAATTGAACTGTACACTCCATTCAGTTGAATGCATTACTTTCTATTCAATGCATTCTGTGGTAAGGTTGTGTACATAACTACTCCGGGTGATTTGGAACTGTATAGATATTGCAAGTAGAGTGCTCAGTGACATGGAATACTCCAATGCAAGCTGAATTCAGTAACCTACCTGTTACTATTTACAGTGGAACATCCATTGACTTGGTTTTATTCTGCAAAGGCTAAAGTTCCAATGTGTAGAGAAGGTAATGCTACTGAAAGTAACTTCTGGAGCATAGGTAGCACACTCATAAAATTGGTTGCAGACAACTCAAAATCATATGGTTAGTGTGCTAACAATGTTTACATCATGTTAGCCCATAGTAGTTATCAGCAAAATTGAACTGTACACTCCATTGAGTTGAATGCATTACTTTCTATTTAATGCATTCTGTGGTAAGTTTGTGTACATAACTACTCGGGGTAATTTGGAATTGTATAGATATTGCATGTAGAGTGCTCAGTGACATGGAATACTCCAATGCAAGCTGATTTCAGTAACCTACCTGGGACCATTTACAGTGGAACAGCCATTGACTTGGTTTAATTCTGCAAAGGCTAAAGTTCCAATGTGTAGAGAAGGTAATGCTACTGAAAGTAACTTCTGGAGCATAGGTAGCACACTCATAAAATTGGTTGCAGACAACTCTAAATCATATGGTTAGTGTGCTAACAATGTTTACATCATGTTAGCACATAGTAGTTATCTGCAAAATTGAACTGTACACTCCGTTGAGTTGAATGCATTACTTTCTATTCAATGCATTCTGTGGTAAGGTTGTGTAGATAACTACTCTGGGTGATTTGGAACTGTATAGATATTGCAAGTAGAGTGCTCAGTGCCATGGAATACTCCAATGCAAGCTGAATTCAGTAACCTACCTGGGACCATTTACAGTGGAACAGCCATTGACTTGGTTTAACTCTGCAAAGGCTAAAGTTCCAATGTGTAGAGAAGGTAATGCTACTGAAAGTAACTTCTGGAGCATAGGTAGCACACTCATAAAATTGGCTGCAGTCAACTCTAAATCATATGGTTAGTGTGCTAACAATGTTTACATCATGTTAGCACATAGTAGTTATCTGCAAAATTGAACTGTACACTCCATTGAGTTGAATGCATTACTTTCTATTCAATGCATTCTGTGGTAAGGTTGTGTAGATAACTACTCTGGGTGATTTGGAACTGTATAGATATTGCAAGTAGAGTGCTCAGTGCCATGGAATACGCCAATGCAAGCTGAATTCAGTAACCTACCTGTTACTATTTACAGTGGAACATCCATTGACTTGGTTTTATTCTGCAAAGGCTAAAGTTCCAATGTGTAGAGAAGGTAATGCTACTGAAAGTAACTTCTGGAGCATAGGTAGCACACTCATAAAATTGGTTGCAGACAACTCAAAATCATATGGTTAGTGTGCTAACAATGTTTACATCATGTTAGCCCATAGTAGTTATCAGCAAAATTGAACTGTACACTCCATTGAGTTGAATGCATTACTTTCTATTTAATGCATTCTGTGGTAAGTTTGTGTACAATACTACTCGGGGTAATTTGGAATTGTATAGATATTGCATGTAGAGTGCTCAGTGACATGGAATACTCCAATGCAAGCTGATTTCAGTAACCTACCTGGGACCATTTACAGTGGAACAGCCATTGACTTGGTTTAATTCTGCAAAGGCTAAAGTTCCAATGTGTAGAGAAGGTAATGCTACTGAAAGTAACTTCTGGAGCATAGGTAGCACACTCATAAAATTGGTTGCAGACAACTCTAAATCATATAGTTAGTGTGCTAACAATGTTTACATCATGTTAGCACATAGTAGTTATCAGCAAAATTGAACTGTACTCTCCATTCAGTTGAATGCATTACTTTCTATTCAATGCATTCTGTGGTAAGGTTGTGTACATAACTACTCTGGGTGATTTGGAACTGTATAGATATTGCAAGCAGTGTGCTCAGTCCCATGGAATACTCCAATGCAAGCTGAATTCAGTAACCTACCTGTTATTATTTACAGTGGAACATCCATTGACTTGGTTTTATTCTGCAAAGGCTAAAGTTCCAATGTGTAGAGAAGGTAATGCTACTGAAAGTAACTTCTGGAGCATAGGTAGCACACTCATAAAATTGTTTGCAGACAACTCTAAATCATATGGTTAGTCTGCTAACAATGTTTACATCATGTTAGCACATAGTAGTTATCAGCAAAATTGAACTGTACACTCCATTGAGTTGAATGCATTACTTTCTATTCAATGCATTCTGTGGTAAGTTTGTGTACATAACTACTCTGGGTAATTTGGAACTGTATAGATATTGCAAGCAGAGTGCTCAGTGCCATGGAATACACCAATGCAAGCTGAATTCAGTAACCTACCTGGGACCATTTACAGTGGAACATCCATTGACTTGGTTTTATTCTGCAAAGGCTAAAGTTCCAATGTGTAGAGAAGGTAATGCTACTGAAAGTAACTTCTGGAGCATAGGTAGCACACCCATAAAATTGGTTGCAGACAACTCTAAATCATATGGTTAGTGTGCTAACAATGTTTACATCATGTTAGCACATAGTAGTTATCAGCAAAATTGAACTGTACACTCCATTGAGTTGAATGCATTACTTTCTATTCAATGCATTCTGTGGTAAGTTTGTGTACATAACTACTCGGGGTGATTTGGAATTGTATAGATATTGCATGTAGAGTGCTCAGTGACATGGAATACTCCAAAGCAAGCTGAATTCAGTAACCAACCTGGGACAATTTACAGTGGAACAGCCATTGACTTGGTTTAATTCTGCAAAGGCTAAAGTTCCAATGTGTAGAGAAGGTAATGCTACTGAAAGTAACTTCTGGAGCATAGGTAGCACACTCATAAAATTGGTTGCAGTCAACTCTAAATCATATGGTTAGTGTGCTAACAATGTTTACATCATGTTAGCACATAGTAGTTATCAGCAAAATTGAACTGTACACTCCATTCAGTTGAATGCATTAATTTCTATTCAATGCATTCTGTGGTAAGTTTGTGTACATAACTACTCTGGGTGATTTGGAACTGTATAGATATTGCAAGTAGAGTGCTCAGTGCCATGGAATACACCAATGCAAGCTGAATTCAGTAACCTACCTGGGACCATTTACAGTGGAACATCCATTGACTTGGTTTTATTCTGCAAAGGCTAAAGTTCCAATGTGTAGAGAAGGTAATGCTACTGAAAGTAACTTCTGGAGCATAGGTAGCACACCCATAAAATTGGTTGCAGACAACTCTAAATCATATGGTTAGTGTGCTAACAATGTTTACATCATGTTAGCACATAGTAGTTATCAGCAAAATTGAACTGTACACTCCATTGAGTTGAATGCATTACTTTCTATTCAATGCATTCTGTGGTAAGTTTGTGTACATAACTACTCGGGGTGATTTGGAATTGTATAGATATTGCATGTAGAGTGCTCAGTGACATGGAATACTCCAATGCAAGCTGAATTCAGTAACCAACCTGGGACAATTTACAGTGGAACAGCCATTGACTTGGTTTAATTCTGCAAAGGCTAAAGTTCCAATGTGTAGAGAAGGTAATGCTACTGAAAGTAACTTCTGGAGCATAGGTAGCACACTCATAAAATTGGTTGCAGTCAACTCTAAATCATATGGTTAGTGTGCTAACAATGTTTACATCATGTTAGCACATAGTAGTTATCAGCAAAATTGAACTGTACACTCCATTCAGTTGAATGCATTAATTTCTATTCAATGCATTCTGTGGTAAGGTTGTGTACATAACTACTCCGGGTGATTTGGAACTGTATAGATATTGCAAGTAGAGTGCTCAGTGACATGGAATACTCCAATGCAAGCTGAATTCAGTAACCTACCTGGGACCATTTACAGTGGAACAGCCATTGACTTGGTTTAATTCTGCAAAGGCTAAAGTTCCAATGTGTAGAGAAGGTAATGCTACTGAAAGTAACTTCTGGAGAATAGGTAGCACACTCATAAAATTGGTTGCAGACAACTCTAAATCATATGGCTAGTGTGCTAACAATGTTTACATCATGTTAGCACATAGTAGTTATCAGCAAAATTGAACTGTACACTCCATTCAGTTGAATGCATTACTTTCTATTCAATGCATTCTGTGGTAAGGTTGTGTACATAACTACTCCGGGTGATTTGGAACTGTATAGATATTGCAAGTAGAGTGCTCAGTGACATGGAATACTCCAATGCAAGCTGAATTCAGTAACCTACCTGTTACTATTTACAGTGGAACATCCATTGACTTGGTTTTATTCTGCAAAGGCTAAAGTTCCAATGTGTAGAGAAGGTAATGCTACTGAAAGTAACTTCTGGAGCATAGGTAGCACACTCATAAAATTGGTTGCAGACAACTCAAAATCATATGGTTAGTGTGCTAACAATGTTTACATCATGTTAGCCCATAGTAGTTATCAGCAAAATTGAACTGTACACTCCATTGAGTTGAATGCATTACTTTCTATTCAATGCATTCTGTGGTAAGTTTGTGTACATCACTACTCGGGGTAATTTGGAATTGTATAGATATTGCATGTAGAGTGCTCAGTGACATGGAATACTCCAATGCAAGCTGATTTCAGTAACCTACCTGGGACCATTTACAGTGGAACAGCCATTGACTTGGTTTAATTCTGCAAAGGCTAAAGTTCCAATGTGTAGAGAAGGTAATGCTACTGAAAGTATCTTCTGGAGCATAGGTAGCACACTCATAAAATTGGTTGCAGACAACTCTAAATCATATGGTTAGTGTGCTAACAACGTTTACATCATGTTAGCACATAGTAGTTATCAGCAAAATTGAACTGTACACTCCATTGAGTTGAATGCATTACTTTCTATTCAATGCATTCTGTGGTAAGGTTGTGTAGATAACTACTCTGGGTGATTTGGAACTGTACAGATATTGCAAGTAGTGTGCTCAGTGCCATGGAATACTCCAATGCAAGCTGAATTCAGTAACCTACCTGGGACCATTTACAGTGGAACAGCCATTGACTTGGTTTAACTCTGCAAAGGCTAAAGTTCCAATGTGTAGAGAAGGCAATGCTACTGAAAGTAACTTCTGGAGCATAGGTAGCACACTCATAAAATTGGTTGCAGTCAACTCTAAATCATATGGTTAGTGTGCTAACAATGTTTACATCGTGTTAGCACATAGTAGTTATCAGCAAAATTGAACTGTACACTCCATTGAGTTGAATGCATTACTTTCTATTCAATGCATTCTGTGGTAAGTTTGTGTACATAACTACTCGGGGTGATTTGGAATTGTATAGATATTGCATGTAGAGTGCTCAGTGACATGGAATACTCCAATGCAAGCTGAATTCAGTAACCAACCTGGGACAATTTACAGTGGAACAGCCATTGACTTGGTTTAATTCTGCAAAGGCTAAAGTTCCAATGTGTAGAGAAGGTAATGCTACTGAAAGTAACTTCTGGAGCATAGGTAGCACACTCATAAAATTGGTTGCAGTCAACTCTAAATCACATGGTTAGTGTGCTAACAATGTTTACATCATGTTAGCCCATAGTAGTTATCAGCAAAATTGAACTGTACACTCCATTCAGTTGAATGCATTACTTTCTATTCAATGCATTCTGTGGTAAGTTTGTGTACATAACTACTCTGGGTGATTTGGAACTGTATAGATATTGCAAGTAGAGTGCTCAGTGCCATGGAATACACCAATGCAAGCTGAATTCAGTAACCTACCTGGGACCATTTACAGTGGAACATCCATTGACTTGGTTTTATTCTGCAAAGGCTAAAGTTCCAATGTGTAGAGAAGGTAATGCTACTGAAAGTAACTTCTGGAGCATAGGTAGCACACCCATAAAATTGGTTGCAGACAACTCTAAATCATATGGTTAGTGTGCTAACAATGTTTACATCATGTTAGCACATAGTAGTTATCAGCAAAATTGAACTGTGCACTCCATTGAGTTGAATGCATTACTTTCTATTCAATGCATTCTGTGGTAAGTTTGTGTACATAACTACTCCGGGTGATTTGGAACTGTATAGATATTGCAAGTAGAGTGCTCAGTGATATGGAATACTCCAATGCAAGCTGAATTCAGTAACCTACCTGTTACTATTTACAGTGGAACATCCATTGACTTGGTTTTATTCTGCAAAGGCTAAAGTTCCAATGTGTAGAGAAGGTAATGCTACTGAAAGTAACTTCTGGAGCATAGGTAGCACACTCATAAAATTGGTTGCAGACAACTCAAAATCATATGGTTAGTGTGCTAACAATGTTAACATCATGTTAGCCCATAGTAGTTATCAGCAAAATTGAACTGTACACTCCATTCAGTTGAATGCATTACTTTCTATTCAATGCATTCTGTGGTAAGGTTGTGTACATAACTACTCTGGGTGATTTGGAACTGTATAGATATTGCAAGCAGTGTGCTCAGTCCCATGGAATACTCCAATGCAAGCTGAATTCAGTAACCTACCTGTTATTATTTACAGTGGAACATCCATTGACTTGGTTTTATTCTGCAAAGGCTAAAGTTCCAATGTGTAGAGAAGGTAATGCTTCTGAAAGTAACTTCTGGAGCATAGGTAGCACACTCATAAAATTGTTTGCAGACAACTCTAAATCATATGGTTAGTCTGCTAACAATGTTTACATCATGTTAGCACATAGTAGTTATCAGCAAAATTGAACTGTACACTCCATTGAGTTGAATGCATTACTTTCTATTCAATGCATTCTGTGGTAAGTTTGTGTACATAACTACTCTGGGTGATTTGGAACTGTATAGATATTGCAAGTAGAGTGCTCAGTGCCATGGAATACACCAATGCAAGCTGAATTCAGTAACCTACCTGGGACCATTTACAGTGGAACATCCATTGACTTGGTTTTATTCTGCAAAGGCTAAAGTTCCAATGTGTAGAGAAGGTAATGCTACTGAAAGTAACTTCTGGAGCATAGGTAGCACACCCATAAAATTGGTTGCAGACAACTCTAAATCATATGGTTAGTGTGCTAACAATGTTTACATCATGTTAGCACATAGTAGTTATCAGCAAAATTGAACTGTACACTCCATTGAGTTGAATGCATTACTTTCTATTCAATGCATTCTGTGGTAAGATTGTGTACATAACTAATCTGGGTGATTTGGAACTGTATAGATATTGCAAGCCGTGTGCTCAGTCCCATGGAATACTCCAATGCAAGCTGAATTCAGTAACCTACCTGTTATTATTTACAGTGGAACATCCATTGACTTGGTTTTATTCTGCAAAGGCTAAAGTTCCAATGTGTAGAGAAGGTAATGCTTCTGAAAGTAACTTCTGGAGCATAGGTAGCACACTCATAAAATTGTTTGCAGACAACTCTAAATCATATGGTTAGTCTGCTAACAATGTTTACATCATGTTAGCACATAGTAGTTATCAGCAAAATTGAACTGTACACTCCATTGAGTTGAATGCATTACTTTCTATTCAATGCATTCTGTGGTAAGTTTGTGTACATAACTACTCTGGGTGATTTGGAACTGTATAGATATTGCAAGTAGAGTGCTCAGTGCCATGGAATACACCAATGCAAGCAGAATTCAGTAACCTACCTGGGACCATTTACAGTGGAACATCCATTGACTTGGTTTTATTCTGCAAAGGCTAAAGTTCCAATGTGTAGAGAAGGTAATGCTACTGAAAGTAACTTCTGGAGCATAGGTAGCACACCCATAAAATTGGTTGCAGACAACTCTAAATCATATGGTTAGTGTGCTAACAATGTTTACATCATGTTAGCACATAGTAGTTATCAGCAAAATTGAACTGTACACTCCATTGAGTTGAATGCATTACTTTCTATTCAATGCATTCTGTGGTAAGTTTGTGTACATAACTACTCGGGGTGAGTTGGAATTGTATAGATATTGCATGTAGAGTGCTCAGTGACATGGAATACTCCAATGCAAGCTGAATTCAGTAACCAACCTGGGACAATTTACAGTGGAACAGCCATTGACTTGGTTTAATTCTGCAAAGGCTAAAGTTCCAATGTGTAGAGAAGGTAATGCTACTGAAAGTAACTTCTGGAGCATAGGTAGCACACTCATAAAATTGCTTGCAGTCAACTCTAAATCATATGGTTAGTGTGCTAACAATGTTTACATCATGTTAGCACATAGTAGTTATCTGCAAAATTGAACTGTACACTCCATTCAGTTGAATGCATTAATTTCTATTCAATGCATTCTGTGGTAAGGTTGTGTACATAACTACTCCGGGTGATTTGGAACTGTATAGATATTGCAGGTAGAATGCTCAGTGACATGGAATACTCCAATGCAAGCTGAATTCAGTAACCTACCTGGGACCATTTACAGTGGAACAGCCATTGACTTGGTTTAATTCTGCAAAGGCTAAAGTTCCAATGTGTAGAGAAGGTAATGCTACTGAAAGTAACTTCCGGAGAATAGGTAGCACACTCATAAAATTGGTTGCAGACAACTCTAAATCATATGGCTAGTGTGCTAACAATGTTTACATCGTGTTAGCACATAGTAGTTATCAGCAAAATTGAACTGTACACTCCATTCAGTTGAATGCATTACTTTCTATTCAATGCATTCTGTGGTAAGGTTGTGTACATAACTACTCCGGGTGATTTGGAACTGTATAGATATTGCAAGTAGAGTGCTCAGTGACATGGAATACTCCAATGCAAGCTGAATTCAGTAACCTACCTGTTACTATTTACAGTGGAACATCCATTGACTTGGTTATATTCTGCAAAGGCTAAAGTTCCAATGTGTAGAGAAGGTAATGCTACTGAAAGTAACTTCTGGAGCATAGGTAGCACACTCATAAAATTGGTTGCAGACAACTCTAAATCATATGGTTAGTCTGCTAACAATGTTTACATCATGTTAGCCCATAGTAGTTATCAGCAAAATTGAACTGTACACTTCATTGAGTTGAATGCATTACTTTCTATTCAATGCATTCTGTGGTAAGTTTGTGTACATAACTACTCGGGGTAATTTGGAATTGTATAGATATTGCATGTCGAGTGCTCAGTGACATGGAATACTCCAATGCAAGCTGAATTCAGTAACCTACCTGGGACCATTTACAGTGGAACAGCCATTGACTTGGTTTAATTCTGCAAAGGCTAAAGTTCCAATGTGTAGAGAAGGTAATGCTACTGAAAGTATCTTCTGGAGCATAGGTAGCACACTCATAAAATTGGTTGCAGACAACTCTAAATCATATGGTTAGTGTGCTAACAATGTTTACATCATGTTAGCACATAGTAGTTATCAGCAAAATTGAACTGTACACTCCATTCAGTTGAATGCATTACTTTCTATTCAATGCATTCTGTGGTAAGGTTGTGTACATAACTACTCTGGGTGATTTGGAACTGTATAGATATTGCAAGCAGTGTGCTCAGTCCCATGGAATACTCCAATGCAAGCTGAATTCAGTAACCTACCTGTTATTATTTACAGTGGAACATCCATTGACTTGGTTTTATTCTGCAAAGGCTAAAGTTCCAATGTGTAGAGAAGGTAATGCTACTGAAAGTAAATTCTGGAGCATAGGTAGCACACTCATAAAATTGTTTGCAGACAACTCTAAATCATACGGTTAGTCTGCTAACAATGTTTACATCATGTTAGCACATAGTAGTTATCAGCAAAATTGAACTGTACACTCCATTGAGTTGAATGCATTACTTTCTATTCAATGCATTCTGTGGTAAGTTTGTGTACATAACTACTCTGGGTGATTTGGAACTGTATAGATATTGCAAGTAGAGTGCTCAGTGCCATGGAATACACCAATGCAAGCTGAATTCAGTAAACTACCTGGGACCATTTACAGTGGAACATCCATTGACTTGGTTTTATTCTGCAAAGGCTAAAGTTCCAATGTGTAGAGAAGGTAATGCTACTGAAAGTAACTTCTGGAGCATAGGTAGCACACCCATAAAATTGGTTGCAGACAACTCTAAATCATATGGTTAGTGTGCTAACAATGTTTACATCATGTTAGCACATAGTAGTTATCAGCAAAATTGAACTGTACACTCCATTGAGTTGAATGCATTACTTTCTATTCAATGCATTCTGTGGTAAGTTTGTGTACATAACTACTCGGGGTGATTTGGAATTGTATAGATATTGCATGTAGAGTGCTCAGTGACATGGAATACTCCAATGCAAGCTGAATTCAGTAACCAACCTGGGACAATTTACAGTGGAACAGCCATTGACTTGGTTTAATTCTGCAAAGGCTAAAGTTCAAATGTGTAGAGAAGGTAATGCTACTGAAAGTAACTTCTGGAGCATAGGTAGCACACTCATAAAATTGGTTGCAGTCAACTCTAAATCATATGGTTAGTGTGCTAACAATGTTTACATCATGTTAGCACATAGTAGTTATCAGCAAAATTGAACTGTACACTCCATTCAGTTGAATGCATTAATTTCTATTCAATGCATTCTGTGGTAAGGTTGTGTACATAACTACTCCGGGTGATTTGGAACTGTATAGATATTGCAAGTAGAGTGCTCAGTGACATGGAATACTCCAATGCAAGCTGAATTCAGTAACCTACCTGGGACCATTTACAGTGGAACAGCCATTGACTTGGTTTAATTCTGCAAAGGCTAAAGTTCCAATGTGTAGAGAAGGTAATGCTACTGAAAGTAACTTCTGGAGAATAGGTAGCACACTCATAAAATTGGTTGCAGACAACTCTAAATCATATGGCTAGTGTGCTAACAATGTTTACATCGTGTTAGCACATAGTAGTTATCAGCAAAATTGAACTGTACACTCCATTCAGTTGAATGCATTACTTTCTATTCAATGCATTCTGTGGTAAGGTTGTGTACATAACTACTCCGGGTGATTTGGAACTGTATAGATATTGCAAGTAGAGTGCTCAGTGACATGGAATACTCCAATGCAAGCTGAATTCAGTAACCTACCTGTTACTATTTACAGTGGAACATCCATTGACTTGGTTTTATTCTGCAAAGGCTAAAGTTCCAATGTGTAGAGAAGGTAATGCTACTGAAAGTAACTTCTGGAGCATAGGTAGCACACTCATAAAATTGTTTGCAGACAACTTAAAATCATATGGTTAGTGTGCTAACAATGTTTACATCATGTTAGCCCATAGTAGTTATCAGCAAAATTGAACTGTACACTCCATTGAGTTGAATGCATTACTTTCTATTCAATGCATTCTGTGCTAAGGTTGTGTAGATAACTACTCTGTGTGATTTGGAACTGTACAGATATTGCAAGTAGAGTGCTCAGTGCCCTGGAATACTCCAATGCAAGCTGAATTCAGTAACCTACCTGGGACCATTTACAGTGGAACAGCCATTGACTTGGTTTAACTCTGCAAAGGCTAAAGTTCCAATGTGTAGAGAAGGTAATGCTACTGAAAGTAACTTCTGGAGCATAGGTAGCACACTCATAAAATTGGTTGCAGTCAACTCTAAATCATATGGTTAGTGTGCTAACAATGTTTACATCGTGTTAGCACATAGTAGTTATCAGCAAAATTGAACTGTACACTCCATTCAGTTGAATGCATTACTTTCTATTCAATGCATTCTGTGGTAAGGTTGTGTACATAACTACTCCGGGTGATTTGGAACTGTATAGATATTGCAAGTAGAGTGCTCAGTGACATGGAATACTCCAATGCAAGCTGAATTCAGTAACCTACCTGTTACTATTTACAGTGGAACATCCATTGACTTGGTTTTATTCTGCAAAGGCTAAAGTTCCAATGTGTAGAGAAGGTAATGCTACTGAAAGTAACTTCTGGAGCATAGGTAGCACACTCATAAAATTGGTTGCAGACAACTCAAAATCATATGGTTAGTGTGCTAACAATGTTTACATCATGTTAGCCCATAGTAGTTATCAGCAAAATTGAACTGTAGACTCCATTGAGTTGAATGCATTACTTTCTATTCAATGCATTCTGTGGTAAGGTTGTGTACATAACTACTCTGTGTGATTTGGAACTGTATAGATATTGCAAGTAGAGTGCTCAGTGCCATGGAATACTCCAATGCAAGCTGAATTCAGTAACCTACCTGGGACCATTTGCAGTGGAACAGCCATTGACTTGGTTTAATTCTGCAAAGGCTAAAGTTCCAATGTGTAGAGAAGGTAATGCTACTGAAAGTAACTTCTGGAGCATAGGTAGCACACTCATAAAATTGGTTGCAGACAACTCTAAATCATATGGTTAGTGTGCTAACAATGTTTACATCATGTTAGCACATAGTAGTTATCAGCAAAATTGAACTGTACACTCCATTGAGTTGAATGCATTACTTTCTATTCAATGCATTCTGTGGTAAGTTTGTGTTCATAACTACTCGGGGTAATTTGGAATTGTATAGATATTGCATGTAGAGTGCTCAGTGACATGGAATACTCCAATGCAAGCTGATTTCAGTAACCTACCTGGGACCATTTACAGTGGATCAGCCATTGACTTGGTTTAATTCTGCAAAGGCTAAAGTTCCAATGTGTAGAGAAGGTAATGCTACTGAAAGTATCTTCTGGAGCATAGGTAGCACACTCATAAAATTGGTTGCAGACAACTCTAAATCATATGGTTAGTGTGCTAACAATGTTTACATCATGTTAGCACATAGTAGTTATCAGCAAAATTGAACTGTACACTCCATTGAGTTGAATGCATTACTTTCTGTTCAATGCATTCTGTGATAAGGTTGAGTACATAACTACTGTGGGTGATTTGTAACTGTATAGATATTGCAAGTAGAGTGCTCAGTGACATGGAATACTCCAATGCAAGCTGAATTCAGTAACCTACCTGGGACCATTTACAGTGGAACATCCATTGACTTGGTTTTATTCTGCAAAGGCTAAAGTTCCAATGTGCAGAGCAGGTAATGCTACTGAAAGTAACTTCTGGAGCATAGGTAGCACACTCATAAAATTGGTTGCAGACAACTCTAAATCATATGGTTAGTGTGCTAACAATGTTTACATCATGTTAGCACATAGTAGTTATCAGCAAAATTGAACTGTACACTCTGAGTTGAATGCATTACTTTCTATTCAATGCATTCTGTGGTAAGGTTGTGTACATTACTACTCTGGGTGATTTGGAACTGTATAGATATTGCAAGTAGAGTGCTCAGTGCAATGGAATACTCCAATGCAAGCTGAATTCAGTAACCTACCTGGGACCATTTACAGTGGAACAGCCATTGACTTGGTTTAATTCTGCAAAGGCTAAAGTTCCAATGTGTAGAGAAGGTAATGCTACTGAAAGTATCTTCTGGAGAATAGGTAGCACACTCATAAAATTGGTTGCAGACAACTCTAAATCATATGGCTAGTGTGCTAACAATGTTTACATCATGTTAGCACATAGTAGTTATCTGCAAAATTGAACTGTACACTCCATTCAGTTGAATGCATTAATTTCTATTCAATGCATTCTGTGGTAAGGTTGTGTACATAACTACTCTGGGTGATTTGGAACTGTATAGATATTGCAAGTAGAGTGCTCAGTGCCATGGAATACTCCAATGCAAGCTGAATTCAGTAACCTACCTGGGACCATTTACAGTGGAACAGCCATTGAGTTGGTTTAATTCTGCAAAGGCTAAAGTTCCAATGTGTAGAGAAGGTAATGCTACTGAAAGTAACTTCTGGAGAATAGGTAGCACACTCATAAAATTGGTTGCAGACAACTCTAAATCATATGGCTAGTGTGCTAACAATGTTTACATCATGTTAGCACATAGTAGTTATCTGCAAAATTGAACTGTACACTCCATTCAGTTGAATGCATTACTTTCTATTCAATACATTCTGTGGTAAGGTTGTGTACATAACTACTCTGGGTGATTTGGAACTGTATAGATATTGCAAGTAGAGTGCTCAGTGCCATGGAATACACCAATGCAAGCTGAATTCAGTAACCTACCTGGGACCATTTACAGTGGAACAGCCATTGACTTGGTTTAATTCTGCAAAGGCTAAAGTTCCAATGTGTAGAGAAGGTAATGCTACTGAAAGTATCTTCTGGAGAATAGGTAGCACACTCATAAAATTGGTTGCAGACAACTCTAAATCATATGGCTAGTGTGCTAACAATGTTTACATCATGTTAGCACATAGTAGTTATCTGCAAAATTGAACTGTACACTCCATTCAGTTGAATGCATTAATTTCTATTCAATGCATTCTGTGGTAAGGTTGTGTACATAACTACTCTGGGTGATTTGGAACTGTATAGATATTGCAAGTAGAGTGCTCAGTGCCATGGAATACTCCAATGCAAGCTGAATTCAGTAACCTACCTGGGACCATTTACAGTGGAACAGCCATTGAGTTGGTTTAATTCTGCAAAGGCTAAAGTTCCAATGTGTAGAGAAGGTAATGCTACTGAAAGTAACTTCTGGAGAATAGGTAGCACACTCATAAAATTGGTTGCAGACAACTCTAAATCATATGGCTAGTGTGCTAACAATGTTTACATCATGTTAGCACATAGTAGTTATCTGCAAAATTGAACTGTACACTCCATTCAGTTGAATGCATTACTTTCTATTCAATACATTCTGTGGTAAGGTTGTGTACATAACTACTCTGGGTGATTTGGAACTGTATAGATATTGCAAGTAGAGTGCTCAGTGCCATGGAATACACCAATGCAAGCTGAATTCAGTAACCTACCTGGGACCATTTACAGTGGAACAGCCATTGACTTGGTTTAATTCTGCAAAGGCTAAAGTTCCAATGTGTAGAGAAGGTAATGCTACTGAAAGTATCTTCTGGAGAATAGGTAGCACACTCATAAAATTGGTTGCAGACAACTCTAAATCATATGGCTAGTGTGCTAACAATGTTTACATCATGTTAGCACATAGTAGTTATCTGCAAAATTGAACTGTACACTCCATTCAGTTGAATGCATTACTTTCTATTCAATGCATTCTGTGGTAAGGTTGTGTACATAACTACTCCGGGTGATTTG
Source organism: Hypanus sabinus (assembly GCF_030144855.1). Taxonomy (NCBI): domain Eukaryota; kingdom Metazoa; phylum Chordata; class Chondrichthyes; order Myliobatiformes; family Dasyatidae; genus Hypanus; species Hypanus sabinus. Next base: position 13,375,991 of record NC_082722.1, on the reverse strand, counting down.
AAACTGTATAGATATTGCATGTAGAGTGCTCAGTGACATGGAATACTCCAATGCAAGCTGAATTCAGTAACCTACCTGTTACTATTTACAGTGGAACATCCATTGACTTGGTTTTATTCTGCAAAGGCTAAAGTTCCAATGTGTAGAGAAGGTAATGCTACTGAAAGTAACTTCTGGAGCATAGGTAGCACACTCATAAAATTGGTTGCAGACAACTCTAAATCATATGGTTAGTCTGCTAACAATGTTTACATCATGTTAGCACATAGTAGTTACCAGCAAAATTGAACTGTACACTCCATTGAGTTGAATGCATTACTTTCTATTCAATGCATTCTGTGGTAAGGTTGTGTACATCACTACTCCGGGTGATTTGGAATTGTATAGATATTGCATGTAGAGTGCTCAGTGACATGGAATACTCCAATGCAAGCTGAATTCAGTAACCTACCTGGGACCATTTACAGTGGAACATCCATTGACTTGGTTTAATTCTGCAAAGGCTAAAGTTCCAATGTGTAGAGAAGGTAATGCTACTGAAAGTATCTTCTGGAGCATAGGTAGCACACTCATAAAATTGGTTGCAGACAACTCTAAATCATATGGTTAGTGTGCTAACAATGTTTACATCATGTTAGCACATAGTAGTTATCAGCAAAATTGAACTGTACACTCCATTGAGTTGAATGCATTACTTTCTGTTCAATGCATTCTGTGATAAGGTTGTGTACATAACTACTGTGGGTGATTTGGAACTGTATAGATATTGCAAGTAGAGTGCTCAGTGACATGGAATACTCCAATGCAAGCTGAATTCAGTAACCTACCTGGGACCATTTACAGTGGAACATCCATTGACTTGGTTTTATTCTGCAAAGGCTAAAGTTCCAATGTGCAGAGAAGGTAATGCTACTGAAAGTAACTTCTGGAGCATAGGTAGCACACTCATAAAATTGGTTGCAGTCAACTCTAAATCATATGGTTAGTGTGCTAACAATGTTTACATCGTGTTAGCACATAGTAGTTATCAGCAAAATTGAACTGTACACTCCATTCAGTTGAATGCATTACTTTCTATTCAATGCATTCTGTGGTAAGGTTGTGTACATAACTACTCCGGGTGATTTGGAACTGTATAGATATTGCAAGTAGAGTGCTCAGTGACATGGAATACTCCAATGCAAGCTGAATTCAGTAACCTACCTGTTACTATTTACAGTGGAACATCCATTGACTTGGTTTTATTCTGCAAAGGCTAAAGTTCCAATGTGTAGAGAAGGTAATGCTACTGAAAGTAACTTCTGGAGCATAGGTAGCACACTCATAAAATTGGTTGCAGTCAACTCTAAATCATATGGTTAGTGTGCTAACAATGTTTACATCGTGTTAGCACATAGTAGTTATCAGCAAAATTGAACTGTACACTCCATTCAGTTGAATGCATTACTTTCTATTCAATGCATTCTGTGGTAAGGTTGTGTACATAACTACTGTGGGTGATTTGGAACTGTATAGATATTGCAAGTAGAGTGCTCAGTGACATGGAATACTCCAATGCAAGCTGAATTCAGTAACCTACCTGGGACCATTTACAGTGGAACATCCATTGACTTGGTTTTATTCTGCAAAGGCTAAAGTTCCAATGTGCAGAGAAGGTAATGCTACTGAAAGTAACTTCTGGAGCATAGGTAGCACACTCATAAAATTGGTTGCAGACAACTCTAAATCATATGGTTAGTGTGCTAACAATGTTTACATCATGTTAGCACATAGTAGTTATCAGCAAAATTGAACTGTACACTCCATTGAGTTGAATGCATTACTTTCTATTGAATGCATTATGTGGTAAGGTTGTGTACATAACTACTCTGTGTGATTTGGAACTGTATAGATATTGCAAGTAGAGTGCTCAGTGCCATGGAATACTCCAATGCAAGCTGAATTCAGTAACCTACCTGGGACCATTTACAGTGGAACAGCCATTGACTTGGTGTAATTCTGCAAAGGCTAAAGTTCCAATGTGTAGGGAAGGTAATGCTACTGAAAGTAACTTCTGGAGCATAGGTAGCACACTCATAAAATTGGTTGCAGACAACTCTAAATCATATGGTTAGTGTGCTAACAATGTTTACATCATGTTAGCACATAGTAGTTATCAGCAAAATTGAACTGTACACCCCATTGAGTTGAATGCATTACTTTCTATTGAATGCATTCTGTGGTAAGTTTGTGTACATAACTACTCGGGGTGATTTGGAATTGTATAGATATTGCATGTAGAGTGCTCAGTGACATGGAATACTCCAATGCAAGCTGATTTCAGTAACCTACCTGGGACCATTTACAGTGGAACTGCCATTGACTTGGTTTAATTCTGCAAAGGCTAAAGTTCCAATGTGTAGAGAAGGTAATGCTGCTGAAAGTAACTTCTGGAGCATAGGTAGCACACTCATAAAATTGGTTGCAGTCAACTCTAAATCATATGGTTAGTGTGCTAACAATGTTTACATCATGTTAGCACATAGTAGTTATCAGCAAAATTGAACTGTACACCCCATTGAGTTGAATGCATTACTTTCTATTCAATGCATTCTGTGGTAAGGTTGTGTACATAACTACTCCGGGTGATTTGAAACTGTATAGATATTGCATGTAGAGTGCTCAGTGACATGGAATACTCCAATGCAAGCTGAATTCAGTAACCTACCTGTTACTATTTACAGTGGAACATCCATTGACTTGGTTTTATTCTGCAAAGGCTAAAGTTCCAATGTGTAGAGAAGGTAATGCTACTGAAAGTAACTTCTGGAGCATAGGTAGCACACTCATAAAATTGGTTGCAGACAACTCTAAATCATATGGTTAGTCTGCTAACAATGTTTACATCATGTTAGCACATAGTAGTTATCAGCAAAATTGAACTGTACACTCCATTGAGTTGAATGCATTACTCTCTATTGAATGCATTCTGTGGTAAGGTTGTGTACATAACTACTCTGTGTGATTTGGAACTGTATAGATATTGCAAGTAGAGTGCTCAGTGCCATGGAATACTCCAATGCAAGCTGAATTCAGTAACCTACCTGGGACCATTTACAGTGGAACAGGAATTGACTTGGTTTAATTCTGCAAAGGCTAAAGTTCCAATGTGTAGAGAAGGTAATGCTACTGAAAGTAACTTCTGGAGCATAGGTAGCACACTCATAAAATTGGTTGCAGACAACTCTAAATCATATGGTTAGTGTGCTAACAATGTTTACATCATGTTAGCACATAGTAGTTATCAGCAAAATTGAACTGTACACTCCATTGAGTTGAATGCATTACTTTCTATTGAATGCATTCTGTGGTAAGTTTGTGTACATAACTACTCGGGGTGATTTGGAATTGTATAGATATTGCATGTAGAGTGCTCAGTGCCATGGAATACACCAATGCAAGCTGAATTCAGTAACCTACCTGGGACCATTTACAGTGGAACATCCATTGACTTGGTTTTATTCTGCAAAGGCTAAAGTTCCAATGTGTAGAGAAGGTAATGCTACTGAAAGTAACTTCTGGAGCATAGGTAGCACACCCATAAAATTGGTTGCAGACAACTCTAAATCATATGGTTAGTGTGCTAACAATGTTTACATCATGTTAGCACATAGTAGTTATCAGCAAAATTGAACTGTACACTCCATTCAGTTGAATGCATTAATTACTATTCAATGCATTCTGTGGTAAGGTTGTGTACATAACTACTCCGGGTGATTTGGAACTGTATAGATATTGCAAGTAGAGTGCTCAGTGACATGGAATACTCCAATGCAAGCTGAATTCAGTAAACTACCTGTTACTATTTACAGTGGAACATCCATTGACTTGGTTTTATTCTGCAAAGGCTAAAGTTCCAATGTGTAGAGAAGGTAATGCTACTGAAAGTAACTTCTGGAGCATAGGTAGCACACTCATAAAATTGGTTGCAGACAACTCTAAATCATATGGTTAGTCTGCTAACAATGTTTACATCATGTTAGCACATAGTAGTTATCAGCAAAATTGAACTGTACACTCCATTGAGTTGAATGCATTACTTTCTATTCAATGCATTCTGTGGTAAGGTTGTGTACATAACTACTCTGGGTGATTTGGAACTGTATAGATATTGCAAGTAGAGTGCTCAGTGACATGGAATACTCCAATGCAAGCTGAATTCACTAACCTACCTGGGACCATTTACAGTGGAATAGCCATTGACTTAGTTTAATGCTGCAAAGGCTAAAGTTCCAATGTGTAGAGAAGGTAATGCTACTGAAAGTAACTTCTGGAGCATAGGTAGCACACTCATAAAATTGGTTGCAGACAACTCTAAATCATCTGGTTAGTCTGCTAACAATGTTTACATCATGTTAGCACATAGTAGTTATCAGCAAAATTGAACTGTACACTCCATTGAGTTGAATGCATTACTTTCTATTGAATGCATTCTGTGGTAAGGTTGTGTACATAACTACTCTGTGTGATTTGGAACTGTATAGATATTGCAAGTAGAGTGCTCAGTGCCATGGAATACTCCAATGCAAGCTGAATTCAGTAACCTACCTGGGACCATTTACAGTGGAACAGCCATTGACTTGGTTTAATTCTGCAAAGGCTAAAGTTCCAATGTGTAGAGAAGGTAATGCTACTGAAAGTAACTTCTGGAGCATAGGTAGCACACTCATAAAATTGGTTGCAGACAACTCTAAATCATATGGTTAGTGTGCTAACAATGTTTACATCATGTTAGCACATAGTAGTTATCAGCAAAATTGAACTGTACACTCCATTGAGTTGAATGCATTACTTTCTATTGAATGCATTCTGTGGTAAGTTTGTGTACATAACTACTCGGGGTGATTTGGAATTGTATAGATATTGCATGTAGAGTGCTCAGTGCCATGGAATACACCAATGCAAGCTGAATTCAGTAACCTACCTGGGACCATTTACAGTGGAACATCCATTGACTTGGTTTTATTCTGCAAAGGCTAAAGTTCCAATGTGTAGAGAAGGTAATGCTACTGAAAGTAACTTCTGGAGCATAGGTAGCACACCCATAAAATTGGTTGCAGACAACTCTAAATCATATGGTTAGTGTGCTAACAATGTTTACATCATGTTAGCACATAGTAGTTATCAGCAAAATTGAACTGTACACTCCATTGAGTTGAATGCATTACTTTCTATTCAATGCATTCTGTGGTAAGTTTGTGTACATAACTACTCGGGGTGATTTGGAATTGTATAGATATTGCATGTAGAGTGCTCAGTGACATGGAATACTCCAATGCAAGCTGAATTCATTAACCAACCTGGGACAATTTACAGTGGAACAGCCATTGACTTGGTTTAATTCTGCAAAGGCTAAAGTTCCAATGTGTAGAGAAGGTAATGCTACTGAAAGTAACTTCTGGAGCATAGGTAGCACACTCATAAAATTGGTTGCAGTCAACTCTAAATCATATGGTTAGTGTGCTAACAATGTTTACATCATGTTAGCACATAGTAGTTATCAGCAAAATTGAACTGTACACTCCATTCAGTTGAATGCATTAATTACTATTCAATGCATTCTGTGGTAAGCTTGTGTACATAACTACTCCGGGTGATTTGGAACTGTATAGATATTGCAAGTAGAGTGCTCAGTGACATGGAATACTCCAATGCAAGCTGAATTCAGTAACCTACCTGTTACTATTTACAGTGGAACATCCATTGACTTGGTATTATTCTGCAAAGGCTAAAGTTCCAATGTGTAGAGAAGGTAATGCTACTGAAAGTATCTTCTGGAGAATAGGTAGCACACTCATAAAATTGGTTGCAGACAACTCTAAATCATATGGCTAGTGTGCTAACAATGTTTACATCATGTTAGCACATAGTAGTTATCTGCAAAATTGAACTGTACACTCCATTCAGTTGAATGCATTACTTTCTATTCAATGCATTCTGTGGTAAGGTTGTGTACATAACTACTCCGGGTGATTTGAAACTGTATAGATATTGCATGTAGAGTGCTCAGTGACATGGAATACTCCAATGCAAGCTGAATTCAGTAACCTACCTGTTACTATTTACAGTGGAACATCCATTGACTTGGTTTTATTCTGCAAAGGCTAAAGTTCCAATGTGTAGAGAAGGTAATGCTACTGAAAGTAACTTCTGGAGCATAGGTAGCACACTCATAAAATTGGTTGCAGACAACTCTAAATCATATGGTTAGTCTGCTAACAATGTTTACATCATGTTAGCACATAGTAGTTATCAGCAAAATTGAACTGTACACTCCATTGAGTTGAATGCATTACTTTCTATTGAATGCATTCTGTGGTAAGGTTGTGTACATAACTACTCTGTGTGATTTGGAACTGTATAGATATTGCAAGTAGAGTGCTCAGTGCCATGGAATACTCCAATGCAAGCTGAATTCAGTAACCTACCTGGGACCATTTACAGTGGAACAGCCATTGACTTGGTTTAATTCTGCAAAGGCTAAAGTTCCAATGTGTAGAGAAGGTAATGCTACTGAAAGTAACTTCTGGAGCATAGGTAGCACACTCATAAAATTGGTTGCAGACAACTCTAAATCATATGGTTAGTGTGCTAACAATGTTTACATCATGTTAGCACATAGTAGTTATCAGCAAAATTGAACTGTACACTCCATTGAGTTGAATGCATTACTTTCTATTCAATGCATTCTGTGGTAAGTTTGTGTACATAACTACTCGGGGTGATTTGGAATTGTATAGATATTGCATGTAGAGTGCTCAGTGCCATGGAATACACCAATGCAAGCTGAATTCAGTAACCTACCTGGGACCATTTACAGTGGAACATCCATTGACTTGGTTTTATTCTGCAAAGGCTAAAGTTCCAATGTGTAGAGAAGGTAATGCTACTGAAAGTAACTTCTGGAGCATAGGTAGCACACCCATAAAATTGGTTGCAGACAACTCTAAATCATATGGTTAGTGTGCTAACAATGTTTACATCATGTTAGCACATAGTAGTTATCAGCAAAATTGAACTGTACACTCCATTGAGTTGAATGCATTACTTTCTATTCAATGCATTCTGTGGTAAGTTTGTGTACATAACTACTCGGGGTGATTTGGAATTGTATAGATATTGCATGTAGAGTGCTCAGTGACATGGAATACTCCAATGCAAGCTGAATTCATTAACCAACCTGGGACAATTTACAGTGGAACAGCCATTGACTTGGTTTAATTCTGCAAAGGCTAAAGTTCCAATGTGTAGAGAAGGTAATGCTACTGAAAGTAACTTCTGGAGCATAGGTAGCACACTCATAAAATTGGTTGCAGTCAACTCTAAATCATATGGTTAGTGTGCTAACAATGTTTACATCATGTTAGCACATAGTAGTTATCAGCAAAATTGAACTGTACACTCCATTCAGTTGAATGCATTAATTACTATTCAATGCATTCTGTGGTAAGCTTGTGTACATAACTACTCCGGGTGATTTGGAACTGTATAGATATTGCAAGTAGAGTGCTCAGTGACATGGAATACTCCAATGCAAGCTGAATTCAGTAACCTACCTGTTACTATTTACAGTGGAACATCCATTGACTTGGTATTATTCTGCAAAGGCTAAAGTTCCAATGTGTAGAGAAGGTAATGCTACTGAAAGTATCTTCTGGAGAATAGGTAGCACACTCATAAAATTGGTTGCAGACAACTCTAAATCATATGGCTAGTGTGCTAACAATGTTTACATCATGTTAGCACATAGTAGTTATCTGCAAAATTGAACTGTACACTCCATTCAGTTGAATGCATTACTTTCTATTCAATGCATTCTGTGGTAAGGTTGTGTACATAACTACTCCGGGTGATTTGAAACTGTATAGATATTGCATGTAGAGTGCTCAGTGACATGGAATACTCCAATGCAAGCTGAATTCAGTAACCTACCTGTTACTATTTACAGTGGAACATCCATTGACTTGGTTTTATTCTGCAAAGGCTAAAGTTCCAATGTGTAGAGAAGGTAATGCTACTGAAAGTAACTTCTGGAGCATAGGTAGCACACTCATAAAATTGGTTGCAGACAACTCTAAATCATATGGTTAGTCTGCTAACAATGTTTACATCATGTTAGCACATAGTAGTTATCAGCAAAATTGAACTGTACACTCCATTGAGTTGAATGCATTACTTTCTATTGAATGCATTCTGTGGTAAGGTTGTGTACATAACTACTCTGTGTGATTTGGAACTGTATAGATATTGCAAGTAGAGTGCTCAGTGCCATGGAATACTCCAATGCAAGCTGAATTCAGTAACCTACCTGGGACCATTTACAGTGGAACAGCCATTGACTTGGTTTAATTCTGCAAAGGCTAAAGTTCCAATGTGTAGAGAAGGTAATGCTACTGAAAGTAACTTCTGGAGCATAGGTAGCACACTCATAAAATTGGTTGCAGACAACTCTAAATCATATGGTTAGTGTGCTAACAATGTTTACATCATGTTAGCACATAGTAGTTATCAGCAAAATTGAACTGTACACTCCATTGAGTTGAATGCATTACTTTCTATTGAATGCATTCTGTGGTAAGTTTGTGTACATAACTACTCGGGGTGATTTGGAATTGTATAGATATTGCATGTAGAGTGCTCAGTGCCATGGAATACACCAATGCAAGCTGAATTCAGTAACCTACCTGGGACCATTTACAGTGGAACATCCATTGACTTGGTTTTATTCTGCAAAGGCTAAAGTTCCAATGTGTAGAGAAGGTAATGCTACTGAAAGTAACTTCTGGAGCATAGGTAGCACACCCATAAAATTGGTTGCAGACAACTCTAAATCATATGGTTAGTGTGCTAACAATGTTTACATCATGTTAGCACATAGTAGTTATCAGCAAAATTGAACTGTACACTCCATTCAGTTGAATGCATTAATTACTATTCAATGCATTCTGTGGTAAGGTTGTGTACATAACTACTCTGTGAGATTTGGAACTGTATAGATATTGCAAGTAGAGTGCTCAGTGCCATGGAATACTCCAATGCAAGCTGAATTCAGTAACCTACCTGGGACCATTTACAGTGGAACAGCCATTGACTTGGTTTAGTTCTGCAAAGGCTAAAGTTCCAATGTGTAGAGAAGGTATTGCTACTGAAAGTAACTTCTGGAGCATAGGTAGCACATTCATAAAATTGGTTGCAGAGAACTCTAAATCATATGGTTAGTGTGCTAACAATGTTTACATCATGTTAGCACATAGTAGCTATCAGCAAAATTGAACTGTACACTCCATTGAGTTGAAAGCATTACTTTCTATTCAATGCTTTCTGAGGTAAGGTTGTGTACAGAACTACTCGGGGTGATTTGGAACTGTATAGATATTGCAAGTAGAGTGCTCAGTGCCATGGAATACTCCAATGCAAGCTGAATTCAGTAACCTACCTGGGACCATTTACAGTGGAACAGCCATTGACTTGGTTTAATTCTGCAAAGGCTAAAGTTCCAATGTGTAGAGAAGGTAATGCTACTGAAAGTAACTTCTGGAGCATAGGTAGCACACTCATAAAATTGGTTGCAGACAACTCTAAATCATATGGCTAGTGTGCTAACAATGTTTACATCATGTTAGCACATAGTAGTTATCAGCAATATTGAACTGTACATTCAGTTGAATGCATTACTTTCTATTCAATGCATTCTGTGGTAAGGTTGTGTACATAACTACTCTGGGTGATTTGGAACTGTATAGATATTGCAAGTAGAGTGCTCAGTGACATGGAATACTCCAATGCAAGCTGAATTCACTAACCTACCTGGGACCATTTACAGTGGAATAGCCATTGACTTAGTTTAATGCTGCAAAGGCTAAAGTTCCAATGTGTAGAGAAGGTAATGCTACTGAAAGTAACTTCTGGAGCATAGGTAGCACACTCATAAAATTGGTTGCAGACAACTCTAAATCATATGGTTAGTCTGCTAACAATGTTTACATCATGTTAGCACATAGTAGTTATCAGCAAAATTGAACTGTACACTCCATTGAGTTGAATGCATTACTTTCTATTGAATGCATTCTGTGGTAAGGTTGTGTACATAACTACTCTGTGTGATTTGGAACTGTATAGATATTGCAAGTAGAGTACTCAGTGCCATGGAATACTCCAATGCAAGCTGAATTCAGTAACCTACCTGGGACCATTTACAGTGGAACAGCCATTGTCTTGGTTTAATTCTGCAAAGGCTAAAGTTCCAATGTGTAGAGAAGGTAATGCTACTGAAAGTAACTTCTGGAGCATAGGTAGCACACTCATAAAATTGGTTGCAGACAACTCTAAATCATATGGTTAGTGTGCTAACAATGTTTACATCATGTTAGCACATAGTAGTTATCAGCAAAATTGAACTGTACACTCCATTGAGTTGAATGCATTACTTTCTATTGAATGCATTCTGTGGTAAGTTTGTGTACATAACTACTCGGGGTGATTTGGAATTGTATAGATATTGCATGTAGAGTGCTCAGTGCCATGGAATACACCAATGCAAGCTGAATTCAGTAACCTACCTGGGACCATTTACAGTGGAACATCCATTGACTTGGTTTTATTCTGCAAAGGCTAAAGTTCCAATGTGTAGAGAAGGTAATGCTACTGAAAGTAACTTCTGGAGCATAGGTAGCACACCCATAAAATTGGTTGCAGACAACTCTAAATCATATGGTTAGTGTGCTAACAATGTTTACATCATGTTAGCACATAGTAGTTATCAGCAAAATTGAACTGTACACTCCATTGAGTTGAATGCATTACTTTCTATTGAATGCATTCTGTGGTAAGTTTGTGTACATAACTACTCGGGGTGATTTGGAATTGTATAGATATTGCATGTAGAGTGCTCAGTGCCATGGAATACACCAATGCAAGCTGAATTCAGTAACCTACCTGGGACCATTTACAGTGGAACATCCATTGACTTGGTTTTATTCTGCAAAGGCTAAAGTTCCAATGTGTATAGAAGGTAATGCTACTGAAAGTAACTTCTGGAGCATAGGTAGCACACCCATAAAATTGGTTGCAGACAACTCTAAATCATATGGTTAGTGTGCTAACAATGTTTACATCATGTTAGCACATAGTAGTTATCAGCAAAATTGAACTGTACACTCCATTGAGTTGAATGCATTACTTTCTATTGAATGCATTCTGTGGTAAGGTTGTGTACATAACTACTCTGTGTGATTTGGAACTGTATAGATATTGCAAGTAGAGTGCTCAGTGCCATGGAATACTCCAATGCAAGCTGAATTCAGTAACCTACCTGGGACCATTTACAGTGGAACAGCCATTGACTTGGTTTAGTTCTGCAAAGGCTAAAGTTCCAATGTGTAGAGAAGGTAATGCTACTGAAAGTAACTTCTGGAGCATAGGTAGCACATTCATAAAATTGGTTGCAGAGAACTCTAAATCATATGGTTAGTGTGCTAACAATGTTTACATCATGTTAGCACATAGTAGCTATCAGCAAAATTGAACTGTACACTCCATTGAGTTGAAAGCATTACTTTCTATTCAATGCTTTCTGAGGTAAGGTTGTGTACAGAACTACTCGGGGTGATTTGGAACTGTATAGATATTGCAAGTAGAGTGCTCAGTGCCATGGAATACTCCAATGCAAGCTGAATTCAGTAACCTACCTGGGACCATTTACAGTGGAACAGCCATTGACTTGGTTTAATTCTGCAAAGGCTAAAGTTCCAATGTGTAGAGAAGGTAATGCTACTGAAAGTAACTTCTGGAGCATAGGTAGCACACTCATAAAATTGGTTGCAGACAACTCTAAATCATATGGCTAGTGTGCTAACAATGTTTACATCATGTTAGCACATAGTAGTTATCAGCAATATTGAACTGTACATTCAGTTGAATGCATTACTTTCTATTCAATGCATTCTGTGGTAAGGTTGTGTACATAACTACTCTGGGTGATTTGGAACTGTATAGATATTGCAAGTAGAGTGCTCAGTGACATGGAATACTCCAATGCAAGCTGAATTCACTAACCTACCTGGGACCATTTACAGTGGAATAGCCATTGACTTAGTTTAATGCTGCAAAGGCTAAAGTTCCAATGTGTAGAGAAGGTAATGCTACTGAAAGTAACTTCTGGAGCATAGGTAGCACACTCATAAAATTGGTTGCAGTCAACTCTAAATCATATGGTTAGTGTGCTAACAATGTTTACATCATGTTAGCACATAGTAGTTATCAGCAAAATTGAACTGTACACTCCATTGAGTTGAATGCATTACTTTCTATTCAATGCATTCTGTGATAAGGTGGTGTACATAACTACTCTGGGTGATTTGGTACTGTATAGATATTGCAAGTAGAGTGCTCAGTGCCATGGAATACTCCAATGCAAGCTGAATTCAGTAACCTACCTGGGACCATTTACAGTGGAACAGCCATTGACTTGGTTTAATTCTGCAAAGGCTAAAGTTCCAATGTGTAGAGAAGGTAATGCTACTGAAAGTAACTTCTGGAGCATAGGTAGCACACTCATAAAATTGGTTGCAGACAACTCTAAATCATATGGTTAGTGTGCTAACAATGTTTACATCATGTTAGCACATAGTAGTTATCAGCAAAATTGAACTGTACACTCCATTGAGTTGAATGCATTACTTTCTATTCAATGCATTCTGTGGTAAGTTTGTGTACATAACTACTCGGGGTGATTTGGAATTGTATAGATATTGCATGTAGAGTGCTCAGTGACATGGAATACTCCAATGCAAGCTGAATTCCGTAACCTACCTGGGACCATTTACAGTGGAACAGCCATTGACTTGTTTTAATTCTGCAAAGGCTAAAGTTCCAATGTGTAGAGAATGTAATGCTACTGAAAGTAACTTCTGGAGTATAGGTAGCACACTCATAAAATTGGTTGCAGACATCTCTAAATCATATGGTTAGTGTGCTCACAATGTTTACATCATGTTAGCACATAGTAGTTATCAGCAAAATTGAACTGTACGCTCCATTGAGTTGAATGCATTACTTTCTATTCAATGCATTCTGTGGTAAGGTTGTGTACATAACTACTCTGGGTGATTTGGAACTGTATAGATATTGCAAGTAGAGTTCTCAGTGCCATGGAATACTCCAATGCAAGCTGAATTCAGTAACCTACCTGTTACTATTTACAGTGGAACATCCATTGACTTGGTTTTATTCTGCAAAGGCTAAAGTTCCAATGTGTAGAGAAGGTAATGCTACTGAAAGTAACTTCTGGAGCATAGGTAGCACACTCATAAAATTAGTTGCAGACAACTCTAAATCATATGGTTAGTGTGCTAACAATGTTTACATCATGTTAGCACATAGTAGTTATCAGCAAAATTGAACTGTACACTCCATTGAGTTGAATGCATTACTTTCTATTCAATGCATGCTGTGGTAAGTTTGTGTACATAACTAATCGGGGTGATTTGGAATTGTATAGATATTGCATGTAGAGTGCTCAGTGACATGGAATACTCCAATGCAAGCTGAAATCAGTAACCTACCTGGTATCATTTACAGTGGAACAGCCATTGACTTGGTTTTATTCTGCAAAGGCTAAAGTTCCAATGTGTAGAGAAGGTAATGCTACTGAAAGTAACTTCTGGATCATAGGTAGCACACTCATAAAATTGGTTGCAGACAACTCTAAATCATATGGTTAGTGTGCTAACAATGTTTACATCATGTTAGCACATAGCAGTTATCAGCAAAATGGAACTGTACACTCCATTGAGTTGAACGCATTACTTTCTATTCAATGCATTCTGTGGTAAGTTTGTGTATATAACTACTCGGGGTGATTTGGAATTGTATAGATGTTGCATGTAGAGTGTTCAGTGACATGGAATACTCCAATGCAAGCTGAAATCAGTAACCTACCTGGTACCATTTACAGTGGAACAGCCATTGACTTGGTTTTATTCTGCAAAGGCTAAAGTTCCAATGTGTAGAGAAGGTAATGCTACTGAAAGTATCTTCTGGAGCATAAGTAGCACACTCATAAAATTGGTTGCAGTCAACTCTAAATCATATGGTTAGTGTGCTAACAATGTTTACATCATGTTAGCACATAGTAGTTATCAGCAAAATTGAACTGTACACTCCATTCAGTTGAATGCATTAATTTCTATTCAATGCATTCTGTGGTAAGGTTGTGTACATAACTACTCCGGGTGATTTGGAACTGTATAGATATTGCAAGTAGAGTGCTCAGTGACATGGAATACTCCAATGCAAGCTGAATTCAGTAACCTACCTGTTACTATTTACAGTGGAACATCCATTGACTTGGTTTTATTCTGCAAAGGCTAAAGTTCCAATGTGTAGAGAAGGTAATGCTACTGAAAGTAACTTCTGGAGCATAGGTAGCACACTCATAAAATTGGTTGCAGACAACTCTAAATCATATGGTTACTCTGCTAACAATGTTTACATCATGTTAGCACATAGTAGTTATCAGCAAAATTGAACTGTACACTCCATTGAGTTGAATGCATTACTTTCTATTGAATGCATTCTGTGGTAAGGTTGTGTACATAACTACTCTGTGTGATTTGGAACTATATAGATATTGCAAGTAGAGTGCTCAGTGCCATGGAATACTCCAATGCAAGCTGAATTCAGTAACCTACCTGGGACCATTTACAGTGGAACAGCCATTCACTTGGTTTAATTCTGCAAAGGCTAAAGTTCCAATGTGTAGAGAAGGTAATGCTACTGAAAGTAACTTCTGGAGCATAGGTAGCACACTCATAAAATTGGTTGCAGACAACTCTAAATCATATGGTTAGTGTGCTAACAATGTTTACATCATGTTAGCACATAGTAGTTATCAGCAAAATTGAACTGTACACTCCATTGAGTTGAATGCATTACTTTCTATTCAATGCATTCTGTGGTAAGTTTGTGTACATAACTACTCGGGGTGATTTGGAATTGTATAGATATTGCATGTAGAGTGCTCAGTGACATGGAATACTCCAATGCAAGCTGAATTCAGTAACCAACCTGGGACAATTTACAGTGGAACAGCCATTGACTTGGTTTAATTCTGCAAAGGCTAAAGTTCCAATGTGTAGAGAAGGTAATGCTACTGAAAGTAACTTCTGGAGCATAGGTAGCACATTCATAAAATTGGTTGCAGTCAACTCTAAATCATATGGTTAGTGTGCTAACAATGTTTACATCATGTTAGCACATAGTAGTTATCAGCAAAATTGAACTGTACACTCCATTCAGTTGAATGCATTACTTTCTATACAATGCATTCTGTGTTAAGTTTGTGTACATAACTACTCGGGGTGATTTGGAATTGTAAAGATATTGCAAGTAGAGTGCTCAGTGCCATGGAATACTCCAATGCAAGCTGAATTCAGTAACCTACCTGTTACTATTTACAGTGGAACATCCATTGACTTGGTTTTATTCTGCAAAGGCTAAAGTTCCAATGTGTAGAGAAGGTAATGCTACTGAAAGTAACTTCTGGAGCATAGGTAGCACACTCATAAAATTGGTTGCAGACAACTCTAAATCATATGGTTAGTGTGCTAACAATGTTTACATCATGTTAGCACATAGAAGTTATCAGCAAAATTGAACTGTACACTCCATTGAGTTGAATGCATTACTTTCTATTCAATGCATTCTGTGGTAAGTTTGTGTACATAACTACTCGGGGTGATTTGGAATTGTATAGATATTGCATGTAGAGTGCTCAGTGACATGGAATACTCCAATGCAAGCTGAAATCAGTAACCTACCTGGTACCATTTACAGTGGAACAGCCATTGACTTGGTTTAATTCTGCAAAGGCTAAAGTTCCAATGTGTAGAGAAGGTAATGCTACTGAAAGTAACTTCTGGAGCATAGGTAGCACACTCATAAAATTGGTTGCAGACAACTCTAAATCATATGGTTAGTGTGCTAACAATGTTTACATCATGTTAGCACATAGTAGTTATCAGCAAAATTGAACTGTACACTCCATTGAGTTGAATGCATTACTTTCTATTCAATGCATTCTGTGGTAAGTTTGTGTACATAACTACTCGGGGTGATTTGGAATTGTATAGATATTGCATGTAGAGTGCTCAGTGACATGGAATACTCCAATGCAAGCTGATTTCAGTAACCTACCTGGGACCATTTACAGTGGAACTGCCATTGACTTGGTTTAATTCTGCAAAGGCTAAAGATCCAATGTGTAGAGAAGGTAATGCTACTGAAAGTATCTACTGGAGCATAGGTAGCACACTCATAAAATTGGTTGCAGTCAACTCTAAATCATATGGTTAGTGTGCTAACAATGTTTACATCATGTTAGCACATAGTAGTTATCAGCAAAATTGAACTGTACACTCCATTCAGTTGAATGCATTAATTTCTATTCAATGCATTCTGTGGTAAGGTTGTGTACATAACTACTCCGGGTGATTTGGAACTGTATAGATATTGCAAGTAGAGTGCTCAGTGACATGGAATACTCCAATGCAAGCTGAATTCAGTAACCTACCTGTTACTATTTACAGTGGAACATCCATTGACTTGGTTTTATTCTGCAAAGGCTAAAGTTCCAATGTGTAGAGAAGGTAATGCTACTGAAAGTAACTTCTGGAGCATAGGTAGCACACTCATAAAATTGGTTGCAGACAACTCTAAATCATATGGTTAGTGTGCTAACAATGTTTACATCATGTTAGCACATAGTAGTTATCAGCAAAATTGAACTGTACACTCCATTGAGTTGAATGCATTAATTTCTATTCAATGCATTCTGTGGTAAGGTTGTGTACATAACTACTCCGGGTGATTTGGAACTGTATAGATATTGCAAGTAGAGTGCTCAGTGACATGGAATACTCCAATGCAAGCTGAATTCAGTAACCTACCTGTTACTATTTACAGTGGAACATTAATTGACTTTGTTTAATTCTGCAAAGGCTAAAGTTCCAATGTGTAGAGAAGGTAATGCTACTGAAAGTAACTTCTGGAGCATAGGTAGCACACTCATAAAATTGGTTGCAGACAACTCTAAATCATATGGTTAGTGTGCTAACAATGTTTACATCATGTTAGCACATAGTAGTTATCAGCAAAATTGAACTGTACACTCCATTGAGTTGAATGCATTACGTTCTATTCAATGCATTCTGTGGTAAGTTTGTGTACATAACTACTCGGGGTGATTTGGAATTGTATAGATATTGCATGTAGAGTGCTCAGTGACATGGAATACTCCAATGCAAGCTGATTTCAGTAACCTACCTGGGACCATTTACAGTGGAACTGCCATTGACTTGGTTTAATTCTGCAAAGGCTAAAGATCCAATGTGTAGAGAAGGTAATGCTACTGAAAGTATCTACTGGAGCATAGGTAGCACACTCATAAAATTTGTTGCAGTCAACTCTAAATCATATGGTTAGTGTGCTAACAATGTTTACATCATGTTAGCCCATAGTAGTTATCAGCAAAATTGAACTGTACACTCCATTGAGTTGAATGCATTACTTTCTATTCAATGCATTCTGTGGTAAGTTTGTGTACATAACTACTCGGGGTGATTTGGAATTGTATAGATATTGCATGTAGAGTGCTCAGTGACATGGAATACTCCAATGCAAGCTGAAATCAGTAACCTACCTGGTACCATTTACAGTGGAATAGCCATTGACTTGGTTTTATTCTGCAAAGGCTAAAGTTCCAATGTGTAGAGAAGGTAATGCTACTGAAAGTAACTTCTGGATCATAGGTAGCACACTCATAAAATTGGTTGCAGACAACTCTAAATCATATGGTTAGTGTGCTAACAATGTTTACATCATGTTAGCACATAGTAGTTATCAGCAAAATTGAACTGTACACTCCATTCAGTTGAATGCATTAATTTCTATTCAATGCATTCTGTGATAAGGTTGTGTACATAACTACTCCGGGTGATTTGGAACTGTATAGATATTGCAAGTAGAGTGCTCAGTGACATGGAATACTCCAATGCAAGCTGAATTCAGTAACCTACCTGTTACTATTTACAGTGGAACATCCATTGACTTGGTTTTATTCTGCAAAGGCTAAAGTTCCAATGTGTAGAGAAGGTAACGCTACTGAAAGTAACTTCTGGAGCATAGGTAGCACACTCATAAAATTGGTTGCAGACAACTCTAAATCATATGGTTACTCTGCTAACAATGTTTACTTCATGTTAGCACATAGTAGTTATCAGCAAAATTGAACTGTACACTCCATTGAGTTGAATGCATTACTTTCTATTGAATGCATTCTGTGGTAAGGTTGTGTACATAACTACTCTGTGTGATTTGGAACTGTATAGATATTGCAAGTAGAGTGCTCAGTGCCATGGAATACTCCAATGCAAGCTGAATTCAGTAACCTACCTGGGACCATTTACAGTGGAACAGCCATTGACTTGGTTTAATTCTGCAAAGGCTAAAGTTCCAATGTGTAGAGAAGGTAATGCTACTGAAATTAACTTCTGGAGCATAGGTAGCACACTCATAAAATTGGTTGCAGACAACTCTAAATCATATGGTTAGTGTGCTAACAATGTTTACATCATGTTAGCACATAGTAGTTATCAGCAAAATTGAACTGTACACTCCATTGAGTTGAATGCATTACTTTCTATTCAATGCATTCTGTGGTAAGTTTGTGTACATAACTACTCGGGGTGATTTGGAGTTGTATAGATATTGCATGTAGAGTGCTCAGTGACATGGAATACTCCAATGCAAGCTGATTTCAGTAACCTACCTGGGACCATTTACAGTGGAACTGCCATTGACTTGGTTTAATTCAGCAAAGGCTAAAGTTCCAATGTGTAGAGAAGGTAATGCTACTGAAAGTATCTACTGGAGCATAGTTAGCACACTCATAAAATTGGTTGCAGTCAACTCTAAATCATATGGTTAGTGTGCTAACAATGTTTACATCATGTTAGCACATAGTAGTTATCAGCAAAATTGAACTGTACACTCCATTCAGTTGAATGCATTACTTTCTATTCAATGCATTCTGTGGTAAGGTTGTGTACATAACTACTCCGGGTGATTTGGAACTATATAGATATTGCAAGTAGAGTGCTCAGTGACATGGAATACTCCAATGCAAGCTGAATTCAGTAACCTACCTGTTACTATTTACAGTGGAACATCCATTGACTTGGTTTTATTCTGCAAAGGCTAAAGTTCCAATGTGTAGAGAAGGTAATGCTACTGAAAGTAACTTCTGGAGCATAGGTAGCACACTCATAAAATTGGTTGCAGACAACTCTAAATCATATGGTTACTCTGCTAACAATGTTTACATCATGTTAGCACATAGTAGTTATCAGCAAAATTGAACTGTACACTCCATTGAGTTGAATGCATTACTTTCTATTGAATGCATTCTGTGGTAAGGTGGTGTACATAACTACTCTGTGTGATTTGGAACTGTATAGATATTGCAAGTAGAGTGCTCAGTGCCATGGAATACTCCAATGCAAGCTGAATTCAGTAACCTACCTGGGACCATTTACAGTGGAACAGCCATTGACTTAGTTTAATTCTGCAAAGGCTAAAGTTCCAATGTGTAGAGAAGGTAATGCTACTGAAAGTAACTTCTGGAGCATAGGTAGCACACTCATAAAATTGGTTGCAGACAACTCTAAATCATATGGTTAGTGTGCTAACAATGTTTACATCATGTTAGCACATAGTAGTTATCAGCAAAATTGAACTGTACACTCCATTGAGTTGAATGCATTACTTTCTATTCAATGCATTCTGTGGTAAGGTTGTGTACATAACTACTCTGTGTGATTTGGAACTGTATAGATATTGCAAGTAGAGTGCTCAGTGCCATGGAATACTCCAATGCAAGCTGAATTCAGTAACCTACCTGGGACCATTTACAGTGGAACAGCCATTGACTTAGTTTAATTCTGCAAAGGCTAAAGTTCCAATGTGTAGAGAAGGTAATGCTACTGAAAGTAACTTCTGGAGCATAGGTAGCACACTCATAAAATTGGTTGCAGACAACTCTAAATCATATGGTTAGTGTGCTAACAATGTTTACATCATGTTAGCACATAGTAGTTATCAGCAAAATTGAACTGTACACTCCATTGAGTTGAATGCATTACTTTCTATTCAATGCATTCTGTGGTAAGTTTCTGTACATAACTACTCGGGGTGATTTGGAATTGTATAGATATTGCATGTAGAGTGCTCAGTGACATGGAATACTCCAATGCAAGCTGATTTCAGTAACCTACCTGGGACCATTTACAGTGGAACTGCCATTGACTTGGTTTAATTCTGCAAAGGCTAAAGTTCCAATGTGTAGAGAAGGTAATGCTACTGAAAGTAACTTCTGGAGCATAGGTAGCACACTCATAAAATTGGTTGCAGACAACTCTAAATCATATGGTTACTCTGCTAACAATGTTTACATCATGTTAGCACATAGTAGTTATCAGCAAAATTGAACTGTACACTCCATTGAGTTGAATGCATTACTTTCTATTGAATGCATTCTGTGGTAAGGTGGTGTACATAACTACTCTGTGTGATTTGGAACTGTATAGATATTGCAAGTAGAGTGCTCAGTGCCATGGAATACTCCAATGCAAGCTGAATTCAGTAACCTACCTGGGACCATTTACAGTGGAACAGCCATTGACTTAGTTTAATTCTGCAAAGGCTAAAGTTCCAATGTGTAGAGAAGGTAATGCTACTGAAAGTAACTTCTGGAGCATAGGTAGCACACTCATAAAATTGGTTGCAGACAACTCTAAATCATATGGTTAGTGTGCTAACAATGTTTACATCATGTTAGCACATAGTAGTTATCAGCAAAATTGAACTGTACACTCCATTGAGTTGAATGCATTACTTTCTATTCAATGCATTCTGTGGTAAGTTTGTGTACATAACTACTCGGGGTGATTTGGAATTGTATAGATATTGCATGTAGAGTGCTCAGTGACATGGAATACTCCAATGCAAGCTGATTTCAGTAACCTACCTGGGACCATTTACAGTGGAACTGCCATTGACTTGGTTTAATTCTGCAAAGGCTAAAGTTCCAATGTGTAGAGAAGGTAATGCTACTGAAAGTATCTACTGGAGCATAGGTAGCACACTCATAAAATTGGTTGCAGTCAACTCTAAATCATATGGTTAGTGTGCTAACAATGTTTACATCATGTTAGCACATAGTAGTTATCAGCAAAATTGAACTGTACACTCCATTCAGTTGAATGCATTACTTTCTATTCAATGCATTCTGTGGTAAGGTTGTGTACATAACTACTCTGGGTGATTTGGAACTGTATAGATATTGCAAGCAGTGTGCTTAGTCCCATGGAATACTCCAATGCAAGCTGAATTCAGTAACCTACCTGTTATTATTTACAGTGGAACATCCATTGACTTGGTTTTATTCTGCAAAGGCTAAAGTTCCAATGTGTAGAGAAGGTAATGCTACTGAAAGTAACTTCTGGAGCATAGGTAGCACACTCATAAAATTGGTTGCAGACAACTCTAAATCATATGGTTAGTGTGCTAACAATGTTTACATCATGTTAGCACATAGTAGTTATCAGCAAAATTGAACTGTACACTCCATTGAGTTGAATGCATTACTTTCTATTCAATGCATTTTGTGCTAAGTTTGTGTACATAACTACTCGGGGTGATTTGGAATTGTATAGATATTGCATGTAGAGTGCTCAGTGACATGGAATACTCCAATGCAAGCTGATTTCAGTAACCTACCTGTGACCATTTACAGTGGAACTGCCATTGACTTGGTTTAATTCTGCAAAGGCTAAAGTTCCAATGTGTAGAGAAGGTAATGCTACTGAACGTATCTACTGGAGCATAGGTAGCACATTCATAAAATTGGTTGCAGTCAACTCTAAATCATATGGTTAGTGTGCTAACAATGTTTACATCATGTTAGCACATAGTAGTTATCAGCAAAATTGAACTGTACACTCCATTCAGTTGAATGCACTACTTTCTATTCAATGCATTCTGTGGTAAGGTTGTGTACATAACTACTCTGGGTGATTTGGAACTGTATAGATATTGCAAGCAGTGTGCTCAGTCCCATGGAATACTCCAATGCAAGCTGAATTCAGTAACCTACCTGTTATTATTTACAGTGGAACATCCATTGACTTGGTTTTATTCTGCAAAGGCTAAAGTTCCAATGTGTAGAGAAGGTAATGCTACTGAAAGTAACTTCTGGAGCATAGGTAGCACACTCATAAAATTGGTTGCAGACAACTCTAAATCATATGGTTAGTGTGCTAACAATGTTTACATCATGTTAGCACATAGTAGTTATCAGCAAAATTGAACTGTACACTCCATTGAGTTGAATGCATTACTTTCTATTCAATGCATTTTGTGGTAAGTTTGTGTACATAACTACTCGGGGTGATTTGGAATTGTATAGATATTGCATGTAGAGTGCTCAGTGACATGGAATACTCCAATGCAAGCTGATTTCAGTAACCTACCTGTGACCATTTACAGTGGAACTGCCATTGACTTGGTTTAATTCTGCAAAGGCTAAAGTTCCAATGTGTAGAGAAGGTAATGCTACTGAACGTATCTACTGGAGCATAGGTAGCACATTCATAAAATTGGTTGCAGTCAACTCTAAATCATATGGTTAGTGTGCTAACAATGTTTACATCATGTTAGCACATAGTAGTTATCAGCAAAATTGAACTGTACACTCCATTCAGTTGAATGCACTACTTTCTATTCAATGCATTCTGTGGTAAGGTTGTGTACATAACTACTCTGGGTGATTTGGAACTGTATAGATATTGCAAGCAGTGTGCTCAGTCCCATGGAATACTCCAATGCAAGCTGAATTCAGTAACCTACCTGTTATTATCTACAGTGGAACATCCATTGACTTGGATTTATTCTGCAAAGGCTAAAGTTCCAATGTGTAGAGAAGGTAATGCTACTGAAAGTAACTTCTGGAGCATATGTAGCACACTCATAAAATTGGTTGCAGACAACTCTAAATCATATGGTTAGTGTGCTAACAATGTTTACATCCTGTTAGCACATAGTAGTTATCAGCAAAATTGAACTGTACACTCCATTGAGTTGAATGCATTACTTTCTATTCAATGCATTCTGTGGTAAGTTTGTGTACATAACTACTCGGGGTGATTTGGAATTGTATAGATATTGCATGTAGAGTGCTCAGTGACATGGAATACTCCAATGCAAGCTGAAATCAGTAACCTACCTGGTACCATTTACAGTGGAACAGCCATTGACTTGGTTTTATTCTGCAAAGGCTAAAGTTCCAATGTGTAGAGAAGGTAATGCTACTGGAAGTAACTTCTGGAGCATAGGTAGCACACCCATAAAATTGGTTGCAGACAACTCTAAATCATATGGTTAGTGTGCTAACAATGTTTACATCATGTTAGCACATAGTAGTTATCAGCAAAATTGAACTGTACACTCCATTGAGTTGAATGCATTACTTTCTATTCAATGCATTCTGTGGTAAGGTTGTGTAGATAGCTACTCTGGGTGATTTGGAACTGTATAGATATTGCAAGTAGAGTGCTCAGTGCCATGGAATACTCCAATGCAAGCTGAAATCAGTAACCTACCTGGTACCATTTACAGTGGAACAGCCATTGACTTGGTTTTATTCTGCAAAGGCTAAAGTTCCAATGTGTAGAGAATGTAATGCTACTGAAAGTAACTTCTGGATCATAGGTTGCACACTCATAAAATTGGTTGCAGACAACTCTAAATCATATGGTTAGTGTGCTAACAATGTTTACATCATGTTAGCACATAGCAGTTATCAGCAAAATGGAACTGTACACTCCATTGAGTTGAACGCATTACTTTCTATTCAATGCATTCTGTGGTAAGTTTGTGTATATAACTACTCGGGGTGATTTGGAATTGTATAGATATTGCATGTAGAGTGCTCAGTGACATGGAATACTCCAATGCAAGCTGAATTCACTAACCTACCTGGGACCATTTACAGTGGAACAGCCATTGACTTGGTTTAATTCTGCAAAGGCTAAAGTTCCAATGTGTAGAGAAGGTAATGCTACTGAAAGTAACTTCTGGAGCATAGGTAGCACACTCATAAAATTGGTTGCAGACAACTCTAAATCATATGGTTAGTGTGCTAACAATGTTTACATCATGTTAGCACATAGTAGTTATCAGCAAAATTGAACTGTACACTCCATTGAGTTGAATGCATTACTTTCTATTCAATGCATTCTGTGGTAAGTTTGTGTACATAACTACTCGGGGTGATTTGGAATTGTATAGATATTGCATGTAGAGTGCTCAGTGACATGGAATACTCCAATGCAAGCTGAAATCAGTAACCTACCTGGTACCATTTACAGTGGAACAGCCATTGACTTGGTTTTATTCTGCAAAGGCTAAAGTTCCAATGTGTAGAGAAGGTAATGCTACTGAAAGTAACTTCTGGATCATAGGTAGCACACTCATAAAATTGGTTGCAGACAACTCTAAATCATATGGTTAGTGTGCTAACAATGTTTACATCATGTTAGCACATAGCAGTTATCAGCAAAATGGAACTGTACACTCCATTGAGTTGAACGCATTACTTTCTATTCAATGCATTCTGTGGTAAGTTTGTGTACATAACTACTCGGGGTGATTTGGAATTGTATAGATATTGCATGTAGATTGCTCGGTGACATGGAAAACTCCAATGCAAGCTGAAATCAGTAACCTACCTTGTACCATTTACAGTGGAACAGCCATTAACTTGGTTTTATTCTGCAAAGGCTAAAGTTCCAATGTGTAGAGAAGGTAATGCTACTGAAAGTAACTTCTGGAGCATAGGTAGCACACCCAAAAAATTGTTTGCAGACAACTCTAAACCATATGGTTAGTGCTAACAATGTTTACATCATGTTAGCACATAGCAATTATCAGCAAATTTGAACTGTACACTCCATTGAGTTGAATGCATTACTTTCTATTCAATGCATTCTGTGGTAAGTTTGTGTACATAACTACTCGGGGTGATTTGGAATTGTATAGATATTGCATGTAGAGTGCTCAGTGACATGGAATACTCCAATGCAAGCTGAATTCAGTAACCTACCTGGTACCATTTACAGTGGAACAGCCATTGACTTGGTTTAATTCTGCAAAGCCTAAAGTTCCAATGTGTAGAGAAGGTAATGCTACTGAAAGTAACTTCTGGAGTATAGGTAGCACACTCATAAAATTGGTTGTAGACAACTCTAAATCATATGGTTAGTGTGCTAACAATGTTTACATCATGTTAGCACATAGTTGTTATCAGCAAAATTGAACTGTACACTCCATTGAGTTGAATGCATTACTTCCTATTCAATGCATTCTGTGGTAAGGTTGTGTACATAACTACTCTGGGTGATTTGGAACTGTATAGATATTGCAAGTAGAGTGCTCAGTGCCATGGAATACTCCAATGCAAGCTGAATTCAGTAACCTACCTGTTACTATTTACAGTGGAACATCCATTGATGGTTTTATTCGGCAAAGGCTAAAGTTCCAATGTGTAGAGAAGGTAATGCTACTGAAAGTAACTTCTGGAGCATAGGTTGCACACTCATA
Organism: Hypanus sabinus; assembly: GCF_030144855.1. Lineage (NCBI taxonomy): Eukaryota > Metazoa > Chordata > Chondrichthyes > Myliobatiformes > Dasyatidae > Hypanus > Hypanus sabinus. Next base: position 13,350,239 of record NC_082722.1, on the reverse strand, counting down.
AAATTGGTTGCAGACAACTCTAAATCATATGGTTAGTGTTTAACAACGTTTACATCATGTTAGCACATAGTAGTTATCAGCAAAATTGAACTGTACACTCCATTGAGTTGAATGCATTACTTTCTATTCAATGCATTCTGTGGTAAGTTTGTGTACATAACTACTCGGGGAGATTTGGAATTGTATAGATATTCCATGTAGAGTGCTCAGTGACATGGAATACTCCAATGCAAGCTGAAATCAGTAACCTACCTTGTACCATTTACAGTGGAACAGCCATTAACTTGGTTTTATTCTGCAAAGGCTAAAGTTCCAATGTGTAGAGAAGGTAATGCTACTGAAAGTAACTTCTGGAGCATAGGTAGCACACCCAAAAAATTGGTTGCAGACAACTCTAAACCATATGGTTAGTGCTAACAATGTTTACATCATGTTAGCACATAGCAGTTATCAGCAAATTTGAACTGTACACTCCATTGAGTTGAATGCATTACTTTCTATTCAATGCATTCTGTGGTAAGTTTGTGTACATAACTACTCGGGGTGATTTGGAATTGTATAGATATTGCATGTAGAGTGCTCAGTGACATGGAATACTCCAATGCAAGCTGAATTCAGTAACCTACCTGGTACCATTTACAGTGGAACAGCCATTGACTTGGTTTAATTCTGCAAAGGCTAAAGTTCCAATGTGTAGAGAAGGTAATGCTACTGAAAGTAACTTCTGGAGCATAGGTAGCACACTCATAAAATTGGTTGCAGACAACTCTAAATCATATGGTTAGTGTGCTAACAATGTTTACATCATGTTAGCACATAGTAGTTATCAGCAAAATTGAACTGTACACTCCATTGAGTTGAATGCATTACTTTCTATTCAATGCATTCTGTGGTACGTTTGTGTACATAACTACTCGGGGTGATTTGGAATTGTATAGATATTGCATGTAGAGTGCTCAGTGACATGGAACACTCCAATGCAAGCTGAAATCAGTAACCTACCTGGTACCATTACAGTGGAACAGCCATTGACTTGGTTTTATTCTGCAAAGGCTAAAGTTCCAATGTGTAGAGAAGGTAATGCTACTGAAAGTAACTTCTGGAGCATAGGTAGCACACCCATAAAATTTGTTGCAGACAACTCTAAATCATATGGTTAGTGTGCTAACAATGTTTACATCATGTTAGCACATAGTAGTTATCAGCAAAATTGAACTGTACTCTCCATTGAGTTGAATGCATTACTTTCTATTCAATGCATTCTGTGGTAAGTTTGTGTACATAACTACTCGGGGTGATTTGGAATTGTATAGATATTGCATGTAGAGTGCTCAGTGACATGGAATACTCCAATGCAAGCTGAATTCAGTAACCTACCTGGGACCATTTACAGTGGAACAGCCATTGACTTGGTTTAATTCTGCAAAGGCTAAAGTTCCAATGTGTAGAGAAGGTAATGCTACTGAAAGTAACTTCTGGAGTATAGGTAGCACACTCATAAAATTGGTTGCAGACAACTCTAAATCATATGGTTAGTGTGCTAACAATGTTTACATCATGTTAGCACATAGTAGTTATCAGCAAAATTGAACTGTACACTCCATTGAGTTGAATGCATTACTTTCTATTCAATGCATTCTGTGGTAAGTTTGTGTACATAACTACTCGGGGTGATTTGGAATTGTATAGATATTGCATGTAGAGTGCTCAGTGACATGGAATACTCCAATGCAAGCCGAATTCAGTAACCTACCTGGGACCAATTACAGTGGAACAGCCTTTGACTTGGTTCAATTCTGCAAAGGCTAAAGTTCCAATGTGTAGAGAAGGTAATGCTACTGAAAGTAACTTCTGGAGCATAGGTAGCACACTCATAAAATTAGTTGCAGACAACTCTAAATCATATGGTTAGTGTGCTAACAATGTTTACATCATGTTAGCACATAGTAGTTATCAGCAAAATTGAACTGTACACTCCATTGAGTTGAATGCATTACTTTCTATTCAATGCATTCTGTGGTAAGGTTGTGTACATAACTACTCGGGGTGATTTGGAATTGTATAGATATTGCATGTAGAGTGCACAGTGACATGGAATACTCCAATGCAAACTGAATTCAGTAACCTACCTGGGACCATTTACAGTGGAACATCCATTGACTTGGTTTAATTCTGCAAAGCTAAAGTTCCAATGTGTAAAGAAGGTAATGCTACTGAAAGTAACTTCTGGAGTATAGGTAGCACACTCATAAAATTGGTTGCAGACAACTCTAAATCATATGGTTAGTGTGCTAACAATGGTTACATCATGTTAGCACATAGTAGTTATCAGCAAAATTGAACTGTACACTCCATTGAGTTGAATGCATTACTTTCTATTCAATGCATTCTGTGGTAAGTTTGTGTACATAACTACTCGGGGTGATTGGGAATTGTATTGATATTGCATGTAGAGTGCTCAGTGACATGGAATACTCCAATGCAAGCTGAATTCAGTAACCTACCTGGGACCATTTACAGTGGAACAGCCATTGACTTGGTTTAATTCTGCAAAGGCTAAAGTTCCAATGTGTAGAGATGGTAATGCTACTGAAAGTAACTTCTGGAGCATAGGTAGCACACTCATAAAATTGGTTGCAGACAACTCTAAATCATATGGTTAGTGTGCTAACAATGTTTACATCATGTTAGCAGATAGTAGTTATCAGCAAAATTGAACTGTACACTCCATTGAGTTGAATGCATTACTTTCCATTCAATGCATGCTGTGGTAAGTTTGTGTACATAACTACTCGGGGTGATTTGGAATTGTATAGATATTGCATGTAGAGTGCTCAGTGACATGGAATACTCCAATGCAAGCTGAATTCAGTAACCTACCTGGGACCATTTACAGTGGAACAGCCATTGACTTGGTTCAATTCTGCAAAGGCTAAAGTTCCAATGTGTAGAGAAGGTAATGCTACTGAAAGTAACTTCTGGAGCATAGGTAGCACACTCATAAAATTGGTTGCAGACAACTCTAAATCATATGGTTAGTGTGCTAACAATGTTTACATCATGTTAGCACATAGTAGTTATCAGCAAAATTGAACTGTACACTCCATTGAGTTGAATGCATTACTTTCTATTCAATGCATTCTGTGGTAAGGTTGTGTACATAACTACTCGGGGTGATTTGGAATTGTATAGATATTGCATGTACAGTGCTCAGTGACATGGAATACTCCAATGCAAGCTGAATTCAGTAACCTACCTGGGACCATTTACAGTGGAACAGCCATTGACTTGGTTTAATTCTGCAAAGGCTAAAGTTCCAATGTGTAGAGAAGGTAATGCTACTGAAAGTAACTTCTGGAGCATAGGTAGCACACTCATAAAATTGGTGGCAGACAACTCTAAATCATATGGTTAGTGTGCTAACAATGATTACATCATGTTAGCACATAGTAGTTATCAGCAAAATTGAACTGTACACTCCATTGAGTTGAATGCATTACTTTCTATTCAATGCATTCTGTGGTAAGTTTGTGTACATAACTACTCGGGGTGATTTGGAATTGTATTGATATTGCATGTAGAGTGCTCAGTGACATGGAATACTCCAATGCAAGCTGAATTCAGTAACCTACCTGGGACCATTTACAGTGGAACAGCCATTGACTTGGTTTAATTCTGCAAAGGCTAAATTTCCAATGTGTAGAGATGGTAATGCTACTGAAAGTAACTTCTGGAGCATAGGTAGCACACTCATAAAATTGGTTGCAGACAACTCTAAATCATATGGTTAGTGTGCTAACAATGTTTACATCATGTTAGCAGATAGTAGTTATCAGCAAAATTGAACTGTACACTCCATTGAGTTGAATGCATTACTTTCTATTCAATGCATTCTGTGGTAAGTTTGTGTACATAACTACTCGGGGTGATTTGGAATTGTATAGATATTGCATGTAGAGTGCTCAGTGACATGGAATACTCCAATGCAAGCTGAATTCAGTAACCTACCTGGGACCATTTACAGTGGAACAGCCATTGACTTGGTTTAATTCTGCAAAGGCTAAAGTTCCAATGTGTAGAGAAGGTAATGCTACTGAAAGTAACTTCTGGAGCATAGGTAGCACACTCATAAAATTGGTTGCAGACAACTCTAAATCATATGGTTAGTGTGCTAACAATGTTTACATCATGTTAGCACATAGTAGTTATCAGCAAAATTAAACTGTACACTCCATTGAGTTGAATGCATTACTTTCTATTCAATGCATTCTGTGGTAAGGTTGTGTACATAACTACTCGGGGTGATTTGGAATTGTATAGATATTGCATGTAGAGTGCTCAGTGACATGGAATACTCCAATGCAAGCTGAATTCAGTAACCTACCTGGGACCATTTACAGTGGAACAGCCATTGACTTGGTTCTATTCTGCAAAGGCTAAAGTTCCAATGTGTAGAGAAGGTAATGCTACTGAAAGTAACTTCTGGAGCATAGGTAGCACACTCATAAAATTGGCTGCAGACAACTCTAAATCATATGGTTAGTGTGCTAACAATGTTTACATCATGTTAGCACATAGTAGTTATCAGCAAAATTGAACTGTACACTCCATTGAGTTGAATGCATTACTTTCTATTCAATGCATTCTGTGGTAAGGTTGTGTACATAACTACTCGGGGTGATTTGGAATTGTATAGATATTGCATGTACAGTGCTCAGTGACATGGAATACTCCAATGCAAGCTGAATTCAGTAACCTACCTGGGACCATTTACAGTGGAACAGCCATTGACTTGGTTCAATTCTGCAAAGGCTAAAGTTCCAATGTGTAGAGAAGGTAATGCTACTGAAAGTAACTTCTGGAGCATAGGTAGCACACTCCTAAAATTGGTTGCAGACAACTCTAAATCATATGGTTAGTGTGCTAACAATGTTTACATCATGTTAGCACATAGTAGTTATCAGCAAAATTGAACTGTACACTCCATTGAGTTGAATGCATTACTTTCTATTCAATGCATTCTGTGGTAAGGTTGTGTACATAACTACTCGGGGTGATTTGGAATTGTATAGATATTGCATGTAGAGTGCTCAGTGACATGGAATACTCCAATGCAAGCTGAATTCAGTAACCTACCTGGGACCATTTACAGTGGAACAGCCATTGACTTGGTTTAATTCTGCAAAGGCTAAAGTTCCAATGTGTAGAGAAGGTAATGCTACTGAAAGTAACTTCTGGAGCATAGGTAGCACACTCATAAAATTGGTTGCAGACAACTCTAAATCATATGGTTAGTGTGCTAACAATGTTTACATCATGTTAGCACATAGTAGTTATCAGCAAAATTAAACTGTACACTCCATTGAGTTGAATGCATTACTTTCTATTCAATGCATTCTGTGGTAAGGTTGTGTACATAACTACTCGGGGTGATTTGGAATTGTATAGATATTGCATGTAGAGTGCTCAGTGACATGGAATACTCCAATGCAAGCTGAATTCAGTAACCTACCTGGGACCATTTACAGTGGAACAGCCATTGACTTGGTTCTATTCTGCAAAGGCTAAAGTTCCAATGTGTAGAGAAGGTAATGCTACTGAAAGTAACTTCTGGAGCATAGGTAGCACACTCATAAAATTGGCTGCAGACAACTCTAAATCATATGGTTAGTGTGCTAACAATGTTTACATCATGTTAGCACATAGTAGTTATCAGCAAAATTGAACTGTACACTCCATTGAGTTGAATGCATTACTTTCTATTCAATGCATTCTGTGGTAAGGTTGTGTACATAACTACTCGGGGTGATTTGGAATTGTATAGATATTGCATGTACAGTGCTCAGTGACATGGAATACTCCAATGCAAGCTGAATTCAGTAACCTACCTGGGACCATTTACAGTGGAACAGCCATTGACTTGGTTCAATTCTGCAAAGGCTAAAGTTCCAATGTGTAGAGAAGGTAATGCTACTGAAAGTAACTTCTGGAGCATAGGTAGCACACTCCTAAAATTGGTTGCAGACAACTCTAAATCATATGGTTAGTGTGCTAACAATGTTTACATCATGTTAGCACATAGTAGTTATCAGCAAAATTGAACTGTACACTCCATTGAGTTGAATGCATTACTTTCTATTCAATGCATTCTGTGGTAAGGTTGTGTACATAACTACTCGGGGTGATTTGGAATTGTATAGATATTGCATGTACAGTGCTCAGTGACATGGAATACTCCAATGCAAGCTGAATTCAGTAACCTACCTGGGACCATTTAGAGTGGAACAGCCATTCACTTGGTTTAATTCTGCAAAGGCTAAAGTTCCAATGTGTAGAGAAGGTAATGCTACTGAAAGTAACTTCTGGAGCATAGGTAGCACACTCATAAAATTGGTTGCGGACAACTCTAAATCATATGGTTAGTGTGCTAACAATGTTTACATCATGTTAGCACATAGTAGTTATCAGCAAAATTGAACTGTACACTCCATTGAGTTGAATGCATTACTTTCTATTCAATGCATTCTGTGGTAAGGTTGTGTACATAACTACTCGGGGTGATTTGGAATTGTATAGATATTGCATGTAGAGTGCTCAGTGACATGGAATACTCCAATGCAAGCTGAATTCAGTAACCTACCTGGGACCATTTACAGTGGAACAGCCATTGACTTGGTTCAATTCTGCAAAGGCTAAAGTTCCAATGTGTAGAGAAGGTAATGCTACTGAAAGTAACTTCTGGAGCATAGGTAGCACACTCATAAAATTGGTTGCAGACAACTCTAAATCATATGGTTAGTGTGCTAACAATGTTTACATCATGTTAGCACATAGTAGTTATCAGCAAAATTGAACTGTACACTCCATTGAGTTGAATGCATTACTTTCTATTCAATGCATTCTGTGGTAAGGTTGTGTACATAACTGCTCGGGGTGATTTGGAATTGTATAGATATTGCATGTACAGTGCTCAGTGACATGGAATACTCCAATGCAAGCTGAATTCAGTAACCTACCTGGGACCATTTACAGTGGAACAGCCATTGACTTGGTTTAATTCTGCAAAGGCTAAAGTTCCAATGTGTAGAGAAGGTAATGCTACTGAAAGTAACTTCTGGAGCATATGTAGCACACTCATAAAATTGGTTGCAGACAACTCTAAATCATATGGTTAGTGTGCTAACAATGTTTACATCATGTTAGCACATAGTAGTTATCAGCAAAATTGAACTGTACACTCCATTGAGTTGAATGCATTACTTTCTATTCAATGCATTCTGTGGTAAGTTTGTGTACATAACTACTCGGGGTGATTTGGAATTGTATAGATATTGCATGTAGAGTGCTCAGTGACATGGAATACTCCAATGCAAGCTGAATTCAGTAACCTACCTGGGACCATTTACAGTGGAACAGCCATTGACTTGGTTCAATTCTGCAAAGGCTAAAGTTCCAATCTGTAGAGAAGGTAATGCTACTGAAAGTAACTTATGGAGCATAGGTAGCACACTCATAAAATTGGTTGCAGACAACTCTAAATCATATGGTTAGTGTGCTAACAATGTTTACATCATGTTAGCACATAGTAGTTATCAGCAAAATTGAACTGTACACTCCATTGAGTTGAATGCATTACTTTCTATTCAATGCATTCTGTGGTAAGGTTGTGTACAAAACTACTCGGGGTGATTTGGAATTGTATAGATATTGCATGTAGAGTGCTCAGTGACATGGAATACTCCAATGCAAGCTGAATTCAGTAACCTACCTGGGACCATTTACAGTGGAACATCCATTGACTTGGTTTAATTCTGCAAAGCTAAAGTTCCAATGTGTAGAGAAGGTAATGCTACTGAAAGTAACTTCTGGAGTATAGGTAGCACACTCATAAAATTGGTTGCAGACAACTCTAAATCATATGGTTAGTGTGCTAACAATGTTTACATCATATTAGCACATAGTAGTTATCAGCAAAATTGAACTGTACTCTCCATTGAGTTGAATGCATTACTTTCTATTCAATGCATTCTGTGGTAAGTTTGTGTACATAACTACTCGGGGTGATTTGGAATTGTATAGATATTGCATGTAGAGTGCTCAGTGACATGGAATACTCCAATGCAAGCTGAATTCAGTAACCTACCTGGGACCATTTACAGTGGAACAGCCATTGACTTGGTTTAATTCTGCAAAGCCTAAAGTTCCAATGTGTAGAGAAGGTAATGCTACTGAAAGTAACTTCTGGAGTATAGGTAGCACACTCATAAAATTGGTTGTACACAACTCTAAATCATATGGTTAGTGTGCTAACAATGTTTACATCATATTAGCACATAGTAGTTATCAGCAAAATTGAACTGTACACTCCATTGAGTTGAATGCATTACTTTCTATTCAATGCATTCTGTGGTAAGGTTGTGTACATAACTACTCTGGGTGATTTGGAACTGTATAGATATTGCAAGTAGAGTGCTCAGTGCCATGGAATACTCCAATGCAAGCTGAATTCAGTAACCTACCTGTTACTATTTACAGTGGAACATCCATTGACTTGGTTTTATTTGGCAAAGGCTAAAGTTCCAATGTGTAGAGAAGGTAATGCTACTGAAAGTAACTTCTGGAGCATAGGTAGCACACTCATAAAATTGGTTGCAGACAACTCTAAATCATATGGTTAGTGTGCTAACAATGTTTACATCATGTTAGCACATAGTAGTTATCAGCAAAATTGAACTGTACACTCCATTGAGTTGAATGCATTACTTTCTATTCAATGCATTCTGTGGTAAGATTGTGTACATAACTACTCGGGGTGATTTGGAATTGTATAGATATTCCATGTAGAGTGCTCAGTGACATGGAATACTCCAATGCAAGCTGAAATCAGTAACCTACCTGGTACCATTTACAGTGGAACAGCCATTGACTTGGTTTTATTCTGCAAAGGCTAAAGTTCCAATGTGTAGAGAAGGTAATGCTACTGAAAGTAACTTCTGGAGCATAGGTAGCACACCCAAAAAATTGGTTGCAGACAACTCTAAATCATATGGCTAGTGTGCTAACAATGTTTACATCATGTTAGCACTTAGCAGTTATCAGCAAAATTGAACTGTACACTCCATTGAGTTGAATGCATTACTTTCTATTCAATGCATTCTGTGGTAAGGTTGTGTACATAACTACTCGGGGTGATTTGGAATTGTATTGATATTGCATGTAGAGTGCTCAGTGACATGGAATACTCCAATGCAAGCTGAATTCAGTAACCTACCTGGGACCATTTACAGTGGAACAGCCATTCACTTGGTTTAATTCTGCAAAGGCTAACGTTCCAATGTGTAGAGAAGGTAATGCTACTGAAAGTAACTTCTGGAGCATAGATAGCACACTCATAAAATTGGTTGCAGACAACTCTAAATCATATGGTTAGTGTGCTAACAATGTTTACATCATGTTAGCACATAGTAGTTATCAGCAAAATTGAACTGTACACTCCATTGAGTTGAATGCATTACTTTCTATTCAATGCATTCTGTGGTAAGTTTGTGTACATAACTACTCGGGGTGATTTGGAATTGTATAGATATTGCATGTAGAGTGCTCAGTGACATGGAATACTCCAATGCAAGCCGAATTCAGTAACCTACCTGGGACCATTTACAGTGGAACAGCCTTTGACTTGGTTCAATTCTGCAAAGGCTAAAGTTCCAATGTGTAGAGAAGGTAATGCTACTGAAAGTAACTTCTGGAGCATAGGTAGCACACTCATAAAATTCGTTGCAGACAACTCTAAATCATATGGTTAGTGTGCTAACAATGTTTACATCATGTTAGCACATAGTAGTTATCAGCAAAATTGAACTGTACACTCCATTGAGTTGAATGCATTACTTTCTATTCAATGCATTCTGTGGTAAGTTTGTGTACATAACTACTCGGGGTGATTTGGAATTGTATTGATATTGCATGTAGAGTGCTCAGTGACATGGAATACTCCAATGCAAGCTGAATTCAGTAACCTACCTGGGACCATTTACAGTGGAACAGCCATTGACTTGGTTTAATTCTGCAAAGGCTAAAGTTCCAATGTGTAGAGATGGTAATGCTACTGAAAGTAACTTCTGGAGCATAGGTAGCACACTCATAAAATTGGTTGCAGACAACTCTAAATCATATGGTTAGTGTGCTAACAATGTTTACATCATGTTAGCAGATAGTAGTTATCAGCAAAATTGAACTGTACACTCCATTGAGTTGAATGCATTACTTTCCATTCAATGCATTCTGTGGTAAGTTTGTGTACATAACTACTCGGGGTGATTTGGAATTGTATAGATATTGCATGTAGAGTGCTCAGTGACATGGAATACTCCAATGCAAGCTGAATTCAGTAACCTACCTGGGACCATTTACAGTGGAACAGCCATTGACTTGGTTTAATTCTGCAAAGGCTAAAGTTCCAATGTGTAGAGAAGGTAATGCTACTGAAAGTAACTTCTGGAGCATAGGTAGCACACTCATAAAATTGGTTGCAGACAACTCTAAATCATATGGTTAGTGTGCTAACAATGTTTACATCATGTTAGCACATAGTAGTTATCAGCAAAATTGAACTGTACACTCCATTGAGTTGAATGCATTACTTTCTATTCAATGCATTCTGTGGTAAGGTTGTGTACATAACTACTCGGGGTGATTTGGAATTGTATAGATATTGCATGTACAGTGCTCAGTGACATGGAATACTCCAATGCAAGCTGAATTCAGTAACCTACCTGGGACCATTTACAGTGGAACAGCCATTGACTTGGTTTAATTCTGCAAAGGCTAAAGTTCCAATGTGTAGAGAAGGTAATGCTACTGAAAGTAACTTCTGGAGCATAGGTAGCACACTCATAAAATTGGTTGCAGACAACTCTAAATCATATGGTTAGTGTGCTAACAATGTTTACATCATGTTAGCACATAGTAGTTATCAGCAAAATTGAACTGTACACTCCATTGAGTTGAATGCATTACTTTCTATTCAATGCATTCTGTGGCAAGTTTGTGTACATAACTACTCGGGGTGATTTGGAATTTTATTGATATTGCATGTAGAGTGCTCAGTGACATGGAATACTCCAATGCAAGCTGAATTCAGTAACCTACCTGGGACCATTTACAGTGGAACAGCCATTGACTTGGTTTAATTCTGCAACGGCTAAAGTTCCAATGTGTAGAGATGGTAATGCTACTGAAAGTAACTTCTGGAGCATAGGTAGCACACTCATAAAATTGGTTGCAGACAACTCTAAATCATATGGTTAGTGTGCTAACAATGTTTACATCATGTTAGCAGATAGTAGTTATCAGCAAAATTGAACTGTACACTCCATTGAGTTGAATGCATTACTTTCTATTCAATGCATTCTGTGGTAAGTTTGTGTACATAACTACTCGGGGTGATTTGGAATTGTATAGATATTGCATGTAGAGTGCTCAGTGACATGGAATACTCCAATGCAAGCTGAATTCAGTAACCTACCTGGGACCATTTACAGTGGAACAGCCATTGACTTGGTTTAATTCTGCAAAGGCTAAAGTTCCAATGTGTAGAGAAGGTAATGCTACTGAAAGTAACTTCTGGAGCATAGGTAGCACACTCATAAAATTGGTTGCAGACAACTCTAAATCATATGGTTAGTGTGCTAACAATGTTTACATCATGTTAGCACATAGTAGTTATCAGCAAAATTGAACTGTACACTCCATTGAGTTGAATGCATTACTTTCTATTCAATGCATTCTGTGGTAAGGTTGTGTACATAACTACTCGGGGTGATTTGGAATTGTATAGATATTGCATGTAGAGTGCTCAGTGACATGGAATACTCCAATGCAAGCTGAATTCAGTAACCTACCTGGGACCATTTACAGTGGAACAGCCATTGACGTGGTTCAATTCTGCAAAGGCTAAAGTTCCAATGTGTAGAGAAGGTAATGCTACTGAAAGTAACTTCTGGAGCATAGGTAGCACACTCATAAAATTGGTTGCAGACAACTCTAAATCATATGGTTAGTGTGCTAACAATGTTTACATCATGTTAGCACATAGTAGTTATCAGCAAAATTGAACTGTACACTCCATTGAGTTGAATGCATTACTTTCTATTCAATGCATTCTGTGGTAAGGTTGTGTACATAACTACTCGGGGTGATTTGGAATTGTATAGATATTGCATGTACAGTGCTCAGTGACATGGAATACTCCAATGCAAGCTGAATTCAGTAACCTACCTGGGACCATTTACAGTGGAACAGCCATTGACTTGGTTCAATTCTGCAAAGACTAAAGTTCCAATGTGTAGAGAAGGTAATGCTACTGAAAGTAACTTCTGGAGCATAGGTAGCACACTCCTAAAATTGGTTGCAGACAACTCTAAATCATATGGTTAGTGTGCTAACAATGTTTACATCATGTTAGCACATAGTAGTTATCAGCAAAATTGAACTGTACACTCCATTGAGTTGAATGATTTACTTTCTATTCAATGCATTCTGTGGTAAGGTTGTGTACATAACTACTCGGGGTGATTTGGAATTGTATAGATATTGCATGTACAGTGCTCAGTGACATGGAATACTCCAATGCAAGCTGAATTCAGTAACCTACCTGGGACCATTTACAGTGGAACAGCCATTGACTTGGTTCAATTCTGCAAAGGCTAAAGTTCCAATGTGTAGAGAAGGTAATGCTACTGAAAGTAACTTCTGGAGCATAGGTAGCACACTCCTAAAATTGGTTGCAGACAACTCTAAATCATATGGTTAATGTGCTAACAATGTTTACATCATGTTAGCACATAGTAGTTATCAGCAAAATTGAACTGTACACTCCATTGAGTTGAATGCATTACTTTCTATTCAATGCATTCTGTGGTAAGGTTGTGTACATAACTACTCGGGGTGATTTGGAATTGTATAGATATTGCATGTACAGTGCTCAGTGACATGGAATACTCCAATGCAAGCTGAATTCAGTAACCTACCTGGGACCATTTACAGTGGAACAGCCATTGACTTGGTTTAATTCTGCAAAGGCTAAAGTTCCAATGTGTAGAGAAGGTAATGCTACTGAAAGTAACTTCTGGAGCATAGGTAGCACACTCATAAAATTGGTTGCAGACAACTCTAAATCATATGGTTAGTGTGCTAACAATGTTTACATCATGTTAGCACATAGTAGTTATCAGCAAAATTGAACTGTACACTCCATTGAGTTGAATGCATTACTTTCTATTCAATGCATTCTGTGGTAAGGTTGTGTACATAACTACTCGGGGTGATTTGGAATTGTATAGATATTGCATGTAGAGTGCTCAGTGACATGGAATACTCCAATGCAAGCTGAATTCAGTAACCTACCTGGGACCATTTACAGTGGAACAGCCATTGACTTGGTTTAATTCTGCAAAGCCTAAAGTTCCAATGTGTAGAGAAGGTAATGCTACTGAAAGTAACTTCTGGAGCATAGGTAGCACACTCCTAAAATTGGTTGCAGACAACTCTAAATCATATGGTTAGTGTGCTAACAATGTTTACATCATGTTAGCACATAGTAGTTATCAGCAAAATTGAACTGTACACTCCATTGAGTTGAATGCATTACTTTCTATTCAATGCATTCTGTGGTAAGGTTGTGTACATAACTACTCGGGGTGATTTGGAATTGTATAGATATTGCATGTACAGTGCTCAGTGACATGGAATACTCCAATGCAAGCTGAATTCAGTAACCTACCTGGGACCATTTACAGTGGAACAGCCATTGACTTGGTTTAATTCTGCAAAGGCTAAAGTTCCAATGTGTAGAGAAGGTAATGCTACTGAAAGTAACTTCTGGAGCATAGGTAGCACACTCATAAAATTGGTTGCGGACAACTCTAAATCATATGGTTAGTGTGCTAACAATGTTTACATCATGTTAGCACATAGTAGTTATCAGCAAAATTGAACTGTACACTCCATTGAGTTGAATGCATTACTTTCTATTCAATGCATTCTGTGGTAAGGTTGTGTACATAACTACTCGGGGTGATTTGGAATTGTATAGATATTGCATGTAGAGTGCTCAGTGACATGGAATACTCCAATGCAAGCTGAATTTAGTAACCTACCTGGGACCATTTACAGTGGAACAGCCATTGACTTGGTTTAATTCTGCAAAGGCTAAAGTTCCAATGTGTAGAAAAGGTAATGCTACTGAAAGTAACTTCTGGAGCATATGTAGCACACTCATAAAATTGGTTGCAGACAACTCTAAATCATATGGTTAGTGTGCTAACAATGTTTACATCATGTTAGCACATAGTAGTTATCAGCAAAATTGAACTGTACACTCCATTGAGTTGAATGCATTACTTTCTATTCAATGCATTCTGTGGTAAGTTTGTGTACATAACTACTCGGGGTGATTTGGAATTGTATAGATATTGCATGTAGAGTGCTCAGTGACATGGAATACTCCAATGCAAGCTGAATTCAGTAACCTACCTGGGACCATTTACAGTGGAACAGCCATTGACTTGGTTCAATTCTGCAAAGGCTAAAGTTCCAATCTGTAGAGAAGGTAATGCTACTGAAAGTAACTTATGGAGCATAGGTAGCACACTCATAAAATTGGTTGCAGACAACTCTAAATCATATGGTTAGTGTGCTAACAATGTTTACATCATGTTAGCACATAGTAGTTATCAGCAAAATTGAACTGTACACTCCATTGAGTTGAATGCATTACTTTCTATTCAATGCATTCTGTGGTAAGGTTGTGTACAAAACTACTCGGGGTGATTTGGAATTGTATAGATATTGCATGTAGAGTGCTCAGTGACATGGAATACTCCAATGCAAGCTGAATTCAGTAACCTACCTGGGACCATTTACAGTGGAACATCCATTGACTTGGTTTAATTCTGCAAAGCTAAAGTTCCAATGTGTAGAGAAGGTAATGCTACTGAAAGTAACTTCTGGAGTATAGGTAGCACACTCATAAAATTGGTTGCAGACAACTCTAAATCATATGGTTAGTGTGCTAACAATGTTTACATCATGTTAGCACATAGTAGTTATCAGCAAAATTGAACTGTACTCTCCATTGAGTTGAATGCATTACTTTCTATTCAATGCATTCTGTGGTAAGTTTGTGTACATAACTACTCGGGGTGATTTGGAATTGTATAGATATTGCATGTAGAGTGCTCAGTGACATGGAATACTCCAATGCAAGCTGAATTCAGTAACCTACCTGGGACCATTTACAGTGGAACAGCCATTGACTTGGTTTAATTCTGCAAAGCCTAAAGTTCCAATGTGTAGAGAAGGTAATGCTACTGAAAGTAACTTCTGGAGTATAGGTAGCACACTCATAAAATTGGTTGTACACAACTCTAAATCATATGGTTAGTGTGCTAACAATGTTTACATCATATTAGCACATAGTAGTTATCAGCAAAATTGAACTGTACACTCCATTGAGTTGAATGCATTACTTTCTATTCAATGCATTCTTTGGTAAGGTTGTGTACATAACTACTCTGGGTGATTTGGAACTGTATAGATATTGCAAGTAGAGTGCTCAGTGCCATGGAATACTCCAATGCAAGCTGAATTCAGTAACCTACCTGTTACTATTTACAGTGGAACATCCATTGACTTGGTTTTATTTGGCAAAGGCTAAAGTTCCAATGTGTAGAGAAGGTAATGCTACTGAAAGTAACTTCTGGAGCATAGGTAGCACACTCATAAAATTGGTTGCAGACAACTCTAAATCATATGGTTAGTGTGCTAACAATGTTTACATCATGTTAGCACATAGTAGTTATCAGCAAAATTGAACTGTACACTCCATTGAGTTGAATGCATTACTTTCTATTCAATGCATTCTGTGGTAAGATTGTGTACATAACTACTCGGGGTGATTTGGAATTGTATAGATATTCCATGTAGAGTGCTCAGTGACATGGAATACTCCAATGCAAGCTGAAATCAGTAACCTACCTGGTACCATTTACAGTGGAACAGCCATTGACTTGGTTTTATTCTGCAAAGGCTAAAGTTCCAATGTGTAGAGAAGGTAATGCTACTGAAAGTAACTTCTGGAGCATAGGTAGCACACCCAAAAAATTGGTTGCAGACAAATCTAAATCATATGGTTAGTGTGCTATCAATGTTTACATCATGTTAGCACTTAGCAGTTATCAGCAAAATTGAACTGTACACTCCATTGAGTTGAATGCATTACTTTCTATTCAATGCATTCTGTGGTAAGGTTGTGTACATAACTACTCGGGGTGATTTGGAATTGTATTGATATTGCATGTAGAGTGCTCAGTGACATGGAATACTCCAATGCAAGCTGAATTCAGTAACCTACCTGGGACCATTTACAGTGGAACAGCCATTCACTTGGTTTAATTCTGCAAAGGCTAAAGTTCCAATGTGTAGAGAAGGTAATGCTACTGAAAGTAACTTCTGGAGCATAGATAGCACACTCATAAAATTGGTTGCAGACAACTCTAAATCATATGGTTAGTGTGCTAACAATGTTTACATCATGTTAGCACATAGTAGTTATCAGCAAAATTGAACTGTACACTCCATTGAGTTGAATGCATTACTTTCTATTCAATGCATTCTGTGGTAAGTTTGTGTACATAACTACTCGGGGTGATTTGGAATTGTATAGATATTGCATGTAGAGTGCTCAGTGACATGGAATACTCCAATGCAAGCCGAATTCAGTAACCTACCTGGGACCATTTACAGTGGAACAGCCTTTGACTTGGTTCAATTCTGCAAAGGCTAAAGTTCCAATGTGTAGAGAAGGTAATGCTACTGAAAGTAACTTCTGGAGCATAGGTAGCACACTCATAAAATTAGTTGCAGACAACTCTAAATCATATGGTTAGTGTGCTAACAATGTTTACATCATGTTAGCACATAGTAGTTATCAGCAAAATTGAACTGTACACTCCATTGAGTTGAATGCATTACTTTCTATTCAATGCATTCTGTGGTAAGGTTGTGTACATAACTACTCGGGGTGATTTGGAATTGTATAGATATTGCATGTAGAGTGCACAGTGACATGGAATACTCCAATGCAAACTGAATTCAGTAACCTACCTGGGACCATTTACAGTGGAACATCCATTGACTTGGTTTAATTCTGCAAAGCTAAAGTTCCAATGTGTAAAGAAGGTAATGCTACTGAAAGTAACTTCTGGAGTATAGGTAGCACACTCATAAAATTGGTTGCAGACAACTCTAAATCATATGGTTAGTGTGCTAACAATGTTTACATCATGTTAGCACATAGTAGTTATCAGCAAAATTGAACTGTACACTCCATTGAGTTGAATGCATTACTTTCTATTCAATGCATTCTGTGGTAAGTTTGTGTACATAACTACTCGGGGTGATTTGGAATTGTATTGATATTGCATGTAGAGTGCTCAGTGACATGGAATACTCCAATGCAAGCTGAATTCAGTAACCTACCTGGGACCATTTACAGTGGAACAGCCATTGACTTGGTTTAATTCTGCAAAGGCTAAAGTTCCAATGTGTAGAGATGGTAATGCTACTGAAAGTAACTTCTGGAGCATAGGTAGCACACTCATAAAATTGGTTGCAGACAACTCTAAATCATATGGTTAGTGTGCTAACAATGTTTACATCATGTTAGCAGATAGTAGTTATCAGCAAAATTGAACTGTATACTCCATTGAGTTGAATGCATTACTTTCCATTCAATGCATTCTGTGGTAAGTTTGTGTACATAACTACTCGGGGTGATTTGGAATTGTATAGATATTGCATGTAGAGTGCTCAGTGACATGGAATACTCCAATGCAAGCTGAATTCAGTAACCTACCTGGGACCATTTACAGTGGAACAGCCATTGACTTGGTTTAATTCTGCAAAGGCTAAAGTTCCAATGTGTAGAGAAGGTAATGCTACTGAAAGTAACTTCTGGAGCATAGGTAGCACACTCATAAAATTGGTTGCAGACAACTCTAAATCGTATGGTTAGTGTGCTAACAATGTTTACATCATGTTAGCACATAGTAGTTATCAGCAAAATTGAACTGTACACTCCATTGAGTTGAATGCATTACTTTCTATTCAATGCATTCTGTGGTAAGGTTGTGTACATAACTACTCGGGGTGATTTGGAATTGTATAGATATTGCATGTACAGTGCTCAGTGACATGGAATACTCCAATGCAAGCTGAATTCAGTAACCTACCTGGGACCATTTACAGTGGAACAGCCATTGACTTGGTTTAATTCTGCAAAGGCTAAAGTTCCAATGTGTAGAGAAGGTAATGCTACTGAAAGTAACTTCTGGAGCATAGGTAGCACACTCATAAAATTGGTTGCAGACAACTCTAAATCATATGGTTAGTGTGCTAACAATGTTTACATCATGTTAGCAGATAGTAGTTATCAGCAAAATTGAACTGTACACTCCATTGAGTTGAATGCATTACTTTCTATTCAATGCATTCTGTGGTAAGTTTGTGTACATAACTACTCGGGGTGATTTGGAATTGTATAGATATTGCATGTAGAGTGCTCAGTGACATGGAATACTCCAATGCAAGCTGAATTCAGTAACCTACCTGGGACCATTTACAGTGGAACAGCCATTGACTTGGTTTAATTCTGCAAAGGCTAAAGTTCCAATGTGTAGAGAAGGTAATGCTACTGAAAGTAACTTCTGGAGCATAGGTAGCACACTCATAAAATTGGTTGCAGACAACTCTAAATCATATGGTTAGTGTGCTAACAATGTTTACATCATGTTAGCACATAGTAGTTATCAGCAAAATTAAACTGTACACTCCATTGAGTTGAATGCATTACTTTCTATTCAATGCATTCTGTGGTAAGGTTGTGTACATAACTACTCGGGGTGATTTGGAATTGTATAGATATTGCATGTAGAGTGCTCAGTGACATGGAATACTCCAATGCAAGCTGAATTCAGTAACCTACCTGGGACCATTTACAGTGGAACAGCCATTGACGTGGTTCAATTCTGCAAAGGCTAAAGTTCCAATGTGTAGAGAAGGTAATGCTACTGAAAGTCACTTCTGGAGCATAGGTAGCACACTCATAAAATTGGTTGCAGACAACTCTAAATCATATGGTTAGTGTGCTAACAATGTTTACATCATGTTAGCACATAGTAGTTATCAGCAAAATTGAACTGTACACTCCATTGAGTTGAATGCATTACTTTCTATTCAATGCATTCTGTGGTAAGGTTGTGTACATAACTACTCGGGGTGATTTGGAATTGTATAGATATTGCATGTACAGTGCTCAGTGACATGGAATACTCCAATGCAAGCTGAATTCAGTAACCTACCTGGGACCATTTACAGTGGAACAGCCATTGACTTGGTTCAATTCTGCAAAGACTAAAGTTCCAATGTGTAGAGAAGGTAATGCTACTGAAAGTAACTTCTGGAGCATAGGTAGCACACTCCTAAAATTGGTTGCAGACAACTCTAAATCATATGGTTAGTGTGCTAACAATGTTTACATCATGTTAGCACATAGTAGTTATCAGCAAAATTGAACTGTACACTCCATTGAGTTGAATGATTTACTTTCTATTCAATGCATTCTGTGGTAAGGTTGTGTACATAACTACTCGGGGTGATTTGGAATTGTATAGATATTGCATGTACAGTGCTCAATGACATGGAATACTCCAATGCAAGCTGAATTCAGTAACCTACCTGGGACCATTTACAGTGGAACAGCCATTGACTTGGTTCAATTCTGCAAAGGCTAAAGTTCCAATGTGTAGAGAAGGTAATGCTACTGAAAGTAACTTCTGGAGCATAGGTAGCATACTCCTAAAATTGGTTGCAGACAACTCTAAATCATATGGTTAGTGTGCTAACAATGTTTACATCATATTAGCACATAGTAGTTATCAGCAAAATTGAACTGTACACTCCATTGAGTTGAATGCATTACTTTCTATTCAATGCATTCTGTGGTAAGGTTGTGTACATAACTACTCGGGGTGATTTGGAATTGTATAGATATTGCATGTACAGTGCTCAGTGACATGGAATACTCCAATGCAAGCTGAATTCAGTAACCTACCTGGGACCATTTACAGTGGAACAGCCATTGACTTGGTTTAATTCTGCAAAGGCTAAAGTTCCAATGTGTAGAGAAGGTAATGCTACTGAAAGTAACTTCTGGAGCATAGGTAGCACACTCATAAAATTGGTTGCAGACAACTCTAAATCATATGGTTAGTGTGCTAACAATGTTTACATCATGTTAGCACATAGTAGTTATCAGCAAAATTGAACTGTACACTCCATTGAGTTGAATGCATTACTTTCTATTCAATGCATTCTGTGGTAAGGTTGTGTACATAACTGCTCGGGGTGATTTGGAATTGTATAGATATTGCATGTACAGTGCTCAGTGACATGGAATACTCCAATGCAAGCTGAATTCAGTAACCTACCTGGGACCATTTACAGTGGAACAGCCATTGACTTGGTTTAATTCTGCAAAGGCTAAAGTTCCAATGTGTAGAGAAGGTAATGCTACTGAAAGTAACTTCTGGAGCATATGTAGCACACTCATAAAATTGGTTGCAGACAACTCTAAATCATATGGTTAGTGTGCTAACAATGTTTACATCATGTTAGCACATAGTAGTTATCAGCAAAATTGAACTCTACACTCCATTGAGTTGAATGCATTACTTTCTATTCAATGCATTCTGTGGTAAGTTTGTGTACATAACTACTCGGGGTGATTTGGAATTGTATAGATATTGCATGTAGAGTGCTCAGTGACATGGAATACTCCAATGCAAGCTGAATTCAGTAACCTACCTGGGACCATTTACAGTGGAACAGCCATTGACTTGGTTCAATTCTGCAAAGGCTAAAGTTCCAATCTGTAGAGAAGGTAATGCTACTGAAAGGAACTTCTGGAGCATAGGTAGCACACTCATAAAATTGGTTGCAGACAACTCTAAATCATATGGTTAGTGTGCTAACAATGTTTACATCATGTTAGCACATAGTAGTTATCAGCAAAATTGAACTGTACACTCCATTGAGTTGAATGCATTACTTTCTATTCAATGCATTCTGTGGTAAGGTTGTGTACAAAACTGCTCGGGGTGATTTGGAATTGTATAGATATTGCATGTAGAGTGCTCAGTGACATGGAATACTCCAATGCAAGCTGAATTCAGTAACCTACCTGGGACCATTTACAGTGGAACATCCATTGACTTGGTTTAATTCTGCAAAGCTAAAGTTCCAATGTGTAGAGAAGGTAATGCTACTGAAAGTAACTTCTGGAGTATAGGTAGCACACTCATAAAATTGGTTGCAGACAACTCTAAATCATATGGTTAGTGTGCTAACAATGTTTACATCATGTTAGCACATAGTAGTTATCAGCAAAATTGAACTGTACACTCCATTGAGTTGAATGCATTACTTTCTATTCAATGCATTCTGTGGTAAGGTTGTGTACATAACTGCTCGGGGTGATTTGGAATTGTATAGATATTGCATGTACAGTGCTCAGTGACATGGAATACTCCAATGCAAGCTGAATTCAGTAACCTACCTGGGACCATTTACAGTGGAACAGCCATTGACTTGGTTCAATTCTGCAAAGACTAAAGTTCCAATGTGTAGAGAAGGTAATGCTACTGAAAGTAACTTCTGGAGCATAGGTAGCACACTCCTAAAATTGGTTGCAGACAACTCTAAATCATATGGTTAGTGTGCTAACAATGTTTACATCATGTTAGCACATAGTAGTTATCAGCAAAATTGAACTGTACACTCCATTGAGTTGAATGATTTACTTTCTATTCAATGCATTCTGTGGTAAGGTTGTGTACATAACTACTCGGGGTGATTTGGAATTGTATAGATATTGCATGTACAGTGCTCAATGACATGGAATACTCCAATGCAAGCTGAATTCAGTAACCTACCTGGGACCATTTACAGTGGAACAGCCATTGACTTGGTTCAATTCTGCAAAGGCTAAAGTTCCAATTTGTAGAGAAGGTAATGCTACTGAAAGTAACTTCTGGAGCATAGGTAGCACACTCCTAAAATTGGTTGCAGACAACTCTAAATCATATGGTTAGTGTGCTAACAATGTTTACATCATGTTAGCACATAGTAGTTATCAGCAAAATTGAACTGTACACTCCATTGAGTTGAATGCATTACTTTCTATTCAATGCATTCTGTGGTAAGGTTGTGTACATAACTACTCGGGGTGATTTGGAATTGTATAGATATTGCATGTACAGTGCTCAGTGACATGGAATACTCCAATGCAAGCTGAATTCAGTAACCTACCTGGGACCATTTACAGTTGAACAGCCATTGACTTGGTTTAATTCTGCAAAGGCTAAAGTTCCAATGTGTAGAGAAGGTAATGCTACTGAAAGTAACTTCTGGAGCATAGGTAGCACACTCATAAAATTGGTTGCAGACAACTCTAAATCATATGGTTAGTGTGCTAACAATGTTTACATCATGTTAGCACATAGTAGTTATCAGCAAAATTGAACTGTACACTCCATTGAGTTGAATGCATTACTTTCTATTCAATGCATTCTGTGGTAAGGTTGTGTACATAACTGCTCGGGGTGATTTGGAATTGTATAGATATTGCATGTACAGTGCTCAGTGACATGGAATACTCCAATGCAAGCTGAATTCAGTAACCTACCTGGGACCATTTACAGTGGAACAGCCATTGACTTGGTTTAATTCTGCAAAGGCTAAAGTTCCAATGTGTAGAGAAGGTAATGCTACTGAAAGTAACTTCTGGAGCATATGTAGCACACTCATAAAATTGGTTGCAGACAACTCTAAATCATATGGTTAGTGTGCTAACAATGTTTACATCATGTTAGCACATAGTAGTTATCAGCAAAATTGAACTGTACACTCCATTGAGTTGAATGCATTACTTTCTATTCAATGCATTCTGTGGTAAGGTTGTGTACAAAACTACTCGGGGTGATTTGGAATTGTATAGATATTGCATGTAGAGTGCTCAGTGACATGGAATACTCCAATGCAAGCTGAATTCAGTAACCTACCTGGGACCATTTACAGTGGAACATCCATTGACTTGGTTTAATTCTGCAAAGCTAAAGTTCCAATGTGTAGAGAAGGTAATGCTACTGAAAGTAACTTCTGGAGTATAGGTAGCACACTCATAAAATTGGTTGCAGACAACTCTAAATCATATGGTTAGTGTGCTAACAATGTTTACATCATGTTAGCACATAGTAGTTATCAGCAAAATTGAACTGTACACTCCATTGAGTTGAATGCATTACTTTCTATTCAATGCATTCTGCGGTAAGGTTGTGTACATAACTGCTCGGGGTGATTTGGAATTGTATAGATATTGCATGTACAGTGCTCAGTGACATGGAATACTCCAATGCAAGCTGAATTCAGTAACCTACCTGGGACCATTTACAGTGGAACAGCCATTGACTTGGTTTAATTCTGCAAAGGCTAAAGTTCCAATGTGTAGAGAAGGTAATGCTACTGAAAGTAACTTCTGGAGCATATGTAGCACACTCATAAAATTGGTTGCAGACAACTCTAAATCATATGGTTAGTGTGCTAACAATGTTTACATCATGTTAGCACATAGTAGTTATCAGCAAAATTGAACTGTACACTCCATTGAGTTGAATGCATTACTTTCTATTCAATGCATTCTGTGGTAAGTTTGTGTACATAACTACTCGGGGTGATTTGGAATTGTATAGATATTGCATGTAGAGTGCTCAGTGACATGGAATACTCCAATGCAAGCTGAATTCAGTAACCTACCTGGGACCATTTACAGTGGAACAGCCATTGACTTGGTTCAATTCTGCAAAGGCTAAAGTTCCAATCTGTAGAGAAGGTAATGCTACTGAAAGTAACTTCTGGAGCATAGGTAGCACACTCATAAAATTGGTTGCAGACAACTCTAAATCATATGGTTAGTGTGCTAACAATGTTTACATCATGTTAGCACATAGTAGTTATCAGCAAAATTGAACTGTACACTCCATTGAGTTGAATGCATTACTTTCTATTCAATGCATTCTGTGGTAAGTTTGTGTACATAACTACTCGGGGTGATTTGGAATTGTATAGATATTGCATGTAGAGTGCTCAGTGACATGGAATACTCCAATGCAAGCTGAATTCAGTAACCTACCTGGGACCATTTACAGTGGAACAGCCATTGACTTGGTTGAATTCTGCAAAGGCTAAAGTTCCAATGTGTAGAGAAGGTAATGCTACTGAAAGTAACTTCTGGAGCATAGGTAGCACACTCATAAAATTGGTTGCAGACAACTCTAAATCATATGGTTAGTGTCCTAACAATGTTTACATCATGTTAGCACATAGTAGTTATCAGCAAAATTGAACTGTACACTCCATTGAGTTCAATGCATTACTTTCTATTCAATGCATTCTGTGGTAAGTTTGTGTACATAACTACTCGGGGTGATTTGGAATTGTATAGATATTGCATGTAGAGTGCTCAGTGACATGGAATACTCCAATGCAAGCTGAATTCAGTAACCTACCTGGGACCATTTACAGTGGAACAGCCATTGACTTGGTTTAATTCTGCAAAGGCTAAAGTTCCAATGTGTAGAGACGGTAATGCTACTGAAAGTAACTTCTGGAGTATAGGTAGCACACTCATAAAATTGGTTGCAGACAACTCTAAATCATATGGTTAGTGTGCTGACAATGTTTACATCATGTTAGCACATAGTAGTTATCAGCAAAATTGAACTGTACACTCCATTGAGTTGAATGCATTACTTTCTATTCAATGCATTCTGTGGTAAGTTTGTGTACATAACTACTCGGGGTGATTTGGAATTGTATAGATATTGCATGTAGAGTGCTCAGTGACATGGGATACTCCAATGCAAGCTGAAATCAGTAACCTACCTGGTACCATTTACAATGGAACAGCCATTGACTTGGTTTTATTCTGGAAAGGCTAAAGTTCCAATGTGTAGAGAAGGTAATGCTACTGAAAGTAACTTCTGGAGCATAGGTAGCACACCCATAAAATTGGTTGCAGACAACTCTAAATCATATGGTTAGTGTGCTAACAATGTTTACATCATGTTAGCACATAGTAGTTATCAGCAAAATTGAACTGTACACTCCATTGAGTTGAATGCGTTACTTTCTATTCAATGCATTCTGTGGTAAGTTTCTGTACATAACTACTCGGCGTGATTTGGAATTGTATTGATATTGCATGTAGAGTGCTCAGTGACATGGAATACTCCAATGCAAGCTGAATTCAGTAACCTACCTGGGACCATTTACAGTGGAACAGCCATTGACTTGGTTTAATTCTGCAAAGGCTAAAGTTCCAATGTGTAGAGAAGGTAATGCTACTGAAAGTAACTTCTGGAGCATAGGTAGCACACTCATAAAATTGGTTGCAGACAACTCTAAATCATATGGTTAGTGTGCTAACAATGTTTACATCATGTTAGCACATAGTAGTTATCAGCAAAATTGAACTGTACACTCCATTGAGTTGAATGCATTACTTTCTATTCAATGCATTCTGTGGTAAGTTTGTGTACATAACTACTCGGGGTGATTTGGAATTGTATAGATATAGCATGTAGAGTGCTCAGTGACATGGAATACTCCAATGCAAGCTGAATTCAGTAACCTACCTGGGACCATTTACAGTGGAACAGCCATTGACTTGGTTTAATTCTGCAAAGGCTAAAGTTCCAATGTGTAGAGAAGGTAATGCTACTGAAAGTAACTTCTGGAGCATATGTAGCACACTCATAAAATTGGTTGCAGACAACTCTAAATCATATGGTTAGTGTGCTAACAATGTTTACATCATGTTAGCACATAGTAGTTATCAGCAAAATTGAACTCTACACTCCATTGAGTTGAATGCATTACTTTCTATTCAATGCATTCTGTGGTAAGTTTGTGTACATAACTACTCGGGGTGATTTGGAATTGTATAGATATTGCATGTAGAGTGCTCAGTGACATGGAATACTCCAATGCAAGCTGAATTCAGTAACCTACCTGGGACCATTTACAGTGGAACAGCCATTGACTTGGTTCAATTCTGCAAAGGCTAAAGTTCCAATCTGTCGAGAAGGTAATGCTACTGAAAGGAACTTCTGGAGCATAGGTAGCACACTCATAAAATTGGTTGCAGACAACTCTAAATCATATGGTTAGTGTGCTAACAATGTTTACATCATGTTAGCACATAGTAGTTATCAGCAAAATTGAACTGTACACTCCATTGAGTTGAATGCATTACTTTCTATTCAATGCATTCTGTGGTAAGGTTGTGTACAAAACTGCTCGGGGTGATTTGGAATTGTATAGATATTGCATGTAGAGTGCTCAGTGACATGGAATACTCCAATGCAAGCTGAATTCAGTAACCTACCTGGGACCATTTACAGTGGAACATCCATTGACTTGGTTTAATTCTGCAAAGCTAAAGTTCCAATGTGTAGAGAAGGTAATGCTACTGAAAGTAACTTCTGGAGTATAGGTAGCACACTCATAAAATTGGTTGCAGACAACTCTAAATCATATGGTTAGTGTGCTAACAATGTTTACATCATGTTAGCACATAGTAGTTATCAGCAAAATTGAACTGTACACTCCATTGAGTTGAATGCATTACTTTCTATTCAATGCATTCTGTGGTAAGGTTGTGTACATAACTGCTCGGGGTGATTTGGAATTGTATAGATATTGCATGTACAGTGCTCAGTGACATGGAATACTCCAATGCAAGCTGAATTCAGTAACCTACCTGGGACCATTTACAGTGGAACAGCCATTGACTTGGTTCAATTCTGCAAAGACTAAAGTTCCAATGTGTAGAGAAGGTAATGCTACTGAAAGTAACTTCTGGAGCATAGGTAGCACACTCCTAAAATTGGTTGCAGACAACTCTAAATCATATGGTTAGTGTGCTAACAATGTTTACATCATGTTAGCACATAGTAGTTATCAGCAAAATTGAACTGTACACTCCATTGAGTTGAATGATTTACTTTCTATTCAATGCATTCTGTGGTAAGGTTGTGTACATAACTACTCGGGGTGATTTGGAATTGTATAGATATTGCATGTACAGTGCTCAATGACATGGAATACTCCAATGCAAGCTGAATTCAGTAACCTACCTGGGACCATTTACAGTGGAACAGCCATTGACTTGGTTCAATTCTGCAAAGGCTAAAGTTCCAATTTGTAGAGAAGGTAATGCTACTGAAAGTAACTTCTGGAGCATAGGTAGCACACTCCTAAAATTGGTTGCAGACAACTCTAAATCATATGGTTAGTGTGCTAACAATGTTTACATCATGTTAGCACATAGTAGTTATCAGCAAAATTGAACTGTACACTCCATTGAGTTGAATGCATTACTTTCTATTCAATGCATTCTGTGGTAAGGTTGTGTACATAACTACTCGGGGTGATTTGGAATTGTATAGATATTGCATGTACAGTGCTCAGTGACATGGAATACTCCAATGCAAGCTGAATTCAGTAACCTACCTGGGACCATTTACAGTTGAACAGCCATTGACTTGGTTTAATTCTGCAAAGGCTAAAGTTCCAATGTGTAGAGAAGGTAATGCTACTGAAAGTAACTTCTGGAGCATAGGTAGCACACTCATAAAATTGGTTGCAGACAACTCTAAATCATATGGTTAGTGTGCTAACAATGTTTACATCATGTTAGCACATAGTAGTTATCAGCAAAATTGAACTGTACACTCCATTGAGTTGAATGCATTACTTTCTATTCAATGCATTCTGTGGTAAGGTTGTGTACATAACTGCTCGGGGTGATTTGGAATTGTATAGATATTGCATGTACAGTGCTCAGTGACATGGAATACTCCAATGCAAGCTGAATTCAGTAACCTACCTGGGACCATTTACAGTGGAACAGCCATTGACTTGGTTTAATTCTGCAAAGGCTAAAGTTCCAATGTGTAGAGAAGGTAATGCTACTGAAAGTAACTTCTGGAGCATATGTAGCACACTCATAAAATTGGTTGCAGACAACTCTAAATCATATGGTTAGTGTGCTAACAATGTTTACATCATGTTAGCACATAGTAGTTATCAGCAAAATTGAACTGTACACTCCATTGAGTTGAATGCATTACTTTCTATTCAATGCATTCTGTGGTAAGTTTGTGTACATAACTACTCGGGGTGATTTGGAATTGTATAGATATTGCATGTAGAGTGCTCAGTGACATGGAATACTCCAATGCAAGCTGAATTCAGTAACCTACCTGGGACCATTTACAGTGGAACAGCCATTGACTTGGTTCAATTCTGCAAAGGCTAAAGTTCCAATCTGTAGAGAAGGTAATGCTACTGAAAGTAACTTCTGGAGCATAGGTAGCACACTCATAAAATTGGTTGCAGACAACTCTAAATCATATGGGTAGTGTGCTAACAATGTTTACATCATGTTAGCAGATAGTAGTTATCAGCAAAATTGAACTGTACACTCCATTGAGTTGAATGCATTACTTTCTATTCAATGCATTCTGTGGTAAGGTTGTGTACAAAACTACTCGGGGTGATTTGGAATTGTATAGATATTGCATGTAGAGTGCTCAGTGACATGGAATACTCCAATGCAAGCTGAATTCAGTAACCTACCTGGGACCATTTACAGTGGAACATCCATTGACTTGGTTTAATTCTGCAAAGCTAAAGTTCCAATGTGTAGAGAAGGTAATGCTACTGAAAGTAACTTCTGGAGTATAGGTAGCACACTCATAAAATTGGTTGCAGACAACTCTAAATCATATGGTTAGTGTGCTAACAATGTTTACATCATGTTAGCACATAGTAGTTATCAGCAAAATTGAACTGTACACTCCATTGAGTTGAATGCATTACTTTCTATTCAATGCATTCTGTGGTAAGTTTGTGTACATAACTACTCGGGGTGATTTGGAATTGTATAGATATTGCATGTAGAGTGCTCAGTGACATGGAATACTCCAATGCAAGCTGAATTCAGTAACCTACCTGGGACCATTTACAGTGGAACAGCCATTGACTTGGTTCAATTCTGCAAAGGCTAAAGTTCCAATCTGTAGAGAAGGTAATGCTACTGAAAGTAACTTCTGGAGCATAGGTAGCACACTCATAAAATTGGTTGCAGACAACTCTAAATCATATGGGTAGTGTGCTAACAATGTTTACATCATGTTAGCACATAGTAGTTATCAGCAAAATTGAACTGTACACTCCATTGAGTTGAATGCATTACTTTCTATTCAATGCATTCTGTGGTAAGGTTGTGTACAAAACTACTCGGGGTGATTTGGAATTGTATAGATATTGCATGTAGAGTGCTCAGTGACATGGAATACTCCAATGCAAGCTGAATTCAGTAACCTACCTGGGACCATTTACAGTGGAACATCCATTGACTTGGTTTAATTCTGCAAAGCTAAAGTTCCAATGTGTAGAGAAGGTAATGCTACTGAAAGTAACTTCTGGAGTATAGGTAGCACACTCATAAAATTGGTTGCAGACAACTCTAAATCATATGGTTAGTGTGCTAACAATGTTTACATCATGTTAGCACATAGTAGTTATCAGCAAAATTGAACTGTACACTCCATTGAGTTGAATGCATTACTTTCTATTCAATGCATTCTGCGGTAAGGTTGTGTACATAACTGCTCGGGGTGATTTGGAATTGTATAGATATTGCATGTACAGTGCTCAGTGACATGGAATACTCCAATGCAAGCTGAATTCAGTAACCTACCTGGGACCATTTACAGTGGAACAGCCATTGACTTGGTTTAATTCTGCAAAGGCTAAAGTTCCAATGTGTAGAGAAGGTAATGCTACTGAAAGTAACTTCTGGAGCATATGTAGCACACTCATAAAATTGGTTGCAGACAACTCTAAATCATATGGTTAGTGTGCTAACAATGTTTACATCATGTTAGCACATAGTAGTTATCAGCAAAATTGAACTGTACACTCCATTGAGTTGAATGCATTACTTTCTATTCAATGCATTCTGTGGTAAGTTTGTGTACATAACTACTCGGGGTGATTTGGAATTGTATAGATATTGCATGTAGAGTGCTCAGTGACATGGAATACTCCAATGCAAGCTGAATTCAGTAACCTACCTGGGACCATTTACAGTGGAACAGCCATTGACTTGGTTCAATTCTGCAAAGGCTAAAGTTCCAATCTGTAGAGAAGGTAATGCTACTGAAAGTAACTTCTGGAGCATAGGTAGCACACTCATAAAATTGGTTGCAGACAACTCTAAATCATATGGTTAGTGTGCTAACAATGTTTACATCATGTTAGCACATAGTAGTTATCAGCAAAATTGAACTGTACACTCCATTGAGTTGAATGCATTACTTTCTATTCAATGCATTCTGTGGTAAGTTTGTGTACATAACTACTCGGGGTGATTTGGAATTGTATAGATATTGCATGTAGAGTGCTCAGTGACATGGAATACTCCAATGCAAGCTGAATTCAGTAACCTACCTGGGACCATTTACAGTGGAACAGCCATTGACTTGGTTGAATTCTGCAAAGGCTAAAGTTCCAATGTGTAGAGAAGGTAATGCTACTGAAAGTAACTTCTGGAGCATAGGTAGCACACTCATAAAATTGGTTGCAGACAACTCTAAATCATATGGTTAGTGTCCTAACAATGTTTACATCATGTTAGCACATAGTAGTTATCAGCAAAATTGAACTGTACACTCCATTGAGTTCAATGCATTACTTTCTATTCAATGCATTCTGTGGTAAGTTTGTGTACATAACTACTCGGGGTGATTTGGAATTGTATAGATATTGCATGTAGAGTGCTCAGTGACATGGAATACTCCAATGCAAGCTGAATTCAGTAACCTACCTGGGACCATTTACAGTGGAACAGCCATTGACTTGGTTTAATTCTGCAAAGGCTAAAGTTCCAATGTGTAGAGACGGTAATGCTACTGAAAGTAACTTCTGGAGTATAGGTAGCACACTCATAAAATTGGTTGCAGACAACTCTAAATCATATGGTTAGTGTGCTGACAATGTTTACATCATGTTAGCACATAGTAGTTATCAGCAAAATTGAACTGTACACTCCATTGAGTTGAATGCATTACTTTCTATTCAATGCATTCTGTGGTAAGTTTGTGTACATAACTACTCGGGGTGATTTGGAATTGTATAGATATTGCATGTAGAGTGCTCAGTGACATGGGATACTCCAATGCAAGCTGAAATCAGTAACCTACCTGGTACCATTTACAATGGAACAGCCATTGACTTGGTTTTATTCTGGAAAGGCTAAAGTTCCAATGTGTAGAGAAGGTAATGCTACTGAAAGTAACTTCTGGAGCATAGGTAGCACACCCATAAAATTGGTTGCAGACAACTCTAAATCATATGGTTAGTGTGCTAACAATGTTTACATCATGTTAGCACATAGTAGTTATCAGCAAAATTGAACTGTACACTCCATTGAGTTGAATGCGTTACTTTCTATTCAATGCATTCTGTGGTAAGTTTCTGTACATAACTACTCGGCGTGATTTGGAATTGTATTGATATTGCATGTAGAGTGCTCAGTGACATGGAATACTCCAATGCAAGCTGAATTCAGTAACCTACCTGGGACCATTTACAGTGGAACAGCCATTGACTTGGTTTAATTCTGCAAAGGCTAAAGTTCCAATGTGTAGAGAAGGTAATGCTACTGAAAGTAACTTCTGGAGCATAGGTAGCACACTCATAAAATTGGTTGCAGACAACTCTAAATCATATGGTTAGTGTGCTAACAATGTTTACATCATGTTAGCACATAGTAGTTATCAGCAAAATTGAACTGTACACTCCATTGAGTTGAATGCATTACTTTCTATTCAATGCATTCTGTGGTAAGTTTGTGTACATAACTACTCGGGGTGATTTGGAATTGTATAGATATAGCATGTAGAGTGCTCAGTGACATGGAATACTCCAATGCAAGCTGAATTCAGTAACCTACCTGGGACCATTTACAGTGGAACAGCCATTGACTTGGTTTAATTCTGCAAAGGCTAAAGTTCCAATGTGTAGAGAAGGTAATGCTACTGAAAGTAACTTCTGGAGCATAGGTAGCACACTCATAAAATTGGTTGCAGACAACTCTAAATCATATGGTTAGTGTGCTAACAATGTTTACATCATGTTAGCACATAGTAGTTATCAGCAAAATTGAACTGTACACTCCATTGAGTTGAATGCATTACTTTCTATTCATTGCATTCTGTGGTAAGTTTGTGTACATAACTACTCGGGGTGATTTGGAATTGTATAGATATTGCATGTAGAGTGCTCAGTGACATGGAATACTCCAATGCAAGCTGAATTCAGTAACCTACCTTGGACCATTTACAGTGGAACAGCCATTGACTTGGTTTAATTCTGCAAAGGCTAAAGTTCCAATGTGTAGAGAAGGTAATGCTACTGGAAGTAACTTCTGGAGCATAGGTAGCACACTCATAAAATTGTTTGCAGACAACTCTAAATCATATGGTTAGTGTGCTAACAATGTTTACATCATGTTAGCACATAGTAGTTATCAGCAAAATTGAACTGTACACTCCATTGAGTTGAATGCATTACTTTCTATTCAATGCATTCTGTGGTAAGGTTTTGTACATAACTACTCGGGGTGATTTGGAATTGTATAGATATTGCATGTAGAGTGCTCAGTGACATGGAATACTCCGATGCAAGCTGAATTCAGTAACCTACCTGGGACCATTTACAGTGGAACAGCCATTGACTTGGTTTAATTCTGCAAAGGCTAAAGTTCCAATGTGTAGAGAAGGTAATGCTACTGAAAGTAACTTCTGGAGTATAGGTAGCACACTCATAAATTTGGTTGCAGACAACTGTAAATCATATGGTTAGTGTGCTGACAATGTTTACATCATGTTAGCACATAGTAGTTATCAGCAAAATTGAACTGTACATTCCATTGAGTTGAATGCATTACTTTCTATTCAATGCATTCTGTGGTAAGTTTGTGTACATAACTACTCGGGGTGATTTGGAATTGTATAGATATTGCATGTAGAGTGCTCAGTGACATGTAATACTCCAATGCAAGCTGAAATCAGTAACCTACCTGGTACCATTTACAATGGAACAGCCATTGACTTGGTTTTATTCTGCAAAGGCTAAAGTTCCAATGTGTAGAGAAGGTAATGCTACTGAAAGTAACTTCTGGAGCATAGGTAGCACACCCATAAAATTGGTTGCAGACAACTCTAAATCATATGGTTAGTGTGCTAACAATGTTTACATCATGTTAGCACATAGTAGTTATCAGCAAAATTGAACTGTACACTCCATTGAGTTGAATGCATTACTTTCTATTCAATGCATTCTGTGGTAAGTTTGTGTGCATAACTACTCGGGGTGATTTGGAATTGTATTGATATTGCATGTAGAGTGCTCAGTGACATGGAATACTCCAATGCAAGCTGAATTCAGTAACCTACCTGGGACCATTTACAGTGGAACAGCCATTGACTTGGTTTAATTCTGCAAAGGCTAAAGTTCCAATGTGTAGAGAAGGTAATGCTACTGAAAGTAACTTCTGGAGCATAGGTAGCACACTCATAAAATTGGTTGCAGACAACTCTAAATCATATGGTTAGTGTGCTAACAATGTTTACATCATGTTAGCACATAGTAGTTATCAGCAAAATTGAACTGTACACTCCATTGAGTTGAATGCATTACTTTCTATTCAATGCATTCTGTGGTAAGTTTGTGTACATAACTACTCGGGGTGATTTGGAATTGTATAGATATTGCATGTAGAGTGCTCAGTGACATGGAATACTCCAATGCAAGCTGAATTCAGTAACCTACCTGGGACCATTTACAGTGGAACAGCCATTGACTTGGTTGAATTCTGCAAAGGCTAAAGTTCCAATGTGTAGAGAAGGTAATGCTACTGAAAGTAACTTCTGGAGCATAGGTAGCACACTCATAAAATTGGTTGCAGACAATTCTAAATCATATGGTTAGTGTCCGAACAATGTTTACATCATGTTAGCACATAGTAGTTATCAGCAAAATTGAACTGTACACTCCATTGAGTTCAATGCATTACTTTCTATTCAATGCATTCTGTGGTAAGTTTGTGTACATAACTACTCGGGGTGATTTGGAATTGTATAGATATTGCATGTAGAGTGCTCAGTGACATGGAATACTCCAATGCAAGCTGAATTCAGTAACCTACCTGGGACCATTTACAGTGGAACAGCCATTGACTTGGTTTAATTCTGCAAAGGCTAAAGTTCCAATGTGTAGAGAAGGTAATGCTACTGAAAGTAACTTCTGGAGTATAGGTAGCACACTCATAAAATTGGTTGCAGACAACTCTAAATCATATGGTTAGTGTGCTGACAATGTTTACATCATGTTAGCACATAGTAGTTATCAGCAAAATTGAACTGTACACTCCATTGAGTTGAATGCATTACTTTCTATTCAATGCATTCTGTGGTAAGTTTGTGTACATAACTACTCGGGGTGATTTGGAATTGTATAGATATTGCATGTAGAGTGCTCAGTGACATGGGATACTCCAATGCAAGCTGAAATCAGTAACCTACCTGGTACCATTTACAATGGAACAGCCATTGACTTGGTTTTATTCTGGAAAGGCTAAAGTTCCAATGTGTAGAGAAGGTAATGCTACTGAAAGTAACTTCTGGAGCATAGGTAGCACACCCATAAAATTGGTTGCAGACAACTCTAAATCATATGGTTAGTGTGCTAACAATGTTTACATCATGTTAGCACATAGCAGTTATCAGCAAAATTGAACTGTACACTCCATTGAGTTGAATGCATTACTTTCTATTCAATGCATTCTGTGGTAAGTTTGTGTACATAACTACTCGGGATGATTTGGAATTGTATTGATATTGCATGTAGAGTGCTCGGTGACATGGAATACTCCAATGCAAGCTGAATTCAGTAACCTACCTGTTACTATTTACAGTGGAACATCCATTGACTTGGTTTTATTCTGCAAAGGCTGAAGTTCCAATGTGTAGAGAAGGTAATGCTACTGAAAGTAACTTCTGGAGTATAGGTAGCACACTCATAAAATTGGTTGCAGACAACTCTAAATCATATGGTTAGTGTGCTAACAATGTTTACATCATGTTAGCACATAGTAGTTATCAGCAAAATTGAACTGTACACTCCATTGAGTTGAATGCATTACTTTCTATTCAATGCATTCTGTGGTAAGTTTGTGTACATAACTACTCGGGGTGATTTGGAATTGTATAGATATTCCATGTAGAGTGCTCAGTGACATGGAATACTCCAATGCAAGCTGAATTCAGTAACCTACCTGGGACCATTTACAGTGGAACAGCCATTGACTTGGTTTAATTCTGCAAAGGCTAAAGTTCCAATGTGTAGAGAAGGTAATGCTACTGAAAGTAACTTCTGGAGCATAGGTAGCACACTCATAAAATTGGTTGCAGACAACTCTAAATCATATGGTTAGTGTGCTAACAATGTTTACATCATGTTAGCACATAGTAGTTATCAGCAAAATTGAACTGTACACTCCATTGAGTTGAATGCATTACTTTCTATTCATTGCATTCTGTGGTAAGTTTGTGTACATAACTACTCGGGGTGATTTGGAATTGTATAGATATTGCATGTAGAGTGCTCAGTGACATGGAATACTCCAATGCAAGCTGAATTCAGTAACCTACCTTGGACCATTTACAGTGGAACAGCCATTGACTTGGTTTAATTCTGCAAAGGCTAAAGTTCCAATGTGTAGAGAAGGTAATGCTACTGGAAGTAACTTCTGGAGCATAGGTAGCACACTCATAAAATTGTTTGCAGACAACTCTAAATCATATGGTTAGTGTGCTAACAATGTTTACATCATGTTAGCACATAGTAGTTATCAGCAAAATTGAACTGTACACTCCATTGAGTTGAATGCATTACTT
The DNA here is from genome assembly GCF_030144855.1 of Hypanus sabinus. Lineage (NCBI taxonomy): Eukaryota > Metazoa > Chordata > Chondrichthyes > Myliobatiformes > Dasyatidae > Hypanus > Hypanus sabinus. Next base: position 13,314,033 of record NC_082722.1, on the reverse strand, counting down.
TCTATTCAATGCATTCTGTGGTAAGGTTTTGTACATAACTACTCGGGGTGATTTGGAATTGTATAGATATTGCATGTAGAGTGCTCAGTGACATGGAATACTCCGATGCAAGCTGAATTCAGTAACCTACCTGGGACCATTTACAGTGGAACAGCCATTGACTTGGTTTAATTCTGCAAAGGCTAAAGTTCCAATGTGTAGAGAAGGTAATGCTACTGAAAGTAACTTCTGGAGTATAGGTAGCACACTCATAAATTTGGTTGCAGACAACTGTAAATCATATGGTTAGTGTGCTGACAATGTTTACATCATGTTAGCACATAGTAGTTATCAGCAAAATTGAACTGTACATTCCATTGAGTTGAATGCATTACTTTCTATTCAATGCATTCTGTGGTAAGTTTGTGTACATAACTACTCGGGGTGATTTGGAATTGTATAGATATTGCATGTAGAGTGCTCAGTGACATGTAATACTCCAATGCAAGCTGAAATCAGTAACCTACCTGGTACCATTTACAATGGAACAGCCATTGACTTGGTTTTATTCTGCAAAGGCTAAAGTTCCAATGTGTAGAGAAGGTAATGCTACTGAAAGTAACTTCTGGAGCATAGGTAGCACACCCATAAAATTGGTTGCAGACAACTCTAAATCATATGGTTAGTGTGCTAACAATGTTTACATCATGTTAGCACATAGTAGTTATCAGCAAAATTGAACTGTACACTCCATTGAGTTGAATGCATTACTTTCTATTCAATGCATTCTGTGGTAAGTTTGTGTGCATAACTACTCGGGGTGATTTGGAATTGTATTGATATTGCATGTAGAGTGCTCAGTGACATGGAATACTCCAATGCAAGCTGAATTCAGTAACCTACCTGGGACCATTTACAGTGGAACAGCCATTGACTTGGTTTAATTCTGCAAAGGCTAAAGTTCCAATGTGTAGAGAAGGTAATGCTACTGAAAGTAACTTCTGGAGCATAGGTAGCACACTCATAAAATTGGTTGCAAACAACTCTAAATCATATGGTTAGTGTGCTAACAATGTTTACATCATGTTAGCACATAGTAGTTATCAGCAAAATTGAACTGTACACTCCATTGAGTTGAATGCATTACTTTCTATTCAATGCATTCTGTGGTAAGTTTGTGTACATAACTACTCGGGGTGATTTGGAATTGTATAGATATTGCATGTAGAGTGCTCAGTGACATGGAATACTCCAATGCAAGCTGAATTCAGTAACCTACCTGGGACCATTTACAGTGGAACAGCCATTGACTTGGTTGAATTCTGCAAAGGCTAAAGTTCCAATGTGTAGAGAAGGTAATGCTACTGAAAGTAACTTCTGGAGCATAGGTAGCACACTCATAAAATTGGTTGCAGACAACTCTAAATCATATGGTTAGTGTCCTAACAATGTTTACATCATGTTAGCACATAGTAGTTATCAGCAAAATTGAACTGTACACTCCATTGAGTTCAATGCATTACTTTCTATTCAATGCATTCTGTGGTAAGTTTGTGTACATAACTACTCGGGGTGATTTGGAATTGTATAGATATTGCATGTAGAGTGCTCAGTGACATGGAATACTCCAATGCAAGCTGAATTCAGTAACCTACCTGGGACCATTTACAGTGGAACAGCCATTGACTTGGTTTAATTCTGCAAAGGCTAAAGTTCCAATGTGTAGAGAAGGTAATGCTACTGAAAGTAACTTCTGGAGTATAGGTAGCACACTCATAAAATTGGTTGCAGACAACTCTAAATCATATGGTTAGTGTGCTGACAATGTTTACATCATGTTAGCACATAGTAGTTATCAGCAAAATTGAACTGTACACTCCATTGAGTTGAATGCATTACTTTCTATTCAATGCATTCTGTGGTAAGTTTGTGTACATAACTACTCGGGGTGATTTGGAATTGTATAGATATTGCATGTAGAGTGCTCAGTGACATGGGATACTCCAATGCAAGCTGAAATCAGTAACCTACCTGGTACCATTTACAATGGAACAGCCATTGACTTGGTTTTATTCTGGAAAGGCTAAAGTTCCAATGTGTAGAGAAGGTAATGCTACTGAAAGTAACTTCTGGAGCATAGGTAGCACACCCATAAAATTGGTTGCAGACAACTCTAAATCATATGGTTAGTGTGCTAACAATGTTTACATCATGTTAGCACATAGTAGTTATCAGCAAAATTGAACTGTACACTCCATTGAGTTGAATGCATTACTTTCTATTCAATGCATTCTGTGGTAAGTTTCTGTACATAACTACTCGGGGTGATTTGGAATTGTATTGATATTGCATGTAGAGTGCTCAGTGACATGGAATACTCCAATGCAAGCTGAATTCAGTAACCTACCTGGGACCATTTACAGTGGAACAGCCATTGACTTGGTTTAATTCTGCAAAGGCTAAAGTTCCAATGTGTAGAGAAGGTAATGCTACTGAAAGTAACTTCTGGAGCATAGGTAGCACACTCATAAAATTGGTTGCAGACAACTCTAAATCATATGGTTAGTGTGCTAACAATGTTTACATCATGTTAGCACATAGTAGTTATCAGCAAAATTGAACTGTACACTCCATTGAGTTGAATGCATTACTTTCTATTCAATGCATTCTGTGGTAAGTTTGTGTACATAACTACTCGGGGTGATTTGGAATTGTATAGATATTGCATGTAGAGTGCTCAGTGACATGGAATACTCCAATGCAAGCTGAATTCAGTAACCTACCTTGGACCATTTACAGTGGAACAGCCATTGACTTGGTTTAATTCTGCAAAGGCTAAAGTTCCAATGTGTAGAGAAGGTAATGCTACTGGAAGTAACTTCCGGAGCATAGGTAGCACACTCATAAAATTGTTTGCAGACAACTCTAAATCATATGGTTAGTGTGCTAACAATGTTTACATCATGTTAGCACATAGTAGTTATCAGCAAAATTGAACTGTACACTCCATTGAGTTGAATGCATTACTTTCTATTCAATGCATTCTGTGGTAAGGTTGTGTACATAACTACTCTGGGTGATTTGGAAGTGTATAGATATTGCAAGTAGAGTGCTCAGTGCCATGGAATACTCCAATGCAAGCTGAATTCAGTAACCTACCTGTTACTATTTACAGTGGAACATCCATTGACTTGGTTTTATTCTGCAAAGGCAAAAGTTCCAATGTGTAGAGAAGGTAATGCTACTGAAAGTAACTTCTGGAGCATAGGTAGCACACTCATAAAATTGGTTGCAGACAACTCTAAATCATATGGTTAGTGTGCTAACAATGTTTACATCATTTTAGCACATAGTAGTTATCAGCAAAATTGAACTGTACACTCCATTGAGTTGAATGGATTACTTTCTATTCAATGCATTCTGTGGTAAGTTTGTGTACATAACTACTCGGGGTGATTTGGAATTGTATAGATATTGCATGTAGAGTGCTCAGTGACATGGAATACTCCAATGCAAGCTGAAATCAGTAACCTATCTGGTACCATTTACAGTGGAACAGCCATTGACTTGGTTTTATTCTGCAAAGGCTAAAGTTCCAATGTGTAGAGAAGGTAATGCTACTGAAAGTAACTTCTGGAGCATAGGTAGCACACTCATAAAATTGGTTGCAGACACCTCTAAATCATATGGTTAGTGTGCTATCAATGTTTACCTCATGTTAGCACATAGTAGTTATCAGCAAAATTGAACTGTACACTCCATTGAGTTGAATGCATTACTTTCTATTCAATGCATTCTGTGGTAAGTTTGTGTACATAACTACTCGGGGTGATTTGGAATTGTATAGATATTGCATGTAGAGTGCTCAGTGACATGGAATACTCCAATGCAAGCTGAAATCAGTAACCTACCTTGTACCATTTACAGTGGAACAGCCATTGACTTGGTTTAATTCTGCAAAGGCTAAAGTTCCAATGTGTAGAGAAGGTAATGCTACTGAAAGTAACTTCTGGAGCATAGGTAGCACACTCATAAAATTGGTTGCAGACAACTCTAAATCATATGGTTAGTGTGCTAACAATGTTTACATCATGTTAGCACATAGTAGTTATCAGCAAAATTGAACTGTACACTCCATTGAGTTGAATGTATTACTTTCTATTCAATGCATTCTGTGGTAAGTTTGTGTACATAACTACTCGGGGTGATTTGGAATTGTATAGATATTGCATGTAGAGTGCTCAGTGACATGGAATACTCCAATGCAAGCTGAAATCAGTAACCTACCTGGTACCATTTACAGTGGAACAGCCATTGACTTGGTTTTATTCTACAAAGGCTAAAGTTCCAATGTGTAGAGAAGGTAATGCTACTGAAAGTAACTTCTGGAGCATAGGTAGCACACCCATAAAATTGGTTGCAGACAACTCTAAATCATATGGTTAGTGTGCTAACAATGTTTACTTCATGTTAGCACATAGTAGTTATCAGCAAAATTGAACTGTACACTCCATTGAATTGAATGCATTACTTTCTATTCAATGCATTCTGTGGTAAGTTTGTGTACATAACTACTCGGGGTGATTTGGAATTGTATAGATATTGCATGTAGAGTGCTCAGTGACATGGAATACTCCTATGCAAGCTGAAATCAGTAACCTACCTGGGACCATTTACAGTGGAACATCCATTGACTTGGTTTAATTCTGCAAAGGCTAAATTTCCAATGTGTAGAGAAGGTAATGCTACTGAAAGTAACTTCTGGAGCATAGGTAGCACACTCATAAAATTGGTTGCAGACAACTCTAAATCATATGGTTAGTGTGCTAACAATGTTTACATCATGTTAGCACATAGTAGTTATCAGCAAAATTGAACTGTACACTCCATTGAGTTGAATGCATTACTTTCTATTCAATGCATTCTGTGGTAAGTTTGTGTACATAACTACTCGGGGTGATTTGGAATTGTATTGATATTGCATGTAGAGTGCTCAGTGACATGGAATACTCCAATGCAAGCGGAAATCAGTAACCTACCTGGTAGCATTTACAGTGGAACAGCCATTGACTTGGTTTTATTCTGCAAAAGCTAAAGTTCCAATGTGTAGAGAAGGTAATGCTACTGAAAGTAACTTCTGGAGCATAGGTAGCACACTCATAAAATTGGTTGCAGACAACTCTAAATCATATGGTTAGTGTGCTAACAATGTTTACATCATGTTAGCACATAGTAGTTATCAGCAAAATTGAACTGTACACTCCATTGAGTTCAATGCATTACTTTCTATTCAATGCATTCTGTGGTAAGTTTGTGTACATAACTACTCGGGGTGATTTGGAATTGTATAGATATTGCATGTAGAGTGCTCAGTGACATGGAATACTCCAATGCAAGCTGAATTCAGTAACCTACCTGGGACCATTTACAGTGGAACAGCCATTGACTTGGTTTAATTCTGCAAAGGCTAAAGTTCCAATGTGTAGAGAAGGTAATGCTACTGAAAGTAACTTCTGGAGTATAGGTAGCACACTCATAAAATTGGTTGCAGACAACTCTAAATCATATGGTTAGTGTGCTAACAATGTTTACATCATGTTAGCACATAGTAGTTATCAGCAAAATTGAACTGTACACTCCATTGAGTTGAATGCATTACTTTCTATTCAATGCATTCTTTGATAAGGCTGTGTACATAACTACTGTGGGTGATTTGGAACTGTATAGATATTGCAAGTAGAGTGCTCAGTGCCATGGAATACTCCAATGCAAGCTGAATTCAGTAACCTACCTGTTACTATTTACAGTGGAACATCCATTGACTTGGTTTTATTCTGCAAAGGCTAAAGTTCCAATGTGTAGAGAAGGTAATGCTACTGAAAGTAACTTCTGGAGCATAGGTAGCACACTCATAAAATTGGTTGCAGACAACTCTAAATCATATGGTTAGTGTGCTAACAATGTTTACATCATGTTAGCACATAGTAGTTATCAGCAAAATTGAACTGTACACTCCATTGAGTTGAATGCATTACTTTCTATTCAATGCATTCTGTGGTAAGTTTGTGTACATAACTACTCGGGGTGATTTGGAATTGTATAGATATTGCATGTACAGTGCTCAGTGACATGGAATACTCCAATGCAAGCTGAAATCAGTAACCTACCTGGTACCATTTACAGTGGAACAGCCATTGACTTGGTTTAATTCTGCAAAGGCTGAAGTTCCAATGTGTAGAGAAGGTAATGCTACTGAAAGTAACTTCTGGAGTATAGGTAGCACACTCATAAAATTGGTTGCAGACAACTCTAAATCATATGGTTAGTGTGCTAACAATGTTTACATCATGTTAGCACATAGTAGTTATCAGCAAAATTGAACTGTACACTCCATTGAGTTGAATGCATTACTTTCTATTCAATGCATTCTGTGGTAAGTTTGTGTACATAACTACTCGGGGTGATTTGGAATTGTATAGATATTCCATGTAGAGTGCTCAGTGACATGGAATACTCCAATGCAAGCTGAATTCAGTAACCTACCTGGGACCATTTACAGTGGAACAGCCATTGACTTGGTTTAATTCTGCAAAGGCTAAAGTTCCAATGTGTAGAGAAGGTAATGCTACTGAAAGTAACTTCTGGAGCATAGGTAGCACACTCATAAAATTGGTTGCAGACAACTCTAAATCATATGGTTAGTGTGCTAACAATGTTTACATCATGTTAGCACATAGTAGTTATCAGCAAAATTGAACTGTACACTCCATTGAGTTGAATGCATTACTTTCTATTCAATGCATTCTTTGATAAGGCTGTGTACATAACTACTGTGGGTGATTTGGAACTGTATAGATATTGCAAGTAGAGTGCTCAGTGCCATGGAATACTCCAATGCAAGCTGAATTCAGTAACCTACCTGTTACTATTTACAGTGGAACATCCATTGACTTGGTTTTATTCTGCAAAGGCTAAAGTTCCAATGTGTAGAGAAGGTAATGCTACTGAAAGTAACTTCTGGAGCATAGGTAGCACACTCATAAAATTGGTTGCAGACAACTCTAAATCATATGGTTAGTGTGCTAACAATGTTTACATCATGTTAGCACATAGTAGTTATCAGCAAAATTGAACTGTACACTCCATTGAGTTGAATGCATTACTTTCTATTCAATGCATTCTTTGATATGGCTGTGTACATAACTACTGTGGGTGATTTGGAACTGTATAGATATAGCAAGTAGAGTGCTCAGTGCCATGGAATACTCCAATGCAAGCTGAATTCAGTAACCTACCTGTTACTATTTACAGTGGAACATCCATTGACTTGGTTTTATTCTGCAAAGGCTGAAGTTCCAATGTGTAGAGAAGGTAATGCTACTGAAAGTAACTTCTGGAGCATAGGTAGCACACTCATAAAATTGGTTGCAGACAACTCTAAATCCTATGGTTAGTGTGCTAACAATGTTTACATCATGTTAGCACATAGTAGTTATCTGCAAAATTGAACTGTACACTCCATTGAGTTGAATGCATTACTTTCTATTCAATGCATTCTTTGATAAGGCTGTGTACATAACTACTGTGGGTGATTTGGAACTGTATAGATATTGCAAGTAGAGTGCTCAGTGCCATGGAATACTCCAATGCAAGCTGAATTCAGGAACCTACCTGTTTCTATTTACAGTGGAACATCCATTGACTTGGTTTTATTCTGCAAAGTCTAAAGTTCCAATGTGTAGAGAAGGTAATGCTACTGAAAGTAACTTCTGGAGCATAGGTAGCACACTCATAAAATTGGTTGCAGACAACTCTAAATCATATGGTTAGTGTGCTAACAATGTTTACATCATGTTAGCACATAGTAGTTATCAGCAAAATTGAACTGTACACTCCATTGAGTTGAATGCATTACTTTCTATTCAATGCATTCTGTGGTAAGTTTGTGTTCATAACTACTCGGGGTGATTTGGAATTGTATAGATATTGCATGTAGAGTGCTCAGTGACCTGGAATACTCCAATGCAAGCTGAAATCAGTAACCTACCTGATACCATTTACAGTGGAACAGCCATTGACTTGGTTTAATTCTGCAAAGGCTGAAGTTCCAATGTGTAGAGAAGGTAATGCTACTGAAAGTAACTTCTGGAGCATAGGTAGCACACTCATAAAATTGGTTGCAGACATCTCTAAATCATATGGTTAGTGTGCTAACAATGTTTACATCATGTTAGCACATAGTAGTTATCAGCAAAATTGAACTGTACACTCCATTGAGTTGAATGCATTACTTTCTATTCAATGCATTCTTTGACAAGGCTGTGTACATAACTACTGTGGGTGATTTGGAACTGTATAGATATTGCAAGTAGAGTGCTCAGTGCCATGGAATACTCCAATGCAAGCTGAATTCAGTAACCTACCTGTTACTATTTACAGTGGAACATCCATTGACTTAGTTTTATTCTGCAAAGGCTAAAGTTCCAATGTGTAGAGAAGGTAATGCTACTGAAAGTAACTTCTGGAGCATAGGTAGCACACTCATAAAATTGGTTGCAGACAACTCTAAATCATATGGTTAGTGTGCTAACAATGTTTACATCATGTTAGCACATAGTAGTTATCAGCAAAATTGAACTGTACACTCCATTGAGTTGAATGCATTACTTTCTATTCAATGCATTCTGTGGTAAGTTTGTGTACATAACTACTCGGGGTGATTTGGAATTGTATAGATATTGCATGTAGAGTGCTCAGTGACATGGAATACACCAATGCAAGCTGAATTCAGTAACCTACCTGGGACCATTTACAGTGGAACAGCCATTGACTTGGTTTAATTCTGCAAAGGCTAAAGTTCCAATGTGTAGAGAAGGTAATGCTACTGAAAGTAACTTCTGGAGCATAGGTAGCACACCCTAAAAATTGGTTGCAGACAACTCTAAATCATATGGTTAGTGTGCTAACAATGTTTACATCATGTTAGCACATAGCAGTTATCAGCAAAATTGAACTGTACACTCCATTGAGTTGAATGCATTACTTTCTATTCAATGCATTCTGTGGTAAGTTTGTGTACATAACTACTCGGGATGATTTGGAATTGTATTCATATTGCATGTAGAGTGCTCGGTGACATGGAATACTCCAATGCAAGCTGAATTCAGTAACCTACCTGGGACCATTTACAGTGGAACAGCCATTGACTTGGTTTAATTCTGCAAAGGCTAAAGTTGCAATGTGTAGAGAAGGTAATGCTACTGAAAGTAACTTCTGGAGCATAGGTAGCACACCCAAAAAATTGGTTGCAGACAACTCTAAATCATATGGTTAGTGTGCTAACAATGTTTACATCATGTTAGCACATAGCAGTTATCAGCAAAATTGAACTGTACACTCCATTGAGTTGAATGCATTACTTTCTATTCAATGCATTCTGTGGTAAGTTTGTGTACATAACTACTCGGGATGATTTGGAATTGTATTGATATTGCATGTAGAGTGCTCGGTGACATGGAATTCTCCAATGCAAGCTGAATTCAGTAACCTACCTGTTACTATTTACAGTGGAACATCCATTGACTTGGTTTTATTCTGCAAAGGCTGAAGTTCCAATGTGTAGAGAAGGTAATGCTACTGAAAGTAACTTCTGGAGTATAGGTAGCACACTCATAAAATTGGTTGCAGACAACTCTAAATCATATGGTTAGTGTGCTAACAATGTTTACATCATGTTAGCACATAGTAGTTATCAGCAAAATTGAACTGTACACTCCATTGAGTTGAATGCATTACTTTCTATTCAATGCATTCTGTGGTAAGTTTGTGTACATAACTACTCGGGGTGATTTGGAATTGTATAGATATTCCATGTAGAGTGCTCAGTGACATGGAATACTCCAATGCAAGCTGAATTCAGTAACCTACCTGGGACCATTTACAGTGGAACAGCCATTGACTTGGTTTAATTCTGCAAAGGCTAAAGTTCCAATGTGTAGAGAAGGTAATGCTACTGAAAGTAACTTCTGGAGCATAGGTAGCACACTCATAAAATTGGTTGCAGACAACTCTAAATCATATGGTTAGTGTGCTAACAATGTTTACATCATGTTAGCACATAGTAGTTATCAGCAAAATTGAACTGTACACTCCATTGAGTTGAATGCATTACTTTCTATTCAATGCATTCTGTGGTAAGTTTGTGTACATAACTACTCGTGGTGATTTGGAATTGTATAGATATTCCATGTAGAGTGCTCAGTGACATGGAATACTCCAATGCAAGCTGAATTCAGTAACCTACCTGGGACCATTTACAGTGGAACAGCCATTGACTTGGTTTAATTCTGCAAAGGCTAAAGTTCCAATGTGTAGAGAAGGTAATGCTACTGAAAGTAACTTCTGGAGCATAGGTAGCACACTCATAAAATTGGTTGCAGACATCTCTAAATCATATGGTTAGTGTGCTAACAATGTTTACATCATGTTAGCACATAGTAGTTATCAGCAAAATTGAACTGTACACTCCATTGAGTTGAATGCATTACTTTCTATTCAATGCATTCTTTGACAAGGCTGTGTACATAACTACTGTGGGTGATTTGGAACTGTATAGATATTGCAAGTAGAGTGCTCAGTGCCATGGAATACTCCAATGCAAGCTGAATTCAGTAACCTACCTGTTACTATTTACAGTGGAACATCCATTGACTTAGTTTTATTCTGCAAAGGCTAAAGTTCCAATGTGTAGAGAAGGTAATGCTACTGAAAGTAACTTCTGGAGCATAGGTAGCACACTCATAAAATTGGTTGCAGACAACTCTAAATCATATGGTTAGTGTGCTAACAATGTTTACATCATGTTAGCACATAGTAGTTATCAGCAAAATTGAACTGTACACTCCATTGAGTTGAATGCATTACTTTCTATTCAATGCATTCTGTGGTAAGTTTGTGTACATAACTACTCGGGGTGATTTGGAATTGTATAGATATTGCATGTAGAGTGCTCAGTGACATGGAATACACCAATGCAAGCTGAATTCAGTAACCTACCTGGGACCATTTACAGTGGAACAGCCATTGACTTGGTTTAATTCTGCAAAGGCTAAAGTTCCAATGTGTAGAGAAGGTAATGCTACTGAAAGTAACTTCTGGAGCATAGGTAGCACACCCTAAAAATTGGTTGCAGACAACTCTAAATCATATGGTTAGTGTGCTAACAATGTTTACATCATGTTAGCACATAGCAGTTATCAGCAAAATTGAACTGTACACTCCATTGAGTTGAATGCATTACTTTCTATTCAATGCATTCTGTGGTAAGTTTGTGTACATAACTACTCGGGATGATTTGGAATTGTATTCATATTGCATGTAGAGTGCTCGGTGACATGGAATACTCCAATGCAAGCTGAATTCAGTAACCTACCTGGGACCATTTACAGTGGAACAGCCATTGACTTGGTTTAATTCTGCAAAGGCTAAAGTTGCAATGTGTAGAGAAGGTAATGCTACTGAAAGTAACTTCTGGAGCATAGGTAGCACACCCAAAAAATTTGTTGCAGACAACTCTAAATCATATGGTTAGTGTGCTAACAATGTTTACATCATGTTAGCACATAGCAGTTATCAGCAAAATTGAACTGTACACTCCATTGAGTTGAATGCATTACTTTCTATTCAATGCATTCTGTGGTAAGTTTGTGTACATAACTACTCGGGATGATTTGGAATTGTATTGATATTGCATGTAGAGTGCTCGGTGACATGGAATACTCCAATGCAAGCTGAATTCAGTAACCTACCTGTTACTATTTACAGTGGAACATCCATTGACTTGGTTTTATTCTGCAAAGGCTGAAGTTCCAATGTGTAGAGAAGGTAATGCTACTGAAAGTAACTTCTGGAGTATAGGTAGCACACTCATAAAATTGGTTGCAGACAACTCTAAATCATATGGTTAGTGTGCTAACAATGTTTACATCATGTTAGCACATAGTAGTTATCAGCAAAATTGAACTGTACACTCCATTGAGTTGAATGCATTACTTTCTATTCAATGCATTCTGTGGTAAGTTTGTGTACATAACTACTCGGGGTGATTTGGAATTGTATAGATATTCCATGTAGAGTGCTCAGTGACATGGAATACTCCAATGCAAGCTGAATTCAGTAACCTACCTGGGACCATTTACAGTGGAACAGCCATTGACTTGGTTTAATTCTGCAAAGGCTAAAGTTCCAATGTGTAGAGAAGGTAATGCTACTGAAAGTAACTTCTGGAGCATAGGTAGCACACTCATAAAATTGGTTGCAGACAACTCTAAATCATATGGTTAGTGTGCTAACAATGTTTACATCATGTTAGCACATAGTAGTTATCAGCAAAATTGAACTGTACACTCCATTGAGTTGAATGCATTACTTTCTATTCAATGCATTCTGTGGTAAGTTTGTGTACATAACTACTCGTGGTGATTTGGAATTGTATAGATATTCCATGTAGAGTGCTCAGTGACATGGAATACTCCAATGCAAGCTGAATTCAGTAACCTACCTGGGACCATTTACAGTGGAACAGCCATTGACTTGGTTTAATTCTGCAAAGGCTAAAGTTCCAATGTGTAGAGAAGGTAATGCTACTGAAAGTAACTTCTGGAGCATAGGTAGCACACTCATAAAATTGGTTGCAGACAACTCTAAATCATATGGTTAGTGTGCTAACAATGTTTACATCATGTTAGCACATAGTAGTTATCAGCAAAATTGAACTGTACACTCCATTGAGTTGAATGCATTACTTTCTATTCAATGCATTCTTTGATAAGGCTGTGTACATAACTACTGTGGGTGATTTGGAACTGTATAGATATTGCAAGTAGAGTGCTCAGTGCCATGGAATACTCCAATGCAAGCTGAATTCAGTAACCTACCTGTTACTATTTACAGTGGAACATCCATTGACTTGGTTTTATTCTGCAAAGGCTAAAGTTCCAATGTGTAGAGAAGGTAATGCTACTGAAAGTAACTTCTGGAGCATAGGTAGCACACTCATAAAATTGGTTGCAGACAACTCTAAATCATATGGTTAGTGTGCTAATAATGTTTACATCATGTTAGCACATAGTAGTTTCAGCAAAATTGAACTGTACACTCCATTGAGTTGAATGCATTACTTTCTATTCAATGCATTCTGTGGTAAGTTTGTGTACATAACTACTCGGGGTGATTTGGAATTGTATAGATATTGCATGTAGAGTGCTCAGTGACATGGAATACACCAATGCAAGCTGAATTCAGTAACCTACCTGGGACCATTTGCAGTGGAACATCCATTGACTTGGTTGAATTCTGCAAAGGCTAAAGTTCCAATGTGTAGAGAAGGTAATGCTACTGAAAGTAACTTCTGGAGCATAGGTCGCACACTCATAAAATTGGTTGCAGACAACTCTAAATCATATGGTTAGTGTGCTAACAATGTTTACATCATGTTAGCACATAGTAGTTATCTGCAAAATTGAACTGTACACTCCATTGAGTTGAATGCATTACTTTCTATTCAATGCATTCTTTGATAAGACTGTGTACATAACTACTGTGGGTGATTTGGAACTGTATAAATATTGCAAGTAGAGTGCTCAGGGCCATGGAATACTCCAATGCAAGCTGAATTCAGTAACCTACCTGTTACTATTTACAGTGGAACATCCATTGACTTGGTTTTATTCTGCAAAGGCTAAAGTTCCAATGTGTAGAGAAGGTAATGCTACTGAAAGTAACTTCTGGAGCATAGGTAGCACACTCATAAAATTGGTTGCAGACAACTCTAAATCATATGGTTAGTGTGCTAACAATGTTTACATCATGTTAGCACATAGTAGTTATCAGCAAAATTGAACTGTACACTCCATTGAGTTGAATGCATTACTTTCTATTCAATGCATTCTGTGGTAAGTTTGTGTACATAACTACTCGGAGTGGTTTGGAATTGTATTGATATTGCATGTAGAGTGCTCAGTGACATGGAATACTCCAATGCAAGCTGAAATCAGTAACCTACCTGGTACCATTTACAGTGGAACAGCCATTGACTTGGTTTTATTCTGCAAAGGCTAAAGTTCCAATGTGTAGAGAAGGTAATGCTACTGAAAGTAACTTCTGGATCATAGGTAGCACACCCAAAAAATTGGTTGCAGACAACTCTAAATCATATGGTTAGTGTGCTAACAATGTTTACATCATGTTAGCACATAGCAGTTATCAGCAAAATTGAACTGTACACTCCATTGAGTTGAATGCATTACTTTCTATTCAATGCATTCTGTGGAAGTTTGTGTACATAACTACTCGGGATGATTTGGAATTGTATTGATATAGCATGTAGAGTGCTCGGTGACATGGAATACTCCAATGCAAGCTGAATTCAGTAACCTACCTGGGACCATTTACAGTGGAACAGCCATTGACTTGGTTTAATTCTGCAAAGGCTAAAGTTCCAATGTGTAGAGAAGGTAATGCTACTGAAAGTGACTTCTGGAGCATAGGTAGCACACTCATAAAATTGGTTGCAGACAACTCTAAATCATATGGTTAGTGTGCTAACAATGTTTACATCATGTTAGCACATAGTAGTTATCAGCAAAATTGAACTGTACACTCCATTGAGTTGAATGCATTACTTTCTATTCAATGCATTCTGTGGTAAGGTTGTGTACATAACCACTCTGGGTGATTTGGAACTGTATAGATATTGCAAGTAGAGTGCTCAGTGCCATGGAATACTCCAATGCAAGCTGAATTCAGTAACCTACCTTTTACTATTTACAGTGGAACATCCATTGACTTGGTTTTATTCTGCAAAGGCTAAAGTTCCAATGTGTAGAGAAGGTAATGCTACTGAAAGTAACTTCTGGAGCATAGGTAGCACACTCATAAAATTGGTTGCAGACAACTCTAAATCATATGGTTAGTGTGCTAACAATGTTTACATCATGTTAGCACATAGTAGTTATCAGCAAAATTGAACTGTACACTCCATTGTGTTGAATGCATTACTTTCTATTCAATGCATTCTGTGGTAAGTTTGTGTACATAACTACTCGGGGTGATTTGGAATTGTATAGATATTGCATGTAGAGTGCTCAGTGACATGGAATACTCCAATGCAAGCTGAAATCAGTAACCTACCTGGTACCATTTACAGTGGAACAGCCATTGACTTGGTTTTATTCTGCAAAGGCTAAAGTTCCAATGTGTAGAGAAGGTAATGCTACTGAAAGTAACTTCTGGAGCATAGGTAGCACACCCAAAAAATTGGTTGCAGACAACTCTCAATCATATGGTTAGTGTGCTAACAATGTTTACATCATGTTAGCACATAGCAGTTATCAGCAAAATTGAACTGTACACTCCATTGAGTTGAATGCATTACTTTCTATTCAATGCATTCTGTGGTAAATTTGTGTACATAACTACTCGGGGTGATTTGGAATTGTATAGATATTGCATGTAGAGTGCTCAGTGACATGGAATACACCAATGCAAGCTGAATTCAGTAACCTACCTGGGACCATTTACAGTGGAACAGCCATTGACTTGTTTTAATTCTGCAAAGCTAAAGTTCCAATGTGTAGAGAAGGTAATGCTACTGAAAGTAACTTCTGGAGCATAGGTAGCACACTCATAAAATTGGTTGCAGACAACTCTAAATCATATGGTTAGTGTGCTAACAATGTTTACATCATGTTAGCACATAGTAGTTATCAGCAAAATTGAACTGTATACTCCATTGAGTTGAATGCATTACTTTCTATTCAATGCATTCTTTGATAAGGCTGTGTACATAACTACTGTGGGTGATTTGGAACTGTATAGATATTGCAAGTAGAGTGCTCAGTGCCATGGAATACTCCAATGGAAGCTGAATTCAGTAACCTACCTGGGACCATTTACAGTGGAACATCCATTGACTTGGTTGAATTCTGCAAAGCTAAAGTTCCAATGTGTAGAGAAGGTAATGCTACTGAAAGTAACTTCTGGAGTATAGGTAGCACACTCATAAAATTGGTTGCAGACAACTCTAAATCATATGGTTAGTGTGCTAACAATGTTTACATCATGTTAGCACATAGTAGTTATCAGCAAAATTGAACTGTACACTCCATTGAGTTGAATGCATTACTTTCTATTCAATGCATTCTGTGGTAAGGTTGTGTACATAACCACTCTGGGTGATTTGGAACTGTATAGATATTGCAAGTAGAGTGCTCAGTGCCATGGAATACTCCAATGCAAGCTGAATTCAGTAACCTACCTTTTACTATTTACAGTGGAACATCCATTGACTTGGTTTTATTCTGCAAAGGCTAAAGTTCCAATGTGTAGAGAAGGTAATGCTACTGAAAGTAACTTCTGGAGCATAGGTAGCACACTCATAAAACTGGTTGCAGACAACTCTAAATCATATGGTTAGTGTGCTAACAATGTTTACATCATGTTAGCACATAGTAGTTATCAGCAAAATTGAACTGTACACTCCATTGTGTTGAATGCATTACTTTCTATTCAATGCATTCTGTGGTAAGTTTGTGTACATAACTACTCGGGGTGATTTGGAATTGTATAGATATTGCATGTAGAGTGCTCAGTGACATGGAATACTCCAATGCAAGCTGAAATCAGTAACCTACCTGGTACCATTTACAGTGGAACAGCCATTGACTTGGTTTTATTCTGCAAAGGCTAAAGTTCCAATGTGTAGAGAAGGTAATGCTACTGAAAGTAACTTCTGGAGCATAGGTAGCACACCCAAAAAATTGGTTGCAGACAACTCTAAATCATATGGTTAGTGTGCTAACAATGTTTACATCATGTTAGCACATAGCAGATTTTAAGCAAAATTGAACTGTACACTCCATTGAGTTGAATGCATTACTTTCTATTCAATGCATTCTGTGGTAAGTTTGTGTACATAACTACTCGGGGTGATTTGGAATTGTATAGATATTGCATGTAGAGTGCTCAGTGACATGGAATACACCAATGCAAGCTGAATTCAGTAACCTACCTGGGACCATTTACAGTGGAACAGCCATTGACTTGTTTTAATTCTGCAAAGCTAAAGTTCCAATGTGTAGAGAAGGTAATGCTACTGAAAGTAACTTCTGGAGCATAGGTAGCACACTCATAAAATTGGTTGCAGACAACTCTAAATCATATGGTTAGTGTGCTAACAATGTTTACATCATGTTAGCACATAGTAGTTATCAGCAAAATTGAACTGTACACTCCATTGAGTTGAATGCATTACTTTCTATTCAATGCATTCTTTGATAAGGCTGTGTACATAACTACTGTGGGTGATTTGGAACTGTTTAGATATTGCAAGTAGAGTGCTCAGTGACATGGAATACTCCAATGCAAGCTGAATTCAGTAACCTACCTGTTACTATTTACAGTGGAACATCCATTGACTTGGTTTTATTCTGCAAAGGCTAAAGTTCCAATGTGTAGAGAAGGTAATGCTACTGAAAGTAACTTCTGGAGCATAGGTAGCACACTCATAAAATTGGTTGCAGACAACTCTAAATCATATGGTTAGTGTGCTAACAATGTTTACATCATGTTAGCACATAGTAGTTATCAGCAAAATTGAACTGTACACGCCATTGAGTTGAATGCATTACTTTCTATTCAATGCATTCTTTGATAAGGCTGTGTACATAACTACTGTGGGTGATTTGGAACTGTTTAGATATTGCAAGTAGAGTGCTCAGTGACATGGAATACTCCAATGCAAGCTGAATTCAGTAACCTACCTGTTACTATTTACAGTGGAACATCCATTGACTTGGTTTTATTCTGCAAAGGCTAAAGTTCCAATGTGTAGAGAAGGTAATGCTACTGAAAGTAACTTCTGGAGCATAGGTAGCACACTCATAAAATTGGTTGCAGACAACTCTAAATCATATGGTTAGTGTGCTAACAATGTTTACATCATGTTAGCACATAGTAGTTATCAGCAAAATTGAACTGTACACGCCATTGAGTTGAATGCATTACTTTCTATTCAATGCATTCTGTGGTAAGTTTGTGTACATAACTACTCGGGGTGATTTGGAATTGTATAGATATTGCATGTAGAGTGCTCAGTGACATGGAATACTCCAATGCAAGCTGAAATCAGTAACCTACCTGGTACCATTTACAGTGGAACAGCCATTGACTTGGTTTTATTCTGCAAAGACTAAAGTTCCAATGTGTAGAGAAGGTAATGCTACTGAAAGTAACTTCTGGAGCATAGGTAGCACACCCATAAAATTGGTTGCAGACAACTCTAAATCATATGGTTAGTGTGCTAACAATGTTTACTTCATGTTAGCACATAGTAGTTATCAGCAAAATTGAACTGTACACTCCATTGAATTGAATGCATTACTTTCTATTCAATGCATTCTGTGGTAAGTTTGTGTACATAACTACTCGGGGTGATTTGGAATTGTATAGATATTGCATGTAGAGTGCTCAGTGACATGTAATACTCCTATGCAAGCTGAAATCAGTAACCTACCTGGTACCATTTACAGTGGAACAGCCATTGACTTGGTTTTATTCTGCAAAGGCTAAAGTTCCAATGTGTAGAGAAGGTAATGCAACTGAAAGTAACTTCTGGAGCATAGGTAGCACACTCATAAAATTGGTTGCAGACAACTCTAAATCATATGGTTAGTGTGCTAACAATGTTTACATCATGTTAGCACATAGTAGTTATCAGCAAAATTGAACTGTACACTCCATTGAGTTGAATGCATTACTTTCTATTCAATGCATTCTGTGGTAAGTTTGTGTACATAACTACTCGGGGTGATTTGGAATTGTATAGATATTGCATGTAGAGTGCTCAGTGACATGGAATACTCCAATGCAAGCTGAATTCAGTAACCTACCTGGGACCATATACAGTGGATCATCCATTGACTTGGTTTAATTCTGCAAAGCTGAAGTTCCAATGTGTAGAGAAGGTAATGCTACTGAAAGTATCTTCTGGAGTATAGGTAGCACACTCATAAAATTGGTTGCAGACAACTCTAAATCATATCGTTAGTGTGCTAACAAGTTTTACATCATGTTAGCACATAGTAGTTATCAGCAAAATTGAACTGTACACTCCTTTGAGTTGAATGCATTACTTTCTTTTCAATGCATTCTGTGGTAAGGTTGTGTACATAACTACTCTGGGTGATTTGGAACTGTATAGATATTGCAAGTAGAGTGCTCAGTGCCATGGAATACTCCAATGCAAGCTGAATTCAGTAACCTACCTGTTACTATTTACAGTGGAACATCCATTGACTTGGTTTTATTCTGCAAAGGCTAAAGTTCCAATGTGTAGAGAAGGTAATGCTACTGAAAGTAACTTCTGGAGCATAGGTAGCACACTCATAAAATTGGTTGCAGACAACTCTAAATCATATGGTTAGTGTGCTAACAATGTTTACATCATGTTAGCACATAGTAGTTATCAGCAAAATTGAACTGTACACTCCATTGAGTTGAATGCATTACTTTCTATTCAATGCATTCTGTGGTAAGGTTGTGTAAATAACTACTCGGGGTGATTTGGAATTGTATAGATATTGCATGTAGAGTGCTCAGTGACATGGAATACTCCAATGCAAGGTGAATTCAGTAACCTACCTGGGACCATTTACAGTGGAACATCCATTGACTTGGTTTAATTCTGCAAAGCTAAAGTTCCAATGTGTAGAGAAGGTAATGCTACTGAAAGTAACTTCTGGAGTATAGGTAGCACACTCATAAAATTGGTTGCAGACAACTCTAAATCATATGGTTAGTGTGCTAACAATGTTTACATCATGTTAGCACATAGTAGTTATCAGCAAAATTGAACTGTACACTCCGTTGAGTTGAATGCATTACTTTCTATTCAATGCATTCTGTGGTAAGGTTGTGTACATAACTACTCTGGGTGATTTGGAACTGTATAGATATTGCATGTAGAGTGCTCAGTGACATGGAATACTCCAATGCAAGCTGAAATCAGTAACCTACCTGGTACCATTTACAGTGGAACAGCCATTGACTTGGTTTTATTCTGCAAAGTCTAAAGTTCCAATGTGTAGAGAAGGTAATGCTACTGAAAGTAACTTCTGGTGCATAGGTAGCACACCCATAAAATTGGTTGCAGACAACTCTAAATCATATGGTTAGTGTGCTAACAATGTTTACATCATGTTAGCACATAGTAGTTATCAGCAAAATTGAACTGTACACTCCTTTGAGTTGAATGCATTACTTTCTTTTCAATGCATTCTGTGGTAAGGTTGTGTACATAACTACTCTGGGTGATTTGGAACTCTATAGATATTGCAAGTAGAGTGCTCAGTGCCATGGAATACTCCAATGCAAGCTGAATTCAGTAACCTACCTGCTACTATTTACAGTGGAACATCCATTGACTTGGTTTTATTCTGCAAAGGCTAAAGTTCCAATGTGTAGAGAAGGTAATGCTACTGAAAGTAACTTCCGGAGCATAGGTAGCACACCAATTAAATTGGTTGCAGACAACTCTAAATCATATGGTTAGTGTGCTAACAATGTTTTCATCATGTTAGCACATAGTGGTTATCAGCAAAATTGAACTGTACACTCCATTGAGTTGAATGCATTACTTTCTATTCAATGCATTCTGTGATAAGGCTGTGTACATAACTACTGTGGGTGATTTGGAACTGTATAGATATTGCAAGTAGAGTGCTCAGTGCCATGGAATACTCCAATGGAAGCTGAATTCAGTAACCTACCTGTTACTATTTACAGTGGAACATCCATTGACTTGGTTTTATTCTGCAAAGGCTAAAGTTCCAATGTGTAGAGAAGGTAATGCTACTGAAAGTAACTTCTGGAGCATAGGTAGCACACTCATAAAATTGGTTGCAGACAACTCTAAATCATATGGTTAGTGTGCTAACAATGTTTACATCATGTTAGCACATAGTAGTTATCAGCAAAATTGAACTGTACACTCCATTGAGTTGAATGCATTACTTTCTATTCAATGCATTCTGTGGTAAGTTTGTGTACATAACTACTCGGGGTGATTTGGAATTGTATAGATATTGCATGTAGAGTGCTCAGTGACATGGAATACTCCAATGCAAGCTGAATTCAGTAACCTACCTGGGACCATATACAGTGGATCATCCATTGACTTGGTTTAATTCTGCAAAGCTGAAGTTCCAATGTGTAGAGAAGGTAATGCTACTGAAAGTATCTTCTGGAGTATAGGTAGCACACTCATAAAATTGGTTGCAGACAACTCTAAATCATATCGTTAGTGTGCTAACAAGTTTTACATCATGTTAGCACATAGTAGTTATCAGCAAAATTGAACTGTACACTCCTTTGAGTTGAATGCATTACTTTCTTTTCAATGCATTCTGTGGTAAGGTTGTGTACATAACTACTCTGGGTGATTTGGAACTGTATAGATATTGCAAGTAGAGTGCTCAGTGCCATGGAATACTCCAATGCAAGCTGAATTCAGTAACCTACCTGTTACTATTTACAGTGGAACATCCATTGACTTGGTTTTATTCTGCAAAGGCTAAAGTTCCAATGTGTAGAGAAGGTAATGCTACTGAAAGTAACTTCTGGAGCATAGGTAGCACACTCATAAAATTGGTTGCAGACAACTCTAAATCATATGGTTAGTGTGCTAACAATGTTTACATCATGTTAGCACATAGTAGTTATCAGCAAAATTGAACTGTACACTCCATTGAGTTGAATGCATTACTTTCTATTCAATGCATTCTGTGGTAAGGTTGTGTAAATAACTACTCGGGGTGATTTGGAATTGTATAGATATTGCATGTAGAGTGCTCAGTGACATGGAATACTCCAATGCAAGCTGAATTCAGTAACCTACCTGGGACCATTTACAGTGGAACATCCATTGACTTGGTTTAATTCTGCAAAGCTAAAGTTCCAATGTGTAGAGAAGGTAATGCTACTGAAAGTAACTTCTGGAGTATAGGTAGCACACTCATAAAATTGGTTGCAGACAACTCTAAATCATATGGTTAGTGTGCTAACAATGTTTACATCATGTTAGCACATAGTAGTTATCAGCAAAATTGAACTGTACACTCCGTTGAGTTGAATGCATTACTTTCTATTCAATGCATTCTGTGGTAAGGTTGTGTACATAACTACTCTGGGTGATTTGGAACTGTATAGATATTGCATGTAGAGTGCTCAGTGACATGGAATACTCCAATGCAAGCTGAAATCAGTAACCTACCTGGTACCATTTACAGTGGAACAGCCATTGACTTGGTTTTATTCTGCAAAGTCTAAAGTTCCAATGTGTAGAGAAGGTAATGCTACTGAAAGTAACTTCTGGAGCATAGGTAGCACACCCATAAAATTGGTTGCAGACAACTCTAAATCATATGGTTAGTGTGCTAACAATGTTTACATCATGTTAGCACATAGTAGTTATCAGCAAAATTGAACTGTACACTCCTTTGAGTTGAATGCATTACTTTCTTTTCAATGCATTCTGTGGTAAGGTTGTGTACATAACTACTCTGGGTGATTTGGAACTCTATAGATATTGCAAGTAGAGTGCTCAGTGCCATGGAATACTCCAATGCAAGCTGAATTCAGTAACCTACCTGCTACTATTTAAAGTGGAACATCCATTGACTTGGTTTTATTCTGCAAAGGCTAAAGTTCCAATGTGTAGAGAAGGTAATGCTACTGAAAGTAACTTCTGGAGCATAGGTAGCACACTCATAAAATTGGTTGCAGACAACTCTAAATCATATGGTTAGTGTGCTAACAATGTTTACATCATGTTAGCACATAGTAGTTATCAGCAAAATTGAACTGTACACTCCATTGAGTTGAATGCATTACTTTCTATTCAATGCATTCTGTGGTAAGGTTGTGTACATAACTACTCTGGGTGATTTGGAACTGTATAGATATTGCATGTAGAGTGCTCAGTGACATGGAATACTCCAATGCAAGCTGAAATCAGTAACCTACCTGGTACCATTTACAGTGGAACAGCCATTGACTTGGTTTTATTCTGCAAAGGCTAAAGTTCCAATGTGTAGAGAAGGTAATGCTACTGAAAGTAACTTCTGGAGCATAGGTAGCACACCCATAAAATTGGTTGCAGACAACTCTAAATCATATGGTTAGTGTGCTAACAATGTTTACATCATGTTAGCACATAGTAGTTATCAGCAAAATTGAACTGTACACTCCTTTGAGTTGAATGCATTACTTTCTTTTCAATGCATTCTGTGGTAAGGTTGTGTACATAACTACTCTGGGTGATTTGGAACTGTATAGATATTGCAAGTAGAGTGCTCAGTGCCATGGAATACTCCAATGCAAGCTGAATTCAGTAACCTACCTGCTACTATTTACAGTGGAACATCCATTGACTTGGTTTTATTCTGCAAAGGCTAAAGTTCCAATGTGTAGAGAAGGTAATGCTACTGAAAGTAACTTCTGGAGCATAGGTAGCACACTCATAAAATTGGTTGCAGACAACTCTAAATCATATGGTTAGTGTGCTAACAATGTTTACATCATGTTAGCACATAGTAGTTATCAGCAAAATTGAACTGTACACTCCATTGAGTTGAATGCATTACTTTCTATTCAATGCATTCTGTGGTAAGGTTGTGTACATAACTACTCTGGGTGATTTGGAACTGTATAGATATTGCAAGTAGAGTGCTCAGTGCCATGGAATACTCCAATGGAAGCTGAAATCAGTAACCTACCCTTTACTATTTACAGTGGAACATCCATTGACCTGGTTTTATTCTGCAAAGGCTAAAGTTCCAATGTGTAGAGAAGGTAATGCTACTGAAAGTAACTTCTGGAGCATAGGTAGCACACTCATAAAATTGGTTGCAGACAACTCTAAATCATATGGTTAGTATGCTAACAATGTTTACATCATGTTAGCACATAGTAGTTATCAGCAAAATTGAACTGTACACTCCATTGAGTTGAATGCATTACTTTCTATTCAATGCATTCTGTGGTAAGTTTGTGTACATAACTACTCGGGGTGATTTGGAATTGTATAGATATTGCATGTAGAGTGCTCAGTGACATGGAATACTCCTATGCAAGCTGAAATCAGTAACCTACCTGGTACCATTTACAGTGGAACAGCCATTGACTTGGTTTTATTCTGCAAAGGCTGAAGTTCCAATGTGTAGAGAAGGTAATGCTACTGAAAGTAACTTCTGGAGCATAGGTAGCACACTCATAAAATTGGTTGCAGACAACTCTAAATCATATGGTTAGTGTGCTAACAATGTTTACATCATGTTAGCACATAGTAGTTATCAGCAAAATTGAACTGTACACTCCATTGAGTTGAATGCATTACTTTCTATTCAATGCATTCTGTGGTAAGGTTGTGTACATAACTACTCTGTGTGATTTGGAACTGTACAGATATTGCAAGTAGAGTGCTCAGTGCCATGGAATACTCCAATGCAAGCTGAATTCAGTAACCTACCTGTTACTATTTACAGTGGAACATCCATTGACTTGGTTTTATTCTGCAAAGGCTAAAGTTCCAATGTGTAGAGAAGGTAATGCTACTGAAAGTAACTTCTGGAGCATAGTTAGCACACTCATCAAATTGGTTGCAGACAACTCTAAATCATATGGTTAGTGTGCTAACAATGTTTACATCATGTTAGCACATAGTAGTTAT
Source organism: Hypanus sabinus (assembly GCF_030144855.1). NCBI lineage: Eukaryota > Metazoa > Chordata > Chondrichthyes > Myliobatiformes > Dasyatidae > Hypanus > Hypanus sabinus. The sequence goes on along the minus strand of NC_082722.1, from coordinate 13,289,270 downwards.
CAGCAAAATTGAACTGTACACTCCATTGAGTTGAATGCATTACTTTCTATTCAATGCATTCTGTGGTAAGGTTGTGTACATAACTACTCTGGGTGATTTGGAACTGTATAGATATTGCAAGTAGAGTGCTCAGTGCCATGGAATACTCCAATGCAAGCTGAATTCAGTAACCTACCTGTTACTATTTACAGTGGAACATCCATTGACTTGGTTTTATTCTGCAAAGGCTAAAGTTCCAATGTGTAGAGAAGGTAATGCTACTGAAAGTAACTTCTGGAGCATAGGTAGCACACTCATAAAATTGGTTGCAGACAACTCTAAATCATATGGTTAGTGTGCTAACAATGTTTACATCATGTTAGCACATAGTAGTTATCAGCAAAATTGAACTGTACACTCCATTGAGTTGAATGCATTACTTTCTATTCAATGCATTCTGTGGTACGTTTGTGTACATAACTACTCGATATTGCATGTAGAGTGCTCAGTGACATGGAATACTCCAATGCAAGCTGAATTCAGTAACCTACCTGGGACCATTTACAGTGGAACAGCCATTGACTTGGTTTAATTCTGCAAAGGCTAAAGTTCCAATCTGTAGAGAAGGTAATGCTACTGAAAGTAACTTCTGGAGTATAGGTAGCACACTCATAAAATTGGTTGCAGACAACTCTAAATCATATGGTTAGTGTGCTAACAATGTTTACATCATGTTAGCACATAGTAGTTATCAGCAAAATTGAACTGTACACTCCATTGAGTTGAACGCATTACTTTCTATTCAATGCATTCTGTGTTAAGTTTGTGTACATAACTACTCGGGGTGGTTTGGAATTGTATAAATATTGCATGTAGAGTGCTCAGTGACATGGAATACAATGCAAGCTGAATTCAGTAACCTACCTGGGACCATTTACAGTGGAACAGCCATTGACTTTGTTTAATTCTGCAAAGGCTAAAGTTCCAATGTGTAGAGAAGGTAATGCTACTGAAAGTAACTTCTGGAGTATAGGTAGCACACTCATAAAATTGGTTGCAGACAACTCTAAATCATATGGTTAGTGTGCTAACAATGTTTACATCATGTTAGCACATAGTAGTTATCAGCAAAATTGAACTGTACACTCCATTGAGTTGAACGCATTACTTTCTATTCAATGCATTCTGTGTTAAGTTTGTGTACATAACTACTCGGGGTGGTTTGGAATTGTATAAATATTGCATGTAGAGTGCTCAGTGACATGGAATACAATGCAAGCTGAATTCAGTAACCTACCTGGGACCATTTACAGTGGAACAGCCATTGACTTTGTTTTATTCTGCACAGGCTAAAGTTCCAATGTGTAGAGAAGGTAATGCTACTGAAAGTAACTTCTGGAGCATAGGTAGCACACTCATAAAATTGGTTGCAGACAACTCTAAATCATATGGTTAGTGTGCTAACAATGTTTACATCATGTTAGCACATAGTAGTTATCAGCAAAATTGAACTGTACACTCCATTGAGTTGAATGCATTACTTTCTATTCAATGCATTCTGTGGTAAGGTTGTGTACATAACTACTCTGTGTGATTTGGAACTGTACAGATATTGCAAGTAGAGTGCTCAGTGCCATGGAATACTCCAATGCAAGCTGAATTCAGTAACCTACCTGTTACTATTTACAGTGGAACATCCATTGACTTGGTTTTATTCTTCAAAGGCTAAAGTTCCAATGTGTAGAGAAGGTAATGCTACTGAAAGTAACTTCTGGAGCATAGGTAGCACACTCATAAAATTGGTTGCAGACAACTCTAAATCATATGGTTAGTGTGCTAACAATGTTTACATCATGATAGCACATAGTAGTTATCAGCAAAATTGAACTGTATACTCCATTGAGTTGAATGCATTACTTTCTATTCAATGCATTCTGTGGTAAGGTTGTGTACGTAACTACTCTGGGTGATTTGGAACTGTATAGATATTGCAAGTAGAGTGCTCAGTGCCATGGAATACTCCAATGCAAGCTGAATTCAGTAACCTACCTGTTACTATTTACAGTGGAACATCCATTGACTTGGTTTTATTCTGCAAAGGCTAAAGTTCCAATGTGTAGAGAAGGTAATGCTACTGAAAGTAACTTCTGGAGCATAGGTAGCACACTCATAAAATTGGTTGCAGACAACTCTAAATCATATGGTTAGTGTGCTAACAATGTTTACATCATGTTAGCACATAGTAGTTATCAGCAAAATTGAACTGTACTCTCCATTGAGTTGAATGCATTACTTTCTATTCAATGCATTCTGTGGTACGTTTGTGTACATAACTACTCGATATTGCATGTAGAGTGCTCAGTGACATGGAATACTCCAATGCAAGCTGAATTCAGTAACCTACCTGGGACCATTTACAGTGGAACAGCCATTGACTTGGTTTAATTCTGCAAAGGCTAAAGTTCCAATCTGTAGAGAAGGTAATGCTACTGAAAGTAACTTCTGGAGTATAGGTAGCACACTCATAAAATTGGTTGCAGACAACTCTAAATCATATGGTTAGTGTGCTAACAATGTTTACATCATGTTAGCACATAGTAGTTATCAGCAAAATTGAACTGTACACTCCATTGAGTTGAACGCATTACTTTCTATTCAATGCATTCTGTGTTAAGTTTGTGTACATAACTACTCGGGGTGGTTTGGAATTGTATAAATATTGCATGTAGAGTGCTCAGTGACATGGAATACAATGCAAGCTGAATTCAGTAACCTACCTGGGACCATTTACAGTGGAACAGCCATTGACTTTGTTTAATTCTGCAAAGGCTAAAGTTCCAATGTGTAGAGAAGGTAATGCTACTGAAAGTAACTTCTGGATCATAGGTAGCACACTCATAAAATTGGTTGCAGACAACTCTAAATCATATGGTTAGTGTGCTAACAATGTTTACATCATGTTAGCACATAGTAGTTATCAGCAAAATTGAACTGTACACTCAATTGAGTTGAACGCATTACTTTCTATTCAATGCATTCTGTGGTAAGTTTGTGTATATAACTACTCGGGGTGATTTGGAATTGTATAGATATTGCATGTAGAGTGTTCAGTGACATGGAATACTCCAATGCAAGCTGAAATCAGTAACCTACCTGGTACCATTTACAGTGGAACAGCCATTGACTTGGTATTATTCTGCAAAGGCTAAAGTTCCAATGTGTAGAGAAGGTAATGCTACTGAAAGTAACTTCTGGAGCATAGGTAGCACACCCATAAAATTGGTTGCAGACAACTCTAAATCATATGGTTAGTGTGCTAACAATGTTTACATCATGTTAGCACATAGTAGTTGTCAGCAAAATTGAACTGTACACTCCATTGAGTTGAATGCATTACTTTCTATTCAATGCATTCTGTGGTAAGTTTGTGTACATAACTACTCGGGGTGATTTGGAATTGTATAGATATTGCATGTAGAGTTCTCAGTGACATGGAATACTCCAATGCAAGCTGAATTCAGTAACCTACCTGGGACCATTTACAGTGGAACAGCCATTGACTTGGTTTTATTCTACAAAGGCTAAAGTTCCAATCTGTAGAGAAGGTAATGCTACTGAAAGTAACTTCTGGAGCATAGGTAGCACACCCAGAAAATTGGTTGCAGACAACTCTAAATCATATGGTTAGTGTGCTAACAATGTTTACATCATGTTAGGACATGGCAGTTATCAGCAAAATTGAACTGTACACTCCATTCAGTTGAATGCATTACTTTCTATTCAATGCATTCTGTGGTACGTTTGTGTACATAACTACTCGGGGTGATTTGGAATTGTATAAATATTGCATGTAGAGTGCTCAGTGACATGGAATACAATGCAAGCTGAATTCAGTAACCTACCTGGGACCATTTACAGTGGAACAGCCATTGACTTGGTTTAATTCTGCAAAGGCTAAAGTTCCAATGTGTAGAGAAGGTAATGCTACTGAAAGTAACTTCTGGAGCATAGGTTGCACACTCATAAAATTGGTTGCAGACAACTCTAAATCATATGGTTAGTGTGCTAACAATGTTTAGATCATGTTAGCACATAGTAGTTATCAGCAAAATTGAACTGTACACTCCATTGAGTTGAATGCATTACTTTCTATTCAATGCATTCTGTGGTAAGTTTTTGTACATAACTACACGGGGTGATTTGGAATTGTATAGATATTGCATGTAGACTGCTCAGTGACATGGAATACTCCAATGCAAGCTGAATTCAGTAACCTACCTGGGACCATTTACAGTGGAACAGCCATTGACTTGGTTTTATTCTGCAAAGGCTAAAGTTCCAATGTGTAGAGAACGTAATGCTACTGAAAGTAACTTCTGGAGCATAGGTAGCACACCCAAAAAATTGGTTGCAGACAACTCTAAATCATATGGTTAGTGTGCTAACAATGTTTACATCATGTTAGCACATAGCAGTTATCAGCAAAATTGAACTTTACACTCCATTGAGTTGAATGCATTACTTTCTATTCAATGCATTCTGTGGTAAGTTTTTGTACATAACTACTCGGGGTGATTTGGAATTGTATAGATATTGCATGTAGAGTGCTCAGTGACATGGAATACTCCAATGCAAGCTGAATTCAGTAACCTACCTGGGACCATTTACAGTGGAACAGCCATTGACTTGGTTTTATTCTGCAAAGGCTAAAGTTCCAATGTGTAGAGAAGGTAATGCTACTGAAAGTAACTTCTGGAGCATAGGTAGCACACCCAAAAAATTGGTTGCAGACAACTCTAAATCATATGGTTAGTGTGCTAACAATGTTTACATCATGTTAGCACATGGCAGTTATCAGCAAAATTGAACTGTACACTCCATTGAGTTGAATGCATTACTTTCTATTCAATGCATTCTGTGGTAGGTTTGTGTACATAACTACTCGGGGTGATTTGGAATTGTGTAAATATTGCATGTAGAGTGCTCAGTGACATGGAATACAATGCAAGCTGAATTCAGTAACCTACCTGGGACCATTTACAGTGGAACAGCCATTGACTTGGTTTAATTCTGCAAAGGCTAAAGTTCCAATGTGTAGAGAAGGTAATGCTACTGAAAGTAACTTCTGGAGCATAGGGAGCACACTCATAAAATTGGTTGCAGACAACTCTAAATCATATGGTTAGTGTGCTAACAATGTTTAGATCATGTTAGCACATAGTAGTTATCAGCAAAATTGAACTGTACACTCCATTGAGTTGAATGCATTACTTTCTATTCAATGCATTCTGTGGTACGTTTGTGTACATAACCACTCGGGGTGATTTGGAATTGTATAAATATTGCATGTAGAGTGCTCAGTGACATGGAATACAATGCAAGCTGTATTCAGTAACCTACCTGGGACCATTTACAGTGGAACAGCCATTGACTTCGTTTAATTCTGCAAAGGCTAAAGTTCCAATGTGTAGAGAAGGTAATGCTACTGAAAGTAACTTCTGGAGCATAGGGAGCACACTCATAAAATTGGTTGCAGACAACTCTAAATCATATGGTTAGTGTGCTAACAATGTTTAGATCATGTTAGCACATAGTAGTTATCAGCAAAATTGAACTGTACACTCCATTGAGTTGAATGCATTACTTTCTATTCAATGCATTCTGTGGTACGTTTGTGTACATAACCACTCGGGGTGATTTGGAATTGTATAAATATTGCATGTAGAGTGCTCAGTGACATGGAATACAATGCAAGCTGAATTCAGTAACCTACCTGGGACCATTTACAGTGGAACAGCCATTGACTTTGTTTAATTCTGCAAAGGCTAAAGTTCCAATGTGTAGAGAAGGTAATGCTACTGAAAGTAACTTCTGGATCATAGGTAGCACACTCATAAAATTGGTTGCAGACAACTCTAAATCATATGGTTAGTGTGCTAACAATGTTTACATCATGTTAGCACATAGTAGTTATCAGCAAAATTGAACTGTACACTCAATTGAGTTGAACGCATTACTTTCTATTCAATGCATTCTGTGGTAAGTTTGTGTATATAACTACTCGGGGTGATTTGGAATTGTATAGATATTGCATGTAGAGTGTTCAGTGACATGGAATACTCCAATGCAAGCTGAAATCAGTAACCTACCTGGTACCATTTACAGTGGAACAGCCATTGACTTGGTATTATTCTGCAAAGGCTAAAGTTCCAATGTGTAGAGAAGGTAATGCTACTGAAAGTAACTTCTGGAGCATAGGTAGCACACCCATAAAATTGGTTGCAGACAACTCTAAATCATATGGTTAGTGTGCTAACAATGTTTACATCATGTTAGCACATAGTAGTTGTCAGCAAAATTGAACTGTACACTCCATTGAGTTGAATGCATTACTTTCTATTCAATGCATTCTGTGGTAAGTTTGTGTATATAACTACTCGGGGTGATTTGGAATTGTATAGATATTGCATGTAGAGTGTTCAGTGACATGGAATACTCCAATGCAAGCTGAAATCAGTAACCTACCTGGTACCATTTACAGTGGAACAGCCATTGACTTGGTATTATTCTGCAAAGGCTAAAGTTCCAATGTGTAGAGAAGGTAATGCTACTGAAAGTAACTTCTGGAGCATAGGTAGCACACCCAGAAAATTGGTTGCAGACAACTCTAAATCATATGGTTAGTGTGCTAACAATGTTTACATCATGTTAGGACATGGCAGTTATCAGCAAAATTGAACTGTACACTCCATTCAGTTGAATGCATTACTTTCTATTCAATGCATTCTGTGGTACGTTTGTGTACATAACTACTCGGGGTGATTTGGAATTGTATAAATATTGCATGTAGAGTGCTCAGTGACATGGAATACAATGCAAGCTGAATTCAGTAACCTACCTGGGACCATTTACAGTGGAACAGCCATTGACTTGGTTTAATTCTGCAAAGGCTAAAGTTCCAATGTGTAGAGAAGGTAATGCTACTGAAAGTAACTTCTGGAGCATAGGTTGCACACTCATAAAATTGGTTGCAGACAACTCTAAATCATATGGTTAGTGTGCTAACAATGTTTAGATCATGTTAGCACATAGTAGTTATCAGCAAAATTGAACTGTACACTCCATTGAGTTGAATGCATTACTTTCTATTCAATGCATTCTGTGGTAAGTTTTTGTACATAACTACACGGGGTGATTTGGAATTGTATAGATATTGCATGTAGACTGCTCAGTGACATGGAATACTCCAATGCAAGCTGAATTCAGTAACCTACCTGGGACCATTTACAGTGGAACAGCCATTGACTTGGTTTTATTCTGCAAAGGCTAAAGTTCCAATGTGTAGAGAACGTAATGCTACTGAAAGTAACTTCTGGAGCATAGGTAGCACACCCAAAAAATTGGTTGCAGACAACTCTAAATCATATGGTTAGTGTGCTAACAATGTTTACATCATGTTAGCACATAGCAGTTATCAGCAAAATTGAACTTTACACTCCATTGAGTTGAATGCATTACTTTCTATTCAATGCATTCTGTGGTAAGTTTTTGTACATAACTACTCGGGGTGATTTGGAATTGTATAGATATTGCATGTAGAGTGCTCAGTGACATGGAATACTCCAATGCAAGCTGAATTCAGTAACCTACCTGGGACCATTTACAGTGGAACAGCCATTGACTTGGTTTTATTCTGCAAAGGCTAAAGTTCCAATGTGTAGAGAAGGTAATGCTACTGAAAGTAACTTCTGGAGCATAGGTAGCACACCCAAAAAATTGGTTGCAGACAACTCTAAATCATATGGTTAGTGTGCTAACAATGTTTACATCATGTTAGCACATGGCAGTTATCAGCAAAATTGAACTGTACACTCCATTGAGTTGAATGCATTACTTTCTATTCAATGCATTCTGTGGTACGTTTGTGTACATAACTACTCGGGGTGATTTGGAATTGTGTAAATATTGCATGTAGAGTGCTCAGTGACATGGAATACAATGCAAGCTGAATTCAGTAACCTACCTGGGACCATTTACAGTGGAACAGCCATTGACTTGGTTTAATTCTGCAAAGGCTAAAGTTCCAATGTGTAGAGAAGGTAATGCTACTGAAAGTAACTTCTGGAGCATAGGGAGCACACTCATAAAATTGGTTGCAGACAACTCTAAATCATATGGTTAGTGTGCTAACAATGTTTAGATCATGTTAGCACATAGTAGTTATCAGCAAAATTGAACTGTACACTCCATTGAGTTGAATGCATTACTTTCTATTCAATGCATTCTGTGGTACGTTTGTGTACATAACCACTCGGGGTGATTTGGAATTGTATAAATATTGCATGTAGAGTGCTCAGTGACATGGAATACAATGCAAGCTGTATTCAGTAACCTACCTGGGACCATTTACAGTGGAACAGCCATTGACTTCGTTTAATTCTGCAAAGGCTAAAGTTCCAATGTGTAGAGAAGGTAATGCTACTGAAAGTAACTTCTGGAGCATAGGGAGCACACTCATAAAATTGGTTGCAGACAACTCTAAATCATATGGTTAGTGTGCTAACAATGTTTAGATCATGTTAGCACATAGTAGTTATCAGCAAAATTGAACTGTACACTCCATTGAGTTGAATGCATTACTTTCTATTCAATGCATTCTGTGGTACGTTTGTGTACATAACCACTCGGGGTGATTTGGAATTGTATAAATATTGCATGTAGAGTGCTCAGTGACATGGAATACAATGCAAGCTGAATTCAGTAACCTACCTGGGACCATTTACAGTGGAACAGCCATTGACTTGGTTTAATTCTGCAAAGGCTAAAGTTCCAATGTGTAGAGAAGGTAATGCTACTGAAAGTAACTTCTGGAGCATAGGTAGCACACCCATAAAATTGGTTGCAGACAACTCTAAATCATATGGTTAGTGTGCTAACAATGTTTACATCATGTTAGCACATAGTAGTTATCAGCAAAATTGAACTGTACACTCCATTGAGTTGAATGCATAACTTTCTATTCAATGCATTCTGTGGTAAGTTTGTGTACATAACTACTCGGGGTGATTTGGAATTGTATAGATATTGCATGTAGAGTGCTCAGTGACATGGAATACTCCAATGCAAGCTGAATTCAGTAACCTACCTGGTACCATTTACAGTGGAACAGCCATTGACTTGGTGTAATTCTGCAAAGGCTAAAGTTCCAATGTGTAGAGAAGGTAATGCTACTGAAAGTAACTTCTGGAGTATAGGTAGCACACTCATAAAATTGGTTGTAGACAACTCTAAATCATATGGTTAGTGTGCTAACAATGTTTACATCATGTTAGCACATAGTAGTTATCAGCAAAATTGAACTGTACACTCCATTGAGTTGAATGCATTACTTTCTATTCAATGCATTCTGTGGTAAGTCTGTGTACATAACTACTCGGGGTGATTTGGAATTGTATAGATATTGCATGTAGAGTGCTCGGTGACATGGAAAACTCCAATGCAAGCTGAATTCAGTAACCTACCTGGGACCATTTACAGTGGAACAGCCATTGACTTGGTTTAATTCTGCAAAGCCTAAAGTTCCAATGTGTAGAGAAGGTAATGCTACTGAAAGTAACTTCTGGAGTATAGGTAGCACACTCATAAAATTGGTTGTAGACAACTCTAAATCATATGGTTAGTGTGCTAACAATGTTTACATCATGTTAGCACATAGTTGTTATCAGCAAAATTGAACTGTACACTCCATTGAGTTGAATGCATTACTTCCTATTCAATGCATTCTGTGGTAAGGTTGTGTACATAACTACTCTGGGTGATTTGGAACTGTATAGATATTGCAAGTAGAGTGCTCAGTGCCATGAAATACTCCAATGCAAGCTGAATTCAGTAACCTACCTGTTACTATTTACAGTGGAACATCCATTGACGGTTTTATTCGGCAAAGGCTAAAGTTCCAATGTGTAGAGAAGGTAATGCTACTGAAAGTAACTTCTGGAGCATAGGTTGCACACTCATAAAATTGGTTGCAGACAACTCTAAATCATATGGTTAGTGTGCTAACAACGTTTACATCATGTTAGCACATAGTAGTTATCAGCAAAATTGAACTGTACACTCCATTGAGTTGAATGCATTACTTTCTATTCAATGCATTCTGTGGTAAGTTTGTGTACATAACTACTCGGGGTGATTTGGAATTGTATAGATATTGCATGTAGAGTGCTCAGTGACATGGAATACTCCAATGCAAGCTGAATTCAGTAACCTACCTGGTACCATTTACAGTGGAACAGCCATTGACTTGGTTTAATTCTGCAAAGGCTAAAGTTCCAATGTGTAGAGAAGGTAATGCTACTGAAAGTAACTTCTGGACTATAGGTAGCACACTCATACAATTGGTTGTAGACAACTCTAAATCATATGGTTAGTGTGCTAACAATGTTTACATCATGTTAGCACATAGTAGTTATCAGCAAAATTGAACTGTACACTCCATTGAGTTGAATGCATTACTTTCTATTCAATGCATTCTGTGGTAAGTTTGTGTACATAACTACTCGGGGTGATTTGGAATTGTATAGATATTGCATGTAGAGTGCTCAGTGACATGGAATACTCCAATGCAAGCTGAATTCAGTAACCTACCTGGTACCATTTACAGTGGAACAGCCATTGACTTGGTTTAATTCTGCAAAGGCTAAAGTTCCAATGTGTAGAGAAGGTAATGCTACTGAAAGTAACTTCTGGAGTATAGGTAGCACACTCATAAAATTGGTTGTAGACAACTCTAAATCATATGGTTAGTGTGCTAACAATGTTTACATCATGTTAGCACATAGTAGTTATCAGCAAAATTGAACTGTACACTCCATTGAGTTGAATGCATTACTTTCTATTCAATGCATTCTGTGGTAAGTTTGTGTACATAACTACTCGGGGTGATTTGGAATTGTACAGATATTGCATGTAGAGTGCTCAGTGACATGGAATACTCCAATGCAAGCTGAATTCAGTAACCTACCTGGGACCAATTACAGTGGAACAGCCATTGACTTGGTTTAATTCTGCAAAGCCTAAAGTTCCAATGTGTAGAGAAGGTAATGCTACTGAAAGTAACTTCTGGAGTATAGGTAGCACACTCATAAAATTGGTTGTAGACAACTCTAAATCATATGGTTAGTGTGCTAACAGTGTTTACATCATGTTAGCACATAGTAGTTATCAGCAAAATTGAACTGTACACTCCATTGAGTTGAATGCATTACTTTCTATTCAATGCATTCTGTGGTAAGGTTGTGTACATAACTACTCTGGGTAATTTGGAATTGTATAAATATTGCATGTAGAGTGCTCAGTGACATGGAATACAATGCAAGCTGAATTCAGTAACCTACCTGGGACCATTTACAGTGGAACAGCCATTGACTTGGTTTAATTCTGCAAAGGCTAAAGTTCCAATGTGTAGAGAAGGTAATACTACTGAAAGTAACTTCTGGAGCATAGGTAGCACACCCATAAAATTGGTTGCAGACAACTCTAAATCATATGGTTAGTGTGCTAACAATGTTTACATCATGTTAGCACATAGTAGTTATCAGCAAAATTGAACTGTACACTCCATTGAGTTGAATGCATTACTTCCTATTCAATGCATTCTGTGGTAAGGTTGTGTACATAACTACTCTGGGTGATTTGGAACTGTATAGATATTGCAAGTAGAGTGCTCAGTGCCATGGAATACTCCAATGCAAGCTGAATTCAGTAACCTGCCTGGTACCATTTACAGTGGAACAGCCATTGACTTGGTTTAATTCTGCAAAGGCTAAAGTTCCAATGTGTAGAGAAGGTAATGCTACTGAAAGTAACTTCTGGAGTATAGGTAGCACACTCATAAAATTGGTTGTAGACAACTCTAAATCATATGGTTAGTGTGCTAACAATGTTTACATCATGTTAGCACATAGTAGTTATCAGCAAAATTGAACTGTACACCATTGAGTTGAATGCATTACTTTCTATTCAATGCATTCTGTGGTAAGTTTGTGTACATAACTACTCGGGGTGATTTGGAATTGTATAGATATTGCATGTAGAGTGCTCAGTGACATGGAATACTCCAATGCAAGCTGAATTCAGTAACCTACCTGGGACCAATTACAGTGGAACAGCCATTGACTTGGTTTAATTCTGCAAAGCCTAAAGTTCCAATGTGTAGAGAAGGTAATGCTACTGAAAGTAACTTCTGGAGTATAGGTAGCACACTCATAAAATTGGTTGTAGACAACTCTAAATCATATGGTTAGTGTGCTAACAATGTTTACATCATGTTAGCACATAGTAGTTATCAGCAAAATTGAACTGTACACTCCATTGAGTTGAATGCATTACTTTCTATTCAATGCATTCTGTGGTAAGGTTGTGTACATAACTACTCTGGGTGATTTGGAACTGTATAGATATTGCAAGTAGAGTGCTCAGTGCCATGGAATACTCCAATGCAAGCTGAATTCAGTAACCTACCTGTTACTATTTACAGTGGAACATCCATTGACGGTTTTATTCGGCAAAGGCTAAAGTTCCAATGTGTAGAGAAGGTAATGCTACTGAAAGTAACTTCTGGAGCATAGGTAGCACACTCATAAAACTTGGTTGCAGACAACTCTAAATCATATGGTTAGTGTGCTAACAATGTTTACAACATGTTAGCACATAGTAGTTATCAGCAAAATTGAACTGTATACTCCATTGAGTTGAATGCATTACTTTCTATTCAATGCATTCTGTGGTACGTTTGTGTACATAACTACTCGGGGTGATTTGGAATTGTATAAATATTGCATGTAGAGTGCTCAGTGACATGGAATACAATGCAAGCTGAATTCAGTAACCTACCTGGGACCATTTACAGTGGAACAGCCATTGACTTGGTTTAATTCTACAAAGCCTAAAGTTCCAATGTGTAGAGAAGGTAATGCTACTGAAAGTAACTTCTGGAGTATAGGTAGCACACTCATAAAATTGGTTGTAGACAACTCTAAATCATATGGTTAGTGTGCTAACAGTGTTTACATCATGTTAGCACATAGTAGTTATCAGCAAAATTGAACTGTACACTCCATTGAGATGAATGCATTACTTTCTATTCAATGCATTCTGTGGTAAGGTTGTGTACATAACTACTCTGGGTGATTTGGAACTGTATAGATATTGCAAGTAGAGTGCTCAGTGCCATGGAATACTCCAATGCAAGCTGAATTCAGTAACCTACCTGTTACTATTTACAGTGGAACATCCATTGACGGTTTTATTCGGCAAAGGCTAAAGTTCCAATGTGTAGAGAAGGTAATGCTACTGAAAGTAACTTCTGGAGCATAGGTAGCACACTCATAAAATTGGTTGCAGACAACTCTAAATCATATGGTTAGTGTGCTAACAATGTTTACAACATGTTAGCACATAGTAGTTATCAGCAAAATTGAACTGTTTACTCCATGGAGTTGAATGCATTACTTTCTATTCAATGCATTCTGTGGTACGTTTGTGTACATAACTACTCGGGGTGATTTGGAATTGTATAAATATTGCATGTAGAGTGCTCAGTGACATGGAATACAATGCAAGCTGAATTCAGTAACCTACCTGGGACCATTTACAGTGGAACAGCCATTGACTTGGTTTAATTCTGCAAAGGCTAAAGTTCCAATGTGTAGAGAAGGTAATACTACTGAAAGTAACTTCTGGAGCATAGGTAGCACACTCATAAAATTGGTTGCAGACAACTCTAAATCATATGGTTAGTGTGCTAACAATGTTTACATCATGTTAGCACATAGTAGTTATCAGCAAAATTGAACTGTACACTCCATTGAGTTGAATGCATTACTTCCTATTCAATGCATTCTGTGGTAAGGTTGTGTACATAACTACTCTGGGTGATTTGGAACTGTATAGATATTGCAAGTAGAGTGCTCAGTGCCATGGAATACTCCAATGCAAGCTGAATTCAGTAACCTACCTGTTACTATTTACAGTGGAACATCCATTGACGGTTTTATTCGGCAAAGGCTAAAGTTCCAATGTGTAGAGAAGGTAATGCTACTGAAAGTAACTTCTGGAGCATAGGTTGCACACTCATAAAATTGGTTGCAGACAACTCTAAATCATATGGTTAGTGTGCTAACAACGTTTACATCATGTTAGCACATAGTAGTTATCAGCAAAATTGAACTGTACACTCCATTGAGTTGAATGCATTACTTTCTATTCAATGCATTCTGTGGTAAGTTTGTGTACATAACTACTCGGGGTGATTTGGAATTGTATAGATATTGCATGTAGAGTGCTCAGTGACATGGAATACTCCAATGCAAGCTGAATTCAGTAACCTACCTGGTACCATTTACAGTGGAACAGCCATTGACTTGGTTTAATTCTGCAAAGGCTAAAGTTCCAATGTGTAGAGAAGGTAATGCTACTGAAAGTAACTTCTGGACTATAGGTAGCACACTCATAAAATTGGTTGTAGACAACTCTAAATCATATGGTTAGTGTGCTAACAATGTTTACATCATGTTAGCACATAGTAGTTATCAGCAAAATTCAACTGTACACTCCATTGAGTTGAATGCATTACTTTCTATTCAATGCATTCTGTGGTAAGTTTGTGTACATAACTACTCGGGGTGATTTGGAATTGTATAGATATTGCATGTAGAGTGCTCAGTGACATGGAATACTCCAATGCAAGCTGAATTCAGTAACCTACCTGGTACCATTTACAGTGGAACAGCCATTGACTTGGTTTAATTCTGCAAAGGCTAAAGTTCCAATGTGTAGAGAAGGTAATGCTACTGAAAGTAACTTCTGGAGTATAGGTAGCACACTCATAAAATTGGTTGTAGACAACTCTAAATCATATGGTTAGTGTGCTAACAATGTTTACATCATGTTAGCACATAGTAGTTATCAGCAAAATTGAACTGTACACTCCATTGAGTTGAATGCATTACTTTCTATTCAATGCATTCTGTGGTAAGTTTGTGTACATAACTACTCGGGGTGATTTGGAATTGTATAGATATTGCATGTAGAGTGCTCAGTGACATGGAATACTCCAATGCAAGCTGAATTCAGTAACCTACCTGGGACCAATTACAGTGGAACAGCCATTGACTTGGTTTAATTCTGCAAAGCCTAAAGTTCCAATGTGTAGAGAAGGTAATGCTACTGAAAGTAACTTCTGGAGTATAGGTAGCACACTCATAAAATTGGTTGTAGACAACTCTAAATCATATGGTTAGTGTGCTAACAATGTTTACATCATGTTAGCACATAGTAGTTATCAGCAAAATTGAACTGTACACTCCATTGAGTTGAATGCATTACTTTCTATTCAATGCATTCTGTGGTAAGTTTTTGTACATAACTACTCGGGGTGATTTGGAATTGTATAGACATTGCATGTAGAGTGCTCAGTGACATGGAATACTCCAATGCAAGCTGAATTCAGTAACCTACCTGGGACCATTTACAGTGGAACAGCCATTGACTTGGTTTTATTCTGCAAAGGCTAACGTTCCAATGTGTAGAGAAGGTAATGCTACTGAAAGTAACTTCTGGAGCATAGGTAGCACACCCAAAAAATTGGTTGCAGACAACTCTAAATCATATGGTTAGTGTGCTAACAATGTTTACATCATGTTAGCACATGGCAGTTATCAGCAAAATTGAACTGTACACTCCATTGAGTTGAATGCATTACTTTCTATTCAATGCATTCTGTGGTAAGTTTGTGTACATAACTACTCGGGGTGATTTGGAATTGTATAAATATTGCATGTAGAGTGCTCAGTGACATGGAATACTCCTATGCAAGCTGAATTCAGTAACCTACCTGGTACCATTTACAGTGGAACAGCCATTGACTTGGTTTTATTCTGCAAAGGCTAAAGTTCCAATGTGTAGAGAAGGTAATGCTACTGAAAGTAACTTCTGGAGCATAGGTAGCACACCATAAAGATGGTTGCAGACAACTCTAAATCATATGGTTAGTGTGCTAACAATGTTTACATCATGTTAGCACATAGTAGTTATCAGCAAAATTGAACTGTACACTCCATTGAGTTGAATGCATTACTTTCTATTCAATGCATTCTGTGGTAAGTTTTTGTACATAACTACTCGGGGTGATTTGGAATTGTATAGATATTGCATGTAGAGTGCTCAGTGACATGGAATACAATGCAATCTGAATTCAGTAACCTACCTGGGACCATTTACAGTGGAACAGCCATTGACTTCGTTTAATTCTGCAAAGGCTAAAGTTCCAATGTGTAGAGTAGGTAATGCTACTGAAAGTAACTTCTGGAGCATAGGTAGCACACCCAAAAAATTGGTTGCAGACAACTCTAAATCATATGGTTAGTCTGCTAACAATGTTTACATCGTTAGCACATAGCAGTTATCAGCAAAATTGAACTGTACACTCCATTGAGTTGAATGCATTACTTTCTATTCAATGCATTCTGTGGTACGTTTGTGTACATAACTACTCGGGGTGATTTGGAATTGTATAAATATTGCATGTAGAGTGCTCAGTGACATGGAAAACAATGCAAGCTGAATTCAAAAACCTACCTGGTACCATTTACAGTGGAACAGCCATTGACTTGGTTTTATTCTGCAAAGGCTAAAGTTCCAATGTGTAGAGAAGGTAATGCTACTGAAAGTAACTTCTGGAGCATAGGTAGCACACCCATAAAATTGGTTGCAGACAACTCTAAATCATATGGTTAGTGTGCTAACAATGTTCACATCATGTTAGCACATAGTAGTTATCAGCAAAATTGAACTGTACACTCCATTGAGTTGAATGCATTACTTTCTATTCAATGCATTCTGTGGTAAGTTTGTGTACATAACTACTCGGGGTGATTTGGAATTGTATAGATATTGCATGTAGAGTGCTCAGTGACATGGAATACTCCTATGCAAGCTGAAATCAGTAACCTACCTGGTACCATTTACAGTGGAAGAGCCATTGACTTGGTTTTATTCTGCAAAGGCTAAAGTTCCAATGTGTAGAGAAGGTAATGCTACTGAAAGTAACTTCTTGAGCATAGGTAGCACACCCATAAAGTTGGTTGCAGACAACTCTAAATCATATGGTTAGTGTGCTAACAATGTTTACATCATGTTAGCACATAGTAGTTATCAGAAAAATTGAACTGTACACTCCATTGAGTTGAATGCATTACTTTCTATTCAATGCATTCTGTGGTAAGTTTGTGTACATAACTACTCGGGGTGATTTGGAATTGTATAGATATTGCATGTAGAGTGCTCAGTGACATGGAATACTCCAATGCAAGCTGAATTCAGTAACCTACCTGGGACCAATTACAGTGGAACAGCCATTGACTTGGTTTAATTCTGCAAAGCCTAAAGTTCCAATGTGTAGAGAAGGTAATGCTACTGAAAGTAACTTCTGGAGTATAGGTAGCACACTCATAAAATTGGTTGTAGACAACTCTAAATCATATGGTTAGTGTGCTAACAATGTTTACATCATGTTAGCACATAGTAGTTATCAGCAAAATTGAACTGTACACTCCATTGAGTTGAATGCATTACTTTCTATTCAATGCATTCTGTGGTAAGTTTTTGTACATAACTACTCGGGGTGATTTGGAATTGTATAGACATTGCATGTAGAGTGCTCAGTGACATGGAATACTCCAATGCAAGCTGAATTCAGTAACCTACCTGGGACCATTTACAGTGGAACAGCCATTGACTTGGTTTTATTCTGCAAAGGCTAACGTTCCAATGTGTAGAGAAGGTAATGCTACTGAAAGTAACTTCTGGAGCATAGGTAGCACACCCAAAAAATTGGTTGCAGACAACTCTAAATCATATGGTTAGTGTGCTAACAATGTTTACATCATGTTAGCACATGGCAGTTATCAGCAAAATTGAACTGTACACTCCATTGAGTTGAATGCATTACTTTCTATTCAATGCATTCTGTGGTAAGTTTGTGTACATAACTACTCGGGGTGATTTGGAATTGTATAAATATTGCATGTAGAGTGCTCAGTGACATGGAATACTCCTATGCAAGCTGAATTCAGTAACCTACCTGGTACCATTTACAGTGGAACAGCCATTGACTTGGTTTTATTCTGCAAAGGCTAAAGTTCCAATGTGTAGAGAAGGTAATGCTACTGAAAGTAACTTCTGGAGCATAGGTAGCACACCATAAAGATGGTTGCAGACAACTCTAAATCATATGGTTAGTGTGCTAACAATGTTTACATCATGTTAGCATATAGTAGTTATCAGCAAAATTGAACTGTACACTCCATTGAGTTGAATGCATTACTTTCTATTCAATGCATTCTGTGGTAAGTTTTTGTACATAACTACTCGGGGTGATTTGGAATTGTATAGATATTGCATGTAGAGTGCTCAGTGACATGGAATACAATGCAATCTGAATTCAGTAACCTACCTGGGACCATTTACAGTGGAACAGCCATTGACTTCGTTTAATTCTGCAAAGGCTAAAGTTCCAATGTGTAGAGTAGGTAATGCTACTGAAAGTAACTTCTGGAGCATAGGTAGCACACCCAAAAAATTGGTTGCAGACAACTCTAAATCATATGGTTAGTCTGCTAACAATGTTTACATCGTTAGCACATAGCAGTTATCAGCAAAATTGAACTGTACACTCCATTGAGTTGAATGCATTACTTTCTATTCAATGCATTCTGTGGTACGTTTGTGTACATAACTACTCGGGGTGATTTGGAATTGTATAAATATTGCATGTAGAGTGCTCAGTGACATGGAAAACAATGCAAGCTGAATTCAGAAACCTACCTGGTACCATTTACAGTGGAACAGCCATTGACTTGGTTTTATTCTGCAAAGGCTAAAGTTCCAATGTGTAGAGAAGGTAATGCTACTGAAAGTAACTTCTGGAGCATAGGTAGCACACCCATAAAATTGGTTGCAGACAACTCTAAATCATATGGTTAGTGTGCTAACAATGTTCACATCATGTTAGCACATAGTAGTTATCAGCAAAATTGAACTGTACACTCCATTGAGTTGAATGCATTACTTTCTATTCAATGCATTCTGTGGTAAGTTTGTGTACATAACTACTCGGGGTGATTTGGAATTGTATAGATATTGCATGTAGAGTGCTCAGTGACATGGAATACTCCTATGCAAGCTGAAATCAGTAACCTACCTGGTACCATTTACAGTGGAAGAGCCATTGACTTGGTTTTATTCTGCAAAGGCTAAAGTTCCAATGTGTAGAGAAGGTAATGCTACTGAAAGTAACTTCTTGAGCATAGGTAGCACACCCATAAAGTTGGTTGCAGACAACTCTAAATCATATGGTTAGTGTGCTAACAATGTTTACATCATGTTAGCACATAGTAGTTATCAGAAAAATTGAACTGTACACTCCATTGAGTTGAATGCATTACTTTCTATTCAATGCATTCTGTGGTAAGTTTGTGTACATAACTACTCGGGGTGATTTGGAATTGTATAGATATTGCATGTAGAGTGCTCAGTGACATGGAATACTCCAATGCAAGCTGAAATCAGTAACCTACCTGGTACCATTGACAGTGGAACAGCCATTGACTTGGTTTTATTCTGCAAAGGCTAAAGTTCCAATGTGTAGAGAAGGTAATGCTACTAAAAGTAACTTCTGGAGCATAGGTAGCACACCCAAAAAATTGGTTGCAGACAACTCTAAATCATATGGTTAGTGCTAACAATGTTTACATCGTTAGCACATAGAAGTTATCAGCAAAATTGAACTGTACACTCCATTGAGTTGAATGAATTACTTTCTATTCAATGCATTCTGTGGTACGTTTGTGTACATAACTACTCGGGGTGATTTGGAATTGTATAAATATTGCATGTAGAGTGCTCAGAGACATGGAATACAATGCAAGCTGAATTCAGAAACCTACCTGGTACCATTTACAGTGGAACAGCCATTGACTTGGTTTTATTCTGCAAAGGCTAAAGTTCCAATGTGTAGAGAAGGTAATGCTACTGAAAGTAACTTCTGGAGCATAGGTAGCACACCCATAAAATTGGTTGCAGACAACTCTAAATCATATGGTTAGTGTGCTAACAATGTTCACATCATGTTAGCACATAGTAGTTATCAGCAAAATTGAACTGTACACTCCATTGAGTTGAATGCATTACTTTCTATTCAATGCATTCTGTGGTACGTTTGTGTACATAACTACTCGGGGTGATTTGGAATTGTATAAATATTGCATGTAGAGTGCTCAGTGACATGGAATACAATGCAAGCTGAATTCAGTAACCTACCTGGGACCATTTACAGTGGAAGAGCCATTGACTTGGTTTTATTCTGCAAAGGCTAAAGTTCCAATGTGTAGAGAAGGTAATGCTACTGAAAGTAACTTCTTGAGCATAGGTAGCACACCCATAAAGTTGGTTGCAGACAACTCTAAATCATATGGTTAGTGTGCTAACAATGTTTACATCATGTTAGCACATAGTAGTTATCAGAAAAATTGAACTGTACACTCCATTGAGTTGAATGCATTACTTTCTATTCAATGCTTTCTGTGGTAAGTTTTTGTACATAACTACTCGGGGTGATTTGGAATTGTATAGATATTGCATGTAGAGTGCTCAGTGACATGGAATACTCCAATGCAAGCTGAATTCAGTAACCTACCTGGGACCATTTACAGTGGAACAGCCTTTGACTTGGTTTTATTCTGCAAAGGCTAAAGTTCCAATGTGTAGAGAAGGTAATGCTACTGAAAGTAACTTCTGGAGCATAGGGAGCACACTCATAAAATTGGTTGCAGACAACTCTAAATCATATGGTTAGTGTGCCAACAATGTTTAGATCATGTTAGCACATAGTAGTTATCAGCAAAATTGAACTGTACACTCCATTGAGTTGAATGCATTACTTTCTATTCAATGCATTCTGTGGTACGTTTGTGTACATAACCACTCGGGGTGATTTGGAATTGTATAAATATTGCATGTAGAGTGCTCAGTGACATGGAATACAATGCAAGCTGTATTCAGTAACCTACCTGGGACCATTTACAGTGGAACAGCCATTGACTTCGTTTAATTCTGCAAAGGCTAAAGTTCCAATGTGTAGAGAAGGTAATGCTACTGAAAGTAACTTCTGGAGCATAGGGAGCACACTCATAAAATTGGTTGCAGACAACTCTAAATCATATGGTTAGTGTGCTAACAATGTTTAGATCATGTTAGCACATAGTAGTTATCAGCAAAATTGAACTGTACACTCCATTGAGTTGAATGCATTACTTTCTATTCAATGCATTCTGTGGTACGTTTGTGTACATAACCACTCGGGGTGATTTGGAATTGTATAAATATTGCATGTAGAGTGCTCAGTGACATGGAATACAATGCAAGCTGAATTCAGTAACCTACCTGGGACCATTTACATTGGAACAGCCATTGACTTGGTTTAATTCTGCAAAGGCTAAAGTTCCAATGTGTAGAGAAGGTAATGCTACTGAAAGTAACTTCTGGAGCATAGGTAGCACACCCATAAAATTGGTTGCAGACAACTCTAAATCATATGGTTAGTGTGCTAACAATGTTTACATCATGTTAGCACATAGTAGTTATCAGCAAAATTGAACTGTACACTCCATTGAGTTGAATGCATAACTTTCTATTCAATGCATTCTGTGGTAAGTTTGTGTACATAACTACTCGGGGTGATTTGGAATTGTATAGATATTGCATGTAGAGTGCTCAGTGACATGGAATACTCCAATGCAAGCTGAATTCAGTAACCTACCTGGTACCATTTACAGTGGAACAGCCATTGACTTGGTGTAATTCTGCAAAGGCTAAAGTTCCAATGTGTAGAGAAGGTAATGCTACTGAAAGTAACTTCTGGAGTATAGGTAGCACACTCATAAAATTGGTTGTAGACAACTCTAAATCATATGGTTAGTGTGCTAACAATGTTTACATCATGTTAGCACATAGTAGTTATCAGCAAAATTGAACTGTACACTCCATTGAGTTGAATGCATTACTTTCTATTCAATGCATTCTGTGGTAAGTCTGTGTACATAACTACTCGGGGTGATTTGGAATTGTATAGATATTGCATGTAGAGTGCTCGGTGACATGGAAAACTCCAATGCAAGCTGAATTCAGTAACCTACCTGGGACCATTTACAGTGGAACAGCCATTGACTTGGTTTAATTCTGCAAAGCCTAAAGTTCCAATGTGTAGAGAAGGTAATGCTACTGAAAGTAACTTCTGGAGTATAGGTAGCACACTCATAAAATTGGTTGTAGACAACTCTAAATCATATGGTTAGTGTGCTAACAATGTTTACATCATGTTAGCACATAGTTGTTATCAGCAAAATTGAACTGTACACTCCATTGAGTTGAATGCATTACTTCCTATTCAATGCATTCTGTGGTAAGGTTGTGTACATAACTACTCTGGGTGATTTGGAACTGTATAGATATTGCAAGTAGAGTGCTCAGTGCCATGAAATACTCCAATGCAAGCTGAATTCAGTAACCTACCTGTTACTATTTACAGTGGAACATCCATTGACGGTTTTATTCGGCAAAGGCTAAAGTTCCAATGTGTAGAGAAGGTAATGCTACTGAAAGTAACTTCTGGAGCATAGGTTGCACACTCATAAAATTGGTTGCAGACAACTCTAAATCATATGGTTAGTGTGCTAACAACGTTTACATCATGTTAGCACATAGTAGTTATCAGCAAAATTGAACTGTACACTCCATTGAGTTGAATGCATTACTTTCTATTCAATGCATTCTGTGGTAAGTTTGTGTACATAACTACTCGGGGTGATTTGGAATTGTATAGATATTGCATGTAGAGTGCTCAGTGACATGGAATACTCCAATGCAAGCTGAATTCAGTAACCTACCTGGTACCATTTACAGTGGAACAGCCATTGACTTGGTTTAATTCTGCAAAGGCTAAAGTTCCAATGTGTAGAGAAGGTAATGCTACTGAAAGTAACTTCTGGACTATAGGTAGCACACTCATACAATTGGTTGTAGACAACTCTAAATCATATGGTTAGTGTGCTAACAATGTTTACATCATGTTAGCACATAGTAGTTATCAGCAAAATTCAACTGTACACTCCATTGAGTTGAATGCATTACTTTCTATTCAATGCATTCTGTGGTAAGTTTGTGTACATAACTACTCGGGGTGATTTGGAATTGTATAGATATTGCATGTAGAGTGCTCAGTGACATGGAATACTCCAATGCAAGCTGAATTCAGTAACCTACCTGGTACCATTTACAGTGGAACAGCCATTGACTTGGTTTAATTCTGCAAAGGCTAAAGTTCCAATGTGTAGAGAAGGTAATGCTACTGAAAGTAACTTCTGGAGTATAGGTAGCACACTCATAAAATTGGTTGTAGACAACTCTAAATCATATGGTTAGTGTGCTAACAATGTTTACATCATGTTAGCACATAGTAGTTATCAGCAAAATTGAACTGTACACTCCATTGAGTTGAATGCATTACTTTCTATTCAATGCATTCTGTGGTAAGTTTGTGTACATAACTACTCGGGGTGATTTGGAATTGTACAGATATTGCATGTAGAGTGCTCAGTGACATGGAATACTCCAATGCAAGCTGAATTCAGTAACCTACCTGGGACCAATTACAGTGGAACAGCCATTGACTTGGTTTAATTCTGCAAAGCCTAAAGTTCCAATGTGTAGAGAAGGTAATGCTACTGAAAGTAACTTCTGGAGTATAGGTAGCACACTCATAAAATTGGTTGTAGACAACTCTAAATCATATGGTTAGTGTGCTAACAGTGTTTACATCATGTTAGCACATAGTAGTTATCAGCAAAATTGAACTGTACACTCCATTGAGTTGAATGCATTACTTTCTATTCAATGCATTCTGTGGTAAGGTTGTGTACATAACTACTCTGGGTAATTTGGAATTGTATAAATATTGCATGTAGAGTGCTCAGTGACATGGAATACAATGCAAGCTGAATTCAGTAACCTACCTGGGACCATTTACAGTGGAACAGACATTGACTTGGTTTAATTCTGCAAAGGCTAAAGTTCCAATGTGTAGAGAAGGTAATACTACTGAAAGTATCTTCTGGAGCATAGGTAGCACACCCATAAAATTGGTTGCAGACAACTCTAAATCATATGGTTAGTGTGCTAACAATGTTTACATCATGTTAGCACATAGTAGTTATCAGCAAAATTGAACTGTACACTCCATTGAGTTGAATGCATTACTTCCTATTCAATGCATTCTGTGGTAAGGTTGTGTACATAACTACTCTGGGTGATTTGGAACTGTATAGATATTGCAAGTAGAGTGCTCAGTGCCATGGAATACTCCAATGCAAGCTGAATTCAGTAACCTGCCTGGTACCATTTACAGTGGAACAGCCATTGACTTGGTTTAATTCTGCAAAGGCTAAAGTTCCAATGTGTAGAGAAGGTAATGCTACTGAAAGTAACTTCTGGAGTATAGGTAGCACACTCATAAAATTGGTTGTAGACAACTCTAAATCATATGGTTAGTGTGCTAACAATGTTTACATCATGTTAGCACATAGTAGTTATCAGCAAAATTGAACTGTACACCATTGAGTTGAATGCATTACTTTCTATTCAATGCATTCTGTGGTAAGTTTGTGTACATAACTACTCGGGGTGATTTGGAATTGTATAGATATTGCATGTAGAGTGCTCAGTGACATGGAATACTCCAATGCAAGCTGAATTCAGTAACCTACCTGGGACCAATTACAGTGGAACAGCCATTGACTTGGTTTAATTCTGCAAAGCCTAAAGTTCCAATGTGTAGAGAAGGTAATGCTACTGAAAGTAACTTCTGGAGTATAGGTAGCACACTCATAACATTGGTTGTAGACAACTCTAAATCATATGGTTAGTGTGCTAACAATGTTTACATCATGTTAGCACATAGTAGTTATCAGCAAAATTGAACTGTACACTCCATTGAGTTGAATGCATTACTTTCTATTCAATGCATTCTGTGGTAAGGTTGTGTACATAACTATTCTGGGTGATTTGGAACTGTATAGATATTGCAAGTAGAGTGCTCAGTGCCATGGAATACTCCAATGCAAGCTGAATTCAGTAACCTACCTGTTACTATTTACAGTGGAACATCCATTGACGGTTTTATTCGGCAAAGGCTAAAGTTCCAATGTGTAGAGAAGGTAATGCTACTGAAAGTAACTTCTGGAGCATAGGTAGCACACTCATAAAACTTGGTTGCAGACAACTCTAAATCATATGGTTAGTGTGCTAACAATGTTTACAACATGTTAGCACATAGTAGTTATCAGCAAAATTGAACTGTATACTCCATTGAGTTGAATGCATTACTTTCTATTCAATGCATTCTGTGGTACGTTTGTGTACATAACTACTCGGGGTGATTTGGAATTGTATAAATATTGCATGTAGAGTGCTCAGTGACATGGAATACAATGCAAGCTGAATTCAGTAACCTACCTGGGACCATTTACAGTGGAACAGCCATTGACTTGGTTTAATTCTACAAAGCCTAAAGTTCCAATGTGTAGAGAAGGTAATGCTACTGAAAGTAACTTCTGGAGTATAGGTAGCACACTCATAAAATTGGTTGTAGACAACTCTAAATCATATGGTTAGTGTGCTAACAGTGTTTACATCATGTTAGCACATAGTAGTTATCAGCAAAATTGAACTGTACACTCCATTGAGATGAATGCATTACTTTCTATTCAATGCATTCTGTGGTAAG
Source organism: Hypanus sabinus (assembly GCF_030144855.1). Classification (NCBI taxonomy): domain Eukaryota; kingdom Metazoa; phylum Chordata; class Chondrichthyes; order Myliobatiformes; family Dasyatidae; genus Hypanus; species Hypanus sabinus. The sequence goes on along the minus strand of NC_082722.1, from coordinate 13,263,394 downwards.
GTTGTGTACATAACTACTCTGGGTGATTTGGAACTGTATAGATATTGCAAGTAGAGTGCTCAGTGCCATGGAATACTCCAATGCAAGCTGAATTCAGTAACCTACCTGTTACTATTTACAGTGGAACATCCATTGACGGTTTTATTCGGCAAAGGCTAAAGTTCCAATGTGTAGAGAAGGTAATGCTACTGAAAGTAACTTCTGGAGCATAGGTAGCACACTCATAAAATTGGTTGCAGACAACTCTAAATCATATGGTTAGTGTGCTAACAATGTTTACAACATGTTAGCACATAGTAGTTATCAGCAAAATTGAACTGTTTACTCCATGGAGTTGAATGCATTACTTTCTATTCAATGCATTCTGTGGTACGTTTGTGTACATAACTACTCGGGGTGATTTGGAATTGTATAAATATTGCATGTAGAGTGCTCAGTGACATGGAATACAATGCAAGCTGAATTCAGTAACCTACCTGGGACCATTTACAGTGGAACAGCCATTGACTTGGTTTAATTCTGCAAAGGCTAAAGTTCCAATGTGTAGAGAAGGTAATACTACTGAAAGTAACTTCTGGAGCATAGGTAGCACACCCATAAAATTGGTTGCAGACAACTCTAAATCATATGGTTAGTGTGCTAACAATGTTTACATCATGTTAGCACATAGTAGTTATCAGCAAAATTGAACTGTACACTCCATTGAGTTGAATGCATTACTTCCTATTCAATGCATTCTGTGGTAAGGTTGTGTACATAACTACTCTGGGTGATTTGGAACTGTATAGATATTGCAAGTAGAGTGCTCAGTGCCATGGAATACTCCAATGCAAGCTGAATTCAGTAACCTACCTGTTACTATTTACAGTGGAACATCCATTGACGGTTTTATTCGGCAAAGGCTAAAGTTCCAATGTGTAGAGAAGGTAATGCTACTGAAAGTAACTTCTGGAGCATAGGTTGCACACTCATAAAATTGGTTGCAGACAAGTCTAAATCATATGGTTAGTGTGCTAACAACGTTTACATCATGTTAGCACATAGTAGTTATCAGCAAAATTGAACTGTACACTCCATTGAGTTGAATGCATTACTTTCTATTCAATGCATTCTGTGGTAAGTTTGTGTACATAACTACTCGGGGTGATTTGGAATTGTATAGATATTGCATGTAGAGTGCTCAGTGACATGGAATACTCCAATGCAAGCTGAATTCAGTAACCTACCTGGTACCATTTACAGTGGAACAGCCATTGACTTGGTTTAATTCTGCAAAGGCTAAAGTTCCAATGTGTAGAGAAGGTAATGCTACTGAAAGTAACTTCTGGAGTATAGGTAGCACACTCATAAAATTGGTTGTAGACAACTCTAAATCATATGGTTAGTGTGCTAACAATGTTTACATCATGTTAGCACATAGTAGTTATCAGCAAAATTGAACTGTACACTCCATTGAGTTGAATGCATTACTTTCTATTCAATGCATTCTGTGGTAAGTTTGTGTACATAACTACTCGGGGTGATTTGGAATTGTATAGATATTGCATGTAGAGTGCTCAGTTACATGGAATACTCCAATGCAAGCTGAATTCAGTAACCTACCTGGGACCAATTACAGTGGAACAGCCATTGACTTGGTTTAATTCTGCAAAGCCTAAAGTTCCAATGTGTAGAGAAGGTAATGCTACTGAAAGTAACTTCTGGAGTATAGGTAGCACACTCATAAAATTGGTTGTAGACAACTCTAAATCATATGGTTAGTGTGCTAACAATGTTTACATCATGTTAGCACATAGTAGTTATCAGCAAAATTGAACTGTACACTCCATTGAGTTGAATGCATTACTTTCTATTCAATGCATTCTGTGGTAAGTTTTTGTACATAACTACTCGGGGTGATTTGGAATTGTATAGACATTGCATGTAGAGTGCTCAGTGACATGGAATACTCCAATGCAAGCTGAATTCAGTAACCTACCTGGGACCATTTACAGTGGAACAGCCATTGACTTGGTTTTATTCTGCAAAGGCTAACGTTCCAATGTGTAGAGAAGGTAATGCTACTGAAAGTAACTTCTGGAGCATAGGTAGCACACCCAAAAAATTGGTTGCAGACAACTCTAAATCATATGGTTAGTGTGCTAACAATGTTTACATCATGTTAGCACATGGCAGTTATCAGCAAAATTGAACTGTACACTCCATTGAGTTGAATGCATTACTTTCTATTCAATGCATTCTGTGGTAAGTTTGTGTACATAACTACTCGGGGTGATTTGGAATTGTATAAATATTGCATGTAGAGTGCTCAGTGACATGGAATACTCCTATGCAAGCTGAATTCAGTAACCTACCTGGTACCATTTACAGTGGAACAGCCATTGACTTGGTTTTATTCTGCAAAGGCTAAAGTTCCAATGTGTAGAGAAGGTAATGCTACTGAAAGTAACTTCTGGAGCATAGGTAGCACACCATAAAGATGGTTGCAGACAACTCTAAATCATATGGTTAGTGTGCTAACAATGTTTACATCATGTTAGCACATAGTAGTTATCAGCAAAATTGAACTGTACACTCCATTGAGTTGAATGCATTACTTTCTATTCAATGCATTCTGTGGTAAGTTTTTGTACATAACTACTCGGGGTGATTTGGAATTGTATAGATATTGCATGTAGAGTGCTCAGTGACATGGAATACAATGCAATCTGAATTCAGTAACCTACCTGGGACCATTTACAGTGGAAAAGCCATTGACTTCGTTTAATTCTGCAAAGGCTAAAGTTCCAATGTGTAGAGTAGGTAATGCTACTGAAAGTAACTTCTGGAGCATAGGTAGCACACCCAAAAAATTGGTTGCAGACAACTCTAAATCATATGGTTAGTCTGCTAACAATGTTTACATCGTTAGCACATAGCAGTTATCAACAAAATTGAACTGTACACTCCATTGAGTTGAATGCATTACTTTCTATTCAATGCATTCTGTGGTACGTTTGTGTACATAACTACTCGGGGTGATTTGGAATTGTATAAATATTGCATGTAGAGTGCTCAGTGACATGGAAAACAATGCAAGCTGAATTCAGAAACCTACCTGGTACCATTTACAGTGGAACAGCCATTGACTTGGTTTTATTCTGCAAAGGCTAAAGTTCCAATGTGTAGAGAAGGTAATGCTACTGAAAGTAACTTCTTGAGCATAGGTAGCACACCCATAAAGTTGGTTGCAGACAACTCTAAATCATATGGTTAGTGTGCTAACAATGTTCACATCATGTTAGCACATAGTAGTTATCAGCAAAATTGAACTGTACACTCCATTGAGTTGAATGCATTACTTTCTATTCAATGCATTCTGTGGTAAGTTTGTGTACATAACTACTCGGGGTGATTTGGAATTGTATAGATATTGCATGTAGAGTGCTCAGTGACATGGAATACTCCTATGCAAGCTGAAATCAGTAACCTACCTGGTACCATTTACAGTGGAAGAGCCATTGACTTGGTTTTATTCTGCAAAGGCTAAAGTTCCAATGTGTAGAGAAGGTAATGCTACTGAAAGTAACTTCTTGAGCATAGGTAGCACACCCATAAAGTTGGTTGCAGACAACTCTAAATCATATGGTTAGTGTGCTAACAATGTTTACATCATGTTAGCACATAGTAGTTATCAGAAAAATTGAACTGTACACTCCATTGAGTTGAATGCATTACTTTCTATTCAATGCATTCTGTGGTAAGTTTGTGTACATAACTACTCGGGGTGATTTGGAATTGTATAGATATTGCATGTAGAGTGCTCAGTGACATGGAATACTCCAATGCAAGCTGAAATCAGTAACCTACCTGGTACCATTGACAGTGGAACAGCCATTGACTTGGTTTTATTCTGCAAAGGCTAAAGTTCCAATGTGTAGAGAAGGTAATGCTACTAAAAGTAACTTCTGGAGCATAGGTAGCACACCCAAAAAATTGGTTGCAGACAACTCTAAATCATATGGTTAGTGCTAACAATGTTTACATCGTTAGCACATAGCAGTTATCAGCAAAATTGAACTGTACACTCCATTGAGTTGAATGAATTACTTTCTATTCAATGCATTCTGTGGTACGTTTGTGTACATAACTACTCGGGGTGATTTGGAATTGTATAAATATTGCATGTAGAGTGCTCAGAGACATGGAATACAATGCAAGCTGAATTCAGAAACCTACCTGGTACCATTTACAGTGGAACAGCCATTGACTTGGTTTTATTCTGCAAAGGCTAAAGTTCCAATGTGTAGAGAAGGTAATGCTACTGAAAGTAACTTCTGGAGCATAGGTAGCACACCCATAAAATTGGTTGCAGACAACTCTAAATCATATGGTTAGTGTGCTAACAATGTTCACATCATGTTAGCACATAGTAGTTATCAGCAAAATTGAACTGTACACTCCATTGAGTTGAATGCATTACTTTCTATTCAATGCATTCTGTGGTACGTTTGTGTACATAACTACTCGGGGTGATTTGGAATTGTATAAATATTGCATGTAGAGTGCTCAGTGACATGGAATACAATGCAAGCTGAATTCAGTAACCTACCTGGGACCATTTACAGTGGAAGAGCCATTGACTTGGTTTTATTCTGCAAAGGCTAAAGTTCCAATGTGTAGAGAAGGTAATGCTACTGAAAGTAACTTCTTGAGCATAGGTAGCACACCCATAAAGTTGGTTGCAGACAACTCTAAATCATATGGTTAGTGTGCTAACAATGTTTACATCATGTTAGCACATAGTAGTTATCAGAAAAATTGAACTGTACACTCCATTGAGTTGAATGCATTACTTTCTATTCAATGCTTTCTGTGGTAAGTTTTTGTACATAACTACTCGGGGTGATTTGGAATTGTATAGATATTGCATGTAGAGTGCTCAGTGACATGGAATACTCCAATGCAAGCTGAATTCAGTAACCTACCTGGGACCATTTACAGTGGAACAGCCTTTGACTTGGTTTTATTCTGCAAAGGCTAAAGTTCCAATGTGTAGAGAAGGTAATGCTACTGAAAGTAACTTCTGGAGCATAGGTAGCACACCCAAAAAATTGGTTGCAGACAACTCTAAATCATATGGTTAGTGCTAACAATGTTTACATCGTTAGCACATAGCAGTTATCAGCAAAATTGAACTGTACACTCCATTGAGTTGAATGAATTACTTTCTATTCAATGCATTCTGTGGTACGTTTGTGTACATAACTACTCGGGGTGATTTGGAATTGTATAAATATTGCATGTAGAGTGCTCAGAGACATGGAATACAATGCAAGCTGAATTCAGAAACCTACCTGGTACCATTTACAGTGGAACAGCCATTGACTTGGTTTTATTCTGCAAAGGCTAAAGTTCCAATGTGTAGAGAAGGTAATGCTACTGAAAGTAACTTCTGGAGCATAGGTAGCACACCCATAAAATTGGTTGCAGACAACTCTAAATCATATGGTTAGTGTGCTAACAATGTTCACATCATGTTAGCACATAGTAGTTATCAGCAAAATTGAACTGTACACTCCATTGAGTTGAATGCATTACTTTCTATTCAATGCATTCTGTGGTACGTTTGTGTACATAACTACTCGGGGTGATTTGGAATTGTATAAATATTGCATGTAGAGTGCTCAGTGACATGGAATACAATGCAAGCTGAATTCAGTAACCTACCTGGGACCATTTACAGTGGAAGAGCCATTGACTTGGTTTTATTCTGCAAAGGCTAAAGTTCCAATGTGTAGAGAAGGTAATGCTACTGAAAGTAACTTCTTGAGCATAGGTAGCACACCCATAAAGTTGGTTGCAGACAACTCTAAATCATATGGTTAGTGTGCTAACAATGTTTACATCATGTTAGCACATAGTAGTTATCAGAAAAATTGAACTGTACACTCCATTGAGTTGAATGCATTACTTTCTATTCAATGCTTTCTGTGGTAAGTTTTTGTACATAACTACTCGGGGTGATTTGGAATTGTATAGATATTGCATGTAGAGTGCTCAGTGACATGGAATACTCCAATGCAAGCTGAATTCAGTAACCTACCTGGGACCATTTACAGTGGAACAGCCTTTGACTTGGTTTTATTCTGCAAAGGCTAAAGTTCCAATGTGTAGAGAAGGTAATGCTACTGAAAGTAACTTCTGGAGCATAGGTAGCACACCCAAAAAATTGGTTGCAGACAACTCTAAATCATATGGTTAGTGCTAACAATGTTTACATCGTTAGCACATAGCAGTTATCAGCAAAATTGAACTGTACACTCCATTGAGTTGAATGAATTACTTTCTATTCAATGCATTCTGTGGTACGTTTGTGTACATAACTACTCGGGGTGATTTGGAATTGTATCAATATTGCATGTAGAGTGCTCAGTGACATGGAATACAATGCAAGCTGAATTCAGAAACCTACCTGGTACCATTTACAGTGGAACAGCCATTGACTTGGTTTTATTCTGCAAAGGCTAAAGTTCCAATGTGTAGAGAAGGTAATGCTACTGAAAGTAACTTCTGGAGCATAGGTAGCACACCCATAAAATTGGTTGCAGACAACTCTAAATCATACGGTTAGTGTGCTAACAATGTTTACATCATGTTAGCACATAGTAGTTATCAGCAAAATTGAACTGTACACTCCATTGAGTTGAATGCATTACTTTCTATTCAATGCATTCTGTGGTACGTTTGTGTACATAACTACTCGGGGTGATTTGGAATTGTATAAATATTGCATGTAGAGTGCTCAGTGACATGGAATACAATGCAAGCTGAATTCAGTAACCTACCTGGTACCATTTACAGTGGAACAGCCATTGACTTGGTTTTATTCTGCAAAGGCTAAAGTTCCAATGTGTAGAAAAGGTAATGCTACTGAAAGTAACTTCTGGAGCATAGGTAGCACACCCATAAAATTGGTTGCAGACAACTCTAAATCATATGGTTAGTGTGCTAACAATGTTCACATCATGTTAGCACATAGTAGTTATCAGCAAAATTGAACTGTACACTCCATTGAGTTGAATGCATTACTTTCTATTCAATGCATTCTGTGGTAAGTTTGTGTACATAACTACTCGGGGTGATTTGGAATTGTATAGATATTGCATGTAGAGTGCTCAGTGACATGGAATACTCCTATGCAAGCTGAAATCAGTAACCTACCTGGTACCATTTACAGTGGAAGAGCCATTGACTTGGTTTTATTCTGCAAAGGCTAAAGTTCCAATGTGTAGAGAAGGTAATGCTACTGAAAGTAACTTCTTGAGCATAGGTAGCACACCCATAAAGTTGGTTGCAGACAACTCTAAATCATATGGTTAGTGTGCTAACAATGTTTACATCATGTTAGCACATAGTAGTTATCAGAAAAAGTGAACTGTACACTCCATTGAGTTGAATGGATTACTTTCTATTCAATGCATTCTGTGGTAAGTTTTTGTACATAACTACTCGGGGTGATTTGGAATTGTATAGATATTCCATGTAGAGTGCTCAGTGACATGGAATACTCCAATGCAAGCTGAATTCAGTAACCTACCTGGGACCATTTACAGTGGAACAGCCATTGACTTGGTTTTATTCTGCAAAGGCTAAAGTTCCAATGTGTAGAGAAGGTAATGCTACTGAAAGTAACTTCTGGAGCATAGGTAGCACACCCAAAAAATTGGTTGCAGTCAACTCTAAATCATATGGTTAGTGCTAACAATGTTTACATCGTTAGCATATAGCAGTTATCAGCAAAATTGAACTGTACACTCCATTGAGTTGAATGAATTACTTTCTATTCAATGCATTCTGTGGTACGTTTGTGTACATAACTACTCGGGGTGATTTGGAATTGTATCAATATTGCATGTAGAGTGCTCAGTGACATGGAATACAATGCAAGCTGAATTCAGAAACCTACCTGGTACCATTTACAGTGGAACAGCCATTGACTTGGTTTTATTCTGCAAAGGCTAAAGTTCCAATGTGTAGAGAAGGTAATGCTACTGAAAGTAACTTCTGGAGCATAGGTAGCACACCCATAAAATTGGTTGCAGACAACTCTAAATCATACGGTTAGTGTGCTAACAATGTTTACATCATGTTAGCACATAGTAGTTATCAGCAAAATTGAACTGTACACTCCATTGAGTTGAATGCATTACTTTCTATTCAATGCATTCTGTGGTACGTTTGTGTACATAACTACTCGGGGTGATTTGGAATTGTATAAATATTGCATGTAGAGTGCTCAGTGACATGGAATACAATGCAAGCTGAATTCAGTAACCTACCTGGTACCATTTACAGTGGAACAGCCATTGACTTGGTTTTATTCTGCAAAGGCTAAAGTTCCAATGTGTAGAAAAGGTAATGCTACTGAAAGTAACTTCTGGAGCATAGGTAGCACACCCATAAAATTGGTTGCAGACAACTCTAAATCATATGGTTAGTGTGCTAACAATGTTCACATCATGTTAGCACATAGTAGTTATCAGCAAAATTGAACTGTACACTCCATTGAGTTGAATGCATTACTTTCTATTCAATGCATTCTGTGGTAAGTTTGTGTACATAACTACTCGGGGTGATTTGGAATTGTATAGATATTGCATGTAGAGTGCTCAGTGACATGGAATACTCCTATGCAAGCTGAAATCAGTAACCTACCTGGTACCATTTACAGTGGAAGAGCCATTGACTTGGTTTTATTCTGCAAAGGCTAAAGTTCCAATGTGTAGAGAAGGTAATGCTACTGAAAGTAACTTCTTGAGCATAGGTAGCACACCCATAAAGTTGGTTGCAGACAACTCTAAATCATATGGTTAGTGTGCTAACAATGTTTACATCATGTTAGCACATAGTAGTTATCAGAAAAAGTGAACTGTACACTCCATTGAGTTGAATGGATTACTTTCTATTCAATGCATTCTGTGGTAAGTTTTTGTACATAACTACTCGGGGTGATTTGGAATTGTATAGATATTCCATGTAGAGTGCTCAGTGACATGGAATACTCCAATGCAAGCTGAATTCAGTAACCTACCTGGGACCATTTACAGTGGAACAGCCATTGACTTGGTTTTATTCTGCAAAGGCTAAAGTTCCAATGTGTAGAGAAGGTAATGCTACTGAAAGTAACTTCTGGAGCATAGGTAGCACACCCAAAAAATTGGTTGCAGTCAACTCTAAATCATATGGTTAGTGCTAACAATGTTTACATCGTTAGCACATAGCAGTTATCAGCAAAATTGAACTGTACACTCCATTGAGTTGAATGAATTACTTTCTATTCAATGCATTCTGTGGTACGTTTGTGTACATAACTACTCGGGGTGATTTGCAATTGTATAAATATTGCATGTAGAGTGCTTAGTGACATGGAATACAATGCAAGCTGAATTCAGAAACCTACCTGGGACCATTTACAGTGGAACAGCCATTGACTTGGTTTAATTCTGCAAAGGCTAAAGTTCCAATGTGTAGAGAAGGTAATGCTACTGAAAGTAACTTCTGGAGCATAGGGAGCACACTCATAAAATTGGTTGCAGACAACTCTAAATCATATGGTTAGTGTGCTAACAATGTTTACATCATGTTAGCACATAGCAGTTATCAGCAAAATTGAACTGTACACTCCATTGAGTTGAATGCATTACTTTCTATTCAATGCATTCTGTGGTAAGTTTGTGTACATAACTACTCGGGGTGATTTGGAATTGTATAGATATTGCATGTAGAGTGCTCAGTGACATGGAATACTCCTATGCAAGCTGAAATCAGTAACCTACCTGGTACCATTTACAGTGGAACAGCCACTGACTTGGTTTTATTCTGCAAAGGCTAAAGTTCCAATGTGTAGAGAAGGTAATGCTACTGAAAGTAACTTCTGGAGCATAGGTAGCACACCCATAAAGTTGGTTGCAGACAACTCTAAATCATATGGTTAGTGTGCTAACAATGTTTACATCATGTTAGCACATAGTAGTTATCAGCAAAATTGAACTGTACACTCCATTGAGTTGAATGCATTACTTTCTATTCAATGCATTCTGTGGTAAGTTTGTGTACATAACTACTCGGGGTGATTTGGAATTGTATAAATATTGCATGTAGAGTGCTCAGTGACATGGAATACTCCTATGCAAGCTGAATTCAGTAACCTACCTGGTACCATTTACAGTGGAACAGCCATTGACTTGGTTTTATTCTGCAAAGGCTAAAGTTCCAATGTGTAGAGAAGGTAATGCTACTGAAAGTAACTTCTGGAGCATAGGTAGCACACCATAAAGTTGGTTGCAGACAACTCTAAATCATATGGTTAGTGTGCTAACAATGTTTACATCATGTTAGCACATAGTAGTTATCAGCAGAATTGAACTGTACACTCCATTGAGTTGAATGCATTACTTTCTATTCAATGCATTCTGTGGTAAGTTTGTGTACATAACTACTCGGGGTGATTTGGAATTATATAGATATTGCATGTAGAGTGCTCAGTGACATGGAATACAATGCAATCTGAATTCAGTAACCTACCTGGGACCATTTACAGTGGAACAGCCATTGACTTCGTTTAATTCTGCAAAGGCTAAAGTTCCAATGTGTAGAGTAGGTAATGCTACTGAAAGTAACTTCTGGAGCATAGGTAGCACACCCAAAAAATTGGTTGCAGACAACTCTAAATCATATGGTTAGTGTGCTAACAATGTTTACATCGTTAGCACATAGCAGTTATCAGCAAAATTGAACTGTACACTCCATTGAGTTGAATGCATTACTTTCTATTCAATGCATTCTGTGGTACGTTTGTGTACATAACTACTCGGGGTGATTTGGAATTGTATAAATATTGCATGTAGAGTGCTCAGTGACATGGAATACAATGCAAGCTGAATTCAGAAACCTACCTGGTACCATTTACAGTGGAACAGCCATTGACTTGGTTTTATTCTGCAAAGGCTAAAGTTCCAATGTGTAGAGAAGGTAATGGTACTGAAAGTAACTTCTGGAGCATAGGTAGCACACCCATAAAATTGGTTGCAGACAACTCTAAATCATATGGTTAGTGTGCTAACAATGTTCACATCATGTTAGCACATAGTAGTTATCAGCAAAATTGAACTGTACACTCCATTGAGTTGAATGCATTACTTTCTATTCAATGCATTCTGTGGTAAGTTTGTGTACATAACTACTCGGGGTGATTTGGAATTGTATAGATATTGCATGTAGAGTGCTCAGTGACATGGAATACTCCTATGCAAGCTGAAATCAGTAACCTACCTGGTACCATTTACAGTGGAAGAGCCATTGACTTGGTTTTATTCTGCAAAGGCTAAAGTTCCAATGTGTAGAGAAGGTAATGCTACTGAAAGTAACTTCTTGAGCATAGGTAGCACACCCATAAAGTTGGTTGCAGACAACTCTAAATCATATGGTTAGTGTGCTAACAATGTTTACATCATGTTAGCACATAGTAGTTATCAGAAAAATTGAACTGTACACTCCTTTGAGTTGAATGCATTACTTTCTATTCAATGCATTCTGTGGTAAGTTTTTGTACATAACTACTCGGGGTGATTTGGAATTGTATAGATATTGCATGTAGAGTGCTCAGTGACATGGAATACTCCAATGCAAGCTGAATTCAGTAACCTACCTGGGACCATTTACAGTGGAACAGCCATTGACTTGGTTTTATTCTGCAAAGGCTAAAGTTCCAATGTGTAGAGAAGGTAATGCTACTGAAAGTAACTTCTGGAGCATAGGTAGCACACCCAAAAAATTGGTTGCAGACAACTCTAAATCATATGGTTAGTGCTAACAATGTTTACATCGTTAGCACATAGCAGTTATCAGCAAAATTGAACTGTACACTCCATTGAGTTGAATGAATTACTTTCTATTCAATGCATTCTGTGGTACGTTTGTGTACATAACTACTCGGGGTGATTTGGAATTGTATAAATATTGCATGTAGAGTGCTCAGTGACATGGAATACAATGCAAGCTGAATTCAGAAACCTACCTGGTACCATTTACAGTGGAACAGCCATTGACTTGGTTTTATTCTGCAAAGGCTAAAGTTCCAATGTGTAGAGAAGGTAATGCTACTGAAAGTAACTTCTGGAGCATAGGTAGCACACCCATAAAATTGGTTGCAGACAACTCTAAATCATATGGTTAGTGTGCTAACAATGTTTACATCATGGTAGCACATAGTAGTTATCAGCAAAATTGAACTGTACACTCCATTGAGTTGAATGCATTACTTTCTATTCAATGCATTCTGTGGTACGTTTGTGTACATAACTACTCGGGGTGATTTGGAATTGTATAAATATTGCATGTAGAGTGCTCAGTGACATGGAATACAATGCAAGCTGAATTCAGTAACCTACCTGGGACCATTTACAGTGGAACAGCCATTGACTTGGTTTAATTCTGCAAAGGCTAAAGTTCCAATGTGTAGAGAAGGTAATGCTACTGAAAGTAACTTCTGGAGCATAGGGAGCACACTCATAAAATTGGTTGCAGACAACTCTAAATCATATGGTTAGTGTGCTAACAATGTTTAGATCATGTTAGCACATAGCAGTTATCAGCAAAATTGAACTGTACACTCCATTGAGTTGAATGCATTACTTTCTATTCAATGCATTCTGTGGTAAGTTTGTGTACATAACTACTCGGGGTGATTTGGAATTGTATAGATATTGCATGTAGAGTGCTCAGTGACATGGAATACTCCTATGCAAGCTGAAATCAGTAACCTACCTGGTACCATTTACAGTGGAACAGCCACTGACTTGGTTTTATTCTGCAAAGGCTAAAGTTCCAATGTGTAGAGAAGGTAATGCTACTGAAAGTAACTTCTGGAGCATAGGTAGCACACCCATAAAATTGGTTGCAGACAACTCTAAATCATATGGTTAGTGTGCTAACAATGTTCACATCATGTTAGCACATAGTAGTTATCAGCAAAATTGAACTGTACACTCCATTGAGTTGAATGCATTACTTTCTATTCAATGCATTCTGTGGTAAGTTTGTGTACATAACTACTCGGGGTGATTTGGAATTGTATAGATATTGCATGTAGAGTGCTCAGTGACATGGAATACTCCTATGCAAGCTGAAATCAGTAACCTACCTGGTACCATTTACAGTGGAAGAGCCATTGACTTGGTTTTATTCTGCAAAGGCTAAAGTTCCAATGTGTAGAGAAGGTAATGCTACTGAAAGTAACTTCTTGAGCATAGGTAGCACACCCATAAAGTTGGTTGCAGACAACTCTAAATCATATGGTTAGTGTGCTAACAATGTTTACATCATGTTAGCACATAGTAGTTATCAGAAAAATTGAACTGTACACTCCATTGAGTTGAATGCATTACTTTCTATTCAATGCATTCTGTGGTAAGTTTTTGTACATAACTACTCGGGGTGATTTGGAATTGTATAGATATTGCATGTAGAGTGCTCAGTGACATGGAATACTCCAATGCAAGCTGAATTCAGTAACCTACCTGGGACCATTTACAGTGGAACAGCCTTTGACTTGGTTTTATTCTGCAAAGGCTAAAGTTCCAATGTGTAGAGAAGGTAATGCTACTGAAAGTAACTTCTGGAGCATAGGTAGCACACCCAAAAAATTGGTTGCAGACAACTCTAAATCATATGGTTAGTGCTAACAATGTTTACATCGTTAGCACATAGCAGTTATCAGCAAAATTGAACTGTACACTCCATTGAGTTGAATGAATTACTTTCTATTCAATGCATTCTGTGGTACGTTTGTGTACATAACTACTCGGGGTGATTTGGAATTGTATAAATATTGCATGTAGAGTGCTCAGTGACATGGAATACAATGCAAGCTGAATTCAGAAACCTACCTGGTACCATTTACAGTGGAACAGCCATTGACTTGGTTTTATTCTGCAAAGGCTAAAGTTCCAATGTGTAGAGAAGGTAATGCTACTGAAAGTAACTTCTGGAGCATAGGTAGCACACCCATAAAATTGGTTGCAGACAACTCTAAATCATATGGTTAGTGTGCTAACAATGTTTACATCATGTTAGCACATAGTAGTTATCAGCAAAATTGAACTGTACACTCCATTGAGTTGAATGCATTACTTTCTATTCAATGCATTCTGTGGTACGTTTGTGTACATAACTACTCGGGGTGATTTGGAATTGTATAAATATTGCATGTAGAGTGCTCAGTGACATGGAATACAATGCAAGCTGAATTCAGTAACCTACCTGGGACCATTTGCAGTGGAACAGCCATTGACTTGGTTTAATTCTGCAAAGGCTAAAGTTCCAATGTGTAGAGAAGGTAATGCTACTGAAAGTAACTTCTGGAGCATAGGGAGCACACTCATAAAATTGGTTGCAGACAACTCTAAATCATATGGTTAGTGTGCTAACAATGTTTAGATCATGTTAGCACATAGCAGTTATCAGCAAAATTGAACTGTACACTCCATTGAGTTGAATGCATTACTTTCTATTCAATGCATTCTGTGGTAAGTTTGTGTACATAACTACTCGGGGTGATTTGGAATTGTATAGATATTGCATGTAGAGTGCTCAGTCACATGGAATACTCCTATGCAAGCTGAAATCAGTAACCTACCTGGTACCATTTACAGTGGAACAGCCACTGACTTGGTTTTATTCTGCAAAGGCTAAAGTTCCAATGTGTAGAGAAGGTAATGCTACTGAAAGTAACTTCTGGAGCATAGGTAGCACACCCAAAAAATTGGTTGCAGACAACTCTAAATCATATGGTTAGTCTGCTAACAATGTTTACATCGTTAGCACATAGCAGTTATCAGCAAAATTGAACTGTACACTCCATTGAGTTGAATGCATTACTTTCTATTCAATGCATTCTGTGGTACGTTTGTGTACATAACTACTCGGGGTGATTTGGAATTGTATAAATATTGCATGTAGAGTGCTCAGTGACATGGAATACAATGCAAGCTGAATTCAGAAACCTACCTGGTACCATTTACAGTGGAACAGCCATTGACTTGGTTTTATTCTGCAAAGGCTAAAGTTCCAATGTGTAGAGAAGGTAATGCTACTGAAAGTAACTTCTGGAGCATAGGTAGCACACCCATAAAATTGGTTGCAGACAACTCTAAATCATATGGTTAGTGTGCTAACAATGTTCACATCATGTTAGCACATAGTAGTTATCAGCAAAATTGAACTGTACACTCCATTGAGTTGAATGCATTACTTTCTATTCAATGCATTCTGTGGTAAGTTTGTGTACATAACTACTCGGGGTGATTTGGAATTGTATAGATATTGCATGTAGAGTGCTCAGTGACATGGAATACTCCTATGCAAGCTGAAATCAGAAACCTACCTGGTACCATTTACAGTGGAAGAGCCATTGACTTGGTTTTATTCTGCAAAGGCTAAAGTTCCAATGTGTAGAGAAGGTAATGCTACTGAAAGTAACTTCTTGAGCATAGGTAGCACACCCATAAAGTTGGTTGCAGACAACTCTAAATCATATGGTTAGTGTGCTAACAATGTTTACATCATGTTAGCACATAGTAGTTATCAGAAAAATTGAACTGTACACTCCATTGAGTTGAATGCATTACTTTCTATTCAATGCATTCTGTGGTAAGTTTTTGTACATAACTACTCGGGGTGATTTGGAATTGTATAGATATTGCATGTAGAGTGCTCAGTGACATGGAATACTCCAATGCAAGCTGAATTCAGTAACCTACCTGGGACCATTTACAGTGGAACAGCCTTTGACTTGGTTTTTTTCTGCAAAGGCTAAAGTTCCAATGTGTAGAGAAGGTAATGCTACTGAAAGTAACTTCTGGAGCATAGGTAGCACACCCAAAAAATTGGTTGCAGACAACTCTAAATCATATGGTTAGTGCTAACAATGTTTACATCGTTAGCACATAGCAGTTATCAGCAAAATTGAACTGTACACTCCATTGAGTTGAATGAATTACTTTCTATTCAATGCATTCTGTGGTACGTTTGTGTACATAACTACTCGGGGTGATTTGGAATTGTATAAATATTGCATGTAGAGTGCTCAGTGACATGGAATACAATGCAAGCTGAATTCAGAAACCTACCTGGTACCATTTACAGTGGAACAGCCATTGACTTGGTTTTATTCTGCAAAGGCTAAAGTTCCAATGTGTAGAGAAGGTAATGCTACTGAAAGTAACTTCTGGAGCATAGGTAGCACACCCATAAAATTGGTTGCAGACAACTCTAAATCATATGGTTAGTGTGCTAACAATGTTTACATCATGTTAGCACATAGTAGTTATCAGCAAAATTGAACTGTACACTCCATTGAGTTGAATGCATTACTTTCTATTCAATGCATTCTGTGGTACGTTTGTGTACATAACTACACGGGGTGATTTGGAATTGTATAAATATTGCATGTAGAGTGCTCAGTGACATGGAATACAATGCAAGCTGAATTCAGTAACCTACCTGGGACCATTTGCAGTGGAACAGCCATTGACTTGGTTTAATTCTGCAAAGGCTAAAGTTCCAATGTGTAGAGAAGGTAATGCTACTGAAAGTAACTTCTGGAGCATAGGGAGCACACTCATAAAATTGGTTGCAGACAACTCTAAATCATATGGTTAGTGTGCTAACAATGTTTAGATCATGTTAGCACATAGCAGTTATCAGCAAAATTGAACTGTACACTCCATTGAGTTGAATGCATTACTTTCTATTCAATGCATTCTGTGGTAAGTTTGTGTACATAACTACTCGGGGTGATTTGGAATTGTATAGATATTGCATGTAGAGTGCTCAGTCACATGGAATACTCCTATGCAAGCTGAAATCAGTAACCTACCTGGTACCATTTACAGTGGAACAGCCACTGACTTGGTTTTATTCTGCAAAGGCTAAAGTTCCAATGTGTAGAGAAGGTAATGCTACTGAAAGTAACTTCTGGAGCATAGGTAGCACACCCAAAAAATTGGTTGCAGACAACTCTAAATCATATGGTTAGTCTGCTAACAATGTTTACATCGTTAGCACATAGCAGTTATCAGCAAAATTGAACTGTACACTCCATTGAGTTGAATGCATTACTTTCTATTCAATGCATTCTGTGGTACGTTTGTGTACATAACTACTCGGGGTGATTTGGAATTGTATAAATATTGCATGTAGAGTGCTCAGTGACATGGAATACAATGCAAGCTGAATTCAGAAACCTACCTGGTACCATTTACAGTGGAACAGCCATTGACTTGGTTTTATTCTGCAAAGGCTAAAGTTCCAATGTGTAGAGAAGGTAATGCTACTGAAAGTAACTTCTGGAGCATAGGTAGCACACCCATAAAATTGGTTGCAGACAACTCTAAATCATATGGTTAGTGTGCTAACAATGTTCACATCATGTTAGCACATAGTAGTTATCAGCAAAATTGAACTGTACACTCCATTGAGTTGAATGGATTACTTTCTATTCAATGCATTCTGTGGTAAGTTTGTGTACATAACTACTCGGGGTGATTTGGAATTGTATAGATATTGCATGTAGAGTGCTCAGTGACATGGAATACTCCTATGCAAGCTGAAATCAGTAACCTACCTGGTACCATTTACAGTGGAAGAGCCATTGACTTGGTTTTATTCTGCAAAGGCTAAAGTTCCAATGTGTAGAGAAGGTAATGCTACTGAAAGTAACTTCTTGAGCATAGGTAGCACACCCATAAAGTTGGTTGCAGACAACACTAAATCATATGGTTAGTGTGCTAACAATGTTTACATCATGTTAGCACATAGTAGTTATCAGAAAAATTGAACTGTACACTCCATTGAGTTGAATGCATTACTTTCTATTCAATGCATTCTGTGGTAAGTTTTTGTACATAACTACTCGGGGTGATTTGGAATTGTATAGATATTGCATGTAGAGTGCTCAGTGACATGGAATACTCCAATGCAAGCTGAATTCAGTAACCTACCTGGGACCATTTACAGTGGAACAGCCATTGACTTGGTTTTATTCTGCAAAGGCTAAAGTTCCAATGTGTAGAGAAGGTAATGCTACTGAAAGTAACTTCTGGAGCATAGGTAGCACACCCATAAAATTGGTTGCAGACAACTCTAAATCATATGGTTAGTGCTAACAATGTTTACATCGTTAGCACATAGCAGTTATCAGCAAAATTGAACTGTACACTCCATTGAGTTGAATGAATTACTTTCTATTCAATGCATTCTGTGGTACGTTTGTGTACATAACTACTCGGGGTGATTTGGAATTGTATAAATATTGCATGTAGAGTGCTCAGTGACATGGAATACAATGCAAGCTGAATTCAGAAACCTACCTGATACCATTTACAGTGGAACAGCCATTGACTTGGTTTTATTCTGCAAAGGCTAAAGTTCCAATGTGTAGAGAAGGTAATGCTACTGAAAGTAACTTCTGGAGCATAGGTAGCACACCCATAAAATTGGTTGCAGACAACTCTAAATCATATGGTTAGTGTGCTAACAATGTTTACATCATGTTAGCACATAGTAGTTATCAGCAAAATTGAACTGTACACTCCATTGAGTTGAATGCATTACTTTCTATTCAATGCATTCTGTGGTAAGTTTGTGTACATAACTACTCGGGGTGATTTGGAATTGTATAGATATTGCATGTAGAGTGCTCAGTGACATGGAATACTCCTATGCAAGCTGAAATCAGTAACCTACCTGGTACCATTTACAGTGGAACAGCCACTGACTTGGTTTTATTCTGCAAAGGCTAAAGTTCCAATGTGTAGAGAAGGTAATGCTACTGAAAGTAACTTCTGGAGCATAGGTAGCACACCCATAAAGTTGGTTGCAGACAACTCTAAATCATATGGTTAGTGTGCTAACAATGTTTACATCATGTTAGCACATAGTAGTTATCAGCAAAATTGAACTGTACACTCCATTGAGTTGAATGCATTACTTTCTATTCAATGCATTCTGTGGTACGTTTGTGTACATAACTACTCGGGGTGATTTGGAATTGTATAAATATTGCATGTAGAGTGCTCAGTGACATGGAATACAATGCAAGCTGAATTCAGAAACCTACCTGGTACCATTTACAGTGGAACAGCCATTGACTTGGTTTTATTCTGCAAAGGCTAAAGTTCCAATGTGTAGAGAAGGTAATGCTACTGAAAGTAACTTCTGGAGCATAGGTAGCACACCCATAAAATTGGTTGCAGACAACTCTAAATCATATGGTTAGTGTGCTAACAATGTTCACATCATGTTAGCACATAGTAGTTATCAGCAAAATTGAACTGTACACTCCATTGAGTTGAATGCATTACTTTCTATTCAATGCATTCTGTGGTACGTTTGTGTACATAACTACTCGGGGTGATTTGGAATTGTATAAATATTGCATGTAGAGTGCTCAGTGACATGGAATACTCCAATGCAAGCTGAAATCAGTAACCTACCTGGTACCATTTACAGTGGAAGAGCCATTGACTTGGTTTTATTCTGCAAAGGCTAAAGTTCCAATGTGTAGAGAAGGTAATGCTACTGAAAGTAACTTCTTGAGCATAGGTAGCACACCCATAAAGTTGGTTGCAGACAACTCTAAATCATATGGTTAGTGTGCTAACAATGTTTACATCATGTTAGCACATAGTAGTTATGAGAAAAATTGAACTGTACACTCCATTGAGTTGAATGCATTACTTTCTATTCAATGCATTCTGTGGTAAGTTTTTGTACATAACTACTCGGGGTGATTTGGAATTGTATAGATATTGCATGTAGAGTGCTCAGTGACATGGAATACTCCAATTCAAGCTGAATTCAGTAACCTACCTGGGACCATTTACAGTGGAACAGCCATTGACTTGGTTTTATTCTGCAAAGGCTAAAGTTCCAATGTGTAGAGAAGGTAATGCTACTGAAAGTAACTTCTGGAGCATAGGTAGCACACCCAAAAAATTGGTTGCAGACAACTCTAAATCATATGGTTAGTGCTAACAATGTTTACATCGTTAGCACATAGCAGTTATCAGCAAAATTGAACTGTACACTCCATTGAGTTGAATGAATTACTTTCTATTCAATGCATTCTGTGGTACGTTTGTGTACATAACTACTCGGGGTGATTTGGAATTGTATAAATATTGCATGTAGAGTGCTCAGTGACATGGAATACAATGCAAGCTGAATTCAGAAACCTACCTGGTACCATTTACAGTGGAACAGCCATTGACTTGGTTTTATTCTGCAAAGGCTAAAGTTCCAATGTGTAGAGAAGGTAATGCTACTGAAAGTAACTTCTGGAGCATAGGTAGCACACCCATAAAATTGGTTGCAGACAACTCTAAATCATATGGTTAGTGTGCTAACAATGTTTACATCATGTTAGCACATAGTAGTTATCAGCAAAATTGAACTGTACACTCCATTGAGTTGAATGCATTACTTTCTATTCAATGCATTCTGTGGTACGTTTGTGTACATAACTACTCGGGGTGATTTGGAATTGTATAAATATTGCATGTAGAGTGCTCAGTGACATGGAATACAATGCAAGCTGAATTCAGTAACCTACCTGGGACCATTTACAGTGGAACAGCCATTGACTTGGTTTAATTCTGCAAAGGCTAAAGTTCCAATGTGTAGAGAAGGTAATGCTACTGAAAGTAACTTCTGGAGCATAGGGAGCACACTCATAAAATTGGTTGCAGACAACTCTAAATCATATGGTTAGTGTGCTAACAATGTTTAGATCATGTTAGCACATAGCAGTTATCAGCAAAATTGAACTGTACACTCCATTGAGTTGAATGCATTACTTTCTATTCAATGCATTCTGTGGTAAGTTTGTGTACATAACTACTCGGGGTGATTTGGAATTGTATAGATATTGCATGTAGAGTGCTCAGTCACATGGAATACTCCTATGCAAGCTGAAATCAGTAACCTACCTGGTACCATTTACAGTGGAACAGCCACTGACTTGGTTTTATTCTGCAAAGGCTAAAGTTCCAATGTGTAGAGAAGGTAATGCTACTGAAAGTAACTTCTGGAGCATAGGTAGCACACCCATAAAGTTGGTTGCAGACAACTCTAAATCATATGGTTAGTGTGCTAACAAAGTTTACATCATGTTAGCACATAGTAGTTATCAGCAAAATTGAACTGTACACTCCATTGAGTTGAATGCATTACTTTCTATTCAATGCATTCTGTGGTACGTTTGTGTACATAACTACTCGGGGTGATTTGGAATTGTATAAATATTGCATGTAGAGTGCTCAGTGACATGGAATACAATGCAAGCTGAATTCAGAAACCTACCTGGTACCATTTACAGTGGAACAGCCATTGACTTGGTTTTATTCTGCAAAGGCTAAAGTTCCAATGTGTAGAGAAGGTAATGCTACTGAAAGTAACTTCTGGAGCATAGGTAGCACACCCATAAAATTGGTTGCAGACAACTCTAAATCATATGGTTAGTGTGCTAACAATGTTCACATCATGTTAGCACATAGTAGTTATCAGCAAAATTGAACTGTACACTCCATTGAGTTGAATGCATTACTTTCTATTCAATGCATTCTGTGGTAAGTTTGTGTACATAACTACTCGGGGTGATTTGGAATTGTATAGATATTGCATGTAGAGTGCTCAGTGACATGGAATACTCCAATGCAAGCTGAAATCAGTAACCTACCTGGTACCATTTACAGTGGAAGAGCCATTGACTTGGTTTTATTCTGCAAAGGCTAAAGTTCCAATGTGTAGAGAAGGTAATGCTACTGAAAGTAACTTCTTGAGCATAGGTAGCACACCCATAAAGTTGGTTGCAGACAACTCTAAATCATATGGTTAGTGTGCTAACAATGTTTACATCATGTTAGCACATAGTAGTTATGAGAAAAATTGAACTGTACACTCCATTGAGTTGAATGCATTACTTTCTATTCAATGCAATCTGTGGTAAGTTTTTGTACATAACTACTCGGGGTGATTTGGAATTGTATAGATATTGCATGTAGAGTGCTCAGTGACATGGAATACTCCAATGCAAGCTGAATTCAGTAACCTACCTGGGACCATTTACAGTGGAACAGCCATTGACTTGGTTTTATTCTGCAAAGGCTAAAGTTCCAATGTGTAGAGAAGGTAATGCTACTGAAAGTAACTTCTGGAGCATAGGTAGCACACCCAAAAAATTGGTTGCAGACAACTCTAAATCATATGGTTAGTGCTAACAATGTTTACATCGTTAGCACATAGCAGTTATCAGCAAAATTGAACTGTACACTCCATTGAGTTGAATGAATTACTTTCTATTCAATGCATTCTGTGGTACGTTTGTGTACATAACTACTCGGGGTGATTTGGAATTGTATAAATATTGCATGTAGAGTGCTCAGTGACATGGAATACAATGCAAGCTGAATTCAGAAACCTACCTGGTACCATTTACAGTGGAACAGCCATTGACTTGGTTTTATTCTGCAAAGGCTAAAGTTCCAATGTGTAGAGAAGGTAATGCTACTGAAAGTAACTTCTGGAGCATAGGTAGCACACCCATAAAATTGGTTGCAGACAACTCTAAATCATATGGTTAGTGTGCTAACAATGTTTACATCATGTTAGCACATAGTAGTTATCAGCAAAATTGAACTGTACACTCCATTGAGTTGAATGCATTACTTTCTATTCAATGCATTTTGTGGTACGTTTGTGTACATAACTACTCGGGGTGATTTGGAATTGTATAAATATTGCATGTAGAGTGCTCAGTGACATGGAATACAATGCAAGCTGAATTTAGTAACCTACCTGGGACCATTTACAGTGGAACAGCCATTGACTTGGTTTAATTCTGCAAAGGCTAAAGTTCCAATGTGTAGAGAAGGTAATGCTACTGAAAGTAACTTCTGGAGCATAGGGAGCACACTCATAAAATTGGTTGCAGACAACTCTAAATCATATGGTTAGTGTGCTAACAATGTTTAGATCATGTTAGCACATAGCAGTTATCAGCAAAATTGAACTGTACACTCCATTGAGTTGAATGCATTACTTTCTATTCAATGCATTCTGTGGTAAGTTTGTGTACATAACTACTCGGGGTGATTTGGAATTGTATAGATATTGCATGTAGAGTGCTCAGTCACATGGAATACTCCTATGCAAGCTGAAATCAGTAACCTACCTGGTACCATTTACAGTGGAACAGCCACTGACTTGGTTTTATTCTGCAAAGGCTAAAGTTCCAATGTGTAGAGAAGGTAATGCTACTGAAAGTAACTTCTGGAGCATAGGTAGCACACCCATAAAGTTGGTTGCAGACAACTCTAAATCATATGGTTAGTGTGCTAACAATGTTTACATCATGTTAGCACATAGTAGTTATCAGCAAAATTGAACTGTACACTCAATTGAGTTGAATGCATTACTTTCTATTCAATGCATTCTGTGGTAAGTTTTTGTACATAACTACTCGGGGTGATTTGGAATTGTATAAATATTGGATGTAGACTGCTCAGTGACATGGAATACTCCAATGCAAGCTGAATTCAGTAACCTACCTGGGACCATTTACAGTGGAACAGCCATTGACTTGGTTTTATTCTGCAAAGGCTAAAGTTCCAATGTGTAGAGAAGGTAATGCTACTGAAAGTAACTTCTGGAGCATAGGTAGCACACCCAAAAAATTGGTTGCAGACAACTCTAAATCATATGGTTAGTGTGCTAACAATGTTTACATCATGTTAGCACATAGCAGTTATCAGCAAAATTGAACTGTACACTCCATTGAGTTGAATGCATTACTTTCTATTCAATGCATTCTGTGGTACGTTTGTGTACATAACTACTCGGGGTGATTTGGAATTGTATAGATATTGCATGTAGAGTGCTCAGTGACATGGAATACTCCAATGCAAGCTGAATTCAGTAACCTACCTGGTACCATTTACAGTGGAACAGCCATTGACTTGGTTTAATTCTGCAAAGGCTAAAGTTCCAATGTGTAGAGAAGGTAATGCTACTGAAAGTAACTTCTGGAGTATAGGTAGCACACTCATAAAATTGGTTGTAGACAACTCTAAATCATATGGTTAGTGTGCTAACAATGTTTACATCATGTTAGCACATAGTAGTTATCAGCAAAATTGAACTGTACACTCCATTGAGTTGAATGCATTACTTTCTATTCAATGCATTCTGTGGTAAGTTTGTGTACATAACTACTCGGGGTGATTTGGAATTGTATAGATATTGCATGTAGAGTGCTCAGTGACATGGAATACTCCAATGCAAGCTGAATTCAGTAACCTACCTGGTACCATTTACAGTGGAACAGCCATTGACTTGGTTTAATTCTGCAAAGGCTAAAGTTCCAATGTGTAGAGAAGGTAATGCTACTGAAAGTAACTTCTGGAGCATAGGTAGCACACCCATAAAATTGGTTGCAGACAACTCTAAATCATATGGTTAGTGTGCTAACAATGTTCACATCATGTTAGCACATAGTAGTTATCAGCAAAATTGAACTGTACACTCCATTGAGTTGAATGCATTACTTTCTATTCAATGCATTCTGTGGTAAGTTTGTGTACATAACTACTCGGGGTGATTTGGAATTGTATAGATATTGCATGTAGAGTGCTCAGTGACATGGAATACTCCAATGCAAGCTGAAATCAGTAACCTACCTGGTACCATTTACAGTGGAAGAGCCATTGACTTGGTTTTATTCTGCAAAGGCTAAAGTTCCAATGTGTAGAGAAGGTAATGCTACTGAAAGTAACTTCTTGAGCATAGGTAGCACACCCATAAAGTTGGTTGCAGACAACTCTAAATCATATGGTTAGTGTGCTAACAATGTTTACATCATGTTAGCACATAGTAGTTATGAGAAAAATTGAACTGTACACTCCATTGAGTTGAATGCATTACTTTCTATTCAATGCAATCTGTGGTAAGTTTTTGTACATAACTACTCGGGGTGATTTGGAATTGTATAGATATTGCATGTAGAGTGCTCAGTGACATGGAATACTCCAATGCAAGCTGAATTCAGTAACCTACCTGGGACCATTTACAGTGGAACAGCCATTGACTTGGTTTTATTCTGCAAAGGCTAAAGTTCCAATGTGTAGAGAAGGTAATGCTACTGAAAGTAACTTCTGGAGCATAGGTAGCACACCCAAAAAATTGGTTGCAGACAACTCTAAATCATATGGTTAGTGCTAACAATGTTTACATCGTTAGCACATAGCAGTTATCAGCAAAATTGAACTGTACACTCCATTGAGTTGAATGAATTACTTTCTATTCAATGCATTCTGTGGTACGTTTGTGTACATAACTACTCGGGGTGATTTGGAATTGTATAAATATTGCATGTAGAGTGCTCAGTGACATGGAATACAATGCAAGCTGAATTCAGAAACCTACCTGGTACCATTTACAGTGGAACAGCCATTGACTTGGTTTTATTCTGCAAAGGCTAAAGTTCCAATGTGTAGAGAAGGTAATGCTACTGAAAGTAACTTCTGGAGCATAGGTAGCACACCCATAAAATTGGTTGCAGACAACTCTAAATCATATGGTTAGTGTGCTAACAATGTTTACATCATGTTAGCACATAGTAGTTATCAGCAAAATTGAACTGTACACTCCATTGAGTTGAATGCATTACTTTCTATTCAATGCATTTTGTGGTACGTTTGTGTACATAACTACTCGGGGTGATTTGGAATTGTATAAATATTGCATGTAGAGTGCTCAGTGACATGGAATACAATGCAAGCTGAATTTAGTAACCTACCTGGGACCATTTACAGTGGAACAGCCATTGACTTGGTTTAATTCTGCAAAGGCTAAAGTTCCAATGTGTAGAGAAGGTAATGCTACTGAAAGTAACTTCTGGAGCATAGGGAGCACACTCATAAAATTGGTTGCAGACAACTCTAAATCATATGGTTAGTGTGCTAACAATGTTTAGATCATGTTAGCACATAGCAGTTATCAGCAAAATTGAACTGTACACTCCATTGAGTTGAATGCATTACTTTCTATTCAATGCATTCTGTGGTAAGTTTGTGTACATAACTACTCGGGGTGATTTGGAATTGTATAGATATTGCATGTAGAGTGCTCAGTCACATGGAATACTCCTATGCAAGCTGAAATCAGTAACCTACCTGGTACCATTTACAGTGGAACAGCCACTGACTTGGTTTTATTCTGCAAAGGCTAAAGTTCCAATGTGTAGAGAAGGTAATGCTACTGAAAGTAACTTCTGGAGCATAGGTAGCACACCCATAAAGTTGGTTGCAGACAACTCTAAATCATATGGTTAGTGTGCTAACAATGTTTACATCATGTTAGCACATAGTAGTTATCAGCAAAATTGAACTGTACACTCAATTGAGTTGAATGCATTACTTTCTATTCAATGCATTCTGTGGTAAGTTTTTGTACATAACTACTCGGGGTGATTTGGAATTGTATAAATATTGGATGTAGACTGCTCAGTGACATGGAATACTCCAATGCAAGCTGAATTCAGTAACCTACCTGGGACCATTTACAGTGGAACAGCCATTGACTTGGTTTTATTCTGCAAAGGCTAAAGTTCCAATGTGTAGAGAAGGTAATGCTACTGAAAGTAACTTCTGGAGCATAGGTAGCACACCCAAAAAATTGGTTGCAGACAACTCTAAATCATATGGTTAGTGTGCTAACAATGTTTACATCATGTTAGCACATAGCAGTTATCAGCAAAATTGAACTGTACACTCCATTGAGTTGAATGCATTACTTTCTATTCAATGCATTCTGTGGTACGTTTGTGTACATAACTACTCGGGGTGATTTGGAATTGTATAGATATTGCATGTAGAGTGCTCAGTGACATGGAATACTCCAATGCAAGCTGAATTCAGTAACCTACCTGGTACCATTTACAGTGGAACAGCCATTGACTTGGTTTAATTCTGCAAAGGCTAAAGTTCCAATGTGTAGAGAAGGTAATGCTACTGAAAGTAACTTCTGGAGTATAGGTAGCACACTCATAAAATTGGTTGTAGACAACTCTAAATCATATGGTTAGTGTGCTAACAATGTTTACATCATGTTAGCACATAGTAGTTATCAGCAAAATTGAACTGTACACTCCATTGAGTTGAATGCATTACTTTCTATTCAATGCATTCTGTGGTAAGTTTGTGTACATAACTACTCGGGGTGATTTGGAATTGTATAGATATTGCATGTAGAGTGCTCAGTGACATGGAATACTCCAATGCAAGCTGAATTCAGTAACCTACCTGGTACCATTTACAGTGGAACAGCCATTGACTTGGTTTAATTCTGCAAAGGCTAAAGTTCCAATGTGTAGAGAAGGTAATGCTACTGAAAGTAACTTCTGGAGTATAGGTAGCACACTCATAAAATTGGTTGTAGACAACTCTAAATCATATGGTTAGTGTGCTAACAATGTTTACATCATGTTAGCACATAGTAGTTATCAGCAAAATTGAACTGTACACTCCATTGAGTTGAATGCATTACTTTCTATTCAATGCATTCTGTGGTAAGGTTGTGTACATAACTACTCTGGGTGATTTGGAACTGTATAGATATTGCAAGTAGAGTGCTCAGTGCCATGGAATACTCCAATGCAAGCTGAATTCAGTAATCTACCTGTTACTATTTACAGTGGAACATCCATTGACGGTTTTATTCGGCAAAGGCTAAAGTTCCAATGTGTAGAGAAGGTAATGCTACTGAAAGTAACTTCTGGAGCATAGGTAGCACACCCATAAAATTGGTTGCAGACAACTCTAAATCATATGGTTAGTGTGCTAACAATGTTTACATCATGTTAGCACATAGTAGTTATCAGCAAAATTGAACTGTACACTCCATTGAGTTGAATGCATTACTTTCTATTCAATGCATTCTGTGGTAAGTTTGTGTACATAACTACTCGGGGTGATTTGGAATTGTATAGATATTGCATGTAGAGTGCTCAGTGACATGGAATACTCCAATGCAAGCTGAATTCAGTAACCTACCTGGTACCATTTACAGTGGAACAGCCATTGACTTGGTTTAATTCTGCAAAGGCTAAAGTTCCAATGTGTAGAGAAGGTAATGCTACTGAAAGTAACTTCTGGAGTATAGGTAGCACACTCATAAAATTGGTTGTAGACAACTCTAAATCATATGGTTAGTGTGCTAACAATGTTTACATCATGTTAGCACATAGTAGTTATCAGCAAAATTGAACTGTACACTCCATTGAGTTGAATGCATTACTTTCTATTCAATGCATTCTGTGGTAAGTTTGTGTACATAACTACTCGGGGTGATTTGGAATTGTATAGATATTGCATGTAGAGTGCTCAGTGACATGGAATACTCCAATGCAAGCTGAATTCAGTAACCAACCTGGTACCATTTACAGTGGAACAGCCATTGACTTGGTGTAATTCTGCAAAGGCTAAAGTTCCAATGTGTAGAGAAGGTAATGCTACTGAAAGTAACTTCTGGAGTATAGGTAGCACACTCATAAAATTGGTTGTAGACAACTCTAAATCATATGGTTAGTGTGCTAACAATGTTTACATCATGTTAGCACATAGTAGTTATCAGCAAAATTGAACTGTACACTCCATTGAGTTGAATGCATTACTTTCTATTCAATGCATTCTGTGGTAAGTTTGTGTACATAACTACTCGGGGTGATTTGGAATTGTATAGATATTGCATGTAGAGTGCTCGGTGACATGGAAAACTCCAATGCAAGCTGAATTCAGTAACCTACCTGGGACCATTTACAGTGGAACAGCCATTGACTTGGTTTAATTCTGCAAAGCCTAAAGTTCCAATGTGTAGAGAAGGTAATGCTACTGAAAGTAACTTCTGGAGTATAGGTAGCACACTCATAAAATTGGTTGTAGACAACTCTAAATCATATGGTTAGTGTGCTAACAATGTTTACATCATGTTAGCACATAGTTGTTATCAGCAAAATTGAACTGTACACTCCATTGAGTTGAATGCATTACTTCCTATTCAATGCATTCTGTGGTAAGGTTGTGTACATAACTACTCTGGGTGATTTGGAACTGTATAGATATTGCAAGTAGAGTGCTCAGTGCCATGGAATACTCCAATGCAAGCTGAATTCAGTAACCTACCTGTTACTATTTACAGTGGAACATCCATTGACGGTTTTATTCGGCAAAGGCTAAAGTTCCAATGTGTAGAGAAGGTAATGCTACTGAAAGTAACTTCTGGAGCATAGGTAGCACACCCAAAAAATTGGTTGCATACAACTCTAAACCATATGGTTAGTGCTAACAATGTTTACATCATGTTAGCACATAGCAGTTATCAGCAAATTTGAACTGTACACTCCATTGAGTTGAATGCATTACTTTCTATTCAATGCATTCTGTGGTAAGGTTGTGTACATAACTACTCTGGGTGATTTGGAACTGTATAGATATTGCAAGTAGATTGCTCAGTGCCATGGAATACTCCAATGCAAGCTGAATTCAGTAATCTACCTGTTACTATTTACAGTGGAACATCCATTGACGGTTTTATTCGGCAAAGGCTAAAGTTCCAATGTGTAGAGAAGGTAATGCTACTGAAAGTAACTTCTGGAGCATAGGTAGCACACCCATAAAATTGGTTGCAGACAACTCTAAATCATATGGTTAGTGTGCTAACAATGTTTACATCATGTTAGCACATAGTAGTTATCAGCAAAATTGAACTGTACACTCCATTGAGTTGAATGCATTACTTTCTATTCAATGCATTCTGTGGTAAGTTTGTGTACATAACTACTCGGGGTGATTTGGAATTGTATAGATATTGCATGTAGAGTGCTCAGTGACATGGAATACTCCAATGCAAGCTGAATTCAGTAACCTACCTGGTACCATTTACAGTGGAACAGCCATTGACTTGGTTTAATTCTGCAAAGGCTAAAGTTCCAATGTGTAGAGAAGGTAATGCTACTGAAAGTAACTTCTGGAGTATAGGTAGCACACTCATAAAATTGGTTGTAGACAACTCTAAATCATATGGTTAGTGTGCTAACAATGTTTACATCATGTTAGCACATAGTAGTTATCAGCAAAATTGAACTGTACACTCCATTGAGTTGAATGCATTACTTTCTATTCAATGCATTCTGTGGTAAGTTTGTGTACATAACTACTCGGGGTGATTTGGAATTGTATAGATATTGCATGTAGAGTGCTCAGTGACATGGAATACTCCAATGCAAGCTGAATTCAGTAACCTACCTGGTACCATTTACAGTGGAACAGCCATTGACTTTGTGTAATTCTGCAAAGGCTAAAGTTCCAATGTGTAGAGAAGGTAATGCTACTGAAAGTAACTTCTGGAGTATAGGTAGCACACTCATAAAATTGGTTGTAGACAACTCTAAATCATATGGTTAGTGTGCTAACAATGTTTACATCATGTTAGCACATAGTAGTTATCAGCAAAATTGAACTGTACACTCCATTGAGTTGAATGCATTACTTTCTATTCAATGCATTCTGTGGTAAGTTTGTGTACATAACTACTCGGGGTGATTTGGAATTGTATAGATATTGCATGTAGAGTGCTCGGTGACATGGAAAACTCCAATGCAAGCTGAATTCAGTAACCTACCTGGGACCATTTACAGTGGAACAGCCATTGACTTGGTTTAATTCTGCAAAGCCTAAAGTTCCAATGTGTAGAGAAGGTAATGCTACTGAAAGTAACTTCTGGAGTATAGGTAGCACACTCATAAAATTGGTTGTAGACAACTCTAAATCATATGGTTAGTGTGCTAACAATGTTTACATCATGTTAGCACATAGTTGTTATCAGCAAAATTGAACTGTACACTCCATTGAGTTGAATGCATTACTTCCTATTCAATGCATTCTGTGGTAAGGTTGTGTACATAACTACTCTGGGTGATTTGGAACTGTATAGATATTGCAAGTAGAGTGCTCAGTGCCATGGAATACTCCAATGCAAGCTGAATTCAGTAACCTACCTGTTACTATTTACAGTGGAACATCCATTGACGGTTTTATTCGGCAAAGGCTAAAGTTCCAATGTGTAGAGAAGGTAATGCTACTGAAAGTAACTTCTGGAGCATAGGTAGCACACCCAAAAAATTGGTTGCATACAACTCTAAACCATATGGTTAGTGCTAACAATGTTTACATCATGTTAGCACATAGCAGTTATCAGCAAATTTGAACTGTACACTCCATTGAGTTGAATGCATTACTTTCTATTCAATGCATTCTGTGGTAAGGTTGTGTACGTAACTACTCTGGGTGATTTGGAACTGTATAGATATTGCAAGTAGAGTGCTCAGTGCCATGGAATACTCCAATGCAAGCTGAATTCAGTAATCTACCTGTTACTATTTACAGTGGAACATCCATTGACGGTTTTATTCGGCAAAGGCTAAAGTTCCAATGTGTAGAGAAGGTAATGCTACTGAAAGTAACTTCTGGAGCATAGGTAGCACACCCATAAAATTGGTTGCAGACAACTCTAAATCATATGGTTAGTGTGCTAACAATGTTTACATCATGTTAGCACATAGTAGTTATCAGCAAAATTGAACTGTACACTCCATTGAGTTGAATGCATTACTTTCTATTCAATGCATTCTGTGGTAAGTTTGTGTACATAACTACTCGGGGTGATTTGGAATTGTATAGATATTGCATGTAGAGTGCTCAGTGACATGGAATACTCCAATGCAAGCTGAATTCAGTAACCTACCTGGTACCATTTACAGTGGAACAGCCATTGACTTGGTTTAATTCTGCAAAGGCTAAAGTTCCAATGTGTAGAGAAGGTAATGCTACTGAAAGTAACTTCTGGAGTATAGGTAGCACACTCATAAAATTGGTTGTAGACAACTCTAAATCATATGGTTAGTGTGCTAACAATGTTTACATCATGTTAGCACATAGTAGTTATCAGCAAAATTGAACTGTACACTCCATTGAGTTGAATGCATTACTTTCTATTCAATGCATTCTGTGGTAAGTTTGTGTACATAACTACTCGGGGTGATTTGGAATTGTATAGATATTGCATGTAGAGTGCTCAGTGACATGGAATACTCCAATGCAAGCTGAATTCAGTAACCTACCTGGTACCATTTACAGTGGAACAGCCATTGACTTGGTGTAATTCTGCAAAGGCTAAAGTTCCAATGTGTAGAGAAGGTAATGCTACTGAAAGTAACTTCTGGAGTATAGGTAGCACACTCATAAAATTGGTTGTAGACAACTCTAAATCATATGGTTAGTGTGCTAACAATGTTTACATCATGTTAGCACATAGTAGTTATCAGCAAAATTGAACTGTACACTCCATTGAGTTGAATGCATTACTTTCTATTCAATGCATTCTGTGGTAAGTTTGTGTACATAACTACTCGGGGTGATTTGGAATTGTATAGATATTGCATGTAGAGTGCTCGGTGACATGGAAAACTCCAATGCAAGCTGAATTCAGTAACCTACCTGGGACCATTTACAGTGGAACAGCCATTGACTTGGTTTAATTCTGCAAAGGCTAAAGTTCCAATGTGTAGAGAAGGTAATGCTACTGAAAGTAACTTCTGGAGTATAGGTAGCACACTCATAAAATTGGTTGTAGACAACTCTAAATCATATGGTTAGTGTGCTAACAATGTTTACATCATGTTAGCACATAGTTGTTATCAGCAAAATTGAACTGTACACTCCATTGAGTTGAATGCATTACTTCCTATTCAATGCATTCTGTGGTAAGGTTGTGTACATAACTACTCTGGGTGATTTGGAACTGTATAGATATTGCAAGTAGAGTGCTCAGTGCCATGGAATACTCCAATGCAAGCTGAATTCAGTAACCTACCTGTTACTATTTACAGTGGAACATCCATTGACGGTTTTATTCGGCAAAGGCTAAAGTTCCAATGTGTAGAGAAGGTAATGCTACTGAAAGTAACTTCTGGAGCATAGGTTGCACACCCAAAAAATTGGTTGCATACAACTCTAAACCATATGGTTAGTGCTAACAATGTTTACATCATGTTAGCACATAGCAGTTATCAGCAAATTTGAACTGTACACTCCATTGAGTTGAATGCATTACTTTCTATTCAATGCATTCTGTGGTAAGTTTGTGTACATAACTACTCGGGGTGATTTGGAATTGTATAGATATTGCATGTAGAGTGCTCAGTGACATGGAATACTCCAATGCAAGCTGAATTCAGTAACCTACCTGGTACCATTTACAGTGGAACAGCCATTGACTTGGTTTAATTCTGCAAAGGCTAAAGTTCCAATGTGTAGAGAAGGTAATGCTACTGAAAGTAACTTCTGGAGCATAGGTAGCACACTCATAAAATTGGTTGCAGACAACTCTAAATCATATGGTTAGTGTGCTAACAATGTTTACATCATGTTAGCACATAGTAGTTATCAGCAAAATTGAACTGTACACTCCATTGAGTTGAATGCATTACTTTCTATTCAATGCATTCTGTGGTACGTTTGTGTACATAACTACTCGGGGTGATTTGGAATTGTATAGATATTGCATGTAGAGTGCTCAGTGACATGGAATACTCCAATGCAAGCTGAATTCAGTAACCTACCTGGGACCATTTACAGTGGAACAGCCATTGACTTGGTTTTATTCTGCAAAGGCTAAAGTTCCAATGTGTAGAGAAGGTAATGCTACTGAAAGTAACTTCTGGAGAAGAGGTAGCACACCCATAAAATTGGTTGCAGACAACTCTAAATCATATGGTTAGTGTGCTAACAATGTTTACATCATGTTAGCACATAGTAGTTATCAGCAAAATTGAACTGTACACTCCATTGAGTTGAATGCATTACTTTCTATTCAATGCATTCTGTGGTAAGTTTGTGTACATAACTACTCGGGGTGATTTGTAATGGTATAGATATTGCATGTAGAGTGCTCAGTGACATGGAATACTCCAATGCAAGCTGAATTCAGTAACCTACCTGGTACCATTTACAGTGGAACAGCCATTGACTTGGTTTAATTCTGCAAAGGCTAAAGTTCCAATGTGTAGAGAAGGTAATGCTACTGAAAGTAACTTCTGGAGTATAGGTAGCACACTCATAAAATTGGTTGTAGACAACTCTAAATCATATGGTTAGTGTGCTAACAATGTTTACATCATGTTAGCACATAGTAGTTATCAGCAAAATTGAACTGTACACTCCATTGAGTTGAATGCATTACTTTCTATTCAATGCATTCTGTGGTAAGTTTGTGTACATAACTACTCGGGGTGATTTGGAATTGTATAGATATTGCATGTAGAGTGCTCAGTGACATGGAATACTCCAATGCAAGCTGAATTCAGTAACCTACCTGGTACCATTTACAGTGGAACAGCCATTGACTTGGTTTAATTCTGCAAAGGCTAAAGTTCCAATGTGTAGAGAAGGTAATGCTACTGAAAGTAACTTCTGGAGTATAGGTAGCACACTCATAAAATTGGTTGTAGACAACTCTAAATCATATGGTTAGTGTGCTAACAATGTTTACATCATGTTAGCACATAGTTGTTATCAGCAAAATTGAACTGTACACTCCATTGAGTTGAATGCATTACTTCCTATTCAATGCATTCTGTGGTAAGGTTGTGTACATAACTACTCGGGGTGATTTGGAATTGTATAGATATTGCATGTAGAGTGCTCAGTGACATGGAATACTCCAATGCAAGCTGAATTCAGTAACCTACCTGGTACCATTTACAGTGGAACAGCCATTGACTTGGTTTAATTCTGCAAAGGCTAAAGTTCCAATGTGTAGAGAAGGTAATGCTACTGAAAGTAACTTCTGGAGCATAGGTAGCACACTCATAAAATTGGTTGCAGACAACTCTAAATCATATGGTTAGTGTGCTAACAATGTTTACATCATGTTAGCACATAGTAGTTATCAGCAAAATTGAACTGTACACTCCATTGAGTTGAATGCATTACTTTCTATTCAATGCATTCTGTGGTACGTTTGTGTACATAACTACTCGGGGTGATTTGGAATTGTATAAATATTGCATGTAGAGTGCTCAGTGACATGGAATACAATGCAATCTGAATTCAGTAATCTACCTGGTACCATTTACAGTGGAACAGCCATTGACTTGGTTTTATTCTGCAAAGGCTAAAGTTCCAATGTGTAGAGAAGGTAATGCTACTGAAAGTAACTTCTGGAGAAGAGGTAGCACACCCATAAAATTGGTTGCAGACAACTCTAAATCATATGGTTAGTGTGCTAACAATGTTTACATCATGTTAGCACATAGTAGTTATCAGCAAAATTGAACTGTACACTCCATTGAGTTGAATGCATTACTTTCTATTCAATGCATTCTGTGGTAAGTTTGTGTACATAACTACTCGGGGTGATTTGGAATGGTATAGATATTGCATGTAGAGTGCTCAGTGACATGGAATACTCCAATGCAAGCTGAATTCAGTAACCTACCTGGTACCATTTACAGTGGAACAGCCATTGACTTGGTTTAATTCTGCAAAGGCTAAAGTTCCAATGTGTAGAGAAGGTAATGCTACTGAATGTAACTTCTGGAGTATAGGTAGCACACTCATAAAATTGGTTGTAGACAACTCTAAATCATATGGTTAGTGTGCTAACAATGTTTACATCATGTTAGCACATAGTAGTTATCAGCAAAATTGAACTGTACACTCCATTGAGTTGAATGCATTACTTTCTATTCAATGCATTCTGTGGTAAGTTTGTGTACATAACTACTCGGGGTGATTTGGAATTGTATAGATATTGCATGTAGAGTGCTCAGTGACATGGAATACTCCAATGCAAGCTGAATTCAGTAACCTACCTGGTACCATTTACAGTGGAACAGCCATTGACTTGGTTTAATTCTGCAAAGGCTAAAGTTCCAATGTGTAGAGAAGGTAATGCTACTGAAAGTAACTTCTGGAGCATAGGTAGCACACTCATAAAATTGGTTGCAGACAACTCTAAATCATATGGTTAGTGTGCTAACAATGTTTACATCATGTTAGCACATAGCAGTTATCAGCAAAATTGAACTGTACACTCCATTGAGTTGAATGCATTACTTTCTATTCAATGCATTCTGTGGTACGTTTGTGTACATAACTACTCGGGGTGATTTGGAATTGTATAAATATTGCATGTAGAGTGCTCAGTGACATGGAATACAATGCAAGCTGAATTCAGTAATCTACCTGGTACCATTTACAGTGGAACAGCCATTGACTTGGTTTTATTCTGCAAAGGCTAAAGTTCCAATGTGTAGAGAAGGTAATGCTACTGAAAGTAACTTCTGGAGCATAGGTAGCACACCCATAAAATTGGTTGCAGACAACTCTAAATCATATGGTTAGTGTGCTAACAATGTTTACATCATGTTAGCACATAGTAGTTATCAGCAAAATTGAACTGTACACTCCATTGAGTTGAATGCATTACTTTCTATTCAATGCATTCTGTGGTAAGTTTGTGTACATAACTACTCGGGGTGATTTGGAATGGTATAGATATTGCATGTAGAGTGCTCAGTGACATGGAATACTCCAATGCAAGCTGAATTCAGTAACCTACCTGGTACCATTTACAGTGGAACAGCCATTGACTTGGTTTAATTCTGCAAAGGCTAAAGTTCCAATGTGTAGAGAAGGTAATGCTACTGAAAGTAACTTCTGGAGTATAGGTAGCACACTCATAAAATTGGTTGTAGACAACTCTAAATCATATGGTTAGTGTGCTAACAATGTTTACATCATGTTAGCACATAGTAGTTATCAGCAAAATTGAACTGTACACTCCATTGAGTTGAATGCATTACTTTCTATTCAATGCATTCTGTGGTAAGTTTGTGTACATAACTACTCGGGGTGATTTGGAATTGTATAGATATTGCATGTAGAGTGCTCAGTGACATGGAATACTCCAATGCAAGCTGAATTCAGTAACCTACCTGGTACCATTTACAGTGGAACAGCCATTGACTTGGTTTAATTCTGCAAAGGCTAAAGTTCCAATGTGTAGAGAAGGTAATGCTACTGAAAGTAACTTCTGGAGTATAGGTAGCACACTCATAAAATTGGTTGTAGACAACTCTAAATCATATGGTTAGTGTGCTAACAATGTTTACATCATGTTAGCACATAGTAGTTATCAGCAAAATTGAACTGTACACTCCATTGAGTTGAATGCATTACTTTCTATTCAATGCATTCTGTGGTAAGTTTGTGTACATAACTACTCGGGGTGATTTGGAATTGTATAGATATTGCATGTAGAGTGCTCAGTGACATGGAATACTCCAATGCAAGCTGAATTCAGTAACCTACCTGGTACCATTTACAGTGGAACAGCCATTGACTTGGTTTAATTCTGCAAAGGCTAAAGTTCCAATGTGTAGAGAAGGTAATGCTACTGAAAGTAACTTCTGGAGTATAGGTAGCACACTCATAAAATTGGTTGTAGACAACTCTAAATCATATGGTTAGTGTGCTAACAATGTTTACATCATGTTAGCACATAGTTGTTATCAGCAAAATTGAACTGTACACTCCATTGAGTTGAATGCATTACTTCCTATTCAATGCATTCTGTGGTAAGGTTGTGTACATAACTACTCTGGGTGATTTGGAACTGTATAGATATTGCAAGTAGAGTGCTCAGTGCCATGGAATACTCCAATGCAAGCTGAATTCAGTAACCTACCTGTTACTATTTACAGTGGAACATCCATTGACGGTTTTATTCGGCAAAGGCTAAAGTTCCAATGTGTAGAGAAGGTAATGCTACTGAAAGTAACTTCTGGAGCATAGGTAGCACACCCAAAAAATTGGTTGCATACAACTCTAAACCATATGGTTAGTGCTAACAATGTTTACATCATGTTAGCACATAGCAGTTATCAGCAAATTTGAACTGTACACTCCATTGAGTTGAATGCATTACTTTCTATTCAATGCATTCTGTGGTAAGTTTGTGTACATAACTACTCGGGGTGATTTGGAATTGTATAGATATTGCATGTAGAGTGCTCAGTGACATGGAATACTCCAATGCAAGCTGAATTCAGTAACCTACCTGGTACCATTTACAGTGGAACAGCCATTGACTTGGTTTAATTCTGCAAAGGCTAAAGTTCCAATGTGTAGAGAAGGTAATGCTACTGAAAGTAACTTCTGGAGCATAGGTAGCACACTCATAAAATTGGTTGCAGACAACTCTAAATCATATGGTTAGTGTGCTAACAATGTTT
This sequence comes from Hypanus sabinus, assembly GCF_030144855.1. Taxonomy (NCBI): domain Eukaryota; kingdom Metazoa; phylum Chordata; class Chondrichthyes; order Myliobatiformes; family Dasyatidae; genus Hypanus; species Hypanus sabinus. Next base: position 13,224,945 of record NC_082722.1, on the reverse strand, counting down.
ACATCATGTTAGCACATAGCAGTTATCAGCAAAATTGAACTGTACACTCCATTGAGTTGAATGCATTACTTTCTATTCAATGCATTCTGTGGTACGTTTGTGTACATAACTACTCGGGGTGATTTGGAATTGTATAAATATTGCATGTAGAGTGCTCAGTGACATGGAATACAATGCAAGCTGAATTCAGTAATCTACCTGGTACCATTTACAGTGGAACAGCCATTGACTTGGTTTTATTCTGCAAAGGCTAAAGTTCCAATGTGTAGAGAAGGTAATGCTACTGAAAGTAACTTCTGGAGCATAGGTAGCACACCCATAAAATTGGTTGCAGACAACTCTAAATCATATGGTTAGTGTGCTAACAATGTTTACATCATGTTAGCACATAGTAGTTATCAGCAAAATTGAACTGTACACTCCATTGAGTTGAATGCATTACTTTCTATTCAATGCATTCTGTGGTAAGTTTGTGTACATAACTACTCGGGGTGATTTGGAATGGTATAGATATTGCATGTAGAGTGCTCAGTGACATGGAATACTCCAATGCAAGCTGAATTCAGTAACCTACCTGGTACCATTTACAGTGGAACAGCCATTGACTTGGTTTAATTCTGCAAAGGCTAAAGTTCCAATGTGTAGAGAAGGTAATGCTACTGAAAGTAACTTCTGGAGTATAGGTAGCACACTCATAAAATTGGTTGTAGACAACTCTAAATCATATGGTTAGTGTGCTAACAATGTTTACATCATGTTAGCACATAGTAGTTATCAGCAAAATTGAACTGTACACTCCATTGAGTTGAATGCATTACTTTCTATTCAATGCATTCTGTGGTAAGTTTGTGTACATAACTACTCGGGGTGATTTGGAATTGTATAGATATTGCATGTAGAGTGCTCAGTGACATGGAATACTCCAATGCAAGCTGAATTCAGTAACCTACCTGGTACCATTTACAGTGGAACAGCCATTGACTTGGTTTAATTCTGCGAAGGCTAAAGTTCCAATGTGTAGAGAAGGTAATGCTACTGAAAGTAACTTCTGGAGTATAGGTAGCACACTCATAAAATTGGTTGTAGACAACTCTAAATCATATGGTCAGTGTGCTAACAATGTTTACATCATGTTAGCACATAGTAGTTATCAGCAAAATTGAACTGTACACTCCATTGAGTTGAATGCATTACTTTCTATTCAATGCATTCTGTGGTAAGTTTGTGTACATAACTACTCGGGGTGATTTGGAATTGTATAGATATTGCATGTAGAGTGCTCAGTGACATGGAATACTCCAATGCAAGCTGAATTCAGTAACCTACCTGGGACCATTTACAGTGGAACAGCCATTGACTTGGTTTAATTCTGCAAAGCCTAAAGTTCCAATGTGTAGAGAAGGTAATGCTACTGAAAGTAACTTCTGGAGTATAGGTAGCACACTCATAAAATTGGTTGTAGACAACTCTAAATCATATGGTTAGTGTGCTAACAATGTTTACATCATGTTAGCACATAGTAGTTATCAGCAAAATTGAACTGTACACTCCATTGAGTTGAATGCATTACTTTCTATTCAATGCATTCTGTGGTACGTTTGTGTACATAACTACTCGGGGTGATTTGGAATTGTATAAATATTGCATGTAGAGTGCTCAGTGACATGGAATACAATGCAAGCTGAATTCAGTAATCTACCTGGTACCATTTACAGTGGAACAGCCATTGACTTGGTTTTATTCTGCAAAGGCTAAAGTTCCAATGTGTAGAGAAGGTAATGCTACTGAAAGTAACTTCTGGAGCATAGGTAGCACACCCATAAAATTGGTTGCAGACAACTCTAAATCATATGGTTAGTGTGCTAACAATGTTTACATCATGTTAGCACATAGTAGTTATCAGCAAAATTGAACTGTACACTCCATTGAGTTGAATGCATTACTTTCTATTCAATGCATTCTGTGGTAAGTTTGTGTACATAACTACTCGGGGTGATTTGGAATGGTATAGATATTGCATGTAGAGTGCTCAGTGACATGGAATACTCCAATGCAAGCTGAATTCAGTAACCTACCTGGTACCATTTACAGTGGAACAGCCATTGACTTGGTTTAATTCTGCAAAGGCTAAAGTTCCAATGTGTAGAGAAGGTAATGCTACTGAAAGTAACTTCTGGAGAAGAGGTAGCACACCCATAAAATTGGTTGCAGACAACTCTAAATCATATGGTTAGTGTGCTAACAATGTTTACATCATGTTAGCACATAGTAGTTATCAGCAAAATTGAACTGTACACTCCATTGAGTTGAATGCATTACTTTCTATTCAATGCATTCTGTGGTAAGTTTGTGTACATAACTACTCGGGGTGATTTGGAATGGTATAGATATTGCATGTAGAGTGCTCAGTGACATGGAATACTCCAATGCAAGCTGAATTCAGTAACCTACCTGGTACCATTTACAGTGGAACAGCCATTGACTTGGTTTAATTCTGCAAAGGCTAAAGTTCCAATGTGTAGAGAAGGTAATGCTACTGAAAGTAACTTCTGGAGTATAGGTAGCACACTCATAAAATTGGTTGTAGACAACTCTAAATCATATGGTTAGTGTGCTAACAATGTTTACATCATGTTAGCACATAGTAGTTATCAGCAAAATTGAACTGTACACTCCATTGAGTTGAATGCATTACTTTCTATTCAATGCATTCTGTGGTAAGTTTGTGTACATAACTACTCTGGGTGATTTGGAATTGTATAGATATTGCATGTAGAGTGCTCAGTGACATGGAATACTCCAATGCAAGCTGAATTCAGTAACCTACCTGGTACCATTTACAGTGGAACAGCCATTGACTTGGTTTAATTCTGCAAAGGCTAAAGTTCCAATGTGTAGAGAAGGTAATGCTACTGAAAGTAACTTCTGGAGTATAGGTAGCACACTCATAAAATTGGTTGTAGACAACTCTAAATCATATGGTTAGTGTGCTAACAATGTTTACATCATGTTAGCACATAGTAGTTATCAGCAAAATTGAACTGTACACTCCATTGAGTTGAATGCATTACTTCCTATTCAATGCATTCTGTGGTAAGGTTGTGTACATAACTACTCTGGGTGATTTGGAACTGTATAGATATTGCAAGTAGAGTGCTCAGTGCCATGGAATACTCCAATGCAAGCTGAATTCAGTAACCTACCTGGTACCATTTACAGTGGAACAGCCATTGACTTGGTTTAATTCTGCAAAGGCTAAAGTTCCAATGTGTAGAGAAGGTAATGCTACTGAAAGTAACTTCTGGAGTATAGGTAGCACACTCATAAAATTGGTTGTAGACAACTCTAAATCATATGGTTAGTGTGCTAACAATGTTTACATCATGTTAGCACATAGTAGTTATCAGCAAAATTGAACTGTACACTCCATTGAGTTGAATGCATTACTTTCTATTCAATGCATTCTGTGGTAAGTTTGTGTACATAACTACTCGGGGTGATTTGGAATTGTATAGATATTGCATGTAGAGTGCTCAGTGACATGGAATACTCCAATGCAAGCTGAATTCAGTAACCTACCTGGTACCATTTACAGTGGAACAGCCATTGACTTGGTTTAATTCTGCAAAGGCTGAAGTTCCAATGTGTAGAGAAGGTAATGCTACTGAAAGTAACTTCTGGAGCATAGGTAGCACACTCATAAAATTGGTTGCAGACAACTCTAAATCATATGGTTAGTGTGCTAACAATGTTTACATCATGTTAGCACATAGCAGTTATCAGCAAAATTGAACTGTACACTCCATTGAGTTGAATGCATTACTTTCTATTCAATGCATTCTGTGGTACGTTTGTGTACATAACTACTCGGGGTGATTTGGAATTGTATAAATATTGCATGTAGAGTGCTCAGTGACATGGAATACAATGCAAGCTGAATTCAGTAATCTACCTGGTACCATTTACAGTGGAACAGCCATTGACTTGGTTTTATTCTGCAAAGGCTAAAGTTCCAATGTGTAGAGAAGGTAATGCTACTGAAAGTAACTTCTGGAGCATAGGTAGCACACCCATAAAATTGGTTGCGGACAACTCTAAATCATATGGTTAGTGTGCTAACAATGTTTACATCATGTTAGCACATAGTAGTTATCAGCAAAATTGAACTGTACACTCCATTGAGTTGAATGCATTACTTTCTATTCAATGCATTCTGTGGTAAGTTTGTGTACATAACTACTCGGGGTGATTTGGAATGGTATAGATATTGCATGTAGAGTGCTCAGTGACATGGAATACTCCAATGCAAGCTGAATTCAGTAACCTACCTGGTACCATTTACAGTGGAACAGCCATTGACTTGGTTTAATTCTGCAAAGGCTAAAGTTCCAATGTGTAGAGAAGGTAATGCTACTGAAAGTAACTTCTGGAGTATAGGTAGCACACTCATAAAATTGGTTGTAGACAACTCTAAATCATATGGTTAGTGTGCTAACAATGTTTACATCATGTTAGCACATAGTAGTTATCAGCAAAATTGAACTGTACACTCCATTGAGTTGAATGCATTACTTTCTATTCAATGCATTCTGTGGTAAGTTTGTGTACATAACTACTCGGGGTGATTTGGAATTGTATAGATATTGCATGTAGAGTGCTCAGTGACATGGAATACTCCAATGCAAGCTGAATTCAGTAACCTACCTGGTACCATTTACAGTGGAACAGCCATTGACTTGGTTTAATTCTGCGAAGGCTAAAGTTCCAATGTGTAGAGAAGGTAATGCTACTGAAAGTAACTTCTGGAGTATAGGTAGCACACTCATAAAATTGGTTGTAGACAACTCTAAATCATATGGTCAGTGTGCTAACAATGTTTACATCATGTTAGCACATAGTAGTTATCAGCAAAATTGAACTGTACACTCCATTGAGTTGAATGCATTACTTTCTATTCAATGCATTCTGTGGTAAGTTTGTGTACATAACTACTCGGGGTGATTTGGAATTGTATAGATATTGCATGTAGAGTGCTCAGTGACATGGAATACTCCAATGCAAGCTGAATTCAGCAACCTACCTGGTACCATTTACAGTGGAACAGCCATTGACTTGGTTTAATTCTGCAAAGGCTAAAGTTCCAATGTGTAGAGAAGGTAATGCTACTGAAAGTAACTTCTGGAGTATAGGTAGCACACTCATAAAATTGGTTGTAGACAACTCTAAATCATATGGTTAGTGTGCTAACAATGTTTACATCATGTTAGCACATAGTAGTTATCAGCAAAATTGAACTGTACACTCCATTGAGTTGAATGCATTACTTTCTATTCAATGCATTCTGTGGTAAGTTTGTGTACATAACTACTCTGGGTGATTTGGAATTGTATAGATATTGCATGTAGAGTGCTCAGTGACATGGAATACTCCAATGCAAGCTGAATTCAGTAACCTACCTGGTACCATTTACAGTGGAACAGCCATTGACTTGGTTTAATTCTGCAAAGGCTAAAGTTCCAATGTGTAGAGAAGGTAATGCTACTGAAAGTAACTTCTGGAGTATAGGTAGCACACTCATAAAATTGGTTGTAGACAACTCTAAATCATATGGTTAGTGTGCTAACAATGTTTACATCATGTTAGCACATAGTTGTTATCAGCAAAATTGAACTGTACACTCCATTGAGTTGAATGCATTACTTCCTATTCAATGCATTCTGTGGTAAGGTTGTGTACATAACTACTCTGGGTGATTTGGAACTGTATAGATATTGCAAGTAGAGTGCTCAGTGCCATGGAATACTCCAATGCAAGCTGAATTCAGTAACCTACCTGTTACTATTTACAGTGGAACATCCATTGACGGTTTTATTCGGCAAAGGCTAAAGTTCCAATGTGTAGAGAAGGTAATGCTACTGAAAGTAACTTCTGGAGCATAGGTAGCACACCCAAAAAATTGGTTGCATACAACTCTAAACCATATGGTTAGTGCTAACAATGTTTACATCATGTTAGCACATAGCAGTTATCAGCAAATTTGAACTGTACACTCCATTGAGTTGAATGCATTACTTTCTATTCAATGCATTCTGTGGTAAGTTTGTGTACATAACTACTCGGGGTGATTTGGAATTGTATAGATATTGCATGTAGAGTGCTCAGTGACATGGAATACTCCAATGCAAGCTGAATTCAGTAACCTACCTGGTACCATTTACAGTGGAACAGCCATTGACTTGGTTTAATTCTGCAAAGGCTAAAGTTCCAATGTGTAGAGAAGTTAATGCTACTGAAAGTAACTTCTGGAGCATAGGTAGCACACTCATAAAATTGGTTGCAGACAACTCTAAATCATATGGTTAGTGTGCTAACAATGTTTACATCATGTTAGCACATAGTAGTTATCAGCAAAATTGAACTGTACACTCCATTGAGTTGAATGCATTACTTTCTATTCAATGCATTCTGTGGTACGTTTGTGTACATAACTACTCGGGGTGATTTGGAATTGTATAAATATTGCATGTAGAGTGCTCAGTGACATGGAATACAATGCAAGCTGAATTCAGTAATCTACCTGGTACCATTTACAGTGGAACAGCCATTGACTTGGTTTTATTCTGCAAAGGCTAAAGTTCCAATGTGTAGAGAAGGTAATGCTACTGAAAGTAACTTCTGGAGAAGAGGTAGCACACCCATAAAATTGGTTGCAGACAACTCTAAATCATATGGTTAGTGTGCTAACAATGTTTACATCATGTTAGCACATAGTAGTTATCAGCAAAATTGAACTGTACACTCCATTGAGTTGAATGCATTACTTTCTATTCAATGCATTCTGTGGTAAGTTTGTGTACATAACTACTCGGGGTGATTTGGAATGGTATAGATATTGCATGTAGAGTGCTCAGTGACATGGAATACTCCAATGCAAGCTGAATTCAGTAACCTACCTGGTACCATTTACAGTGGAACAGCCATTGACTTGGTTTAATTCTGCAAAGGCTAAAGTTCCAATGTGTAGAGAAGGTAATGCTACTGAAAGTAACTTCTGGAGTATAGGTAGCACACTCATAAAATTGGTTGTAGACAACTCTAAATCATATGGTTAGTGTGCTAACAATGTTTACATCATGTTAGCACATAGTAGTTATCAGCAAAATTGAACTGTACACTCCATTGAGTTGAATGCATTACTTTCTATTCAATGCATTCTGTGGTAAGTTTGTGTACATAACTACTCGGGGTGATTTGGAATTGTATAGATATTGCATGTAGAGTGCTCAGTGACATGGAATACTCCAATGCAAGCTGAATTCAGTAACCTACCTGGTACCATTTACAGTGGAACAGCCATTGACTTGGTTTAATTCTGCAAAGGCTAAAGTTCCAATGTGTAGAGAAGGTAATGCTACTGAAAGTAACTTCTGGAGCATAGGTAGCACACTCATAAAATTGGTTGCAGACAACTCTAAATCATATGGTTAGTGTGCTAACAATGTTTACATCATGTTAGCGCATAGCAGTTATCAGCAAAATTGAACTGTACACTCCATTGAGTTGAATGCATTACTTTCTATTCAATGCATTCTGTGGTACGTTCGTGTACATAACTACTCGGGGTGATTTGGAATTGTATAAATATTGCATGTAGAGTGCTCAGTGACATGGAATACAATGCAAGCTGAATTCAGTAATCTACCTGGTACCATTTACAGTGGAACAGCCATTGACTTGGTTTTATTCTGCAAAGGCTAAAGTTCCAATGTGTAGAGAAGGTAATGCTACTGAAAGTAACTTCTGGAGCATAGGTAGCACACCCATAAAATTGGTTGCAGACAACTCTAAATCATATGGTTAGTGTGCTAACAATGTTTACATCATGTTAGCACATAGTAGTTATCAGCAAAATTGAACTGTACACTCCATTGAGTTGAATGCATTACTTTCTATTCAATGCATTCTGTGGTAAGTTTGTGTACATAACTACTCGGGGTGATTTGGAATGGTATAGATATTGCATGTAGAGTGCTCAGTGACATGGAATACTCCAATGCAAGCTGAATTCAGTAACCTACCTGGTACCATTTACAGTGGAACAGCCATTGACTTGGTTTAATTCTGCAAAGGCTAAAGTTCCAATGTGTAGAGAAGGTAATGCTACTGAAAGTAACTTCTGGAGTATAGGTAGCACACTCATAAAATTGGTTGTAGACAACTCTAAATCATATGGTTAGTGTGCTAACAATGTTTACATCATGTTAGCACATAGTAGTTATCAGCAAAATTGAACTGTACACTCCATTGAGTTGAATGCATTACTTTCTATTCAATGCATTCTGTGGTAAGTTTGTGTACATAACTACTCGGGGTGATTTGGAATTGTATAGATATTGCATGTAGAGTGCTCAGTGACATGGAATACTCCAATGCAAGCTGAATTCAGTAACCTACCTGGTACCATTTACAGTGGAACAGCCATTGACTTGGTTTAATTCTGCGAAGGCTAAAGTTCCAATGTGTAGAGAAGGTAATACTACTGAAAGTAACTTCTGGAGTATAGGTAGCACACTCATAAAATTGGTTGTAGACAACTCTAAATCATATGGTCAGTGTGCTAACAATGTTTACATCATGTTAGCACATAGTAGTTATCAGCAAAATTGAACTGTACACTCCATTGAGTTGAATGCATTACTTTCTATTCAATGCATTCTGTGGTAAGTTTGTGTACATAACTACTCGGGGTGATTTGGAATTGTATAGATATTGCATGTAGAGTGCTCAGTGACATGGAATACTCCAATGCAAGCTGAATTCAGTAATCTACCTGGGACCATTTACAGTGGAACAGCCATTGACTTGGTTTAATTCTGCAAAGCCTAAAGTTCCAATGTGTAGAGAAGGTAATGCTACTGAAAGTAACTTCTGGAGTATAGGTAGCACACTCATAAAATTGGTTGTAGACAACTCTAAATCATATGGTTAGTGTGCTAACAATGTTTACATCATGTTAGCACATAGTAGTTATCAGCAAAATTGAACTGTACACTCCATTGAGTTGAATGCATTACTTTCTATTCAATGCATTCTGTGGTACGTTTGTGTACATAACTACTCGGGGTGATTTGGAATTGTATAAATATTGCATGTAGAGTGCTCAGTGACATGGAATACAATGCAAGCTGAATTCAGTAATCTACCTGGTACCATTTACAGTGGAACAGCCATTGACTTGGTTTTATTCTGCAAAGGCTAAAGTTCCAATGTGTAGAGAAGGTAATGCTACTGAAAGTAACTTCTGGAGCATAGGTAGCACACCCATAAAATTGGTTGCAGACAACTCTAAATGATATGGTTAGTGTGCTAACAATGTTTACATCATGTTAGCACATAGTAGTTATCAGCAAAATTGAACTGTACACTCCATTGAGTTGAATGCATTACTTTCTATTCAATGCATTCTGTGGTAAGTTTGTGTACATAACTACTCGGGGTGATTTGGAATGGTATAGATATTGCATGTAGAGTGCTCAGTGACATGGAATACTCCAATGCAAGCTGAATTCAGTAACCTACCTGGTACCATTTACAGTGGAACAGCCATTGACTTGGTTTAATTCTGCAAAGGCTAAAGTTCCAATGTGTAGAGAAGGTAATGCTACTGAAAGTAACTTCTGGAGTATAGGTAGCACACTCATAAAATTGGTTGTAGACAACTCTAAATCATATGGTTAGTGTGCTAACAATGTTTACATCATGTTAGCACATAGTAGTTATCAGCAAAATTGAACTGTACACTCCATTGAGTTGAATGCATTACTTTCTATTCAATGCATTCTGTGGTAAGTTTGTGTACATAACTACTCGGGGTGATTTGGAATTGTATAGATATTGCATGTAGAGTGCTCAGTGACATGGAATACTCCAATGCAAGCTGAATTCAGTAACCTACCTGGTACCATTTACAGTGGAACAGCCATTGACTTGGTTTAATTCTGCGAAGGCTAAAGTTCCAATGTGTAGAGAAGGTAATGCTACTGAAAGTAACTTCTGGAGTATAGGTAGCACACTCATAAAATTGGTTGTAGACAACTCTAAATCATATGGTCAGTGTGCTAACAATGTTTACATCATGTTAGCACATAGTAGTTATCAGCAAAATTGAACTGTACACTCCATTCAGTTGAATGCATTACTTTCTATTCAAAGCATTCTGTGGTAAGTTTGTGTACATAACTACTCGGGGTGATTTGGAATTGTATAGATATTGCATGTAGAGTGCTCAGTGACATGGAATACTCCAATGCAAGCTGAATTCAGTAATCTACCTGGGACCATTTACAGTGGAACAGCCATTGACTTGGTTTAATTCTGCAAAGCCTAAAGTTCCAATGTGTAGAGAAGGTAATGCTACTGAAAGTAACTTCTGGAGTATAGGTAGAAAACTCATAAAATTGGTTGTAGACAACTCTAAATCATATGGTTAGTGTGCTAACAATGTTTACATCATGTTAGCACATAGTGGTTATCAGCAAAATTGAACTGTACACTCCATTGAGTTGAATGCTTTACTTTCTATTCAATGCATTCTGTGGTAAGGTTGTGTACATAACTACTCTGGGTGATTTGGAACTGTATAGATATTGCATGTAGAGTGCTCAGTGCCATGGAATACTCCAATGCAAGCTGAATTCAGTAACCTACCTGTTACTATTTACAGTGGAACATCCATTGACGGTTTTATTCGGCAAAGGCTAAAGTTCCAATGTGTAGAGAAGGTAATGCTACTGAAAGTAACTTCTGGAGTATAGGTAGCACACTCATAAAATTGGTTGTAGACAACTCTAAATCATATGGTTAGTGTGCTAACAATGTTTACATCATGTTAGCACATAGTAGTTATCAGCAAAATTGAACTGTACACTCCATTGAGTTGAATGCATTACTTTCTATTCAATGCATTCTGTGGTAAGGTTGTGTACATAACTACTCGGGGAGATTTGGAACTGTATAGATATTGCAAGTAGAGTGCTCAGTGCCATGGAATACTCCAATGCAAGCTGAATTCAGTAACCTACCTGTTACTATTTACAGTGGAACATCCATTGACGGTTTTATTCGGCAAAGGCTAAAGTTCCAATGTGTAGAGAAGGTAATGCTACTGAAAGTAACTTCTGGAGTATAGGTAGCACACTCATAAAATTGGTTGCAGACAACTCTAAATCATATGGTTTGTGTGCTAACAACGTTTACATCATGTTAGCACATAGTAGTTATCAGCAAAATTGAACTGTACACTCCATTGAGTTGAATGCATTACTTTCTATTCAATGCATTCTGTGGTAAGTTTGTGTACATAACTACTCGGTGAGATTTGGAATTGTATAGATATTCCATGTAGAGTGCTCAGTGACATGGAATACTCCAATGCAAGCTGAAATCAGTAACCTACCTTGTACCATTTACAGTGGAACAGCCATTAACTTGGTTTTATTCTGCAAAGGCTAAAGTTCCAATGTGTAGAGAAGGTAATGCTACTGAAAGTAACTTCTGGAGCATAGGTAGCACACCCAAAAAATTGGTTGCAGACAACTCTAAACCATATGGTTAGTGTGCTAACAATGTTTACATCATGTTAGCACATAGTAGTTATCAGCAAAATTGAACTGTACACTACATTGAGTTGAATGCATTACTTTCTATTCAATGCATTCTGTGGTAAGTTTGTGTACATAACTACTCGGGGTGATTTGGAATTGTATAGATATTGCATGTAGAGTGTTCAGTGACATGGAATACTCCAATGCAAGCTGAAATCAGTAACCTACCTGGTACCATTTACAGTGGAACAGCCTTTGACTTGGTTTTATTCTGCAAAGGCTAAAGTTCCAATGTGTAGAGAAGGTAATGCTACTGAAAGTAACTTCTGGAGCATAGGTAGCACACCCATAAAATTGGTTGCAGACAACTCTAAATCATATGGTTAGTGTGCTAACAATGTTCACATCATGTTAGCACATAGTAGTTATCAGCAAAATTGAACTGTACACTCCATTGAGTTGAATGCATTACTTTCCATTCAATGCATTCTGTGGTAAGTTTGTGTACATAACTACTCGGGGTGATTTGGAATTGTATAGATATTGCATGTAGAGTGCTCAGTGACATGGAATACTCCAATGCAAGCTGAATTCAGTAACCTACCTGGGACCATTTACAGTGGAACAGCCATTGACTTGGTTTAATTCTGCAAAGCCTAAAGTTCCAATGTGTAGAGAAGGTAATGCTAATGAAAGTAACTTCTAGAGTATAGGTAGCACACTCATAAAATTGGTTGTAGACAACTCTAAATCATATGGTTAGTGTGCTAACAATGTTTACATCATGTTAGCACATAGTAGTTATCAGCAAAATTGAACTGTACACTCCATTGAGTTGAATGCATTACTTTCTATTCAATGCATTCTGTGGTAAGGTTGTGTACATAACTACTCTGGGTGATTTGAAACTGTATAGATATTGCAAGTAGAGTGCTCAGTGCCATGGAATACTCCAATGCAAGCTGAATTCAGTAACCTACCTGTTACTATTTACAGTGGAACATCCATTGACGGTTTTATTCGGCAAAGGCTAAAGTTCCAATGTGTAGAGAAGGTAATGCTACTGAAAGTAACTTCTGGAGCACAGGTAGCACACTCATAAAATTGGTTGCAGACAACTCTAAATCAAATGGTTAGTGTGCTAACAATGTTTACATCATGATAGCACATAGTAGTTATCAGCAAAATTGAACTGTACACTCCATTGAGTTGAATGCATTACTTTCTATTCAATGCATTCTGTGGTAAGTTTGTGTACATAACTACTCGGGGAGATTTGGAATTGTATAGATATTCCATGTAGAGTGCTCAGTGACATGGAATACTCCAATGCAAGCTGAAATCAGTAACCTACCTTGTGCCATTTACAGTGGAACAGCCATTAACTTGGTTTTATTCTGCAAAGGCTAAAGTTCCAATGTATAGAGAAGGTAATGCTACTGAAAGTAACTTCTGGAGCATAGGTAGCACACCCAAAAAATTGGTTGCAGACAACTCTAAATCATATGGTTAGTGTGCTAACAATGTTTACATCATGTTAGCACATAGCAGTTATCAGCAAAATTGAACTGTACACTCCATTGAGTTGAATGCATTACTTTCTATTCAATGCATTCTGTGGTAAGTTTGTGTACATAACTACTCGGGGTGATTTGGAATTGTATAGATATTGCATGTAGAGTGCTCAGTGACATGGAATACTCCAATGTAAGCTGAATTCAGTAACCTACCTGGTACCATTTACAGTGGAACAGCCATTGACTTGGTTTAATTCTGCAAAGGCTAAAGTTCCAATGTGTAGAGAAGGTAATGCTACTGAAAGTAACTTCTGCAGCATAGGTAGCACACTCATAAAATTGGTTGCAGACAACTCTAAATCAAATGGTTAGTGTGCTAACAATGTTTACATCATGATAGCACATAGTAGTTATCAGCAAAATTGAACTGTACACTCCATTGAGTTGAATGCATTACTTTCTATTCAATGCATTCTGTGGTAAGTTTGTGTACATAACTACTCGGGGAGATTTGGAATTGTATAGATATTCCATGTAGAGTGCTCAGTGACATGGAATACTCCAATGCAAGCTGAAATCAGTAACCTACCTTGTGCCATTTACAGTGGAACAGCCATTAACTTGGTTTTATTCTGCAAAGGCTAAAGTTCCAATGTATAGAGAAGGTAATGCTACTGAAAGTAACTTCTGGAGCATAGGTAGCACACCCAAAAAATTGGTTGCAGACAACTCTAAATCATATGGTTAGTGTGCTAACAATGTTTACATCATGTTAGCACATAGCAGTTATCAGCAAAATTGAACTGTACACTCCATTGAGTTGAATGCATTACTTTCTATTCAATGCATTCTGTGGTAAGTTTGTGTACATAACTACTCGGGGTGATTTGGAATTGTATAGATATTGCATGTAGAGTGCTCAGTGACATGGAATACTCCAATGTAAGCTGAATTCAGTAACCTACCTGGTACCATTTACAGTGGAACAGCCATTGACTTGGTTTAATTCTGCAAAGGCTAAAGTTCCAATGTGTAGAGAAGGTAATGCTACTGAAAGTAACTTCTGCAGCATAGGTAGCACACTCATAAAATTGCTTGGAGTCAACTCTAAATCATATGGTTAGTGTGCTAACAATGTTTACATCATGTTAGCACATAGTAGTTATCAGCAAAATTGAACTGTACACTCCATTGAGTTGAATGCATTACTTTCTATTCAATGCATTCTGTGATAAGGTTGTGTACATAACTACTCTGGGTGATTTGGAACTGTATAGATATTGCAAGTAGAGTGCTCAGTGCCATGGAATACTCCAATGCAAGCTGAATTCAGTAACCTATAAAATTGGTTGCAGACAACTCTAAATCATATGTTTAGTGTGCTAACAATGTTTGCATCATGTTAGCACATAGTAGTTATCAGAAAAATTGAACTGTACACTCCATTGAGTTGAATGCATTACTTTCTATTCAATGCATTCTGTGGTAAGTTTTTGTACATAACTACTCGGGGTGATTTGGAATTGTATAGATATTGCATGTAGAGTGCTCAGTGACATGGAATACTCCAATGCAAGCTGAATTCAGTAACCTACCTGGGACCATTTACAGTGGAACAGCGATTGACTTGGTTTTATTCTGCAAAGGCTAAAGTTCCAATGTGTAGAGAAGGTAATGCTACTGAAAGTAACTTCTGGAGCATAGGTAGCACACCCAAAAAATTGGTTGCAGACAACTCTAAATCATATGGTTAGTGTGCTAACAATGTTTACATCGTTAGCACATAGCAGTTATCAGCAAAATTGAACTGTACACTCCATTGAGTTGAATGCATTACTTTCTATTCAATGCATTCTGTGGTACGTTTGTGTACATAACTACTCGGGGTGATTTGGAATTGTATAAATATTGCATGTAGAGTGCTCAGTGACATGGAATACAATGCAAGCTGAATTCAGAAACCTACCTGGTACCATTTACAGTGGAACAGCCATTGACTTGGTTTTATTCTGCAAAGGCTAAAGTTCCAATGTGTAGAGAAGGTAATGGTACTGAAAGTAACTTCTGGAGCATAGGTAGCACACCCATAAAATTGGTTGCAGACAACTCTAAATCATATGGTTAGTGTGCTAACAATGTTTCCATCATGTTAGCACATAGTAGTTATCAGCAAAATTGAACTGTACACTCCATTGAGTTGAATGCATTACTTTCTATTCAATGCATTCTGTGGTACGTTTGTGTACATAACTACTCGGGGTGATTTGGAATTGTATAAATATTGCATGTAGAGTGCTCAGTGACATGGAATACAATGCAAACTGAATTCAGTAACCTACCTGGGACCATTTACAGTGGAACAGCCATTGACTTGGTTTAATTCTGCAAAGGCTAAAGTTCCAATGTGTAGAGAAGGTAATGCTACTGAAAGTAACTTCTGGAGCATAGGGAGCACACTCATAAAATTGTTTGCAGACAACTCTAAATCATATGGTTAGTGTGCTAACAATGTTTAGATCATGTTAGCACATAGTAGTTATCAGCAAAATTGAACTGTACACTCCATTGAGTTGAATGCATTACTTTCTATTCAATGCATTCTGTGGTAAGTTTGTGTACATAACTACTCGGGGTGATTTGGAATTGTATAGATATTGCATGTAGAGTGCTCAGTGACATGGAATACTCCTATGCAAGCTGAAATCAGTAACCTACCTGGTACCATTTACAGTGGAACAGCCATTGACTTGGTTTTATTCTGCAAAGGCTAAAGTTCCAAAGTGTAGAGAAGGTAATGCTACTGAAAGTAACTTCTGGAGCATAGGTAGCACACCCATAAAGTTGGTTGCAGACAACTCTAAATCATATGGTTAGTGTGCTAACAATGTTTACATCATGTTAGCACATAGTAGTTATCAGCAAAATTGAACTGTACACTCCATTGAGTTGAATGCATTACTTTCTATTCAATGCATTCTGTGGTAAGTTTTTGTACATAACTTCTCGGGGTGATTTGGAATTGTATAAATATTGCATGTAGAGTGCTCAGTGACATGGAATACTCCAATACAAGCTGAATTCAGTAACCTACCTGGGACCATTTACAGTGGAACAGCCATTGACTTGGTTTTATTCTGCAAAGGCTAAAGTTCCAATGTGTAGAGAAGGTAATGCTACTGAAAGTAACTTCTGGAGCATAGGTAGCACACCCAAAAAATTGGTTGCAGACAACTCTAAATCATATGGTTAGTGTGCTAACAATGTTTACATCATGTTAGCACATAGCAGTTATCAGCAAAATTGAACTGTACACTCCATTGAGTTGAATGCATTACTTTCTATTCAATGCATTCTGTGGTACGTTTGTGTACATAACTACTCGGGGTGATTTGGAATTGTATAAATATTGCATGTAGAGTGCTCAGTGACATGGAATACAATTCAAGCTGAATTCAGTAACCTACCTGGTACCATTTACAGTGGAACAGCCATTGACTTGGTTTTATTCTGCAAAGGCTAAAGTTCCAATGTGTAGAGAAGGTAATGCTACTGAAAGTAACTTCTGGAGCATAGGTAGCACACCCATAAAATTGGTTGCAGACAACTCTAAATCATATGGTTAGTGTGCTAACAATGTTTACATCATGTTAGCACATAGCAGTTATCAGCAAAATTGAACTGTACACTCCATTGAGTTGAATGCATTACTTTCTATTCAATGCATTCTGTGGTACGTTTGTGTACATAACTACTCGGGGTGATTTGGAATTGTATAAATATTGCATGTAGAGTGCTCAGTGACATGGAATACAATGCAAGCTGAATTCAGTAATCTACCTGGTACCATTTACAGTGGAACAGCCATTGACTTGGTTGTATTCTGCAAAGGCTAAAGTTCCAATGTGTAGAGAAGGTAATGCTACTGAAAGTAACTTCTGGAGCATAGGTAGCACACCCATAAAATTGATTGCAGACAACTCTAAATCAAATGGTTAGTGTGCTAACAATGTTTACATCATGTTAGCACATAGTAGTTATCAGCAAAATTAAACTGTACACTCCATTGAGTTGAATGCATTACTTTCTATTCAATGCATTCTGTGGTAAGTTTGTGTACATAACTACTCGGGGTGATTTGGAATTGTATAGATATTGCATGTAGAGTGCTCAGTGACATGGAATACTCCAATGCAAGCTGAATTCAGTAACCTACCTGGTACCATTTACAGTGGAACAGCCATTGACTTGGTTTAATTCTGCAAAGGCTAACGTTCCAATGTGTAGAGAAGGTAATGCTACTGAAAGTAACTTCTGGAGTATAGGTAGCACACTCATAAAATTGGTTGTAGACAACTCTAAATCATATGGTTAGTGTGCTAACAATGTTTACATCATGTTAGCACATAGTAGTTATCAGCAAAATTGAACTGTACACTCCATTGAGTTGAATGCATTACTTTCCATTCAATGCATTCTGTGGTAAGTTTGTGTACATAACTACTCGGGGTGATTTGGAATTGTATAGATATTGCATGTAGAGTGCTCAGTGACATGGAATACTCCAATGCAAGCTGAATTCAGTAACCTACCTGGGACCATTTACAGTGGAACAGCCATTGACTTGGTTTTATTCTGCAAAGGCTAAAGTTCCAATGTGTAGAGAAGGTAATGCTACTGAAAGTAACTTCTGGAGCATAGGTAGCACACCTATAAAATTGGTTGCAGACAACTCTAAATCATATGGTTAGTCTGCTAACAATGTTTACATCATGTTAGCACATAGCAGTTATCAGCAAAATTGAACTGTACACTCCATTGAGTTGAATGCATTACTTTCTATTCAATGCATTCTGTGGTACGTTTGTATACATAACTACTCGGGGTGATTTGGAATTGTATAAATATTGCATGTAGAGTGCTCAGTGACATGGAATACAATGCAAGCTGAATTCAGTAATCTACCTGGTACCATTTACAGTGGAACAGCCATTGACTTGGTTGTATTCTGCAAAGGCTAAAGTTCCAATGTGTAGAGAAGGTAATGCTACTGAAAGTAACTTCTGGAGCATAGGTAGCACACCCATAAAATTGGTTGCAGACAACTCTAAATCATATGGTTAGTGTGCTAACAATGTTTACATCATGTTAGCACATAGTAGTTATCAGCAAAATTGAACTGTACACTCCATTGAGTTGAATGCATTACTTTCTATTCAATGCATTCTGTGGTAAGGTTGTGTACATAACTACTCTGGGTGATTTGGAACTGTATAGATATTGCAAGTAGAGTGCTCAGTGCCATGGAATACTCCAATGCAAGCTGAATTCAGTAACCTACCTGTTACTATTTACAGTGGAACATCCATTGACGGTTTTATTCGGCAAAGGCTAAAGTTCCAATGTGTAGAGAAGGTAATGCTACTGAAAGTAACTTCTGGATCATAGGTAGCACACCCATAAAATTGGTTGCAGACAACTCTAAATCATATGGTTAGTGTGCTAACAATGTTTACATCATGTTAGCACATAGTAGTTATCAGCAAAATTGAACTGTACACTCCATTGAGTTGAATGCATTACTTTCTATTCAATGCATTCTGTGGTAAGTTTGTGTACATAACTACTCGGGGTGATTTGGAATTGTATAGATATTGCATGTAGAGTGCTCAGTGACATGGAATACTCCAATGCAAGCTGAATTCAGTAACCTACCTGGTACCATTTACAGTGGAACAGCCATTGACTTGGTTTAATTCTGCAAAGGCTAAAGTTCCAATGTGTAGAGAAGGTAATGCTACTGAAAGTAACTTCTGGAGTATAGGTAGCACACTCATAAAATTGGTTGTAGACAACTCTAAATCATATGGTTAGTGTGCTAACAATGTTTACATCATGTTAGCACATAGTAGTTATCAGCAAAATTGAACTGTACATTGAGTTGAATGCATTACTTTATATTCAATGCATTCTGTGGTAAGTTTGTATACATAACTACTCGGGGTGATTTGGAATTGTATAGATATTGCATGTAGAGTGCACGGTGACATGGAAAACTCCAATGCAAGCTGAATTCAGTAACCTACCTGGGACCATTTACAGAGGAACAGCCATTGACTTGGTTTAATTCTGCAAAGCCTAAAGTTCCAATGTGTAGAGAAGGTAATGCTACTGAAAGTAACTTCTGGAGTATAGGTAGCACACTCATAAAATTGGTTGTAGACAACTCTAAATCATATGGTTAGTGTGCTAACAATGTTTACATCATGTTAGCACATAGTTGTTATCAGCAAAATTGAACTGTACACTCCATTGAGTTGAATGCATTACTTCCTATTCAATGCATTCTGTGGTAAGGTTGTGTACATAACTACTCTGGGTGATTTGGAACTGTATAGATATTGCAAGTAGAGTGCTCAGTGCCATGGAATACTCCAATGCAAGCTGAATTCAGTAACCTACCTGTTACTATTTACAGTGGAACATCCATTGACGGTTTTATTCGGCAAAGGCTAAAGTTCCAATGTGTAGAGAAGGTAATGCTACTGAAAGTAACTTCTGGAGCATAGGTTGCACACTCATAAAATTGGTTGCAGACAACTCTAAATCATATGGTTAGTGTGCTAACAACGTTTACATCATGTTAGCACATAGTAGTTATCAGCAAAATTGAACTGTACACTCCATTGAGTTGAATGCATTACTTTCTATTCAATGCATTCTGTGGTAAGTTTGTGTACATAACTACTCGGGGAGATTTGGAATTGTATAGATATTCCATGTAGAGTGCTCAGTGACATGGAATACTCCAATGCAAGCTGAAATCAGTAACCTACCTTGTACCATTTACAGTGGAACAGCCATTAACTTGGTTTTATTCTGCAAAGGCTAAAGTTCCAATGTGTAGAGAAGGTAATGCTACTGAAAGTAACTTCTGGAGCATAGGTAGCACACCCAAAAAATTGGTTGCAGACAACTCTAAACCATATGGTTAGTGCTAACAAAGTTTACATCATGTTAGCACATAGCAGTTATCAGCAAATTTGAACTGTACACTCCATTGAGTTGAATGCATTACTTTCTATTCAATGCATTCTGTGGTAAGTTTGTGTACATAACTACTCGGGGTGATTTGGAATTGTATAGATATTGCATGTAGAGTGCTCAGTGACATGGAATACTCCAATGCAAGCTGAATTCAGTAACCTACCTGGTACCATTTACAGTGGAACAGCCATTGACTTGGTTTAATTCTGCAAAGGCTAAAGTTCCAATGTGTAGAGAAGGTAATGCTACTGAAAGTAACTTCTGGAGCATAGGTAGCACACTCATAAAATTGGTTGCAGACAACTCTAAATCATATGGTTAGTGTGCTAACAATGTTTACATCATGTTAGCACATAGTAGTTATCAGCAAAATTGAACTGTACACTCCATTGAGTTGAATGCATTACTTTCTATTCAATGCATTCTGTGGTAAGTTTGTGTACATAACTACTCGGGGTGATTTGGAATAGTATAGATATTGCATGTAGAGTGCTCAGTGACATGGAACACTCCAATGCAAGCTGAAATCAGTAACCTACCTGGAAACATTTACAGTGGAACAGCCATTGACTTGGTTTTATTCTGCAAAGGCTAAAGTTCCAATGTGTAGAGAAGGTAATGCTACTGAAAGTAACTTCTGGATCATAGGTAGCACACTCATAAAATTGGTTGCAGACAACTCTAAATCATATGGTTAGTGTGCTAACAATGTTTACATCATGTTAGCACATAGTAGTTATCAGCAAAATTGAACTGTACACTCCATTGAGTTGAACGCATTACTTTCTATTCAATGCATTCTGTGGTAAGTTTGTGTACATAACTACTCAGGGTGATTTGGAATTGTATAGATATTGCATGTAGAGTGTTCAGTGACATGGAATACTCCAATGCAAGCTGAAATCAGTAACCTACCTGGTACCATTTACAGTGGAACAGCCATTGACTTGGTTTTATTCTGCAAAGGCTAAAGTTCCAATGTGTAGAGAAGGTAATGCTACTGAAAGTAACTTCTGGAGCATAGGTAGCACACACATAAAATTGGTTGCAGACAACTCTAAATCATATGGTTAGTGTGCTAACAATGTTCACATCATGTTAGCACATAGTAGTTATCAGCAAAATTGAACTGTACACTCCATTGAGTTGAATGCATTACTTTCCATTCAATGCATTCTGTGGTAAGTTTGTGTACATAACTACTCGGGGTGATTTGGAATTGTATAGATATTGCATGTAGAGTGCTCAGTGACATGGAATACTCCAATGCAAGCTGAATTCAGTAACCTACCTGGGACCATTTACAGTGGAACAGCCATTGACTTGGTTTTATTCTGCAAAGGCTAAAGTTCCAATGTGTAGAGAAGGTAATGCTACTGAAAGTAACTTCTGGAGCATAGGTAGCACACCCATAAAATTGGTTGCAGACAACTCTAAATCATATGGTTAGTGTGCTAACAATGTTTACATCATGTTAGCACATAGCAGTTATCAGCAAAATTGAACTGTACACTCCATTGAGTTGAATGCATTACTTTCTATTCAATGCATTCTGTGGTACGTTTGTGTACATAACTACTCGGGGTGATTTGGAATTGTATAAATATTGCATGTAGAGTGCTCAGTGACATGGAATACAATGCAAGCTGAATTCAGTAATCTACCTGGTACCATTTACAGTGGAACAGCCATTGACTTGGTTGTATTCTGCAAAGGCTAAAGTTCCAATTTGTAGAGAAGGTAATGCTACTGAAAGTAACTTCTGGAGCATAGGTAGCACACCCATAAAATTGGTTGCAGACAACTCTAAATCATATGGTTAGTGTGCTAACAATGTTTACATCATGTTAGCACATAGTAGTTATCAGCAAAATTGAACTGTACACTCCATTGAGTTGAATGCATTACTTTCTATTCAATGCATTCTGTGGTAAGTTTGTGTACATAACTACTGGGGGTGATTTGGAATAGTATAGATATTGCATGTAGAGTGCTCAGTGACATGGAACACTCCAATGCAAGCTGAAATCAGTAACCTACCTGGTACCATTTACAGTGGAACAGCCATTGACTTGGTTTTATTCTGCAAAGGCTAAAGTTCCAATGTGTAGAGAAGGTAATGCTACTGAAAGTAACTTCTGGATCATAGGTAGCACACTCATAAAATTGGTTGCAGACAACTCTAAATCATATGGTTAGTGTGCTAACAATGTTTACATCATGTTAGCACATAGTAGTTATCAGCAAAATTGAACTGTACACTCCATTGAGTTGAACGCATTACTTTCTATTCAATGCATTCTGTGGTAAGTTTGTGTACATAACTACTCAGGGTGATTTGGAATTGTATAGATATTGCATGTAGAGTGTTCAGTGACATGGAATACTCCAATGCAAGCTGAAATCAGTAACCTACCTGGTACCATTTACAGTGGAACAGCCATTGACTTGGTTTTATTCTGCAAAGGCTAAAGTTCCAATGTGTAGAGAAGGTAATGCTACTGAAAGTAACTTCTGGAGCATAGGTAGCACACACATAAAATTGGTTGCAGACAACTCTAAATCATATGGTTAGTGTGCTAACAATGTTCACATCATGTTAGCACATAGTAGTTATCAGCAAAATTGAACTGTACACTCCATTGAGTTGAATGCATTACTTTCCATTCAATGCATTCTGTGGTAAGTTTGTGTACATAACTACTCGGGGTGATTTGGAATTGTATAGATATTGCATGTAGTGTGCTCAGTGACATGGAATACTCCAATGCAAGCTGAATTCAGTAACCTACCTGGGACCATTTACAGTGGAACAGCCATTGACTTGGTTTTATTCTGCAAAGGCTAAAGTTCCAATGTGTAGAGAAGGTAATGCTACTGAAAGTAACTTCTGGAGCATAGGTAGCACACCCATAAAATTGGTTGCAGACAACTCTAAATCATATGGTTAGTGTGCTAACAATGTTTACATCATGTTAGCACATAGCAGTTATCAGCAAAATTGAACTGTACACTCCATTGAGTTGAATGCATTACTTTCTATTCAATGCATTCTGTGGTACGTTTGTGTACATAACTACTCGGGGTGATTTGGAATTGTATAAATATTGCATGTAGAGTGCTCAGTGACATGGAATACAATGCAAGCTGAATTCAGTAATCTACCTGGTACCATTTACAGTGGAACAGCCATTGACTTGGTTGTATTCTGCAAAGGCTAAAGTTCCAATGTGTAGAGAAGGTAATGCTACTGAAAGTAACTTCTGGAGCATAGGTAGCACACCCATAAAATTGGTTGCAGACAACTCTAAATCATATGGTTAGTGTGCTAACAATGTTTACATCATGTTAGCACATAGTAGTTATCAGCAAAATTGAACTGTACACTCCATTGAGTTGAATGCATTACTTTCTATTCAATGCATTCTGTGGTAAGTTTGTGTACATAACTACTCGGGGTGATTTGGAATGTTATAGATATTGCATGTAGAGTGCTCAGTGACATGGAATACTCCAATGCAAGCTGAATTCAGTAACCTACCTGGTACCATTTACAGTGGAACAGCCATTGACTTGGTTTAATTCTGCAAAGGCTAAAGTTCCAATGTGTAGAGAAGGTAATGCTACTGAAAGTAACTTCTGGAGTATAGGTAGCACACTCATAAAATTGGTTGTAGACAACTCTAAATCATATGGTTAGTGTGCTAACAATGTTTACATCATGTTAGCACATAGTAGTTATCAGCAAAATTGAACTGTACACTCCATTGAGTTGAATGCATTACTTTCTATTCAATGCATTCTGTGGTAAGTTTGTGTACATAACTACTCGGGGTGATTTGGAATTGTATAGATATTGCATGTAGAGTGCTCAGTGACATGGAATACTCCAATGCAAGCTGAATTCAGTAACCTACCTGGTACCATTTACAGTGGAACAGCCATTGACTTGGTTTAATTCTGCAAAGGCTAAAGTTCCAATGTGTAGAGAAGGTAATGCTACTGAAAGTAACTTCTGGAGTATAGGTAGCACACTCATAAAATTGGTTGTAGACAACTCTAAATCATATGGTTAGTGTGCTAACAATGTTTACATCATGTTAGCACATAGTAGTTATCAGCAAAATTGAACTGTACACTCCATTGAGTTGAATGCATTACTTTCTATTCAATGCATTCTGTGGTAAGGTTGTGTACATAACTACTCGGGGAGATTTGGAACTGTATAGATATTGCAAGTAGAGTGCTCAGTGCCATGGAATACTCCAATGCAAGCTGAATTCAGTAACCTACCTGTTACTATTTACAGTGGAACATCCATTGACGGTTTTATTCGACAAAGGCTAAAGTTCCAATGTGTAGAGAAGGTAATGCTACTGAAAGTAACTTCTGGAGTATAGGTAGCACACTCATAAAATTGGTTGCAGACAACTCTAAATCATATGGTTTGTGTGCTAACAACGTTTACATCATGGTAGCACATAGTAGTTATCAGCAAAATTGAACTGTACACTCCATTGAGTTGAATGCATTACTTTCTATTCAATGCATTCTGTGGTAAGTTTGTGTACATAACTACTCGGGGTGATTTGGAATTGTATAGATATTGCATGTAGAGTGCTCAGTGACATGGAATACACCAATGCAAGCTGAATTCAGTAACCTACCTGGGACCATTTACAGTGGAACATCCATTGACTTGGTTTAATTCTGCAAAGGCTAAAGTTCCAATGTGTAGAGAAGGTAATGCTACTGAAAGTAACTTCTGGAGCATAGGTAGCACACTCATAAAATTGGTTGCAGACAACTCTAAATCATATGGTTAGTGTGCTAACAATGTTTACATCATGTTAGCACATAGTAGTTATCAGCAAAATTGAACTGTACACTCCATTGAGTTGAATGCATTACTTTCTATTCAATGCATTCTGTGGTAACTTTGTGTACATAACTACTCGGTGAGATTTGGAATTGTATAGATATTCCATGTAGAGTGCTCAGTGACATGGAATACTCCAATGCAAGCTGAAATCAGTAACCTACCTTGTACCATTTACAGTGGAACAGCCATTAACTTGGTTTTATTCTGCAAAGGCTAAAGTTCCAATGTGTATAGAAGGTAATGCTACTGAAAGTAACTTCTGGAGCATAGGTAGCACACCCAAAAAATTGGTTGCAGACAACTCTAAACCATATGGTTAGTGTGCTAACAATGTTTACATCATGTTAGCACATAGTAGTTATCAGCAAAATTGAACTGTACACTCCATTGAGTTGAATGCATTACTTTCTATTCAATGCATTCTGTGGTAAGTTTGTGT
This sequence comes from Hypanus sabinus, assembly GCF_030144855.1. Taxonomy (NCBI): domain Eukaryota; kingdom Metazoa; phylum Chordata; class Chondrichthyes; order Myliobatiformes; family Dasyatidae; genus Hypanus; species Hypanus sabinus. The sequence goes on along the minus strand of NC_082722.1, from coordinate 13,199,460 downwards.
ACATAACTACTCGGGGTGATTTGGAATAGTATAGATACTGCATGTAGAGTGCTCAGTGACATGGAACACTCCAATGCAAGCTGAAATCAGTAACCTACCTGGTACCATTTACAGTGGAACAGCCATTGACTTGGTTTTATTCTGCAAAGGCTAAAGTTCCAATGTGTAGAGAAGGTAATGCTACTGAAAGTAACTTCTGGATCATAGGTAGCACACTCATAAAATTGGTTGCAGACATCTCTAAATCATATGGTTAGTGTGCTAACAATGTTTACATCATGTTAGCACATAGTAGTTATCAGCAAAATTGAACTGTACACTCCATTGAGTTGAACGCATTACTTTCTATTCAATGCATTCTGTGGTAAGTTTGTGTACATAACTACTCAGGGTGATTTGGAATTGTATAGATATTGCATGTAGAGTGTTCAGTGACATGGAATACTCCAATGCAAGCTGAAATCAGTAACCTACCTGGTACCATTTACAGTGGAACAGCCATTGACTTGGTTTTATTCTGCAAAGGCTAAAGTTCCAATGTGTAGAGAAGGTAATGCTACTGAAAGTAACTTCTGGAGCATAGGTAGCACACACATAAAATTGGTTGCAGACAACTCTAAATCATATGGTTAGTGTGCTAACAATGTTCACATCATGTTAGCACATAGTAGTTATCAGCAAAATTGAACTGTACACTCCATTGAGTTGAATGCATTACTTTCCATTCTCTGCATTCTGTGGTAAGTTTGTGTACATAACTACTCGGGGTGATTTGGAATTGTATAGATATTGCATGTAGAGTGCTCAGTGACATGGAATACTCCAATGCAAGCTGAATTCAGTAACCTACCTGGGACCATTTACAGTGGAACATCCATTGACTTGGTTTAATTCTGCAAAGGCTAAAGTTCCAATGTGTAGAGAAGGTAATGCTACTGAAAGTAACTTCTGGAGCATAGGTAGCACACTCATAAAATTGGTTGCAGACAACTCTAAATCATATGGTTAGTGTGCTAACAATGTTTACATCATGTTAGCACATAGTAGTTATCAGCAAAATTGAACTGTACACTCCATTGAGTTGAATGCATTACTTTCTATTCAATGCATTCTGTGGTAACTTTGTGTACATAACTACTCGGTGAGATTTGGAATTGTATAGATATTCCATGTAGAGTGCTCAGTGACATGGAATACTCCAATGCAAGCTGAAATCAGTAACCTACCTTGTACCATTTACAGTGGAACAGCCATTAACTTGGTTTTATTCTGCAAAGGCTAAAGTTCCAATGTGTATAGAAGGTAATGCTACTGAAAGTAACTTCTGGAGCATAGGTAGCACACCCAAAAAATTGGTTGCAGACAACTCTAAACCATATGGTTAGTGTGCTAACAATGTTTACATCATGTTAGCACATAGTAGTTATCAGCAAAATTGAACTGTACACTCCATTGAGTTGAATGCATTACTTTCTATTCAATGCATTCTGTGGTAAGTTTGTGTACATAACTACTCGGGGTGATTTGGAATAGTATAGATATTGCATGTAGAGTGCTCAGTGACATGGAACACTCCAATGCAAGCTGAAATCAGTAACCTACCTGGTACCATTTACAGTGGAACAGCCATTGACTTGGTTTTATTCTGCAAAGGCTAAAGTTCCAATGTGTAGAGAAGGTAATGCTACTGAAAGTAACTTCTGGATCATAGGTAGCACACTCATAAAATTGGTTGCAGACAACTCTAAATCATATGGTTAGTGTGCTAACAATGTTTACATCATGTTAGCACATAGTAGTTATCAGCAAAATTGAACTGTACACTCCATTGAGTTGAACGCATTACTTTCTATTCAATGCATTCTGTGGTAAGTTTGTGTACATAACTACTCAGGGTGATTTGGAATTGTATAGATATTGCATGTAGAGTGTTCAGTGACATGGAATACTCCAATGCAAGCTGAAATCAGTAACCTACCTGGTACCATTTACAGTGGAACAGCCATTGACTTGGTTTTATTCTGCAAAGGCTAAAGTTCCAATGTGTAGAGAAGGTAATGCTACTGAAAGTAACTTCTGGAGCATAGGTAGCACACACATAAAATTGGTTGCAGACAACTCTAAATCATATGGTTAGTGTGCTAACAATGTTCACATCATGTTAGCACATAGTAGTTATCAGCAAAATTGAACTGTACACTCCATTGAGTTGAATGCATTACTTTCCATTCTCTGCATTCTGTGGTAAGTTTGTGTACATAACTACTCGGGGTGATTTGGAATAGTATAGATATTGCATGTAGAGTGCTCAGTGACATGGAACACTCCAATGCAAGCTGAAATCAGTAACCTACCTGGTACCATTTACAGTGGAACAGCCATTGACTTGGTTTTATTCTGCAAAGGCTAAAGTTCCAATGTGTAGAGAAGGTAATGCTACTGAAAGTAACTTCTGGATCATAGGTAGCACACTCATAAAATTGGTTGCAGACAACTCTAAATCATATGGTTAGTGTGCTAACAATGTTTACATCATGTTAGCACATAGTAGTTATCAGCTAAATTGAACTGTACACTCCATTGAGTTGAACACATTACTTTCTATTCAATGCATTCTGTGGTAAGTTTGTGTACATAACTACTCAGGGTGATTTGGAATTGTATAGATATTGCATGTAGAGTGTTCAGTGACATGGAATACTCCAATGCAAGCTGAAATCAGTAACCTACCTGGTACCATTTACAGTGGAACAGCCATTGACTTGGTTTTATTCTGCAAAGGCTAAAGTTCCAATGTGTAGAGAAGGTAATGCTACTGAAAGTAACTTCTGGAGCATAGGTAGCACACACATAAAATTGGTTGCAGACAACTCTAAATCATATGGTTATTGTGCTAACAATGTTCACATCATGTTAGCACATAGTAGTTATCAGCAAAATTGAACTGTACACTCCATTGAGTTGAATGCATTACTTTCCATTCTCTGCATTCTGTGGTAAGTTTGTGTACATAACTACTCGGGGTGATTTGGAATTGTATAGATATTGCATGTAGAGTGCTCAGTGACATGGAATACTCCAATGCAAGCTGAATTCAGTAACCTACCTGGGACCATTTACAGTGGAACAGCCATTGACTTGGTTTTATTCTGCAAAGGCTAAAGTTCCAATGTGTAGAGAAGGTAATGCTACTGAAAGTAACTTCTGGAGCATAGGTAGCACACCCATAAAATTGGTTGCAGACAACTCTAAATCATATGGTTAGTGTGCTAACAATGTTTACATCATGTTAGCACATAGTAGTTATCAGCAAAATTGAACTGTACACTCCATTGAGTTGAATGCATTACTTTCTATTCAATGCATTCTGTGGTAAGTTTGTGTACATAACTACTCGGGGTGATTTGGAATAGTATAGATATTGCATGTAGAGTGCTCAGTGACATGGAACACTCCAATGCAAGCTGAAATCAGTAACCTACCTGGGACCATTTACAGTGTAACAGCCATTGACTAGGTTCAATTCTGCAAAGGCTAAAGTTCCAATGTGTAGAGAAGGTAATGCTACTGAAAGTAACTTCTGGAGCATAGGTAGCACACTCATAAAATTAGTTGCAGACAACTCTAAATCATATGGTTAGTGTGCTAACAATGTTTACATCATGTTAGCACATAGTAGTTATCAGCAAAATTGAACTGTACACTCCATTGAGTTGAATGCATTACTTTCTATTCAATGCATTCTGTGGTAAGGTTGTGTACATAACTACTCGGGGTGATTTGGAATTATATAGATATTGCATGTAGAGTGCACAGTGACATGGAATACTCCAATGCAAACTGAATTCAGTAACCTACCTGGGACCATTTACAGTGGAACATCCATTGACTTGGTTTAATTCTGCAAAGCTAAAGTTCCAATGTGTAAAGAAGGTAATGCTACTGAAAGTAACTTCTGGAGCATAGGTAGCACACTCATAAAATTGGTTGCAGACAACTCTAAATCATATGGTTAGTGTGCTAACAATGTTTACATCATGTTAGCAGATAGTAGTTATCAGCAAAATTGAACTGTACACTCCATTGAGTTGAATGCATTACTTTCTATTCAATGCATTCTGTGGTAAGTTTGTGTACATAACTACTCGGGGTGATTTGGAATTGTATAGATATTGCATGTAGAGTGCTCAGTGACATGGAATACTCCAATGCAAGCTGAATTCAGTAACCTACCTGGGACCATTTACAGTGGAACAGCCATTGACTTGCTTTAATTCTGCAAAGGCTAAAGTTCCAATGTGTAGAGATGGTAATGCTACTGAAAGTAACTTCTGGAGCATAGGTAGCACACTCATAAAATTGGTTGCAGACAACTCTAAATCATATGGTTAGTGTGCTAACAATGTTTACATCATGTTAGCACATAGTAGTTATCAGCAAAATTGAACTGTACACTCCATTGAGTTGAATGCATTACTTTCTATTCAATGCATTCTGTGGTAAGGTTGAGTACATAACTACTCGGGGTGATTTGGAATTGTATAGATATTGCATGTAGAGTGCTCAGTGACATGGAATACTCCAATGCAAGCTGAATTCAGTAACCTACCTGGGACCATTTACAGTGGAACAGCCATTGACTTGGTTCAATTCTGCAAAGGCTAAAGTTCCAATGTGTAGAGAAGGTAATGCTACTGAAAGTAACTTCTGGAGCATAGGTAGCACACTCATAAAATTGGTTGCAGACAACTCTAAATCATATGGTTAGTGTGCTAACAATGTTTACATCATGATAGCACATAGTAGTTATCAGCAAAATTGAACTGTACACTCCATTGAGTTGAATGCATTACTTTCTATTCAATGCATTCTGTGGTAAGGTTGTGTACATAACTACTCGGGGTGATTTGGAATTGTATAGATATTGCATGTACAGTGCTCAGTGACATGGAATACTCCAATGCAAGCTGAATTCAGTAACCTACCTGGGACCATTTACAGTGGAACAGCCATTGACTTGGTTTAATTCTGCAAAGGCTAAAGTTCCAATGTGTAGAGAAGGTAATGCTACTGAAAGTAACTTCTGGAGCATAGGTAGCACACTCATAAAATTGGTTGCAGACAATTCTAAATCATATGGTTAGTGTGCTAACAATGTTTACATCATGTTAGCACATAGTAGTTATCAGCAAAATTGAACTGTACACTCCATTGAGTTGAATGCATTACTTTCTATTGAATGCATTCTTTGGTAAGTTTGTGTACATAACTACTCGGGGTGATTTGGAATTGTATGGATATTGCATGTAGAGTGCTCAGTGACATGGAATACTCCAATGCAAGCTGAATTCAGTAACCTACCTGCGACCATTTACAGTGGAACAGCCATTGACTTGGTTGTATTCTGCAAAGGCTAAAGTTCCAATGTGTAGAGAAGGTAATGCTACTGAAAGTAACTTCTGGAGCATAGGTAGCACACCCATAAAATTGATTGCAGACAACTCTAAATCAAATGGTTAGTGTGCTAACAATGTTTACATCATGTTAGCACATAGTAGTTATCAGCAAAATTAAACTGTACACTCCATTGAGTTGAATGCATTACTTTCTATTCAATGCATTCTGTGGTAAGTTTGTGTACATAACTACTCGGGGTGATTTGGAATTGTATAGATATTGCATGTAGAGTGCTCAGTGACATGGAATACTCCAATGCAAGCTGAATTCAGTAACCTACCTGGTACCATTTACAGTGGAACAGCCATTGACTTGGTTTAATTCTGCAAAGGCTAACGTTCCAATGTGTAGAGAAGGTAATGCTACTGAAAGTAACTTCTGGAGTATAGGTAGCACACTCATAAAATTGGTTGTAGACAACTCTAAATCATATGGTTAGTGTGCTAACAATGTTTACATCATGTTACCACATAGTAGTTATCAGCAAAATTGAACTGTACACTCCATTGAGTTGAATGCATTACTTTCCATTCAATGCATTCTGTGGTAAGTTTGTGTACATAACTACTCGGGGTGATTTGGAATTGTATAGATATTGCATGTAGAGTGCTCAGTGACATGGAATACTCCAATGCAAGCTGAATTCAGTAACCTACCTGGGACCATTTACAGTGGAACAGCCATTGACTTGGTTTTATTCTGCAAAGGCTAAAGTTCCAATGTGTAGAGAAGGTAATGCTACTGAAAGTAACTTCTGGAGCATAGGTAGCACACACATAAAATTGGTTGCAGACAACTCTAAATCATATGGTTATTGTGCTAACAATGTTCACATCATGTTAGCACATAATAGTTATCAGCAAAATTGAACTGTACACTCCATTGAGTTGAATGCATTACTTTCCATTCTCTGCATTCTGTGGTAAGTTTGTGTACATAACTACTCGGGGTGATTTGGAATTGTATAGATATTGCATGTAGAGTGCTCAGTGACATGGAATACTCCAATGCAAGCTGAATTCAGTAACCTACCTGGGACCATTTACAGTGGAACAGCCATTGACTTGGTTTTATTCTGCAAAGGCTAAAGTTCCAATGTGTAGAGAAGGTAATGCTACTGAAAGTAACTTCTGGAGCATAGGTAGCACACCCATAAAATTGGTTGCAGACAACTCTAAATCATATGGTTAGTGTGCTAACAATGTTTACATCATGTTAGCACATAGTAGTTATCAGCAAAATTGAACTGTACACTCCATTGAGTTGAATGCATTACTTTCTATTCAATGCATTCTGTGGTAAGTTTGTGTACATAACTACTCGGGGTGATTTGGAATAGTATAGATATTGCATGTAGAGTGCTCAGTGACATGGAACACTCCAATGCAAGCTGAAATCAGTAACCTACCTGGGACCATTTACAGTGTAACAGCCATTGACTAGGTTCAATTCTGCAAAGGCTAAAGTTCCAATGTGTAGAGAAGGTAATGCTACTGAAAGTAACTTCTGGAGCATAGGTAGCACACTCATAAAATTAGTTGCAGACAACTCTAAATCATATGGTTAGTGTGCTAACAATGTTTACATCATGTTAGCACATAGTAGTTATCAGCAAAATTGAACTGTACACTCCATTGAGTTGAATGCATTACTTTCTATTCAATGCATTCTGTGGTAAGGTTGTGTACATAACTACTCGGGGTGATTTGGAATTATATAGATATTGCATGTAGAGTGCACAGTGACATGGAATACTCCAATGCAAACTGAATTCAGTAACCTACCTGGGACCATTTACAGTGGAACATCCATTGACTTGGTTTAATTCTGCAAAGCTAAAGTTCCAATGTGTAAAGAAGGTAATGCTACTGAAAGTAACTTCTGGAGCATAGGTAGCACACTCATAAAATTGGTTGCAGACAACTCTAAATCATATGGTTAGTGTGCTAACAATGTTTACATCATGTTAGCAGATAGTAGTTATCAGCAAAATTGAACTGTACACTCCATTGAGTTGAATGCATTACTTTCTATTCAATGCATTCTGTGGTAAGTTTGTGTACATAACTACTCGGGGTGATTTGGAATTGTATAGATATTGCATGTAGAGTGCTCAGTGACATGGAATAATCCAATGCAAGCTGAATTCAGTAACCTACCTGGGACCATTTACAGTGGAACAGCCATTGACTTGCTTTAATTCTGCAAAGGCTAAAGTTCCAATGTGTAGAGATGGTAATGCTACTGAAAGTAACTTCTGGAGCATAGGTAGCACACTCATAAAATTGGTTGCAGACAACTCTAAATCATATGGTTAGTGTGCTAACAATGTTTACATCATGTTAGCACATAGTAGTTATCAGCAAAATTGAACTGTACACTCCATTGAGTTGAATGCATTACTTTCTATTCAATGCATTCTGTGGTAAGGTTGAGTACATAACTACTCGGGGTGATTTGGAATTGTATAGATATTGCATGTAGAGTGCTCAGTGACATGGAATACTCCAATGCAAGCTGAATTCAGTAACCTACCTGGGACCATTTACAGTGGAACAGCCATTGACTTGGTTCAATTCTGCAAAGGCTAAAGTTCCAATGTGTAGAGAAGGTAATGCTACTGAAAGTAACTTCTGGAGCATAGGTAGCACACTCATAAAATTGGTTGCAGACAACTCTAAATCATATGGTTAGTGTGCTAACAATGTTTACATCATGATAGCACATAGTAGTTATCAGCAAAATTGAACTGTACACTCCATTGAGTTGAATGCATTACTTTCTATTCAATGCATTCTGTGGTAAGGTTGTGTACATAACTACTCGGGGTGATTTGGAATTGTATAGATATTGCATGTACAGTGCTCAGTGACATGGAATACTCCAATGCAAGCTGAATTCAGTAACCTACCTGGGACCATTTACAGTGGAACAGCCATTGACTTGGTTTAATTCTGCAAAGGCTAAAGTTCCAATGTGTAGAGAAGGTAATGCTACTGAAAGTAACTTCTGGAGCATAGGTAGCACACTCATAAAATTGGTTGCAGACAATTCTAAATCATATGGTTAGTGTGCTAACAATGTTTACATCATGTTAGCACATAGTAGTTATCAGCAAAATTGAACTGTACACTCCATTGAGTTGAATGCATTACTTTCTATTGAATGCATTCTTTGGTAAGTTTGTGTACATAACTACTCGGGGTGATTTGGAATTGTATAGATATTGCATGTAGAGTGCTCAGTGACATGGAATACTCCAATGCAAGCTGAATTCAGTAACCTACCTGCGACCATTTACAGTGGAACAGCCACTGACTTGGTTAAATTCTGCAAAGGCTAAAGTTCCAATGTGTAGAGAAGGTAATGCTACTGAAAGTAACTTCTGGAGTATAGGTAGCACACTCATAAAATTGGTTGTAGACAACTCTAAATCATATGGTTAGTGTGCTAACAATGTTTACATCATGTCAGCACATAGTAGTTATCAGCAAAATTGAACTGTACACTCCATTGAGTTGAATGCATTACTTTCTATTCAATGCATTCTGTGGTAAGGTTGTGTACATAACTACTCTGGGTGATTTGGAACTGTATAGATATTGCAAGTAGAGTGCTCAGTGCCATGGAATACTCCAATGCAAGCTGAATTCAGTAACCTACCTGTTACTATTTACAGTGGAACATCCATTGATGGTTTTATTCGGCAAAGGCTAAAGTTCCAATGTGTAGAGAAGGTAATGCTACTGAAAGTAACTTCTGGAGCATAGGTAGCACACCCATAAAATTGGTTGCAGACAACTCTAAATCATATGGTTAGTGTGCTAACAATGTTTACATCATGTTAGCACATAGTAGTTATCAGCAAAATTGAACTGTACACTCCATTGAGTTGAATGCATTACTTTCTATTCAATGCATTCTGTGGTAAGTTTGTGTACATAACTACTCGGGGTGATTTGGAATTGTATAGATATTGCATGTAGAGTGCTCAGTGACATGGAATACTCCAATGCAAGCTGAATTCAGTAACCTACCTGGTACCATTTACAGTGGAACAGCCATTGACTTGGTTTAATTCTGCAAAGGCTAAAGTTCCAATGTGTAGAGAAGGTAATGCTACTGAAAGTAACTTCTGGAGTATAGGTAGCACACTCATAAAATTGGTTGTAGACAACTCTAAATCATATGGTTAGTGTGCTAACAATGTTTACATCATGTTAGCACATAGTAGTTATCAGCAAAATTGAACTGTACATTGAGTTGAATGCATTACTTTATATTCAATGCATTCTGTGGTAAGTTTGTATACATAACTACTCGGGGTGATTTGGAATTTTATAGATATTGCATGTAGAGTGCTCGGTGACATGGAAAACTCCAATGCAAGCTGCATTCAGTAACCTACCTGGGACCATTTACAGTGGAACAGCCATTGACTTGGTTTAATTCTGCAAAGCCTAAAGTTCCAATGTGTAGAGAAGGTAATGCTACTGAAAGTAACTTCTGGAGCATAGGTAGCACACCCAAAAAATTGGTTGCAGACAACTCTAAACCATATGGTTAGTGCTAACAATGTGTACATCATGTTAGCACATAGCAGTTATCAGCAAATTTGAACTGTACACTCCATTGAGTTGAATGCATTACTTTCTATTCAATGCATTCTGTGGTAAGTTTGTGTACATAACTACTCGGGGTGATTTGGAATTGTATAGATATTGCATGTAGAGTGCTCAGTGACATGGAATACTCCAATGCAAGCTGAATTCAGTAACCTACCTGGTACCATTTACAGTGGAACAGCCATTGACTTGGTTTAATTCTGCAAAGGCTAAAGTTCCAATGTGTAGAGAAGGTAATGCTACTGAAAGTAACTTCTGGAGCATAGGTAGCACACTCATAAAATTGGTTGCAGACAACTCTAAATCATATGGTTAGTGTGCTAACAATGTTTACATCATGTTAGCACATAGTAGTTATCAGCAAAATTGAACTGTACACTCCATTGAGTTGAATGCATTACTTTCTATTCAATGCATTCTGTGTTAAGTTTGTGTACATAACTACTCGGGGTGATTTGGAATAGTATAGATATTGCATGTAGAGTGCTCAGTGACATGGAACACTCCAATGCAAGCTGAAATCAGTAGCCTACCTGGTACCATTTACAGTGGAACAGCCATTGACTTGGTTTTATTCTGCAAAGGCTAAAGTTCGAATGTGTAGAGAAGGTAATGCTACTGAAAGTAACTTCTGGATCATAGGTAGCACACTCATAAAATTGGTTGCAGACAACTCTAAATCATATGGTTAGTGTGCTAACAATGTTTACATCATGTTAGCACATAGTAGTTATCAGCAAAATTGAACTGTACACTCCATTGAGTTGAACGCATTACTTTCTATTCAATGCATTCTGTGGTAAGTTTGTGTACATAACTACTCGGGGTGATTTGGAATTGTATAGATATTGCATGTAGAGTGTTCAGTGACATGGAATACTCCAATGCAAGCTGAAATCAGTAACCTACCTGGTACCATTTACAGTGGAACAGCCATTGACTTGGTTTTATTCTGCAAAGGCTAAAGTTCCAATGTGTAGAGAAGGTAATGCTACTGAAAGTAACTTCTGGAGCATAGGTAGCACACCCATAAAATTGGTTGCAGACAACTCTAAATCATATGGTTAGTGTGCTAACAATGTTCACATCATGTTAGCACATAGTAGTTATCAGCAAAATTGAACTGTACACTCCATTGAGTTGAATGCATTACTTTCCATTCAATGCATTCTGTGGTAAGTTTGTGTACATAACTACTCGGGGTGATTTGGAATTGTATAGATATTGCATGTAGAGTGCTCAGTGACATGGAATACTCCAATGCAAGCTGAATTCAGTAACCTACCTGGGACCATTTACAGTGGAACAGCCATTGACTTGGTTTTATTCTGCAAAGGCTAAAGTTCCAATGTGTAGAGAAGGTAATGCTACTGAAAGTAACTTCTGGAGCATAGGTAGCAGACCCATAAAATTGGTTGCAGACAACTCTAAATCATATGGTTAGTGTGCTAACAATGTTTACATCATGTTAGCACATAGCAGTTATCAGCAAAATTGAACTGTACACTCCATTGAGTTGAATGCATTACTTTCTATTCAATGCATTCTGTGGTACGTTTGTGTACATAACTACTCGGGGTGATTTGGAATTGTATAAATATTGCATGTAGAGTGCTCAGTGACATGGAATACAATGCAAGCTGAATTCAGTAATCTACCTGGTACCATTTACAGTGGAACAGCCATTGACTTGGTTGTATTCTGCAAAGGCTAAAGTTCCAATGTGTAGAGAAGGTAATGCTACTGAAAGTAACTTCTGGAGCATAGGTAGCACACCCATAAAATTGATTGCAGACAACTCTAAATCAAATGGTTAGTGTGCTAACAATGTTTACATCATGTTAGCACATAGTAGTTATCAGCAAAATTAAACTGTACACTCCATTGAGTTGAATGCATTACTTTCTATTCAATGCATTCTGTGGTAAGTTTGTGTACATAACTACTCGGGGTGATTTGGAATTGTATAGATATTGCATGTAGAGTGCTCAGTGACATGGAATACTCCAATGCAAGCTGAATTCAGTAACCTACCTGGTACCATTTACAGTGGAACAGCCATTGACTTGGTTTAATTCTGCAAAGGCTAACGTTCCAATGTGTAGAGAAGGTAATGCTACTGAAAGTAACTTCTGGAGTATAGGTAGCACACTCATAAAATTGGTTGTAGACAACTCTAAATCATATGGTTAGTGTGCTAACAATGTTTACATCATGTTACCACATAGTAGTTATCAGCAAAATTGAACTGTACACTCCATTGAGTTGAATGCATTACTTTCCATTCAATGCATTCTGTGGTAAGTTTGTGTACATAACTACTCGGGGTGATTTGGAATTGTATAGATATTGCATGTAGAGTGCTCAGTGACATGGAATACTCCAATGCAAGCTGAATTCAGTAACCTACCTGGGACCATTTACAGTGGAACAGCCATTGACTTGGTTTTATTCTGCAAAGGCTAAAGTTCCAATGTGTAGAGAAGGTAATGCTACTGAAAGTAACTTCTGGAGCATAGGTAGCACACCCATAAAATTGGTTGCAGACAACTCTAAATCATATGGTTAGTCTGCTAACAATGTTTACATCATGTTAGCACATAGCAGTTATCAGCAAAATTGAACTGTACACTCCATTGAGTTGAATGCATTACTTTCTATTCAATGCATTCTGTGGTACGTTTGTGTACATAACTACTCGGGGTGATTTGGAATTGTATAAATATTGCATGTAGAGTGCTCAGTGACATGGAATACAATGCAAGCTGAATTCAGTAATCTACCTGGTACCATTTACAGTGGAACAGCCATTGACTTGGTTGTATTCTGCAAAGGCTAAAGTTCCAATGTGTAGAGAAGGTAATGCTACTGAAAGTAACTTCTGGAGCATAGGTAGCACACCCATAAAATTGGTTGCAGACAACTCTAAATCAAATGGTTAGTGTGTTAACAATGTTTACATCATGTTAGCACATAGTAGGTATCAGCAAAATTAAACTGTACACTCCATTGAGTTGAATGCATTACTTTCTATTCAATGCATTCTGTGGTAAGTTTGTGTACATAACTACTCGGGGTGATTTGGAATTGTATAGATATTGCATGTAGAGTGCTCAGTGACATGGAATACTCCAATGCAAGCTGAATTCAGTAACCTACCTGGTACCATTTACAGTGGAACAGCCATTGACTTGGTTTAATTCTGCAAAGGCTAACGTTCCAATGTGTAGAGAAGGTAATGCTACTGAAAGTAACTTCTGGAGTATAGGTAGCACACTCATAAAATTGGTTGTAGACAACTCTAAATCATATGGTTAGTGTGCTAACAATGTTTACATCATGTTAGCACATAGTAGTTATCAGCAAAATTGAACTGTACACTCCATTGAGTTGAATGCATTACTTTCTATTCAATGCATTCTGTGGTAAGGTTGTGTACATAACTACTCTGGGTGATTTGGAACTGTATAGATATTGCAAGTAGAGTGCTCAGTGCCATGGAATACTCCAATGCAAGCTGAATTCAGTAACCTACCTGTTACTATTTACAGTGGAACATCCATTGACGGTTTTATTCGGCAAAGGCTAAAGTTCCAATGTGTAGAGAAGGTAATGCTACTGAAAGTAACTTCTGGAGCATAGGTAGCACACCCATAAAATTGGTTGCAGACAACTCTAAATCATATGGTTAGTGTGCTAACAATGTTTACATCATGTTAGCACATAGTAGTTATCAGCAAAATTGAACTGTACACTCCATTGAGTTGAATGCATTACTTTCTATTCAATGCATTCTGTGGTAAGTTTGTGTACATAACTACTCGGGGTGATTTGGAATTGTATAGATATTGCATGTAGAGTGCTCAGTGACATGGAATACTCCAATGCAAGCTGAATTCAGTAACCTACCTGGTACCATTTACAGTGGAACAGCCATTGACTTGGTTTAATTCTGCAAAGGCTAAAGTTCCAATGTGTAGAGAAGGTAATGCTACTGAAAGTAACTTCTGGAGTATAGGTAGCACACTCATAAAATTGGTTGTAGACAACTCTAAATCATATGGTTAGTGTGCTAACAATGTTTACATCATGTTAGCACATAGTAGTTATCAGCAAAATTGAACTGTACATTGAGTTGAATGCATTACTTTATATTCAATGCATTCTGTGGTAAGTTTGTATACATAACTACTCGGGGTGATTTGGAATTGTATAGATATTGCATGTAGAGTGCACGGTGACATGGAAAACTCCAATGCAAGCTGAATTCAGTAACCTACCTGGGACCATTTACAGAGGAACAGCCATTGACTTGGTTTAATTCTGCAAAGCCTAAAGTTCCAATGTGTAGAGAAGGTAATGCTACTGAAAGTAACTTCTGGAGCATAGGTAGCACACCCAAAAAATTGGTTGCAGACAACTCTAAACCATATGGTTAGTGCTAACAATGTTTACATCATGTTAGCACATAGCAGTTATCAGCAAATTTGAACTGTACACTCCATTGAGTTGAATGCATTACTTTCTATTCAATGCATTCTGTGGTAAGTTTGTGTACATAACTACTCGGGGTGATTTGGAATTGTATAGATATTGCATGTAGAGTGCTCAGTGACATGGAATACTCCAATGCAAGCTGAATTCAGTAACCTACCTGGTACCATTTACAGTGGAACAGCCATTGACTTGGTTTAATTCTGCAAAGGCTAAAGTTCCAATGTGTAGAGAAGGTAATGCTACTGAAAGTAACTTCTGGAGCATAGGTAGCACACTCATAAAATTGGTTGCAGACAACTCTAAATCATATGGTTAGTGTGCTAACAATGTTTACATCATGTTAGCACATAGTAGTTATCAGCAAAATTGAACTGTACACTCCATTGAGTTGAATGCATTACTTTCTATTCAATGCATTCTGTGGTAAGTTTGTGTACATAACTACTCGGGGTGATTTGGAATAGTATAGATATTGCATGTAGAGTGCTCAGTGACATGGAACACTCCAATGCAAGCTGAAATCAGTAACCTACCTGGAACCATTTACAGTGGAACAGCCATTGACTTGGTTTTATTCTGCAAAGGCTAAAGTTCCAATGTGTAGAGAAGGTAATGCTACTGAAAGTAACTTCTGGATCATAGGTAGCACACTCATAAAATTGGTTGCAGACAACTCTAAATCATATGGTTAGTGTGCTAACAATGTTTACATCATGTTAGCACATAGTAGTTATCAGCAAAATTGAACTGTACACTCCATTGAGTTGAACGCATTACTTTGTATTCAATGCATTCTGTGGTAAGTTTGTGTACATAACTACTCAGGGTGATTTGGAATTGTATAGATATTGCATGTAGAGTGTTCAGTGACATGGAATACTCCAATGCAAGCTGAAATCAGTAACCTACCTGGTACCATTTACAGTGGAACAGCCATTGACTTGGTTTTATTCTGCAAAGGCTAAAGTTCCAATGTGTAGAGAAGGTAATGCTACTGAAAGTAACTTCTGGAGCATAGGTAGCACACACATAAAATTGGTTGCAGACAACTCTAAATCATATGGTTAGTGTGCTAACAATGTTCACATCATGTTAGCACATAGTAGTTATCAGCAAAATTGAACTGTACACTCCATTGAGTTGAATGCATTACTTTCTATTCAATGCATTCTGTGGTAAGTTTGTGTACATAACTACTCGGGGTGATTTGGAATAGTATAGATATTGCATCTAGAGTGCTCAGTGACATGGAACACTCCAATGCAAGCTGAAATCAGTAACCTACCTGGTACCATTTACAGTGGAACAGCCATTGACTTGGTTTTATTCTGCAAAGGCTAAAGTTCCAATGTGTAGAGAAGGTAATGCTACTGAAAGTAACTTCTGGATCATAGGTAGCACACTCATAAAATTGGTTGCAGACAACTCTAAATCATATGGTTAGTGTGCTAACAATGTTTACATCATGTTAGCACATAGTAGTTATCAGCAAAATTGAACTGTACACTCCATTGAGTTGAACGCATTACTTTGTATTCAATGCATTCTGTGGTAAGTTTGTGTACATAACTACTCAGGGTGATTTGGAATTGTATAGATATTGCATGTAGAGTGTTCAGTGACATGGAATACTGCAATGCAAGCTGAAATCAGTAACCTACCTGGTACCATTTACAGTGGAACAGCCATTGACTTGGTTTTATTCTGCAAAGGCTAAAGTTCCAATGTGTAGAGAAGGTAATGCTACTGAAAGTAACTTCTGGAGCATAGGTAGCACACACATAAAATTGGTTGCAGACAACTCTAAATCATATGGTTAGTGTGCTAACAATGTTCACATCATGTTAGCACATAGTAGTTATCAGCAAAATTGAACTGTACACTCCATTGAGTTGAATGCATTACTTTCCATTCAATGCATTCTGTGGTAAGTTTGTGTACATAACTACTCGGGGTGATTTGGAATTGTATAGATATTGCATGTAGAGTGCTCAGTGACATGGAATACTCCAATGCAAGCTGAATTCAGTAACCTACCTGGGACCATTTACAGTGGAACAGCCATTGACTTGGTTTTATTCTGCAAAGACTAAAGTTCCAATGTGTAGAGAAGGTAATGCTACTGAAAGTAACTTCTGGAGCATAGGTAGCACACCCATAAAATTGGTTGCAGACAACTCTAAATCATATGGTTAGTGTGCTAACAATGTTTACATCATGTTAGCACATAGCAGTTATCAGCAAAATTGAACTGTACACTCCATTGAGTTGAATGCATTACTTTCTATTCAATGCATTCTGTGGTACGTTTGTGTACATAACTACTCGGGGTGATTTGGAATTGTATAAATATTGCATGTAGAGTGCTCAGTGACATGGAATACAATGCAAGCTGAATTCAGTAATCTACCTGGTACCATTTACAGTGGAACAGCCATTGACTTGGTTGTATTCTGCAAAGGCTAAAGTTCCAATGTGTAGAGAAGGTAATGCTACTGAAAGTAACTTCTGGAGCATAGGTAGCACACCCATAAAATTGGTTGCAGACAACTCTAAATCATATGGTTAGTGTGCTAACAATGTTTACATCATGTTAGCACATAGTAGTTATCAGCAAAATTGAACTGTACACTCCATTGAGTTGAATGCATTACTTTCTATTCAATGCATTCTGTGGTAAGTTTGTGTACATAACTACTGGGGGTGATTTGGAATGTTATAGATATTGCATGTAGAGTGCTCAGTGACATGGAATACTCCAATGCAAGCTGAATTCAGTAACCTACCTGGTACCATTTACAGTGGAACAGCCATTGACTTGGTTTAATTCTGCAAAGGCTAAAGTTCCAATGTGTAGAGAAGGTAATGCTACTGAAAGTAACTTCTGGAGTATAGGTAGCACACTCATAAAATTGGTTGTAGACAACTCTAAATCATATGGTTAGTGTGCTAACAATGTTTACATCATGTTAGCACATAGTAGTTATCAGCAAAATTGAACTGTACACTCCATTGAGTTGAATGCATTACTTTCTATTCAATGCATTCTGTGGTAAGTTTGTGTACATAACTACTCGGGGTGATTTGGAATTGTATAGATATTGCATGTAGAGTGCTCAGTGACATGGAATACTCCAATGCAAGCTGAATTCAGTAACCTACCTGGTACCATTTACAGTGGAACAGCCATTGACTTGGTTTAATTCTGCAAAGGCTAAAGTTCCAATGTGTAGAGAAGGTAATGCTACTGAAAGTAACTTCTGGAGTATAGGTAGCACACTCATAAAATTGGTTGTAGACAACTCTAAATCATATGGTTAGTGTGCTAACAATGTTTACATCCTGTTAGCACATAGTAGTTATCAGCAAAATTGAACTGTACACTCCATTGAGTTGAATGCATTACTTTCTATTCAATGCATTCTGTGGTAAGGTTGTGTACATAACTACTCGGGGAGATTTGGAACTGTATAGATATTGCAAGTAGAGTGCTCAGTGCCATGGAATACTCCAATGCAAGCTGAATTCAGTAACCTACCTGTTACTATTTACAGTGGAACATCCATTGACGGTTTTATTCGACAAAGGCTAAAGTTCCAATGTGTAGAGAAGGTAATGCTACTGAAAGTAACTTCTGGAGTATAGGTAGCACACTCATAAAATTGGTTGCAGACAACTCTAAATCATATGGTTTGTGTGCTAACAACGTTTACATCATGGTAGCACATAGTAGTTATCAGCAAAATTGAACTGTACACTCCATTGAGTTGAATGCATTACTTTCTATTCAATGCATTCTGTGGTAAGTTTGTGTACATAACTACTCGGGGTGATTTGGAATTGTATAGATATTGCATGTAGAGTGCTCAGTGACATGGAATACACCAATGCAAGCTGAATTCAGTAACCTACCTGGGACCATTTACAGTGGAACATCCATTGACTTGGTTTAATTCTGCAAAGGCTAAAGTTCCAATGTGTAGAGAAGGTAATGCTACTGAAAGTAACTTCTGGAGCATAGGTAGCACACTCATAAAATTGGTTGCAGACAACTCTAAATCATATGGTTAGTGTGCTAACAATGTTTACATCATGTTAGCACATAGTAGTTATCAGCAAAATTGAACTGTACACTCCATTGAGTTGAATGCATTACTTTCTATTCAATGCATTCTGTGGTAACTTTGTGTACATAACTACTCGGTGAGATTTGGAATTGTATAGATATTCCATGTAGAGTGCTCAGTGACATGGAATACTCCAATGCAAGCTGAAATCAGTAACCTACCTTGTACCATTTACAGTGGAACAGCCATTAACTTGGTTTTATTCTGCAAAGGCTAAAGTTCCAATGTGTATAGAAGGTAATGCTACTGAAAGTAACTTCTGGAGCATAGGTAGCACACCCAAAAAATTGGTTGCAGACAACTCTAAACCATATGGTTAGTGTGCTAACAATGTTTACATCATGTTAGCACATAGTAGTTATCAGCAAAATTGAACTGTACACTCCATTGAGTTGAATGCATTACTTTCTATTCAATGCATTCTGTGGTAAGTTTGTGTACATAACTACTCGGGGTGATTTGGAATAGTATAGATATTGCATGTAGAGTGCTCAGTGACATGGAACACTCCAATGCAAGCTGAAATCAGTAACCTACCTGGTACCATTTACAGTGGAACAGCCATTGACTTGGTTTTATTCTGCAAAGGCTAAAGTTCCAATGTGTAGAGAAGGTAATGCTACTGAAAGTAACTTCTGGATCATAGGTAGCACACTCATAAAATTGGTTGCAGACAACTCTAAATCATATGGTTAGTGTGCTAACAATGTTTACATCATGTTAGCACATAGTAGTTATCAGCAAAATTGAACTGTACACTCCATTGAGTTGAACGCATTACTTTCTATTCAATGCATTCTGTGGTAAGTTTGTGTACATAACTACTCAGGGTGATTTGGAATTGTATAGATATTGCATGTAGAGTGTTCAGTGACATGGAATACTCCAATGCAAGCTGAAATCAGTAACCTACCTGGTACCATTTACAGTGGAACAGCCATTGACTTGGTTTTATTCTGCAAAGGCTAAAGTTCCAATGTGTAGAGAAGGTAATGCTACTGAAAGTAACTTCTGGAGCATAGGTAGCACACACATAAAATTGGTTGCAGACAACTCTAAATCATATGGTTAGTGTGCTAACAATGTTCACATCATGTTAGCACATAGTAGTTATCAGCAAAATTGAACTGTACACTCCATTGAGTTGAATGCATTACTTTCCATTCTCTGCATTCTGTGGTAAGTTTGTGTACATAACTACTCGGGGTGATTTGGAATAGTATAGATATTGCATGTAGAGTGCTCAGTGACATGGAACACTCCAATGCAAGCTGAAATCAGTAACCTACCTGGTACCATTTACAGTGGAACAGCCATTGACTTGGTTTTATTCTGCAAAGGCTAAAGTTCCAATGAGTAGAGAAGGTAATGCTACTGAAAGTAACTTCTGGATCATAGGTAGCACACTCATAAAATTGGTTGCAGACAACTCTAAATCATATGGTTAGTGTGCTAACAATGTTTACATCATGTTAGCACATAGTAGTTATCAGCAAAATTGAACTGTACACTCCATTGAGTTGAACACATTACTTTCTATTCAATGCATTCTGTGGTAAGTTTGTGTACATAACTACTCAGGGTGATTTGGAATTGTATAGATATTGCATGTAGAGTGTTCAGTGACATGGAATACTCCAATGCAAGCTGAAATCAGTAACCTACCTGGTACCATTTACAGTGGAACAGCCATTGACTTGGTTTTATTCTGCAAAGGCTAAAGTTCCAATGTGTAGAGAAGGTAATGCTACTGAAAGTAACTTCTGGAGCATAGGTAGCACACACATAAAATTGGTTGCAGACAACTCTAAATCATATGGTTATTGTGCTAACAATGTTCACATCATGTTAGCACATAGTAGTTATCAGCAAAATTGAACTGTACACTCCATTGAGTTGAATGCATTACTTTCCATTCTCTGCATTCTGTGGTAAGTTTGTGTACATAACTACTCGGGGTGATTTGGAATTGTATAGATATTGCATGTAGAGTGCTCAGTGACATGGAATACTCCAATGCAAGCTGAATTCAGTAACCTACCTGGGACCATTTACAGTGGAACAGCCATTGACTTGGTTTTATTCTGCAAAGGCTAAAGTTCCAATGTGTAGAGAAGGTAATGCTACTGAAAGTAACTTCTGGAGCATAGGTAGCACACCCATAAAATTGGTTGCAGACAACTCTAAATCATATGGTTAGTGTGCTAACAATGTTTACATCATGTTAGCACATAGTAGTTATCAGCAAAATTGAACTGTACACTCCATTGAGTTGAATGCATTACTTTCTATTCAATGCATTCTGTGGTAAGTTTGTGTACATAACTACTCGGGGTGATTTGGAATAGTATAGATATTGCATGTACAGTGCTCAGTGACATGGAACACTCCAATGCAAGCTGAAATCAGTAACCTACCTGGTACCATTTACAGTGGAACAGCCATTGACTTGGTTTTATTCTGCAAAGGCTAAAGTTCCAATGTGTAGAGAAGGTAATGCTACTGAAAGTAACTTCTGGATCATAGGTAGCACACTCATAAAATTGGTTGCAGACAACTCTAAATCATATGGTTAGTGTGCTAACAATGTTTACATCATGTTAGCACATAGTAGTTATCAGCAAAATTGAACTGTGCACTCCATTGAGTTGAACGCATTACTTTCTATTCAATGCATTCTGTGGTAAGTTTGTGTACATAACTACTCAGGGTGATTTGGAATTGTATAGATATTGCATGTAGAGTGTTCAGTGACATGGAATACTCCAATGCAAGCTGAAATCAGTAACCTACCTGGTACCATTTACAGTGGAACAGCCATTGACTTGGTTTTATTCTGTAAAGGCTAAAGTTCCAATGTGTAGAGAAGGTAATGCTACTGAAAGTAACTTCTGGAGCATAGGTAGCACACACATAAAATTGGTTGCAGACAACTCTAAATCATATGGTTAGTGTGCTAACAATGTTCACATCATGTTAGCACATAGTAGTTATCAGCAAAATTGAACTGTACACTCCATTGAGTTGAATGCATTACTTTCCATTCAATGCATTCTGTGGTAAGTTTGTGTACATAACTACTCGGGGTGATTTGGAATTGTATAGATATTGCATGTAGAGTGCTCAGTGACATGGAATACTCCAATGCAAGCTGAATTCAGTAACCTACCTGGGACCATTTACAGTGGAACAGCCATTGACTTGGTTTTATTCTGCAAAGGCTAAAGTTCCAATGTGTAGAGAAGGTAATGCTACTGAAAGTAACTTCTGGAGCATAGGTAGCACACCCATAAAATTGGTTGCAGACAACTCTAAATCATATGGTTAGTGTGCTAACAATGTTTACATCATGTTAGCACATAGCAGTTATCAGCAAAATTGAACTGTACACTCCATTGAGTTGAATGCATTACTTTCTATTCAATGCATTCTGTGGTACGTTTGTGTACATAACTACTCGGGGTGATTTGGAATTGTATAAATATTGCATGTAGAGTGCTCAGTGACATGGAATACAATGCAAGCTGAATTCAGTAATCTACCTGGTACCATTTACAGTGGAACAGCCATTGACTTGGTTGTATTCTGCAAAGGCTAAAGTTCCAATGTGTAGAGAAGGTAATGCTACTGAAAGTAACTTCTGGAGCATAGGTAGCACACCCATAAAATTGGTTGCAGACAACTCTAAATCATATGGTTAGTGTGCTAACAATGTTTACATCATGTTAGCACATAGTAGTTATCAGCAAAATTGAACTGTACACTCCATTGAGTTGAATGCATTACTTTCTATTCAATGCATTCTGTGGTAAGTTTGTGTACATAACTACTCGGGGTGATTTGGAATGTTATAGATATTGCATGTAGAGTGCTCAGTGACATGGAATACTCCAATGCAAGCTGAATTCAATAACCTACCTGGTACCATTTACAGTGGAACAGCCATTGACTTGGTTTAATTCTGCAAAGGCTAAAGTTCCAATGTGTAGAGAAGGTAATGCTACTGAAAGTAACTTCTGGAGTATAGGTAGCACACTCATAAAATTGGTTGTAGACAACTCTAAATCATATGGTTAGTGTGATAACAATGTTTACATCATGTTAGCACATAGTAGTTATCAGCAAAATTGAACTGTACACTCCATTGAGTTGAATGCATTACTTTCTATTCAATGCATTCTGTGGTAAGTTTGTGTACATAACTACTCGGGGTGATTTGGAATTGTATAGATATTGCATGTAGAGTGCTCAGTGACATGGAATACTCCAATGCAAGCTGAATTCAGTAACCTACCTGGTACCATTTACAGTGGAACAGCCATTGACTTGGTTTAATTCTGCAAAGGCTAAAGTTCCAATGTGTAGAGAAGGTAATGCTACTGAAAGTAACTTCTGGAGTATAGGTAGCACACTCATAAAATTGGTTGTAGACAACTCTAAATCATATGGTTAGTGTGCTAACAATGTTTACATCATGTTAGCACATAGTAGGTATCAGCAAAATTGAACTGTACACTCCATTGAGTTGAATGCATTACTTTCTATTCAATGCATTCTGTGGTAAGGTTGTGTACATAACTACTCGGGGAGATTTGGAACTGTATAGATATTGCAAGTAGAGTGCTCAGTGCCATGGAATACTCCAATGCAAGCTGAATTCAGTAACCTACCTGTTACTATTTACAGTGGAACATCCATTGACGGTTTTATTCGGCAAAGGCTAAAGTTCCAATGTGTAGAGAAGGTAATGCTACTGAAAGTAACTTCTGGAGTATAGGTAGCACACTCATAAAATTGGTTGCAGACAACTCTAAATCATATGGTTTGTGTGCTAACAACGTTTACATCATGGTAGCACATAGTAGTTATCAGCAAAATTGAACTGTACACTCCATTGAGTTGAATGCATTACTTTCTATTCAATGCATTCTGTGGTAAGTTTGTCTACATAACTACTCGGGGTGATTTGGAATTGTATAGATATTGCATGTAGAGTGCTCAGTGACATGGAATACACCAATGCAAGCTGAATTCAGTAACCTACCTGGGACCATTTACAGTGGAACATCCATTGACTTGGTTTAATTCTGCAAAGGCTAAAGTTCCAATGTGTAGAGAAGGTAATGCTACTGAAAGTAACTTCTGGAGCATAGGTAGCACACTCATAAAATTGGTTGCAGACAACTCTAAATCATATGGTTAGTGTGCTAACAATGTTTACATCATGTTAGCACATAGTAGTTATCAGCAAAATTGTACTGTACACTCCATTGAGTTGAATGCATTACTTTCTATTCAATGCATTCTGTGGTAACTTTGTGTACATAACTACTCGGTGAGATTTGGAATTGTATAGATATTCCATGTAGAGTGCTCAGTGACATGGAATACTCCAATGCAAGCTGAAATCAGTAACCTACCTTGTACCATTTACAGTGGAACAGCCATTAACTTGGTTTTATTCTGCAAAGGCTAAAGTTCCAATGTGTATAGAAGGTAATGCTACTGAAAGTAACTTCTGGAGCATAGGTAGCACACCCAAAAAATTGGTTGCAGACAACTCTAAACCATATGGTTAGTGTGCTAACAATGTTTACATCATGTTAGCACATAGCAGTTATCAGCAAAATTGAACTGTACACTCCATTGAGTTGAATGCATTACTTTCTATTCAATGCATTCTGTGGTAAGGTTGTGTACATAACTACTCGGGGTGATTTGGAATTGTATAGATATTGCATGTAGAGTGCTCAGTGACATGGAATACTCCAATGCAAGCTGAATTCAGTAACCTACCTGGGACCATTTACAGTGGAACAGCCATTGACTTGGTTCAATTCTGCAAAGGCTAAAGTTCCAATGTGTAGAGAAGGTAATGCTACTGAAAGTAACTTCTGGAGCATAGGTAGCACACTCATAAAATTGGTGGCAGACAACTCTAAATCATATGGTTAGTGTGCTAACAATGTTTACATCATGTTAGCACATAGTAGTTATCAGCAAAATTGAACTGTACACTCCATTGAGTTGAATGCATTACTTTCTATTCAATGCATTCTGTGGTAAGGTTGTGTACATAACTACTCGGGGTGATTTGGAATTCTATAGATATTGCATGTACAGTGCTCAGTGACATGGAATACTCCAATGCAAGCTGAATTCAGTAACCTACCTGGGACCATTTACAGTGGAACATCCATTGACTTGGTTTAATTCTGCAAAGGCTAAAGTTCCAATGTGTAGAGAAGGTAATGCTACTGAAAGTAACTTCTGGAGCATAGGTAGCACACTCATAAAATTGGTTGCAGACAACTCTAAATCATATGGTTAGTGTGCTAACAATGTTTACATCATGTTAGCACATAGTAGTTATCAGCAAAATTGTACTGTACACTCCATTGAGTTGAATGCATTACTTTCTATTCAATGCATTCTGTGGTAACTTTGTGTACATAACTACTCGGTGAGATTTGGAATTGTATAGATATTCCATGTAGAGTGCTCAGTGACATGGAATACTCCAATGCAAGCTGAAATCAGTAACCTACCTTGTACCATTTACAGTGGAACAGCCATTAACTTGGTTTTATTCTGCAAAGGCTAAAGTTCCAATGTGTATAGAAGGTAATGCTACTGAAAGTAACTTCTGGAGCATAGGTAGCACACCCAAAAAATTGGTTGCAGACAACTCTAAACCATATGGTTAGTGTGCTAACAATGTTTACATCATGTTAGCACATAGCAGTTATCAGCAAAATTGAACTGTACACTCCATTGAGTTGAATGCATTACTTTCTATTCAATGCATTCTGTGGTAAGGTTGTGTACATAACTACTCGGGGTGATTTGGAATTGTATAGATATTGCATGTAGAGTGCTCAGTGACATGGAATACTCCAATGCAAGCTGAATTCAGTAACCTACCTGGGACCATTTACAGTGGAACAGCCATTGACTTGGTTCAATTCTGCAAAGGCTAAAGTTCCAATGTGTAGAGAAGGTAATGCTACTGAAAGTAACTTCTGGAGCATAGGTAGCACACTCATAAAATTGGTGGCAGACAACTCTAAATCATATGGTTAGTGTGCTAACAATGTTTACATCATGTTAGCACATAGTAGTTATCAGCAAAATTGAACTGTACACTCCATTGAGTTGAATGCATTACTTTCTATTCAATGCATTCTGTGGTAAGGTTGTGTACATAACTACTCGGGGTGATTTGGAATTCTATAGATATTGCATGTACAGTGCTCAGTGACATGGAATACTCCAATGCAAGCTGAATTCAGTAACCTACCTGGGACCATTTACAGTGGAACAGCCATTGACTTGGTTTAATTCTGCAAAGGCTAAAGTTCCAATGTGTAGAGAAGGTAATGCTACTGAAAGTAACTTCTGGAGCATAGGTAGCACACTCATAAAATTGGTTGCAGACAACTCTAAATCATATGGTTAGTGTGCTAACAATGTTTACATCATGTTAGCACATAGTAGTTATCAGCAAAATTGAACTGTACACTCCATTGAGTTGAATGCTTTACTTTCTATTCAATGCATTCTGTGGTAAGTTTGTGTACATAACTACTCGGGGTGATTTGGAATTGTATTGATATTGCATGTAGAGTGCTCAGTGACATGGAATACTCCAATGCAAGCTGAATTCAGTAACCTACCTGGGACCATTTACAGTGGAACAGCCATTGACTTGGTTTAATTCTGCAAAGGCTAAAGTTCCAATGTGTAGAGATGGTAATGCTACTGAAAGTAACTTCTGGAGCATAGGTAGCACACTCATAAAATTGGTTGCAGACAACTCTAAATCATATGGTTAGTGTGCTAACAATGTTTACATCATGTCAGCAGATAGTAGTTATCAGCAAAATTGAACTGTACACTCCATTGAGTTGAATGCATTACTTTCTATTCAATGCATTCTGTGGTAAGTTTGTGTACATAACTACTCGGGGTGATTTGGAATTGTATAGATATTGCATGTAGAGTGCTCAGTGACATGGAATACTCCAATGCAAGCTGAATTCAGTAACCTACCTGGGACCATTAAAAGTGGAACAGCCATTGACTTGGTTTAATTCTGCAAAGGCTAAAGTTCCAATGTGTAGAGATGGTAATGCTACTGAAAGTAACTTCTGGAGCATAGGTAGCACACTCATAAAATTGGTTGCAGACAACTCTAAATCATATGGTTAGTGTGCTAACAATGTTTACATCATGTTAGCAGATAGTAGTTATCAGCAAAATTGAACTGTACACTCCATTGAGTTGAATGCATTACTTTCTATTCAATGCATTCTGTGGTAAGTTTGTGTACATAACTACTCGGGGTGATTTGGAATTGTATAGATATTGCATGTAGAGTGCTCAGTGACATGGAATACTCCAATGCAAGCTGAATTCAGTAACCTACCTGGGACCATTTACAGTGGAACAGCCATTGACTTGGTTTAATTCTGCAAAGGCTAAAGTTCCAATGTGTAGAGAAGGTAAAGCTACTGAAAGTAACTTCTGGAGCATAGGTAGCACACTCATAAAATTGGTTGCAGACAACTCTAAATCATATGGTTAGTGTGCTAACAATGTTTACATCATGATAGCACATAGTAGTTATCAGCAAAATTGAACTGTACACTCCATTGAGTTGAATGCATTACTTTCTATTCAATGCATTCTGTGGTAAGGTTGAGTACATAACTACTCGGGGTGATTTGGAATTGTATAGATATTGCATGTAGTGTGCTCAGTGACATGGAATACTCCAATGCAAGCTGAATTCAGTAAACTACCTGGGACCATTTACAGTGGAACAG
Source organism: Hypanus sabinus (assembly GCF_030144855.1). Lineage (NCBI taxonomy): Eukaryota > Metazoa > Chordata > Chondrichthyes > Myliobatiformes > Dasyatidae > Hypanus > Hypanus sabinus. Next base: position 13,171,926 of record NC_082722.1, on the reverse strand, counting down.
CCATTGACTTGGTTCAATTCTGCAAAGGCTAAAGTTCCAATGTGTAGAGAAGGTAATGCTACTGAAAGTAACTTCTGGAGCATAGGTAGCACACTCATAAAATTAGTTGCAGACAACTCTAAATCATATGGTTAGTGTGCTAACAATGTTTACATCATGTTAGCACATAGTAGTTATCAGCAAAATTGAACTGTACACTCCATTGAGTTGAATGCATTACTTTCTATTCAATGCATTCTGTGGTAAGGTTGTGTACATAACTACTCGGGGTGATTTGGAATTGTATAGATATTGCATGTACAGTGCTCAGTGACATGGAATACTCCAATGCAAGCTGAATTCAGTAACCTACCTGGGACCATTTACAGTGGAACAGCCATTGACTTGGTTTAATTCTGCAAAGGCTAAAGTTCCAATGTGTAGAGAAGGTAATGCTACTGAAAGTAACTTCTGGAGCATAGGTAGCACACTCATAAAATTGGTTGCAGACAACTCTAAATCATATGGTTAGTGTGCTAACAATGTTTACATCATGTTAGCACATAGTAGTTATCAGCAAAATTGAACTGTATACTCCTTTGAGTTGACTGCATTACTTTCTATTCAATGCATTCTGTGGTAAGTTTGTGTACATAACTACTCGGGGTGATTTGGAATTGTATAGATATTGCATGTAGAGTGCTCAGTGACATGGAATACTCCAATGCAAGCTGAATTCAGTAACCTACCTGGGACCATTTACAGTGGAACAGCCATTGACTTGGTTCAATTCTGCAAAGGCTAAAGTTCCAATGTGTAGAGAAGGTAATGCTACTGAAAGTAACTTCTGGAGCATAGGTAGCACACTCATAAAATTGGTTGCAGACAACTCTAAATCATATGGTTAGTGTGCTAACAATGTTTACATCATGTTAGCACATAGTAGTTATCAGCAAAATTGAACTGTACACTCCATTGAGTTGAATGCATTACTTTCTATTCAATGCATTCTGTGGTACGTTTGTGTACATAACTACTCGGGGTGATTTGGAATTGTATAGATATTGCATGTAGAGTGCTCAGTGACATGGAATACTCCAATGCAAGCTGAATTCAGTAACCTACCTGGGACCATTTACAGTGTAACAGCCATTGACTAGGTTCAATTCTGCAAAGGCTAAAGTTCCAATGTGTAGAGAAGGTAATGCTCCTGAAAGTAACTTCTGGAGCATAGGTAGCACACTCATAAAATTAGTTGCAGACAACTCTAAATCATATGGTTAGTGTGCTAACAATGTTTACATCATGTTAGCACATAGTAGTTATCAGCAAAATTGAACTGTACACTCCATTGAGTTGAATGCATTACTTTCTATTCAATGCATTCTGTGGTAAGGTTGTGTACATAACTACTCGGGGTGATTTGGAATTGTATAGATATTGCATGTAGAGTGCACAGTGACATGGAATACTCCAATGCAAACTGAATTCAGTAACCTACCTGGGACCATTTACAGTGGAACATCCATTGACTTGGTTTAATTCTGCAAAGCTAAAGTTCCAATGTGTAAAGAAGGTAATGCTACTGAAAGTAACTTCTGGAGCATAGGTAGCACACTCATAAAATTGGTTGCAGACAACTCTAAATCATATGGTTAGTGTGCTAACAATGTTTACATCATGTTAGCAGATAGTAGTTATCAGCAAAATTGAACTGTACACTCCATTGAGTTGAATGCATTACTTTCTATTCAATGCATTCTGTGGTAAGTTTGTGTACATAACTACTCGGGGTGATTTGGAATTGTATAGATATTGCATGTAGAGTGCTCAGTGACATGGAATACTCCAATGCAAGCTGAATTCAGTAACCTACCTGGGACCATTTACAGTGGAACAGCCATTGACTTGCTTTAATTCTGCAAAGGCTAAAGTTCCAATGTGTAGAGATGGTAATGCTACTGAAAGTAACTTCTGGAGCATAGGTAGCACACTCATAAAATTGGTTGCAGACAACTCTAAATCATATGGTTAGTGTGCTAACAATGTTTACATCATGTTAGCACATAGTAGTTATCAGCAAAATTGAACTGTACACTCCATTGAGTTGAATGCATTACTTTCTATTCAATGCATTCTGTGGTAAGGTTGAGTACATAACTACTCGGGGTGATTTGGAATTGTATAGATAATGCATGTAGAGTGCTCAGTGACATGGAATACTCCAATGCAAGCTGAATTCAGTAACCTACCTGGGACCATTTACAGTGGAACAGCCATTGACTTGGTTCAATTCTGCAAAGGCTAAAGTTCCAATGTGTAGAGAAGGTAATGCTACTGAAAGTAACTTCTGGAGCATAGGTAGCACACTCATAAAATTGGTTGCAGACAACTCTAAATCATATGGTTAGTGTGCTAACAATGTTTACATCATGATAGCACATAGTAGTTATCAGCAAAATTGAACTGTACACTCCATTGAGTTGAATGCATTACTTTCTATTCAATGCATTCTGTGGTAAGGTTGTGTACATAACTACTCGGGGTGATTTGGAATTGTATAGATATTGCATGTACAGTGCTCAGTGACATGGAATACTCCAATGCAAGCTGAATTCAGTAACCTACCTGGGACCATTTACAGTGGAACAGCCATTGACTTGGTTTAATTCTGCAAAGGCTAAAGTTCCAATGTGTAGAGAAGGTAATGCTACTGAAAGTAACTTCTGGAGCATAGGTAGCACACTCATAAAATTGGTTGCAGACAATTCTAAATCATATGGTTAGTGTGCTAACAATGTTTACATCATGTTAGCACATAGTAGTTATCAGCAAAATTGAACTGTACACTCCATTGAGTTGAATGCATTACTTTCTATTGAATGCATTCTTTGGTAAGTTTGTGTACATAACTACTCGGGGTGATTTGGAATTGTATAGATATTGCATGTAGAGTGCTCAGTGACATGGAATACTCCAATGCAAGCTGAATTCAGTAACCTACCTGCGACCATTTACACTGGAACAGCCATTGACTTGGTTAAATTCTGCAAAGGCTAAAGTTCCAATGTGTAGAGAAGGTAATGCTACTGAAAGTAACTTCTGGAGTATAGGTAGCACACTCATAAAATTGGTTGCAGACAACTCTAAATCATATGGTTAGTGTGCTAACAATGTTTACATCATGTTAGCACATAGTAGTTATCAGCAAAATTGAACTGTACACTCCATTGAGTTGAATGCATTACTTTCTATTCAATGCATTCTGTGGTAAGGTTGTGTACATAACTACTCGGGGTGATTTGGAATTGTATAGATATTGCATGTAGAGTGCTCAGTGACATGGAATACTCCAATGCCAGCTGAATTCAGTAACCTACCTGGGACCATTTACAGTGGAACAGCCATTGACTTGGTTTAATTCTGCAAAGGCTAAAGTTCCAATGTGTAGAGAAGGTAATGCTACTGAAAGTAACTTCTGGAGCATAGATAGCACACTCATAAAATTGGTTGCAGACAACTCTAAATCATATGGTTAGTGTGCTAACAATGTTTACATCATGTTAGCACATAGTAGTTATCAGCAAAATTGAACTGTACACTCCATTGAGTTGAATGCATTACTTTCTATTCAATGCATTCTGTGGTAAGTTTGTGTACATAACTACTCGGGGTGATTTGGAATTGTATAGATATTGCATGTAGAGTGCTCAGTGACATGGAATACTCCAATGCAAGCTGAATTCAGTAACCTACCTGGGACCATTTACAGTGGAACAGCCATTGACTTGGTTCAATTCTGCAAAGGCTAAAGTTCCAATGTGTAGAGAAGGTAATGCTACTGAAAGTAACTTCTGGAGCATAGGTAGCACACTCATAAAATTAGTTGCAGACAACTCTAAATCATATGGCTAGTGTGCTAACAATGTTTACATCATGTTAGCACATAGTAGTTATCAGCAAAATTGAACTGTACACTCCATTGAGTTGAATGCATTACTTTCTATTCAATGCATTCTGTGGTAAGGTTGTGTACATAACTACTCGGGGTGATTTGGAATTGTATAGATATTGCATGTAGAGTGCACAGTGACATGGAATACTCTAATGCAAACTGAATTCAGTAACCTACCTGGGACCATTTACAGTGGAACATCCATTGACTTGGTTTAATTCTGCAAAGCTAAAGTTCCAATGTGTAAAGAAGGTAATGCTACTGAAAGTAACTTCTGGAGTATAGGTAGCACACTCATAAAATTGGTTGCAGACAACTCTAAATCATATGGTTAGTGTGCTAACAATGTTTACATCATGTTAGCAGATAGTAGTTATCAGCAAAATTGAACTGTACACTCCATTGAGTTGAATGCATTACTTTATATTCAATGCATTCTGTGGTAAGTTTGTGTACATAACTACTCGGGGTGATTTGGAATTGTATAGATATTGCATGTAGAGTGCTCAGTGACATGGAATACTCCAATGCAAGCTGAATTCAGTAACCTACCTGGGACCATTTACAGTGGAACAGCCATTGACTTGGTTCAATTCTGCAAAGGCTAAAGTTCCAATGTGTAGAGAAGGTAATGCTACTGAAAGTAACTTCTGGAGCATAGGTAGCACACTCATAAAATTGGTTGCAGACAACTCTAAATCATATGGTTAGTGTGCTAACAATGTTTACATCATGTTAGCACATAGTAGTTATCAGCAAAATTGAACTGTACACTCCATTGAGTTGAATGCTTTACTTTCTATTCAATGCATTCTGTGGTAAGGTTGTGTACATAACTACTCGGGGTGATTTGGAATTGTATAGATATTGCATGTAGAGTGCTCAGTGACATGGAATACTCCAATGCAAGCTGAATTCAGTAACCTACCTGGGATCATTTACACTGGAACAGCCATTGACTTGGTTCAATTCTGCAAAGGCTAAAGTTCCAATGTGTAGAGAAGGTAATGCTACTGAAAGTAACTTCTGGAGCATAGGTAGCACACTCATAAAATTGGTTGCAGACAACTCTAAATCATATGGTTAGTGTGCTAACAATGTTTACATCATGTTAGCACATAGTAGTTATCAGCAAAATTGAACTGTACACTCCATTGAGTTGAATGCATTACTTTCTATTCAATGCATTCTGTGGTAAGGTTGTGTACATAACTACTCGGGGTGATTTGGAATTGTATAGATATTGCATGTACAGTGGTCAGTGACATGGAATACTCCAATGCAAGCTGAATTCAGTAACCTACCTGGGACCATTTACAGTGGAACAGCCATTGACTTGGTTTAATTCTGCAAAGGCTAAAGTTCCAATGTGTAGAGATGGTAATGCTACTGAAAGTAACTTCTGGAGCATAGGTAGCACACTCATAAAATTGGTTGCAGCCAACTCTAAATCATATGGTTAGTGTGCTAACAATGTTTACATCATGTTAGCAGATAGTAGTTATCAGCAAAATTGAACTGTATACTCCATTGAGTTGAATGCATTACTTTCTATTCAATGCATTCTGTGGTAAGTTTGTGTACATAACTACTCGGGGTGATTTGGAATTGTATAGATATTGCATGTAGAGTGCTCAGTGAGATGGAATACTCCAATGCAAGCTGAATTCAGTAACCTACCTGGGACCATTTACAGTAGAACAGCCATTGACTTGGTTTAATTCTGCAAAGGCTAAAGTTCCAATGTGTAGAGATGGTAATGCTACTGAAAGTAACTTCTGGAGCATAGGTAGCACACTCATAAAATTGGTTGCAGACAACTCTAAATCATATGGTTAGTGTGCTAACAATGTTTACATCATGTTAGCAGATAGTAGTTATCAGCAAAATTGAACTGTACACTCCATTGAGTTGAATGCATTACTTTCTATTCAATGCATTCTGTGGTAAGTTTGTGTACATAACTACTCGGGGTGATTTGGAATTGTATAGATATTGCATGTAGAGTGCTCAGTGACATGGAATACTCCAATGCAAGCTGAATTCAGTAACCTACCTGGGTCCATTTACAGTGGAACAGCCATTGACTTGGTTTAATTCTGCAAAGGCTAAAGTTCCAATGTGTAGAGAAGGTAATGCTACTGAAAGTAACTTCTGGAGCATAGGTAGCACACTCATAAAATTGGTTGCAGACAACTCTAAATCATATGGTTAGTGTGCTAACAATGTTTACATCATGTTAGCACATAGTAGATATCAGCAAAATTGAACTGTACACTCCATTGAGTTGAATGCATTACTTTCTATTCAATGCATTCTGTGATAAGGTTGTGTACATAACTACTCGGGGTGATTTGGAATTGTATAGATATTGCATGTAGAGTGCTCAGTGACATGGAATACTCCAATGCAAGCTGAATTCAGTAACCTACCTGGGACCATTTACAGTGGAACAGCCATTGACTTGGTTCAATTCTGCAAAGGCTAAAGTTCCAATGTGTAGAGAAGGTAATGCTACTGAAAGTAACTTCTGGAGTATAGGTAGCACACTCATAAAATTGGTTGCAGACAACTCTAAATCATATGGTTAGTGTGCTAACAATGTTTACATCATGTTAGCACATAGTAGTTATCAGCAAAATTGAACTGTACACTCCATTGAGTTGAATGCATTACTTTCTATTCAATGCATTCTGTGGTAAGGTTGTGTACATAACTACTCGGGGTGATTTGGAATTGTATTGATATTGCATGTAGAGTGCTCAGTGACATGGAATACTCCAATGCAAGCTGAATTCAGTAACCTGCCTGGGACCATTTACAGTGGAACAGCCATTGACTTGGTTTAATTCTGCAAAGGCTAAAGTTCCAAGGTGTAGAGAAGGTAATGCTACTGAAAGTAACTTCTGGAGCATAGGTAGCACACTCATAAAATTGATTGCAGACAACTCTAAATCATATGGTTAGTGTGCTAACAATGTTTACATCATGTTAGCAGATAGTAGTTATCAGCAAAATTGAACTGTACACTCCATTGAGTTGAATGCATTACTTTCTATTCAATGCATTCTGTGGTAAGTTTGTGTACATAACTACTCGGGGTGATTTGGAATTGTATAGATATTGCATGTAGAGTGCTCAGTGACATGGAATACTCCAATGCAAGCTGAATTCAGTAACCTACCTGGGACCATTTACAGTGGAACAGCCATTGACTTGGTTTAATTCTGCAAAGGCTAAAGTTCCAATGTGTAGAGAAGGTAATGCTACTGAAAGTAACTTCTGGAGCATAGGTAGCACACTCATAAAATTGGTTGCAGACAACTCTAAATCATATGGTTAGTGTGCTAACAATGTTTACATCATGTTAGCACATAGTAGTTATCAGCAAAATTGAACTGTACACTCCATTGAGTTGAATGCATTACTTTCTATTCAATGCATTCTGTGGTAAGGTTGTGTACATAACTACTTGGGGTGATTTGGAATTGTATAGATATTGCATGTAGAGTGCTCAGTGACATGGAATACTCCAATGCAAGCTGAATTCAGTAACCTACCTGGGACCATTTACAGTGGAACAGCCATTGACTTGGTTCAATTCTGCAAAGGCTAAAGTTCCAATGTGTAGAGAAGGTAATGCTATTGAAAGTAACTTCTGGAGCATAGGTAGCACACTCATAAAATTGGTTGCAGACAACTCTAAATCATATGGTTAGTGTGCTAACAATGTTTAGATCATGTTAGCACATAGTAGTTATCAGCAAAATTGAACTGTACACTCCATTGAGTTGAATGCATTACTTTCTATTCAATGCATTCTGTGGTAAGGTTGTGTACATAACTACTCGGGGTGATTTGGAATTGTATAGATATTGCATGTACAGTGGTCAGTGACATGGAATACTCCAATGCAAGCTGAATTCAGTAACCTACCTGGGACCATTTACAGTGGAACAGCCATTGACTTGGTTCAATTCTGCAAAGGCTAAAGTTCCAATGTGTAGAGAAGGTAATGCTACTGAAAGTAACTTCTGGAGCATAGGTAGCACACTCATAAAATTGGTTGCAGACAACTCTAAATCATATGGTTAGTGTGCTAACAATGTTTACATCATGTTAGCACATAGTAGTTATCAGCAAAATTGAACTGTACACTCCATTGAGTTGAATGCATTACTTTCTATTCAATGCATTCTGTGGTAAGGTTGTGTACATAACTACTCGGGGAGATTTGGAATTGTATAGATATTGCATGTACAGTGCTCAGTGACATGGAATACTCCAATGCAAGCTGAATTCAGTAACCTACCTGGGACCATATACAGTGGAACAGCCATTGACTTGGTTTAATTCTGCAAAGGCTAAAGTTCCAATGTGTAGAGAAGGTAATGCTACTGAAAGTAACTTCTGGAGCATAGGTAGCACACTCATAAAATTGGTTGCAGACAACTCTAAATCATATGGTTAGTGTGCTAACAATGTTTACATCATGTTAGCACATAGTAGTTATCAGCAAAATTGAACTGTACACTCCATTGAGTTGAATGCATTACTTTCTATTCAATGCATTCTGTGGTAAGTTTGTGTACATAACTACTCGGGGCGATTTGGAATTGTATTGATATTGCATGTAGAGTGCTCAGTGACATGGAATACTCCAATGCAAGCTGAATTCAGTAACTTACCTGGGACCATTTACAGTGGAACAGCCATTGACTTGGTTTAATTCTGCAAAGGCTAAAGTTCCAATGTGTAAAGAAGGTAATGCTACTGAAAGTAACTTCTGGAGCATAGGTAGCACACTCATAAAATTGGTTGCAGACAACTCTAAATCATATGGTTAGTGTGCTAACAATGTTTACATCATGTTAGCAGATAGTAGTTATCAGCAAAATTGAACTGTACACTCCATTGAGTTGAATGCATTACTTTCTATTCAATGCATTCTGTGGTAAGTTTGTGTACATAACTACTCGGGGTGATTTGGAATTGTACAGATATTGCATGTAGAGTGCTCAGTGACATGGAATACTCCAATGCAAGCTGAATTCAGTAACCTACCTGGGACCATTTACAGTGGAACAGCCATTGACTTGGTTTAATTCTGCAAAGGCTAAAGTTCCAATGTGTAGAGAAGGTAATGCTACTGAAAGTAACTTCTGGAGCATAGGTAGCACACTCATAAAATTGGTTGCAGACAACTCTAAATCATATGGTTAGTGTGCTAACAATGTTTACATCATGTTAGCACATAGTAGTTATCAGCAAAATTGAACTGTACACTCCATTGAGTTGAATGCATTACTTTCTATTCAATGCATTCTGTGGTAAGGTTGTGTACATAACTACTCGGGGTGATTTGGAATTGTATAGATATTGCATGTAGAGTGCTCAGTGACATGGAATACTCCAATGCAAGCTGAATTCAGTAACCTACCTGGGACCATTTACAGTGGAACAGCCATTGACTTGGTTCAATTCTGCAAAGGCTAAAGTTCCAATGTGTAGAGAAGGTAATGCTACTGAAAGTAACTTCTGGAGCATAGGTAGCACACTCATAAAATTGGTTGCAGACAACTCTAAATCATATGGTTAGTGTGCTAACAATGTTTACATCATGTTAGCACATAGTAGTTATCAGCAAAATTGAACTGTACACTCCATTGAGTTGAATGCATTACTTTCTATTCAATGCATTCTGTGGTAAGGTTGTGTACATAACTACTCGGGGTGATTTGGAATTGTATAGATATTGCATGTACAGTGCTCAGTGACATGGAATACTCCAATGCAAGCTGAATTCAGTAACCTACCTGGGACCATTTACAGTGGAACAGCCATTGACTTGGTTCAATTCTGCAAAGGCTAAAGTTCCAATGTGTAGAGAAGGTAATGCTACTGAAAGTAACTTCTGGAGCATAGGTAGCACACTCATAAAATTGGTTGCAGACAACTCTAAATCATATGGTTAGTGTGCTAACAATGTTTACATCATGTTAGCACATAGTAGTTATCAGCAAAATTGAACTGTACACTCCATTGAGTTGAATGCATTACTTTCTATTCAATGCATTCTGTGGTAAGGTTGTGTACATAACTACTCGGGGTGATTTGGAATTGTATAGATATTGCATGTACAGTGCTCAGTGACATGGAATACTCCAATGCAAGCTGAATTCAGTAACCTACCTGGGACCATTTACAGTGGAACAGCCATTGACTTGGTTTAATTCTGCAAAGGCTAAAGTTCCAATGTGTAGAGAAGGTAATGCTACTGAAAGTAACTTCTGGAGCATAGGTAGCACACTCATAAAATTGGTTGCAGACAACTCTAAATCATATGGTTAGTGTGCTAACAATGTTTACATCATGTTAGCACATAGTAGTTATCAGCAAAATTGAACTGTACACTCCATTGAGTTGAATGCATTACTTTCTATTCAATGCATTCTGTGGTAAGTTTGTGTACATAACTACTCGGGGTGATTTGGAATTGTATTGATATTGCATGTAGAGTGCTCAGTGACATGGAATACTCCAATGCAAGCTGAATTCAGTAACCTACCTGGGACCATTTACAGTGGAACAGCCATTGACTTGGTTTAATTCTGCAAAGGCTAAAGTTCCAATGTGTAGAGATGGTAATGCTACTGAAAGTAACTTCTGGAGCATAGGTAGCACACTCATAAAATTGGTTGCAGACAACTCTAGATCATATGGTTAGTGTGCTAACAATGTTTACATCATGTTAGCAGATAGTAGTTATCAGCAAAATTGAACTGTACACTCCATTGAGTTGAATGCATTACTTTCTATTCAATGCATTCTGTGGTAAGTTTGTGTACATAACTACTCGGGGTGATTTGGAATTGTATAGATATTGCATGTAGAGTGCTCAGTGAAATGGAATACTCCAATGCAAGCTGAATTCAGTAACCTACCTGGGACCATTTACAGTGGAACAGCCATTGACTTGGTTCAATTCTGCAAAGGCTAAAGTTCCAATGTGTAGAGAAGGTAATGCTACTGAAAGTAACTTCTGGAGCATAGGTAGCACACACATAAAATTGGTTGCAGACAACTCTAAATCATATGGTTAGTGTGCTAACAATGTTTACATCATGTTAGCACATAGTAGTTATCAGCAAAATTGAACTGTACACTCCATTGAGTTGAATGCATTACTTTCTATTCAATGCATTCTGTGGTAAGGTTGTGTACATAACTACTCGGGGTGATTTGGAATTGTATAGATATTGCATGTAGAGTGCTCAGTGACATGGAATACTCCAATGCAAGCTGAATTCAGTAACCTACCTGGGACCATTTACAGTGGAACAGCCATTGACTTGGTCCAATTCTGCAAAGGCTAAAGTTCCAATGTGTAGAGAAGGTAATGCTACTGAAAGTAACTTCTGGAGCATAGGTAGCACACACATAAAATTGGTTGCAGACAACTCTAAATCATATGGTTAGTGTGCTAACAATGTTTACATCATGTTAGCACATAGTAGTTATCAGCAAAATTGAACTGTACACTCCATTGAGTTGAATGCATTACTTTCTATTCAATGCATTCTGTGGTAAGGTTGTGTAAATAACTACTCGGGGTGATTTGGAATTGTATAGATATTGCATGTAGAGTGCTCAGTGACATGGAATACTCCAATGCAAGCTGAATTCAGTAACCTACCTGGGACCATTTACAGTGGACATCCATTGACTTGGTTTAATTCTGCAAAGCTAAAGTTCCAATGTGTAGAGAAGGTAATGCTACTGAAAGTAACTTCTGGAGTATAGGTAGCACACTCATAAAATTGGTTGCAGACAACTCTAAATCATATGGTTAGTGAGCTAACAATGTTTACATCATGTTAGCACACAGTAGTTATCAGCAAAATTGAACTGTACACTGCATTGAGTTGACTGCATTCCTTTCTATTCAATGCATTCTGTGGTAAGGTTGTGTACATAACTACTCTGGGTGATTTGGAACTGTATAGATATTGCATGTAGAGTGCTCAGTGACATGGAATACTCCTATGCAAGCTGAAATCAGTAACCTACCTGGTACCATGTACAGTGGAACAGCCATTGACTTGGTTTTATTCTGCAAAGGCTAAAGTTCCAATGTGTAGAGAAGGTAATGCTACTGAAAGTAACTTCTGGAGCATAGGTAGCACACCCATTAAATTGGTTGCAGACAACTCTAAATCATATGGTTAGTGTGCTAACAATGTTTACATCATGTTAGCACATAGTGGTTATCAGCAAAATTGAACTGTACACTCCATTGAGTTGAATGCATTACTTTCTATTCAATGCATTCTGTGATAAGGCTGTGTACATAACTACTGTGGGTGATTTGGAACTGTATAGATATTGCAAGTAGAGTGCTCAGTGCCATGGAATACTCCAATGGAAGCTGAATTCAGTAACCTACCTGTTACTATTTACAGTGGAACATCCATTGACTTGGTTTTATTCTGCAAAGGCTAAAGTTCCAATGTGTAGAGAAGGTAATGCTACTGAAAGTAACTTCTGGAGCATAGGTAGCACACTCATAAAATTGGTTGCAGACAACTCTAAATCATATGGTTAGTGTGCTAACAATGTTTACATCATGTTAGCACATAGTAGTTATCAGCAAAATTGAACTGTACACTCCATTGAGTTGAATGCATTACTTTCTATTCAATGCATTCTGTGGTAAGTTTGTGTACATAACTACTCGGGGTGATTTGGAATTGTATAGATATTGCATGTAGAGTGCTCAGTGACATGGAATACTCCAATGCAAGCTGAATTCAGTAACCTACCTGGTACCATTTACAGTGGAACAGCCATTGACTTGGTTTAATTCTGCAAAGGCTAAAGTTCCAATGTGTAGAGAAGGTAATGCTACTGAAAGTAACTTCTGGAGCATAGGTAGCACACTCATAAAATTCGTTGCAGACAACTCTAAATCATATGGTTAGTGTGCTAACAATGTTTACATCATGTTAGCACATAGTAGTTATCAGCAAAATTGAACTGTACACTCCATTGAGTTGAATGCATTACTTTCTATTCAATGCATTCTGTGGTAAGGTTGTGTAAATAACTACTCGGGGTGATTTGGAATTGTATAGATATTGCATGTAGAGTGCTCAGTGACATGGAATACTCCAATGCAAGCTGAATTCAGTAACCTACCTGGGACCATTTACAGTGGAACAACCATTGACTTGGTTTAGTTCTGCAAAGGCTAAAGTTCCAATGTGTAGAGAAGGTAATGCTACTGAAAGTAACTTCTGGAGTATAGGTAGCACACTCATAAAATTGGTTGAAGACAACTCTAAATCATATGGTTAGTGTGCTAACAATGTTTACATCATGTTAGCACATAGTAGTTATCAGCAAAATTGAACTGTACACTCCATTGAGTTGAATGCATTACTTTCTATTCAATGCATTCTGTGGTAAGGTTGTGTACATAACTACTCTGGGTGATTTGGAACTGTATAGATATTACAAGTAGAGTGCTCAGTGCCATGGAATACTCCAATGCAAGCTGAATTCAGTAACCTACCTGTTACTATTTACAGTGGAACATCCATTGACTTGGTTTTATTCTGCAAAGGCTAAAGTTCCAATGTGTAGAGAAGGTAATGCTACTGAAAGTAACTTCTGGAGCATAGGTAGCACACTCATAAAATTGGTTGCAGACAACTCTAAATCATATGGTTAGTGTGCTAACAATGTTTACATCATGTTAGCACATAGTAGTTATCAGCAAAATTGAACTGTACACTCCATTGAGTTGAATGCATTACTTTCTATTCAATGCATTCTGTGGTAAGTTTGTGTACATAACTACTCGGGGTGATTTGGAATTGTATAGATATTGCATGTAGAGTGCTCAGTGACATGTAATACTCCTATGCAAGCTGAAATCAGTAACCTACCTGGTACTATTTACAGTGGAACAGCCATTGACGGTTTTAATCTGCAAAGGCTAAAGTTCCAATGTGTAGAGAAGGTAATGCTACTGAAAGTAACTTCTGGAGGATAGGTAGCACACCCATAAAATTGGTTGCAGACAACTCTAAATCATATGGTTAGTGTGCTAACAATGTTTACATCATGTTAGCACATAGTAGTTATCAGCAAAATTGAACTGTACACTCCATTGAGTTGAATGCATTACTTTCTATTCAATGCATTCTGTGGTAATTTTGTGTACATAACTACTCGGGGTGATTTGGAATTGTATAGATATTGCATGTAGAGTGCTCAGTGACATGTAATACTCCTATGCAAGCTGAAATCAGTAACCTACCTGGGACCATTTACAGTGGAACAGCCATTGACTTGGTTTAATTCTGCAAAGGCTATACTTCCAATGTGTAGAGAAGGTAATGCTACTGAAAGTAACTTCTGGAGTATAGGTAGCACACTCATAAAATTGGTTGCAGACAACTCTAAATCATATGGTTAGTGTGCTAACAATGTTTACATCATGTTAGCACACAGTAGTTATCAGCAAAATTGAACTATACACTCCATTGAGTTGAATGCATTACTTTTTATTCAATGCATTCTGTGGTAAGTTTGTGTACATAACTACTCGGGGTGATTTGGAATTGTATAGATATTGCATGTAGAGTGCTCAGTGACATGGAATACACCAATGCAAGCTGAATTCAGTAACCTACCTGTTACCATTTACAGTGGAACAGCCATTGACTTGGTTTAATTCTGCAAAGGCTAAAGTTCCAATGTGTAGAGAAGGTAATGCTACTGAAAGTAACTTCTGGAGCATAGGTAGCACACTCATAAAATTGGTTGCAGACAACTCTAAATCATATGGTTAGTGTGCTAACAATGTTTACATCATGTTAGCACATAGTAGTTATCTGCAAAATTGAAATGTACACTCCATTGAGTTGAATGCATTACTTTCTATTCAATGCATTCTTTGATAAGGCTGTGTACATAACTACTGTGGGTGATTTGGAACTGTATAGAAATTGCAAGTAGAGTGCACAGTGCCATGGAATACTCCAATGCAAGCTGAATTCAGTAACCTACCTGTTACTATTTACAGTGGAACATCCATTGACTTGGTTTTATTCTGCAAAGGCTAAAGTTCCAATGTGTAGAGAAGGTAATGCTACTGAAAGTAACTTCTGGAGCATAGGTAGCACACTCATAAAATTGGTTGCAGACAACTCTAAATCATATGGTTAGTGTGCTAACAATGTTTACATCATGTTAGCACATAGTAGTTATCAGCAAAATTGAACTGTACACTCCATTGAGTTGAATGCATTACTTTCTATTCAATGCATTCTGTGGTAAGTTTGTGTACATAACTACTCGGGGTGATTTGGAATTGTATAGATATTGCATGTAGAGTGCTCAGTGACATGGAATACTCCAATGCAAGCTGAATTCAGTAACCTACCTGGGACCATTTACAGTGGAACAGCCATTGACTTGGTTTAATTCTGCAAAGGCTAAAGTTCCAATGTGTAGAGAAGGTAATGCTACTGAAAGTAACTTCTGGAGTATAGGTAGCACACTCATAAAATTGGTTGCAGACAACTCTAAATCATATGGTTAGTGTGCTAACAATGTTTACATCATGTTAGCACATAGTAGTTTTCAGCAAAATTGAACTGTACACTCCATTGAGTTGAATGCATTACTTTCTATTCAATGCATTCTGTGGTAAGGTTGTGTACATAACTACTCTGGGTGATTTGGAACTGTATAGATATTGCAAGTAGAGTGCTCAGTGCCATGGAATACTCCAATGCAAGCTGAATTCAGTAACCTACCTGTTACTATTTACAGTGGAACATCCATTGACTTGGTTTTATTCTGCAAAGGCTAAAGTTCCAATGTGTAGAGAAGGTCATGCTACTGAAAGTAACTTCTGGAGCATAGGTAGCACACTCATAAAATTGGTTGCAGACAACTCTAAATCATATGGTTAGTGTGCTAACAATGTTTACATCATGTTAGCACATAGTAGTTATCAGCAAAATTGAACTGTACACTCCATTGAGTTGAATGCATTACTTTCTATTCAATGCATTCTGTGGTAAGTTTGTGTACATAACTACTCGGGGTGATTTGGAATTGTATAGATATTGCATGTAGAGTGCTCAGTGACATGGAATACACCAATGCAAGCTGAATTCAGTAACCTACCTGGGACCATTGACAGTGGAACAGCCATTGACTTGGTTTAATTCTGCAAAGGCTAAAGTTCCAATGTGTAGAGAAGGTAATGCTACTGAAAGTAACTTCGGGAGTACAGGTAGCACACTCATAAAATTGGTTGCAGACAACTCTAAATCATATGGTTAGTGTGCTAACAATGTTTACATCATGTT